>NC_090936.1:91133491-92534324 GCF_040938575.1 Ambystoma mexicanum
GGGGAGCTCCTTTGCATGAGAACATCATGACAATCCCGGAGGAATGCAGTATTCTGATAACACCTCAGCATCCCACACACACACACTCCTCCCTTGTCCACTTCACCTCGATACTAGACTCTTCTAGGTATGTTTGTAGGGTTAAGAACTCCATCCCATTTAAAAGTACTGGGGTGAGGAGGAGGTATGGAACCATGAAGAGCACTCCTAAGAAACAGTCAAGTTGTTGCCGGCTGCTCATTGGTCAATGTATGATATGATATGTCATTTATAACGTGCATGGTAGAGTAGAAAAGGAAGAGAGAGTCCAGAAGCAGTTGTCTAGTCCTCCCTGGAGGAGCTGCAGGAGCAAGTACGGTGCATGAAGGTGGAAGAAAGCGGGACAGGATGCCAAGAGGGGAGCTGGAAGGACCAGGGCCAGTCCAGAGTGGAAGGACCAAAAGGCTAGCTGGTGGAGAGAAGCTCCCTGCGTTTCTGAAGCCTGGAAAGCACTTGAAGGAAAGGCAGTGCTGCCCAGAGGAAGAGTGAAGCTGCCCAGAGGAAGAGTGAAACTGCAGAGTTCCCGGACTGACCACAGCCCACGGCAACACTCCCTAGAGGTGGGTGGGGGGGTTGGGGGGGGACACTTGGGCTGGCTGGTGGGAAACTAAGAAGGTAGTCAGCATCTTCATAGTCACAGTACCTGGCAGGGTAGTGAACCAGGACTGTCCCGCAACAAGAGAAACTTAAGAGTTTGGAATCCACCAAATGAAAGTAACAGGAGTCCTCTTCCTCATGGTTGCACTTGGGAGGAAAGGGCCCAAGGTACCCGAATGCAAGAAGTGGGGTCTGAGACCCAACACTACGTGAGAGTAACAAGTTATCTTCCTCGTGGCAGTACCCGAGAGGAAAGGGCCCCAAGTACCCACATGCAAAGAAGAGGGGTCTGGGACCCACTCCTATGAGAAAAAGGGAAACCACAGAGCAATTTACTAAGGACCATACTTGGTAGGGAAGTGAACAAAGTTGGCATAAGCAGAAAGAGCGAAAGAAGCAGAGGTCTGGGACCTAGAAGAGAATTTTCCCAAGGATCATACATGACAGGGAAGTGAACCAAGTTGGCGCAAGCAGAAAGTGAGAGAAGCAGAGGTCGGTGACCTATGAAAGACTTTACAATTGGGAAGGAAAGCCATGGGAAGGGGTAATGGTCCCCTGGGCTTGTGAACTGTATTAAGAAGCCTGATGTTTTGAATTGCGTCAAGAAGCCGGATGTTTTGAATTGTGTCAAGAAGCCGGATGTTTTGAATTGTGTCAAGAAGCCGGATCTTTTGAATTGTGTCAAGAAGCCGGATGTTTTGAATTGTGTCAAGAAGTCTGATGTTGAAAAGAAGCCTGAGAAAGGCTAGGGGGTGAGGAAGACATTCCTTCACCTTTGTTGAATTGCAGAGACAATCCTGAGTCAAGAAGATCACCAGTTTCTTTAGTTTAGCTTCAAGTGCAAAAGACGGAAATAGGTTTATGACACAAGACAGTGGACTTTTTACGGATATCCTGACAGTTCTTAGTGTTTGATTTAAGGCAGGGAAACCCCTCTTAGTGATATGGCTAGGTAGATGTTTCCTTTTTTTCCTTTAAATAAAAGTCTTTGGCAGAAATCATACCACCTTTTGTGTCTGACTCTTACTTCTGACCCCTTACAGTACCATACACATCACAGCCACTCCTTACATCACCTATTCTATACCCACTCATGAATATCTCACCTTATCCAGGAATCGCCTCCATAATCTGCTGCTCCCTCCTCCCTGCTACCTATGGGCCCCTTTTATATTCCTCCCCCTGGCGGAGGAGCAAGAGACCAGCGGAGGAAGGATGGCAGAGAAGATTCCCAAGGAGGTGGTGCAGAGTGCAGGTGCGGTCTTGGTTGTGAAAGAGAGTGTACCGTTTTATGAGTTTGACGCTTAGAGTGTGAGACAATTTGTGAGAGGAATAGGTGTGAAAACAAAAGAGTTGCAGGTGGTGTTGGATGGATGGAAGGAAGGAGACGTGTGAGGGGAGGAGAAAGGTGAGTGGATAGAGAGTAAACTATCGGAGGGAAAGAAGGAGAGCGAGCAAGCAGGAAAGATGATCAAGGGAGTGAGAAAGCAAGGGAGAGAGAGAGTAGAATGGGAGAAAGGGAGAAGGGAGTTATATTCAGAGAGAGAGAAAGGATCACAGTATCCGATAAGGGCACACATAAAACCACATAATTCTTGTTGAGAAGCTGGGGAACAGTAGGTTTGGGACTCCTTAGAAGAACCCAGGAGGAAGCCAGATAGATAAGGCCTTGGCCTTTAGGCCCTTAGCTACAGCTAGCCTTAAATACCAGTTGTCACTGATCAGTCGTTAGGAAACTTGGGTCATAGGGATGACTTGCTTAGGGTGGAGGCAGCTCACCCTTTAATCCCAATAACCCTATTACCCATACCATAAAATGTCATAGTGTTGCACAAGCTCTGTAGGGGAAGCATGCCATTCCAGTGAGGAGAGAGTGCGAGTAAATCATGCGGATTGAGAGAAGCGAGAGGAGGAGGGAGTGAAGAGCAAGAGCAGAAGAAGGAAGACAAAGCTGAAGTGTAAAGACAGAGTTATCTGCAGCAAATCCAGGAACCGCAAGGGTGTCTGTGCGGGCTTGGGGGGCGCAGCTTCAAGGGATACACTGCCCAGGGTGACAATCCAAGACAAGTTGAGGGGCTTGACTGAGGTCTGGATTTCATGTGCTCAATCAGTGGAGACAAACATAGGCTGGCAATAGGTCTTGTGCCAGGGATCCTATCACATAAATATGAACCTTTTCACCGCTCAGTAATTGTTATCTGCATACTTGTCTTGGGAGCATTTCAGTTTGAAGTTAGCAGGATTCAGGTGGCTTGGGGTCCCTTCACATTCCCATAGCTGAGCAGTCCGCAACTGGAAAGGCTCTGTGTTAGCGTGTTATAAAAGTTTTATTAACTCAATTAATGCAGATGGACTTCGGATAGGTTGTAAAAGAGTTGTTCCACCTCACACAAATTCCTCATGGAGCTACTTCGATTGACGAAAACCGATAAGCTGAACCATGCAGATTAGAAGCACCTGAGGCCCTTAGTTGGAAGATGAACAAAGACACAGAGGAAAACAAGGGCCCTGTGTGTACTACTCCGCTTTTACCCATTTAGTCCGAGAGTGCCCCCTGGTGCCACCTTTACTTTTGGGAAACTAGCTCTCCTGACCAAGATAGGGACTTCTCAGAAAGTCCCACTGCAAAATCTCTGACTCTGACCCACTAAATTATGTCTTTTAGTCTAAGCCAATTCTATCCACATGGACTCAGATTTCAAGCCTCTGTGCTGTGGCACTGCAGGTCTTTGTATGGTAAAAGAATGGGAAGAAGGTCCGGACATACCACGGATAGCAAGATCTCAATCCCAACCTTTATAGGGAATAGATGGACAGTCCTGGAGTTCAGGTCCCATTACAGCGCACTCCTTCCCCTATGTCTTTGCAGATAAACAGTCATCAAGAAACAGAAGCTTTTAATTTCATCAAGACAGAACATTTTCCTAACGTATTAGGCATGCCATGGCTAGAGCTGCATAACCCTTATATAAATTGTTCAGCACATACACTGTTACCGGGTTCCTCGTTCTTCATGGAAAACTGTCATTGCAAAAGTCAAGCAACTATACCGGAAACCAGCAAATTGGACATTCATCAAACCACAATGACACTTGACACCCATTAGCAACATTAATCTCATTTCTCCTCAGTATACAAGTTACTCGTAATCTCCGACACACAGATCAAGGAACTACAGCGTCATCGTGAGTTTGATTGTGCTATAGACTTCGTACCAGGAGCTGTAGTCTCTTTTGGATAGATGTATGTTCTTTCCCTTCTGTTGAAGGTAACACTTAAGGAAAACCTCCACACTAATGATCAATGCAGTTTAATCACTCAACCCCAACCCCCTTGGTTGAGCATATCTTTTTTTGTGACAAAGAAAGGATTGTGCAAAACTCCATCCATGTCTGTATTACAGGGGGCTAAAAGAGTAACAGTTAAAGACAAATAATAATACATGACATTCAAGAAGCGGTACAAGGGAGACACATTTTTACCAAGCTTCATTTGTGAGGGACATACCATTGAAATATCAAAAGAGGAGACAAATGGAAGACTGCTTTCCGTACATCCTACAGCCACTTCAATTATCATGTCATGCCTTTTGGACTAGCAAACACCCAAGCTATTTTTCAACGTTTCACCAATGATATCCTCTCCGACCACCTTTGCTATTTATAATAGTCAATTTGATCAACATTTCAGTATATCCGGACTCCCAAAAAGATTATATCGCTCACGTACGAGAAATTCCATGACACCTGAAAGACCATAAACTCCTAGTAAAACCTGAAAAATGACTTTTTAATTTGACATTGGTCCCAAATTTAGGGTACATTCTTTCTAGAGATGGGATTTGTATTGACTCGAAGAAAGTGGCAGCAATCAAAGAATGGACCACCCCCAGGAATCCAAAGGACATTGACTGTTTCCTTGGTCGAGCAAATATTTATCGCACCTTCATTCCTGGTTATGCTGAAGTCACTCTGCTTCTTACAGGTCTTCTAAAGGAAGGGGCGAAGAAGCCCTCACTTCTTTGAAACTCCATTTCACCACAGCCCTGGTTTTATGTCAATCTGATGTGTCACACCAATTCATTGTGGAGGCAGGCGTTACCGATTGGGACCTAGGTGCTGTTTTGAAGCAAAGACAGGAAGATGGGAGCAGAACACCCACTTGCCCATTTGTCCCATACTCTTACGGCTAGTGAACATAACTACACTGTCCTAGAAAAGGAGCTATTAGCAATCCAGGCAGCCTTTAAAGAATGGAGGCATTTACTGCTTGGGCCCCATTCTGCGATAGAGATCCACAGAGGTTAGGCTAACGGGGGGCTTCGGGGGCTTTAGCCCCGGGTCTTTTGGTTGTAGCCCCGGATAGAAGTGCAGGGGTTACAACCAAAAGGCTATAGCTAGCCCTCAGTCCTGCCAGTTCCGACATTAGCTTAGCCCCTGATCTTTTCCAGACCTAGTAACACCCCTGGAGATCCGTACAGAATACAGAACATCTGAGGCTTGCAACAGATCGAATGGCACAACAGCAGACAGGCAAGGGTGATATATTTTTTTGTCCAATATGATTTTTTGATCTCTGCGTTCCTGGATCAGACAATGTAGTGGCCTATAAGCTATCCAGTGAAGAACCCTGCTTATCTGGCACAATCCTCTAATAAACTCCTTTTGCAAGGCAGACCTTTTGTAGACAATGCATCTTCCATTCTGCAAAAAGTCCAAAGTGAGATACCTACTTTTGCCCAAAGAAACCCCACTGTTTCTCGAGGCCCAAACTGTTCAAACAAAGATTGCCTTCTCTCCAAAGAATCACACATTTTTTATCCCTAGTCCTGAGCTTCAGTACATGATTCTATCGCTTTGACCTCATAGCAAAGTAGCAGGACACTGCTTCTTCAAGACTAACACATATTTAGGGCCTCATTACACGGAAGGCGGTGAGCCATGGCGCTATTAGCGCCATGGCTCATGCCGGTAAAATACCGGCACCGCCTTGGCGGAAAGGGGATTTACCGCCCCATTCCAAGGTTGGTGGGGCGGTAAATCCCCCTTCCGCCATTGCCCTTCCCCATTCCCATTTCTGCCCCATAGAGCTCTATGGGAATGGGAAAGGCGCTAATTACGGCACCGCAATTTTGCGGTGCCGTAATTAGCTCCGAGGTCCCTTAGCGGGTTGGTTTTTAACGCCTGCAAAAAGCAGGCGTTAAAGCACCAACCCGCTAAGGGACCTCGTAGTAAGGCGGTAATGGTTAACGGTCACCGTTACCATTAACGGTGGCCGTTAACCATTACCGCCTTCCGTGTAATGAGGCCCTTAGTCTTTCCGAATTTTTGGTAGCCCTCATTTCGCTCTGTTTTCACAAGAGTATGCATCATCCTGGAGTGTCTGTTCCCAAAATAAAAGATCCATGACACTTCCGGAAAATTACTACAACCCCAGCAAACAGCAGCCCCTTGGGCAGTCATTGCCACAGATGTTGTAGTCGTTACCTGAAATGACATTTTCTGTGTAGATGGTCTTCCTTCAGTCATTTCCGATCGAGCCCCTAATATACAACTACATTTTTGGACCAAGCTATTTTCCTCCCTTAGCATTAAAAGAGCACTCTTTTCTGGCTATCACCCGCATTCCAATGGTTTAACCGATATGATAAACCAGACAATGGAACAGTACTTAAAATATTTTGACACAACTGCCCAAAAATACTATCACTCTTACAAGTATCAGAATTAGGATATAACAATTCTATATCCATTCTTCTACATGGGTCTCTCCTTTTATTGCACATATCCTAAGGCCTTTCCTGCAAAGACTTCAAAAGAGGCAAGCATTGCAACTGTTGACCACCTTGCTCAAACCATTCAAGAAGGAAATGAAAGTGCGCCTACTTTACTAATACATACTCGATAACGGGTGAAGTGAGTAACCGATAAAGGCCGTCTGGAGAATCCCGATTGAGGTCGGAGAACAAATATGCCTAGCAACCAAATTCCTGCCTAAAATGTACCGTCTAAATTGTCTCCCATGTTCATGGTTCCGCTCTGTATACTTAAGGTGGTAAATCCTGTGGTAAATCCTGTGGCTTATAAATTGACCTTACCCACTTTTTGGAAAAGGATACACTAATTATTCCACCCTTCTCTGCTAAAACCTATACACTCCAAGTCCATTAACAGTTAGAGACAGGCCCACTCCCCCTCCAGTGATGATTGACGGAGGACCTAAATTTGAAACACAACTGTCATTCTTGATACCATAGAGCTACTCTCCTGAACCGGTGGATTAGAAAGGATACAGTATCTCTGATCATTCCTGGGAACCAGAAACCTTCGTTCAATTTCAGTCTCATTCATTGTCTACACCCCTGGAAGCCTGGACCAGCAAGCGCTGGGAGAGGGCATGCAGACAGGTTCCCAACAAGGACCTGGTCTCTCTGTAGCCAGTGGTGGCAGGAACGAAGTGCGATTCCATCAGGTACCAGACTGCTCCGTCTAATGCAGACTCGCTCTTCCAAAAGGATGTGGCGCACTACGTCTACGCACCTCGTCAGACCACGGAAGATGAAGGTGAGCAGCTGGAGCATCTGGTTGTGTCACATCTCAGGTAATCCACCTGTTGACACTCCCCTTATCATTGTTATTTCTTCCTACTACCTCTTTAGCTCCAGCACCAACTCTCTCTTTTTCATGTGCCTCCACTGCCTCTACCTCCTTGTGTTCTGCCATCTATCCTGCTGGAAGATCTGCAGAAGGAAACTCTTTGTATTATATTTTCCACTATCCATCCCAAACTACATAGGGTTTTTTGCACAAAGCCTTTTCCTGCTGGGACATAGCTATCAAGCCCACCTGTATGTTGAACCATTATACAGGGATGAACCATCAGGGTGGCTTGTTACTGTGATCGCCCTTGCTCTTCTTCCGACCGCCAGGCATCATACAGTGCGGTAAATTGGAGACTGGGGCAGGATCCATTGTTTGACATTGATAAGCCTCACAATAGTACTTGTATGCAGACGTGCAAATTCCACACGAACGCCACAGGCATCATGGCAGACCAGTATTTTGGACTCAATGCCCAGGTTTGATTAAGCCATTAGGCTGTGATCATGGCTACTTTGGTGTTCGAAGTGTAGTAATGTGAATGATAGATCTGAACATTCCAGTGAGGCAATGATCGTGCTGCTCCAGCTCTCACCTTCACCATATGTGCCATCATCTGCCTAGGTAACAAACAAATACCATGTAAACGTTTGTCTGTGCCATATATTCGGTTAATTAACTTTCATTTTGGATTAAAAACAGATCCTTAAAAGTGCATATATTAAATTTCAAATAATCATAAAGCTATAGTTCCGAACCCTCTTCCACGTGCTAGTAATAAAATAGAATAATAGAGCAGTGAGTTTTGAAACCAGCTCCTGTGGCTGCTCCCTTTTTCAAGTTGATTGTTCATCCTCTACACTACCAAAGTCCTGGCTACGATGTGTGTACAAGAGTATCTGAAAGGAGCATTTAAGAGTACAAGATTTTAGCAAAATAGCACAGTAGACCTTGTGTGAGTCACTTTTGAGAAATTACGCAAGGGGGACTCAGGAACTCTGGGGGTCAAGGAAAGCCACTGGCAACATTATACAACCACTAGAGGTGGTATACAGGGTATTCCCCACAGATTCCCCCAGTCTCCTCTCAGGCACACCATCCCATGCCATGCAGCCATCACTTAAGAGAAAGTTGAAAAGTATGCTCCTCAAGAAAATGTATTTTATGAAGAATAGGGCAAAGTGCCCAGGACTCCCGTCATCTGTGGGAAAGATTATTGGGGGGAGAAGAAATCCCAAGCTAATTAGCCTCCGGAAGAGTTCACAATTAATATAGAACATGCAGTAATGGGCTCAATTTGTGAGTCCACAAGTGGGGCAGAAATCTCAAATGAATGCTTCTTGGAGCCCTGAAGTGGATCGTGGAACGCCACGCAAAATGAATCAAGCACCAGTGAGGAAAGGAACAACAGAGCATATGCATGCCTAATATATCTACTGAGAGCAATCAGACGCACTTACTGGCATTGACAGCTGCCCAGTCATTAGGACATCATTGCCTGATGACGGACAGGTGTTTTGAGCTCTTGGAGCACAGGGGCTGAAGCAATGGGTACTGTAAGGGCGCAGAAGGAGAAGACTGACACATGGTGACATGGTGGGTGCTATAGACTTTTATTCACAAAGAAAATAAAGAGAAAACCTAACTTTCCCTACTTCTAAGGGGTTTCCCTGCCTCAACTAAAATACTAATGGGTCTGTCAGAATGTCCTTGTAAACTAAAGAGTCCACCGTCCTGTGTCAAAATCTCTAACTCTATCCCTTACACATAGAACTAAACTAGAAGGTTGCATCAATGTTCTTGATCCAGGGGAATAACTCCCTTCTCCTGGACTGGGTAGCACAGTTCCTGTTTGCAAGTTCTTAACCAGGGGGAATGACACCATTCCACTGGTCCCAATACTTCTCAGACAAAGGATTGTTTATCTTGTATCACTCTTTATCGGAAAGGTTCTCAGCCCAGGGGGATTGACTCCCTTCCCTTGGCTCACAATATTATGTGGTGTAATCCTTTTGCAGATTCATCTACTGGGAGAATGACTCCCTCCCCCTAGATTGTCCATTTTTTCTGTCGATGTAGAATCTTGATTTCACAATAACTTCACACTCAGCGGAAGACTCCCTTCCCCTGGTGATCCTTGTTTCACCGTTTTCCTTTTTTCTCACCAGTTCAAGTACAAGTATGATCCCTAACCCAGGTTTCCCCAGTATAGCCCACTTGGTCTTTTGGCTTGCCAAGTACTAGCCACGAGGAAGAGAGACACTATCTCTTGCCTGTTTAGATCATGGGTCCCAGACCCATATTTCTCTATTCAGCTCGTTGGACAGACCTGGGTTCATTATCCTGCCAAGTACTGTCACGAAGATGATGATTTCCAAAGTCCTCTTGACTCCCTCTTAGTTTATTGGACAGACTTGCTTCTCTAACCTGCCAAGTACTGTCACAAAGATGATGTGCAGGGCTCTTATTTTGTGGGTGCTGTGCCGGACCCGCGTCACTATCCTGCTCTGGTTTCACAGATTCCCTGGTTTATTCTCCTGCCAGGTAATGCCACGAAGAAGATGATTTGTACTTCTCTCTTGTGGGTGCGGGTCCCCAACCTGTCTTTCTCTCTGTGTTCACTACTCCCCTAGGTGTTCCCTTCTTTGGGTTCTTGTCTGCTCTCTTCTTCCGAGTCTTCCTCGACTCTTAGGCCCTTACCAACCGTCCCGACAACCCAGATACCTTTTGGGTTCTCACCAGTGTCATTTGGTCGGTCTCATGTGTTATTTTCTTCTGCTTCACCTTTTTCAAGGCTTCCCCAGCCTTCTGATGTACTGCAGCGGCTCCGCAGTCTCTGGCCCCTCACAGACTGCACGTCTGGCTTCTACCATACAGTCCACCTTCTTCTCTGCTCTGGACTTCTGCTTCACCAGCTTCTGAGTCGGTACTTCCACTTCGGACTGATTAGTGAAGCTTTCACCTACACACCAGCGTCCCGGTCAGCAGCATCTTGCAGTTGCGCCTCGAAAGACTTGTTATAGGCGAGTTATAAATGCCATATCATATCTTCTTGCTTCCACACCGAACCGCTTCCTCGTTTGTGGCATCTCAAGAGAGGGCTTGACTCAGACAACTGTCCTTTGTATTTTATTTCACAGTAAGGTCCATTCCCTCGTGAAACGCTAGAGCGTGGCTGTTGGTGCCATAGAGCCTTCTCTATTGATGCTTCTGCGCCTCTTCTACGTCTCAGTACTGTGACAGTGATCTTTAATCTTCTGTGCTCTTCTTCGTCTCAGCGGATTTTATGTCACTGGCCCTGCACAGGCACATGGGGTGGTTGCATAGAATACAGAGGTGTACCACAGGGGTAAGGTTGGGAGAGGTGACTGGAAGGGTGTCATACCGTGTTCTCCCTAGATGTCTGTCCCTGTTCCCAGAGGGGGAGTGTCTCCTCGTGAGACCCTCCCGCTGTGCACCACCCCTAGGGGGAACATTGGGTTGCGGCTTCACCTCTCTAGCTCCAAAGGAAGGGGCTCCCCCTTCAGGAAAAAGTATGATATCCAGGGATTCATCAAAGTACATTTAGTTATTAGTAAGACCAAAACATCTGAACATAAGCGGGAGTCTGAGACATGCAGCTGGGGAGAAGGTAGAACTCCTTACGCTCTGCTAATCACATGACCACGATCTTAGGGTGAAATGGACCCACCTATCTGAACATTCATTCAAACAATAAGTGCCCAAGCCAATGTATAAAAGAAGGTAAAAACTATTGGATTGTGTGGGAGTTAGGACAGCATTCCATAGAATTAGTGATATAGCAGAGGAAGAGGAGCTGGAGAGACAGATGGAGAGAACAGAAGGTGCTAAGCCAAATTGGCCCCACCACATGCTATTAAAGGCTTGAAAGAAAGGCCAACACAAGTAGCCATTTGGGGGCTAACATGGCTGAGGGACTGATAAAACCTAAGAGATGGGGTTCAAACAGGTTTATTTTACAACACAGAAGGGTCCAGGACTTAAGGTGGACCTGAAAAAAACAACATGAAAACACAACTTAAAAAGGAGCAATTTCAGCTTGCCTAAGGACTGTAATCCATCTGTCACTCCCTTACTTCTCTGGCACTCCATCACCTGGCAATCAAACAGAAATCATTCAGTTATTAGGGCTTTGAGTGTCCCCGACATTTTTTTCTTAGCATAGTTTACTCCACCTGCTGCCTTTTCTGTAGTCAGGATGCAGAGGTCTGTTTAGGTAGTCAGCAACTCTTCCACAAGTGCTCCCTTCACAGGTCTTCTCTACTGCCTTTTCACACCTTCCTGGACTGAGTACCTTTCTGCTCCACTGCTTGACTTAGTCTTTACTATGGGTTTCTTCGCTTAGTACCACCTCAAATTTCGTTCCCACTCCCACAGCTATTCCAGCATCCTGGTCTTTCCATCATTTGAGATTTTCCTGCCACTAAAAATGTTTCTTCTCCACTGTAGTGCTGTGCTGTCTCACTTCCTCTCTTCTGTTCCTGCGCACTTTGTGACTATTTCTTCCTCCTGGCCTATGTGTGTTCTTCCACTAGACCACCCCCCTTCTACACTCTATGGCCGTCTTGCTCTCCACCACTCTGCAGTTGTATCTCACTCACTCAGTTTCCCTGCTTGCTCGCTCTCTTCAATCTCTCAAGTACTGCTGCCTTCTGCCCAACCACCACACCCCATTGAAAGTGCAGGCAGCTTTTATACTTCCACTGACCCGCTCCCTGGGCCTGCAAATGACAGATTCTCTATCAGCTTTGGTTTGTAGTTCGCTCCACGCTTTGATTGTCTATTGCAATGCAAACTTAAGTTCTCAGCTGTGTTACGTTGTACTGTGATTGGTGGTGCGACTCTGCGCACCAAACTGTTCAGAAAGACGTGTGCCATCTTTCCCTCCAGAATGCTCCGATAAACGCTGTAGTACTTTGGCTTCCCATGGAAGGCTGCAACTTGGGGTGGTACTTTACCAACTCTGTGAATGGTCGTTCCAAATCCGCCCTGACCCTGCAGAGGATTAACTTGCAGTTTGGCTGGCATTAAAACATTGCCTAATTATAGCTGGCTGCATGAAATGGAACCCCACCTACACAGTCCTTCCAGTAGATCCATTACTTGTGTGAAAGCCTGCTGGCTTCCACATCAAATACTATATCAACTCAGTTCTTGGTGTTCCCCCTAAGCGCTGCCGTTTGTCACGTGGAAGGTAGGATAAAAGGTACATGTTAGAGATGGGCTGGGAAGCCCCTGGGACCCTTCCTATTCCTCCTCCATGCCCTACATCACAAAGCAGGTAATGGCATCCGGCCCCTATGATTTCCCCGGCCTCATCTCCTAACCTAAAACATCCTGAGATATTGTCACAGGCATGGGTGTTGCTGGGTTTATAAACTGTTAATACTGCAGGGAGGAGGGATAGCTTAGGGGCAACACTTTTGTCTTGGAAGCAAGAAAACGTGGTGCAACACAGGCTTGAATCCCGATCCCGCGCTTAGAAACAACTTGCTGGTATTAAGCGCATTATAAACGAACAATAAAATAAAAATAAACACTATACTGCTCATATTCATTTGGTAGTACTGCTAACATGCAGCTATACTGCCATCCTAAAGTGTGAATGTTCACCCAATAGCGCTAAGCAATTCTGAGGTTATATAAGAAAAAGAAAAGCCTTTCGAAAGGACAGCCCCTGACTTGCTGTGGATTGAGAAATTGTATTTAAGCAGCGGCTGGAGAGCTACCTGTTTCCACATTAGCCATACAGTCACTTGCTGCTGGTTGTTGGATTGACAAACAAAGGGCTTAAAAAGCAGTGAGTCATAATTTCATTATACAATGTAACGAGCAAGCAAGCCTGAACTTGACCAGGGGGCTACGAGCGGGTTCTCCCCTGTCAGAGCATTTTTTAAAAAACCCTGTCAAAATTGCACATATTTCAGCATGATTTCTCCAAAATAACCAGAAAAGCACATATGTTTCTTAGTGATCTAAAGGGCTACCGAATACTTTACCGCTAATAAGCGTCAGGCAGCGGCAAGCAGGTGGGATACAAATACCCAATATAACATATCTCGTGCCTCAGGGGTATGGGGAACATTGGCATTAAAATTCTTAATAATATATTTGCATCAACCTGCTTTACTTATAGCATTCGTTGCCTGCCTTTCTTTAAATCCCTTGGCCAAACTCCCCATTTGCCACATGTTACGCAGATCTCTGCTCTTTATGCCACGGTCATCCTCTGCAAATGTGCATTTTTGCATGAGCTCCTACACAACTTTACCCAATTCCGATATTTATTCTTGATTTTCCCAAATCGTCGCATTTGTTTCACAGATCACATGGACATTCTTTTTAACTTCCCCAATTTCTTTATGCATAATGCATTAAGCATCTCTATCGCTCTATCAAAATTTGTGTCATCAAATGGCCCTTCCAATAATATATGCTTTTATTTCCTTTGTATATGCATGGTATCCTCCTCATTGGGCGATCGTGTTGGTTTCCTGAGAAAGGGAAGAGAGTCCTGCTGCACTGCTCTTGTTGGTTCCCCAGCCACACCAGTCAATGGGTTATCCCCTTAAGTGCTGCCTTCCTTTGTTCCCCCATGTAGGGAAGCTCCCATGGAGGTTGGTGCGTTCTAGGATTGCATTGTTTGGTGTCCACAATAGCCTGGTAGTCCAAAAGGGTGATACATTGCCATTGCCTCATGCAGTGCTTTCTGCTGTTTGGGCATCTCGTTGTAGCTGGTATAAAAGGTTACAATTTTGAAGAAAACCAGCCTCTGAGTGTCCATTGACAAAACACTTCTGTTTCTTGACCTTGGTTTTAGGGTCATACTTGGAAGAGGGGTCTCTTTGAGGCCTGCAACCTGCGGCTCTCCAGATGTTTAGGACTACGACTGCCTCACCATTGGCTATCCTGACTTGGTCTGATGGGAGTTGTCCAAAACATCTGGAGAGCCAAAGGTTGCAGACCCCACCTTAACTTACAGGCAACTCCAGTTCTAGCAAAACAGACGTAACTTCCGGAGAAGTTGCCACTATTCTACATCAGTGCCCCTTCATAACGTCTCTACTATACCCATTCAATACTCCTGTTGCCTAGTCTGTGTCATAATTACATGCTCCGGTTCAAGTACTGCACCCCATACAGCATCTGAACCCTCCATACTGCTTGCTAAGAATGCCCTAGTGCTGCCACTTCGGCTAGGAGTATTGTGCACTGCATTGCTCTGTGAACGGCCCATGTGTTGCCAAAGTTTGCTATAGGGCTGCCCTCTCTGTAAACTAATATTGCACATTGCACCGCTATTGAACCGTACAAGCTGCCCACCAAAATAACCTTACTGTTACCTCTTCTGCTACCAGTATTGCGCACCGCACTGCATCTGAAGCCCCATATTGCTTGCTAAAATTGTTTTACTATTAGTTCCCATCTACTGATTTCCCAAACTCTGTTGCCTCATTGCTACCAGTATTGTGAACCGCACTGCACCTGTCCTGTGTTGCACAGACAAACGGTTAGCCTAGTTGTAAGTGAACCTCTTTGTTAACCCTATTGTTAGCGAAATGCTATTCTGAATATTAGTGAATCCCGCTAGCCTACAGCGCCGAACCTCACTAGCCAGATATACTTACCTATTCTACCGATCTCTATGCCGTCCTACTGCATAGATTAGTGTAGTTTAAGATAAGGACCTGGATTATTAATGCCAGACTGTGTTACACCTTACTCGAGGCAATATGCCCACTACCTTGTAAACGCCCTATTGCTGCTGCCTGCATAGTGGAACTAGCCTAGTATTCTAACTGTCCTAGCCTGCTCAGACTTGCCTATTTGTCAGTCACCCACCCTTGCCAAAGTCAAACTAGCCTATTTTGTCAAATGTTAATTGATGTTATTGTGTCAAATGTTAACTGATGTTATCTGCATAGTGGAACTAGCCTAGTATTCCAACTGCCCTAGCCTGCGATAGCTGCTCAGACTTGCCTATTAAACATTTACCTAGCCTTATCAAAGTTAAATTAGCCTACTTTGTCAAATGTTAATGAGTATATTTGGATGAAAGCGCTATATAAATAAATACAAATACAAATATTGATGGACTAGCCTATTATATCAACTGTTTTTTTTTCAACACTATTGTTTTTCATATAAACATTAATAGCAAAAGTAACAATGCTTCACAATCAGCAGAAAAAGTGAATATCAACTGTTTTAAGTTGTATTTTATTATTTGTCTAGGCCCTCCTAGCTAATACCCCCCAGCCATGACAATGCTGCTCTAGCTCACCCTGCCAAAAAGCATTGTTCCCCAGTCACAATATATCTCCTATCACAATATGCTCACCACAGTTCATATCCTTTGCACCCCTAATAATCTCCTTATTCTTAATCTACTACTGTGCTCCACCAGGCAATCCCCACTTGAGGCACAAGCCAATATAAGCTCAATCAAAATTTCAACAGACGGCCTACCTACATTGGGACAATCTTCTCACGCGACACTGAGCCCAGTCCGAAGCAACCCATGTACCTTAAGTTCTAGGAACTCAAGACTGCGCTCCAGACTATCCAAACTTTTCGAACCACCAATTAGATCTCTACCCATGATAAATAAGAAAACCAACCTCCCTATCGGCCAGAACGGCACCACTATTAAACCCATCGACACCAAGCCATGCCCTTATGCCACCACTAAGCACAATACTAGGCCTAAATCCAAGAAAAGAAACTTAACATCCACCAACACCCTTGATTCATCTACTACCTCTGCCCTCCCGCTTAAAAGAGCGCTAATAAATGCTAGGTCACTGGTTGCCCATGCCACAGACATTTTGGACCTGATACTGGTAAACAACCTAGACTTTCTTGCTATCACTGAGTCATGGCTTCATGAAGCGGCAGGTCCTATACTTGTGCTGGCTGTCCCAACTGCTACAACATCCTTAGACAAAACAGAGGTAAAGCAAGAGGTGGAGGTATTGCCATCATTGCTAAATGAAGCCTCTCCATGAGATTAGCTCCAAACCACCCAATCTTGCAAGGTCCTTACAGTCAAACTTTCATTGGTCAACTCCCAGACCTTGACGATTCACCTAGTTTACAGACCCCATGGCCCAACTGGAACGTTTCAGGAGAACATTTATAACATACTCTCCAACAACCTCAAAACCTCCTCCCAACTGCTATTCTTAGGTGACTTTAACCTGGGCTTCAATGACCACCTTGAAAAATATGCCACAACCACCACCAATATCCTGTCTGAACTCGGCCTCTCCCAGAAAATCAGCAAACCCACTCATGACTCATGAGAACCCTTGACTGGGTGGCCGACTATAACTGCACCTCCAACATCGCCTCCATCTTACCTCAACCATGGACCGACCACTTCCTCCAGTCATTTACCCTCTTAACCCCTAGACCCCATTCCCTAGTCACCCCTGTTGTACCACATTGCCTAACAAGGAATAAAAAAAACACATCACAGTGGATAAGGTGATCCCTGCCATCCTCCCTACCCTTAACGCGCTCGCGGACAATCTAGACCCTGAAACTCTTGTTAACAAATATAACAAAATCATGCTTACCACACTAAATTCTATTGCCCCAGTTAAACTTAGACGAAAAACCCATCTGAACAAGTGGTTTACCCCACAGCTAAAAGATCTACGACAACTAAAAAGGAGTTGCGAAACCTCCTGGAGATTACTCCCATCAGAAGCCAACAAAACCATATTATCTGAAGTCTCTTCCCTATACAAAAATGAAATCTGCCAGGCCAAACGTAATTCCTACAATAAACCTATCTCTAATGCTAATTCCAGCATGGAGGGAACTATTCACCATCCTCAATGAATTAGAGTCTCCCTTCCCGACTCCTGACATTTACATTAAGGATAAAACATGGTGCTCAGACATACAACAGGCACTATCTAACAAAGTATCCAAACTCCAAAACAAAATAGCCTTAAAAAAACCAGTCCTGACCAACCCTTCAAATAACTATCATCCGACTCCCCTGCCCGATTTACCTTTACCAAAGAACAAGTTACTCTCTTACCTGGCAACGTTCTTTCGATGGGATGGTCCGACGACGTATTCCATATCTATGACAGTAATCACCACTGCTGTGCTGCTTCTGAAAATATTTCGGCATCTGCGTCGATGATGTTGATACGCCGCCCTCACGGACCTCCTCCGACGGCCGACGTCACCAGATGTTATAAGTAGGACGCACGACGCCCGTAGCCTCAGTTGTAGTTTTTTCCCAGGACGTGTGGCACCAGTCTTCTGCCAGTCTGACTACACAAAGCCTTGCGGAAACGTAAGCTGCAATCACATAAGAAATTCTGTAGCGGGTAAGGCAGGGAGGGAGCGATATGGAATACGTCGTCGGACCATCCCATCAAACGAACGTTACCAGGTAAGAGAGTAACTTGTTCTTCGAGGGGATTAGGTCCTCCGACGTATTCCATGTCTATGACAGACTCCCAAAGCAGTACCAATGCAAGGAGGTGG
This sequence comes from Ambystoma mexicanum, assembly GCF_040938575.1. NCBI lineage: Eukaryota > Metazoa > Chordata > Amphibia > Caudata > Ambystomatidae > Ambystoma > Ambystoma mexicanum. The sequence continues at coordinate 91,151,260 of NC_090936.1, forward strand.
GAAAAGAATTTAGAATACAGAAATTTAGAATGCCCAATTAAATTGCAGTGCAAAGGACCGCCTTGCCAAAGGCCAGATCCTGCCCACAGATGGAATCGAAGGAGTAGTGACGTACACAAGTATGGACAGAAGCCCATGTGGCTGCATCACAGATGGTACGAATAGGAACACCCCTCTGTAGGGCAGTAGAGGCAGCCATACCCCTGGTAGAATGGGCCCGCAAGCCGACCGGTGGGTCCTTACCCGCCAAGCGGTAACATTCAGAAATTGCCAGAATAATCCAGCGAGACAAAGTCTGCTTAGTCACAGCTTGTCTCAAACGCTTTCCAGCGTAACCAATGAAGAGTTGATCGTCCACTCTTACCCGGGACATGCGTGAAATATAAAAGCTTATAGCTCTCCGAGGATCGAGCCTAGGGAGCCTCTCCTCTTCCTTACCAGGATGCGGAGGAGGATAAAATGCCGGAAGAATAACCTTCTGGCCTAAATGAAATTCCGACACCACCTTCGGAACAAAGGAAGGACGAACTCTAAGGACAACCCTGTCCTTATGAAACACAGTGAAGGGTGGCTTAACTGAAAGTGCCTGTAACTCACTCACTCTGCGAGCGGAAGTGACCGCAACTAAAAACACAGTTTTAAGAGTTAACAGTCTCAAAGGACAAGAATGCAAGGCTCAAAGGGAGCACCCATTAGAAACTTGGGAACAAGGTTCAGATCCCAATCAGGCACCTGGAAAGGTGACGGAGGGAACACATTAGTGAGCCCTTTAAGAAACTGAGAAATCAAAGGGATTTTAAAAAAAGAACACTCCTCAGACGAGCGCTTAAATATAGACAGCGCCGCCAGGTAACCTTTAACGGTACCCACTTGCAGGCCCTTGTTGGCCAAAGAAAGCAAAAAAGACAGAACCATAGGAATGTCACATGAAAAAGGATCCACATTCTTAACCCTGCACCAGTCGCAGAACTTTCTCCAACGGCAACGGTACAGGGACTTTGTTGCGGGCCTTCTGGCCGAAAGTAACACCTCCATCACGTCTTCAGGGAGGTCCCAATCCTTATACCTCAACCTTTCAGAAGCCAAGCGTGAAGGTTGAGGGATCTGACCTCTGGATGGAGAACCTGACCCCCACCTCCCGTGAGAGCAGATCGTCTCGGTAGCGAAGACGACGTGGAGGGCAGATGGAAAAGTCCAGAAGGTCCGGTTACCACGCCCTCCGGGCCCATGCTGGAGCAATGAGGATCATCTGGGGACCGAACCTTCGTAACCTCCGCAGCACTTGCGGGATGACGGGGACTGGAGGAAACTTGTACAGCAGTGGGAACGACCACTCCACCACAAACGCGTCTCCCAAGACTCCTCTTGGAGCAAATTCCCGCGAGCAGAACCTTTTGCACTTCCGGTTGACACTGGAGGCGAAGAGATCCACTTGAGGGGTCCTCCAAAGGGCGAAGATCTCCAGGAGAATCTCCTGAGCCAGCTCCCACTCGTGAGAGATTGTGCTCTGCCTGCTCAGAGCGTCCGCCGTCTCGTTTTCGTCTCCAGTCAAATAAACTGCCGAGATCGAAATTTCCTGCTGGATGGCCCAGAATCAGAGCTGCATCGCCTCCTGCACAGAGGAAGTGACCCTGGCCCCCCCTTTTTGTTGAGGTAGTGCATGGCCACTGTGCTGTCCGTCAGAATCAGGACATTCTTTCCTCGCACAGTCGGCAGAAAAGCCTTCAGGGCAAGCCTGACGGCCCTCAGCTCCAACAGATTGATAATAATGAGTCTGGACTCCGACGGAGACCAACGACCGCTGACTGTCAACTCGTTGGCATGAGCTTCCCATCCCGTGAGGGATGCGTCCGTCACGATCGTCACCTGCGGCCAGGGTAGCCAAAATGGAGCCCCCTTCATCAGATTGCCTTCGACGGCCCACCACAGAAGGTCCTGGGCGGCACCTGAACGGGATCCGACATCCTGCCGGAGGACTGAGACCACTGGAGCTTGAGTGCCCATTGCAAAGATCTCATCCGCAACCTGGCCTCTGGCACCAGAAGAATGCAGGATGCCATGTTGGAACTTGTGCATCATCTGCTGAATGTGATGAGCCCTCACCTGGGGATGAAAAACACTGCCCGAGGCACGTGTCAAGCACTGCTCCGATGTAATGGAGCCTCTGAGTTGGCGTCAAGTGGGACTTATTTAAGTTGAGGGAGCAGCCCAGCCTGGGGAGGGAGTGGCAGGTGACGGACAGATGATCCAGGACTTGCTCGGGAGAGCGCGCCCTGATCAACCAATCGTCCAGGTAGGGGTAGACGTGAATTCCCCCTTTTCCTGAGATGCGCTGACACCATTACCATGAGCTTGATGAAGACCCTCGGGGCAAAGGTCAATCCGAACAGCAGGACCCCAAACTGAAAGTGCGAGTCGCCAACCGCAAACCTCAGGTACTTCTTGTGCTTTGGATGGATCGGCACATAAAGTAAGCGTCCTTGAGGTCGAGAGACACCAACCAGTCCTGAAGTTGAAGGGCCTGGAGGACTTGAGAAAGAGTAACCATCTTGAACTTGTCCTTCCTGAGGAGTTTGTTCAAACCGCGCAAGTCCATGATGGGTCTCAATCCCCCGTCTTTCTTGGAAATCAAAAAAGGCGGCGAATACCATCCCTTGTTCCTCTCCGCTACAGGCACCAGTTCTATGGCGTCTTTCTCCAGCAGGGCTTGTACCTCCTGCACAAGGAGCGGATCCGGACCCTGCAACGAGAGATTCCCCGGTGGATTGTCGTGAGGCCTCTGCCGAAAAGGAAGACAGAAGCAGTAGGCTATGATCTCCAGAACACACACATCTGAAGTAATGGCACGCCATTCGACAAGATGCTGCGACAGCCTTCCCCCAACCGGCGAACCATAGGACATGGCCTCATGACTGAGCTGAAGCGTCTGCGGCGTTGCCTGAGGGCAAAGAGGCAACTGCCCGAGCGGCCTTGGTACCTTGAGTACCCTGCTATCCACCTCTGGCACTCCTACGGTGGCCCCTTTAACTGGCAGCTCTTCTCGCTTTACCAAAGGATGTGTAATAATGAAAGGAACCTCCCCTCCAATGCTGTCCCCTAGGACGAAAAGGTGGAGGTTGGCGAACTGCAGCGCCCAACGACTTCGCTGCAGCTTTGTCTGCAACCTCTCAAGGCTCTCGTCAGCCTTGCTGCCAAAAAGATGTTCACCGCCAAAGGGCATGTTGAGGAGCCGGGCCTGCACATCAGGAGCAAAGACCGACTACCGCAACCACACAAACCTGCGTATTACGGTGCTCGCCGCCATGGACCGGCTGACACAATCTGCCATGTCCAAACCCGACTGAACGGCCTCACACATGGCATCCTTGCCATCCTGGACCATAGCAAGAAAACCATCCCGTTCGTCCCCTTCGGGAATATGTTCAGCCGCTAAGGAAACACAGTTCCACAGAGTGTGCGTGAAACGTGACAAGGCACATACGGAGTTGGCCGCCTGAAGAGCCATACCCCCTGAAGAAAACACTTTCTTCGCCCAACCATCAAAACGCTTGTCGTCCCCATCAGGAGGGATGGTAGGAAACAACGCCTGCTTTGCTGGGGCCGTAGCCGCCTGCACCACCAAACTCTCCGGGGTGGGGTGCTTGGTCAAGTAGCAGGGGTCGCTATTGGCTGGGCGATATTTTCGTGGCAAAGACTTGCCCACTGCCGGGAGACTCTCCGGAGCAGTCCAAGCTGCCGCCACCCTCCTCTGTAGAGCCATATGGAACGGCAGTACCGGGTCAGTTGGTGGACCTTGGTCGAGGATATCCGTGAGGTCATCCTAAAGAAAATCCCCTGGGGGAGCAGACCACCCCAAGTACTTGTTGACCCTAGACATAAGGCGCTGGTACGAAGACTCGGCATGGGTGCCAGGCTCAGGCCTACAAAACTCCACCTCCTGAGAGGTGTCCAGACCACTGGCGTCCTGCAGGGACTGACGCAGGTCCTCAATCTGGCAATGATATGATATGATATGATGGGTTATTTATAACGCGCTTAATACCCAGAGGTTTCTAAGCGCGGACCCAGGGATCGAACCTGTGTTGCTCCGTGTCGTCTTGTTTCCAAGTCGAGCACGCTGCCGCTGAGCTATCCCTCCTGGGACAATGGCCCGGGAGAATCTCATCTGGCACCGTATCAGGAACCATGCCATCATCAGAGCCCTCATCCACCTCTGAAATGTACTCAAGATGACGGAAAGTGGGCTTGACCTTGGCCAGAGCCTTTCTAGGGGGATCCACCGTGCCCCAGGGTACCCCCGTCGAAACAGCCTCGAAAGGCGTTGAGGGCGTCGAGTGAATCGGCGTTGATGCCGAACGCGCCGACAGCATCGACGGCGTCGACACAAGCCTCGAGGGCGGAGCCCCGAGCGTGTCCCTCAACATTCTGGGCGCCGATGGCGTCGACGATTTCCTCGGAGGCAGAGCCTCGAGAGAGTCCCTCGACGACCTCGGCGCCACAGGAGTCGACGTCTTCCTCGAAGACATCACAGGCTCACACGGTCTCGAGGGCGTTGAGGAGCGGGACCTGGAACGGGCATGACTAGAAATATTCCCCTTGTCTGAGCGGGACCGCTCCCGCGAATCGTGCCGACCACCCGAGCCCAAAGGCGTACGAGCGGTGTCTCTAGTCCGATCACGACCGACCCCACTCGGAGGCGCGGACGGACCAGTGCCCTGCAATTCGAGAATCTCTAGCATTTTCTTACCGAAGGAAGCCCATTCCTCCGGCGTCGCATGCTTGGTGGGATAAGCGACCCGCCGACGGGAGGAGTCCTCAGATGAGGACGGGGAAGGCGACTGATGACGGCGCTTCCGGGAGTGCCTCGAAGAGGCAGAGGAGTGGCGGGACCCACTCCGGGACCGAGACCCACTGGACTTCCGACGACGATGCGGAGAGTCGCCCCTCGAATCGTCCGTCGAAAGCCCTGTGGACCTCGGCTTCCGGGGCTTGGACACCTTACCGACCGACAGTTTCTTCTTGCGCTCCTGCAAGGCTTTGGACGTAAACGACTGGCAGTCGGCACAATCATCCATTTCATGGGCCTCCCCGAGGCACCAGAGGCAGCCGTCGTGCGAGTCAGTCACCGACATCTTGGACCCGCAGTCCCCGCACTTCTTGAAGCCCGGACGCGGGGTGGAAGAAGAGGTAGACATCTTGAAGACTTAAACTTCACAAACGAACAGGTTCGAAGAACCGAAAGAACAGAAACTCCAAAGAGTCGAGGTGCGCCGAGATCTCCGAAGCAAACACGTTTGCGGAAAAAACGGAACTGAGGCTACGGGCGTCGTGCGTCCTACTTATAACATCCAGTGACGTCGGCCATCGGAGGAGGTCCTCGAGGGCGGCGTATCGACGTCATCGACGCAGGACGCAGAAAGATTTTCCGAAGCAGCACAGCTGTGGTGATTACTGTCATAGATATGGAATACGTCGGAGGACCCAATCCCCTCAAAACATTCATACTGGAGGTAGAAAAAGTTATTCTTTCACTCAAGCCTTCCAACTGCCAGGGTGACCTCTCCCCAGCCCAGTTGATAAAGGATGCAGCATGAGAACTCGCCCCATTCATCTCCAAACTTATCAATGCTTCCTTTGCATCCAGTACCATCCCCACTAACCTCAAACAATCATGGATGCACCCGCTGCTGAAAAAGCAAACCCTCAACCTACTTATACCTAGCAATTACCATCCCATTACGACAGAGCCTTTTCTCTTAAAAATTCTTGATAAGATTGCCTACCGCCAAATCCAAAAATATCTGGAACTTCCCAAACTCCTAGGAACACGACAATCTGGATTCCGCCCACTAAACGGAACTGAGACCGCCCTGATCGACCTCCAGTCCCAAGTAGATGAGCTAAGAGACAAGGGAAAAACTGCCCTTCTACTGCTTGACCTCTCTGCTGCATTCGACCTCGTGGAGTACAAGGTCCTATGCAGCCATCTAGATTCAGCTGCCCACTTCTCCAAAGACGGCATAACTTGGATTGAGTCATTCTTGAGCGACAGAACCATGAGGGTCTTCTCCCCGCCAGCAGCGGCAGACCCTATCCCTATCACGTGTGGGGTGCCACAGGGATATGGTGTCTCCCCCCACATTGTGCGATATATTCACTAAGCCCCTTTTTTGACGATCTGGACCTTCTTGGTATCACCTACATTAGCTATGCAGATGATACTCAGATTCTCCTCCCACTTTCAGGGGATTACGTTAAGGATTTGGCCTGCCTTGGTGAATAGAGTATACCTCATCATCCAGGCATGGCATGGATGGCCACCCACGGTCTATGCCTGAATTATGACAAAACAGAGCCCATCATCCTGGGCACCTATGCCAACCTGAAGAAACTAGGCCAGGAATACTCATCCTTCTTAATTGATGGCAACCTCATTAAGCTCGCAAAGGAGGTAAAGACCCTTGGCTTCAACCTTGATTCCACCCTCTCCTTTTCTAAACAAGTGAATGCCATGGCTTCGGCCACTGCCTACACTTGTAAGCTCATTAGAACGGGCAAACCTTTTCTCTCCAACGACAACTGCATTATCTTAGCCAGAGCCCTCATACTTTCGAGGCTCGATTATTGCAATGCACTATACATTGGGGCCAACAAATCGATCATCCATAGGATACAAATCCTCCAAAACAACGCCTTAACATCGGCTCTCGATGTGGCTAGAAGATCACACATTACCATGATTAGGCGCCAAAATAACTGGCTCCCAACCCCCAATAAAATCCAGTTAAAAACGGCATCCCTCACCCACAAAGCACTGAACAATGCCACCCCAGCTATTTTACGAATAGATTCCATAGGAGAACATCCACCAGACCCACGAGACTCACCAACTCCAATTGTCTCACTATCCCCAGATATAAGCTCTCAAAAGTGGGCGGTTGTAGTTTCCCCGTCAAAGCTGCCCAACTATGGAACTCCCTGCCACATTCCATCAGAGAAGATCAACCTTACCCGAATTGCAGAATTAACTACATAAACTGGCTCAAGTCTTCTGATCTGTAAGGACCTCCTATATGTACACTCATACTATGAAAATGATGTTCTCAACCATGTATTTATTTGATTTATGTCTGTATTGCAACTCTGTCACTGTGTAACCTGTTAACCTAAGTTGTGCCGATCCTGTAACTGCTACGCCCCGATACCCGTGGGTCTGGTGCACCTTATAAATGAATAAACAAACAGAAGGACAAATACAGCCTCCTAAAATAAAAATAAAAATGAGATAGGTTCCTGTTGCCCATAACACGTATTTCAATGATAGTTTTAAAAGTAGTAAGATTCAGGGTGAGTAATGCTTACTATACTATACGGGTATTAAGGAGAAGTTGGATGCACCTTTTTGGGAATGGAATCTCAAACTGTAATGTCACCTCCTTTATAACTGGCTAGGTACAGGACTCAAACTGGCACTTGGATTTAAAACACAAAAGAGTATGGCTGCTAAGGCAAGGCATGGATGATTTGTGCAATGTTTTTCCCACTGAAATCCCAAAACTGTTAAAAGAATCGGACATGGACAGTCACGGTCCATTTTGACTAAATACCAAAAACATTTTCTTGGAAGTGCTCTGCGCCTTGTTGGCGAGAGGGCGACGTCTTACATTTGTGGTAGAGACTCCTGCAAAAAGAACTCTCATTAGGTTTGTAAAAGCAAACCCCGGAACCAGGAGCACTTACCTCAGGCAACACCAACTCCCCCAACCCTGTATACATACTAATCGCGCAGATGTCAAACACCACAATGCAGGAAATCGACTTGTAACTGACAAAAAATTATCAGAATTAACAAGTAATGAATGGTGCAGAAGACCCAAAAATATAAAAGGTCTCTTCAGCATGTGTTAGAAGATTTGTGTTTCAGCTTACGTTTAGGCGTGTTTATACACAGTAGGACACAGCAATAGTTGATATATCACAAAGTGGTAGATCAGTTGCATTTTACAAGTACATAAGATATTAAAAGGGGCCACCTTCATGCTTATATGCACGTAAAACAGGCGGCAAAGTACAACTTTGCACCGGTCTTACTGGTCCAATAAGACCTCACTTCTATTTCCTTAATGCATGGAGCCTTTCAGTTGTTTGTGTTATTGATCCCCTTTCCTTTGGGGAGCACCTGGTGGTTTGACCTCACCTGCCCTTTTAAAATGGTTTTGCTCTGTTTAGGGTATGGCGGTTTTAATTATATTATTATTAGTGGTGCTAGTTCTTCAGTTAATTCAGACTCCACGGTTCTTGTCAACACTGCAAGGTAATGACGGCCTGTCTGTATTGAGTTATCACAAAATAAAATGGCGCCAAGAAACTTTGAGCCAGCCCCACACTGAGCAGTAAAACAAGTTCCATGCGCAAGTACACCCTGTGGTTTCCGGGGATGCACTGTGCATATGCTCCTATTTCAGTCCCCTGCCTCAGAGATAGCAATTCTCAGCAAGACAGCAAAAAAAGCACTGTGACTTAATAATCAGCGCAGTACAACAGGCTGCACTTCTACACACCCCCACCCCATGCGTCTAATTTTTTAGATTCTCTATCTGGAGGCACTGATGAAAATGTTGTGGCTACTGAGTCTGCTGTTGCTGCCTACCTTACCAGGCTATCGGCTGACGGGGGCAACGTCCCAAACTGAAGACCACTGGGCACGGCTCTATGTTCTCAGCCAATGTCTTTGTCCACAAAGACATTTCCCACAAACCGGTTTGATATCAACCAGAGCACTACCGAAAGATGGGACTGGTATTTTTGGCTCTTTGGGTCTGTGATGCCAAGGGATATTACCTCCTCCGAGGAAGAGGAGCTTGGAGCACCTATTGTCCTGGCAACTACTGTTCAAAGAGCCAAACATCTGACCTAGAGCTGTAATAGGTTCCAAACCCTTCCTTGAATCAGGGGAGACATCCAGCCCAATTGCCTCTTGTAAAAGCTTTGGAGATGGTACAAAGAGTAAATGGATCGTGTGCCTAGGAGCTCTTCAGGCCGAGACTGCCTAGGTATGTCTGATGTGAGTTGGAAACCTGGGGGAGTTTCATAATCTTGATCATCAAAAATACTTTCAAAAGTCCTTATTTGTGCATCCCTGGTCCCTAGGCTTGTAGAAGGAACTGACTGGTTCAGACGTCTCCGAAACAGGGTCTTCAATTAGTCTCTGCACCAGAGCTTTCTCCATTAGCATAGTCAGCGCCAAAGGGGTCATCAGCACCGTTTGCGTCAGCGTCAGAGACTTAGACACAGAGGCCAACGACGTTGGAAGCGCTGGTGTGGTGCCTTTGATATATTTGTTTAGATTTTTATTTTACACAAACTTTTTATATCCTGATGGAAGTGGTTTTTGTACACTTTCAGGAGACTGTTGGAATATTTTTTCCATGGAGGGCCTAAATGCCTCCCGTTCCTCCTTTGAGGATGATGCTTTGGGAAACTCAGGCTTGCCCGGCTCTTTGGATCTCGAATTGTGCCTTTTGTGTTTCCTGGAAGAAGATGAAGAGCCTGTTCTCGAGGCTGACGAACGGCTCCCTGAGTGGTGGTGTTGCTTCCTTTTCTTTTCTTCTGATCTAGAATTCTGATCCCAGGAGTCGGGGTACGGAGACTGCTTTCTCTAAGACAGAGAATGCTTTTTTGGTGTAGCAACCTTGGATTTCACTGGGGTCAATTTTGACAGGATCCACAGTCCTCCATATCGTGGTCTTTTGGCTGGAGAGAAAAAGGCACAAGGAGTGTGGATCCTTACAGACATTGACCGATGACAAGTTTGCAAGCTTTGAAGCCAGATTTTGGAGCCATCATAATAATTTGATCGGTTCCATGTGTTAAAATCGCAGCAAAAATGGCAGTGGACACAAAATATCGCGGCAAAAAGGCCATGGTTTTGCTGCTGCAATCCATGTAAAGGATGCGGGGGACACTCCAGCAACCCACAACCCCCGCTCCCTTTAAATGGTGTAATGGGGTACACCTTTAACGGGTCAAACCACAGCATTTTTGCCATGATTTTTTGTACAGGCAACATTTTTGCCGCGATTTTATCACTGCATACCATTTTATCTGATGAGTGACTAGCTAAGATTTCATCACATTGCAGTGGAAAAGAAAACAGATGAAAATGGCGCCGACTGCTCTGTACTTGCACTTGGATGATGCTGCTTCGGCACAAGATAAAACCAATGAGAGGAACTGGCTGAGGGCATAGCTGAACGGCACCAGCTGGAGGCTGAACACAGTTTTCTGGAGCTGAATGCATTGATAGGGATATTTCAAAGATGAGGAATCCGTTCCATTAGAAGGTTCTCTTGCCATATACACAAAAATGAAACTCTCTGTACAGCATGGCACTGGGTATAGCACTATACCCCGTTTTAAAACATGCCACTGTCCAAGGTGAGCATTGTGACCACCTCTAGGAAGATGGTTAGGCTCTGGGATGCACGGTATGATTAAAATCATGACAGCAGAACACTCACAGCATGTAGCACAACCCAGCAACCAGATGCCTATTATGTACTACAATAGGAGGAATGTGGGTGTACAGTGGGACCTGCACCTCTCAGAGGGTGGTTCAGCCAGCCTTTGTTCTGTGCTTTCTCCAGCATATTAAAAAGCCTGAGTCTAACAACCCAAGGTCCTCTAGTCCTTACCTTCCTACATACATCCATCCACCCACTGCTCCATTTTGTACACTACGTAGGTCTCTCTAATTTGTTCCGATGCTAGTTGATGAGACCCATTGTTCCCGCCGTGTGTTCTGGCTTGCCCAATCATTCCTCTCCCGGGACGCAGGTCTTTATGCTTGGCTTTTGCGTGTGTCTCATAGTGCTACCCTGCACCGGGGTCTCAGTCTCAGATCCTCCAGGACACATTACCAGCATTTGATGGTGAATTGTCAAACCACCATGCACGATAAAGGATGCTGCGTGAGCCTCCAGTACCTTGCTGGTCTAACCTTGGGTGGAATGGAGTCCCAAGGATTTTCTGACTCTTCAGCTGGAGCTGCATGGACAAATGAGCCTTATGGCTAATGTCAAACCGGATGTCGGAGAGGAAGGGGCTGGTTCGACTAGGATTTCATGGGATCCCTCTACAGAATGAAACATTCATCTATTTTGACAAACTCTTTAAGCATTGGGTAGCTACTCTAGGAAAATACATTGGCAGTTACTTTACCAGGCAAAGTATTTGTGCTTGAAATGGATGGCAAATGATCATGTCCACAAGATCTAATGTGATTACTTCATTCCAGGTAAGCTCTGATGGTATGTTACCAATCCAGATGCTATAATACTCTGATCAAATGGCAAATGTATACAATATTGTCTGGCTCAGTGCCGACAATACATCACCAAAGCAATTTCTAATACGTATGCTAGAATATAGACATGCAAGAAGGGCAGGTAGATGAGGGTGTCACTATTGCGAGTGTTGCATGGCACTTGCAATGCACTACCTAAACGTGCAACTTACCTAAGAGTTTATTTCTTGGTTTTGCACTGGGATTGGATTTAGGCTGGAGAAGCTTCTCTCGTTATGGCTCCACAGCAGGTTAGTCTAATGACCCGGATAAATCCAACTATTGTCTTAATCCCAGTTTCTCAAATGGAATTAGGAATTGCATATGGACATTTTGGAGTGGGTTTAAGTATCACATGCTCATTGGGTCAATGGATTCTTCCAACTTTCCATGTATCAGACTGTCCAATACGAACCTTTCAGATGCTTTCCCCATCAAGTCATGCATTTTTCATGTGCGACTGTCTGCATATGGATTTATTGTCTCGATTTGCTTTGCCGCATGTGGCCAGTTGCAGTTGACAGACGCCATATGTAATGGGGGGCTTGTTAGTGCACATGAATGTATGGGTGTCTGTTTGCTTGTGTGATTGGCAGACTGTGCTGAGTTACAGTACAATCCTGTGGCTATCCACTGCACATACAATCCTATAAAATCTTGTCTGTATGCTATGTGTGCATCAGGATGGGTCTTCCTACCTTTTAGCATAGGTCGGATCGTAGATGGCTGTCTTTTTTCGCTTAGGCACAGAGTGTCTATTTATCTGTGTCTGCGGCAATGCATGCCTGAGTGTGAGACTAGCTGCCAATGCATCACTCCCAACAAAATGCGTAGCAAAGACAAGCAACCCTCTCAGCTGACACTAAAAGGCCAGAGCCTAGTACCATGCACTGTGGCTTTACTGTGCCACTGTCGCAAGTCTGAACTTGCAAGTTTGCATGATTATGTGAAATCATCATCCAACACACATATTTGGTGTCTCAGTAAATAAACACCCACATCACTAGTGTTGTTCCTTAAAAGTCACGCCAATAAAGCATTAAGGGATGTATTGTACTGGAGCATGTGATGAGAAATGCCAATTTACCGGTCTAGATTTTGCAACAACTATATTTTTTATGTTGCAAAAGATATAGTAGTTCTTGAAGAGACACTTAAATTTTATTTTTGGGCTTGGTGGGCACTTAGCTTTCATAATTAAAATGTTTTAATTTTCCTAATTAAACTTTCACCTTTAAATAAACACAAACAAAAAGGATATTCAAGGTAGGAAGGAATAGTGCTGGCAGAGGGCACTTGTTAACAGGATAGGCAAGTTTACAACTACTAATTAACGTACCTGTGGTAATGGTTCGAACAGGTAGCCAATCACCAGGATCACCAGCAAGACCAGAATTGATGACAGGAGACCTGCGATCTGGAATAGGAACAACAACTTTCATTTTCAGGAGGAATACCATTTTAGTGTTTGTATTTACTAAATGAAAAGTAGTTCCTCAAAAGCACTGTGCAAAGGGCTGGAACCATCCCTATTTCTGGGTGCGTTACACACACACATACAAAGTCATAATAGAACAGTTCATGAATCAAAACAGCTGGGGATGGGAAAGGAGCTAGGGACAGCATATGAGGCGAGCAAAAATTACTGTATTTACAGACATAAGCAGACGTGCATTCTAGTAATGATGGTGATTGGGGATCATTGCGGTGGGGGCATACAGCTAAGGTCAGAAACCACTGCAGGAGTTGCTATACTTCGCCAGCCCCCTTGATCCCGGATTACACTATCTTTTAGGAAACAGGACTGCACACTCAGAGTCAGGGAAGGAGAGCAAATAAACCCGGAGCTTCAACACCTGTTGTCATCCTCTTCAGGACATTACAGGAGAGAACGTATTAGCTACTCCCTCTTTTATAACTCTCCCAGGAATATAGGCCTCTGACAACCAGAATCCGATTGTAAACTTCTTTCACCCAGGGAAGGTGATTCTGGTATCTCCGATAGCAGTCTTTAATAGAAATGCAAGTTGGTCATCGCAGCATTTTGTTTTATTAAACTCTTTAGGTAGAGCTTTTGTTATCTTTTGGAATCTATTTTCTCATTGGAGTTCAGTCCCAAGAATGGAACTTCTTTCTCCAGAAAAAAACCTTACTCTTAATGATGTTGAGTCCTCCAAGATTAGCTATAAACTCAACGTTCAGGTTTATGAGCTCTTGATGAATCTAAGGGTACCTAACTAAATCTTACTCTACAAAAAATACTAACCATCTATTCCATCTATGGATTACTGTGCTAAACAGAAGAGTGCATGTATGCCCACAAATGGGTTCCTATTAACATGATTTTATTGTAATGGCAAGTGTCCCTTAAAGACCAGTCAAACATATAGTCTGAAGTCCCAGCCTTATGCTGACACTCATGTACTCAAATGAGAGTCTTTCCATACGCTGCAAGTCTCTAAGCATGTGCTCTAACCAGAGCTGCATGAGAACTGCTCCAGATCTCGTCTACCTGTCATAGAACGTGGGTGGGTGATGTCCTCTGACCGGGGCAGAAGAGAAGGCTGCTCCACCCTCTTATTGTGATGCATGCAGTACAAAGCTAGGGAGGTTGCTTTTTTTTAAATTATCATTTTATTTGAAATTATTATAGCAAATTATCATAGCAGCACAGGTGATTATAACATTTGTAAGGGTGCAGGAGTACGAGTCTGACACAGTGGTGGCATGCTTGTTGGCAAAGACCTTTATTATAAAAGTAAAGAAAAGGAAAAACCTATCTTGCCCTATTTCGATGAGGGATTGCCCTACCTCAACAAAATCACTAAGGACTCTGTCAGGATGTCTTGTAAAGTAAAATGTCTACCGTCCTGTGTGCAAACCTATTTCCATCCCTTACACTAAATTAACTAAGGAAAAACTGGGTGACTTCTTGATCCAGAAGTTGGCTCCTCTTGTTTGGATACAGACTTTTAATGTTCAGTTTCGCGCCTTGAAACACTTGTGTATAGGCGTGTTATAAATGCCATATCATATCAGTTCTTGATTAGAAAACGCAATGAACAACTCTTTAAACACAGTTCCTAAGAATTAAGGGGGGGGGGTCCTCTTCCCCTTGTTCTTCCCTTCAGTTCAGAAAATGTAGTGATAAGTCTGGCTCACTATCCTGCCAGACTTAAATGTAGACTTTCTTATAATAAAATATGGTTTCCTTGTATCAGGGGGGAAAAGTCTCGTCCCCTTTGTTCTTTCTCCAACTTAAACTTGTGGTGTCAAGTCTGGTGCACTATTCTACCAGACTTGACTCTAGAACTTAGAATTCCAGAAAGTGTGTCTCTTCCTTTGGCAATGGGTCCTTGAACCCTTGTTTTAACTTTTTGCACCTCTCTTTATCACATGAGTTCCAGATCCCTCTGGAACCGTCTCAGGGTCTTCCTGCCGCGCTTCTTTTACATTCTTGTGGGTCCCAGAACCCTTTATATTCTCTCGCCCCCCCCCACATTGTTCTGGACCTCAGCCTCTTGACAGTCTGCTTTTCCAGTCTTGTCTGGGTCCTTGACTCGTGAACTTTGCTTTTGTGGGATTCGCCCAACTACATATGGGTTTCAGACCCTGGTATGCTGTTTCTGCAGATTCTATACCCCTGCGCCACTCAATGTCCACCTGAACACATCTGGTGTACTTCCTGCTCGGTACTGTTCCATTCAGCTTTTAAAGTTCGGTTGTTATTCTTTACTGCCTATTCATATGGGTCCCAGACCCTAGTACGCTGGTTTGGCGGGTTCTCTACCCCTGCTTCAGTGAATGCCCAACTGACCAGACCTGTTGGTACTCTCCTGCCAGGCTGCTCCATTAGGATATTTGATAAAGTTTGTTCAATCTTTTACAGTTTGCTGGTTATCCCTTTCTGCCTCTCGGGATAACGGCGTGTATCTGTTTAACTTGTTTCGTGTCGTACGCTTCCCACCAGCCACCCCAACCCTTTCCCTACCTTCGGAAAATGTTGCGGCCCCTGCTCTGTCCAGGGAGTTAAGCAGGGCTTCTGTACCACTTCCGCATTCAGCGTTCTGTCCTCGGCAGCTCCTCTGTGGTAAGCTCTCTCTTGCGTACTCTGCTGCGCATCTTACCTCGCTTTGGCTTTGTCGGTTGAGTTTCTTCTTTCCCCGTCACCGGACAGGATCTCACTCTATGCAGCCTTTAGGGACCTCCGATCCTGCTCGACAGCGTCTTGTCTCCTGCTTCTCGGGTCTGTCACCACAGAAGCGTCGGGTTCCTTGCTCCTCCAGGGCTGCTTTGAACTGACTTGGTCTGACAAGTTACAGTTCTTCCTTGGTTTTTATCGCTGGAGTAGTTTTTAGTAGACTGCACTGCGTACGTTGGGTTTGCAGTGGGCTTTGCCTCCTTGTTTGATCTTCTTTGTGTCAGTGATTATGGGTAGTCCAGTTTGGTAAGCCTCACTCTTCCTCGTCCCAGTATTAAGTGTATTACTGAAATCCTCTACTCTACTGAGATACATAGAGGAGTGGGGGACCACAGGGAACCGAGTAGGGTGAAAGGAAGGAAAGAACTGACATGAAGGAGGTGAATACTGCGTTCTCCCAAAGCGATCATCACTGGTCCCATGGAGGGATTCCCTCCCCTTGAGATCCACCTGCTGAGTAACACCCACAGAGGGACAATCTGGTAGCGGCCTCATCTCCCTGGCCTCATGGGAAGGGGCTTCCCCCATGGAAGTAATGACAATACTCTGGGATTTGTCACACATTGCAACAACATTATATCAGTTACATCCTTTCCACACTGAATTCTGCTGTTGTATCTCCCCCACTGCCGTGTTAAACACAAGAAAATTCAAGATCCATTGCAAAATTAAGATAGGAAAGCAGGGAGAGGAGTCACAGATGTGAATGAAGAGGAAAGAAAAAGAAATTAGAAAGTTAAAATTGAACAAGTCAAACTAATCACCAATGTCACAGATATATATATATATATATATATATATATAAATGAAACTTGTATCTTGGTACTGCTAATATCTTGTAAAACAGTTTCTCATTTTTGATTTCATATTCACTCTGTCCCTCCAAGTTCCAAAGTAAAATAATCCTGTTAAGAGGTGAGCCCCTGCCAGCAATACAACATCATGCACACAAAGAAAATATGAAACACTCGCAGTAAATTCCCCCATATACCCAGTCCAGCCAAGCACCCTCCACCCCTGTCAGAGGAATGTACCACTCCTTAACAGATCAGTTTCGCTTCATGGGTAGTGAGGCCCCTTCTTGACCCTGAAGGCCTTCATGCTCAAGAAGTGATTGTAAACGCCAGGATTTGAGTTGAACCCTTTACAGTGGATGTAGTATTCACTACAAACTCTGTAGCAATTTTGAAGCTAAGCACTTGTGTGCTACTCCCCCTTTATTTAGCAGCTAACCCAAATTCTTCACTGAGATGCAAACAAGTGTGTAAAAACTTGGGGATCACAGAGGAGTCAAAAGCCCCAAAATACTATAGACTAGCAGGCGGTAAGTAAATCAAGCATATGGTCTGTCAAGATTACTAGAGAGACTGGGGGGTGCTTTTTAGGTTTTTTTTCCTAGCAGAGGTTCATCATCAGTGCATGCTTCTTTCCACCAATTCCATTTGTCAAGTCTAGCAGTGTCTGTTTGAGCTTTCTTTCACTCTTTAAAAGCTTCTCTGATTTCCAGTAGCGTCAGCTCCTCTTACGGGTTTGACATTATATTTGTTGAGTCATCAAGAATAAACAGACTACTGCATGGAAAGAGGCATCTAAAGATGATATGGGTTGTATTAGCTCTGTAGTGACACAGAGAATTATCTACATTTGTTTAATATCGACTGCGGCTGATGCTGGTAGATTTGTACTTCGGATCCATCTTAACACAGAAGACACAGGCTTTGCCAGGTTCCCTCTGGGTCCTTTCTGGGTCTGGCATCTGCTTCCCATCTCAAGAAACCCACACGATGAGCCTACTAAAATGAGATCTATGCCTCATTGATAACATCCAGAATTTGGTTGAAAAGTTGTTGCAAGTAAATCTCAATGTTTGGCACCTCCGTCTCCTGCTTCAGATTTTTAATGCAGAGAAAGTTCTGGCATGATCGGTTTCCTAATTTGAGGGCTTAATAGTACGATATATGCTGAAGGTCATCTAACTTCCTGGTAGAGTCGTCCTGTGTAGCACACTAATCTCCTGCATGGCATTCTCATATGTAAACCAATGAATTGAGCATCAGCTAGAACTTCCGCTGTCTGTCATGTTAGTTCTTCTGTAAGTTGGCATCATTGTTTTTCAAATGGTTTAGAAATGTGTCCTGAAACTCTATGAGGCATTGTTGGAGATTCTTTAATGGCCAAAGCCGGGGGCTGCACTACCACCAGGGCCAATATTGATCCTGCTACCCTCTGCCCCCCCACACCCTTCCCACTCTATAACTCCATTGAAAACATCCACAGGCTTAAGCCCTTCCCCGCATTGATCCAGTCAGGGACGTCCAGTGCTTAACTGAGCTCAGCCCCTCCACAACCAAATTCCTACTACTGACCAACAACATTGAACACTGTGACATCCAAACCTGGCTCTCCCTTATGAACCAGGAGGGCTTCACACCTCAGCTGGCCACCTGCACCAAGTCTCTTGGGTTCCACATCGACAGACGCCTCTCCTTCAAACAGCACATTGCAAGGAAGAGACAAACGGCTTGGTACTAACTTTGCCTCCCAAGGAAAATCAAGCCCTTCATCCACAAAAACCAGGCCTTCCGCTACTACCTTGTCACCCCTCAGATGTGTCCTGCATGCTGCAGCACGACTCACTAAAGGACTCAACCACATTAACATGACCCTCATCGAATTGCACTGGCTCACACTGCAAGCACATGTTCGCTTCAAATCCTGCTGCATCTGCAAGGCTGTCATCTACAAGGCTGTCGCCCGGAAATCCCCAAACTACCTCACTGAGAAAGTCACCATTTCCAGAGGCCTATGATCCACCAGAAGTAAGGACATGTGCAAACTTGAACTCTGCCAGTGCAGGATGGAAACAACCAGAAGATGGAATTTGTCAACACCACAAGACTCTGGAATCTCCTCCACATCAACAACAGACTTGCGCTCCCTCCCCAACCCTAACCCTAACCCTAACCCCTCCTGAGTCTACATTTCGGGAAGGAGCTCAAGACCATCCTCTTCAAGGAACGACTCCTCCCTAACACCTAGGTCCACAAACCCTCCACTTCCCAACCTGAGAATCAGTGATCTGCTCCCTACTGTAGATCCTTTGCTGTCAAATTGCTGCCCTCCCTGTTTGCTTCCTGATCGCTTATATATCTCTGCTGCCTTCACCCTGTCCTTCTCCCTATGATTTGTAAAGCTCTCGGTTGCTACCTGGAGTAAGGGCCTCAATCAATGAATAACTTAATAATAAAAGAAGCCAGCACATGCCGCAAACATTTTTAAAACCTTGCCCGCCTTAATTAGTGGGAATAATGATGATCAGGAAATGAACTAATCTGAACGCTAAACCAATAACAGAGATGGGAGTCCTGTGGCAATAACCAATAAGATTTGAAAATTCCAACAGAGATGAAGAACAACCTATTCAGAACACGCCACAATCCAGGGAATATAAAAGGCACTGGGAAAACTCAGTGAAGGAGAGAGTCCATAGGAAGCAGACATGCCTACTCGTACTCCCTTAACAAAAAGAGAGATCCTTGACAAGCGGAACCAGGAAAGGAGTACTGCATGGAAGAAGGCTACAACAATTTAGAGGAGACTTAAAGAATTAAGACTGGAAGCAGTCTAGGTCTTAAGGCCCTGGAAGGAGAAGCTGACCAGGGCGCATGGCATGTACCTCCCACACCTTGAGGGAATTGGAAAGTCAAAGATTAAGGTCATCTAACAGTGACCTTAAGGTATAGGGCTGAGTGACTAGACCTATGGCAGGAGAGTCACATAATATAGGCTACCTATAAAGAACCTTCATGTGGGGGTAGAAGAACAAGTTACTTACCCATGGTAACTTTCTTTAGACTGGATGTTCCTCCACGTATTTCTCATTTTATGCTATTTCCATGTCCAGCTTCAGCTGCTTTGGAATGATTTTCCAGCAGAGGGCGCTGTGCATCGATGCCTGTCAACTCGATGTCACTCGGAGGCCTCCGTTCTCAATGTCGACGTCATTGATGGTATAAAGCGTGCGCAGCGACCATTGGCTTCAGTTCAATTTTAAACATGTATACGATATCCTACACCCGACAGTTACTCCTCCTGAAAGAGCGAAGAATACAATCGCATGGATAAATTCTACTGCAGGGTAGGTTGGGAGGATCGATGAGGAATATGCTGGAGGAACATACAGTCGAAAGATTGTTACCATGAGTAAGTAACATGTTCTTCGAATGGATTGTGTCCTCACACGTATTCCTCATCTTATGATAAACTCCCAAAGCAGTGTCTGTATTCCAGGAGGAGGGAGTCAGAATTTTCAAACTAATGATAATTTAGGAGCTCCTTTATAGGTCTGTGTGCACAGAATGTAGCACAGCTTTTCCAAATAAACGTACCCGGCTTGAGGAAGAGTCCAGGTTATAGTGTTTGGTAAATGTGTGTACGGACGACCATGTGGCAGCTGCATAAATATCTTTAATTGGGACACCCCTCTGTAATGCAGAGGAGGTAGCCGTGCCCCTGGTCGAATGAGCTTTAAGACCCTCCGGAGGATCATTTCCCACTAATCTGTAACATTCAGATATTCCTAAAATGATCCATCTTGATAAAGTTTGTTTCGAAATTGCCATACTCAACTTTTGACCCGTATAGCCTAAAAAAAGTTGGTCATCGCATCTTATTTTAGACATCCTGAAGGTGTAGAAACTCAGTGCACGCCTTGGATCAAGCCTGTGTAACCTCTCCTCTTCCTTTCCAGGATGAGGAGGATAAAATGAAGGTAAAAATATTTTAGTTAAGAAGGTAGGTTTAACCTTAAGGACCACCTTGTCCTTGTGGATGACTGTATAAGGAGGCTTGCAGGACAAGGCCTGAAGTTTCCTCACTCTTCGAGCTGATGTGATGGCCACTAAAAGGATGGTCTTTAAAGTTAATAACCTTAAAGGACAGGAATGGATAGACTCCAAAGGAGCGCACATTAGAAATTTCAACACCAAGTTGAGGTCCTAAATTGGGACTTAAAATGGGACTGGAGGAAATGTATTTGCCAGTCCTTTTAAGAATTGTACCACAAGTGGGATCTTGAAGAAAGATACCTCTTCAAAGGAGCGCTTAAAAATAGAGCGTGCTGCTAGATACCCCTTAATTGTAACAACCTGGAGCCCCAGATTGGCCAGGTGTAATAAGAATGATAACACCATAGGTGTACTGCATGTAAAAGGATCCTCATTCTTATCTCTACACCAGCTGCAAAATGTGTTCCAACAGCAGCTGTAGAAGGATTTTGTTGCTGGCCTTCTGGCTCAAAGCATCTTTGATGTCCTGGGTGTTAGTCTTAGCAGTGCACGGTAGTGGCGCGAGTTATGGTTGCTTAGCTTACCATAACTGGCAAATTTCAGGGGTTTTTCGGTTTTACTTCGAACCATAACGTTCCATTAGCAAAGTTTTTTTTGTGAATTTCATAGGTTTTTAGTAGTGCAACTTAACCATAACCTCCCCTTAAATTTTTTTTTAGTGAATTTTACCAGTTTTTAGTAGGGCAACTTAACCATAACATCCCTTTAACAAAGTTTTTTGCTAAAGATCGGTTTATAGTAGTGGCACGTAACCATAATGTAAAGTAACCTCTGACTTATTTACACACCTTGCGGAGAATGCCACATGACAATATGCTGGCATACAGCACAGTGACGTGTCCTAGAATCCATACACACTTAACGGTAAGATGTATTCCGCGTGGACAGTGTGGAAATACATTTTATATTTAAGTAGGAACGTCCACCTTCAACATTTCCCTTGCACAGCGCCAACACGTATTGGTAGTCAGCCATTAACAATGTAGTACACATTACATACTTTTAGCAAAAGTTCTAGTTATCTGAAAATGACATCAGATAAGGCCATCCCTCCTCCCCAAGAAACAGCAGCACTGCTGTAATGAAGGAGCATGACAAACACTGCCCCTAGCTTACAAATAACAAACCCACAATATATTTTGCCGTCCACCTACCCCCCCATATTACTGTTTGGTGCCTCTTTCCTCATTTCCGTTCGCAAATTGCCTTCTTAGCTGTCCCACCAAAAAAGAAAGCCATCCGTTAAAGTAAATGTTCCGTTAAGAACCACCTTTCACAGTGTAAGTATATACAATTTTTTTTAAAAAATATATAAAAATCGCATACACTCCATGTACTTTATATTTCTCAGTAAACGACAGACGCAATAAGATTGGCCAGTAATAGTCTAGATTTGCAAAGCAGTAACGTGTGCTACTAAAAAATAGGATTTCTGGTTATAATCCGGCCAAAACAAAATCCTTTTTCAAGATGGCCACCATAGAAAGGGAAGGCGGTTGTTCCATACATGGCCCCTCTTCGCTTTCCATGGCAGCCTGTAAAAAGCAAAAGTACATGCCGTGACGCAGGACCTGTAAATAAACATACAGCGACGTACAACTTATTACCTTACATTTTGAAATGATACACTAGATTTTAAAAGAAAACGTAACATTTTAGAATTTGTAAAGTAGTTTTATTTAAGAAACAACTGTCAGAGACCATCGGACTAATCCCATTTTCAATTAAATTGTAACAATGGTTCTAAGGGCGTCATTGAAAATGTTAATGGTGAGGCACACGTTGTTCTTTTCCCATACACAAAGTATGCGTTTTTGTTAAAGCACCCGCTTTGTTTGCACATTGATTTTCAAGACGGCGCCATGACCTTTGCCCTACACCACCATAAATTATGTTATGTTACTCCTAATGGCGAGTTCAGCGTATGCACAAAGGGGGCCTGGGCGATCATCCCACAAAATTGTGATGGACAGGCAGCCGGTCACAAGCAGTTGCATCTGGCGTCCAAAGAAGCCGTCACTCGGCATCTGGAAACCATGGCACGCACAGTACGGCAAGATGTGGCTGGGCGGAAAACTTACGAGAAAATACTTGTCAATACCCAACATTTAGCAAAAAATTTCAAAAAAGACACAAAGAATGTGGAAAGTAATACACAAATCGAAGTGGTCAAACATGACATTTTAAGGAAATATTAGCGTTGACCAGGGGTAAATATAGTGACAGCCTACAAACGCAGAGAATCTGCACTCGCCGTAAGGTTTAAAAAAATGGAAACTACACAGTAAGATGGCAATTCAGTTATGAAGCCAAAATGAATGGACAAGTAAGAAAAAATTACATCTCGTGATTTTAAACAAGACCAAAAGAACGTGCAAAGTGATACACAAAGCTATGTGGGCAAACATAACATTTCAAAGAAGAAATATTAACGGTCAACAAGGGTGAGTCTAGTCATAGCCTGCAAACGTGGAGAATCTGCACTCTCCGTTATTGGAGGAAAATTACAGCTGCGCAGAAAGATAATACTTCAGTTATATTGTCACAATTAGTGTTTCGGTAATATAAAATTAAAACGCGGTTTGGTGTAGAGTCGTCAAAATTATACTTACATGATGTTTACTGCCTCCATTGTTTTTGGCCAAGTCAGACAGCAATATATTCGCACCAAAGAATCTTCATGAACTGATATTTCATGTGCCTTAGAAATGTTTTTAAAACATAACCTTATCAAATGGTATTTTTTCCAAGCTTTCATTCATTGCATTGCTTCTGAAGTTTTCCTTTCGCTCAAGGTCAAAAAACAATTGCCCCTTATGGATTCACTCTGATGTGTGGGCATATATATATATATATATATATATATATATATATATATATATATATATATATATATATATATATATATCACGTCCTCCTGGCCCAATCCGGAGCAATTAGGATCATGGATTTCCTGAACCTACTCAACCCCCTGATGACATGAGGAATGATGGGGACTGGAGGAAACGCGTACAGGAGTGGAAACTCCCAGTCCACTCTGAACGCGTCCCCTAGAGCCCCTCTTAGGGGAAATTCCCTTGAGCAGTACTGCTCGCACTTCCGGTTGACGCTGGTCGCAAACAGATCCACTTGAGGGGTTACCCAAAGGGTGAAGATCTCTTGAAGGACTTCCTGAGCTAGTTCCCACTCGTGGGAGACTATGCTCTGCCTGCTCAGAGCATCAGCCACCGTGTTCTCCACCCCAACTAGGTGAACTGCTGATAGGGAGATTCCTTCTTGAAGTGCCCAGTACCAGAGCTGCATTGCTTCTCTGCACAATGATAGTGACCCCACACCTCCTTTCTTGCTGAGGTAGTACATGGCCACTGTGTTGTCTGTCATTATGAGGACATTCTTTCCCAGTACAGAGGGCGGAAAGGCATTCAGCGCTAGTCTGATTGCCCCAGCTCCAAAAGGTTGATCAGTAGTTTAGACTCCGATGGAGAAACGATCGCCGATTGTCAGATCGTTGGTATGTGCTACCCACCCTGTGAGTGAGGCATCCGTTACTACCTTGATCTCCAGCCATGGCTGCCAAAAAGGTTCTCCCTTCAGAATGTTGTCCTTGCAGGCCCACCACAGGAGATCCTGTGCAAACCCTGCTTGGAATCTGAAGGAGATCTGACATTCCGCCTGAGAATTGAGAACATGAGTCCTGAGAGCCCACTGGAGAGATCTCATTCTCAGGTGCGCCTCTGGCACCAGAAAAATGCAGGATGCCATGAGGCCGAGCAACCTCAGAAAGTCAAAGGCCGGGGAGACACTGGGCACTTTGGAATTTGGGGACCATCTGCAGCACGTCCTGAGCCCTCACTACAGGTGGCGAGGCTTTTCCAAGGGATGCATCTAGGACTGCTCCAATTAATTTGAGATGGTATCATGTGGGACTTCTTGAAGTCGAGGGAGAAGCCCAGTCAGTGGAGAGAATGATTGGTGTAGCTAAGATGTTCCAGGGCCTATTCGGGGGAACAGGAACTGATCAGTCAATCATCCACGTAGGGATAGATGTGAATCCCCCACTCTCCTGAGATTCGCTGCCACCACTGCCATCAACTTGGTGAAACCCCACGGGCAGAGGTCAGCCTAAATGGCAGAATTCGAAACTGATCATGAGAACCCACAACGCCAAACCTCAGGTACTGTCCGTGCTTGTGATGAATTGGCACATGAAAGTAAGCATCCTAAAGGTCCAATGATACCATCCAGTTTGGAAGCTGGATGGCCTGAAGGATCTGAGAAAGGGTAACCATCTTGAACTTGCCCTTCCTGAGGAATTTGTTTACGTCTCTTAAATCCAAAATGGTCTCAATCCTCCATTCTTCTTGGGAATTAGGAAGTATGGGGAGTACCTTCTCGGCTACAGGTACTGGTTCCATAGCACCTTTCTCTAGCAGGGTCAAGATTTCCTGCATAAGGAGCAAATCTGGAACTTTCAAAGAGCTGTTCCCCGGTGAATGACGGAGGCTTTTTTTTAGAAAGGGAAGGCAATAACCCTTGGCAACTGTTTCCAATGCCCATGCATCTGAAGTAATGCCTCTCCATTCTTTCAGATGCAGTGAGAGTCTGCCTCCCACTGGGGCCTTGTGAACTAAGGTCTCAGAGGTTTTGAGGCGGCTGGAGCAGTGGCTGATGGTAAAGCAGCAGCTGCCTGGGTGGTCTTAGTACCTCTTCCCTGTCCACCACGGGGGAATCTTTTTTGACCCCTTTGATTGGACAGTCCTCTTCCCCCTTACAACTGAGGAGTAAAAGCGAAAGGACCTACCCCTCCAAGGTGATCCGGTGGGGCGTTTCTGTTGCCGTCTAATAGCAGCACCAAGGGATTTGGCTGTTGCTTTGGATGTCTGCAGCTTCTTGAGGCTCTCGTCAGCCTTGCTACCAAATAAATGTGTGTCATCAAAGGGCACGTTAAGAAGTCTGGATTGCACATCTGGAGCAAAACCGGACTTTAACCAGGTAAATCTGCGCATTAGTGTACTAGCCGCCATTGACCTGTTGATACTGTCTGCAGTGTCAAGACCTGTATGGAGGGATTCACACCGCGTCCTTCCCATCCTTGACTAGATTTAAAAATGTGTCTCTTTTGTCCCTTTATTTGATGTTTTATTTGCTTTTTAAGCGCTTATACAATAAGAAAATACAGTTTCAACGCGCCCAGAGGGAAAGGGAGGGAGCATGAGTGGGAAATACAATAAAATACAATAGAAATACAATAAATAAGAGCAGTGGGGGAAGAGGAAAACAGGACGATCCTACTATGCCTTATGAGTATTCAGAACTTGCAAGTGCAGCAAGGGAGAAGGCGGGGTTGGGGGGTTAGTGATGTGGGGTCTGAGCTCAAGGGTGACCAACAGATTGAAGTGCTAGGAATGTTGAGTGCTACAAGGTCTGGAGTCGCGGGAGTTCCAAGTGCGAGCCACCAGGGCGAACTTCAAGTGCAGAAGACAGGAGCTGGGTCGATTGAGTGAGGGAGGTCAGGGCCCAGAGGATGCATAAGGGCCAGGACACTAATCGCAGCAAATGTGGCATTAGCAGGGGAATGAAGAAGGGAAGGAGGTGGTAAAGAGGAGAGTCTTAAGAAGCTTTCGGAATTTAAGAAGATCCTGCTCAATGCGCAGGGGAAGGCTGCTCCATAGGAGGGTGCCAGATGAGGAAAGCAAACAACCACCGGCCCTCGGTTTAGCAAAATGCTTTACACACAGAGTTAGAACCAGGGGAGCGTAGTGGTCTAGAGAGGGAATATTTAGTGAGATAAAGTTGGAAATAGTGTGGTCCCCGGGCCCAGACAGCTTTCTGGATGATTCAGAGGGATTTGAATTTAATCTGTGCAGCAATCGGGAGCCAGTGAAGACTTTTTAGTGCTGGAGAGATGCGGCCCTTGGGCTTAAGGACAAGGATAGGTCTTGCTGCCCTGTTCTGGATTAGCTGGTAGGGTCGCAGAGTTGAAGACGGTAGATTCTGGAGGAGGCTGTTGCAATAGTCAAGCCTAGAGAGAACTCGGGCTGGGGTCACATTGAGCCTCTGGGGGAAAGCGAGAAAAGGGAGAATTCCTTTGAGAAGGAAGAGCTGAAGGTGGGAGTTCTTGGCAATGTCCTGAGCGTGAAGGAGGAGTCTAAGAGGACGCCAAGGTTTCTAGCTTCAGAAGAGGGCGCAAGGGGAGAGCTCAAACAGGAAGCCCAGAGTGAAGGGAACAAGGCGGGGAGCAGGGGTACTGATGGGAAGGGTCTCAGTTTTACAGGCATTGAGGCAGTGATCATTGTCGGTGCACATAGGCAGTCAGGGATGATGGAGGGTGTTAGAGGGACGGCAGGGAGTTTGAAAAAGAGCTGAGCGTCGTCTGCGTAACACTGGAAGTTGGAAGAGAGGAGGAGATGAGGAGTGCAAGCAGAGCAAGGTAGATGTTAAAGAGCCAGGGCGAGAGGATAGAACCCTGGGGGACACCACAGGTGGAGAGGGAAGTAGGAGAAGAGAAGGTGCCCAGAATGACTTGGAAAGAACGGTCATTAAGGAAGGATGACAGCCAGTTCAGTGCCCGTTCCGAGATACCAAGGGTATTGTGGAGGCTTTGTATGAGGATTGAATGGTTGATTGAATGGTTGACTCTGTCAAAGACAGACAAGAGATCAAGGAGGATAAGGACAGCTGGAGAGTTGGAGTCCAGAGATGCGAGCAGTTCTTCACGGGTGTTCAGAAGAGCCGTTTCCGTGCCTCTGGATGCAATTTGAGTTGGGGCAAAACCAACTTCTCCAGCAGTTTTCCCAGGAAGGTGGTGATGGAAATAGGGTGGTAGTTGGCAAGGCAGGTGGGGACAGATGACTTTTTTTCAGGAGGGGGTGCTCAAGGGAGTGCTTAAGGGAGCAGGGGAAAGATTCTGTGAGAAATGAGTGTTGCAAAAATCAGCGAGGGAATAGGCAAGAGAGTCAATTTTATCATTGATGGTACTGGATGAGCAGGGGGAAACCTGCTTAGAAGAGGCCTTCAGAGAGTGGACAGCTCTGGTAACTTCTTCAGGTGTGACAGGGGTGAAGGAAGAGAAGGAGGGCGGAGGAGGGATGGGGGTGAAGGTGTGGGTGCATGGGACGGGTTGTGAGGGAGAGCGGCAAGGGTAGTAAGGATGTCCTGGGATTTGGAGGCAAAGTGTGAGGCCAGTGCTTTGCAGAGGGCCTGCGAGGGAGAAGGGGAGGATGAGACAGAGGATGGGTTGGTTAGTTCCCTGCAGATCTTGAAAGGTTCAGCCACGATACTGGATGCACTGGAGACCCGTGCCTGTATGTAGGCTCTTTTCTTTGCAAGAATGGAGAGTCTGTATTGCCTTTGGAGCAGGCGGCAGGCCATATTGTCAGAGGATGTGCCTGAGGTTTGCCACTTTCGTTCTGCTGCCCTGCACTTATGTTTCAGGGCCGGCAGTTTGGTGTCGTACCAGGTGTTACGATTAGAGACAGGTTTCATGTAGATCCCCATGACTGGGGCAAGAATGTCAAGATTATTGATAATGGAGAGATGGAGGTTGTTGAGGGCAGAATCAGTGGTAGAGCCAGAGGGGGGGATTCCAGGGGGGATGAAGGTGGAAGTGAAGGCAGCCACAGACACTCGTTTCATCGGGTGGATGTTAGCGAACAAGGTTGCTGGGTTTTTGGGGGGTTGGTCAGGGGGCCAAGGGGACTCATGTGGGAGGAGAGAATGGTCAGACCAGGAGAGAGGGGTCACTAGTGGGGGGGAGAGAGAAAGAGAGGTCAGAGCGGATGAGGGCATCCAGAGTGTGTCCAGCTGAGTGGGTTGGCCCAGAGGGAGGAATGGAGAGGGAAAGCGAGGTGCAGAGGTCAGTGAAAAGCATGGATGCAGAGCCTGGGGAGTCCAATTGGATATTGAAGTCACCCAGGAGGAGAAGGTTGGAAGTGGATGAGAGTAAGGAAGAGCATAAATCAACCCATTCAGAGAGGAACAGGGTGGTGGCGCCTGGAGGCCGGTAAATGGTGGCAATGGTCAGGGTGGAGATGGAAGGGATGACCAACTTGCAAACCAGGCTTTCAAAGGAAGAGTAGAGCTGGGTAGGTAAGATGGAAGCAGGAACCCACTCAGGGAAGATTAAGGCAACCCCACCGCGAGTGCGGTGAGGTCATGGCTTGCAGATGATCTTGAAGCCTTCAGGGAGGAGAGAGTCAAAAGCAGTAACTGAGGTGGCATTGAACAATGTCTCGGTAAGAGCGAGAATGTCTAGGTCAATGTCTTCAAGAATGAAACAGATTTCAGGAGAGTGTTTGTTGGCTGAGCGGGCGTTAAGAGTTGCCAGGTGGAGGAGGTCTGTGCCTTTGAAAGTTTTCTGAGGTGGTGTACAGGGGTGTGGTCCATCAGTCAAACAAGAGGGAGAGAGAGAGAGAGGAAGAGAGGGAAGTAGAGCGAGAGAGAGGGAAGTAGAGCGAGAGAGAGAGAGAGAGGGGGAAGGAGAGAGAGAGAGAGGGGGAAGGAGAGAGAGAGAGAGAGAGAGAGAAAGACAGTGGAGATGCACAAGAAGGAAGGAAGTTAATGAGACAAGGCAGGATCCGATCAAGGATGAGCAGGTTGGGTTGTTGACTCTGAACCAGGATAGTGCCAGATCGACATTAACGAAGTAGCGAGAGGAAGAGAAGCCGCCCAAGAGGAGTGCCCCCTTGGTGCCACTGTTAATGGTAGAGCATGTAGAAGGAGAGAGTGTAGAGATGAGATGGGGGGTCCATAGATCTGGTAAGGGGACAGAGAAGAGGATATCGGAAGCGCTGACATAGGCGTCTACAATGGGAAGTCCAGGGTTTGCACTCAAGATGTCTTTTTTGTGGTTTTTCGTTCCAGACTTTGTTAGAGAGGGGGGATAGGTAATAGTGTAGCAGTGAGAGAATACTGAACAAATGGAGAGAGCCACAGGGTGGCAGAGGTTTGGACAGGAAAGAAAAGAGGTGTGGCTGCACAGTACAGTTCTAGCTAAACTCAGCAGGAGGCCTAGTAGGAGACATCAAAGTTGAGTGAAATGCAGGAGGTACAGAGATAGAATGAAACCCACCTAAATCCGATTGTTAAAATGGAGGCACAGATGGAATGAAGCACACCTAAATTCGATGTTTAAAATGGAGGCACAACACAATGAAAAGCAGGTGGTTCACAGGTGAAATGTAACACCTAAAAACGATTTTTAAAAATGGTGGCACAGATGGAATGAAACACACCTAATACAATTTTTTTAAACGGAGGCACAACACAGTGAAATGCAGGATGTTCACAGATGGAATGAAACACACCTAAGTCATCAAATGTTCCTCCTGTGTTGTCAGCTACAATGTCTGTGACACTGTTGGACCTTCGGGGTATATGCTCAGCCACCGTTGCTATACATTCCCAAATGATGTAAGTGAACCTGGCCAACGTACACGTAGCATTCACTGACTTTAGGGCCATACTCTCCACAGAGAAAAAACGTTCTTGGCCAAAGCGTTGTAACGCTTGTCATCTCTGTCTGGGGGAATAGTTGGGTGTGCTTTTTGTTTTGAGTTGGATGTGGCAGCCTGTACCACCAAACTTTCAGAAGAACTAGTTACTTACCCTATCTGGTAACGTTCTTTTGATGGGATGTTCCTTCAACGTTTTCCACATCTGTGACAGGTAATTACCACAGCTGTGCTGCTTCGGAAAATCTTTTGGCGTAGGCGTCCTGAGTCAATGATGTCAATACGCTGTCCCTCGAGGGCCTCCGTCGAGGATCGTCGTCACCAGATGTTATATATAGGACGCACGGCGCCCGTAGCCTCAGTTGTTGTTTTTTCCCAGAACGTATGCCACCAATCTCCTGCCAGTATGACTGCAGAAAGCCTTGCGGAAAGGTAAGCTGCAATCGCATAAGAAATTCTGTAGAGGGGCAGTCTGGGAGGGTGCGTTGTGGAATACGTCGGAGGAACATCCCATCGAAAGAACGTTACCAGATAGGGTAAGTAACTAGTTCTCCGAGAGGATTGTGTCCTCCGACGTATTCCACATCTATGACAGACTCCCAAAGCAGTACCAACGTATGGAGGTGGGAAAAAGAATTTACAAATTTAGAATTTTAGAATGCCCAATCAAATTGCTGAATAAAGGACTGCCTTACCAAAGGCCAAATCCTGCCCATGGATGGAGTCCAAGGAATAGTGGTTCACAAAAGTATGGACAGAGGCCCATGTGGCTGCTTCGCAAATATTGCGAATCGGAACACCCCTCTCTGTAGGGCAGTGGAGGCAGTCACACCCCTAGTAGTGTGAGCCCTTAAGCCTACTGGAGGGTCCTTTCCCGCCAACAAGTAACACTCAGAAATCGTCAAAATGATCCATCTGGACAAGGTCTGCTTGGAGACAGCCTGACCTAAACGTCTTCCAGCATAACCAACAAAGAGCTGATCATCCACTCTGACCTGGGACAACCGTGAGAGATAGAAACTCAAAGCTCTCCTAGGATCCATCCTATGGAGCCTCTCCTCTTCCTTACCAGGATGCAGAGGAGGTTAAAACACCGGAAGAATTACCTTCTGGATCACATGGAATTCCGATACAACCTTCGGAAGAAAAGAAGGACGAACCCTAAGGACAACCCGGTCCTTATGGAACACAGTGAAAGGTGGGTTGGCAGAAAGTGCCTGCAACTCACTCACTCTGCGTGCGGAAGTAACCGCAACTAAAAGAACAAGTTACTTCTTACCTGGTAACGTTCTTTCGATGGGATGTTCCTCCTACGTATTCCTTATCTTGAGAGATCATCTCCAGCTTGCTCCGCCTCGGAAAACATTTTTCAGTAGAGGGCGCTGCACGTCGACGTCCCTCGAGCCGATGTCCCTCGACAGCCTCCGTATCGGCGCCGACATCATCATGCGTATAAATAGACTCGCGCAGCATCCGTTGCTCAGTTCCGTTTTGACGTTTAACAGTTGCTTTACATGAATTGGTTATTGACCCTGAAGGAGCGTAAGCTGTAACCACAAGGGAAGTTTTACTGAGGGGATGGATGGGAGGGGCGATAAGGAATACGTCGGAGGAACATCCCATCGAAAGAACGTTACCAGGTAAGAAATAACTTGTTCTTCGAAGGGATTGTGTCCTCCGACGTATTCCTTATCTTGATAGACTCCCATAGCAGTGGTGTGTGACTGGTGGTGGGAGTAAAATTGCCATGTTTCCCTTCAAGAATGAACAGAGTGCAACAAAGCTTTGCCAAATCTAGTCTCTTGACTAGAGGAGGAATCCAGGTTGTAAAATTTTGTGAAGGTATGTGCAGACGACCATGTGGCAGCCGCACATATGTCTCGAATCGGTACCCCTCTTTGGAGGGCCCAAGAGGCTGCGATACCCCTGGTTGAATGAGCCCTAAGATTTTGAGGAGGCTCTTTCCTGCCAGTTTGTAACATTCCAGAATGGCCAAAATAATCCATCTGGAAATGGTCTGTTTTGTTATCGGTAATTCCAATTTGTGCCCTGAGTAACCCACAAACAGTTGGTCTGCTTGCCTAATCCAAGCAAGTCTGCTGATGTAAAAGCTCAAAGCCCGCCTTAGGTCCAGCCTATGTAGCCTTTCTTCCTCTTTCCCTGGATGGGGAGGGGGCTAGAATGAAGATAAGGTAATCTTCTGAGTGATGTGGAATTCAGAAACCACCTTTGGGAGGAAATTAGGCTTCACTTGTAGGACAACTTTGTATTTATGAAAAACTGTATGAGGGGGTTTACAAGACACAGCTTGTAATTCGCTCACCCTCCTAGCAGATGTCAATGCCACTAATAAGACAGTTTTAAGGGTGAGAAATCTTAGCGAACAAGAGTGGAGTGGTTCAAACGGAGTACTCATCATGAAATTTAAGACTAAATTTAAGTCCCATAAGGGAACTTGGAATGGTCTTGGAGCATAGAGATTGGTTAATCCTTTGAGAAATTGTATTACTAAGGGTAACTTGAAATACGATGGTTCCTCTGCAGTGCGCTTGAAGATCGATAGCGCTGCGAGATAGCCCTTGATAGTGCCAACCTGAAGGCCCGAATTTGCCAAATAGAGTAGAAAAGATAACACTGTTGGTGTACCATATGAAAAGGGATCGATATTCTTTTCTCTACACCAGCTGCAAAATTTGTTCCAATGGCAGCAGTATAAAGTCTTTGTTGCTGGCCTTCTGGCCGAAAGCAACACCTCCATGACATCATCTGGGAGGTCCCAATCCTTGTAGCTCAACCTTTCAGATACCAAGCGTGAAGGTTGAGGGTTCTGATGTCTGGATGGAGAACCTGACCTCCCTTCTGCGAGAGAAGATTCTCCTTGAGTGGAAGACAAATTGGAGGGCAGATGGACATGTCCAGAAGGTCCGGGTACCACGTTCGCCTGGCCCAGTCCGGGGCAATTAGGATCATGGCTTTCCGGAACCTTCTCAACCTCCTGATCATTTGAGGAATGACAGGGACTGGAGGAAAAGCGTACAGAAGTGGAAACTCCCAGTCCACTACGAACGTGTCCCCTAGAGCTCCTCTAGGGGGAAATTCCCTTGAACAAAACTGATCGCACTTCCTGTTGATGCTGGTGGCGAACAGATCCACTTGAGAGGTTCCCCAAAGGGTGAAGATCTGTTGAAGGACTTCCTGAGCTAGTTCCCACTCGTGGGAGACTGTGCTCTGCCTGCTCAGAGCGTCCGCCGTCAAGTTTTTCTCTCCAGCTAAGTGAACTGCCAATAGAGAGATTCCTTCTTCGATTGCCCGAAACCAGAGCTGCATCACGTCTCTGCACAGAGGCAGTGATCCTATGCCTCCTCTTTTGTTGAGGTAGTGCATGGCCACTGTGTTGTCCGTCATTATCAGGACATTTTTCCCCTGTACAGATGGCAGAAAAGCCTTCAGCGCTAGTCTGATTGCTCTCAGCTCTAACAGGTTGATATGTAGTCTGGACTCCGATGGAGACCAACGACCCCACCCCGTTAGTGAGGCATCTGTGACTACTGTTATCTCCGGCCATGGTTGCCGAAATAGTTCTCCTTTCAAAATGTTCTCCTGACAGGCCCACC
The DNA here is from genome assembly GCF_040938575.1 of Ambystoma mexicanum. Lineage (NCBI taxonomy): Eukaryota > Metazoa > Chordata > Amphibia > Caudata > Ambystomatidae > Ambystoma > Ambystoma mexicanum. The sequence continues at coordinate 91,184,718 of NC_090936.1, forward strand.
ACTGAAGGTCTCGAGCCACCTTGTCCGGAACCTGAAGGAGATCTGTCATTCTCCCTGAGAATTGCGACCACTGAGTTCTTAGTGCCCACTGAAGAGATCTCATTCTCAGGCGAGCCTCTGGCACAAGGAAGATGCAGGATGCCATGAGGCCTAGCAACCTCAAAAAAGTCGAAGGCTGGGAGACGTTGGGCATTTTGAAACTTGGTGACCATCTGCAGAATATCTTGAGCCCTCACCTCTGGTGGTGAGGCTTTTCCCAGGGAGTGTCCAGGACCGCTCCAATGAACTGGAGTCTCTGTGATGGTATCATCTGTGACTTATTTAAATTGAGGGAGAAGCCCAGTTTATGAAGGAAGTGGCAGACATAATCTAGCTGGATCTGAGCTTGTTCCGGAGATACAGCTCTGATCAGCCAATAGTCCAGGTAGGGGTAGACGTGAATCCCTTCCCTCCTTAGACTTGCAGCCACTACCGACATTAGCTTGGTGAAGACCCTCGGGGCGAAGGTCAGCCCAAATGGCAGAACTCGAAATTGATAATGAGAGCCACCAATTGCAAACCTCAGGTATTTCCTGTGTTTGAGATGGATTGGCACATGGAAATAAGCATCCTGAAGGTCCAGAGATACCAGCCAGTCCTGGAGCTGGAGGGCCTGAAGGATCTGAGAGAGAGTTACCATCTTGAACTTGTCCTTCCTAAGGAACTTGTTCAATTCAGGTCTCAGTCCTCCGTCCTTCTTCGGTATTAGGAAGTAGGGGGTGTACCAGCCCTTGTTCCTCTCCGCTACAGGTACCGGTTCTATGGCACCTTTCTCCAGCAGGTCTACAATTTCCTGCAAGAGGAGCGGATCTGGCACTTTCAGAGAGCTGTTCCCCGGTGGATGACTCTGAGGAATGCGTAGAAAAGGCAGGCAGTAACCTTGGGCAACTGTCTCCAATACCCAAGCATCTGACGTAATAGCCTGCCATTCCGTCAGATGTTGAGTTAGCCTGCCCCCTACTGGTGTCTTGTGAGGAGAGTCCTCAGAGTGATTTAGAAGCGGCTGATGCAGATACTGAGGGTAAAGAGGCACCTGCTGCGGCTTTTGTATTTTTACCCCGTCCACCTCGGGTGAATCTTTTTTTACCTCTTTGAACCGACTGTCCTCTGCCTTTTCCGAATGCGGAATAAAAGCAAAAAGTCTTACCTCTCCAAGAGGTTCCTGAGGGGCGATATGGCGTTGACGGGTTGCAGCTCCCAGGGATTTTGCTGCTGCTTTGGATGTCTGTAACTTTTCTAGGCTGTCATCTGCCTTCTTACCAAAGAAAGAAGAGCCGTCAAAGGGCATATTTAAAAGTCTGGCTTGTACATCTGAAGCAAACCCAGACTTTCGCAAACACACAAATCTGCGGGTTGTAGTACTTGCCGCCATGGCCCTACTGATACTGTCAGCAGAATCAATGCCAGCTTGAAGGGATTCGCACATTGCGTCTTTACCATCCTTAATGATGTTTAGAAACGCTTCCCTTTCTTCTCCCTCTGGGAGGCAGTCAGCCGCTGATGTAGCACACTCCCAAAGTGTATGGCTGAACCTTGCGAGCGTACAAGTAGCGTTAATAGATTTCAACACCATGCTACATGCAGAAAAGACTTTCTTAGCCATAGAGTCGTACCTTTGTCATCCCTGTCCTGTGGAACAGTAGGATATGCCGATCTACTGCCTGATGCAGTTGCTGCTTGAACAACCAGACTCTGTGGAGTTGGATGTTTAGACAAAAATTCAGGGTCAGTAGCAGATACCCTATATTTGGCTGATAACTTCTTGTTAACCGCCGGGATAACCTCAGGAGTTTCCCAGTTAGCCAATATTTTTCTTTGTAATGCAGCGTGAAATGGAACCACAAGATCCTCCTGTGGACCTTTAACTAAAATGTCAGTAAGGTCATCCTGTTGGAATGCAGGTGAAGGTGTAGAACAACCCATGAATTCTATAATCTTTGCCATTAAAATTCTGTAAGGGGTCTCGGCATGTTCTCCTGGGTCTGGTTTGGCAAATTCTATTTCTGGGGAAGTATCTAACCCACTTGCCTCATGTAAGGATTCTCTAAGGTCCTTTAACCTATTTTCCTCAGAGGTAAATTCCTCTGGTTCAGGTGTTGTAGTTCTCTTCAACCCAAAGGGTCTTTCTTGATCCGAATCCTCCCCTTCTTAATAAATTGAAGACAAAGGTCTGAAATAATCAGACCTTGGAAATGGCTTAAATCCCATTTCCAGAGCAGAAGGGGCCAAATTTGTGGTAATTGGTTGAGAAAACGTCAACGTCGTCGACGCAGACGTTAAAGGCTTCGAAGACACCATCGAGAAGATCGGAAGAGGCCTCGAAGAGCTCGAGAGGATCGAAATCCTACTCAAGGTTGTCGATGACATTCTCGAAGTCGTGTTAGAGGCCTTGGGTATGACCACTGGCTGTGAGGTAGTGACGGCCGTGGGTTTGTTCTTTTTCGGCGTCGAAGACGGCGTCGATTCTATCGACCTATGCGTCGACGAGCCCTTCGATAATGGCGTCGATGACGCAGATTTGTGCGTCGAAGGGACTTTCGACGATGGCACGGTGCCTTTGCTCGAGGGTTCGTGACGCTCTCGAGTAGTTTCTTTTGCCGGGTGCAACAACTCGCATCATTTTGATTTTTCGGGTCTTTCACCCAGGGTATCACCCTCAGCTGTCTTCGAGAGGGTCGAGGCCGCTTTCTCGAAGACGCTAAGCATCCTTTTACGGAATTCCTCCCACTCAGCTTGAGAGCTATGTTTTGTGGGGCAGGTGACTCTTTCCGGGGAAACAGAAGAAGACCAGGAAGGGGATCTTCGACGTCTCTTACTCGAATGCTTAGATGTCGAAGAGTGGTGGGAACTGCTTCGAGACCTAGAACGAGAATGTTTCCTGTGTCGGCGAGGAGACGAATGTCTTGACTCTGCCGAGGAAACTTTCGAAGTAGTTTTAACTGCCTTACCTCTCTCAAGCTTCCCCTTACGCTCCTTCAAGGATTTCGCTGTCATGGAAATGCAGTCCTCGCACTCCGAACATTGGTGCTCCGATCTCAGGCACCACAAACAGATCCTGTGAGGATCTGTCAATGACATTTTCTTTCCACAGTCTCGACATTTTTTGAAGCCGGACCGTGGAGTCGTCGGTTCGGTTGAGGAAGCCATCGAGTAAGAGTTGGTATTCTCGAGGAATAATGAAGAATATATCTAACTAACGTACTGAGCAAAGCGATTCCGAGGCCCACGAAGCGCGGAAAAATGGAAATGAGCAACGGACGCAGCACGAGTCTATTAATACGCATGATGATGTCAGCACCAATACGGAGGCTGTCGAGGGACATCAACTCGAGGGAGGTCGATGCGCAGCGCCCTCTACTGAAAAAAAAATTCCGAGGCCAGCAAGCTGGAGATGATCTATCAAGATAAGGAATACGTCGGAGGACACAATTCCTTCGAAATACAGTTTTAAAAGACAACAGTCTCAACTGACAAGAATGTAACGGCTCAAACGGAGCTCCCATCAGGAACTTTAAAACCAAATTCAAATCCCATCTCAGCACCTGGAAAGGCGACGGTGGAAACACATTAGTTACCCCTTTTAGAAACTGAGAAATCAAAGGGATCTTAAAATAAGAACATTCCTCAGACGAGCGCTTAAATATGGACAGCGCCACCAGGTAACCCTTAATGGTAACTACTTGCAGGCCCCTCTGGGCTAAAGAAAGCAAATAAGACAAAACCAAAGGAATGGAACAGCGGAAAGGATCCACATTCTGTAGTTTTACAAAAGGTAGCGGGCGCCCCTCTCTCGCAAGAACAGACATGATAACCTGTTCAGTGGTTATTAACCACTTGAGAGTTCGCAGCCACTGCTTTTACTCACTGTGCCTTTCACAGATGGGAAATATCCATTTGCATATCAGTCTTTGTCCTGCCCAGGAGCAGTCCAGCACCGAAATACAATGGCAATTCCAATCTGAACGAGAGTACCACCAGCAACCCCATACACGTGTTTCACCCTTGTTGGGGATCATCAGTGAGGTGAAGCTGATGCCTCTCTAAGCACAGTGAGAGGGAGACCACGTCTGGTTGCCCCCGGGAGACCTAGGGTTACCAATCCCAGGTTCCTTAAAATATAGTTTTACAAAAGGTAGCGGGCGCCCCTCTCTCGCAAGAACAGACATGATAACCTGTTCAGTGGTTATTAACCACTTGAGAGTTCGCAGCCACTGCTTTTACTCACTGTGCCTTTCACAGATGGGAAATATCCATTTGCATATCAGTCTTTGTCCTGCCCAGGAGCAGTCCAGCACCGAAATACAATGGCAATTCCAATCTGAACGAGAGTACCACCAGCAACCCCATACACGTGTTTCACCCTTGTTGGGGATCATCAGTGAGGTGAAGCTGATGCCTCTCTAAGCACAGTGAGAGGGAGACCACGTCTGGTTGCCCCCGGGAGACCTAGGGTTACCAATCCCAGGTTCCTTAAAATATAGTTTTACAAAAGGTAGCGGGCGCCCCTCTCTCGCAAGAACAGACATGATAACCTGTTCAGTGGTTATTAACCACTTGAGAGTTCGCAGCCACTGCTTTTACTCACTGTGCCTTTCACAGATGGGAAATATCCATTTGCATATCAGTCTTTGTCCTGCCCAGGAGCAGTCCAGCACCGAAATACAATGGCAATTCCAATCTGAACGAGAGTACCACCAGCAACCCCATACACGTGTTTCACCCTTGTTGGGGATCATCAGTGAGGTGAAGCTGATGCCTCTCTAAGCACAGTGAGAGGGAGACCACGTCTGGTTGCCCCCGGGAGACCTAGGGTTACCAATCCCAGGTTCCTTAAAATATAGTTTTACAAAAGGTAGCGGGCGCCCCTCTCTCGCAAGAACAGACATGATAACCTGTTCAGTGGTTATTAACCACTTGAGAGTTCGCAGCCACTGCTTTTACTCACTGTGCCTTTCACAGATGGGAAATATCCATTTGCATATCAGTCTTTGTCCTGCCCAGGAGCAGTCCAGCACCGAAATACAATGGCAATTCCAATCTGAACGAGAGTACCACCAGCAACCCCATACACGTGTTTCACCCTTGTTGGGGATCATCAGTGAGGTGAAGCTGATGCCTCTCTAAGCACAGTGAGAGGGAGACCACGTCTGGTTGCCCCCGGGAGACCTAGGGTTACCAATCCCAGGTTCCTTAAAATATAGTTTTACAAAAGGTAGCGGGCGCCCCTCTCTCGCAAGAACAGACATGATAACCTGTTCAGTGGTTATTAACCACTTGAGAGTTCGCAGCCACTGCTTTTACTCACTGTGCCTTTCACAGATGGGAAATATCCATTTGCATATCAGTCTTTGTCCTGCCCAGGAGCAGTCCAGCACCGAAATACAATGGCAATTCCAATCTGAACGAGAGTACCACCAGCAACCTGTACCCTCACCAGTCGCAGAAGTTTCTCCAACGGCAACGGTACAAGGATTTCGTTGCGGGCCTTCTGTCCAAAAGCAATACCTCCATCACGTCTTCGGGGAGGTCCCAATCCTCATACCTCAACCTTTCAGATACCAAGCACAAAGGCTGAGAGACTTGACCTCTGGATGGAGAACCCGACCCCCCTCCCGTAAGAGCAGATCGTCTTGGTAGGGAAGACGGCGCAGAGGGCAGATCGACATGTCTAGAAGGTCCGGGTACCATGCTCTCCTGGCCGGAGCAATGAGGATCATCCGGGAACCAAACTTCCGTAACCTCTGCAACACTTGCAGAATGACGGGGACTGGAGGGAACGCATACAGCAGTGGGAAGGACCACTCCACTACGAACGCGTCCCCTAAGGCTCCTCTTGGAAATCTTGGAGGAAATTGAATGGTGTTTGAATGATGCTTCAGGTTGCTACAGAGAGCATTTTACCAGAGCAGTGATTTATTTGCCCCTCTTGCAGGAAATTCCTGCGAGCAGAATCTCTCGCACTTCCGGTTGACACTGGTGGCGAAGAGATCCACTTGTGGGGTTCCCCAAAGGGCAAAGATCTCCAAAATAACTTCCTGAGCCAGCTCCCACTCGTGAGAGACCGTGCTCTGCCTGTCTGCCTGCTTAGAGCATCAGCCGCCGCGTTTTCGTCTCTGGCCAGATGAACTGCCACTCCCACACTGCACTCAGTATGTTTTTCTTTCCTTTCAAAACAGAGCTGGCAAATTATCTGCACCTCTTTTTGACAGACATGCTAAAAGGAAGAGATAACATTTAGTCAACATTTATTCAAATATCAAATGCAGCTGCAAATGGCTAATGGGGCCACAACTAAGTGTGACAAACCCCCCCCCAGTTTTATTATCAATAAAGATCATTGCCAATCAACATGCCACCCCTGTGTCTGTCTCTACTTTCTCACATAAGTTACAAGTAAAGTACCAGATTAAAATCAATATGCACATATCACCTCATTCAGGTTCGCTACATGTAAACCTCTGCCATGAATATAAAATGCTGAATTGACGATTTGCTCCTTTAGGACGCTCAGCGAGTAATTGCACCATATCTGCTTGCAAGAAGGGACCCTTTTAGTGCCTGAAACTGGGAAGCTCAATTAAGTGCTAAAGGCGTGTATGTTCGGCAGGAATGCCCATAAGGAATCCTTGTAGGCACCACCCACTCCGGCAGTTTTAAAAGATAAAACTCCGACTGTCCTCACCAAACAAGAACACATTTTGGAAAGGTCACTATAAATTCAGAGAGTGAAGCACCAGCCCAACAACAGCAACACTGCCCCTTTGTATCCCTATAAACTCCTATCAGGGCTGCCCACTTCATCACTAAATACCCACACTAGAACAGGCTGCTCATACGCCTGTACCACACCCTGTGTATAGAGAATGCTTAGCAGGAGAGCAATAAGCACCAAGGAACATTTACATTCGCCTCAAAGATCTGAAGCCAACCGTCAGGAAGTAGCATCCTGGAAAAAAAGACATACCTGGGTTTTTCCTCCTGTGCTTTCTTGAACAAGGCTCCGGGACATTGAACACGTGATAGCAAATGTCTGGAAGAACGATCCCACAGAATTACATAATCCTAGAGCAATCAGTTCCTTTAAAATAAAAAAGCCAATCAGTTATTGAAATATAATAAGAGCACAAGCAATACGAGTCCACTGTTTGAGCAAACATACATTTATATTATTTTTGGGAAGCACTCAAATATCAAAGTTTTCTCTTTAAGTCACTTAAATCATTAGAGGAATAATTTCCAGTGTAATTTAATGTGATATGCACGCCGAGGTAAACACATATTTAGAATGTACAGTAACAATAAGAAAAAGGGAAGCCTCAAATCTCTTTAGCCAGAAAAACAAAAACATAAAACTATTTTTTTAAAGTACAACTAGGAAATTACAAATATATTGCTGAAATAAATATGCTTTAGTCTTACACTGTCCGTACCATGATGCTTATTATCACCAACACCTAGGTATTTAGACATGGCCACCCTTTACCGTCAGAGACACTGATAAGCAGGTATAAGAAAGAAGATAGAGTGCGTCAATGTGACAGCCAATCAAAGACAGGATCTTCAATCTCTGACACAAGCTTTATAGGGTATTCAGTCATACACACATTCGTATTGGCTTGCTCATATTTTCTTACTGGGCTGTTTTTGCTTGCTCTCTCCGATGGTTGGAAAGATATTTAAACTCATAGCTATTGTTTCGTCTAGGATAGCACTTTAGGAAAGTCTTGCTACCCTTTTGGAGAGTTCCTAGTGGTTTGATCCATTCTTTTGATACTACTTCTCCTGAATGTACCAATTTCTATTTGCTCAGATGTACTTATTTATTCATTTTCCAGAAGGCACCAATTGCGAGAACAGTTCCTTTGTGGCACTTCAAGGCAGAGAAGAACAAGTTACTTACCCCTGGTAACTTTCTTTCGACTGCATGTTCTTCCCACGTATTCCTTATCTGATATTTCCAATATCCAGCTTAACTGCTTCGGAAAAAAAAATTCAGCAGAGGGCTCTGCGTGTTGATGCATGTCGACTCTATGTCCCTCGGAGGCCACGGTCTCAATGTCTACGTCACTGAAGGCATACATAGCACAAGGAGCGTCCGTTGGCTTCAGTTCCTTTTTTTACGGATGTAGGATCTATCCCATACCTGACAGTTACTCCTCCTGAGAGAGCGCAGACTGCAATAGCAAAGGAAATTCTACTTCATGGTAGGTTGGGAGGGGCGATAAGGAATACTTGGGAGGAACATCTAGTGGAAAGAACGTTGCCAGGAGTAAGTAACTTGTTCTTCGAATGGATCGTTTCCTCCCACATATTCCTTATCTTATGATAGACTCCCAAAGCAGTTTCTAGCATTTCTGGAGGAGGGAGGCAGAATTATACGTGACAATTTAGTAGTTCTTGTGGGTCTGTGTGCACAGAATGCAACACTGCCTTACCAAATAAGACTACCCAGCCTGAATAAGAATTCAAACTGCAATATGTGGTGAAAGTATGTACGGATGACCATGCGGCAGATGGACACCTTTAACTGGTACTCCACTCTAACAATATGATATTATATGGCATTTATAACACGCCTATACACAAGTGTTTCAACGCAGAGAAAGTTGCCATGCCCCTGGTCAAATGAGCCGGAAGGCCTTTTGGGGGATCTTTTCCAGCAAGTCTGTAGCATTCAGATATTGCCAGTATTATCCATCGGGATAACGTCTGTTTAGTGATTGCCATACCCAACTTGTGGCCCGAGTAGCCCACGAAGAGTTGGTCATCTTGTCTTAGTGTTGCCATTCTGGTGATATAGAAACTTAGTGCACGGTTAGGATCAAGCCTGTGTAGCCTCTCCTCTTCCTTCCCAAAGTGCGAAGGGGGGGGTAAAATGATGGTAATGAACAAGTTACTTTCTTACCTGGTAACATTCTTTCGACGGGATGTTCTTCTGACGTATTCCTTATCTTTGATATACGTTTCCAGCTTGCTAGCCTCGGAAATTTCTTCTCTGTAGAGGGCGCTGCGCGTCGACGTCCGCCGAGTCGATGTCCCTTGACGGCCACCGTATCGGTGCCGACGTCACCATGCCCATAAATACACACGCGCTGCGTCCGTTGCTCAGTTCCGTTTTGTAGTATAAGAAAGACATGCCTGAATTGGTTAGTAACCTTGAAGGAGCGAAAGCTGCAACCACAAGGGAAGTTATCACTGCGGGGATGGATGGGAGGGGCGATAAGGAATACGTCGGAGGAACATCCCGTCGAAAGAACGTTACCAGGTAAGAAAGTAACTTGTTCTTCGAAGGGATTGTGTCCTCCAACGTATTCCTTATCTTTGATAGACTCCCATAGCAGTGGTATGTAATTGGAGGAGGGAGTGATAGTGTTATATATCCCTTTAGGGATGGACCGAGTGTAATACGGCTTTGCCAAATCTGGTCTCTTGAGCAGTGGAGGAATCCAGATTGTAAAATTTTGTGAATGTATGTGCGGACGACCATGTGGCAGCCGCACATATATCCCGGACCAGTACCCTTCTCCCCTGGTTGAATGAGCCCTGAGGTTTTGGGGTGGCTCTTTCCCTGCTAGTCTATAACATTCCAGGATGGCCAAGATAATACACCTGGAGATGGTTTGTTTTGTTATGGGTAGTCCCAACTTGTGACCCGAGTATCCTACAAACAGCTGGTCTGCTTGCCTGATTCTAGCCATTCTGCTGATGTAAAAGCTGAGAGCTCGCCTAGGGTCCAGCCTGTGTAGCCTTTCCTCCTCTTTCCCCGGATGGGGAGGAGGGTAGAATGAAGGCAAGGTAATTTTCTGAGTAATATGGAATTCAGAAACCACCTTTGGGAGAAAATTAGGGTTCACCTGGAGGACAACCTTGTCCTTGTGGAAGATTGTATGTGGGGGTTTACAGGAGAGAGCTTGTAGCTCACTCACCCTCCTAGCCGATGTTAGTGCTAGAAGTAGGACAGTTTTAAGTGTGAGAAATCTTAATGCGCAAGAGTGAAGTGGCTCGAATGGAGTGCCCATTAAGAAGTTTAAGACTAAATTTAAGTCCCATAATGGAACCTGGAATGGTTTTGGAGGGTAAACATTAGTCAGACCCTTGAGAAATTGTACCACTAGAGGAATTTTGAAATACGATGGTTCCTCCGCAGTGCGCTTGAAGATAGAAAGCGCTGCGAGATAGCCTTTTACAGTGCCAACTTGAAGGCCTGAGTTTGCCAAGCAGAGTAGAAACGATAGCAACGTTGGTGTATCGCATGAAAAAGGGTCGATATTCTCTTCCCTACACCAGCTGCAAAACTTGTTCCAACGGCAGCGGTATAAAGACTTTGTTGCTCGTCTTCTGGCCGAAAGCAACACCTCCATGACGTCGTCAGGGAGATCCCAATCCTTGTACCTCAACCTTTCAGAAGCCAAGCGTGAAGGTTGAGGGTTCTGATGTCTGGATGGAGAACCTGACCTCCCTTCTGCGAGAGAAGATTCTCTTTGAGTGGAAGACTGATTGGAGGACAGATGGACATATCTAGAAGGTCCGGGTACCACGTTCTCCGGGCCCAGTCCGGGGCAATTAGGATCATGGTTTTCCGGAATCTTCTCAACCTCCTGATCATTTGAGGAATAACAGGGACTGGTGGAAAGGCGTAGAGGAGTGGAAACTCTCAGTCCACTACAAACGCGTCTCCCAGAGCTCCTCTCGGGGGAAATTCCCTTGAACAGAACAGATCGCACTTCCTGTTGGTGCTTGTGGCGAACAGATCCACCTGAGGGGTTCCCCAAAGGGCGAAGATCTCTTGAAGGACTTCCTGAGCTAGCTCCCATTCGTGTGAGACTGTGCTCTGCCTGCTCAAAGCGTCCGCTGTCAAATTCTTCTTTCCGTCTAGATGGACTGCCGATAGAGAGATTCCTTCCCGAATTGCCCAAAACCAGAGCTGCATTGCCTCTCTGCACAGTGGCAATGATCCTACGCCTCCTCTTTTGTTGAGGTAGTGCATGGCAACCGTGTTGTCCATCATTATCAGGACATTTCTCCCCTGTACTGATGGCAGGAAAGCTTTCAGCGCTAGTCTGATCGCTCTCAGCTCTAATAGGTTGATATGTAGTCTGGACTCCGATGGAGACCAACGACCGCTGATGGTCAAGTCGTTGGCATGGGCTGCCCACCCTGTGAGCGAGGCGTCTGTGACTACTGTTATCTCCGGCCATGGTTGCCAAAACAGTTCTCCTTTCAAGATGTTCTCTGAATAGGCCCACCACTGAAGGTCGTGGGCTACCTTGTCTGGAATCCGGAGGAGGTCTGACATTCTCCCTGAGAATTGTGACCACTGACTTCTCAGTGCCCACTGAAGAGATCTCATTCTCAGGCGAGCCTCTGGCACAAGGAAGATGAAGGATGCCATGAGGCCTAGCAACCTCAAAAAGTCGAAGGCTGGGAGACGTTGGCCATTTTGAAACTTGGTGACCATCTGTAGAATATCTTGAGCCCTCACCTCTGGTGGCGAGGCTTTTCCCAGGGAAGTGTCCAGGACCGCTCCAATGAACTGGAGTCTCTGAGATGGTATCATCTGTGACTTCTTTAAATTGAGGGAGAAGCCCAGTCTGTGAAGGAAGAGGCAGACATAATCTAGCTGGGTCCGGGCCTGTTCCGAAGATACGGCCCTGATCAGCCAATCGTCCAGGTAGAGATAGACGTGGATCCCTTCCCTCCTTAGACTCGCCGCCACTACCGACATCAGCTTGGTGAAGACCCTCGGGGCGGAGGTCAGCCCAAATGGCAGAACTCGAAATTGATAATAAGAGTTGCCAATTGCGAACCTCAGGTATTTTCCTGTGCTTGAGATGGATTGGCACATGGAAATAAGCATCCTGAAGGTCCAGAGATACCAGCCAGTCCTTGAGCTGGAGGGCCTGAATGATCGGAGAGAGAGTTACCATCTTGAACTTGTCCTTCCTGAGGAACTTGTTCAATTCTCTTAAGTCCAGGATGGGTCTCAGTCCTCCGTCCTTCTTTGGTATGAGAAAGTAGGGGGGAGTACCAGCCCTTGTTCCTGTCCGCTACAGGTACCGGTTCTATGGCACCTTTCTCTAGCAGGTCCATAATTTCCTGCAAGAGGAGCGGATCTGGAACTTTTCGGGAGCTTTTCCCCGGTGGATGACTCTGAGGGATGTGTAGAAAGGGTAGGCAGTATCCTTGGGCAACTGTCTCCAACGCCCAAGCATCTGACGTTATATCCTGCCATTCCAGATGGTGAGTTAACCTACCCCCTACAGGTGTCTTGTGTGCAAAGGCCTCAGAGTGGTTTGGGGGCGGCTGATGCAGATGCCGAGGGTAAAGAGGCACCTGCTGCTGCTGCGGTCTTAGTACTTTTGACCCGTCCACCTCGGGTGAATCTTCTTTGGCCTCTTTGAGCCGGCTGTCCTCTGCCTTTTCCGAATGCGGAATAATAGCGAAAGGACTTTCCTCTCCCAGAGGTTCCTGAGGGGCGAAAAGGAGTTTGGCGGATAGCAGCTCCTAAGGATTTTGCTGCTGCTTTAGAAGTCTAACTTTTCCAGACTGTCATCAGCCTTTTTTCCAAATAACGAAGAGCCGTCAAAGGGCATATTCAAAAGTCTGGCCTGTACATCTGGAGCAAAGCCAGACTTTCGCAACCACGCATGCCTGCGGATTGTTGTACTAGCCGCCATGGCCCTGCTGATACTGTCAGCGGAATCGATGCCAGTTTGAAGAGACTCGCACATGGCATCTTTGCCATCTTGAATGATGTTAAGGAAGGCTTCCTTCTCCTCTCCATCGGGTATGCAGTCAGCCACTGATGAAGCACACTCCCATAATGTGTGACTGAACCTGGCGAGCGTACAGGTGGCGTTGATGGACTTCAACGCCATACTACAGGCAGAGAAGACTTTCTTTGCCATAGAGTCGTACCTCTCGTCATCCCTGTCCTGTGGGACAGTAGGGTAAGCAGTCCTACTTGCTGGATGAAGTTGCCGCTTGAACCACCAGGCTCTCTGGGGTCGGATGTTTTGACAGGTATTCAGGGTCAGCACCCGCTACCCTATACTTTGTCGACAGTCTTTTATTGACTGTTGGGATGACTTCGGGAGTCTCCCAATTGGATGCAATTTTTCTTTGTAGGGCTGCATGGAAGGGGACCACCGGGTCCTCCAGTGGGCCTTTGTCCAATATATCCGTTAGATCATCCTGTTGGAAAACAGGTGAAGGCGCAGACCAACCCATAAACTCAATTATTCTTGCCATCAGGGTTCTATATGGTGTTTCGGCATGTTCCCCTGGGTCTGGCTTTACAAATTCCACTTCTGGGGAAGTATCAAGTCCACTGGCCTCATGAAGTGAGTCCTGTAGTTCCTTCAGCCTCCTTTCTTCAGAGGTGAAATCCTCTGCAGCAGGCAGTGAGGATCTCTGTAAATCAAAAGTTTCTTGGTCAGAGTCTTCTCTTTCTTCATAAATTGAAGAAAGACCAGGGTATTCTGATCTCTGAAATGGAGTAAAGCCCATCTCTAGGGCTGAAGGAGCCAAACTCGTCGTTATTGGACGAGAAAATGTCGACGTCGTCGACGCCGATGTAACCGGCCTCGAAGGCGCCGAAAAAGGCGTCGAAAAAACTGGAAGGGGCCTCGAAGAATTCGAGAGGATCGGGATCCTACTCAAGGGCATCGACGACGGTCTCGGCGTCGTGCCGGAAGCCGTTGAAAACACTGTTGGCTGTGGAGCCTTGGTCCTCTCATCAGCGTCGGCGTCGAGTCAATCGACCGACCGATGCGTCGAGGAACCCTTCGACAACAGCGTCGAGGGAATCCTCGACGACGGCGAAGACGGTGCCTTCTTACCCGATGGCTCATGGCACTCTCGGGTGGAATGTTTCGCCGGGTGCTGCGACTCGCAGCGTTTTGATTTTTTGGGTTTTTCACCCAGGGTATCACCCTCAGCTGTCTTCGAGGGGGTCAAGGCCGCGTTCTTGAAGACGCTTAACATTTTCTTTCTGAATTCCTCCAACTCAGTTTGAGAATTGTGTTTGGTGGGACAGGAAACTCTTTCTGGGGACACCGAAGACGACGAGGAATGGGACCTTCGACGTCTCTTTTTTGAGTGTCTAGATCTCGACGAATGGTGGGAGCTGCTTCGAGATCTAGAATGGGAGTGTTTTCGACGGCGAGGAGACGAATGCCTCGACTCGGCCAACAAAACCTTCGAGGAGGTTTTGACTGACTTACCTCTCTCGAGCTTCCCCTTTCGCTCCTTCAGGGCTTTCGCAGTCATGGACATGCAGTCCTCACACCCCGAACAAAGGTGCTCGGACCCCAAGCACCATAAACAGACCCTGTGTGGATCCGTTATTGACATTTTTTTACCGCAGTCTCGACATTTCTTGAAGCCGGATCGCGGCGTCTTCGGTTCTGATGAAGAAGCCATCGAGAACGATAAGAAATATTCGTCGAAATAGATAAACCTGACTGAACTGAGCAACGACGTTCCGAGGCCCCACAAAGCGCGGAAAAACGGAACTGAGCAACAGACGCAACGCGTGTCTATTTATGGGCATGGCGACGTCGGCGCCGATACGGTGGCCGTCGAGGGACATCGACTCGGCGGACGTCGACGCGCAGCGCCCTCTACAGAGAAAAAATTTCCGAGGCCAGCAAGCTGGAAACGTATATCAAAGATAAGGAATACGTCGGAGGACACAATTCCTTCGAAGTTATTTTCTGAATCAGATGGAATTCAGAAACAATCTTGGGTAAAAAGGTGGGTTTCAACTTGTCCTTCTAGAAAATAGGGTATGGAGGCTTGCAGGATAAAGCTTACTCTTCAGGGAGATGTAATGGCTACTAAAATGATGGTTTTTAAGGTTAGCAGCCTCAAAGGACAGGAGTGTATAGGCTCAAAATGAGCACACATCATAAATTTCAACACCAAGTTGAGATCCCAAACCGGGACTTGAAAAGGGATTGGAGGGAAAACATTTTTCAATCCTTTTAGGAATTGTATTTTTAGAGCAATTTTTAAGTAAGATACCTCCTCCGAAGTGTACTTAAATATAGAAAGCGCCACAAGATATCCTTTAATAGTACCAAATTAGCTAGGTGTAACAAAAAGGATAACACCATAGGTATATTACATGTAAATGGATCAACATTCTTATCTCTACACAAACTTGTTCCATAACTTGTTCCAACGGCAGCGGTACAAAGACTCAGTTGCTGGCCAAGAGCAAAATCTCCATTACGTCATCTGGGAGGTCCCAATCCTTGTATCTCAGCCTCTCAGAAACCATGCGCGAAGGCTGAGTGTCTTGACCTCTGGATGGAGAACGCAACCATCCTCTCGCGAGAGGAGGTCATCTCTTTGTGGAAGATGTATTGGAGGGCAGATGGACATGTCCAGAAGGTCCGGGTACCATGTCCTCCTGGCCCAATACGAAGCAATTAGGATCATGGATTTCCCGAACTTTCTCAACCCCCTGATTACGTGAGGAATGACGGGGACTGGAAATTCCCAATCCACCACCAACACGTCTCCTAGAGCTCCTTTTAGGGGAAATTCCCTGAAGCAGAACAGTTTGCACTTCCGGTTGACACTGGTCATAGAAAAATCCACTTGAGGCGCTCCCCAAAGGGTGAACATCTCTTGAAGGACTTCCTGAGTTAGTTTCCACTTGTGGGAGACTGCTCTGCCTGCTCAGAGCATCCGCCGCCATATTCTCCACTCCGGCTAGGTGAACTGCCGATAGGGAGATACCTTCTCGGATTGCCCAGTACTAGAGCTGCATTGCCTCTCTGCACAGTGGCAGTGACCCTACACCTCCTTTTTTGTTGAGGTAGTACATGGCCACTGTTTTGTCCGTCATTACCAGGACATTCTTTCCCCATACAGAGGGCAGAAAGGCCTTTAGCGTTAGTATAATTGCCAATCAGCTCCAAAAAGTTGGTGTAGTTTGGACTCTGATGGAGACCAACAATCGCTGATTGTCAGATCGTTGGCGTGAGCTCCCCACCTTGTGAGTGAGGCGTCCATCACTACTGTTATCTCCGGCCATGGTTGCCAAAAGGGTTCTCCTCTCAGAATGTTCTCCTGGCAAGCCCACCACTGAAGTTGCTGTGAGACTTTGCTCAGGATCTGTAGGAGGTTTGACATCCTTCCTGAGAATTGGGACCACTGTGTTCTGAGAGCCCATTGGAGAGATCTCATTCCCAGGCGAGCCTCTGGCACCAGAAAAATGCAGGATGCCGTGAGATCCAACAACTTCAGAAAATCGAAGGCTTGGAGATGCTGGGCACTCTGGAATTTGGTGACCATCTGCAGAATGTTTTGAGACCCCACCTCTAGTGGCAAGGCTTTTCCCAGGGATGCATCTAGTACTGCTCCAATGAATTGGAGCCTTTGCAAAGGTCTCATGCAAGACCTCTTGAAGTTGAGGCACAAGCTCAGCCTGTAAACGGAGTGACAGGTGGAGCTGAGATGTTCCAGGGCCTGTTCTGGGAAGCTGGTCCTGATCAGCCAATTGTCCAGGTAGGGGTAGATGTGAATACCCCCTCTCCAGAGACTAGCTGCCAGCACCGCCACTAACTTGGTGAAAACCCTCGGGCAGAGGTCAGCCCAAATGGCAGAACACGAAATTGAAAATGAGAACCACCAACTCCGAACCTCAGGTACCTTCTGTGCTTGTGATGGATTGGCACATGAAAGTAAGCATCCTAAAGGTCTAATGATACCATCCAGTCCTGAAGCTAGAGGGCCTGAAGGAGCTGAGAAAGGGTAACCATCTTGAACTTGTCATTCTTGAGGAACTTTTTCAATTCTCTAAGTCCAAGATGGGTCTCAATCCTTCGTCCTTTTTTTGAATACGAAATACAGGGAGTACCAACCCTTGTTCCTCTCCGCTACAGGTACTGCTTTTATAGCATTTCCTGAATGAGGAGCGGATGTGGAACTTTGAAAGAGCTGTTTCCCCGGTGGATGACTGAGGCTTTTTTAGAAAGGGAAGGCAATAACCCAGGGCAACTGTTTCCAATGCCCATGCATCTGAAGAAATAGCCTGCCAATCATTCAGATTCTGTGAGAGTCTGCCTCCCGCTGCAGTCTTGTCAATTAAGTTCTCAGAGAGGTTTTGTGGTGGCTGCTGCAATGGCTGATGGCAAAATAGCCGCTGCTGAGGCGGTCTTAGTACCTCTTCCCCATCCACGACGGGGGAATCTTCTTTGGCCTCTTTGAACGGACTGTCCTCTGCCTCTTCCAAATGTGGAATAGCGACGAAAGGACCTTCCCCTCCAGGGCATACCCGTGGGGCGAATTGGAGGTTGTCTAATCGCAGCACCAAGGGATTTGGCTGCTGCCTTTGAAGTTTGCAGTTTCTCCAGACTTTCATCAGCCTTGCTACCGAACAAATGTGTGCCGTCAAAGGGTATATGTTAAGCAGTCTGGATAGTACCTCTGGAGCAAAGGCTGTGCATAACTGTACTAGCCACCATTGCTCTGCTGATACTGTCAGTGGAGTAGAGACCAGTCTGGAGGGATTCACACAGCGTCCTTTCCCATCCTTGACTATGTTCAAAAACCCGTCTCGTTCTTGCCCTTCGGGGATATTGTCAGCCACCATAGATATACACTCCCAAAGAGTACGAGTGAACCTAACCAATGTGCACGTGGCATTTGCCGCTTTCAGGGCCATACTTCCAGCCAAACAAAACCTTCTTGGCTACAGCGCCCTAACGCTCATCATCTCCATCAGGAGGGATAGTATGGTAGGCATTTTGTCTTGTGGTTGAGCTGGCAGCCTGTACCACCAGACTCTCCGGAGTTCGGTGCTTTTACAATAGGGATCACTGCTTGACATCCTGTATTTAGAAGTCAGTTTCTTGTTGACTGCCGGATTCAATTGAGGCACCTCCCAATATGTTACGCGCTTCTGTAAAACTGCATGAAAAGGCACAATTGGGTCTGCCTGAGGACCACTGTCCAGAATATCAGTAAGATCATCCTGTTAAAAAAAACTGGGCTTGGTCTAGCCCATCCCATGTACTCAACTAGCCTCCGCATTAACTGCCTATTGGTTACTTCTGCATGATCGGATATGTCTGATCTGCCAAATTCTATGTCTGGTGAGGTGTCCAAACCACTGGCATCCTGTAGGCACTCTTGAAGGTTTTTTTATTCTGGATTCTTCCGAAATTAGAGCCTCAGCAACGGATGGCGTACCATATTGGAGGCCAAAAGATCTTGATTCATCTGATGATGGCTCTGCATCCTCATAAATCGAGGAAAGAGACTTGAAAAAAAATCAGCCCTAGGTAAAGCATTATATGTTCTTTTAATGATACCCGATGGTGTTATGATATTCCTCGACATCGGCCGACATGTCGATACCATCGAGGGCTTTGATGCCCGCCTTGACGACTTCGACGTCTGTAGCATTCGGGAGCTCGAAGCCTGATGTGTTGATGACTTTTGAGGGCATTTTCAAAAATGATTGCTATGGGCGAATTTAATACAATAAGCCAATGAGAGCATGGGCAGTCTATCAGAAGATGAAGACAGATTATGGGGCATCAGTGAGCTAGCAGCTTTACCACCTACCAGAAACTAAAAAAACTCTGAAAATGTTGCTGCCTTAATGCTGGCAAGCAATATGAGGGCTTGCAATGGTAGATTCAGGGGTACTCCCCCCAGCAAGGAAAACCTACCACTGAGCTAACCGCTGTAGTCTGATAGAATATATACTAGTGAATCTGGAGGCTTGGACCACCATTATCGATTTTAGAGTAACTATGAGACACAAGAGTGACCACAACCCACTTACCCTATTGGCGTCAGCTACAATGCTGGGAGCACCGAGACAACAGGTAGACACCCCTGCTGTTGGACCAATTATTGGGGGGCATGCAAGGCTGCACAATAGAATGGGCAAAATGGATTTGGAAGCATGCTTAACAGTGATATATAATTCATCCTACTGGCCTTCAAAATCCTTCCCTGCTCAGGATGTGAGAAGTCTGGATACTATTGATATCCATGTTGATATCATGGATAAGCTAGGAGAGTTTTTCTCTAAACCATCCAAGACCTCACAGACTCCATCCATGCGATGGTGATTGCCGCAGGGAAACGCCCACCCTAATAAAACAGGCTAAATCGGTGAAGAAGGGGTGCGACCTTTGCGCGAAGAAATTACGCTCGGATTGTAAAATCTACGAAGTCCGAATATAAGGAGGACCTATCGGAACTACTGCTCAAAGCAATAAAAAACAGAAATACGAAGGAGTTTTGGGATTAGGAATTGGTCAGTAAGGGGCACCCACTGGAGCTATTCCACAGGAGACTTGGGCAGTCCATTTTGAGACTCTCTATGAAGAAAGCAGAGACTGGGCGGAGACTGACTGGAATGCTCCCTTACCAGAACGTGATGTTCTACATCTGGTACTCAGGGAAGGGGAGGTGAAAAGGGTGCTGCAGAGTCAGAAACAGGGAAACTCTCTGATTCCGGTTGAATTTTATGTGAACGAACCACTCATTTAGATCCCATACCTAACCAGACTGTTTAACACAGTCCCGACACTGGGCAAAGTCCCTTCATCTTGGACCCAGGCCATTATAGACCCAATTGTCTAGGGGGATAGAAACCATCCAAGCAATCTCTGTTCTGGAGGCTAGGGGCAAGATCTTCACCAAGATCATATTGGGGCATTTGGAGACTTAGGTAGGTGAGAGTAACGCCCTGAAACATTTGCAGGCAGGGTTCCAGAGGGGTTTTAGCACAGTGGATCAATGCCTGAGGCTGCGACTGTTGTGCAATAAGTATGTCCTTTTGAGAAAAATGCCCACTTATGCCGTCTTTATAGATC
Source organism: Ambystoma mexicanum (assembly GCF_040938575.1). Lineage (NCBI taxonomy): Eukaryota > Metazoa > Chordata > Amphibia > Caudata > Ambystomatidae > Ambystoma > Ambystoma mexicanum. The sequence goes on from NC_090936.1 coordinate 91,204,607, forward strand.
TAAAGATGGCTTTTGACACTGTACCAAGGACAAGGCTATGGTTGACCCTCATGGATCTGGGTATACCCAAAAATCTCTTAGGCGCCATCAGGTTATTACATCAGGGCAATGGTGCGAAAATGTGTTGTGGGTTAGACGGGGCCTTGACTACTAGAGTGAATATTGAGGTGGGGGTGCGCCAGGGCTGTGTCCTGACCCTGTACTCTTTTTGCTTATTGATAAATGGCATAATCAGAAAACTTCTGAACACCCCCTATGATACCCCCACACTGGCGTGAGACAGAGTTGCTGTATTGATTTTTGTGGACGACGTAGTCCTATTGTCATTGACTCCAGGTGGACTGCGCTGCCAGTTGGACACTTTTGTGGTTTTCTGTAATGAAAACGGTTTGACAAATATACAAAAGACCAAGGCCATGGTCCTTGGAGGGAAAAGGTTAAAATATACGATTACATGGGCCCAGAAATCAACTAATACTGCACATGGGGGGTGCAGATAGTGAAGCCGGGACTGACACTATCCAGGTACAGTGGTGTAATAGCCAACTTTGCTAAAGAGCATGGAGGCGGGGTTGCGTCTGTAGCCCTGGAGGCTTATAAGGCCCAGGCACGGCAAAGTGCAGTCTACGGTGCCAAGCTATGGGGGCAACTTTCCTAACCTGTCTGTAACGGAAAAAAGATTTCTGAAAAATGTATTGAGCCTACCGATCCCCACCCCAAACCTCCAGGTCCACTTGAGCTGGACCTACAGCCCGTTATAAAACCATGCAGCACAAAGTCACATATCTTTTGGCTTAGGCTATGGAATAATGTGAGCTTGCTCAAATACTGTGGGTCAGTAGAGGATGTAATAGCACAGGAAGGAACAATGAGCCTGCCCTGGCTATTATTATTAAAAAAGGAATTCTTAGACCTTGGCCTCTCGGAACGTTGGACCAAATAACTCACTATCAATCTTAATTCAAAGGGTAGTGTGCCGGGTGCTCCCATAGCCAAAAGAGAAGCAGAGATTGGGAGAAAAATCCAGATGTCATCCCAACTTTCTAGATATTGGGCCATGAAGCAGAATCAAGGCTTTGAAGATTACCTGGACCCAATGTATTCCAAGGCGAGGAGAACGCTTTTTATTAAGGCTCGCCTGGGTATATATGCCTTTAGCGGCCGTGAGGTCGAGGTGGGATATCAATTTTAGTCCATCTTTCCCCCTCTGCTTGGGCCCCAGGGAAGACATGGCACATTGATCCTTTGCCCTAACTAAGTTCATTTGAGGAAAGGATTACTAATACCATACTTCGTCCAGCATTCAATCAGAACTGCTGCTGAGACTATAACACTCAGCAGCTAATGACCACCTTGCTACCTTTGCTAGAGGGTGATTAGGGCTTGGCGAAGGAGGTCCAAATGCGTGCATTAGTTCCATGCTGCAAGGAATGGTTGGTCATCTTCGGGACCAAAACATTGTGGAAGATATTCCCAAACATCATGAAATTAACTCATGGACACATCCTTAGGCTGCATTTAAACATAGGGAATTCTTCCACTGTAATAGCTTATCTGTGACCTCTAAAATGAGTTCTTGTGTTCTTGTGTTTTCAAAAGGACAGCCAAAGGATTGGCCTGAATCACCACGCATCCTAGGCACATTGGCACTTTACGAGTTCTATTTCTGCTAAATAACAATTTGAAGGGCTATGGAAAATTACACCATGTGATCAATTTGCTGAATTATTCTGTACTTAAGATATACTTGCACTTTATGAATTATATTGCTTTAATAATTATTTGCAAGGACATGACAATGTTATTCATTTATTTTTTGAAATCCCTGTGACCGTTCTCAATCTTAACCTTGCTATGATGTGTTCTTATGGTCTGGTGCTCTGAAATGATACCTTGTTTTTAATATGATCTTTTTAGCATGTTGGCTTTTATAGTATGAATTACCGAAATAAAGCGGTTACGAAATGATATGCATATGGATATTTCTCCTCTGTGAAGGGTGCAGTGAGCCAAATCATGGTTCTAGACCCTCTGGAGTGGGAGAAATTCCATACACTAGGGTATTTGACCCATGTTCAGTGTCAGTAGAGAGGCTCCCAGACCCTTGTTTAATTTGTAAAACTTGGAGTTTCACAGTAAGTTACCCAGGGTAATCCAGACGTAGACCCCCTGGTCACTGTGCCTTAGAGAGGCTCAGCTTCCCCTCACTGAGGAGGCCCAACAAGGCAGAAACGCGTGTCTGGTATTGCTGATGGTACTCTTTTTCAGAGGAGAATTGCCTAGCATTTCGGTGCTGGACTGCCCTTGTGGGTGGAACCAGACTGATATGCAAATGGATATTTCTTCGCTGTGAAGGGTGCAGTGAGCTAAAACGTGGCTTTAGACACTGAGTGGGAGAAATTCCACAGAACATGGTATTTGACCCATGTTCGTTCTCAGTAGAGGGGTTCCCACACTCTTGTTCCATGTATTGGAAGGTTTAGGAGTAGGGGGTCGAATTGGGACTGCACAGAGGCGGGCTTTCCAGATGTTGTGTACTTTAGAGTTTATGTAGTCCATGAGGGAGTTGCTTACTGAGTTAGATGGGGGCATGGTAGGGTGGATGGTGATTTGGAGAGTGACATGTCAATGTTGAAATGTTTCTATGTGCTTTTGGCGGCAGATTGGAGTTCCTGGAGGTAGTTGATTGCTTTGATTTTGTGAATGGTCATCTTGTATTTGGAGCAGCAGTGTTTGATGGAAGGGCATAGATTATCTTACTAGGCTATTTCAAGGTGTCTGGCTTCCGGTTTGATGGAGAGGAGGGGAATTGTTGAACAATGGTTTCTAGCGGTGGTTGTGATGTTTTTGTGTTTGCTACGGCTGTGTCTGTAATTTGTTTGATTTGTCTGACTGGGGCGGATGGGATGTGTGGCAGGTGGGGGACGTTGTCTGGCAGAGTGAGTGTGAAGAGGATTGAAACGTGATCAGACTGGGATACTGTTTTGCGTTGAGAGTCGTGAAGATATAGGAGACCTCCATCCCCAAGTGACGCACAGGGAGAATCACTAATTCACTCCCTGTGCAACCTTTGAGGCCACAGGTGGAGAAGATCCGGAGCCGGAACCGAAGTACTAGGAACCCCAAGGCAGCTGTGAAAAAAGGCAATGATTATATACCAAGCAGACAGGATACTACATGTATTAGTCAGAAGACAATCAGAGTCTTACCGGGGATTTGATGAAAGGGATGGTGAACCTGAAAGGGAGGATGGTTCCGGGACTCACGTAGGCAAGGGACCCACCCTAAGGGATAGGTCCGGATGGTCTTCGCCAGTCTCCACCTGGAGAGTGTCTGTTTTGTAGAAGGGCCCCAGGTAATCAGATGACAGCCACCAACTGGGAAGTGAGACCAACCGTGCAGAGGTGCAATCAGGGAGGCCCAAGAGAGGTCCGTTGAGCAGAAAAAAGGTCTGAAGCCAGGAAGAGCCGTCCGAACCAATGGAAGAACAAAAAGCACGATCCAGAGGAAGTCCGTAGTTCAGTCCGGGGTCAGGAGCCGTAATGAGCAGAAGAGCCGACGTAGCAATAGCCAAGCGCGATCCACAAGAAGTCCAGAAAACAAAAGCTAGGTCCAAGGAAGCCAGGTAAGCAACACGGGTAAGCAAGCCAAACAGAGTCTCCAAGTAAACCAGCTGTGAAGCGTGGTGTACAGGCACTGCACCGTTTAAATACCATCTTCTTCCTGGTCACATGACACTAAACGGAGTCACGTGACCGCGAACCTGGGGCACATGACCGTGTAATCGAGTCACGTGATCGGGCCACAACGATACGAGCGAATGTGTTACTGCTCGAGCGGTGGCCTAATCTCCATGGCAACTGCCAATGGAGAAACGGCCGCAACCGCGACTGTAAGGTGTATGGCGTTTGTTTTGCCAGCGCGCAAGCCAAACTGGGTTGCCTGCGTGAGCCCCGGGAGACAGGTGAATGGGAGAGACGGGTTACAAGACTGGGTGACGGGACATGGCCGGAGGAATGACCCGAAGGCATGACAGAGCCCCCCCCCCCCCCAAAGGCCCACGACCCCGTGGGCAGGAAGGATGCTCCCGATGAAACCGAGCAACCAACCGGGGGGCATGGACATCCGAGGCAGAGACCCAGGTACGCTCCTCCGGACCAAAACCCAACCAATCGACCAGGTACTGCAGGCGACCCCGAAGGAAACGGGACCCCAGAATGTCCGAGACCTCGAAAACATCAGGCGCATCCAGGGAAACAGGGGCAGGAGAGGGGCGAAGACGTGTCGAGGACGGGCAGGGCTTGAGGAGGGAGGTATGGAACACAGGATGTACCCGCCAAGAGGAAGGGAGAACTAGGCGATAGGCCGCCGGATTGATGACTCGGGAAACAACATAAGGACCCACAAAACGGGGCAACAGTTTGCGACAGCCCTTCAAGCGGAGATGTCGGGAGGACAACCAAACCCGGGAACCAACGGGATACAAAGGGGCCATGGTACGCCTAGCGTCTGTGGAGGCCTTCATGGATGCCTGTGCCTCCTGCAGATGAACGAGGACCTGGGCATGGAGGGCCGACATATCCCGAACGCAGGCTGCTGCGGCAGGGTTCTCAGTGGGTGAAATGTCGGGGACAGGGAGGACTCGGGGATGTTGGCCATACATGGCGTAGAACGGAGAGAAACCAGTTGAAGAGTGAGTAGCGTTGTTGTAGGCGAATTCAGCATAACGTATGTTCTGCAACCAGGTCGATTGTTGTTGTAGCATCAAACAACGCAGATATTGTTCCATGGACTGATTTGTTCTCTCGGTCTGGCCATCGGTTTCTGGGTGGTATGCGGAGGAGAACCGTGCATCGATACCTAGCAGAGCGGTCAAGGCACGCCAGAAACGGGATGTGAACTGAGAGCCTCGATCGGACACAAGGACAGAATGAAGGCCGTATAGACAGAAAATGGTATCAAAGAAAAGCTTGGCCAAGGTAGGGGCAGACGGGATACCATGACAAGGCATGAAACGGGCCATCTTGGTGAAGACATCGACCACTACCCATACGGTGTCGTAGCCCTGGATCCTGGGTAAATCGGTTACGAAATCCATGCTCAGGGTGTGCCAGGGCTTTGGTGGCACGGGTAAGGGTCGCAGAAGCCCCAATGGACGACCCCTACGATGTTTGCCCTGAGCATGAGTCTACGTAACAGCCCACGTCACGTCTCATGGAAGGCCACCAACACCAGCGTTTCAAGAGGTCCAAGGTACGGGCCTGGCCCGGGTGACCATTGATCGGGGCGTCATGGGACCACTCCAGGGCTAGGTTTCTGGTGTCAGTGGAAGGGAGAACTAGGCGGTCCTGTACATACGGCAGACCGTTGTGATAAGTGGGATCCCATTCCGACAGCTGATCGGGGTGCTTTTGAACCCAAGAACAAATCTCTTCTAGTAGTGCCAGAGGGGGTGTACATGTGCAGACAACATGCCCCCGGGGTAAGAGCGTGTCAGGAAACACCGGTAACGAAACCCCCCCAGGGGAGCGAGACAAAGCGTCGGCCTTGCTATGCTCTGAACCAGAGCGATGTTTAATCTGGAAGTCAAAAGCGGCGAAGAACAGGTGCCATCTGACCGGTCTACTGTTTACGCATTTCAGGGCTGCCAGGTCTTGCAAGTTCCTGTGGTCTGTGTATACCGTAACCTTATGTTTGGCCCCCAACAGGTGATGACGCCAGGTTCGGAAGGCGTCCATCACCGCCAGTAGCTCTTTTTCGGTTACGGTATAGTGGGTTTCTGCGGGGCTGAACTTGCGTGAATGAAAGGCTACAGGATGAAGCCGCCCTGTAGCGGGACAGGCTTGTGACAGGATTGCCCCCAGTGCAAAAGAAGAGGCGTCAGCCTCAACGACGTAAGGCTGGTCAGGGTCGGGGTGCTGGAGCACAGGGGCAGTGGTAAAGGCGTTCTTCAACGCCTCGAAGGCCTGCTGGTGTATCTCCTGCCACTTGAATGGAACAAGAGGACTGGTAAGGGATGTGAGAGGGGACACTAGAGAAGAGAACCCAGAGATAAAGCGCCGATAAAAATTAGCCAAACCCAAGAAGGATTGCAAGGTCTTTAGGGTCTTTGGTGTTGGCCATTCGAGGAGCGCCCGTACTTTGGTGTGATTCATGGCCAGACCACCAGGTGTGATGTTAAACCCTAGGAATTCCACGTTGGTCACATGGAACAAACATTTTTCGGGTTTAACAAACAACAAGTGTTTTTGCAGCCGGGACAACACTTCTCGTACATGTTGTATGTGTTCTTTCAGAGTGTGAGAGAAGACGAGTATATCATCAAGATACACCACCACAAACGTGTCTAATATGTCCGAGAAGATGTCGTTCATGAAATGCTGAAAAGTGGCCGGGGCGTTGCATAGGCCGAAGGGCATGACCGTATACTCATAAAGGCCATACCGCGTACAGAAGGCGGTCTTCCATTCGTCTCCCTTTCGGATGCGGACGAGGTTATAGGCCCCCCGCAAATCCAACTTGGTATATATGGAGGCATGGGTTAACCGGTCCAAAAGAGGAGAGATGAGTGGAATCAGGTAGCGGTTCTTAACCGTGACGGCATTGAGCCGACGATAATCCACACAAGGACGAAGGTCGCCCTCTTTTTTAGGCACGAAGAATATGGGGCTAGCTGCAGATGACTTAGACGGTCGTATGTGACCCAGACGCAGCGCTTTATCGATGTACTCCGTAAGAGTCAGGTCCTCCGATAGGGACAAAGAATAGATGCGGCCTGAGGGTACCAAGGCCCCGGGAACCAAGTCAATCGGACAGTCATAGGGGCGGTGAGGAGGGAGTACTTCAGAGGAGCCCTGATCGAATAGCGTTCTGTAATCCTGATAAACCACAGGGATGTGAGTGGTGACTAAACCCACTATATGCGAGGCAGGGGGAATGTCGTCGCCCAGTATCGAGAGTTGGGCAACAGCACCAAGAGCTAATGCTGGGGTGTCTGCCTCTCTGTCCACGGGGAGGCAGAAGTTTTGACAGAGCTCGGATTCGAAATGTATGTGTCCCGTTCCCCAATCGATATGCGGGTTGTGTTCCCGTAACCAAGGCATTCCTATTATGACGCCGAACTGAGGCATGGATATCAAATCAAAGTGGAGGGTTTCCTTATGGACTGATTGGATGGTCAGGACGAGGGGGGTGGTCTATTGCTTAATGGGACCAGAAGCAAGTTCTGTCCCGTCGACTGCTTGAACCGGTTCGGGTCGGGGTTTGTTGATCAGAGGTAGGTTCAGTGTCTGGGCTAGAGTGATATCAATATAGTTCCCGGAGGCCCCGGAATCAATAATGATCTCCACGGGGTGGATGATACCAGGGGCAGGCTGTATGGTGGCTTCTACTTGAATAGGCCTGATTCGACCAAACGATGGGGTGAGATTCGGGGAAGGGCATGGAGAACTCGATCCTACCCCCGTATCTAGGATCGAGCTGGATGAAAACCCTGTTTCTTGGGTCTGGGTCTCCGGGGACACTCCTTCACAAAATGCCCCCCCAAGCCGCAGTAAAAGCAGGCGTTCTCAGCCCTTCTGCGCTCCCTCTCTCTCTCTCGAGGTGATGGGACTCCTAGCACCCCCTATTTGCATAGGCTCCCCGGTGGACTCAGAGGAAGACGACGAGACGGCAGAGCTGGCAGTCTGGGAAAATCCGGCCTCAGCCCTGCGTTCAGAGCGCCGTGCGTCCACTTGGAGAGCCAAGTCCACCAGGGCCGGGAACTGAACTGGTAGAGACGGTACCATAGCCAAGGCGTCTTTCATAGGGCTGCTTAGCCCTCTATAGAACACAACCGATCTTTTGCTTTCGGGCCATGAGGTCTCTGCTGCCAGTTGGTTAAATCGTGTAATGTACTCAATGAGGGAGCCCTTATCCTGGAACAGGTCCAGCAGTTCTAGATCATGGGATTGTGCTTTATACCTGGTGTCGAATACTCGGGACATCTCTGATACTAACTGGTCGAAATCATAGAGGGCAGGATGATCGGTTTCTAACAGCGGGTTTGCCCAAGCCGCAGCCGTGCCGGCTAGGTGAGATAGAGTGAATGCCGCCTTGGTGGTAGGATCAGGAAAAGCAAGGGGTCGACACAAAAAGTGCAACTTACACTGGTTAAGGAAAGTCCTAAACTTCCTCGGGTCCCCATGGAACTTTTCTGGGGCAGCCAAAGGAAAGGGAGAGGGCAGGACCACCGGAACGGCAGCCGAGGGAGTCGGGATTGGGTGTGCAAGGGATACCGGTGCTGGAGTGGCGTCTCCGAGCTCCGGGTCCGCGGGTAAGGGATGTTGGGCGCTCTGTAACAGGTCAAGACGCTGATGGACTGCTGTATTAGCAGCCACCATGTCGGCCCGTAGTACCGTGATTGCTTGGATGACAGCGGCCAGGGGGTCTTCAGCGGCACCCTCCATATCTTACACGACAGGCTTCACAGTCTGTTTTGCGTTGAGAGTCGTGAAGATATAGGAGACCTCCGTCCCCAAGTGCCGCACAGGGAGAATCACTAATTCACTCCCTGTGCAACCTTTGAGGCCACAGGTGGAGAAGATCCGGAGCCGGAACCGAAGTACTAGGAACCCCAAGGCAGCTGTGAAAAAAGGCAATGATTATATACCAAGCAGACAGGATACTACATGTATTAGTCAGAAGACAATCAGAGTCTTACCGGGGATTTGATGAAAGGGATGGTGAACCTGAAAGGGAGGATGGTTCCGGGACTCTCGTAGGCAAGGGACCCACCCTAAGGGATAGGTCCGGATGGTCTTCGCCAGTCTCCACCTGGAGAGTGTCTGTATTGTAGAAGGGCCCCAGGTAATCAGATGACAGCCACCAACTGGGAAGTGAGACCAACCGTGCAGAGGTGCAATCAGGGAGGCCCAAGAGAGGTCCGTTGAGCAGAAAAAAGGTCTGAAGCCAGGAAGAGCCGTCCGAACCAATGGAAGAACAAAAAGCACGATCCAGAGGAAGTCCGTAGTTCAGTCCGGGGTCAGGAGCTGTAATGAGCAGAAGAGCCGACGTAGCAATAGCCAAGCGCGATCCACAAGAAGTCCAGAAAACAAAAGCTAGGTCCAAGGAAGCCAGGTAAGCAACACGGGTAAGCAAGCCAAACAGAGTCTCCAAGTAAACCAGCTGTGAAGCGTGGTGTACAGGCACTGCACCGTTTAAATACCATCTTCTTCCTGGTCACATGACACTAAACGGAGTCACGTGACCGCGAACCTGGGGCACATGACCGTGTAATCGAGTCACGTGATCAGGCCACAACGATACGAGCGAATGTGTTACTGCTCGAGCGGTGGCCTAATCTCCATGGCAACTGCCAATGGAGAAACGGCCGCAACCGCGACTGTAAGGTGTATGGCGTTTGTTTTGCCAGCGCGCGAGCCAAACTGGGTTGCCTGCGTGAGCCCCGGGAGACAGGTGAATGGGAGAGACGGGTTACAAGACTGGGTGACGGGACATGGCCGGAGGAATGACCCGAAGGCATGACAGATACCCAGATTCGATTTTGCACAAGCATGTGATTTTTGCATGAAATCAAATGGTCAATGGTGCTGCAAGCATTGTGTGTTGGGTGCTGTCAAAGAGGTGAGTGAAACGTGTCTACTGTTCAGCATGGGGTTGCCCATTCCCTGATGTCCCCTGCCAGTCTGCACAACAACAGGGGCATAGTGCCGCACAGTTTGTTGATATAGTACATGCGAGTCATATTGTCTGTCTGTATCAGTAAAATCGTACCTTTTATAGAGACAAAAGGCCTTCAATGCTAGGTGAATGGCTCAAACATTGATATGGTCCAGTTTATCTGCACTGGACCAAAACCCGTGAATGAAGCGATCCCTTGCAGTTCCTCTGCCCATGAGTGAAGAATCAGTTGAACAAATTACAAGGGGGATCCAAAATTGGCATGCCAACTACTAGATTCTCCTCTCTGCACCACCAAAGCATGACCAGGTAAATATTAGCTACAAAGGGGATGTGGACTGATCCGTTGCATGATTCCAAAGCTCCGCCAGATATATTTGGGTCAGTCACATCCTGAGTTTGGCAACTGGCATTACCAGTAAGCGGAATGCCATGAGACCTAATCGGAATTAGAATCACCATGTCGACAGGTGTACGAGGCTCTGGAAAAGGTTCACTATTTCCCTAATATGTTTCATCCTGTCCATTGCGGAGAACACCAGAGCCCTGGTGGCATCCTGATACAAAACAATGAACTAAATCGAATGCTTTGGAACTAGGTGTGATTTAATTTAGTTGATACAGAAATATGCAATGACTTGCTGTCAGAGAGACCTCTTAACTTCCCAAGATGACTATCTTAATGTGGGTGAAAAGATTCATAAACACTTATGTATTGGGAGGAATGAAACCCCTTTTAAAAGCATGGACATTCATAGAGGTGAAAGCTCCCATGCCTCCCAGAGGAAAAGTGAAGATGAGTCTTTAAATATTACCAATTTAGACCCCAAAAGCCCTAATTCCTCTGTAAAGCCAAATCCTTAATTTAATCCTTGATATTCCTTTGGGGAATATAATTAAGAAAATAAATTAATGTGGTGTTAATATTACCACTGGAAAAGCCGATTTTTACATTGCGGCAAGTCCCACAAGTCCAAAGTACGGGGGCAAAGAAGAGGGCTGCTGAGGCACGAAACTGCAAAGGGCAGCCTACTAGTGGCAATGACCCACATCTGAGGGAGATTGAGTCATAAAAGACCCCTTGCAGGCGCAGGCCTGGAGGAAGGAGAAGGAGAATAGCAGCAGGAGGTGGAGCAGTCAAGGTACCTCCACGTGACCGCAGAAGCAGAAGTTAGAGGAGAGCAGAGACACAGGGACCACTGTTGTGTGTTGAACGGATGCCGGTCCTAGGAGGGTCTCCACTGTCCGGGACCTTGATTGGAGAGGTTGCGCAGTGGGTAGCGATGGCATCGACGGCTTTCCCCTTGAGAACGATAGCTGCAGAAGTTGCGCAGCAGAAAGCTCACCATTTGAGAACTTACCCCAATGTCAGTCGGACTCCGTTGTCAGGCGAGCACCCGAGAGCTCTGGGTGCAAGGAGAGCTCCTTTATTGACTCACGCAGGAAGCCGAGAAACATAGGTTGCCGGGCCGCGACTGAAAGCAGAAGCAGAGGACCTGGAGGCAGCAAGGCGAATGGACGCACACGCCAGACCCGGCAAGATCACTAAGAAATTGTGACACCGGAGAGCGCCGTAACCACTCGCTTGCCAAATCTTGGTTGCTTAACCTTAGAAGAAATCCAAGCAGAGTGAAATAAAAAAAAGAAACATGTTTTTGAATACCGAACTGACATACAGCAGACAAATCATTATTTTGTAAACCAAGCAGATTTAAAAAGGAGCTAAAAAGGAGCAAGTGGAATAATAAGAACGTAATCATCAGACAAGAAGGGTGGGATTGTATGTATGTGGTCAGATTAAAGGCCAGCAACAAGAGGCAACAATAATTTGAGAAATGAATACAAACAACTATTGCCAAAGCCAAAAGAGAACTATAATTTATTTATTGATTGGACATTTGTATGGCGCCCACACGCAAGTGTTTCCAGGCACCACAAGACAAAGGGGGTAGTTACATAGGAAAAAAACAGAAACAACAGTCGTACTGGCCTTGTAACATTCGTATGGTACAAGTGCAGAGACAAAAAAGGGGAGGGTGGAGAAGGGGTGAAGTGCAGGGGGTGGGGGGACCAAAGGGCTGAGCAAGTGCAGATGGGAACCACAGGGGCAAGGGGAAAGGTGGGGGAGAGGGAGAACAGTGTGATCGACAGCGTGGACCAGAATCAGGCTAGTCCAGGGAAGGGTGCTCAAGGGCAAGCGCTGGTAGGGGATGCTGGGGGAGACTGGTCGAGGGTGGGCTGGCCCCAGTAAGACTCATAAGAGACCAGGCACCAGTCACAGTGGCAGAGGAACATTAGTTTAGTTTTGTTTATTTATTTATAAAGCGCACCTAACCCTGAGGCAGCTGGGAACATTGGAGGAGGGGGAGAGGGAAGGAGGAGCAGAAAAGGAAAGTCTTGAGAAGTTTCCAGAACTTGAGAAGGGCCGGCTCAAGTCTGAGGAGGGGGGCAGGGAGGCCGTTCCAGAGGGAGGTTCCTGCCGAGGAGAGGGATCTGTCTACCACTCTCTGCTTGGAGAAACGTCTGACCTGCAGAGTGTTGGAGCTAGAGGACCAACATACTTTAGCTGTGAGGTATTTAGGGAGAGAAAGCTGGATGTAGAGAGGTTCCGGGCCCCAGACAGCCTTGTGGATGATGCAAAGGGTCTTGAATTTGATCGTTCTGGTCACTGGAAGCCAGTGGAGATATTTTAGGGAAGGAGCATTGCTGTCCCAGAGCTTGAGGCCAAGGATAAGTCTTGCAGGCCTATTCTGGATTAGTTGAAGAGGGCAAAAGGGAGGAAAGAGGTAGATTTAGGAAGAGGTTGTTGCAGGAGTCCAGCCTAGAGAGAACCAGAGCTCTGGGGACATTGAACTTCTAGGAGAAGGTAAGGAAAGAGAATGGAGGTGGAGCCGAAAGCTGGACTTCCTGGCGAGGTCCGTGATGTGTGGAGGAAAGGAGTCAAAGATGACCCCAAAATGTGTAGTCTCACAAGAGGAAGGGGGAGAGGGCCCAAGGAGGGTGGCCAACGAGAGGGTTTCAAACAGGGCGCAGGCGTACCAATTAGGAGGATCTGTCTTACTGGCAATAAGGCAGAGATCGTTAGAGTACCACGCCTGAATAGCAGTCAGGCAGTCAGGTATGAGAGAGGAAGGCGAGGAGGCAGAGGAAGAGAGCTTAAAGGAGAGTGGTGTGTCAGCATAACACTGGAAGTAAGGAGACAAGGTGGACATCAAGTGGGCCAGAGGGGCCAGGTAGATGTTGAAAAGCCATGGCGATAGGATAGAGCCCTGGGGGACGCCACAGGTAGAGAGTGAGTAGGAGGAGAGGAAAGGGCTCAATTGCACTTGGGAGGGCCGATTTGAAAGGAAGGAGGTCAACCATGCTAGTGCCCAGTCCATGATGCCTAGGGTATCTCAGAGGTGATTTATGAGGATGGCATGGTTGACTGTTTCAAAGGCAGAGGAAAGATCGAGAAGGAACAGAGGGAGAGTTAGAATCCAGGTTCGAGAACAGGTCTTCACAGGCGTTCAGGAGAGCAGCTTCTGTGCCGCTGGATGCTCTAAAGCCAGACTGGTGTCAAGGCAAGTTAAAAAGAACCAGTGCCAAAGCCAAGAGGGGAACGTCAGAGCCCAAAGTTTTGTAAAACATATTGCCCACATATAAAGAAGGTCATAAGAGGAACTGGCTAAAACCCACATTGCCAAAGCCAAAGAAGTGAAAGAGTGAGATAGAAGCATTGTCAACAATTGGTTAATGCAAAAGTGGGGAAACAATAGTGGAAGGAGGGTTGCCCTTCTGAAAGAAGGTTTTCTGAGGGAGTGGAGCATAACCGGCATTGTGTGTGCCAATCACAAGTGTTTTACAAACAGCACAAGTGGGGTTCTTGTTTTCCCTGAAGTAATTCCTAAACTTGATGTTGTGAAGCAAGAGACATTGCTAATTTGTTGGAAGTGAACCTTTACCACAGAAGTACTTGCAGTTGGTAGTTTATTCTGTCCTGGCAGGAGAATATACCATATTAGAGGACTTTATAGTAGTAGGCCTGGCCGGTGAGTGGGCCAGGTGAAAGAAATTGAAGTACTGTGGTGTGGTTAAAAATCGTTAAGTGGCAAAGCCACAAAGGAGTTTTTTGTGAGCTGTTAAAGAATCATTCTGACAAAATAATATTACTGAAGCAAGTGTTGTGTGAACTACTGCAGAATTATCCTAACAGACAATTTTGTTGATCCTTATGAACTATTGAATTACTCTTGGTTTACGAGAAGATGTTAGTTTCAGTACTTTGTCACAAGTGGAAGTGGAAAAACCTTGTTGATTGAATTCAAGTTGAAACCAAAAGAACTGTATTGGAACTTTTGTTGTCAAGTTAGAACCAAAGAAACAGGGTTGGAACTTTATTACAAGACAGGATTACCATATCCTTTTGGAACCGTTTAATAGAACCCTGCTTGAATCTGGGGCAGGGGAATTTACCAATATTATTAAGGTGAGACAGTTATCAGATTGTGGATCTAACTGGTATATTTGTTATATTTGATCTGCCGTATATTACCTTATTGAGTTGTTATATGTACAAGTGTGAGGGATAGACACCTTTTGTTAAGAGTGTTTCCTTTAGTTTATTTTAGGCAGAGAAATCTTTGTCAGGATAGGGACAGTGAGGCATTTATTCAGCCGTTTGAACTAATAAAATGGCATCTTTTGAACAATCTTCACAAAGTTGTCCGCCTCAAATTTCTGACCCCTCACACACGCAACTGTTCAGGAGGTAAGAGAACCATAGGAGACCCATCACAAAGCAGATCCTGTGAAGGCATCATGAAGTGAATACAGAAAACCGGTTCAAGTCTGGTTCACAAGAAACTTTATTAAATAAAAGTCTGGATGGAGTAAGGCCTAACTTGCCCTTTGATAGGGTGGGATTTCCCTACCTAAAGAAAACTAAGGATAGTCTGCCTCGGGAAGTCCAATTCAAATTTCTGTCTGCGTCCAAAACCTGTACTTGCCCTCACAACTAACTGTATACAATGTGAGGAATGTCAGCATCAAAAGAATAGCGTTCAAAATAGAGTAGTTCAGAGCCTCTTCCACCTCTTGGCTAGTTATCCGCTTCCCCAAGTTCAAAATAGTTCACAATATACTGGGGTTCCCTTCTGCAAGAGTTTGACTCTTCTAGCTTTCTCAAAACAATACAGTTCCTTGGGACTCTTCCCAGCTCCCTAATAGTGGTTCTTCCCACAAGTTCACATAGGCAGTTCAATATCTTGGTTTCAAAAGCACATAAAAGATTGCTTCAAAACAAACTTCTTGATGGCTGCAAAACAAACTTCTTGATTAATACTTTCAATGGCTTCTCCACACAGGGCTCTCGGTCTAGGCACAGTTGTCAGACCACACGTCCACCCATTACAGGTCATGCAACCAAGTCCCCTTTCTTGGCTTCTCTGGGCGCTCGCCAATGCTTGCTTTCTCTTAGCATATATATAACTCTGTGTTCTCTTGGCTTTGCTAGCACTTGTGACTTTGCCAATACTTGTGTCACAAAATACAGTTTGTAGCATTTGTGAATTTCACATCCTTTTTTTCACTCCACTCACGAGTGCTCAGAAGTTGCTTTTACTTTGGTCGGCATTCAAAAGTGTTTATAAGACTTTTGGTTTGTTATTCAAAAGTACTGGTAATGGTTCTGTTCGATATTCAAAAGCACTTGTGAGCTTATGGCGTTGCAAGGTCTCTGCTTTCCTGTGCGTTCCCTCGTCTTTCTCTCCCAGCGGTTCCTCTTGGCGCAGCTCCCCAGCGATGCTCCACTTGCAGGACAGGATTCCTGTGACCGCTTCGCTCAGTCCAATCGGTCTCCATCTCACGGACTGCTACCAGAGGGTTCATTGTGAAAGGGAAATGGGGGATGCCATGTCTCACCTAAGGACGTCCTCTCTCCACCCACCCCATCCCCACCAAGTCTCTTCCTCCCAGGAGATCCTGCCTCACATATGCACCCCCGGTCGGGATTAAAAAGCGATGGCCTTTCCCTGGCCACCAGAGAGGAGGTCACAGGGAGAAATGTGAGGACGCCCTCAGGTTCCTCACAACCCTAGTGGGTAAACAGGCCCACACATTCAGACCAATCGTTAAACAATTACTCTGCCATCAGGTATATAATAAGAGTAACAATCCACCTGAATATGGGGATGTAAAGAGTACGTTCCAGAAAGAGTTGCACTAAAATAATAGAAAATTAGAAGAGAATTAGAGAGGCAGAACCTGTGTGGCCAAGCCAATAAGGTCAATTAGCACCAGGGAGACAGAGAAGCAAAGCGGGGGGCTTTGCCAGTTAACCTACATCATAGAAGAAACAAACTTGAAGGGACAGGCTAAACTGGGAGGCTTGCTGAAAGCCTGGGCCCAAAGGCTGGCAGGGCCAAACCTTGAGAACAAGCATTCAGTGGGTTCTACTGCAGACTCTGGTGGCAGTTGAGAGAACACACCCAAATAAATAAGGCTTACCCTTTGAGAACCCATATATGGGAGGCTTCCTACCCACATGACCAACAAAGATCCCCCAGAGCAGAGGTCTGAATACTGCAACTCCCCAAACGTGTTGGACTAAGACACCCATGATCCCTAAACATGATCCCTAGGGCAGACAGGAGATGTAGTCCAAAATAGCTGGAGAAGCAAAAGTTGCAGACCCCAGACTTCTAGCCAGGTGGGGGAATAGCTTTGTGCCATGCCCTGGTAGCCCAGTGAGGACACCCTGATGGCAGGTAGCAGATCTCAGGCTGTTGCTTCATTCTAGAGGCAAAGGCCAGGACAAAGACAAACTCAATGACATTAAAGAGGTTTGCTAGGGCATTCCGAAACTCCTGTGGCTGTGTGACTTGGAAAATTACTGTCATACACGGATTTCCAAGACTGACTGAGAATTAGAAAAGAATTAGAAATGGGATTGGACTCTGTATATTTAATTTTAGATACAGGGATTGCTTTATTCATCCATCTTCCCATTGCTTTCTTTAGATTGTCTCTTTAGAGCTGCATACACTCCCGATAGGACATCATCCTTCATTCTTCCACCCTTATAATCCAAATAATGGTGTTGAAGCTCATCTGTTTGCATGCGCTGGGGCACGTGACAGTGACTGCAGGCTGTGTAATGCCTGCTCTTGGAATTACAGAGCGAGATGGATAGAGACAACCGTCAGGCTGCCTGCTCTGAGGGACTTTGTTTGTGGATACCAAAGGGACATACCACACTACTTTTCCTCTTATTCCCATACATGCAGATTAAGGGCTAAATATAGCACGTACTCCTAATTTCAAAAAGGCTTGATGGCTTTGGACAAAAGAAGAGGCTCTGCGGAAGATCACGCCACAACCCACTGAAGGGCTTCCCTGGTCCATAGAGCCTGGTTCCCCGGTCCATAGAGCCTGGTTAAGTCGCAAAGGAGAGTCAGCTAATGTAACCTTTTCACAGCGAGACCATTCAAGGCATGGAAACTGTCAGCGGTCATCAGTTGAAATCAGACCCTGTTTGAAGACTTCTCAACTGAAGAGGTAAGATAGTGGGATGGCTTAGGTCTCCTGCTTAGTTTACCTTATAACTAGATCAACACGTTATTCATGTCTAAGAACACTTCTGGGGCAGCTTTTTTGTAAACCTTAATCAAGCCTTCCTACGAACCGTTTACAGCGCCTCAATGCCCGCGGGCTGCAGTGCGCTTTACAAATGTAAAAAATAATAAATAAAATAAATAAATAACCTCCAATACTCCAGAAAAGCGCAGGTGTTTTCTTTGCCGACAAAGGCACACCAGATTTGAAAGATGCTTTTTCATACCTGCCAAATATCAATCCTTGTAGTGTGCATATAAACTTCAGATGCAAGCCAAGCAATGGTATACGTTTATTACGATAAGAAAAGCAAACTATATGCAAGACATACAATGAGCAAGAAACAAAAACTAAATAAAAAACAAGCTCTGTTATAATCAGTTGGAGACTTCAGGGAAGAATTGGCCTAATACACAGGTGGGGGTATAAAGGCAAGAAAGCAGTATGCAAAGCCTCAGACATGAATGGGTAATTGAAAGCAAACAGGCCTGGCTAAGCAAGGGATGGATGGGAGATGTGGGGTATATAGGTTAATTGGTTGGGGAGGACATGGAAGGAACAGAGCTTCGGGGATGCCCCCTGCTAAATAAATATTAGTAAAGGGCAAGCTCATGTCACCTAATGAAGATGGAGCTGGCATGGACTTTACAAGCTCAGCAGTGAGGGCTGCAGGTGGATAGGCCAGATGGCATGGAAAGGGCAGAGTGAGCATGTGCATTATGGTGAGCTGTGAGGGACATGCCAGAAGAAAATAAGAATTTGAGGGATTTGGGAGTTGCAGAAGAGGCAAGCCTCTCTCAAACGAAGGTGGGACTGGTGCAGGATTTGCTGGCTTGGATAGAGGCTGCGGGCAGATCGGATCAGATAGGGAGGGGAAAGAGTGATTGCATGTTTCAGAAGTGGGATGCTGGAAAGAAAGATCAGGAAGTGCCCCCTAACCTCTAAGAGGGGGACATTTTTTTTGGAAAGGTGTACCGAAGCTTGGCGATGAGAGATTCCATGAGCAAGCTGTTTGTGAACCTGAATGCTCTCATGCATGTAATCTTAAACGCTCTTATTTACTCAATTACCTAGTTTCTTGTAACATAGCATACTGAAGTTGCTTTAACGCGCTTAAAAGGTGAGCAAGCCGCAAAGTTTCAGGAAATGAATTACTAAGCAAATGTGAAAGGCTATACCTACAAGACAGTCCCATCTCTCTTCTGGATTGTACTTTAGGGTATGCGGAATGACACATTCACTCAGTTCCTTGTATTGGTAGACGGATACGTCATAACCAACGCCTGCAAACATCAGGACAATTTCCCCCTTTATTTGTCATACAGCACAGAGTTAAAATCATTTAACTAAAAGTAAACATGCGCCTGTTAATGCTTTCAATATGTGGCCACACTTTTAAACAGTGGCATTCTAGCTGTAGTCGTTTTTTTTTTAAGTCTATTCAGGCACTAACGGATCTGTCAGCACAATGTTAGCATATTTGTTTGTTTTTATTTGGCCGAATGGTACATTTCACTGACTTTGGCCTGTAACCATTCGACCGAATTACAAACAAACAATTTAGCTAATAGATACCAAACATGTGGTGTGAGGGTTGCCGGGGTATCCCCCGCTCCACATGTTCGTTATGTATTAGCCTTGAGCGGTTGCAGGGGTGTCCCCCGCTTCCTCAACATTGGAAGCGGGGGACCAGGGGAAAAAATAAAAAGACATAGGGACCCTGAGGCGTCAGATCAGACCTGCGTTAGAGGGGCAGATCTGACGCCGCAGGGCTGAAAAGGGCCATGCGGCAAGCAAACAGGTAAGGAGGGAAGGGGGTGGGCGGTGGCGTTTGATCATCTGAGAATTGATCGCATGCAGCCTGTTTTTGTCCGAACAGTTTGCCGTGATCAATTCTCACATGATCAAACACCCCCAAACCGTCAGCACTACTGACCTCCGATGCTCCTTGCACTGTGTCCCAATAATAGAGGAGTAGGGTTCTAGGTTCATTCCTTTGCTCCTACTGAGAAGAGGGGAACTTAGAATAGCTTTGCATGCAGATCTCACTTTTTTCTCTCCCCCAATATACACATGGCTCTATATGCAAAACACAAATTATACCAGACTTTCGCGTCTTTGGGTACAAACTTTAAAAAGGTCCCACATTGCGACCCCTAATTTAGATGATTTTAATGTGTTGTTAATGGTCTTCACACTGAACCTACTTTATTCCTCCTGTTCCCCACCATTTTCCTTTGAATGTACCGTTTGAGTTGGGTGCATGCCTTTCATTCCTCCTCCACTATAATCCCAAAAAATGGTGCTGAAGCCCATCTGTTGCTCTCATTTTCTGTGGCACCTGCCCAGGACATCTGGCTGTGTAACGCCCACTTTTGGAATTAAAGCGCAAGCCGGTTAGAGACAATTGGCAGGATGTCCTCTTTGGTGGAATTTTGTTTGGCAACCAAAGGGACACTCTACTTTTCCTCTCAGTCACATAACTGTGGAATAAGGGATGTACACTTGACCAACAACTAAATTAGAACTTTATAAACGTCTGCTAAATGAAACACAAAAACCATTGTTGATTGATAGTCACCAATTATCAATAATAGTTAGGAAATATGGGATTAATAATCCTCCCCAAATGTATGCACTTATTCCTGGGCTTTCATTTCATACTTCCATAGCCATTTTGAAAGTTTAAAAAGAGTGGTATAACCGTTGTAAGGGTGCAGAAGTAAAACTCTGACACAGAGGGGTCATGGTGATTATTAGAGATTTTTATTCAAAAAAAGAAAACCCTATCTCGCCTTAACCCTAAGAGGGGGTCTCTGCCTTCACCAAAGAAACTAGTGTCAGAATGTCCAAAGAAAAGTCACAATTCCCAATGTCGGAATCCCTCACACTCTAAGTTTAATCCAAATAAAAAGAAGGTCTTTCTAGCCCAACGGAGTGGTTCCCTTCCCCCGGGGGAAATTCAGTGCTGGAATCTTTAGATCTTGAAATATAGGGGAATATCTCCCTTGCCCGGCCTGATTCAGGCTTCTTGCACAGTTCAGCAATTGTTGAGGAAAACTCTGTTCCCTGGTTGGCCCTTCTTATGCTTACTTTTCTGTCTCTAGGTCCCTGATCCTGATTGGCAGACCTGCTTCCTTTTCACCAGGCACAGTTGAAAGACGAAGGAGTTTGGACATTTTTCCAAACTGGGTTGGGTCCTTGGCCTGGTTGGCAGACCTGGCTTCCTCACACCAGGTACTGTGACGAAGAATAGCCTGGATGCCCTCCCAAGCTACAGTGGGCCCTTGAACCCTGGTTGGCAGACTTGGTTTCCTCCCACCAGGTACTGCGACGAAGAATAGCCTGGATGCCCTCCCAAGCTGTGCTGAGTCCCTGACCCTGGTTGGCAGACTTGGTCTCCCCCCACCAGGTACTGCAACGAATTTGAAGAACTCCCCAAGCTGTGGTGTAAGGTAAGTGTCCGTTTTTGATTTACGTTCAAAACTCAAATATGAAAATTCAACAATCCTTGAATCCAGGGGATGGTTCCCTTCCCCTGGACTATTTCAGGTAGGGTAGCAAAAGTATCCCTTTCAAACAGTAAGAGTAGCAAAAATTTCTCTTTCATACAATACTTTCTTAAAACTGGCAAGAAGTGTCTTCTCAAGAACAGCAAACGTGTCTCTTTTACACAACAACTTCTTAAAGTGATATCTTGGTACTCCCCTGCCGGGAATCATTCAGTGGTTCTTTAGATCCATTGGTGTACATTTCTGCCAAGTAGATTCCTTCCGTAGGCTCACTGCCTTATGTGCTTCTTTCACCTGTACTTCTTACATTGTTCTCTTTCTCTTTATGACACAGCTGTACTTATTTACTGTTTATACTTCCTTTGCTTTAGGTACTACTTGTTCCAACTTGAAAAGGATTACGCTAAAGGAGTTGGAATTGTGTTTGAAAACAATTTTGGAAAATACCTCAGACGCGGACTCTCCTGAGTTAATGGTTACTACTGTGAGAAAACAGAAGGTGTCTCACCCACTGGTCCCCGATGAACTGTAATACAGGTGGCCAGGACACTGCCATCGATTTTGAATCCAGTTCCTGGGGGTGGACCAGTGTGGGAGGATCACCTGGGTGAGGGGTCCTCGGATAGCAAGACACGGTATCCCTCTCTTTCCTGTAACACCTTTACCCCATCCCATCAGATAGGATACGTAGGAACTCTACCCACCACCTTTTCCTTCCTGCACAAACACTTTCACCTGGACAGCCCGCTCTGGGAGAAAACAGACTAACACCTGAGCAGTATGCCTGGCGTGTCCCAATACAATGATCAGGCGAGGTCAGGCAATTACTGACCATCACTCACACCCGACTTCCATTAAGCGTCCCCACACAGATAAAAGACTGAGCTTGAAAGCACACACTGAGCGAGGCAAAGCACACAAGGAAACAGTAGTTTTGACACGGCTGCTGAACAAGAGAAGAAAGACGGCAAAACAGGAGGGGATTGCAAGGAGGGAAGTTCCCTTGACTTTTCAGACATGGAACCGTTACTTTCAAGAGCCCCCGAGATCAGAAAGCATAAGACTAGGAAACCAGGATGACGAATCCTGTATTGTGTGTCAGAGATACCCGGGGCCCTCCCGCGTCAGTAATCAAGGCAAGAGAAGCAGCAGCTGCTGTGGTGCCGTCCTTGGCTCCAAGAACAAAGCAGCGTCAGTGAAATCAACAAAGCCGGTGATTTAGGGAGACCGATACAAGACCAGTCTGTGTTGAAGCCAAGGTTGTAAGCAGCAACATTGTATGGTGAGCACTGGAATGAACATTGCTAAAACGTGTGTCATAAAAGACGCAAGTAAAGTTGAACCGCTGAGTGTTTGAACTTTGAAAAGCAAAACAGGATACTTTTGACACAGTGGTCCGGCACCGCGTAGGTCTCTGTAAGGTATCAAAGCTGAGAAGTGGCAGGAGTGAATTTTAAAGGGTTGTATTATGAAGACAACAAAGAATTGTGAATCAGAGTGGTCCTGCGACAGGTCAAGCAAAATCCTGCACGCAGTCGAAAGTCTTCGATTTTGATACAGTAAAGAAAGTTTGGAAAAGGAGATCAATTTTGTACGAGCCCAGCAGAGGGAGACCAATTGAAGGTTTTGTGTTAAAGTGGGTCTGAGCCAGCGGAAGGGGACTTGGGGTGAACAATGAATCACCAGAGAAGTTGTGCATATGAGAATCCGGAGGAGAAAGGAACTTTGAATGTTTGTTTGTCGTATTAGGCCCTCTGAAATAAAAGACTTTGAATGGCAAAGAGACTTTGGCACAAAAGGTCCTGATACTGAGATTTTGAACAGCATCTTCGTGCTAGAAAAGCCAGAGTAAGTGCTGTGCTTGAGTTTGCCGCCTTGTCTCGTGCTGAAAACGTGGGGAAGGAAGCGACGTCTCAACTATCCTCAAATATAATTTCTTGAAAACTTTATTTTGTATAACATTGTTTCCCACACCATTTGTATTTAGAAGTAAGGATTGGCAATAGGTTTACCAGTATAGGTTCATTTATTTTTACAAGACACCTCTAGGACTGTGTTATTATACGATGGTCGTAGCTTGCTCCCATCTTAAGATTTAGGATTAGATAGGCGTTTTTCAAACCCAATTGAAGTTCAATAAACACCCTTGAACGGTGGTCACTTTTGTCTGTCTTACTGTTTCATAGATGTCCTCCTTACACCACATATACTACCCAATTTAATTACCTTCTAGACAGAGTGGCTTCTTTAAAATCCAACACTGTCAGGAATAAACCATGCAAACAGACTTGGTTTACCCCCGCCATATTCGATCTAAAGAAAATAAAAGACAGGCAGAACGACTATGGGTTAAAAACCGAACAACTGAAAATAAGGCTATCTGGATTTATGAGGTGAAAAAAAACTTTTATAACAAGAAAATCAAGTGTGTAGGCAATCAAACCAAGAAACTTTTCAAGATATACAGAGATCTTGAGAAACCCATGTCCCGTCTCCAGTACTTTGCTCCAGCTAATGAAGACTGCAGTAGGGTGCAACATGCCTTGGCCAATAAGATTATAACTGCTCCGAATAAAATATTGAACTTCCCGACGACTGATATCCAACAGGAAACCCCGACTTTGGGGACTAAATAGATCTCGGGTTTCTCTTTTAAACCAATAATTGAGGCAGAGATATTTACCTTCCTTAACTCTATGCGTGCTACCTCTTGCCCTGGTGAGATCATGACCGCTAAAATCATCTTGTGTCACCCCAGACTCTTAACTCCTTTGACACGTTTTGTCAATGCATCGTTCAGCTATGGTTTTGTTGCTGATACCATCAAACAGGTTGTCGTTGCACTTGCTAAAAAAAAAAAAAAAAAAAAAAAAAAACACTGCCCTGGACCCAAAAGATCCCAATAACCGGCGTCCCATCATGAGCGCACTTTTTCAATTGAAAATCGACAAGGTAGCAACCTTCCAGCTTCAGCAACATCCTGACGTTTCTGGTATTTTCCATCCCAAACAATCTGGTTTCCGAGCTAATCACGGAACACAGACTGCCTTATTAGACCTGCAGACACGCATGCTTGAGATGCTGGAAGAGAGCAGGTCTGGGCTGCTGATTCTCTGAGATCTGTCGGCCGCCTTTGACCTGCTCGACCATAGGCACTTACTGGACTCCTTGAGTACCATCGGCGAGGGCTCGGAAGGGGACAGAAACTAGATCAGCTCCTTTCTGAGTGATAGGAACTTATGGGTATGCTGGTGTGATGCTTTTTTTGAAACCGGGTCAATATATTGAGGTGTTCCGCAGGGGGCTTGTTTGTCACCCACTTTGTTCAATCTCTACATAAAGCCACGCTGCAATCTTCTATTTACCCAGGGTCTCCATTTTACAAACTATACAGAAGGCACCCACCTCCTGATGGAGTTGAGTGGAGACTACAAGGCCGACTCAATCAGACTTGCCTCCACATATGGCCTGATAAAAAGCTGGTGTGTTTGAACAGCGCCAAGATGGAACTGATGATCTTTGGATCTACGAAGGCCAGAGCCAAGATGGGTTCGGAGTTAAGACATTAGGGGTGTATGCTGAAGCTTCTCTTGGCTCTGATGCACATGTGGATGGAGTGGTCAGTGACACGGGGTACCACCGAAAGGTGTTTAAGCAGGCCAAACCAATCTTGTCTCCTAAAAACCAGCATACTCTGGTCAGAGCCATTGTCATGCCCCGTTTGGATTATTGAAATGCCCTTTTGTTTGGGGCTAGTAAAAACTCCATAAACAGACTTCAAGTAATTCAAAATGAAGCAGTCAGAATCATCTGTGACATTCTGAGGAGGAAGCATATCTCCCACGCTAGAAGGAAACTCCACTTGCTGAATGTGTTGCCAAGAATACCTTTTAAGGCTCTTTGTTTGATCCATAAATGTATCAATGGAAGCACACCTGTCAATCTTAAGAAACAAGCGATCCTATATGCCTCCACAAGATCACTCTGATAGAGTAACTGTGCATACCTAACTGCCCCAAAATGTAAAAGAGACAGAGGCTTGGGGCGATCTTTTCCCGTCCTGGCAGCACAAGCTTGGAACAGACTGCCTATGGACCTACGTCTAGAACCACATTATGTGCCGCTCAAGAAACGTTTAAAAACCTTCTTATTCAAATAATTTCTCCTCCCTTGATGTGCCCTCTGTTCACCAGCCTCCCCGTTGGTAATAGATCCATGCAATGGTTTACGTTCTGTCCTGTCTTCATTGGTCCTCTGTTTTTATAAGCGCCCTCATGCTTGTGGGCTTTTGGCACTCTAAATAAATTAAATAAACTTCTCCCATATTGATATCTCATATATGGAGACTTGTTCAAGTTCTGTCTATCAACTTTGCCACTAATATTCATATGCTTGTGGCAATACTTGTTTCAATTTTCCCCAAATTGACATCTCATAGATGGAGACTTGTACACATTTTGACTTTCAACTTCTTCATTAATGTTCCTCTGCTGATAATATTTACTCCAACTTTCCCCATATTGACTTCTCTTATATGAGGATTTGTGTACATTCGGTCTTTCAAATTTACTTGGTCGGTATTCAAAATAAGGTTTCAATTGTTCATATGCCCGTCGGCACACCCCAGAGTCCCCAACATCTATGGGCAGACTCACCGGGGTCTGATGGCGTTTCCGACCCGTGGTACTCCACTGCAGTGAAGTTTTCACTCTGGGAAGGCTTCTCCCGGTTTGTAGATCCTCCTTTTCTCTTGGCGGCTCCACATTCATTTGCCGGTAGAATTGCTACCGTTCAACAAAACCGCTTCCCCATGCCGGCCCTTTAGTAGCAATCCCATGGCATCCACTTTGCTTCTCCTAGTCTCAGGTTTTCCCGGTAAATTGCACCCACAAGCAGTTGCTTGGAAGTGCCAGTCTCCCTCAGCAACGGTCCGTTTCAGTGCGACTGCTTCTGCCTTCAGTTTTGCTTCCTGCTTTGCCCGCTCTGCATCTCTCTTCTCTTCACAATTGAAGGTGTTCACCATGTTTAAATGTCCTGCGCAGCTGATTTCCATTGCCACGACTAGTCGTGAACCTCCCTCATAATAACACCCACAGGGCCAGGATCAGGAAGCAACTGCCGTCCCCTTGCCACAGGGAGGAGATCTTTGGGTGGGGATCAGTGATGATTCCACAGGATTCATGACATTGAGTTATGGTGTTGTAACTCACTAGAGATACAGTCTCGTCTCTATACGTCTCAGTACTCTACTTCTGTTTTACTACAGAAATACATGGTGTAGGTGGGAAGGGGTGGAGAGGGAGGAAGTTAAGGAGAGGTCGGAATAGTAGGGATACTGCATTCTCCATATATGGTGTTCAATGGTCCCACAGAGGGGTTTTCCCCTCCCACGAGATCCACCCGCTGAATATCACCCCTGGGGGGGGGGGGGGACTATCAGTTAGCGGTCTCACCTCCCTGACCTCATGGATAGGGTCTCCCCCTTCGGAAGCAGTGATGACATCCTGGGATTCGTCACACCACGTTTGTGTATGGTGGAGTGTGGGGGAATGGCACAGGAATGCCTAAAACGTACACTGAAGGAAGGAGGACACTGTCCTGCTGATTTTTGCTTGCACCTTTCGGAAGAAAATAGCAAGAGGTTGGAGTAGGAAATGTGTACAAGTAAATAATATGCTATGAAAAAGACCCAATACTAAAGTTTGCTTTTACTTTTTCAAAATACAATTAATCCGAATATGGGGCAAGATTTGCAAGATATTTAAGATCCACCTGATGAGGGATAACACAGCTGACCAAGTGGTAAGAGATTGGAGAGAAAAGGGGACAGTTATCTAAAAACTAAGAGCTAAGTGTTTGATATCCTTTGCAGAAACACAAATGTAATCTCCCTTTCTAGTCAATAGCGCCTCAAATACATCTACAGTCATCAATGTGTGATATACCTGTAAATACTAGATGCACACGTAATTACCCACCTAATGCCCATGTTCTTCAGGATGGAACCCCCTAACTCACAATACCATTCTTCACCCCTAAGCTTGCTCTTAAATTTGTAATCAATCCGAGCTAAGGTCAAATGATCTGGAGAAGGAGATTGACTTATTCAAGATCAAATTATTTTCCAAATTACTACTAACTCCATAAGGCTTCACACTACAATAGCAGGATGCAACTGCAGGATTTATTAGACTCCCACGTGATTGCATCAGAGATACTCAACGGCCACCATGTTCAGCATTATCGGTGGCTGATATTTGACAGGCTTCACAAAGTATGGAAACTAGAGGCAGATACAACTCCAATCACATTGGTCAATCACAATGACAACCTTTAGGTAGACCACAATCCAATCATTTAGGTGGAAGTGCCGAGACACGCATGTTAGCAGAGACTTTGCCCCTCTAGGCTAAAATAGATGGACATTCCAGAACAAATTTATGAAGATATGATTTATTAGAAGAGAGGTGCCATAAAAAATGTCTTGATACATAGTGTTTATTAATTTATAGAAAATAGAGACGAAAAACCCCAATTACATAGGAGAATCTATTAGCATGCACCTGTCTTCTACCTGCTATTTGATAATCCACTTTCATCTTAAATGCATACTAGGGTTATGTCCTATACATTTGTTGCACTTCTACTCCTAATCATGCAAGTACCTGCTTTCTTCTCTCTCGCTGCACTAATCTTCTCTTCCTTTTCTTTTTTTCAAATGTACAATTTTCTTTCTTCCTTTAAAGTGCTTATATGGAATGTCATTTTCAGAGCAAATGAATAAAAAATAGCAAAATATTGGTCATATTTCACCCTAAGATGCACTCAATCTTGACACAAACAGCTTTGCGATGATGAGAGAGCAGCTGTGTGCTACTGTCGTTTTCTAGAACAATTAATTTATTTTTGTAAACTTTACCAATATCATGGAAATACATGCATGTTTAATATGAATCTTGTAAAAACGCAAAGAATATAAGAAAGGAACAATGCAGCAATGGAATGAACCAGAAATGTGCATAGGAGCAAAGTCATGTATAATGCATAAGAGATACCACTATGCACTGGTTCCATAAGAAATTTGTGTCTACTGGAGGTGACCGAACTTACCCTTCCTAATAATGACATTGTCACTACTACTGTAGCTCTGCATTAAATATGTTTTCTGTCTTCATGGAGGCATATGTATTAGGCGGTATGGGCGGCTCCTTGAGCAGCATGCCCCACTACAGTGATCCACTGCCAGCATCAGCATTTTCTTTACCATGTAGCAAAGTTTTATGTAAATGAAGGCCCATCCCTCCAACCCTTTGAGCCATGCTGTCAATGAAGGGACATTTGTTGCTAACCAGCACACAGCTATCGGGCTTTCTGCCAATATGGCAGCTAGCTCTATACAGGTGTATGCCCATCTGCTCTGCTACAATTTAGGCATGAGGGTAAATTAACATTTCTGAGGTGTTTTCAGATTCAATTTGCTCGTCCCTCCCTCCTGTGTAATTGTAACAAACACAAAGCCATTTTATCCCCACTTTAAAGGGTTTAACAGTGTCAGGGATTTGACCCTGTCACGGGGGAGTGCGGATCCATCCCAGCCTGGGGTAGCTGGCCTACCAGAGAATTTACCAGAGCACTGATTCTACACCAGAGGTGGGGTGAGTGTTTGGGAACGATGATGATGACACGCCCAATCCTTAGGGTGCCTTCTGTTGTAAAGATGTTAACATTGTCATTTGCAACATACCTACTAGCCTTTTTGCTGGCCACAGTTCTTTCTCCTCCCTTTTAGAACTGAAAAATCCCAAATCTGCGTCATGGCCCACACCATTAACACTGAGGCGAAACAACAACCACTAAGAATTCCAACTTTCTGAAGGAAGGCAGACCATCCACAAGGACCCAGAAAAGTGGGCCGAACCCCCAGAGCCCTGCTGATTCATGCAGCAGCACTGACACAGAGAGACATAAAGGGGATTTTGAAACTTTTCCCACTCAAACCCAGCCCCTACGGTAAAGCACAAAGGAAGATTTGCCAAAGGCGACAGGTGTCCATAAGAACCAATGGGAAGGGGGAGGAGGTGTAAAGCAGGAAAGGCAGGGGATAAAAGTCCCACACACAAACCCATGAATGAGAGACCAGGTGGCATAGAGCAGTGGCAGACGAGTGCAGGTCATGTGTGGGGGGAGGAGAGAGCGAGAGAGCGAGAGAGCGAGAGAGAGCGAGAGAGAGCGAGAGAGAGCGAGAGAGAGCGAGAGAGAGCGAGAGAGAGCGAGAGAGCGAGAGAGCGAGAGAGATACTGATTTTGGAGTGTGTTGAGGGGTTTGTCTGAGAGTGATTGATAGAGGTTAGCTAGTGGAAGTTAAGAGTGTTACAAAGAGAGTAAGGAGAGGGAGGGAGAGTAAGTGAAAGAAAGAGGGTGGTAGAAGTAGGAGAAGGTAGTAGTTGCAGGGATGGTTTGAAAGCAGGACGGCGGGAGAGAAAGGTGTACGAGAAGAACTGAAAGAGTAAAGAGAAGGAATGGAAGTAGTAGATGGAGCGATCGGAGGAGAGAAAAAGGTAAAGATGGAGAGGTGACTTAGAGGAGAAAGGGAGATAAATGGCCTATGAAGATCCGGGGGGGTGGGAGCAACAGGTGGAGAGAGGGAGAAAGGAGGTAAAGGGTGGAGGATAGAAGGGGCAAGGAGAGAATATGAAAGAAAAAGCCAAGAGGGAGAGCGAAAAACATCACAAGACATTGCAGAAACAAGCAGTGTGGATTTATTAGAGCTAGGAAACCTTAGGAATTGCCATTAGGGAATCAGACAAAGGCGGCTCAATCCTTTAATCCCTCCATTTAGACCATGCTAGATGTCGATAGTAGGAGTTAACTGACCCTACTCTTTCATTAGGCAATCTCTAGTTGGAAAGTAGGAGCACCTGGACTAGGGTGGAGGAAGCCCACACAGAAGTTGAAGGTTATAAAAGGGAGCCCCCTTAGGAAGTCTCAGGAAGGCCATTCTGTGGAAAATTCAATAAAAACTCAACTTTACCAGGTCTGCATAATTGTAGGCCATTTGCGACAACGGTAGTATGTGGCTTCATCTGCCTGATGTTTATTACGAGAAGAAGAACAAGAGGCGTCAATCAATCTTATGCTTCAGGTAGCTGCAACTGTTTAAATTCGGAGTTAGGAGGATATTTCTTAACCTGGAAACGTTACCAGCCTGCATTCTTCCTCAGAAGATTTCATCACTACATTTAGATCCCTTTTCTTTGCAAATTAAAAATCAGGTTGCTCCCTATCAGCATATAATCTACAAAGAATGTATAGTGAGTGGGGTCCGAAGCCTTCCCCAGAAGGGTGCTGAAGAATGTTGATTTGGAAGGCTCTGTGGAGAGCACCCAACATCGCTCTTGTGATGCACTCACTATTCTTACACATTGCAGGAATCTACCCAGTGTATCCCAAGTGTACAATCATTTCATGAAAGGCAAGGAAGATATTCCCATCACAGAGATCAGTGGCCATCAAACAGCCATCACACATCCAGGGTGTCAAATCACTTCTTCACAGGACAACATTTGGAATATGGGGTAAAGAGACCCAACAATCAAAATGCCCTGGACCATCTTTTCATCCATGAATTGCGCAAATGGCGTTTCCCTCTTTGGTGATCAAGCAAAACCAATCTACAGGCACAACAAGAGTAAATAAAATGTATGCTTCCGAATTCAAATACAAATACAATACAATACAATTATGACTCAAAATCCAGTCCTCCAATTCCCTTGTACTCAAGTGAGCGACGTAGGGCAGTTCGTGACACAGTGCATCTATGCTGTCACCGTAAGAGTATACCAGCAGCTTATCATTATCTTTGAAAATAGAAGGGGGACATTTGGACCAATGGACCCACAAACACAAACGTCTTGGCAAGATAACACTCTTACTGGCCCATAAATCCAAACATGCACAAGGGTGTTTTAATCCAAAAATCATTTGAACAAAATAGCCCCAGTAATCTACTGTTGATATTATGTTAGAAATGACCCTAAATTGGCCATTTGATCTCAACTGCTCCATTAAAATACTCCAGAATATACCCATTGCTTGGACAGACCATCACTATATAGCCTTCGATATCCAGGGAATCACACCCCTACCTCCAATCATTGCCCTCCCCAGCTCTATCTAGGAACTCCCGGAACATAACTTTGCCCAACCTACACCCACTAATCAATAACATCCTAGACAATTCTATTTATAAGAATCTAGATACCACTAACTTAGTTGACCTCTATAACACACTTGAGACAGCACTGAATAAGATTGCACCTCTCAAACTAAAAAAGGCCAAACCGATTGCTCACACCCAAGAACTAAAAACCTTGAGACACACAAAGGGATCGCCAGAATCCCACTGGCATAATTCTCCTACTTCTGACAATAAAGCACTGTACAATACAGCAACAGCCACATACAAAGCCTCCATCCTCACCACCAAAAAAGAAACCTACAACCAAAGAATTCTCAATGCTCAATCAAGGTCTAAGGAGTTATTCAGCATCTTAAGAGAACTGGAGTCCCCAGCCCCACCATCAGAGGTCTGCAAAAAGGACGCAGCCTGGTGTGCTAAAGTACAACAAGCCCTAGCCGACAAAATAGCCTCCCTCCAAATGAAAATAGAAGCAAAATAAAACAGCCTCTCGAGCAGCACTTCTCGTAGGTACCCACCCAAGCAACAAGCCACGCAATGCCCACCGTTTGCATTCTCCTCAGTCACACCAAAGAAGTAGAAGACATCATTAGACCCTTAAAACCCTCAAGATGCCAAGGAGAAATTTTTCCAGCACCCATCATCAAGGAAACCGCCAAAGAACTCTCCCCCTTCATTGCCACTCTAATAAACACCTCCCTTCAATACCAACCAGGTCCCCAACAACCTCAAGGAGGCATGGGTCATGCCACTCCTATAAAAAACCTCTTTAGACCCTAATATAGTGACCAACTTCAAACCCATAACAACTGCCCCTACCTTCTAAAAATCCTGGACAGAGTTGCATATTTGCAAATCCAGAAACATCTAGAAGATAATAACTTACTTGGCATTCGCCAATCTGGTTTTCGGCCCAGACATGGGACTGAGACTGCCCTTCTGCACCGGAAAATACAGATGGATGAGACCAAGACAGGTACACTAGCTATCCTACTTCTGTTGGACCTTTCAGCTGCTTTTGATCTGGTTGATCACCAGATCCTCACTGAACACCTGACCACGCATCCAATTGGGTTAAATCCTTTTTGACCAACCGCACCACTAGAGTCTTCTCAGCCTCAGCTTCAGCCGACCCGATCCCTATCCACTGTGGGGTGCCCCAAGGCTCCTGCGTTTCACCAATGCTATACGACATATTCACGAAGCTCCTCTTCGACCGTCTCGATAACCTGGGTGTCATCTACACAAACTACGCAGATGACACTCTCAGGTTCCCATCACGCTCTCAGGGTGCAACGAAGACGACTCTAAATTAATCAATGACATCTATCTCGAAATTCAGGCATGGATGGCGGCCCACAGCCTCTGCCTCAATGATGAAAAAACGGAGCTCTTGATTGTCCACACGCAGGCCCGCCTTACCAAACTCGACCCACAATACACATCCTTTAACATAGACGGCAACCTAATTAAAGTCGCAAAAGAAATAAAAACACTTGGAGTCTACCTGGACTCAACCTTATCCTTAAAGAAACAAGTCAGTTCCATATCATCATCAACAGCCTACACCAACAAATTGATTAACGCGTGTAAATCCTACCTTTCCCCCACCAGTTGTATGACCTTAGCGCTCTTTAAAATAGACTATTGCAACATGCTATTCCTAGGATCCTCAGAACTAAATCTCAACAGACTCCAGGTCCTACAGTACAACTCACTAAGATCTGCATTAAGCATTCCTAGATCCAGCCATATCTCGAGCTTGAGACAAAAATCAAACTGGTTGTCTGTGCGCGACAGAATAGCATTCCGCGCCCTGACTATCACTCACAAATGCCGTCTAATTCTGTTCCCAGTTACCAGGCTGACTAGTTCTCCAAATACCAACCAGCCCGCCCCTCCAGATCCGCCCATTCTCAGCTCCTCACAGTCCCAAGGTTCAATTTAAAAACAGCAAGAGGCGCCAGTTTCCCTGTTCAAGCCGCCAAATACTGGAACTCTTCACCCCCCACCATTAGAATGGAACCCTCCCTCTGGAGGTTCAGAACAAGAGTAAAGAGTTGGCTTTCAGAGAAGTCTAACATCTGAGGATCAACAGGTATTATTACCAAAATGCGCCTGTTTTCCTTCATCAGGCCGCTTTATATGTGACCTTACGCTTCTATTGTCAGGCCCCTACCTATTTTCCTATTTATTGTACCAGACCTACTTGTAACCTTGGTCGGCCCAACTGTGATTACCTATGAATGTATATTTGTAACATGCTAAGTCATTCCAGCGCCCAGTTACCACAGGGTTAGGTGCGAGATATAAATAATAAAAAAATACAAATACAAAATTTCGGGATAAATGTGAATTCCTAAATTGGGTGAGGGGTGGGCCCCATTATTCTATGAACGTTTTTTGCATATTAAAGATCCAAAAAATGATCAATTGGCTTCATCGGAGCGTATTGGAAACAAAAACCTTGGCACAAGGACATAGTGTACAAAAGAAGTTCAGGGTCGCCCCTAAACTAACCAAGCACTCTCGTTTTGCCCTATTGACAAGTTGCAAAAATATGTACAAAATCATTTCAATAGTATAGTTTCTTTTTCTTCTTAGTAGTCCTTAAATCATAGGTTATAAGTCCATGGAAAGTGGCTCACTGTCTTTTTATTTCTTCATAAAAGGCAATGAAAATCCAAAAGGTGTCCTAAAAAGCCAATGCATTTTGGAACAATGTCAGTCTTCTGGGCTGGACACTGCAGAACACATTAAAATTAACCCCCAAAAACCATAAATCATACAAACATGTAATAAATTAGTAAACAAATAAATAAGCGTATACATACCCAATAACAAAAAAGACAAAGGCAAGACAAAAAAAACGAAATGTGGTAATACATTACATATTCAAATTCCGACCAGACCTTATTATCAAGTAGATCAGAGAGCAAACCAATGTATACGTTGTGCTTCAGTCCCTCCAGTTGGGAACATGCAAGATTGTCCACAACCGATGTTTGTGTAGAGTAAATACAGAAACATGTCCTCCCCTCCAACATGAGAGCAATGCTGTGCGTTGCATCCCCCAGACATAGCTGCAAGCAATCTACACAAAGATGTTCCCTACACGAAGGCCAGATCCCTTTGCCGGAAAACTGCATCCTCAGTGTGTCTACCGCTAGATCCATCACCAAGATAAAGACGAGCTGAGACAGGAAGCCGCTCCATCTTGTTCCCATTCTTCCTGGCCAACACTCAGAAATGGCCACGGGATCTGTATGTAACTATTAACCTAAACTAAGATAGTTTGTTCTGAATTGTATTGCCTCCATAGTAATCTTTAGAAAGGTCCATTCTACAGAACCAACAGAGTCAAATTCCTAAAGAAAGAATTAAACACCTTCTCTGCATCTAAATAAGCATCAACACCCTGCTAGACTTGGTATTGCAACCATGGAAAAACCCAGTCTGATCTAGATGAATCACGCCAGTCAAAGGACTTCAACCAGTGGGTGACAATGGTCTGTAGGCCGAGCATCCTCGAAGCCATTTCCCTGGCTTCAACAACAACACATTGTTCTAATGCCACACTGCATCATTGCACAGCTTGTAGGATTTCCTGTTCTGGCTCAACGGACCCCATAGATTGTGAGCTACCTCACACAGCAGTCACGTAATCGGATAACAGGATGAAGCAATCAATGCTTAGCTTGTTTCCCCGTCGTGAGGCTACAAGCTGGTTCTCAAAACAGGTCTCCAAGTATCTGTCTATTGGTATCTGTCCTCCTTATCAGGTAGTTCTGTTAACGTCCCTTCGTTCAGCACAGACACTCAAATGCATGCAGTCCACTGATGAGGGAGGTCGGGAGTGGGGATATGCCCTTTGACAATCAAGGTAAAAAAAGCGCAGCTTAAACTCTGTTGAGTTAGTGTGGAAAACAAGGTCAAGCCAGAAAGGACAGGGTAATTTAGGTTACAGCCTGTGTGTGAACACTGTCAGAAAACCCATGGGGATCAATCAGACCCATGAACTTGGATTCTTTTTTAAAGGAACTTTATTTGTAAGTAGCAATATAATTCTTTTTAAATAAAGCATGTAGCAGGGCATCCTCCACTTGGGTTGGAAGCTGGAAAGCAAATGTTCTCTTTTGATTGAGACAAATAAGCAATCCATCATAACTGTCCGAAAGATCCTCAAAAACATACCTGTTTCCCCACATGTAATTTAGCCCCTCCACCTCCCCTGTTACCACTTGGCTATCCTAACCTTCCTACCCTATGCTGGAAACTAAGTTCCGCGTCACCTACCAGCTTCTGAGATTCTGAACTGTATAATGCCCTCGGAGACCCTCTGGGTAGGACCAGCGCCGAACAAAAAATTCAAATAAAATAATCACTCCCTCCAAATAAATAGTCCCCATGTCTGAAAGTTCAGGCAAGGTGGTTGTCTTTTATAATCCGAGCAGTTTTCAGTGCCCTCAACACTTCTTCCCACCAATCCTGTAGTCTCCACATTGGGGCAACCACAAATGTGGGCTGGGGTGTCTGGAGGGACTTCGGTCTAATTCTGGGGCTCGCTGGGCATGCATACCATCATCCTGACCCTGTGCCAGTTTCACTTCTTGGGCTTTCCCTTCCCATCTCTATTTTCCATTTTCTTCTTCCTTGTGCGTGAATCCTAGCCCCTCGATGAAGTCTTGTAATGTGCTTGTTCCACGTCCTTCCTCCACTGGACATCCAGCTTTAAGACATTATCCACGTTTCCTTCCCTTTCTATCACCACCTGTCCAGATTTTCTTGCTGGTCATGGTCATCTCTGACCACTGTGGTCTTTCTGCTCACCCTTAGGGGGTCCTTCTTACTCCAGCCTTTGAGGTTTCCTCTCTGCAACCTCTGGGTCCCCCACCTCTGGGGCATTTTCCTCCTCACCCTCCCACCGGTTCTCGTCTTCTCTGCTCTCCCTCTCTCCTTGTGCCTACCTCTACTCTCCTCCAACCACCTCCAAAGCACTCTGCCTCGCACCATCATGATAATTCTACTCGTCTCAGTTTGCTTCAAACTCCCACACTACCTGGTTTCTCTGTGCGCTTACTATATTCTCCCAACTCCATCCACGCCATTGGGCTATGGGGTTGCATATGTGGGCATTCAGGATCCTAGGTGTCGGATTGGCCAGGTTTCTATTTTAATAGGCCTATTAATGGTCCAAGATAATCCCCATAGGCTTAAGTGAGCCTCCTTTTTGGAGTTTGTGGGATGGGTGTTTCCTCCTGGTATGTTTTGTGATTGTGTATGTTTTTTGCTCTCTACCCCTGTTCCTTTCAAATACCAAGGCATCTTAGTGGTGGACCACCCTGAAAGATTCTCGGTTTCATATCCCAGCAGGCAGTAAGCGTTACTTTCCGTTTCTTGGAGCTGAATTGTACTGTACTGTGAGTGGGACCTTGGAGTTACGTTGCCTATGCCTGCAAACAAGTTAGTTTCGGGAGATCTAGCAACCACCCGCAAGAAAGGTGTGCCTCTGAAAGTCTCCATCTTGTGGCCTTTGCATACCTGCAGGTATTAATTGCTGCATCCTTCCGGGCCTCTACTTACTCCTGCCTACCGGCAACATGCTGGTTGGCTCACCATACACAACCGCTCTCTTTTCAAGTTCCTTGTCCTAGTCTACAATGCTATCAATGGTCTTGCTCCTCAGTACCTCTCTGATTATATCTCAGTTTACTTACCATCTCAATCTCTCTGTTCCTCCTCTGCACTCAACCTCAGTGGGTCTCCTCTTGCTTCTTTTCTTTCTCTCTACTTGCCCTTATCCACTGGCACCCACCGCCATAACACTCAAAACCAGCCGAACTGTGGATCTCTTCAAAGCTTAGCTCAAACTTTACTTACTTGCTAAAGATCGCGTTCCCATTGCTTGCTCCGATGCCCCTTACATGACCCCACCAAAGCCTCGAATGAGGCTTAGTAGCTTAATTTTATATATTTAAAAAGTACTCCTCTTTAGTTTAAAGCACCTGCCCCCCTTGGTTATTCCTTTTGCAAGTCACTTTTTAAAACATATATTTCTGTTTGTTCTGGCCTTGAGTCCGGCAGAGTCCTTGGTGTCCTTGAAGCCCTGCGTGTGTGGGACCCAGCAAGGGTTAACTTTTTTCTGTCGGAGCTGGAGGCGGGGCCTTTCCACACAAGAGCCCCCGGAAGCGCTGAGCGCGCATGGAGTGTTGGAGCGTGTGTTTATTTACTATCTGCGCTCACGGCAATTAGCTCCTGGAGACAGGAGATAGTTTGTCTGCCTACCTGTACTGCACCGTACTCGCGAAAGTGTTCCAGTTCACTGGCTCCTTTGATTCTCCTCATCAGCAAGGTACGGCTGTCCATCAGCTTTTCAGCAGTGTGTTCGGCTGGTTTTACTGCCGTTTGATTTATCTTAAGGCCTGCTGGAGGGCCGGGGGGGGGGGACGGACTACGGCAGCTCCCTAAACTGTCGGGCGTTCCCCGCCCTCGAGCCTCTGTGACTTTCTGTGCACCTGGGCCTTTGGCTGGCTATGTGACCCGTGCTCATTGCTCCTTTATTGTTTCTTTTGCTGTCTATTATTTATCCTTGGACTTTGGACTTTTACGGACTTTGTTTATTGTAGAAATCATTGTCAAAAGACATTGCTAAAGGAAGAAAAGATTTACTTACCCATAAGCTTGGGACCTTATCTGCCTAACAACATTTATGGACTAGGGGACAGTGAATTTTAATATTAAGTTTAAATCAAATGGTCTTAACCTCGCACTATTTTGTATAATCTGTTTTTAAAGTGATTGTGCAATTTCATTGTGGTTTGAATAGGTGGCTATTTTTTTTTTATGTTCTAAGTGTTTAAGTGCTTAGTGCTTAGTATTTTCTCTCGAGGAGGTTGTGAGGGGGCTGCGAGATTTCTTCTCTCCCCCTCCACTCCCACCCACTTTTATACCCTTGGCTATTATCGGCAAACTTGATTATTAGCCCTTAAACAACAGCGGTTTAGTTGGAAGTTGGTTACGGGGTGTTACCCGGCCCTAACCCACATATCTATCACATGGGGAAGAGAAAAGCGGGGGAGGGTGGGGTAGTTGGTAAAAGGGCGAAAAAACCCAAAAATGTTACCTCCACTCAAATTATCAAAGCCCCAAAAATAGCAAAACCTCCCTCGAAAACAGGCGTAAACTCATCCCAAAGATCCCTGGATTTCTACATGGATGCTATGGCAAATAAAATAGTAAATTGTATGAATGCAGCTGAGTCTGCCCCTAGAGAGGCCGGTGCCCGGTGCGAGGGATTGGGCACTGAGGGTATTGAGGGAGCGGGGGACGTAGTCATCAGTGACGGGTCTCTGATGATTGGGGGGGGAGGGGCTGAGAGTGTGCCCAGTCTGGAATTGGGGAAATCCCTGACGTTGCCACAACCTGTGCACCCCAGGGAGGGGGTGCCCATAGCCAACGGTAGGATCCCCGAGGACAGGGAATCGGGGTTATTAGATTGTTCCACAGCGAGTGAGGGTGACAAAGAATGGCTGGAGTCCTAATTGGATGATGGCTTAAACCATTAGAGCTGTTGTTGAATTCCTTGAGGGGGCTAAAAGAGGCGGTTTTAAACCCCTTGGCCATCATGGATGATTCCATCAGGGCAGTTTCTCTTAAACTGTCTGACCTGGCTGGCATTGTCAAGGAAAGGGGTTTAGGCGACAGGCGGTGCCAGTGTCCCTCAATTAGTCCCCTAACCAGTGATATTTCTCCCAGAGGTAATAAGGTTACAGATCCACTAGGGAGACACCCCGATGTTGTGGTCATAGAGGACCAGGAAGAAGTGCCAGTGGCCAATAGGGGGCTGAGCAGGCCCTCGAGGGACAAGGAGAGTGGCAAACGAGATGAAATCACAAATGTAAAGGGGCAGGGGAGGGGGCAAGGGAATGTTCTGACTTTGACCCTACCCCGGAAGCGGTCCCCTATGTGGGGGATCATCATCGGAATGCCCGGGATCCCTATGGGGAGCTTTGAATCCACACTCTCCCTGATTAATAAGGCATCCCATTGGATTAATTAGAATCTAATGGGGCCTAAGATTGATCCCAAAATGATCCGCATGGCTAGGCGAGTGGGATGGGTGAGGAACAGGCCCAAGAATTTGAGTGGGGACTGTGTGGTAATCACTTTTTCAGACACACAGATAACAGAATATCTTCTGAACACCAACTTAGCCCGGGGCCTCAAGCCTAATGGTAAACTGTCCAGTAAACTTCTTCCCCTGGACTATTTTTATGTTCAGGGAGGGGGAATGAAGGTGCAGAACAAAATAATGGGAATTAGGGTTGGAGGAGGTTATGTAGAGCAAAACATTGTCACAGGTCGCCCGTTACCAATCAATACTCCATCGGGTGGCTGGAGCATAATTCCATCCAAGAAGAGCCAGCGTAATGCTTCGGCAAGGAATGATTCAGCACCCTTGCCCCAGGAAAATCACTTTGAGATTTTAACGTCCTGTGAGGATGTGGATTGACAAGAGGCTGCTATAGAGGGCAGTGTAACCGTGCCAATCCCCTCCGCATCACATGGGAGTCTTGTAAATAAAAGTCTGCCGTTGCTCCTGCTCTCTTGGAATATTGCAGGCGCAATTAGGAAGTTGAAGTTGGGTCCGGTGATGGAGCTCCTACAAGCCAACTCAGTAGTTCTACTCCAAGAAACCTGGGCACTAGAACCCCCTCACTTCGATGGTTTTATCTCTTTTGATATCCCAGCTAATAAAAAACCGAGAGGCAGACACTATGGTGGGTTGTGTATTCTGATAAAGGCTGCCTTAGAATGTAGGATAGAGGTGATTCCAACAGTGTTGGACTTTTTGCAGGTGGTGTTATTAACTGGAAAGGGTGATGAAATCTGCATCATTCATTTTTATAACAGTACCCATATCTCTGATCTAGATAGACTAACTAAGGTCAAAAAGTTCATTGAGAATCTGCTGTCTAAGGGCAGAAAGAAGACTACATCTTACATCTGGGGCGGGGATTTTAACATCAAAATGAGGGTGGGGGGATAGACCTGGATGTTCTAGACCACCTTGAGGATCAGGTAGAGAATATCCCGCCCAGGTGTATGAGAGATGGGAGAGTATGCCCAAAGGGCCTACAGCTAAGTCTTTGGCTGTTGGAATGGGGCTTTTGTATAGTTAATGGACGCCTGGCTCCGGATATACCAGGTGAGGGGACTTTTAAAAATCACCAAGGCTGCTCAACAATTGATTATTTCTGTATCTCAGTGAATCTATGGAAATGTGCAGTTAGCTTTGAGGTGTTGGCGGATACTCACAGTGACCACCTGCCCATTTGTCTAATACTTAAGGGTCAGTTGGGGGAAGGGGCTTCGCAGGTTACAGCCCCTAGCCCACGGCTGGGAGTGCCCATTGGTTCAAGAAGAATTAAATGGGGTACCATCCTAGAGGAGGAGTTACGATATATTTCAATTAGTGAGAACTGTAACGCTCACCTGGTTCCCACGGGGGCGCTGCTCTAGTCTGGATTGCTGTGGCCTCTTCTAGCGTGATGCGCAGGACCCGGAACACCGATTGGACAGGACCTCCAAATCGTGCTTGCCTGGCCCGTAGGAATATCCTTCTGCAGATGGGAAAGGGGATTAACAGTCTGCAGAATAGTGTGCTAGCTCCCCCCTTTCCCCCTTCGTTCCTCTCTAACTTCCTCCAAACCCCGGTTTGAGCTCATCTTATGGTTTGGAAGGATGAACTCTACATCCTGCTTCTGGTGCAGGGGCGCGCGTTCGTCCAGTTACTTCACTGGTTTTCAGAATGGCGCTGGCAAAATCCACTTGACTTTCCTGAGCGATGCGCCGTAAGTATGAAAGTTCAAAGTTCAAGTGAGGCCCCCTTTATGTTGTCTTTCTAACCTGTGATCTGTCCTTTATTTCAGGTGCAGAATGAAGACGATGCGTCGAGGGGTTAAACTGCCGAGGTGAGTAGTGATGAGGGCGATCCCTCTAAATGTCCTCATCATTCCCCAGAAATGTCTCTTGTCCTTTCCCCATAGGGGCCGGGGTACGGTACCTGCCAACGGGGCGGCGCCGACCCGAAATGTGGAAGAAAAGCCGGTAAGTATTATGGCTGTTAATCAGGCTTTCCTTCTGTGTTCCTTCTGCTCACCTTTTGTTTCTTCCTCTCTCCCCAAGGTGCAGAGATGTGGCGTCCGATGCTGACAGCCGCAAAGGAGCCGGGAGATGTCTCGAGGACAGGTGAGTGAAGCGTGGCGCTGCAGCGAGCAACGCGATGCTTTTAAATGGAAGTCTTTCTTCAGGGATGCTGGCGAGAAGATTCCGGATGCAGGTAAGAAGTTTGAAATAGTCCTTGGTTTTCACCTTTCTCTTCTCTTCCTTCCTTCCTTGCAGGTCTTCCAGGTTCGAGGCGGGCGTGGCTGGAGTCCAGGAGCAGGAACAGACACGGTGAGCGTTAAGCTGCAGGAAGCAGAACAACGCGAAGCATGAGCTGTCTGGGCATGGCTTAGATAGCCTCCAAAGAAGACCCAGGTATGTATCCTTCCCCAACTAGGCATGTATCCTTCCCTGGCCACGCCCGAGTGAAAATAATAGTCCCTATGAAAAAATAGTCCCTTTCAGATCTCAGGGAGGCCTGAAGCGTGCAGCATGGTCTGCATCAGGTAAGTGCACAAAACACCTCCCTTTATGAGCCTGGCGCCTATGGCGCCAGGACTGATGTCCAACATGAGCCTGGCGCCAAAGGCGCCAGGTCTGAGTCCAAAGAGCCCCTATAAGGGGCCGCTGGGCTTTTACCCGAGGGTATGATGCCTGCTTCCGGGGGTGCTGGGCCTGGCCTGGTGCTCCGGGGGTAGGCATCATGACAAGAACAAATCCCTTGTGATGGATATCTTGGGCAATCATCAATCTGCGAGGGTAACTGTAGAGATATTTGTAGAATTGATGGCCGCCCTCACTTCTAAATTTACCATAGCTATAAAGGCCAAGGGCAACGTAAAAAAGAGAGGATGGTTTGATGGGGCATGCAAAAGGGCGAAGAAATCGTTGTTGATAACCTTAAAGGACCCGAGAAGTAGTAGATCGGAGATTGACCATGATAGGAAAACCTAGCAAAAGGAGCTAAAGAGAAGGAAACTTGAGATAGAACGGGCAGCCTGGGAAGGTTTTTTGAATGCCGCCATGAAAGGGGATCAGAAGGCTTTTTGGGCATATGTAAAAATTGGGCCGGAGGGGTGTTGGTCTAGTGTGGGAAGTGGTACTTATGTGGAAGAAGGGGCCTGGCTAACTCATTTTGGGAACCTGTTTGGGTCAGAACGTCAAGAGGCCATAATAGATCATGTAGGGCCATGCCTAAAGTTTGAGGTGCAGCAGACGGTAAAGGCAATCAAGCTCCAAGCGCATAACCAAGCCCCTGGTCCGGATATGATCCCTTCT
Organism: Ambystoma mexicanum; assembly: GCF_040938575.1. Classification (NCBI taxonomy): domain Eukaryota; kingdom Metazoa; phylum Chordata; class Amphibia; order Caudata; family Ambystomatidae; genus Ambystoma; species Ambystoma mexicanum. The sequence continues at coordinate 91,247,035 of NC_090936.1, forward strand.
GACCTATTCCAGGATTCAGTAGATTTGTGGGCTCCACATCTGACTGTGGTGTTTAATGCTTGCTTACAATCGGGGTCCTATCCGCCCTCGTGGAAGGCGACAATCATTTTTCAAATTTTTAAAAAGGGGGATATATCTACCCACAGTGCATATAGGCCAATATCGTTGTTGGACTCCACGTTCAAACTATTTGGGAGAATACTGTTGGCCAGAATCGAAACATGGATCGAGGAACAGTCAATTCTCTCGGATATTCAATTTGGGTTTTGCCCAGGAGTGGGCACAATAGAACAGAGCCTTAATCTTTATTTGTTGGTGGCCAACTCAGTCTTTTGTCAGGGCGAGGCAGTTTATCTGGCTTTTATGGACCTAAGCACAGCCTTTGATAAAGTAGATCGAGCAAAGCTCTGGGTAGTGCTTGGGTCCTGAGGGTGCCCCGAGGATATATTGCGGGTACTGGTTGACCTTCACACAGATAACGAGGCCTGTGTACGCAGTGGCCCGGGGGGCCACTGTACGGCCTGTTTTCGGGTGGGGTGTGGTGTGAGGCAGGGCTGTGTATTGGCCCCTATATGCTTCTGCCTCTACATTAATGACCTTTCACAGGACTTGATCGATATATTGGCTGATTTTCTGGTTTTGGGGGGAAGGGGGTTCCCAGTATTGGTCTATGCGGACAATACTGTTCTACTAGCAAGAACACCAAGGGCTCTACAGGTTTTGATTAATGCCTATTCAACCTTTAGGGACAATTTGGGCCTAAAAATAAATACCAAGAAATCAGCAGTAATGGCCTGTGTAAGTAGAAAACGTTCGGTGCCCATGAAACCTATGCTCTGTGCAGGGGAAATCATACCCAGAGTTAAGGTCTTTGACTATCTTGGAATAAGCTTTTCAGAGGCCTTAAATGGCAGGGACCATGTGGCCAAACAATCTGTTAAAATGAGCCAACAGATAGGCGGAATCTTTAGATTTATGTCAAAGTGTGGGGGCCAGCCTTTGGATGTGATTTTAAAGATCTACGCACTCAAACTGTGGCCTCTACTATGTATGGCGCAGCAATCTGGGGCTTCCAGAATGTGGCGGAAAATCCAGAGTAAAGAGAGCAAATTCTTCAAAAACCTGCTAGGGCTCTCGACCAGTGTCTCTGGAATAGCCATCCACAGAGAACTGGGTGTGGAGTTTTGGGAGGACCAGTGGGCGCTGGCCCCTCTTTTACTCTGGGTTCGGTTGTGGGCCAACAAGCAAGCTTCCCTTTGTCATTTTATTATAAGCACTGTGCTGGATAAAGTTGGCTGGAAAAAAATCCCCTGGCTTGCTTATGTCTCTTCAACTTTGGGTGAAACTTAGGTGCCCTCTTTCCGCCTGCCTCACTCATAACTAAGAGCGAGGGGGCAGTATACAAAGCAATGCTGGGAGATATTGCAGTAAGGAAAAAAATCTTGTTAGAGTATGGCCACAAATCTGGCCAATTTCACAGGAGCATTAGCAGGCTAACTGGAATACAACCATATCTGATATGGAGCCTGTTTAAAAAGGATAGGTGGTTGATTACGAGGGCACGGTTTGATTGCCTTCGGTTGCAAGGAAACACAAGTGGAAGGGTTTTTCCGATTCAGCGGGTTTCCCTGTTTGTGGCCGCTATCGAGAGGACCTTCCTCATCTGCTGTTCTTCTGTATAGGGTATGTTGGCATACGCAAAATGACCTTGATTCCGGCCCTCAAGAAGACAGCGATTCGTTCACACAGAGCTGCACTTGTGTTTCTTCTGAGTGCTGAAACAGTTTTTACAGCTTGGGCTCTTTTGACGTTCCTGAAAAGAGCATGTACTTCAGAAATAGTTTACTGAAACTGCAAGGTGGTGAAAGCTAGTGTTATGAAGCTTAATACTATGGGCAACGGGACAAATGTTTGAGTATTGCTTTCTGCATGATCCTACTAACTAACTTTTAATGTAGCCACTGTTTAGGAATTCTTTTGCTAGCTAATTTTACTGGTATGCTGTCTTTTGAATTGTCTATTGATTTTTATCTTTTTATGAAATTGTAATTTGGATGTGTTTTAACGTGCATTTCTGTCGTTTAATGGATTTTTTTTACACATCCGAATAAACTTGTCAGATTGTCAGATTGATTGATATATGCCCCACTTTTTTTTTGTTTTGTTTTTTAACACACTTCTTGTCTCACCACTTGTTCCAATCTTTGTGCTATTGTACAGGTACCCTACCTGGGAATGCCTCTGCCATGTCTAAATGCGTTATTGTAAGTCATTTCTGATCGAAATGGACATTCCTGTTCTTGAAATACATACAAATACATGCTGGCTGAACAGACCGACTATGATGCTTTTGAGACAAGTCTCTGGTACGCTCACAGGCAGGGCAACCAGGGAATCCTCTCTACTTCACTTCCCAAGCACTGCATCACTTAACAGGTGGTGGCACAGGACCCCCTTGTTCACCCCCATGCATAATCCATAGAGCAATGCAGGTTGCTTCGTCACACAGCGGATCACAGGGCCTTCAGAGGAAGTCAGGGAGGGGATGGATGACACTCCTAGATGCTGTGCCAGTGGACTGCATTTGGCCAAAGCCAATATAGGATCTCAACATGACCGTTTTCCAAAGTGAGCGCCAAAAAACAGACCCGCGCCGCCATTAGCGCCCAGGTGGGAACTAGGGAAGACATGGAGCCGTCCATGCAGGACAACATCCGGCTTACTAGCTATATCCCTAGGCTGCACACTGGTGAAAGGATCCACTCTCCACTATCCCTACACCCAGCTCTGGGTACTGTGCAGTGGACAATCACCAGACTCTGCACGCAGTCAGGCAGACTGATGTGGGAGAAGGAAGGCACGGGCTGGGGTGAGAGTGAAGGAAATCGCATTGGATTATGGTTGGGCTCCCACTGTCAAACGAGGCCCATTTATGAAGTTGCAGAAGCAGCGTCCCCCATCAGTGACCCGAGCAGGTACGACACCAGCAGGCCCAGCCTTTACAGAGGATTAGCTATTTTCTTGCAGAACTGGTTCAGCTTTGGGTGGTGATTCAAACCACTTGGCAAGAGCAGATGGGTAGAAGTTCATTGTAGCAAAGACCCCAACTGGTTCCAGAATGCAGGTCTTAAGTTAATTTCACTCTAGATTATCAAGAATAGTGTGCTTTGCAGGACCAAGCAGGTATGTTGAGCAGAGCTTGCACGGTCCTTGCAGATCAGTGGTTAGCCACACCCCCACCACAACTCATCAATGTAAATAGAAGCCATCAACAAAGCAGGTGAAAGCAGTTAGGCCCAATTCTATGCATTCTCTGTAAACTGAAGTGCTCTTCAGCAGTAGCTGTGAGTATTTCAGCCACTCATTCTAACCATTTAAACTCTGTATGGTGTCCTAAAGCACTGTTTCACAGAGCGCAACTAGAAAACAGTACACACAAATCGGAGGGGGAGGGGGGGCAGGAGACAACCCGATGCTGGAAACTGAACTATTTCAAGTCCATGATCAAAAAACATGCCCAATGTATGGTTGACTAAGGGTGCACCCCTTTCAAGAAAAGAACAAGGATGACGCCCAGATAGTCTTGCAAGCGGACCTACTACAGAGGTTGTCAACTGCCCACAATATAGTAAGTAGTCCATATCATTATCTTCCTCATGTAGTATTATTTTAAACACAAATTCCCATTGCAGCATTAGGCTCCACCATATTGGTTAACTACAGAGGGTGATAGTACTGGGTGAGTGTTGAACTGAGAGCACCTCATTTGAAATGCACCTGCTAGCATGGCATCAGGCAGAGACAATTAGTAGGAAAATCAATTAGATAAAAACTGCTATGAGCTAAGAAATTCAAATAAAAATGAAAGCAATCTGGACACACAAGCTCTGCAAACAAGATCTGTTTGCTTTATGGTCGCAGAGAAAGGCATTTGGCGTTACCTGGCTTCCATTCACTGTGTATCCATGCTTGAGTGCAAAGATTTTAGCCATAGATATGGTCATGGAAAATCCAACAATTGCAATTGCTATTGCATCCACAAACACAGCTGAGAGGAGGCTGAGATCAGGCACAGCCGGAGGCCGGAAACTAAAGGAAGCAAAACACAAAAGTCGGTTCATTAGAACAAGCTGGAAGCAAGGAGGAGCTGATGCAATGAATCGTGAAAATGACTAGGGTTCTGGATTGAGTCACAAGTTTAGAACCCTTATCCTGAGTTGGATGTGGACGAAGGAGAACAGTAGAGCCAAACTAAACTACATTACTCTAAAACCGTATCCAATTTGCAGTCCCTTACAAACAGGATTGTTCAGTTTCTCATGCCACTAGGATTTCTTATATGTTTGAAAAAGCGTGCTAGTCGCAGCCATGCGGTGGGGATAGTACTCGTTTGATACATTAGTTAAACATTACCACACAATCCTCTGTGTACTCTACATGACATGTGGCGATGATCGAACACATGCACAAACCACACAAGATGGGTTGAAACACTTTATTCAGCACATAAGGAACAAGTTACTTACCTGTAACTGTTGTTCTCCAGCATGGGTCTGGCATGGATTCACATGCTCATGAATATTCCCCGTCGTCAGGCTGGGAATCCTCGGTAAAGAAAAAACCAGTATCAGTTTCGTTTCTGATCTGTCTTTCGTAGTAATAACCAATCACTGGTCTCTGCGTCATACTGACCACAGCCAATGACTGCCCTCTACCTAAGCACCGCCTCTGGCAGCCATCTTCAGATTTGGAAGCACGTGAAGTGGCAGTATGACCAAGTGAAGAGCCGCAGAGGGGTAGGCGGGAGGGTTCGCATGTGAATCCATGCCAGACCCATGCTGGAGAACAACAGTTACAGGTAAGTAACTTGTTCCTTCTCCAGCATGGGGTCTGGCATGGATTCACATGCTCATGAATAAAGAATACATAGCAGTACACACATGCACAACCACGGGAGGTGGCAAAGGCTCAACATTAAGCATCACATCAACTCAACATTAAGCATCTTACCTCCTCACCAGGCTCACCTCAGGCGAACAGGTTGCGCAGCACTGCTTGACCGACCCTGGACTCCTCCCTGGAATCCCGGTCGACGCAGTAGAATTTCGTGAAGGTGTGCGTCGACCTCCACGTAGCAGCCCTGCATATGTCCAGCAGGGGCACACCAGATAGGAACGCCGTGGTAGCTGCGATCGCTCTGGTGGAATGGGCTCTCGGACGGCCAGGCAGCGGTCGGTTTGCCAACCGGTGACAGCACATGATACAGCCGGAGAGCCATCTGGAGATGGAAGCCTTCGAGAGAGCCTTCCCCTGATTGACAGGTCCAAAGTTCACAAAGAGTTGTGACGTCTTCCGAAAACCCTTCGTGCGGTCCACGTAGAACTTCAGCGCTCTAGCTATACCAGCGAGTGCAAAGTCCTCTCAGCCGGCGACGAAGGCGACGGGAAGAACACAGGTAACACCAAGGGTTCGTTGAGATGGAAGTCCGACGGTACCTTGGGCATGAAGGAGGGGTGCGTCCTGAGCACTACCCTTGTGTCGTGGAAAGTCAAGTACGGGGCCTTGCAGGAAAGGGCCTGGATCTCTCCCACTCGTCGTGCGGAGGTGATGGCCACCAGAAAAGCTGTTTTCCACGATAGAAACTTCAACGGGGCCCGAGTGCAGAGGCTCGAACGGAGGTCCCATGAGCTTGGTCAGCACCACGTTGAGCTCCCACGCCGGAGCCGGAGCCTTCACCGGCGGGAACGATCTGAACAGTCCCTTCATGAACTCTTTCACCAGACGATGAGACCACAAGGACGTCCGGCCCGTGGTTCTGGTGTATCGGGAGATCGCAGCAAGATGAATCTTGATGGACGCATGTGCCAGACCAGCTTTGGCCAGCGGCAGCAGGTACGGCAGTACTTGGGGAGCCGTAATCCGTAGAGGGTTAATCTTCTGTGCGTGGCACCAGACAGAGAACCTCTTCCATTTGTGTCCGTAGCATTTAAGAGTCGAGGACGCCCTGGCCTTTGCAAGAACCTCTCTGCAATCGGCCGGTATGTCGTATCCTCCAAACTCTAGCGCTGCAGGAGCCAGGCCTGCAAGTTCAGCGACTTCGGGTCGTGGTGGAGGATGGCGCCTCCTTCCCTGGAGAGTAGATCCGCGTCCGCCGGCAGCTTGATCGGCGGGGACGCTGACAAGTCCAGAAGGTCCGGGAACCATATCTGCCTCGGCCACGCAGGTGCGACGAGGGTCATCCTGCACCGTGACCTCTTGAGCTGGTTGACGAGCCGGATTAGCAGAGGCAAGGGAGGGAACGCGTAGAGGAACAGGCCCTCCCAGGGGAACGAGAAAGCATCGCCCATGCTCCTCGTCTGGGGAAACCTGCTGGCGAACCTCCGGCACTTGGTGTTCGTCGCCGTCGCGAACAGGTCGATCTGGGGTGTGCCCCACCGTCGGAAGAGGCGATCCGCCAGATCCTGCCGTAGTTCCCACTCGTGGCACGAGCGCAGCTCCCTGCTGAGTGAGTCGGCGATGGTGTTTTTTATCCCTGCCAGATGAAACGGCACCAGAAAAATCCCTTGGGCGACGGCCCAATGCCACAGGTCCTGCGCCTCCTTGGACAGCGCTGGGGACCTGGTTCCGCCCTGTTTCCTGATGTAAAACATGGTGGTGGTGTTGTCGGTGAAGATCCTCACCACCTTGCCCTTGAGGGACGGAAGGAAGGACCTGAGGGCCCAAAACACTGCACGGAGCTCCAGGACGTTGATATGTAGGGACTTCTCCGTCGGGAGCCAGAGTCCCCTTGCGTGCAGATTTTCGGTGTGCGCTCCCCACCCTTCCAGGGAGGCATCCGTGGTCACAGTCTCCTGGTGGGCTGGGGTCTGGAAGTCCATGCCCGCCGTCAGATGCGCGCGGGTGCCCCACCACCGTATCGCTCGTCGGAAACTCTCGTCGAGCTTGATCCTTTCCTCGAAGCTGCCCGTCGTCTGGATCCAGCGCGCATCCAGGAATTCTTGCAACGGGCGCATCCGGAGCCTGCACATGGGAATGAGGTAGATGCAGGAAGACATCATCCCGAGGAGGGACTTGATGGACCTCACTTTGGCCGCGTCGGCCACCAACATCCGTTGCACCTTGCCCAAGATGGTCCTAGTCCTCTCCTCCGACGGGGAGGCCAGAAGGGACACTGTGTCGAGCCTCGCTCCCAGAAACAGTGCGACTTGCGCGGGCACCAGGTGGGATTTGGCGTAGTTCACGGAGAATCCCAGGTCCGTGAGGAGTTGGACGGTCCTTGCCGTGTGGACCACGGCGAGCTCCCTCGTCTTGGCGCGGATGAGCCAGTCGTCCATGTAGGGGTAGACGTGGATCCCCTCGCGGCGCAGCTGCGCCGCCACCGGTGCAAGGCACTTGGTGAATACCCTGGGTGCCGACCGTAGTCCAAAGGGAAGGGCTTTGAACTGGTAATGACGCCCTTGGACCACGAATCTGAGGAATTTGCGGTGCCCCTTTAGGATGGGAATGTGGAAGTAGGCATCCTCCAAATCCAACGACGATAGGAAGTCTCCTTCCTCCAGCTGACCCAGGACGTGCTGGAGGGTGACCATCCGGAACTTCTGCGCCTTGATGAACTTGTTCAGACGTCGCAGGTCCAGGATGGGGCGCCATCCTCCCGTCTTCTTCTTCACGAGGAAGTATCTCGAGTAGACTCCGGAGCCCCGAAGCCTCTTTGGGACGAGTTCGATGGCGCCCTTTCTTTCCAGGAGAAGGTGAGGGACGTGAAGTTCTTTCCTGGCCACGGGGGGGACGCGCGGGCACCTTCTTTGAAACTCGAGCGCGTGGCCCCGGGCCAGGGCGTCCAGCACCCAACGGTCGGTGGAGATGGACTCCCACACGCTGACGAAGCCCGCCAGCCGGCCTCCCACCGGGGTGCTTCGGTGGGGGCCCGACCCCACGGCCGGTTCAATCCTGCTTGGACGCGGCCTTGCCGCCTTGACCTCCTTGGCGACGACGGCGGGGTCCGCTAGACTTGCCTCGTCCTCTGTAGGCCTCTTGCGACGACGAGCGGGCCGCTTGACGGTAGGAAGCAAAACCGCCGCCGGAACCTTTGGAGGCGCCCTTGCCTCCGCCGCTCCGAAAGGGCGTCCGTCGTTGCAGGACTCCAAGGGCCCGGGCCGTCTCAGTATCCGCCTTGATGGCCTGAAGGGAATCGTCCACGGTCTTCCCAAACAGGTTGTTCCCGTCGAAGGGCATGTCCAGGACTCAGGTCTGGACGTCCTGCCGGAAGTCCGTAGCTTTGAGCCATCCACGACGTCGAAGGCAAACACCGTTGCCCAGCTGGCGGAACCCAGTGTCGGCGATGTCCGTCGCCACGGTGATGGCGTGGTCCGAGGCCACCTCACCTTCCTGCAGGATCTCAAGGGCCTCCGCCCTCTTGTCGTCCGGCAGAAAATCCAGCAGGGGAGCCATCTTGTACCAGAGCTCCCTGTCGTAGCGGGCCACGATAGCCAAGGCGTTGGCCGCTTTAATCGTGGTCGCTGCCGACGAGATGACTCTACGCCCCATAGTATCCAATTTCTTTCCCTCGCCGTCCGGCGGGGAAGTCGATGTGGAGGCCGCACCCCCCCCCGCTTTCTTCCTGGCTGCCGCGGAGACGACGGAGTCCGGGGTAGGCTGCGCCCGGAGGCATAGGGGGGCCGTGTCCGGGACCCGGTACTTTTTCTCGTACCGGTCTCTTCTAGCTGGCGTCGTGGAAGGGTTCTTGAGGAGGGAAAGGCCCTCATCCCAAATGTCGTCCAACAGAGGCACTGCGAGGACCGTCTTCCTCTTGGCCTCGCGCCGCTGATAAAGGAAGCCTTCCTTTTTCTTCTCCTCAGGGCAGAGTTGGAAAAGCTCGGAAGCCCTGGAGATCATGGAGTGGAAAGATCCGATCTCGTCGGGCGGAGAGGCCCTGGTGGGAGGCGACGACGGAAAATCCTCGTCGTATGCCTCGTCGTCCGTACCCGTCGCTGCCGTGTCAGTCCCCGTATCATCCCCTCGGGTGGACGGGGAGGAGGGCTGGAAGGGGCGCGACGGTTGAAAAGGAGGTGGTGGATGGATCCTTCTTTTCTTGGTAGGGGGAACACCAGAAGGTCCCGGTTCTGGATCCCCCGACGGGAGAGGTTCCTCCGTCGGTAACGGTAGCCTCGTCCTTATCTCGGAGCATAAGGACTGTATGGCCAACAAAATGGCCGCCGAGTTGTCTTGCGGCGCTGGTAGAGGGGAATCCGACGGGCGAGCAGGGGCCCCGTCGGTATCCTCGACGATGTCGTCGTCGTCACCTGCGTCGGGGTCCATTCCGACGGGCTGGCCTTCTTCCACGCCTAGGCCGTGGCTTAAGACCTCGATCAGCTCCTCTTCTGAGGTTGAGGCCGACTCTACGACGACGCCCTGCCCCCCCTTCTTCTTCCCCACGGAGGGTTTCACGGGGGTCCTATCGATGGGCACAAAGGAAGACTCCCTCCGAGGAGGCAGGGAGATTCTGGGCCCTGAGGTCGCCACCACTGGTGCAGCCACCACAGGCTGAGCCAGGACCGCCGCGACCGTTTCGATAGAGGGCTTGGTCGGATGGATCAAGGCCTTCACCACCTTAGGTGCGCTCACCGCCTTATCCTTGAGGGAGGGGGCACTGCCACGCTCCTCCTCTGCCTTAGAGCTCGACCGGGGCCTCTCCAGGAGCTTCGCCGGGTGCTCGGCCTTCCTCTTACCCGACCCAGAGCGTTGGCTCGTGGTTGATGGTGCCGGGGAGGGTGCGCCCTGCCTGGCGCCCGTAGAGCCCGACCGTTCGGCGCTCCCGGTGCCAGCGGACTCGCGGTGCTTGGCCTTATGTTGGGCCCCCGTCGCCGGGGCGCCCTCAAAGGTCTTAGAAGACCGCTCGGATTTCTTCTTCTTCTCGCCAGACGGGCTCTTACCCTCCAGCCAGTTGGCGAGACGTTGATGGCGGTCCTTCATGGTCCGTTCCGACATGTTGCCGCAAAACGCACAGTCCTTCTCCACGTGCGTCTTGTCCTCATGAAGGCAGTAAAGGCAGAAAGAGTGTTCGTCCTCCTTGAAGACGTTCTGCAGCTGGCATCCAGGGCAGACCCTGAACAGCTTTCCGGGAGTCGAGCTTCCCTTCTCCTGGGCCATCTCCGAGACAGGGCCTGAGAAGCTTCTGGAGTCCTCCGAAGTGTAGCTCGACGAAATCTTCACCCTTGAGGGGCACAGATGAATCCGACACGGGTCCCCGTTGATCGGATGTAGGATCGGTGGAGCTTGAGGCTCTTTTGACCGAAAGAATCGAAGTTTTTTGTAAAAAGCGCGAAAAAATAGCACTAACGCTCGAGAGCAATAGCACGAGGATCCCAACACATGAACGTGCGGTAAAAATCTGAAGATGGCTGCCAGAGGCGGTGCTTAGGTAGAGGGCAGTCATTGGCTGTGGTCAGTATGACGCAGAGACCAGTGATTGGTTATTACTACGAAAGACAGATCAGAAACGAAACTGATACTGGTTTTTTCTTTACCGAGGATTCCCAGCCTGACGACGGGGAATATTCATGAGCATGTGAATCCATGCCAGACCCCATGCTGGAGAACAGGGTTTGGTTGAAGGATAGCCTATACAAGGGATTTGCAACTAAAAGGTAGAACACGTCTAACCAGAGCAGTGAGAGGACGGATGATTGAGACAGGTTCTGTGAAAGGGCCTAGTGTAAAGGATCGGAGGTCCATAGCCCAGTCACTAATTTAGTTTCATGAGCATTCACCCAGGACAGTATTCTGCAAGTCACTCAGAACCACAGGTAATAAACAGGTATTCAGCAGTGCCCAAGAGAAAGGAGCCATAAAATGCAGCTCCAGAGGTTAGACGGGCCACAAAAGACAATAATTTCCATCTAGTCTGATTTGAGCCTAAGAGAGTTCAGCGTCATCAGCAGGAGATTGCAGATATGGGAGATCGGAAATCAGAGGCTGTGGCACCCAGCTCCCAATCAAGCTTGATGAAGGGATAGGAGCTATTGACATACATGTGTTAAAATAGAAGCCTCATGAAGAGATCAATGAGGCCAGAGGTAGAACGTGAAGACTGAAAAGAAGCAAGAGAAAGAGGATAGAGTCCCTGTCAGATACCATAACTGATGGAGCGAGGGGACAATGAAAAAGAGTGAGCAAGGGTGAAGAGGGCAACTCTGGTAAAGCCACAACCACGAAGACGGTCAAGAAGTATATAGTGGTCTACAGTGTCAAAGGCAGCAGAGAGGTTGAGCATGACCAGTCTCATGACACTGTCACAACCAGTAGCTAGGTGGTTATCATACAGAGCACCTAAAGGAGCAGATGTAATACTTAGATCACGGTGGAAGCCCCCCTGTACAGCATGTCCGAGATCTTTACAAAGTCTCTTTAAAGTCTGAGGCTATAATCTGGCCGAGGATTCAATTGCTTTTTCTGGAACAGGATGCATTAAGAGTGTCATTAATGAACAGGGATCAATGGGTCTAGAGCGCTTTTTATTTTTTTTAGCAGGTAGTTTATATGCACTGATTTAATGAAAGGTGGAATAATGTCCATTGAAAAGTAGGTCTAGAGTTTGAGAGATGGGGTCTGGAAAGAGTAAGAATTTTCAGTGGACATGTGGCAAGGCAGGGTCCTTATTTGAGGCAAGTTGGTCTAACGTTTGGAGGGGAAAAGAGGAAATGGCAAGTTAAAAGGTCGGAGTCAAAATGGGGGATCCAAGAGAGGAGACAGAACCATGGTAGGAAGAAACATAGCGGTAACAACCCATGTCGGCTTGGATGGATGCAACTTTCTCTAAAGAAAACACAGAGAGGTGATCAAAGAGCACAGTCAAGGTGGATATGAAGGAAAGAAGGGTGATTAGAGGTTGTTCAAAGTGGCAAACAACTCCTGCTGGTGGTTGGTGGCAGATACATTGCGATAGAGAATAATTTGTATTTAGCGAGACCAATGGAAGGTTCACAGGTACGTAGATGTTGTATCAGTGACCTTACCATACTTCTCGGCATCCACCGAGAAGTGTAGAGGTAAGGCCATCCCCAGTCAGCCACCATGTCACCCTTTAGTTATAGAATGAATATAGGGAAAACTGGGTGACCACTTGGGAATCATCATTGGTCCAGGGAAAAAAATGATGTTGGAGCACCCTGTCGTATTGCATTGGTAACAGCACAGGGAAGGACTGTAGATCAGCAGCCCTCCAGATCAATAAAGCAAACTCAGGAATGCGAGGAAGATGAACAGGTAAGTAGCTGAGTGAATATGTAAGGCAGGAATCCTCCAGGGCAATAGCAGCAGACTTGAGGAGGAGGAATTCTTAAGCAGCAGAGTGAGAGGGTTAGCTGGCACATGCTTCCTTCCCTATTCTCCGTTCCTGGTTCAAGGACCATGAACTGGGAAGGAAGCAGAGAAATGTAGAAAACAGAAGGCATCAAGGGTGAATGGACTCCTCCGTATTGCGGCGCAGCAATCCTCCATCCAAGTGCTTGAAAACAACTACACCATGGCAGGAGTTCAGCAGTAGCACGATAGCTCAAGGTCGTTTAGCAGTAGGAAACTGTATCACCCTTCGGAAGAGGAGAACCTTCCACAGAGCCTGACAGGTTGGTGGTAAAGGTCCTTACATGCCAAAGAATAGCAACTGAGCCTGCTATGTTCATCTGCAATGGTGACCGTTATTAAGGGAAGGAGATCAGAGGAAAACCATTTTGGGTGGACAGGACTGTAAAAGCAAAAGTTAGATTTGCTTGAAATTAGAGCACTATGAGCTGAGGTAATCCAAAGATTATAGCTAGATCAGTCTTGTTGGGAGTCATAGGGGCAAGGTGTAGTACTGCTGCCAGGACTAGATGGGCCAGCTACTTCGAAGGTGACACCATCTAAGAAAATGGTCTTACGTCAATAAATGATTTAAAAAAAGATAGATTTAGAAAGACCGCTCCGTGACCGTACAGAGCGGTCTTTCTAAATCGAACTGTCAGGCCCCTAACGCACACGAGTGTGTGCATGTGCCGACAGGCATGCCAGGACACAGAAAACCGGTCGGGAAAGAACTGGTGTTTATATTGGGGAAGTCTTGGGTTGGGAGGGAGGCGATGGGTGCTGACGGAGGAGGTATTTCATACAAATCCCACCAGAGAGTGTGAGGGAGCGGCGGGGGGGGGGGGAGGGGGGGTTTGCGATGCAATGCGCGTTTTCACTTTTTGTAGGTTACCTAAAATCGGTCGAAAGAAATCCACCTTTTTATAAGGCAACCTACAAAAAGTGAAAAAAAGACATAGAACCAAGACAATGAGATGAAAGGGCTAAGATGTCAAGTGATGGGTAAGATAAGGAAATGTGAAAAACAAGGCTAGAAGAACTGACCAGACTGGGATGAAGGGACAGGCAAGCGAGAAGTTGGACTGTAGTGCTAAAAAGCAGGTTCAAGGTGCGACAGGCCCAGTGTACAGGAAAAGAGAACAATTGGCTAAGGTTAAATACCATGTTAGCAAGAACAGATTATACCGCAGGGTGGGAATGGCAGTCAGCACTGAGATTGAAGTCACTTAGGATACGGTTAAAAAGAAATACAATTTAATGCAAACCAACAATTAAAGGTCTAAAACAATCCTTTGCTCGCCTGAACACCTGTGAAGACTTGCCCTCTAATCTCTCTTCTGTCCTCGTTCTCCTCGATCTATCCTCTGCTTTTGACACTGTCAACCATGTCATCCTGCTCAATCGCCTCCGCGACAACCTTGGTATTATTGATCAGGCCCTGGCCTGGTTGACCTCCTTTCTCAATGACCAACCCTCTCAGGTCCAACTGGGGTCTTTCCGCTCTTCTATTGCTCTCTCTACTTGTGGTGTTCCTCAGGGGTCTAACCTCTCTCCCTGGCTTTTAAACCACTACCTGGCACCTCTTGCCCACTGCATTGCTACTTTCTGCTCCAATTTTCAATGTTATGTGGATGAAAATCGGCTCTCTTTTAGTCTCCCCTCAGCCACCTCTGCTTCTTCTCATACCAGACTGTCTGGCCACAATTCAGGAATGGTGTGCCACCAACGATCACCGCCTTAATGCCAGTAAGGCTGAGATCCTCCTCATTGGGACACCCCCTCCCTCCTTTCCTCTCCCTCTCTGTGGCCGCCCACTCTGGGCCCTCGTCCTGCTCCTTCCTGTGAGGTTAAGAACCTTGGTGTCATCTGCGACTCCACCCTCTCCTTCTCTCCTCACATCTCTGAAGTCAAACTACCAGCTGCACCTCCTCAGAGGTATTCATTTTCTCACTTTCCCCCAGAAGCTCAATGTCTCCAGAGCTATGGTCCTCTCTAGGCTGGACTATTGCAACATCCGCTTTCTAAATTTTCCTGCCTCTATTCTTCTACCTTTACAACTTATCCAAAACAGGACTGCGAGACTTGTAGTTGGCCTCAAGTCCAGGGATCGTATCTCTCCAGCTCCGATATCTCTTCACTGGCTCCCCGTGGCTGCAAAGATCAAGTTCAAGACCCTCTGCTTCATCCACAAGGCTTTCTGGGGACTGGGACTGCTCTAGCTCCAACTTTCTCTTCCGAAACATCTTCCTTCTCGAGCTCTCCACTCATCCACCTCCAAATGTTTGAGGGTCAGACGGTTCTCTAAGCAGAGAGTTGGGGGCAGATCTATCTTCTCGGCTGGGGCTTCCCTCTGGAACAGGCTCCATGCCTCTCTCAAACTTGAACAGAACTACTTCCGGTTCCGGAAGCAACTCAAGACCTTCATTTTCGCTTCTGCTTTCACTCTTCCTCTCCCCTGCTGATGCACCCGACTGCTCCTCGCACTGGTCACCCTCTGAACTCAGGCCCAGGCTCCTTCCTGCCTGTCTAGTTGTCCTCGCACTGCCACCAGGCTCCTTGCACTTAAGGATTTGTATCTGCAACCCTACAGTCCCTTCTCTCTGCACTTATGAGCCACCCGCTGGCTGCACTTGTGACTTAACTGCACTTCCCCTTCCCCTCACCCCCTGGCACTTCTCCCCTTCCGTCTTCTCCGTACTTGCAGGATCTGAATGACACAAGGCCTAGTAAGATTGTTATTTTGTCCTCCCTTTGTTCCCCCTCCTTGTCTTGTCATGAATAGAAACACTTGTGTACAGGTGTGTTATAAATGCCACATCATATCATATCCTTTCTATTTTAAAACAGTTATATAGATTGGCTTTGGAAGATTTGTAGGGAAATGTTTTGCAATAGCTCTAATTACATAACCATATAATGTAGGTTCCTTTGTTGCCCAGTCTATGAAGCCACCCCCAGATGTATTCGAAGAAATCAACCAGATTGAAGGCTGAAATAAACAGAAGAAAGTCAGGAGCCTTGCCCTGCACTTCACTGTAGACATCACTGCCTCCTCTTCTCCTGCATCCACACTGAAGTGGTGAAGATAGAAGGTGCAAAGCATAGTCTGACTATAGAATCTCTTATTCACCAGTGGACTAGGTGAAATCTTAAGTATTGGTGTGGCTGCAATATAAAAAAAGAATTTGACATGACAATTGGACATGGCATGGGCACATCATGAAGATTAGCTATGAAGAGTAACAGGATCAGAAGCATGTTCTTGGACACTGACCCAATTGAACAGGCTGTGCATGGGCTAAAGTGCTAATCCTTCTTGACCTCTCATTGGGCCTTGACAAGGTCAACAACCTCTCTTGCCTATTAACCCTCTCTCACCACAGTATCCAAGACATTCCACTGGTTTGAGTTGCTTCCTACCTCTGACAAATCATTTCCCCATCTCATGCAACACAAATATCTCTGGCCCCACCCATCACCAGGATGGAGTCCACGTCATAATATGTTACTCTTTTTCCACTCAATCTCCTCTCTTAGCAAGCGCATCCCTTCCTATGGATTTTCCTACCAGCTATTGCCTGAAGATTGCAACATCATCTCCTTTCCTGTCCTTACTCCAAGCTCTCCTCCTGAATCTCTAATTGTCTCTTGGGCATCTGGCATTGGATGGTACCTCTGTCTTATGCCCAACTCTGCCAAGAACTCTACCGAATCGTAGTCCTCACTGTTCATCATGCATCCTTTCCCACCTCACACCCTTCTCCGTGTAACTCCAAACACCATCTGAGACAGCGCGCTTCCTTAGACCTCTATATAGAGTGATCTCAAACTTTTCCAATGTATCCCCTCCATTTCAACACAGATTGGGCTAGTACAAAAGATCAGACGGAAGGCTTTCATGGCTAGAAATTGCAGACCACCAGTGGGGGGCGGTTCGAGTGACACCTTTAGGTTCATCAGTAGTAGAGTGATGCCAAACTGGCTGCTTTGAGAGAGAGCCCCTTGATAGCCCAATTGTCAGCAGCTGCCTGCTATGTGAGAGAGTTTGTTTTTCTTGAAATTCTGTAGGAGGGATTGAATGGTTAGGGGATGAATTGCCCGGAGAATGTCAATGAGGGGCATAGACACAAACATTTGTTTTGGCTTTACTTCCAGGGGGGCCCAGCTCCATGACTGAGGCAGGCTTGTAGCCACGGGGGCGGGAGGGAGATGGACTGTCAAGGGCACCAGGCAGCACCTTCAATTTGATTAGCTGAACCCATTTCCTTTACTGTTGATTGAGTAATTTGGAAGGAAGTAAACACAGCATATTGATCAACAGGCCGATAGTTCTGAAAAGTTGGTAGTGGTGTGGCAGAGGCGGTCCCATATTCCTTACTGTCATGTGCGTGAAGGTGCCCTAGCCCTAGATTGGTGAAAAAATGTTAGCTCTACAAGAGTGAAAAGTGGTTGATAACATGTAGTGGAAAACCTCTGAGCATGTACGTTAATTGGTTATAGTAGGTTTTAGTCTAAGCATGCAACACCAGGATGTTTTAAACAAAAACATCATTAGAACATTAGCAAATTCACCCAGAGGTTTTATCCCACATTGGAATAGGAGAACCAGTCCTGGTTGTATGGATTGTTTTATTTAATTTAGTAATAATACCAATATGCTGGCATACAGCTGATTTCGAAGAACTCCCACTTTCGGTATGTAAGTGAACTGTGATGAATGAGGTTAAACTATCTGTAAAGTGCTGCAACAAAGGATTAAACAGGCTATAGAGAAAAGAGATGTCCTACCAGACTGGTGCTTCCGATATGCAGGCAAAGGAGGGGAGTGCAGAGCCCGGCCAGTTACAAGATGGCAGCTCCAGCGCCTGCTTCACCACGGGACTCCCCTGCTACCGTCCACCTTGAGTACTGGGCAGCGGATATCAGCCACAGAGGAACAAACGCGAGGTGCTCAAGTCGTATGCCTTCAATCTTCCTTGACACCCCACTGGTCTTGAGATAAGTGGCTAAAAAAGTCGCTCACTGCCCCTCTCTGGGTCTGACAGCGGCCTTCTGTTGGGACAGCTGAAGTGAGAGAGCAGGCTGGCAGACTCTCTTGAAAGGAAGGTGGAGGCCGGACTGCCAGAAGTGTTCCTTTGAGTTACCCGTGTAACAGGAGGCTGCAGGTGTGGCGGGCGGTAAGCGGAATCAGTAGCTGAAGGGAAGTGTGATTTATCTAGCAATGTCACAACTGCCTCCCCAGGGAAAAAAATCTCATGTGTCTAGGGACAGGCAGAAGCTGCCTAATCCTGATCCTGGGAGCAGCTCTCTAAGGGAGGACAACATGAGGGGAGACAACCCTCAAGGGAGTGTAGTGGACTTGCTAGGTGGAACATGGTATCCCCTTTCCCCTTAGAGTCTGACAATGCCCCCACAAGGCCCCAATCCTTCATGACATATTGTAATGTTAGACAAGAACATCCACTCATGACTCATAGCAAAGTTCTGTCATATCCTTATTCAAAAATGTCCGACAATACAGAGATGAGGAGGATGACTAGAGCGATGAAGATTGCTGAGGCTGAGAAGCAAAAAACACACTCGAGTTGTTGGGAGAATTCGATAGGTGCCGGGACATTCAAAAGCACAAAAGATCAGGAAAGATAGAGTCTCACTACTCCCGAAGTGAGTCGGGAAATCCGAATGAAGTAAGCTGCAGCGTGGAATGAGGAAGCTCCTGGAGGCGCAATCAGAAGAAGCTCTGAAGTGGGATGTTCGCCGTATGAATGCCATGAGTGGACGAAGCTGCTGATTGAAGTCCGAGGAATCGCAGGAACTGGAGAACTGACTAGACCTCTGTCAGACAAGGAAGCAAGCTGCTGGGAGAACAGAGGACCGCAAAGGATGCCGAAGCTGTCGAGTGAAGCCGGGGAGCCCGTAGATGGAAGTTGGGAAGCTGGGGTGCTTCGTGGCATATATCGTGTACCATTACAACAGAATTGCAGGAACTTGGTGAGCGCGAACAGGGGATCTGGAACGCCAAGACATTTGTTGAGGCAAACTAAGGCAGATGAGAATGGGTGGAGGACCCAATGTATAAAAGAGGCAAATAGAAAATCTTGGAACTGTTTAACATTGAGAAAGATGGAAAGTTTGTTCATTGATAGAAAGCCCTGGCAGGAGAGTATACCAGGCATAAGGATTGAGAGTCTAGGACCTGCATCCAATTTAAAACATAATAGGAGCGTGTACCAGACTGGCAGACTGGGTCTGGGACTCACTCACATGTTTGTTGAACTTTGTGGAATGTGTGGAATCCAGGGGAAGGCAGTCAATCCCCTGTGAACTGGAATTGTGACCCAGTGTGACCAGGGAATCATCCCCTTTGGTGCTGTCAAGAGGCTAAAAGTCGAGTTGCTTCTTGACACTGAAAACCTGGGAAAGCTAAAGGAAAAAGAGTCGTACACCTTGAGATTGTGAACTGTGAAAATCTGAGAGAGGTCAAGGGAAGAGTCATACCCCTTGAGAGTATGAACTTTACAAGAAAGCCCTGGCAGGAGAGTATACCAGGAAGGATTGCAAGTCTTGGACCTGTACCCAATTGTGTTGTTCAAAATCATTGAAAACAAAATGAGAGTGTACAAGACAGAGAGGAGGGTCTGGGACTCACTCTCATGCTTGTTGAATGTTCTGGAGTGTGTGGAATCCAGGAGAAGGGAGTTAAATCCCCCTAGAACTGGAATTGAGGCATATTTTGACCAGGGAATCATTTCCCCCTGGTGCTGGAGGCTAAGAGAAGTGGAGATGCTTTTTAACCTTGTGGAAATCTGGGAAAGCTCAAGGGAAGAGCTATACCCCTTAAGATTGTGAACTGTGTGAATCTGGGAAAGCTCAAGGGAGCAGTGTGAGAAACTAGAAGGTGTCTCACCCACTAGTTCCCGGGGATCTGTCATCCAGGTGGTCAGGACACAGCCATTGCTTTTGGATCCAGCGCAGAAGGATCTCCTGGGTGAGGGGTCTTCGAGAAGTGGGAGTGGGACACCTGATGGCGAGACGCAATGATCCCTTACCCCATCCTACCCAGTAGGATGTTTAGGAACTCCACCCCCACCCCCTTTTCCCTACACAAACACTGTCACACGACAGTCCGTTCTGGGAGAAAACAGACTCACACCCGAGCATTGTACCTGACATGTCCCACTACTATGGTAACGCAAGGTCAGGCAATTAATGGTAACCACTCACACCTGACTTTGATTAAACTTCCCCATACGGATAAAAGGCAGAGCACAAGAGCAAACTGAGTGAAGCAAAGCACACTAAGGAACCGTGTTTTCAAGAACGCAGCTGACGAGGGAAGAAAGACGGCAAACCAAGAAGGGTGCACCAGGAGGGAGATATGCTTGACCTTTTCGTCAGGAAAACCATTACTTTCAAAGTCCTTCAGATTGAAAGGCAGAAAACCAACAAACAAGACTGAAGAATCCTGCATTGTGTGTTGGAGAAACCTGGGGTCCTCCTGCATGGCTGATCAAGTCGGGGAGCATCAGGTGCCGTGGTACCGTCCTTGGCTCCAAGATTAAAGCAGCGCCAGTAACATTAACACAGCCGGTGAGTTGGGGAGACCGATGCAAGACCGGTTTGTGCTGAAGTCAAGGTTGCAAGCGGCAACATTGTATACAGAGCGCAAGAAGGAAGATTTGTAACACGTGTGATGAAAGGCACAAGGAAAGCTGAATTGTTAATGGATGTTTGAACCCAAGAAAAGGAAGATACAACACCTGTGACAGAGTGGTCCGGCACCGGAAGCGTGCTCAATCGAAAGGTCTCTGTAAAGTGTCCAGCTAAAAGTGATAAAAAAGTAAAAGTAAAAAATGATAATGAGAAATTAAGTGAATCGAAGTGGTCCTGAAACGGATTAAGCTAAATCCATCGCACAATCTAAAGTCTTCGATTTTTGACATGGTCCGAGTCCGAACGAGGGAGACCAATTGAGAACATTGTGTTAAGGAGTCTGAGACCGAATTAGGGAGATCCGTGGTCCGAGCCCGATTGAGGGAGACCAACTGTGATTATTGTGCTAAAGGGGGTCCAAACCTGAAGGAGAGAGACCCATGCTGAATAGAGAGCCTGAGAACTTGTGAATGTGGAAAACCTGGAAATAAAGTAGCTTAAGTGCTTGTTTGTTACATCAGGCCCTCTTCAATAAAGAGACTTTGAATGGTAAAGAGACTTTGGCACAGAAGGCCCTGATGCCTATGCTTTTAACTGTATCCTCCTGGCAGAGAAGCTAGAATGGGCAAAGTTCGAACGTGCCGCCTTGTCCCGTGATGAAAACGTGGTGAAGGGAAGCCACCTGCTCAACTATCCTGACATTTGTTCTTGGACACTTTTCTTTTGCATACATTGTTATCCCACACCATTTGTATTTAGAAGGATTGGCAATAGGCTTATTAGTATAGGCCCCTTTATTTTGGCAGAGACTCCACTAGCACTGCGTTATTATTAGATGGTCGTAGCTTGCTCCCATCCTTAGATTCAGGGGCATAAAACCAACCCATTGAAGTACAATAAACACCCTTGAACTGTGATCGCGTGTGTCTGTCTTCACTGTTTGATACAATGGGCCTCATTAGGACCCAGGTGGTAAGGGGTTTACGGCGGCGTAAACAGCGCCGACCCTTACCGCCTGATTCCGAGGTCCCTTAGCGCCATGGCGGATTTAACACCTGCTCTTAGCAGGTGTTAAAATCCATGGCGCTAAGGGACCATGTTGTTAATTACGCCACCGTAATTTACGGTGGCGTAATTAACGCCTTCCCCACTCCCATTATGCCCTATGGGGCAAGAATGGGGAAGGGTAAATGGGGATTGGGGGCTTACCACCCCGCCGACCTCGGAATGGGGCGGTAAGTCCGCCAACCACCATGGCGTAAACGTAGTTTACGCCATGGTGGTAAAGGTACGACCCAGGCGGTAACTTACCGCCTGGGTCGTAATGAGGCCCAATGCCTTCCTTACAGGAGGCAAACCCCTCAAGATTGTGAAATACAAAAGAAGAAGGCCCTTCCCGGGATGGAAGCGCTCCAAGGCAATTAAGTGTTGTTAGATTAATTTGTGGCTGCAGGGGCAGTGTGGCACAGGAACTCAGGCCAGGGTTCAAAAGTAATAAATGGGTAGGCAACAGGTTAGTCACTCTCAACCTGCGCCAACAAGGAGAATAGACACAATGTTGCATGGTATGGGTGCAATTTTTTAGATTTATTGTGCATTAACAGCCTACACATGTTTCGACCCAGCAGGGTCTTCCCTTGGGCTAATGCAGATACAAAGGTATAGACCTAAGTGACTGGATACAATCAATTAGATACATGGTGAAAACATAAATTCAACAATGTGGATTGAAACATCCAAAACCAAATGTATGATATAATAAACAATAACCACCCAGCAGGTGGTAGTGAAAAAAACAGATGTCATGTCAAAATCAAAAATGAAGGTCACATTAGGGAGTCTCAAAATAGAAAATAATTTGAACCATACCATTTGTAAGGATGTCACACAAGTGTGCCAGGAGAACGTGAGGATGATGAAAAAGGAAACAAAAGTTGGGGAGGGAAAACACAAAATGAATAAAACTTGGTTCTTTGATTGTTGAGATTGTTAATTGTATAAATCTGGAAAAGGTTAAGGGAAGATCCATACCCCTTGAGAGTGTGAACTTTACGAAACCAGAAGAAACTCTGAACTGTGGAACTTTGTTTTGTTTTGAGCACCTTTTGTTGGAACTTTGGAAAATAGCTCCGAGTGATCAGATGAGAGACATTTCCCTTTTTCCTTTAGATTGACTTAAGCATGAAAGGGTCAGGTTAGGATTTTGGCACAGGACTGAGAATTTTACTCTGGAAATTCTGACACGGACACCATTACGTTTTATTGAGGCCGGGAAACCTCTTTTAGAGTTAGGGCGAGATGGGATTTTCTCCGACCCCCTTTTTACTTTGGTTAATAAAAGTATTTGCCAACCCCATAATGACCCTGTGTCCGAGTCTTAATCCGGATTCCTTATCAAAGGCCGGTTGGCGGTGTAACACCAGTGGCCTGGTAAGTCAGACAAACGGCACAGGTGGTCGGTGCACTGGTGGACAACATGGAAAAACGCAAGGAGAATAGTAAACATCAGGGAGATTTCTTTGCACCTTGACCAAGGGGAACAGAAGAAACCAGAGGAGATGACTGTGAGGGTGTCCCTTCTCAGTGCCTCTTTGAAATTGCAAAGTCATTCAAACTTTCTCCAATGGGGTCAGATGGTGGCATTAAAATAGGGATTATTGTTGTGGCAACATTAAGGGAAGCATACATGAAACAAAAAGATCATGGCAGTGGCTATGAAAAACCACCTATTTTAGGATTCTGATCATCCAGACTTTCGCAAGGAATTGGTAAGCAGAAAGTAGGCATTCCTAGTAGTATGTAAAGAATTGTTCAAAATGGCGTCCAGGCTTCCTTGCTTCACCCTGCAAAGCTTTGTGCATTGGATAAGGGAAAGACCTTGATGCAGCAGGGGCCTTTCTAGCAGACGTAAAGGGAGACAAACCAAGAGGTTCTGGTTTCTATTGAGGTTTCCAAAGAAATCCATTAATGTTGTCCGACCTTTGCTCTCTGACCACCCCTTTATGACCAACAGAACCATGACTACGCACACTCCCTAGATAATATCTCCCAATCATTCCCCCCCCACCTCATCCATCCTCTCCAAGGATCCAGCTCAATCTGATCAGTGACTTTTAACCTTCACTGTCGTGGTGCTCCCAATCTGCTTGTTATCTAAATGGAAGTAAAAACTTGCTTCAATTGATCCCTGCCCTAACTAGGCTCACTCCTTGCTCTCGCTCCCTCTCCGCTCCAGCCCTTTATCAAGCAAGCTTTTATCAATTTTGCCCTCTGCTCCACTCTCATCTCTACTTTCTCCTTACTCTACTCCTTTGCTCCACTCAAAGTAATCTCATCTATGCTATTGTCTGTATAGATCATCCGCTGCACCTCTCCAACCTCTCATCACCTTCACTATGGCTGGCTCGTTGTGTGTTACTGATCACTCTGCAAATTCCTTTGACTTGTCTTTAAATCTACCCGTGGCCTAGACTGCAGCCTTAAATGGCTAACTCAATAGCCTGAACTCACAACATCATACATTTCTAGCACCCTACTCTGTCTCTCTGTTCTCTATTGCTGCTGACCTACATACCCACTTCTGATCCTGTTTTCTCCATGTCCCCTTTACATTGGAACTCACTCTGCATAACTTAAAAAAAAAAAAAAAAAAAAAAGAAATTCCTGCTATTCCTGCATTCAAATCTGCCATTACACTACATGTCCTCTTGCTGGAAGAGTTGGATAAGCTGTATTTAAACAAACCCTGAGCTGGAGGGCCATAACCGCATTAAGTAATGCCCTGGGGCCACAGTTACAGGTCAGAGCGAAGCAAGGGCCTTAACGAAGCCCGGGGCATTACCTCTTTTCTTTTTTTACTCAATGCTGTGTTCGCTAGAGTATGGAAAACATTGCGACCTAGACATGCCTTGTAGGATTTGCTCCAAGCAGGCACGGTAAGCATCGGAGCTTAGGTGCAACACTTTATTGATTCTCGAGTGCGGGACTGCCACACTTAAGCAACAAGCTTGCTCTTTGCTTGCATAATGCATATGGAAAGTGGTCAGATGACCGATTGACATGATAATTTTGTTTGTTGTGCCTAGAAACACTTGTGTACTGGAGCGTTATAAATGACTTGTATCATATAAGAGGTGGATGGAGCCTCAGGGTGTAGGCCATATTAAATGAGCAGTGCATTCATGTTGTGTGTGACTTTGGACTGTCTGCATATGCATTTTTGAATTTTCTATGAAACAATTATGATGAGAGGGCAGCGCCAGTGATTTGGGTAAGAACCCTGCATTTTATCTTCTACCCATGGGGAACTTTGATACTGGAAATGATTATGGTTTTATTTGGACATTTTAAAGCCATTAAAAGAAGCTCCTTGCATTTTTCAGGAGCCAGTGCGAGATTTTGCAAATGACTACAATACTAATGTGTGAAGCAAATAGTTGGTCCATGCCTGCGATGGCGCCCAGTGTTGAGCTTGAGTGGGATTTAGTGTGGGATTAAGAGTAGTGCTATGCATGCCCAATGAGCATGACATTGTTTTTGCGTATATTTTGTAGGTTGAAGTGAGTGGCGATTAATTCACCTCTAGGTGAAAACCTCTACAAGTTATTTTTATTTACTATTGGGTTTTTATAATGCGCCTATACACAATGTGTTTCACTAATGCGTGTAAATGTGTTGACACTAGAGTTATGCAATGTTCCTCCCTTTACATTAGTTGATCTAGCGGATCACAGTGTGAGTTGTTTTGAGAGGTGTTTCTCATTTTTACAGATTTCACAGAACTGTCTTGGTCCTAAAGAAGACTGATTCCCTACAGTGATCTGTTCACTTAATGGTCGAAACGAGCACGGGAAGGTCTATGTATGTTTATTTAGTTATGATGTTCTAATTAGTATGACCTCGGCTAGTGGACCATTTATGACTTTTGGTGCATGTGAGGTTGTCTCAAGAAGAAACCTTTCAGCACTGTGGACTATCAAACAACGAATAGTAGATAACATATTACCTTATGAAAAGGACGTGTTCGCACAATCATTTTCACTTTAGCACTTGGCACTTTTTGGTATATTTGTATGCAATAGGAAAGAATTTCTTTGAATATTGACGTACACACATCTACATTGTTGTCATGTGAATAGAAACATGATTGCCATGTTATGTGTTTTTCTGTGTTATTTAATGTGGCTATTGAGCCAGTACTTTGCTGTGTATTTTTTAAGTAAGTAATTAAAGAAGATGCCTTTAACACACGTCCATGACTCTGGATTGCGTTTGTACAGGGAGTAAGCATATTAATTATGATATATTATACACACTTGATGTGTCTAACAAAGTTTATATATACATTTTCAGGGGACACCGGTTTGGCTTTTATTTCACCTACTTGTCATTGTGCCATGCCTTGGGCCCTAATGGCCTGCTCAAACATTCAAGTTCTGTCAAGCCGCTTGTTCCTCTCCAGCTTCCTACTTATCTAGCCCTACCACCTACTCACAGAGCAAGTGCTGGTGGAATTCTATGCCAAGACCAGAGACAAGCATTATGCTTCAACGTCTTTTAATCTACCCTTCAGCAATTTCAACAAATAAACTGAAAATGACATCAACTTCTCATGTTCCTTTCTTTCTTTTTTTTTTTTAAAGAACTACATTTCCTTTGCCTCACACTCTTTTCTGTAGTCTATTACATTTCCTGTCCTTGACCTCTAGCCACTTCATGTTCTCAACTCCAGCTCTTCTATTCCTGCTCTTCAGCAAGATAAAATGGGGGCAGAGCCCATTCGCCGTCGCACATGCGACCCGGCTCATTCTTACATCAACGAACGTGCCGATTCAGTATTGAAGGAAGCTCGTTAACACAGTACCGAAGCAAGGAAAAGCGACTCCAGCATAATGCGCTGCAAGCGATTTACGCTGATCAAGCTGCCAATCAGAATGCCAGGCTACAAGCTGCATCAGAAAGACAGTTTGAAATTGTCAGTAAATATCCAGTGTCTCCAAAGCACAAGTGAGGACAGGATTGAGTAAGGTAGCAGCTAATCATGCAGGCTTAGCAGAAGGTGCATAGAGCCACTGGAAAAAAAAATGTAATATTTTGACCAAATAATAAAGAAACCAACTGAGTGTGGATGTGCAATTCAGCCTGTACAAGTCAGGCAGTGGCACAAGGCACCTGGAAGAGACGCTCACGCAGCAGCAGTCATGTTGGACTATGAGTGGAGTGAGGAGGAGCAAGCGCAGAGCGAGCTTTGCTCTCAGTTTCAAACAGGTGCTGGGTAACTCGCTAGTAGAAGCAGTGGTGGAGGGAGGGAGGCCTATTCAGGAAAGACTAGTCACGCTGTAATCTATCCTCGGCCAGAAACATAAAAGCACAAAAATAATAGAGCACGGCCACACAGGCTGATGCTAAAGAGACCCTTCAGGGGAGTAACACGACCCAAAAGAGGAAATCCTCTTGGACTCCCCTGGGTCCCAAGCACGGGTTAGAGCAGTAGGTCTCTGACGTAGGTGATATAGACGCTGGCTCAGATGATGAGTTGGAAGAGGGCACGGCTTCCTCACAAGAGGAGGATAGTAAGCCAAACGATGATTGGGACAGAACCAAAAGCGGCAAGAGAGAAGCATCTGGAGGTAGATAAGTCAGATGTCCGATATGTTCAATCCAGAAGACACCAGGAACCCCAGATCCTCAGACTGGTAGCCATTGCCTAGAGTGGCAAAGTATATGTCACAACGAATAAGAAAGGCGTTAGATAAAGAGACCAGGCTATGCATGAGAGCGGAATGCCTGCACCCGGACCTGGCAGGCAAGGTAGCCGAGGCACCCGAGCTTGACCCTAAAATGCTTGCATATGTCACAAAAACATCCAAAAGCCCTCAGGAAAGGTATGGCCAGGAAGGAAGGAGGCCATCGAGCTCTGTATGCAGGCCTCGTTTTCGTGAGACACATGTTCCTGGTTCACAGGAATGAGAAAGTCATGCCGTTCATAAACCTCAAAAAGTTAGACAGTTGGTTAATATACCGGCACTTCAAGATAGAAGGTATCCATCAGTTGAGAGTCACTCTAAGGAAAGACGATTGGCTAACAAGAATAGACCTGAGAGATGCCCATCTTATGATCCCCGCGGATGCAGAGTATCGACTCTTTCTAGCATTCCGCTGGGAGGGGCAATTCTGGTAGTTCAAGACGATGCCGTTAAGGCTCGCCTCAACGCCATGTGCTTTTACCAAACTCATGAGGCTATCAGAGAGAAAGGCATACGCATAATGATATACCTCGACAATATTCTGCTACTAGTGAGTGACAAGGAAACGTTGCTGTATCAGACAGGGTGGGTGAAGAATTTCCTAACATCGCTAAGGTTCCAAGTCAGTCAGGAAAAGTCAGATATGCTCCTAGCGAGGAGACTAGATTTCCTAGGCTTCATGGTGGACACAAAGAACGCAACTCCTAACTCCCAGCAAGGAAGATACGAGATATCAAGAAAGAGAAGAGTTTGCCTCAACAAACAAGTCATCTCCACCCAAGCCTTAGCAGGGGTAGTGGGCCTTTTAGCCGCCTCCATTCAGGCCATTTTTCGTGGGCCCTTACATTGCGAAGCCCTCCAGAGATTAAAGATCAGGCACCTGCAGCAAGGCCCGAGATATCACCAGACTATACCTTTAGACCAGGAATTGAACACAGTTTCTCTGGTGACTACGGAACATGGACGCATGGAACGGGCCTACCATCTTTGGAGACTGTCCCGTGCTAGTCATAGAATCAGACACCAGCAGAGCAGGCTAGGAAGCTCGATACGGCGCTCTGGAGATAGGAGGCAAATGGAGTTAAGGAGAACTACAGATTCATACAAACTGTCTAGAACTGTTAGAGTTATTCGCAATAAAAGCGTTAACAAAACAAAGGGCAAATTGCTGCATACTCCTGAAGATGGACAACATCTCAGCAGTCCGGTATATAAATCACCTGGGAGGTAAACAATCCAGACTCCTAGCACAATTTGTGAAGGACTTTTGGCATTACTGCCGTTCAGACTGGTATATTGGTCACGGCCGTATATTTTCCCAGGACCTTCAATGTAGTGGCGGACTGAACTCACGTCACCTGACGGACTCCAGCGACTGGAACCTTGACAAAGAAGTATTCCAACAGATGGACCTGTTATGGGGGCTGATCCACACGTATCTGTTTGCTTCCAGGCTGAATGCGCAAACAGGTTGATTCTTCAGCTGGAGACTGGTCCCGAGCGCTCGGGGGATGGATGCGTTCCTGCAGGACTGGAGCAGAGAGCTGCACTATGCGCTCCTGCCGTTTAGAATGATGAGCAGGGTCCGATCGAAAGCACGCAGAGAGCGAGCGACGATAGTGACCGTACCGCCCATATAGAAGGCGCAAGTATGGTTTCCATCTCTGATGGTACTTTCCTCGGATTTCCCACAGCTTCTCCAGTCAAGACTACACCTGCTCACGGACCCAGATCGGCCATTTCATCCTTCGAGAGCAAAGGGTCACACTCCCGCTGATGGCGTGCAAGGCGTCAGGGGAAGATGGGCGTTGGAAGTAGATGGGAAGCTCTTTGGGCCGTAAGGAGTTACCTTCACACTCGCAAAGAGGACAAAAACAAACTCCTCCTCGATCTCGCACCCTTACCTGACCAATCAACTGCAGCTGTGTGTGGCGGCTTGTATTCAGGAGTACGAGCACAGGACGGCAGCCAGAAGTATCACAACTGTTGACTGTGCGCATAAGCTGCTCAAGGCAGTAGCAACAGCCGTTATCACCAGGTGGGCACGTGAGATTAAGTAGCAAGTGGGTATCGACCTGGCGCAATTTGAGGCAACCTCAGTGAGGGGAGCCATGGCATTCAACGCGTTCGCAGCAGGCGTAGCATTGGTTGATATCCTGCAAGCAGCAAACTGGACTAGTGTTCGTTAAAGAACTTTTATTTCAAGCCGGTAGCATCAGTGGCAGACACTGTAGTACGGAGCTTTGAACAAGCATAATGCTTGCTTCCAGTTTTGACATAGAATCAAGATTGCCCCTGGTTACTACGCAGGGAGTCTTGATTTTATTAAACACACAGAGGCAAGCATTACTAACCCACCTGATGCATGCACTGTATGTGGATACTGTAGTAATGTTTTGGTCGACTGGGATAAGTGTAGGGCAGTGCATTCTACCCCCCTAATGGTGTTCTTTCTGATTTGACAGGAAATTACCAGAAGAACAATTGACCAAATGGCGAGGCGAAGCAGAACTGTGTGAGCGTTGATTCGAACAAGCAGGACTAGTTCATTGGAGAAATGATTGTTGCCTGAGGAAGTATCAGGGACGAGGTTTACTTTTTTGTGTGGCTTTGAGTTACAGTGGTTACAGATCAGTTCAGAGCATCCAAAGAAGAGGTGGAGTTAAGTACAGGAAGTGGCTAGACACCAAGAACAGGAAATGTAATAGACTATAGAAAAGAGTGTGAAGAAAAGGAAACGTAGTTCTTTACAAAAATATATATAAAAAGAAAATGAGAAGTTGATGTCATTTTCAGTTTTTGTTGAAACTGCTAAAGAGTAGATTAAAAGAAGTTGAAGCATAATGCTTGCCTCCGTGCTTATAATAGAATCAAGACTCCCTGTGCAGTAAGCAGGGGTAAATCTTCATTATCAGCACAGTCATCGTTCTTACACTACCTCAATTTGCAGTGTATGCAGGGCTGGGATTTTCTGCAAACTCCTGACAGCCATGTGAGCCTGCGCAAGAATTCCCAAAGAGCCCCCTATAGTGAATTTCTCAAACAGTGTTTTCCATGCTTTTCTGCACTTATGTGGCATACCACTTTCATATTTTTACAGTGTTATTAGAATGGTTTTCACGAGAGAGTGCTGGGCACAAATGTCCCAAAGCTGCCGGTAATGAGTGGGTTGCTCATTTTTCTTCAGCCATGAGGCGTCTCTGTTTCTTAACAACAAGAGTTGCTATTCCCCTATAGAGGGGGCTAAATAGGGATTACAAGGGGATCATTTCCATACCATCCATGTGCCCATCATCCTCTAGCTTGGGGAATAACTTGCCCCATTAGACAGCCCCATAATCAGGCTGGGGCCTTCATCAGAGTAAGAAATCAGTGTGAAGAATGAAAACATTAAAATATCCATACAAAATGCATCAAGCTGATCATAAGATTGAAATGATATGTTCTTACCCAGTAGGGATACTCCCAACGACCTCTACTCCATAGGAATCAGACAATGTCATTGCAGCCGAAACTCCAGTTGAAATTATTACCTAAAAACACATTGCACAGATTTAAGGAGGAAGAACCTGCCTAATGCAATACATGAATACATGTGTGAGTACAATACCCATTTTCTTTTATATAAAGGAGAACTGGTGTGTCAAACAAAATGAACATCTTCAAAAGATAAAGGATAAAAATGGCAAGTGACTTTATAGATTGTCCCTTAGCATTGTCCGTTAGCTGGATATATAATGCTAATTTCAACAACCATCAATAAATGGTAGCAAGTGTAGATCCTTCACTAAGCTTCTTTTAAAGCAACAATATATGGGTAAAATCCCTGTACATGCTTCACGGAGTTCACTCTCCCTCCTCCTTTAGTCAGTCTCTCAAGGGACAATCAATGAAAAAGTCTTTGTTTGACACTGGCGCAAACTTTTGTGTGGCATTCATTGATTCCACAATTTTAAGAGGCGGTGGGAGTCCTCTTCAATGCCACACGGATTGTGACAGTGAATAATACTATTAATTAAGTTAATTGAGCTTGAGCTACTGGCGCATTCTTAACCCCTCAACACTAACCCAAAACAAAGATTTTCGGACTTTATAGATTTGTTGAATTTTTAGTAAAAATATGGAATTGTCATGAAAAAATACAGAAAATGCCTCTGAAAGTATCACTGCATGCATATGAAAGACAGCGGAGCAAAATGTGTAGAAAACAATCTATGAACATGGGATAAATTACTCACCGTAATCGTATTTTTGGTGCTTGTATCTGCTTAAGCGAAAGCGTGCACGATGGCCCAGAGGACAGGGAGGAACCAGAGTCTTTATCCCTGGTCACTGCACTTCTCAGAGCCAGGGGCCTGTACTTGGGGTACCGACGGATCCCGATCGCCCTCTGTCACTTATGACCCTGAAACTGCCCTTGCTGGAATCTTCCGTCACGTCTATAGAAGCCTCAGCGTGATGGCGTGAGCAGGCCGGCATTTCGTCCACCGATCCTTTAGGGGTTTTGGCCAGAAAAGCTGATAGGATTTACAGAGCTTTTCAGCGTGATGTCTCGGGAGACGGTGGTTGCACACTCAGTGCATGTCTTTCCACAGGAATTTACAGTGGCAGGAGGGACAAAATTTAAATGGGGTTTTGTCCATTATGTTTTAACAGGGCATTTGGGCGAAAATAGAAGAAGGGGGATAATGGGATAAACATTCAGGAGTCAGAATAGAGAACCTCCCCCCTCTCTCCCTACCTTAAGACTGCGTCTGGGTGTCAATCGATCAGTCGTCGACGCTGTGGGTGTTCGTCAGGAGCGGTCTAGTGGATGAGCAGTCGTGCATCGAGGTGAACAATAAAGGAAAGGAAGAAATACTACTAGTATAACTTTGGTAAATCAAAGGCATCAGCCTGGAAGAGAACTCTGCATTTGCGGCCAACTTCGATGACGGAAAAAAACTATCTGACGCACCTCGACACGTAAAGGACCATGGGTACAGTACACATCACACTAGGGATAGTATCGCTAATCGCGCCTTGTCGTCATCCGTTTGAGTTCCGAAAACAAATCTTGCAATGCTCAGCGACTTCCACTAGATGTCAGACTATGCAGAGCATGTGATCTAAGCAGATTCACAAGCTCCAGAAATACATTTACAAAGCACTAAATCCCAACCAATAGAAAAGTAAACAAATATTCTAGCAACTAAAAAGAGAAAATGTAAAAGAAAGCCAAAAACAAATAGAGACCTGAAAAGTTGCACAGCCATTTTATCATATTTGCTTAGTCATATGTGGAATTAACTATTAAAATGCATCATAGTGCCCAGAGCAACATATCAACTTTGTATAGAACTTTAAGGGGGGGCTGTGAAACGCGGGGCCCAGGGAAGGAACCTGTTTTTTTAGGATGCGTTCAATTCAGGTAGTTTAATGGTAATTTCAGAGTTCCCTGCGTCCCCACACACACCCAACTACACGCCAGGCAGTCACGCCTTCAAACAAAGGGTTATGGTATTTCCTACCTCAAGAAATGTTTTGCATGAGGGAACATGCCCAGAACTACCATCATCAGAGAAGAAAAGTATTGGGAGGAAGAAATATAGAGAAAATCAGCCACAGAAAGGGGTTGTGTGAGAAACCTGAAGGTGTCTCACCCGCTAGTCCCCGGGGATCTGTCATCCAGGTGCCCAGGACACGGCCATCGCTATTGGATCCAGTTCCTGGAGTTGGGCCAGTGTGGGAGGATCACCTGGATGGAGGGTCTTCGGGGAGTGGAGCTGGGACGCCGAAGGGTGAGACACGGTATCCCCTTCTTCACAACACCTTTTCAGCCATCTTGCCCAGTAGGATACTTAGAAACTCTACTCCCCCTTTTCCAAAACGAACACTTTCTCACACCGTGAGCGACAAAGTATAAATTGCTCACGGTAGTGACTAACATAACAACAAAGTTATGGCAGAAAAAGTCACAAGTTCACAGCGCTTATACAGTGATTAAGAAAATAAACATCAAGGCTGCGGGTATCTGGGCGGTGTGGGTGTACTGCCAATACACATCCACAGGAATAGTTGAAGAAAAACAAAGATGTTCCCAGTCTCACTGCGCCAAGAAATTATAATTAATTGTTTGTGCAAAGAAAAGCCTTTATTGTTTGTGCGAAGAGAAGCCTGACACGTGTTTCAAGCTGTGTACAGCTTTTCATCAGAGGCTTAGGTTGCAGCAATAAAAACTCCACATTTAGAGTAGGACAATGCCAAATACAGTTCTCAAAATGCCTCGCAGTTGCGGAAAGCTCAATGACCGCTTGTTTCAGTCTACTCGTGTTACCATATATACTCTTAGTCCATAGTGCCCTATCCTCCATACTGTATGGGTGTCCTTCCAAGGGACCGGAGACAGAACGTTTTTCATCAGAAAAAACCTTCCCCTTTAAATTTACAGGCGCGCGAGGATGCGGCCCAGGGAGCATGCGCTGCCCTGACTTCGCCCTCCGGCACCACACCTCAGTCCCCATTGACGAGTCGACAATAGATTTTACATTGCCTAATGACACCAGTATTATTAGGGGGGAGGTTGGTGGGACGTATGGAGGAAAGGGGACTATGGACTAAGAGTAAGTTAGTCACTACGGTGAATAACTCATAATTACTCTTACGTCCTGTCCCCTTTCCTCCATATTGTATGGGCGATAACAACCGATTGTAGCCTCAGGGTGGATAGGAGACAGTCCTTAAGCAAATAGGTTCCTGAGAACCGCCTGTCCGAAAGCCGCGTCAGATCAAAAGCCGGCATCCAAACAGTAATGCTTGCAGAAAGCCAAGGGAGAGGCCAAGTCTTATATGGAAGTGGGATATGGAAGCCTTAGAGGCCTGATAGCCGGGTCGTGAGCCTCCGAAAGTGAAAAACAGGGCGTCCGATTTGCGGATGCCCTTGGTCCTGTCCAAGTAGAATTTCAGGGCACGCCTGGCATCCAGGCAGTGCAGCACTCTGTGCTTCGTCCTTGGAATTGGGAAAACACGTAGGAAGGACTATTTCCTCGGTCAAGTGGAAAGCAGATGGAACCTTGGGCAGAAATGCCGGGTGGGTCCGCAAGACTACTTTGTCCTTGTGAAAGGTAGTATATGGTTCCGAGGCGACCAGGGCCTGGATTTCGCTGACTCTATGAGCTGAGGTGAGGCTGACTAGTAAAGCCGTCTTGATGGTGACTAGCCTGATGTCCACGGATGCCATTGGCTCGAACGGTTTGTGCGCCAGGGTGCCCAAGACTATGTTAAGGTCCCACACGGGGTACGGTCTCTTGACAGGTGGGTAGAGCCCTGAGAGTCCCGTCAGATGTTTCTTGATGATAGGATTGAGGGGGAAGATGCCTTCCTCTGAGTTCCTGTAAGCCCCAATGGCTGTGAGGTATGTGCGGCAGGTGTCCACCTGCACGCCTGAGTGGGCGAGGTGCGCCTAGAAGGAAAGCACGTTGTCTAAGGTGCATGCCAGGGGGTCGATTCCCTTGAAGTCTGCCCAGAGGCAGAAACTGGTCCATTTGCCTTTGTACTGGGCCCTGGTAGCTTTGCTCCTGACACCCTGTATGATCTCCAGATTAGCCCGAGAGGCTGAGGTGCCGAAGTGTTACTTGCTCAGGTACCACGCTGTGAGGGCTAGTTTCCTTGGCGCCGGATGAATAACTCTGCCCCCCCTGCTGTGCCAGAAGATGTGCTGGGCCCGTCAGGAGGTGAATCAGGGGTACCTCAGAGACTGAGAAGCTCTGAAAACCATGGTCTGGCTGGCCACCATGGAGCTATTAGAATGAGGAGGAGTTGGCCAGACTCCTTGATCTTGCAAATTACCCTGTGAATCAGGGGTGTGGCCGGAAAGGTGTAGGCTTTCATGCCGGTCCACTGGAGGTGAAATGCGTCGGCCAGAGAGCAGGGGCCCTGACCTTGCCAGGATGCAAACTGGGGACACTTCTTCTTGTGCCAGGTGGCAAAAAGATCCACCTGGGGGTGACCCCACCTTTTGGAAGTTCTCCTGAACAACAAGGTCGATTAGCTGCCACTCGTAATTGTCCGCTCCCAGCCTGCTGAGTCTGTCCGCTTCTAGGTTGGATTCCCCTGTGAGGTGGACTGCCGTGAGGTAAATATTTCCAGGTCCCACTCCCACATGCTGATCGCCAGTCTGCACAGAGGAGGGTTTCTGGTGCCTCCCTGCTTGTTGACGTAGTAAATGCTGGTCGAGTTGTCCGTCTGGATGAGGACAACCTTGGCACTGAGAAGTGGTAGGAAGGCCCTGAGCGCCAGCCAGATGACGTTCAGCTCTAGCCAATTGATGTGGTATTCCTGCTCCTGTTGAATCCAGGTGCCGTGGGCCGAGAGATCGTTCAGAGTGGCTGTCCAGCCCTCGAGCAAGGAATCCGTGGTGACGGTGGCCTGCGGAGTGGGCGGACAGAAGGGCTTGCCCATCCATAGGTTGCAGTCTCCGGACCACCAAGTTAGGTCCATGTGGAGAGATGGAGGAATGTTGATCACCTCAGATTGAGAGCTCCCATCCTGTTTCCATGAGGCCACAAAGTGCAGCTGAATCCTCCTCATCCTTAGTCTTGTGTGGGGGACGGTCAATAGGACCGCTGCCATTAGACCCAGGAGATGTTGGTACCACCATGCCAAGGTTGCTTCTCTGCTGAGGAAGTGGGTGGTCGCCCTCTTGGTAGCCGAGATTTTCTCCTCCGAAGGAAACACCTTCTGGGAGCAAGTGTCCCAGATGAGGCAAGAGTGGTGAACCGCTTCCGGAGATGTAGCCCTGACGAGTCAGTCATCGAGGTATGGGTAAATGTGGAGGCCCTGCACTGTGAGGAGGGCCGCCACTGCACTCATGAGCCTGGTGAAGACCCTCGGGGCGGAATTGAGGCCAGACAGAAGGACCTTGTACTGAAAATGGTAGCCCACGATCCTGAACCCTGAACCGGAGGAAAGCATGATGGGGCTGCCAGATCGGGAAGTGCAGGTACGTGTCCTTCAGGTCCAGAGAGCACATCCAGTCTCCCTTGTCCAATGTCTCTGCTATAAAAGCTGGCATAACCATCTTGAATTTCTGCAGGGGTAAGGAGAGGTTGAGGGTGGAAAGGTCAAGCACAACTCTCAGGACCGCCTGGTTCTTCTGAATGGCGAAAATCCTGGAGTAAAAGCGAAAGCCTTGCTGGGAGGCTGGGACTTCCTGCACTGCCTGGCTCTCTACGAGCGACCGGATCGCCGCTAAAAGAGTTGCTGTCCCAACCTGTGGGATTGGAGGCGAGGATAGGGAGGCGGTACCCCGTGGATACTACGGAGAGGATCCAGGGGTCCGTGAAATTCTGGCACCAGAAATGTGCATGGGGAGCTAGCCTGCCTCCCACCGGAGACACGTGGACCCGGAGGGGCGTGTCATGCCTTCTTTCCCCCGGAGGCTGTCGCGGAGGAGGGGGGACTGGAAAAAGCCCTCCCTCCCCCCCACCCTTTTTGTTGCTTGCACCGGTTCTGAGACGGCGAGCGGTCCGCTGCCTGGATCTAAGTTCCTGGAAGCCTCGGAACCCTCCATACGTACGACCTCTCTCGGAGTGCTGCTGAGATTGGGTGTACGATTTGGGTGTGGTCTTTGTAAGGATAGATACACTTTGCCGTTTGTGAGCTGTTTTTCTTTTAGTCCAGCTCTTCGTCCCTGGAGGAGTGGAACAGGTCCCCTCCCTCCTAGAACGGTAGATCTAGTATGCGTTACTGGACGTCTGGGTGTCAGGCTGTCCTTCGCATGTCCGTGGCAATGCAGAGGGCATGGCCAGAGGTGTCAATATGGGCCACTGTGGATTCCATGAGATTGTGCGCCACCATCTTAGCCTCGACTAGCCCCGCCTTAAAATGTGATTGGCTCTGTGCGGGGGAGTTCTGCAATTTCCTGCCATAATCCTTGGTTAGCGGCAGCCAGCATGGCATCTGCGTTGGCCTGACGAAGATGCAAGGATGCGTTGGAATACAGTTTCTTTCCGTACGTCTCCAAGATCATCTCCTCCTTGCCTAGCAGCGCCACAGGAGGCAGAGGATGACTGAGGCTTGGAGAACAGTGATACCGCAGCTATCACAGAGGAGTGGGGCTGAGGATGGGCCAAGAGCAAGAGTGTATCCCCTCCATCTGCCTGTTTTTGCCATCCAGGTGACGATTGACCGGCTGGGTCGAGTGGGGCTTGACCCAACCTTTCTTTGGTTTGCATAGGAAACCCCGTTTTGGAAGAGGGGTGTCGTATGGGGATTTCTACAAAAACCCCATCTGCCGGCAGCTCGACCTCGGGCTGGGGCAGGCCCAGATACTCTGCCAGCACAGCAAGACGTTCATGGAAGGCCCTGGCTGAGGATAGCGTGTCAGTATCCTCTTCTTCATCCGTACCCTGTGGATCTGGGGGATCCTGTGGAGGAGGAGGAGGAGTTGGCACCAGAGGCTGGGGTACAGGGACCGCAGCTGAAGGTTTAGGAGGCGGCGGAGGCTTGTACAGAACCACCTAAGGAGTTGGCCGAGGAGCCGGAGGAGGTGGCTGCATCGGGGCCTGGGGCGCCGACGGAGGTGTCTGTGGTGCTGCTATCATTGCGGGAAGGACTTCCCTGATGGCGTCTTTGATGATAACCACCATCCGAGGTGACTTCATGAGGCCGAGGAACTTCTTGAAGAGGACCTCTTCACTAGCCGAGGAGGTGGCAGGGGGTGCTGACGGGGTAGCAGGGAGCTGCTGGAGCCGCTGCATACCCTGTCCATATGGACGCAAAGGATGGCTGCCCTGTGCAAAAGAGGGGTAGACTGTAGGCCACGTACCTGGTTGAGGCCAGTCCCACCTTGACACTCGTTCTTCGCCGAATTCCTGGAATGGCGCCAGACGGGTGCCTCTGTCTGGTGCGGCGGCCATTTTGTTGAGCTGCCGGCCTCAACGCGGTCACCGGGAGGATCCGAGGATCCATCAGCCCGGAGGCCGGTAGATGCAGCAGTCTCGCTGCACATGCTGGTAGAAGGACCCTGGGAGAGTCCCTGCGAAGGAGTCTCCCTTGCGGGGTACGATGAAGAATATCGGCCCTACCTTGGGCCTGGTTCGATGTTTCATGAAGTTCTTGAGGTCCTCTGGAGGCGACTTCTGGAAGAGCTCCCTCCACCTGGCTAGTCTGTTCTTCAGCGCTTTAGAAACACATTAAGCCGCACGCTGTACAAGCTTGCCAACCATGGTCTGGGCCAAGGCAACGTAGGCAGAGGGCGTGGGGGTCTGAAGATGGGAATAGCCTGTTGCAGGCTGGACACCTGCTGAACCTTGTAGAAGTCGACTGAGGACAGAGTACTTGAATGACAAACAGACAACAAAGAAGACAAAGAGAAGTAGTATCCTCTCATGGAATTACATGGTAGAAGCCAACCCCAGGAGCGCTGGTGAATTCGGCCCGTTCCCGTCGACGTGGAAAAGGGGACTGAGGTGTGGCGCCAGAGGGCGGAGTCAGGGCAGCGTATGCTCCCTGGGCCACACCACTGCGCGCCTCTAAATTTAAAGGGGAAGAAGGTTTTTTCTGGTGAAAAAAGTTCTGTCTCCTGTCCCTTGGAAGGGACGCCCATACAGTATGGAGGAAAGGGGACGGAACATAAGAGTACGGACTAATACCAGAACCATTTACCTGCCATGTCTCAACACAAGGGTCAGGCAGAGTCAGGCAATTGCTGACAACTACACACACCTGACTGCCCTTTCCCTTCCCCACTGCGATAAAAGGCGGAGCACAAGAGCACACTCTGAGCAAGGCCAAACGCACGAGGAAGCAGCTATTCCTTGACAGCAGTTCAAACAGCAGAGCAGAAAGGCGCGAGACCTGAAAGGATGTCAAGGAGGGAGCTGCCCTTGCCCTTGCCCTTTTCAACCCATACCCATGAAGCCTCTGACAAAAGAAATATAAGACAGGGAATCGCAGCTGGAGAATGGTGTGATGGATATCAGTGGTATATGAAAACTTCACGCACTGATAGCCAGAGCGGGAAGACGCGGTTGCCATCGTGGTACCGTCCTTGACTCCAGCGGCAAAAGAAATGCCAACAAGTTCAGCACAGCCAGTGAGTTGGAAGTGCCTGATAGCGGGCTGGACTGTGTTACGCTCAGGGTGCAGTGACAATATTAATAAGATTAAGATACAGAGATCTTTTGTGAACAATGTTGGTACCAGAGATAGAGTGGTCCGGTGCCACTTAGGCACTAATTCGAAGGTCTCTGGCTGGTACCCCTCTCCTGAACAAACAAAGTATTGAACGGAAAGATAGTGAAACTACAAGTACCAAGAGAAGGCCGGCGTGAGGTGTCAGGGTGGTCATACAAGGGTCAAGCCAAACCCCTTGTACATCAATAGCCCTTCACACGTTGTGGAAAGCGTGAACTGGGAAAAGTGTGAACCCGACTGAGGGGATTGTGAAATGGGCGTTTGCAACCGGCTGAGGGGCACACCATAGGAACTGTGATATTGTGAAGCACGCACTTGCCATAGAATAACAGAGTGACCAAGCGAGATGGGATTGCCCTTCGGAAGCCTCTGTTTAAATTGGCAAGTGCTATGAGAGGCTAACGCTGAAAGAAGGATCAGAGCCTGGCTGAGGGGGATCCTAGGGTAAGAGTAATCCCCCGTCGTGAAGGTGACCAGAAGGAACGGTTTTGTTGGTTTTGGCATATTAGGACCTCTGAAGCAAAAGACTTTGCATGAGAAGAGACTTGGGCACAGAAGGCCCTGATATAGAGAAAAGGAACTGTAAGCTTGTGCCGGAGAAGCCCAGGAGTTTGCTGTGCTCAAGAGTCCTGCCTTGTCGCATGCTAAAAACGTGGGGAAGGGAGAACCCGGCCATAACATCCTGATTTATCATTTGGTGAACACTTCTTTCTTTTCTTGTGAAACATTACCCCACACTATTTTGTAGCATACCAGTAAGGATTGGCAATGTTTTCTTTAGTATAGGCCCTTTTTTCTAACTAGACTCTACTAGGACTGTATTATTATTTGATTGGTTGTAGCTTGCTCCCATTTTAGATTTAGGTTAGATTAGGAGTT
Organism: Ambystoma mexicanum; assembly: GCF_040938575.1. Taxonomy (NCBI): domain Eukaryota; kingdom Metazoa; phylum Chordata; class Amphibia; order Caudata; family Ambystomatidae; genus Ambystoma; species Ambystoma mexicanum. The sequence continues at coordinate 91,286,832 of NC_090936.1, forward strand.
TATCTCACCCATTTTACAGTTTAATAAACACCCTTGAACTGTGATCACTTATGTGTCTTGCTTGGATACCATGCCTTCCTTACATATGGTGTGAGGAGTGGGATCTGACTCAATTGAAACTAATTGGGGAACCCTACAATATCCAAAGCTCTGTCCTAGAGCTGCTAGCCCCTCTGCCACGAAAGAATTATTAGGTTTCGATATCTGTAGCAGTAGGGAGGCTGTCAACCCCCATGGGAAGAGAGGAATGATTCCTACCGATTTTGTCTTGATACCCTTCTGGTGTGTTACATAATGTTAGCCCCAAATTCTGGCCTAGCGTGGAAGTTCGGTATAGACATTTTAGCAGGCATCATCGATCCTGACTTCCGGGGAGACGTAAAGGTTCTCTTAAAGAATCGTGGTGAAATAACATTTGAAGTATGTGTTACGCTCACCTGACTCCCACGGAGGCGCTGGCCTGGTTCGCGCTGCTGTGACCTCTTCTAAGGTGATGCACAGGGTTCGGAAGACGGACTGGACCGGGTTCCCAAATCTGGCTTGCCTGGCTCGCAGAAGTATCCTTCTGTAGGCGAAAATAGGGGATTAACTGTCTGCGGGGTAATGCAATCGGCCTCTCACTTTCCCCTCTCACCCTCCTCGAAACCCTTCTGCGATTTCTCGTAGCGTCTCACCTTAGGGTCTGGAAGGACAAGCTCTCCATCCTGCTTCTGATGCAGGGGCGCGTTGGTATCTAGTTACTTCACTGAATTTTCGGATTGGTGAGAACCAAACTTGCTTGGCTTCCAGGTAAGTTTTTTTGATAAGAGGTTCCCCTTGTGTCCATGCATTAATGTACTAATGCTAGTGTCTTTTTCCCCATCGGGGCCTGGGTACGGAATGCCGGGGAACATGCACCGACCCGAGATGAGAATTGAAATCCTTGTAGAAATCAGGTAAGTCTTTAATGAGCGTTTTTTGGTAATGTCTTTTCATTCGCTCATTAACGCTGATGTCTCTTTTTCCCCTTAGGGGCCGTGGTCCGGAAATGCCAGGATGCGGCGCGGACCCGAAATGAAGAGGGAATTAATCAACAGGTAAGTCTTAACATGGAGATTTAGCTTTCCTTATTCCCTTCTCTCTCTCACCTTTTGTTCTGGTCTTTTTCTCCCTAGGCGCTGGGGCGTGACTACGAATCCGGATGATCGCTGCTGAACATGGAGGCGCCCTGTAAAGGTGAGTGGAATGGGGCGCTGCAGCGATCGACGCGATGAGCTTTTAAATTAAAGTCTTCCTTTTCAGGATTGTCGGCGAGATGTCTCCGGGATGCGGTTTAGCAGGTAAGGACTTTTCCTTCTTCTGTCCTCTTCTTCTCTTCCTTTGCAGGTGATCCAGGATGCTGTCAGGCGTGGCAGAAGTCAGGATGCAGGAGCAGACACGGTGAGAGTCCAGCTGCTAGGTGCAGAACAACGCGAAGCACGTGTGGCTGTTCGGGTGGGGTTTAAATAGCCTTGGAAGAAGTTCCAGGTATGTATCATTCCTCCAATCAGGTATGTATCCTTCCCCGACCACGCCCGGATGGTAAATTAGTCCCACAGGTAAAGTAGTTCCTTTCAGGCCTCAAGGAGGCGGCCGGGATCCTGCAGCATGGTCTGCATCAGGTAAGTGCACCCAAGCACTCCCATAATGAGCCTGGCGCCTATGGCGCCAGGACACTGTCCAAAGGGCCCCTATATGGGGTTGCTGGGTCCTTCCTTGAGGACTGGATGTCCGCTTTCGGGGACGCAGGGCTTGAACCGGCTCCCCGGGAGCAGGCATCATGACATTATGTCATGGGGAATGAATTTTGAAAAGGACTCCGTTTCCTCAGTTTAAAGAAAGTGAACCAGATGAAACAGAAAGAGGTACATTAGGCTTTGGGGAAGCTGATAAACCGGTTAACATCGAAGAAAGAAAGGGAGAAGAATCTACAATCTATCCCGACCTAGCCTTCGCCCAGCGAAATGATCTAGCTCTCGCTGAATCTTTCTTACAAGCTATTTTGGAAGGAGAAGATCTAGCGACAGGAAGTCCTTTTTTCTTCTTAAAGCAAGGATTGCTATATAGAAGAGAAACATCAACAGAAGGCTTTGTGAAGACGCAGTTAGTAATCCCCAAGACCCACGAAAGGTTGTACTAGAGATTGTGCACTCCCCATGTTACCGGTGGGCACTTAGGGCAATCCAAAACCCAGGCACCTATCAGTGGGAGGATTTACTGGCCAGGTATCTACGCTGATATTAAAACCTTTGTGCAGACGTGTGACATCTGTCAAAAAACCAGCCCGCACATACCATTACCTGCCCCTCTGAATCCCTTACCAATCATAGAAGTCCCTTTTTCAAGAATCGGAAGGACATAATTGGACCGTTAGAAACATACAGATTAGGTAACAAATATGTCCTTGTAATTGTGGACTATGCAACCAGATACACCGAAGCATTCCCAATGTGGAACAATACCACACAACAAATCCTTAAACACCTCTTAACATATTTTTCCAGGGTCAGCCTTCCCAGAGAAATATTAACCGATCAAGGTTCAAATATTATGAGCAAGCTTTTGGCAGAAGTCACAGAGCTGCTCCATATTACCCCCTTATGAACTTCCGTTTACCATCCCAAACCAATGGGTTGTTAGAAAGATTCAATAAATCCCTGAAATTAATCCTACCAAAATTGGTAGATAAGGACAGGAAAGACTGGGACTGAATGATCCCTTGGACACTATTTGCAGTGAGGAAAATCCCTTAAACCTCTACAGGATTCTCTCCTTTCAAACCACTTTATGGTAGAGAGCCTAGAGATGTCCTAGACATGCTCCGGGAAACCTGGGAAGAACAAGAAGAGACACCCATTCCCATCTCACAAACCGCTACCAGAATGCGAGAACATATGAGACTTGTTTTAGAACTAGTCTGTACTCATATGGAAAAAGCCCAGAGTCAGCAAAAATCCACTTATGACATGAAGGTGAGCTTAAGATAATTTTCCATAGGACAGAAAGGACTGGTCGTCTTACCCACTTCAGAAAACAAGATTGTCTCTAAGTGGCACGGGCCCTACGAAATATTAGAACGGGTACTTATAAAGTAGCCCAACTGGACAAGAAACAGAAGGTCCATTTATATCACGTAAATCTCTTAAGAGTAGAAAGAGAACCTGTGAGCCACCCATGCCAAAGTACTATCCTGTCTGGTTCCCGAAGAAATAGACCGCTTCAAATTCATTCCTCTAGAGCTAACCATTCAACAACAAGAAGATCTAAAAGATGTACTTATATCATTTCCCGATGTATTTTCAGAAAAACCAGGAAGAGTAAAAGGCACCTACCAGTATATTTAATTATTATTTTTTTAATTTGTTTTATTAATCTTCAAGGGTACATTAATAAACCATTCAAGAACATAAGCATGTATCATATCAACAGTCATGTATCATGGCATAGCCTAACCTTTACTTTAACATTCCCTCAACTATTTCCACCCCCACCCACACAACTCCCAGCCCCTCGGTCCACCTGATATACTACTACACTGTAGACGCACCATATCTACACTGCAGGATCCATTCTCCTCTGTCTCGTCCACCACTTCCTCAGTAAACAAGGTTTGTAACAAGCTTTACCATTCATAGATTCCTCTTGAATCCCCCTCTTGGTCCCTGCATGTAGTTCTTTTCCATACCATTGTTTCTGCCCCCCACCCTATCTGTACAGATCCTTCCACAATTCCTCTACCCGCCTGCCATTGGGAGACTTCCATGCCATAGCAATCCTTCATTTGGCCAGAATACATGCGATATCTTTCAACTTTGTAACATGTGTCCGGCCTTTGGGGCGCGGAAAGCAGCCCAACAAGCAAGCCCCCAGGGAAAGCGCATCCAATTCCACACCCCCCCCCCTTATGAAGTCGCGTCATCACCTCCCTCCAGTATATCCTCACTACTGGGCATAGCCAGAGCATATGTAGAATCCCTGCATCTATCGCTTAGCATATGGGACAGCTCTGTTGCTCTGCCCCCGGAAACTGCAAAATCCACAGAGGAGTCATATATGCCCTGTTCGCCACGAACAGTTGTAGAAGCATACATCTCGCATTTCGTGACACTTTATGGTAACCAGTATCCCTTCCCATTGTGCATCAGTGATCCTCTTCCCATTTGCTCCGTACGACTTGAGGGGAGGAGGGTCATTAAACAGTAGGTGGTCATATTTGCGATATAGTATGCCCTCCCTCTGCGACATCAAACAGGACATCCACTATCGAGTGTTTCTCCATTAGCTCACTGTATGCGGGTCATCTGCATGTAATTTCCCTCTTGATAGTGCTATGCAATATGTATTGGCCTGGGTGGATGCCCATCTGCTCTATCAGTACCGAGAAGGCATGTAGACAGTATCCTGTAACAAATCTCCTATGGTAGCCACCCCACAGACTTCCCAGTGCACACACACACCTATTCTTGCTTGGGGCAGGTGTGACACCACCGAGGCCAAAAGGTATCTTTGTTGAGATTGGGTCCTTCAGCCCCATCACTGCAATAACTCTGTCCCACACCTTCACTCCTAGGGATACCAGGTGTGACCATCCACCTCAGCGGGGCTTCCTGAACCACAGTACCTCTTTCAGATAATATCTTTGCCTGGCTGATAACATTGTGTCCAGGGTAGGGTCATCTGCAAACCAATCAACTACGAATTGCAGCTGCCCTACTATGTAGTATAGTTAAAAATGTGGCACCCTGATACCCCCTTACGCGTACGGCCTGTATAGAGTTGTTGACGCTATCCTGTTCCGCCCGTACCTCCACAAAAAGCCTCTACACATACTCTCCAGGGTCCTGAAAAAGGTTCTAGGTATGTAAAACGGGACATTCACAAAGTAGTATAACAGTCGAGACAGTACCACCATCTTCAACAATGCCACTCTTCCCATCATTGAAAGGGGTAACTTGGCAAGGAACTTCATTCAACTCTTGACACCCTCTAGAGCCTATAGTGTGTTGTGCATGTGTTCTTGCGATGGATCATGATACACATTAACCCCCAAAAACCTGAATGTGTGCACTTTCCACTGCAGGGCGAGGACAGGCAGCTTGTTTCGCTCTATCCCACGAAGTCCCGCTATCGGAATATGGCAGACTTATCCAGGCTAATCATAATTGCTGACAGTTTTGCAAAAAGCACCATGGCTTCTAGTAGTAACTCCAGATTATCTTCGGGGTTCTGAATGTATAATAATGGATCATCAGCATATAACGATATCAAATGTCTGGCTCCATCTATTTCTATCCCTACTTCCATATATTCTAACAAGTCTGTCCAAAACCAAATCTATGCAGTGTTCATGGGCGCGGCGTCCCGTGAGAGAGTCCCGTGAGAGAGTCCCAGTATCTTTGCCGAGAGGAGCTGCTGCGACACTGTTTTTCGACTTTGGGCTCGTTTCTACACTGGCCCTTTAATTCAAAGACTCCTGTTGAGACTCCCCCCTTAAAAATGTGTTCACGGGCACGGAGCGCCACGTGGAGTCCCGTGAGAGGGTCCCACTGTAGAGGAGGTCCCAGATATGACATGTACCCCTGCCCCCCATTGCGAGTTACCAGTAAGGTACTCGCCGAGGTACGCGACGTATGAGGAGCAAATGAACCAACAGAGCCGCACTGGGACTCTGCCCCTTGTACGTAAGGAGATCAGTACCGGTTGAAGCAGCCATAACACGACAACCCTGGGCAGCACGGTACCCTATCAGACAGCCGTACCAGCCACTGATACGAAATGAGGAATGCCTACATACGGTCCACGAGGAGACCCCTAAAGCCTTAATGGAAGGCCAATGGAAATAAACCAAGGGCCCGAGCAGCCCCGAGAACAAACAGAATTGGCTACTGATGGCATGTATGTCAGTACTATTAACTACAAGGATAATTATAATGGATACAGGGGAGAGACACTGTTAAAATACAAGGGAATGGTGCCACGAGACGAGATGGAAGCAACCACCCTGTTGAATTTGTGTAAATAAGCTTGAAATGCAAGATGCTAAGAAATCAATAATGCCTGCAATGCTCAGTCGAAGAATAGAGCGGCAAGCGCCAACCATATGTCTACCTCAACACAGCACAATGTACAAGTGCTACTCCATTTTGTAAAAAGCAGAAGTACACTCAGGCGGCCAAAGGCCTGACTGGCCAAGTTTTTTATCCAGGCCCAAGCTGAGGAAAGGAGCGGGGTCGAAACTTAAAGAGAGGCTCATGCCGGGGAAATCGAGGTCAACCAGAGAAGGGGAGGTGAGCATGATCTCACGAGGCTCCAACTTCAGAGCATACCAGCCCGCCTGTGAAGGTCAAGATAAGAGAGGCCCATGCAGGTGGCCAAGTGTACACAGAATTAAAGGCACAAAAGGTTGGAAACTGAAGCAGATTCACGGTGGACCAGCACGTGACCAGACAGGCGCGAAGATATACCACCGCCTGATGTCATCCAGAACCCGAGGGTGCCATAACTTTTCCTGATAAGAGACTACAGATCCGAGCCCATACCCAGCCAACTAATTGACACATAGCCCTAAAACACTGATTGATGGAAGGGAGGAAGGGTGAATCTTGTGACACTAGGCATCTGGGTGTCTATTCTGCATGCTGCTAATTAAAATGGAGATTTATGTTTAGGGGTGTAACTTGCCCAATCACAGGGGACCATGTAATCTAGGGTCCTATAGACACTAACCAATGAGACGTCGTACTTGTAGTGACGTCAATCACGTGTGTTGTAGCGGGATGGGTGTAGACACCCACCCAATAAGAGTTATCCAATCCACTTGCGTTATTTCCATATACAGATATAGCACCTATACTTACCTTTCCCAACCAATTATTTTGCAGGATGATTTTTTGTAGAATTAGACGTCAATGATGACGGATTTTGCCCATAAAAGAGGCTGTTTGACTAAAGTTCGGCGAAGTTGGGGTGAGGCAGGTGTTCGAGATGCTACTGATTTCCATCTGCTGATGTATGTATCATTAAACGGACTTGCCTTTGCCAATTTACGGAGTCCTGATTATTGAATCTTGCTGGAGTATGTGAATCCTGCACTCTGTCCTCACACGGTGCAGCTATCTTGCATTACTCGTTTTCGAGGGTGAGTACTGACCAATGGGCCCGTCAATAATTTCCTCTCCTCGTTAACACTAGTCTGCCCCAGTCTGCCACGGCAGCGAGGAGCAAAGGAGCATACCAACAATGGCAGTGTCTTGTCCGCCGACGGGGCAGAAAACATTACACGCACCCCGCCACTTTAACACAGGCTCACCCCCTACCATGGAAGAACTGCTTGAGGTAAGCAGGAATAATTCAGCTGTTAAAATACCTCAGCTCCCCTTGTCAACAAACAGGAGTGTGCCCCTTTTGTCTCTCTTAGCGCAGAATAAGCTGCAAGGAATTGACTTATATAATGTATCGATCCTGAGCACGTCACGAAAGTCTGATTTCATATGTACAGCGAAGGCAGCAATCACAAACAATGATAACACTTCGTCTGAGGCTTTGGTGGACGTTGTAATAAATAGTCGAACATTACATGTTGGTGACATTGAAAACACTGTCAAAGTAGATACTGTTTACTTTCAGTCATGATTCGATGTTACTGACATCGAACTGTTAGAGATACAGATTCCACAGGGCCTCTCCGACCATAGTGTTTTTACATTTGTTCCACCCCTGAAAGCGACGGATCCATCTACAGGACGCCACAAGCCTGACGTATTCTGAGTAGGAACAAATGGCGACTTAGTGTTATTGCCATATCAAGATTCCAATCGAACAGTGGATGGTAATGGCTGTCAGGTAAATTCGAATAGAACAACCACAAAGGCTTTGAAGGAGGAAAGAAACAAGTACATGAGGATCGATCTCAAAAGCAATTGAGCGACAAATGGCAGTGATACATGGAAAGGATGGGAGCACTCCTGTCACAGGTACACTTGGACAGCAAAGTCATATGCCTAGAGAGGTTTACCCATCTGATGGGGTAAGCTGCAGTGATACCCCAGTCTCACCCTTTAACTCAATGCCAGCGGTCGAAAGATGTTTTTCCCCAGCCAAACCAAGAATGCAGGTGAAGAATACATTTAACAAAATGCAAATAAAAACTGGTTGTTCTGCAAACAGACTGGAAGTTGATCTTGGAGGTCATGAAGCTCGCTTGACTGAACGTTTGCAAGCCGATTACCAGGCCATCAAAGACAAGCTTATCAATAGTTTTGTCAATTTGTACTTTGAAAGAACGACAATTCAGGGAAAAAATACATCTACATGTGGTGAACCGGGAAGCGAAACCCAGCTTCCAATGCAATCTATGCCTTTTGAACGCACAAGCACGCTTCATTTGAAAGGTCCTTTTACTTTCAAAAAATCAGTTGTGCCGACTATGGAGAAAAGGCCAGAAAATATGTTCCAAGACCTGGTTCCACAGTTCGCAAAAAACAAACTACTCAGTAAAAAAAACAGCCGACCGTGGACAAAAGTAATCAAGCATCCTCAAAAGCTCTGCAAAACCAAGAGACCAATTTGGATTACAACAACAAAACAAACTTATCGGTAGCGGCTGGAATTCAAATTCACAATAATATGCTGGCAGCAACATCTCTAGTGCTTATTCCATTTGTGAAACTATATGACACCCTGAGTGAATCCACGAAAGAACAAAGCGCACAGCTGATGAACCTAAATGCAGAAGTGTCAAATATTGAACATATAAATGACATGCTGCAACATAGGTTAGAACGAGAAGCCGAGCTCTCCTTCCAATGACAACACCGACTTGCAGATCTCGCTATGAGGGATCACGCAGATAAGGCCGATGTAATGGGCGCCAAACTCAAATGTATGAAATGGTTTGGCCATTTCGATGGATTTAGATCAGAGGTTCCGAAGTTGAGTTCAAGAGTGACGCCGGATCAGCAAGGCGCTCCAACGACGATGGGAAACCATACATAAAGAAAAAACAGAAACAACCTTGAATAAAGATGTGGATGGTGCCATGGCCATCGACAAGCCTGGCCCTGCAAATTTTGAAACGCCTACGGTTGGTCCTTTAGAGTCTCTGTTACCAAAGGTGGTCTTAGCGGTTCCAAAAAGTTGAGAGCCACAGGAAATCGCAACCAAAACACAGCTGAATACTTTTGGAATCTTCACTGGAACAGCAAAAACTATAGTATCCAAAAAGGTACCGCCTAGAGTGGGAAACATTGTAAGAACAACTGAAAATAATGCAACACCATGAAAAATAAGGCAATAATTAATCCAACAAAGACAAAAAAATGTGTAAGGAATTTATCAACTCCACAAAAGCCAGAGCTATTTATTCGGAATCCAGGAAAACAAACAGCAGGTTGGACACAAAGAATCACATTGGGGGCAACGAGCACCAATGTATGTGCACAGACCCTGCAGAAGCATGTAATCAACACAAATAAACGGGCAAGGCTCGAGTCCGAGGATTGCTCGGTTGGCTCAGTTGAAGGTTCAATCGACCTATGTGACCTGTCTACATATTCCACTGATACCGATGACGATACTAGGTGTATGAAGCATTCAGGAGAGATTGCTAAAAGTAACAAAAAGTCAAACATCGGCACAGGTCTCACAACAAAACGGCAGTCAAATGGTACATCCTGAGAACAATCCGCCGAAGATAAAAACAGGAGTGAGAAGGTCTACTGTTGTAAAGGGCGTCAGTCCAAGAAAAAACATCAATCAGCAACAAATAATAGCACAAGTAGCATTTTCACAGAAACAAAAATGTAAGAACCTAAATCCAAAAATGACAACAGCCCAATGGCGGAAACACACATAGAACATACTTGGAAGGTTTGAGTTGAAAATATCTTTCCAGATGGAATTGAAGTAAATTTAAATATAAGTAAAGTGATGCGTCTTCTACATAATATTCCATCCTTACGAACAATCAAGTCCGAGGACACTGTGATTGTGGAATACATAAATGAAGATTGCTCAGACCAAGTATTTTTACACATAAGGTCCCAGGCTGTGGAAAACACGCTCATGGCAGGAAAAGATGAGCTTTTATCTTATGGCTTTGATTTATTTGTCGAAAAAGCATGTCTAAGATCTGTAGAAGACAGTTTTACGTCATTACATGATTACAGATCAGCTAATGAGAACAGACGAGATATCCTGAAGAAAGTGTTTAATACAAAGGGAACAGTGCACAGGATGATTTCTAGCAATCTGCGCAAAAGACAAACACACATGTTGTTAATCATGAAAAGATTCATCAAGCCCAACTATCACAGTCTAACAGAGAGGCTCTGTTTGTATTGCTATCATGGAACACAAGAGGTTTTAAGCACCCGTTTCAAAACTTCCCCTTCTCTTTGGCAAACAATTTTGCAGTATGCCTTCAGGAAACATGGCTATGGGAGGTGCCCTCACAAGATGGATACACAATCCTGATAAATCCAGCAGGGAAAAACCAGCTAGGACGTCCATACTCTGGCTTACTAATTATGGTGAACAATGCCAAGGGCTGGGAATTATTACAGTCTCAAAATCCTAACCTCTTGGTGCAAGGAACGGTGCTTTGTTGACAAATACCGATACTGATCAAACAAAACACCTCTTATTAATCAATACATATTGGAACCCAAAAATGATTGAAACATCTCAATATATACACTCAATTACCACTCTAATCGAGGCCGGTCTAAAAAAATTCATAGATCTTTCAGTAATACTCTGTGAAGATTTGAATTTTTCTTGGTTCGACAGAGATATAAATCACGATTATCCCACCACAGGGATTCCTAAAAATAACCTTTGTAGAGGTTATCATTTGAAATCGGCATTAAATGCACGAAACTGAGATGCTGAATGGTAATGCTAAAGGAGACATACCGGCAAACTACACATATCATCGTGAATCGAGCCACAAAACTTTAGATTACATCTGGATCTCAAATTCAATGTGGTCGAAAATTGAGCAGCTTAAAATTCGAGAAACACCCTGTAGCGATCACTGTGTATTGGAGATGACATGGTTTATGTCTTCTGTGGTCCCAGGTTTGAAATACATCGTGCCGGTGGCAATCAACCAAGGCTCCAACAGATTAAAAGTAAATGATTTCCATTTCAACATACTAAGACAAAATATTTTGTGTGGATCTACGTCACCAACCAGTAAAATCAATTATGAACCACTGCTATCGCAATTTAAAACAGAAGCCTTAGATACTAACAAAAGCTCACAAAAAAAGAAGTATGTGTTTAGTGCTTCTGTAAGCGTACAGAAGAAAATCCAACAGTTGAAAAGGAACCTTGCCACAAATTGCGAACAAGCCATTAAGCAGCGCAAGACGAAATATCGGAATTGGCTCAAATCTTTCACATTGATAAAAGATCTGGCACGTGCTGAACAAATGCTAAAATTAGTCATGTGTCACAATTCAAAAGAAATATAATTATAAATACCAGGACAGTAAACCAAGAGGCTAAGCTTTCAAATGGAATTTCCAGGTCGATATGGCAACAACACTATCGTAAGGTTTTTAACACCAACACAACAGCTCAAGCCAAGCCAGTCCTAAATAAGACTGACAAATGGGATGTAAATGAATCTGTCGAAGACATCATACTCGCCATTAAACAGCTGAAAAATTCACGGGCAGCAGGCCCAGATGGACTAACATGATGTGGAAAGCAAAAAAATAGCTAGGGGCAAAATTCATCAAAGATCTGTTCAGCCTAATTGCAACATCAATGCAGCTGCCATGCTCTTGGCGAATGGCGATAATAATCCCAATATTTAAGAAGGGCAGTCGGGATGATCCAGTAAATTACCGCCCGATTGCCCTTTTTGATATTATTGGAAAGATCTTTGTAACCTTTCTACAGCGTAAATTGACAAAGGTGGGCAAGAAATGCCCAAATCATTGATTGCCGGCAAACCGGATTTACCAAATGAGTGGGAACCGAAGTAAATCTGCTAATATTGAATTCACTAAAATTAGAAGCCATCAAAAAGAAGCAAAAACTTTTCCTGGCCTTTGTTGATATGAAGCAAGCCTTTGACACTATAAATCGAGGAAAACTGTGGGTAAAGCTGATTGACTGGTCCCGTCTGCCCTCATTGCTCCATCCTCTGATGGCACTGAATGAACACACAAGCATTAGAGTGCGGATTAAGGAAAGTGGCGATTTGACAGATGAAATAGACACAGATAAGGGTGTCAAACAGGGGTGCCCCCTGGCGGCATTCCTTTTTAAGCTGTTCATCTCAGATGTTTCAGTTGTTTTAGGAGAAATGCACTGTTTTCCCCCCAAACTCGATGGGCATTTGATTAGTTGGGCGATTTATGCGGACATCGTCTTGGTCGATACCACTCAGATTAGCCTACAAAGACTAACATCAAAATTGCAATCATACCTAAAGGAAAATGATCTTAAAGTAAATGTAGATAAGACTAAGATCATGTGAATTGGTGGAATGAAGAAAAAAAAAAAAGATAAGATTTTTAAGTGGCATGTTGTCGGAAAAACAATCGACCAAGTCTCAGTGATCCGCTACTTAGGTGTGCAATTCAATACTTCCATTAGAGAATGGGATTGGGCGATGGCTCTGAAACTCTATGTCCACGTTTTCACTTCAGGAGCTAAGTTACATGCTGAGTATGGCAAATTTACATTAAGACCAGTTCTGACCTTCTATACTCAGAAAGTTATTCCATCAATTACATTCGGCGTGGAAGCAGGGTGGAATCTAAGCCATCAACTGTGGTCCTCCTTAGAACGACAATTCTGGAGGCGAGTTTTCAGACTACCGTCCAATGTTTCAATAATTACAATAAGACATGAACATGGTCTTGACTCCTTGTATGGGACTGTTCTATGGAGATCTATCGCTGCTTTAAGGAAAATGCACTTAATAACGATCTGCGGTCCAATCTGGTGACCTCATTATATACAGGAGTAGCAGCTAATAGTCTTGATCATCTACTGAAATACCTAACTAACTTTCCTTCAAGACTGCATCGAAATCAATTTCTAAGGCTTTGGCTAAACGCCTATAAAAATAAAGAGATGATGTGGATCAAACACAACAGAAAAACCACAGACAATCGATACAGATTCTGTAGCACATCAGTCAAGTCTCTAAAACATCTGATCACCAAATGCTAGACATTAACTACTGCAAGATCTCTTTACTTGGGAAAACATGCTCCACTAAATGGAAATATAGATAACTATTGGTATTTGATGCTTTCTAGCAATCACATCCTACTAACATGTACAGTAGTAGACTTTCTAGATAAGTTTCTGATAAATGAAGTCGTCACTTTAGTAGAAAGTATATCATGATTTTAGACAACAAAGATAATATCCGTCTACTATAGATTGCTTTTTTTCACCTGGATTTCTCTTTTGGGCCTCACCAAAAATCAATTGTTTTTTGGTTTCATTGGACAGAATGAAGTTGACATATGTTGATTATTGAAATTTGGAACGATGGAGATGAGGTCTAATTAACTGATATTTGTAATTAATGTTTGTATAAACTATAGGTTACAATAAAAATATATATATATTCTAACCTTAGGTACTGGGCAATTGGTTCCATGGCTATAACATACAACAGCGGTGACAGCGGACATTCCTGTCTTGTTCCCTTTTCCAGTTTCTATGCTTCAGAGATGTGTCTACCCATTTTGACCCTTGCCGTTGGTCTAGTGTACACTAACTGAACCCACTTGACAAAAGTCTGTCCAAAACCAAACCTACGCAGTGTTGCATAGAGCCAGTCCCAGTTCACTGAATCAAACGCTTTTACGGCGTCCAGCGTGGCTATGGCACACAGGGTCTCCCGGGATGTCGTCCTATCCAACACATTATGTAATCTCTGTAAGTTCCAGGCCATACTTCGGCCAGTGACTTAACCCGTCTAATCTGGCTGCACTAACGTAGGTATCACTCTTTTCATCCTCTTTGCTAGTATTGACGTTAGTATCTTATTAGCCTGATTAAGCAGTGAAAGGGGCCTATAAGTGCTACATTCCAATGGGGTCTTGTGAGGTTTGAGGAGGGGTATAAGACCTCTTCCTAATAAGCATCCTTGAACGTATTGAGCAACTGAGGGGCCAATTTGTGAGCATATACTTTATAGAATTCATAGGCAGGCAGTCTGCAGCCCCATAATCGGCACCTCCAGGTTGTCTCTTTTCTCTTGACTCAACACCGGGAGCTATATTTCATTTAACACTTCTTTTAGGGGAGTGCTTGATGTCGGTTGTCCCTTTTGGTACAATTGCTGGTAGAATTCGCAAACCACCTCAGTAACTCTGTTCTGGGTATAGCATACCCCTCCCTGTCCCATGTTTATCGAGTGTATGGGGCTCTGTTGTGCCTCATTCTTATATAACCACACCAATAATCGGCCGGGCTTTTCTCCCTCCTTATGCTGTTGCTCAGTGTATTTCGGAAGTCTATGTTTACCCAGCCTTTCCCAGCAGTCCATTCATTTCTATTTTAATTCCTTCCTCTTTGCGTTTATGTCCGGGTGCTTCTTATTAGATTGTTCAAATTTCCTCAATTGTTCCTCGGCGGAAGACAATTCCTTAGTTATAGTTGTCTGGACAACAAAGGGTCTCGCAATGGCTGCACCTCCGACTACCACCTTCAGTGCTTCACAGAATGGCCCAGCCATGGGTATACTGCTCAAATTGTGAGAAACGTATTCCCTTATGCTCTCTCTAATACGGTGCCTGAATATGGGATCCTTAACGATTCACTTCTGAGCCGCCACGTGGGTATCGGGTGGTCCGGGGGGTACATATTGCCATTGTAAACTAAACAGGGCGTAATCCGCTAGGATCCTCCCTATATGCCTACCAGTATATTAGAACACCTAAGGGAAAAGTGGTTAATTTAAAACGGTAGAGACTCCCCGGAAGCCCATAAACAGATAGTGATAGAGGAGGTAAAGAAAATGTTGAAGAGCAATATTATGAAGCCTTCTACGAGCCCATGGTCCTCCCGTATCGTGTTGGTCACTAAACCCGTCCGTTCATGGAGGATTTGCATAGACTTCCATCAAGTTAATGCAATTTCTGACTTTGATGCCTATCCCATCCAACGCATCAATGACCCAATTGATCAACTCAGAGCAGCCACCTTTCTATCCACCTTAGAGTTAAGGAAAGGCTGCTGGCAACTCCCAGTATATGGGCCAGATAAAGCGAAAAGAGCTTTTTCCGCACCCCTAGGACTGTTTCAATTCAAAGTCCTCCCTTTCAATTTACACGGCACGCCAGCCACTTTCCAGTGCTTCATGGATACATTCTTACGACCCTATTCCGATTTCTGTGGCCCTTATATTGACAATATTGTCATTTATAGTAAAACCTGGGTGGACCATCTCTTCCATCATTCTACTCAGGGCTTTAAGTGGGGTAAGAAATCGAGGGGGGGCCCTCATTTGGGGACGTGGCTTGCGGGGGCGTGGCCTAAAACGTACGCAAATCGTAAGGTATGCACACACATATATATGCATGTTATATATCTGTGTGCATACCTTACTATGGTTTGTGTACTTTGCAAGCCATCTTTTCTAAACATAGAAATATGTATTTCTATTTTTAGAAAAGATGGCTTGCAAAGTACACAAACCATAGTAAGGTACGCACACAGATATATAACATGCATATATATGTGTGTGTGCATACCTTACGGTTTGCCTACTTTTCAGGCCATTTTTTTTTAAAAACATTTCGGTTTTATAAAAGATGGCTTTGAAAGTACACAATTCAAGCCATCTTTTATAAAGCTTTGACTACGGACAAAATTGTCCGTCGGCAAAGCTTTATAAAAGATGGCTTGAATTGTGTACTTTTCAAGCCTTCTTTCATAAACCTCGAAAAATGTCAAGGAATCCCCAGGTTCGCCGAGGGTTAAAGACGCCTCGGCGACCTGGGGAAACAAAGGGACAGTAACTGCGTCTGGTGACCCCTCGCGCGAGAGGTCACCAGAGGCAGTTACTATGATTTACAGAAGTGGCAGCCAGGCACAGAATCGCTGTGGTTGGCTGCCACTTCTGTCAGATCGCCTGACTTCATGGCAGGCGCATCTCCCGTCGCGGCTGCCGCCGCGACGGGATAATGCATCCCGCCAATGTTGCGTGTGGTGGGACGGGGGCCCCGGCAGGGCCCCGGCTCAGTCCCACTTTTTGGAGACTGCCGGGGCCCGGCCCCGGCAGGCCCCGGCCCACTTAAAGCCCTGGTTCTACTATTATGAAAGTCCTCAGAGAGGTGAGCCTAACTGCTAATCCATCTAAATGCAAACTGGCCCAATCAGCCATGAAATACCTCGGCTTCTTTGTAGGGCATGGTAACGTACAACCTCAACATGAGAAAGTGAAAGCTGTCCTAGATACACCAACACCCAAAACTAAGATCGTAGAGCGTTTCTAGGGCTAATAGGATATTACCGTAGGTTTATCCCTAACTTTTCAAACAAAACAGCTAGGCTGACAGATAAACTCAAGAATGCCAAACCCCAGAAACCTCATTGGACGGACGATGATGATGTATGTTATAACACCTTAAAACAAACCCTGTGCCAGAACCCAATCATAAAAGGTAGTAGATTTTTCTATAGAGTTCATACTGCAAACAGACGCCCCCCTTACAGGGTTAGTAGCAGTCCTATCCCAGGTCTGCAACGGATTAGAACATCCCATCTTGTTAACAAGTTGCAAACTTTTCCCACATGAAAATAATTACTCTGTGCTGGAACTAGAGGACTTTGCTATCAAGTGGGCCATTATCCACCTCAGATACTAACCTCTTAGAAAGGAAGTTCACATTCGTCACTGACCCCTAGTTTGGATTAGGGAACACAAAGACTCCAACCCTCGTGTCATGCGATGGTTTCTAGACCTGCAGCCCTACTGTTTCACAGTGGAACACCAAAAAGATAAGGACCAGGGGAATGTAGATTTCCTTTCCCGGATCCCCTGTGAAACAGATGCGTCTCCATCATATGGAGGAAGGGTATGTAAGAAACCTGAAGGTGTCTCACCCGCTAGTGCCTGGGGATCTGTCATCCAGGTGGCCAGGACACAGCCATCACTATTAGATCGAGTTCCTGGAAGTGGACCAGTGCGAGAGGATCACCCGGATGGGGGGGGGCGGGACAGGTGTTCAGGAAGTGGGACACTGAAGGGTGAGACGCGGTATCCTCTTCCTATGACACCTTTTCCCCGTACTGCCCAGTAGGATACTTAGAAACTCTACCGCCCCCTTTTCCAACACAAACACTTTCTCACACTGTGAGCGACAACGGACTAATACCAGAGCCGTTTACCTGACATGTCCAAACACAAGGGTCAGGCAGAGTGAGGCAATTGCTGACAACTACACACCAGACTGCCCTTTCCCTTCCCCACTGGGAGAAAAAGCAGAGCACAAGAGCACACTCTGAGCAAGGCTGAATGCAAGAGGAAGCAACTATTGCAGGACGGCAGTTCAAACGGAGGAGAAAGGTGGCGAGACCTGAAAGGACGTCAAGGAGGGAGCTGCCCTTGCCCTCTTCAACCCAGACCCGTGAAGCCTCTGACAAAAGAAACATAAGACTGGGAATCGCAGCTGGCGAATGGTGTGACGGATGTCAGCTGTATCTGGAACCCTCCGGCACTGATAGCCAGGGCGAGGAGACGCAGTTGCCATTGTGGTACTGTCCTTAACTCCAGAGGCAAAAGAAACACCAACTAGTTCGGCACAGCAGGTGAGTCGAAAGAACCGGATAGTGGGCTGGAATGTGTTAGGCTCAACATTGGAGTGGCAACATTAAGAAGATTAAGATACAGAGACCTTTTGTGAATGAACTTGGCATCAGAAATAGAATGGTCCAATGCCACGTAGGCACTTATTCGAAGGTCTCTGGCTGGTACCTCTCTCCTGAACAAAGAAAGTATTGAACTGAAAAATAATGAAACTACAAGTACCAAGATGCCATAGAGAAGGTTGGTGTGATGTGCCAAGGTGGACGCACAAGGGTCAAGCCAAACCCATCGTACAATCGAAGGTCCTTGACACGTAGAAATTGTGAACTGTGGAAAGTCTGAACCCGAGTGAGGGGATTGTGAAACTGGCATTTGCAACCGGCTGAGGGGAACGCGGTAAGAACTGCGATATTGTGAAGCACACACTTGCCATAGAATAACAGAGTGACCCAGTGAGACGTAATTTCCCTCCAAAAGCCTCTGTTTAAATTGGCAAGTGCTTTGAGAGGCCAACGCTGAAAGAAGGATCGGAGCCCGGCTGAGGGGGTTCCTACGGTGAAGAGTAATCACCCTACGTGAAGGTGACCAGAAGGAATTGTTTTGTTGGTTTTGGCATATTAGGACCTCTGAAGCAAGAGACTTTGCATGAGAAGAGACTTGGGCACCGAAGGCCCCGATATAGAGAAAAGGAACTGTAAACTGGTGCGGGAGAAGCCCAGGTGTGTGCTGTGCTCAAGAGTCGTGGCTTGTCCCATGCTAAAAACATGGGGATGGGAAACCCTGGTCATAACATCCTGACTCATCATTTGGTGGACACTTGTTTCTTTTCCTGTGAAACATTACCTCCACACTATTTTGTAGCATAGCAGTAAGGGTTGTTAATAGTTTATTTTAGTATAGGCACCTTTTATTTGACTAGACTCTAGTAAGACTGTATTATTGGATGGTCGTAGCTTGCTCCCATCTTAGATTTAGGTTAGATTAGGCGTTTATCTCACCCATTTTACAGTTTAATAAACTCCCTTGAACTGTTATCACTTGTGTCTGTCTTGCTTTGATACTATGCCTTCCTTGCGATTTCCATTAATGTAATATAGAGCAGCTTTATCACTCATTCCAGGCTCTCATCGTGAGCCCACAAGCATAGTGGGAGTGTTTGATGGGCGCAACTCCCCGCTGTAGATCACAAATGGAACACAGCAAGAGTCAAGCACCAGCGGGGCAAGGGATACCAACACAGTGTACACCGCACCACACAAAGGATGATTGTAGAAAGCGTACTACCTTACTGATTTACTCAGTGGATGGAACGCAGGACCCCACATTTGCCATAACACCAGCACCTGATCCCAAAATGGTGGACAAGCGATTTAAGCCCTCTTGCTGCAGGGAGTGGAGCATTGATCAAAGCAGGTCAGCCAAGAAACCACAACACCGGAACAAAATGGGCAAACTAGGATATGCACCTGCGGAGGAGGTTGAAGGAATGAGGGGCCCTGTCAATCACATCAATCCAGATTACGGGTAAAATGGATCCACCATTCCCAACACTCAGAACAATTAGTGCCCAACCCAACATAGAAAAAAGCAGACGCAAGCCTGCAGTATAGGTTTTAGGATAGTGTCCCAGAGAGCTGATGTTGTAGCAGTGAGAGGAACAGCTACACAGAGGAAGAACCATAGGTGGCCAAATCAAATAATTCACAGTGTAGGAGAGATGAAGGAGACAGAAGCAGCTAAGCCAAGATACATTGTAAGAGTTAATTTTTGTAGGAAAGGATAGAGCAAGGGGCATAATAGGAGCCTTGACCCAAAAGATGGCAAGAGCCAGATTATGAAGAAAGAGGGCAAGACAGTAGTGTGCTGAGGGATTTAGCCCAAATATTGGTGGTCACTACAAGGCTACCAGAGCTAACAAAACAAGCTTGCTAAACTCAAGAGCCTAAGCTGGGCTCACACCCAAGAATATGACCCTTGGCAGGGGAGTTTGAATTACTCCCCTAGATGTTACGCATGGGTAGTGGGCCAGTAGGGACAAGCCTGGTCTGGCTGCATCCAGTATAATTGGGTTAAGAATATTCTGGGTCATGAACCAGCGACAGTTGCAGAGTTCAAATAAGCTCAAAAGACGCATTACCTGGGAGAAGACAACCATGCATTAGTATCCCAGCATGCTGCCAGCAGAAGGATGCAGCCGGAGAGACAGAGGTGCACCTTGCCGAGTGGATTGCCAAGATGGTGCCAAACATCACTCGCATATTTAACTAATCGCCTGCGTAGTCTGCAGAAAAGCAATCCAAACAATCAGACAAGTAGTCAATCCAACAGAGAAAAAAACGAATGTCCTAACTTGTGTAATTAGGAAACAGTAAGGAAATAACCAATCCAAAGGGAGAAGTCAGCCACAATGAGATACACACTATGGGAACTACTGGGCCCCCAATCAAAGTGAATAAAATGGGCCATCGAACTTCAGCGAGAAGGAGGGATATGGAGGCGATAGATGGGTTTGCTCATGTTCCCTTAACACAAAGCAAGATACCTGTAAATCATATTCACGAGAGAATTCTGGAGGAGGCAGATATGCCCGCTTGTGCTCTCTTGTTCCAAGGAAAGATTCTGGAGAATCTGGAAGTAAAACAGTCTGGGCCAAGTCTGCAAAGGTTTGGGAGAAGCTGGCAAGAACCAGACAAGAAGAAGTCCATCCCAGAGAGAGAAGATGATCAGGATATTTGAGAAAGCATTCTCTGCCCCTATTGAATTGAAAGGTATAAAGTGGATGGGGTTTTCACCAGCTACCAAAAGGATAGGAAGTTAGGTCTGAACCCATGGCAGGCAGGATTAGCAAAGAATTTTGATTTCTGGATAAGTCCGCTGAGGTACCATTGTGTGAAGGTCAGATGAAACGGGGGCTCAGGAGGGACCTGATAAAGGAAACAAGAGTTGCGCATAAGGTCCAGGAGGGACCATTCAAGAAACCACTACTTTACCTATGGTATAGAAGAGACCATTTGAAAAACTAAATTGCACCCATGGCACAGAATGGACCAGCTGTGCAACCAAGAGAACCCAGAGGCCTAAGAGAAGACTTATAGGAAGGCCAAGATTAGAAACTGAAAAAGCTTGAGAGTGCAACAGATACCAGCAAACTGAGAATCTGGTCAAACCTATGAAGTATAAGAAGACGCAAGGATCTGGAGGACTAGACCAAGGAAGAGGTCTCAGGCAATCTAGGGAAAGCAGAGAGAACAGGAGGACATGACCTGATGGAGTACCTGCTCCAAGAGCCTTCCCTGAACTTTGTTTTGTTCTGTTTTTATCAAGTAGACTAAGGCTAGACAAGGCTGGAAAAGCTCACCCGAGTCCCATGTTAGAGGCAGTGACATGGGACTGGGGTGACCTTCAAGGCGGTGTGCTACCATCCGCTCTGTGATACAGACCCTGAAGGAGGACCCTGTCCATCACAAGTATAGGGTTTGCAGCATCCTCTAGGACTGCTAATGACACCCAGACATCCAGGACTGGCCGGTCTGGGAACACCTTGAAGCAGAGGGATAGACCCTTGAAAACCAACTTGCCCAAAGATCATGAGTTGGAACTAGGGAGGTCAGCCTAACAAGAAGGTCCACATCCACAGGCAATCCCAAGAACCTGTGCAGACCACCTGCGCTATCCAAGGGTTGGAAGGGGTCAACTTTGGATTTCAGATCCTGATGCAGCAACTAGAAATCCGATCCCCTCTGACACCCTCAGCAGTCTCGGAAATTCTCTTGCCTATTTGTTTAGAAGGCTGTGTTGTATGTTCTGAAGAATATTGTGTTCAACTTAACTAAGGAGCTTCCCACCTTGGCCAGAGAGAACTCGGGGAGAGAAATGGCCCTCGGTAAATGCAGCAGAAATTTGCTTTTAGTAATGTAGTAAGTAGTTTGTGGACAAACATAACTTTAACACATTGGCCCCATTCTACCGGATGTCTGTCGAGCCCAGTACAGGGATATGGAGGACTGGTTTCAATTAGGCATTTTGGAGCCATCAAGAAGTACATACACCCACTCAAACCCAGATGTCGTTTACGATAGCCTGTGCAACAAAGGATATCTATTGCATAACCACCACAGACAGAGCACTAACAGAACATCTACCTGCAGCAAAGATCAATGTGAATCCAAGATGGCAGCCAGCGTATGAAATGACAAGTCATTTATAACGCATCTGTACATTAGTGTTTCTAGGAGTGACACAACAAGGGAGGGAAGACAGAGGGAGGACAATACAAAAGATCTTACTAGGCCTTGCGAACTTCAGCTTGTGCAAGTGCGACAGCGACAAAGTGCAGGCGGGAGCGAGAGGGGGATGTGCCAGGGAGAGAGAGGGGAAGTGCGAACAGGGCTGCAATCCTCTGAGCAAGTGCAACCAGGGCAGTGTGGCTCTGGGTAAGTGTAGGTAGGCAGGAGACTGTAGAGGTTACTGTTACAGTCCCCAAGTTTGCAGTGGCCTGGAGGCAGTGCAGGGGAGACTGATCATGGAGGAGCCTGGTACCCGTTATGATCAGATGGTAGACAGGAAACCAGTCGGTGCAGCAGACATGTAGGTCAGCAGGGGAGGGAGAGAGAGAAAGCAGAGGAGAATATGAAGGTCTTGAGCTGTCTTTGGAACTTCAGGTGGTCCGACTCAAGTTTGAGAGGGGCAGGGAGGCCATTCCAGGGGGAGGGACCTGCAGAAGAGAGAGAGAGATCTACCCCCCATTCTCTGCCTAGCAAAGCGTCTGACCCTCAGAGAGTTGGAGGTAGTCAAGCGAAGGGCTTGAGAAAGAAGGTATTCTGGAAGAGAGTTGGATGTAGTGCGGGTCCTGGCTCCAGAAAGCCTTGTGGACAATGCAGAGTGTCTTGAACTTGATCCTTGCAGCCACGGGGAGCCAGTGGAGAGATTTCAGTGCTGGAGAGGTACAGTCCCTGGGCTTGAGGCCAAGGATAAGTCCTGCAGTACTGTTCTGGAATAGTTGCAGAGGGCGAAGAGCAGAGGTAGGCAGATTGAGAAAGAAGCTGCTGCAGTCGTCCAGCCCAGAGAGAACCAGGGCTCTGGAGACAGTGAGCTTCTTGTGAAAGAAAGAATACCTCTGAGGAGGTGCAGCTGGTAGTAGGACTTCTTAGCGAGGTCTGAGATGTAAGGAGAGAAGGAGAGAGTGGAGTTGAAGATGACACCAATGTTTTCTGCCTCACATGAAGGCGAGGTAAGAGGGCCCAAGGAGGGCGGCCAGAGTGATAGGAAAATTTGAAGCAGAAGTCCCAATGAGAAGGATGTTTGTCTTACTGCCATTAAGACAGAGATCGTTGGAGGTGCACCACTCCAAAACTGTGGATAGACAGTCAGGAATGAGCGAGAGAGAGAAGAGGCGGCTGTGGGGAGCCTGAGAGAAAGCTGGGTGTCATCCGTGTAACACCGAAAGTTAGAGGAAAAAGTAGAGATCAGATGGGCCAAAAAGAACATGTGGGGAGGAGTAGTGGTGAAGGAGCAAAAGAGTAGCAGTAAAGAAGAGGAAGGGAGAACATCATAGCAAAAGAGAAGAACAAATGCAAGGGGGCAAATGAAGCATAAATGGATAGAAGGGAGGATGGGGTACTAACTGAAAGAGAGAAGGGTGGAAGTGAAGGAGAGTGGATTGTAGCATAACAGAGTTGTAGGAGTGAACATCAGTGAGAGGGACTGGAGAAGTAGGTGAGAGGAAGCTCTAAAGAGGAGCTAAGTAGAACACCAGAGAAAGAGTAAGGAGCAGAATGGTTAAACGAGGCCAACACAGAGATGAGAAGCCAATGGAGATAATGGAGGAACAGCAAGGAGTTTCTAGTGGAGGAACAGTGAAACACCAACAGAGAGGAGACAAGTTAAGGAAAGAAGACTGAAGAAAAAGAAAAAGTCAGACAGTGACAAAACCTTGAATAGGAAAGAGGACAGTGAAGCAGGAGGTGAAAGCCAGAAAGGGAGAAAGGAGAATTGAAAAGGTGGAGGAGGAGGCCAAAGAGGCCACAAGAGAGGGCTGGAGCCCCTGCTAGCCTGAAGGAGTAATAGTACGCAAAGCAATCTTGGATAGCTTACCAAGGTGTCAGGACTGAAAACCCCACAGCCCAATGTGAGCCTTCAAAGGATCTCAAAGTGTATGTATCCTGGCCTACGTCTAGATGATGACCCCAATGCACTAGGAGTGGTGGTGTCTGTTTTACCCGAGAAGGTTAACAGCCTGACAACATCTATGCAAGCCAATCAAGCAACATCAACAGCCGAGAAAGATTTTTGGGGTAATTAAAACCCCAAAGACTGTTAGTGAGTTGTGTGTTGCCTGCCAGTAAGCCTAAGGGAGAGAGGGAAAGACTGAGGAACGTGGTCCTCTTGAGAGGCATGATTTGTTCTCTTGATTTCCACCAAGTGACCGCAATAAACCTAATGCCCTAGTTTTCAGTGCGTAT
The DNA here is from genome assembly GCF_040938575.1 of Ambystoma mexicanum. Taxonomy (NCBI): domain Eukaryota; kingdom Metazoa; phylum Chordata; class Amphibia; order Caudata; family Ambystomatidae; genus Ambystoma; species Ambystoma mexicanum. Next base: position 91,311,102 of record NC_090936.1, read on the forward strand.
GGTAACATTTTTTGACGATCAATCTATTCTCCTCGAATTATAGGTGACAGTATCTGTGATAAGCTGTATAATATAGTGCAAATCTGGTACACTAAATCCTACTTCACGTGGTAGCTTTGCTATGGAAAACACAAGTAGTGCTCTGGCGCACCTCCAAATGAACCTAACTATCATCTTGACTAGAGGCTCTGGGACAGATAGAAGAGAAAAGACTTTGAAGTACCTTACATAATGCATATAGAGTGTGGCAGTCTAGTTCATAAAAATTGAGTTCACAAGGACTGACTGCTTTGCTACATTTCCTTACCTTGTAATCATTCTTATAATAGCAAATTGTGGTCCCATATGAAGTTGGCAATTGAAAAGTCACTGTCAGCCACCAACAAAATAACCAGATTCATGAGGAAACACATGAATTGTTTCAAATATAATTCATATTTGAAAAACAAACAAGTACACATTCTATAGTCTATAAAGTCCTCGGTCTTGAATGAATTGGGAAATCACCATAGTTTTCCATGGTTGATTGGTGTTCTTTTGCAAGCTACTCTCTCTGAACCCTTCTCCCCTTATGATACTGTTGCTTCTTCTGTCCCATGGATTTTGACTGCCTTTGCCCTTCTATATTCGACATTCTTCTCAATCCCCTCTCCTTCTCGCCTAAACACTCCCAGCATACCTAGATGGAACTATTCATCTGGCTCTCTAAACATAACCTTCTGCTCCACTTCCTCAGTGGCCTCACTTACCTGTGAGATTTTGCAACAACCTCAATAATTTTCTTCTGTTTAGACTATCACGGTGCTGCCTGTGACCATTTATTAAGGGAAACAATCATTTATTTCTGTCTTTGAGAGGCCCCACAATGTCTTCCCAGGTCTCCCTGGGCACCCTAGCATACTTCACAGTCCTTATAGTTCTAAAAGGGGGTCCTCAGCCCTTCTCAGTCCCCTTGGTACTGCAGGCTTTAGGGCTTTCTGAACCCTCCTTCTGTCAGTCGATTATTAACAAGCTTCCCGGTGCCCTATACTGTAAGACTGACCCTAGTGTGTATTCTTGCTAATAGATCGGCAAGTGCAAGCAACTGGCAGGGAGGGCAGCTTGAGAGGTACCTCGTTAAGCCGGTCTTACTCAGGGCACCTTCTGGTTCTTCCCCCTCTTGCTTCTTGTTCTGCGTTATCCTCTAGGGCCCATGTTATTTCCTCCTCATACCTTCTGATCTTGCCTTAGGCAAAACTGGCCTGCTAGAACCTTCCTGCTCTGTCTAACTGCGGGACTGCTCTCGTCCCTCTCAATCTTACTTTCACTTCCTGCTCTTGCCACCTCCTTCTCTGTTGTACAACCTTCTCTTCCAGTTGTTACCACCAACTCAACCAGTGTACCATCTTCGCTTCCTGATGTTACCACCTCCTTCATCTCTGTACCACTCTAGCATGCTGAGGCTACAATCTCAGTTCCGCCTCCAGCACTTGCTATCATTTTCTAAACTTCAATGCTCTCTTCACCACCTGATGTTTCCACTTCAGCTCCACTTACTGATGTTACCTCCCTCCTTCCTTATCACCAACTTCTTCTCACCCACTGCTACTCTGCATCTTCAACATGTGCTCCTTTCAACTTGCTCACTTCTACACTGAGGAATCTGAGAGTGTCCTCACTTCTTTCCCCAAAATATCCTCCCCCAGGTGGCCAGGAGAAGGATGTTGCTATTGGATCCTGACCCTGGCGGTGGATATGAGAGGGAGGATCACCTGGGTGGAGTAGACTTGGGGAGTGGGGATGAGACACGCTTAGTTGAGACATGGTATCCCCCATTTCCCTTTCACTGTCCATTGTCCCCCAAGCCTTAATCCCTTCCCTACATTTCTGGTAAATCATACCCCAATAAATATCAGTCAAGTACTGGGATGAGGAAAAGACCAACTAGAGAAATACATCCTCTATTTATTGTTACAACACATACACACAGCATGTTAAGTACTGGGATGAAGAGGAGGGGAACAAGAGCAATGTAGAACTTCCAAGTCAGCAATTAACAGTCTAATCCTTTTTGGACCAATCAGCATAGCAGGAACTTTAAAAGCAGGAAGAACGGTAAGAATGGAGGCAGCCGTGGAAGCAGGTCTACGAAATTCTGAAGGCGGCGTGGCAGACGGAGTGCTCGAGAATCCAAGTACAATGCAGAGTGTATTCAGCGGGAAGCGAGACAGAAGCTGGGGGCCTGCGACGACCTACGAATGGTCACCAGCGTGATCAGGGGAAGCTTAACAGGGAGGTCCGGGCTGTGAGAGACGCATCAGTGGCAGGAGCAAAGCCACAGGAAGCGGGTTTTGAGATTGAGGTGAGGTGCTACACAAGCGAGAGCACTCGTGGCGGACGGAGACCTCGCTAACACAGTAAGCACTGACCAGTGAGTCAACCGAGTAAAGGGGAAATCGTGGTGGCAGGCACATGTTATACTTATGGAACTTTAATGAATGCCAAACCAAAGTGTAAAGTACTCAAAGTACTGTTTACTGGCTTGCCGTGCTGGTCTGCTGCCTGCTGCCCCTGCTACCATTTCAATTTCAAACGGAACTTTTTTTTTTTTTTTTTCTTGGAGCTGCTGGAAGGAGTGTGGCTGCACAAGTAACGCCTGGAGGACGTCTTAAACTGCAACCCTAAGGTTGCCTGGCTTCCTGCGAAATCAAGGTCTCCTCCCCGGGCCCCTCCCTCGAGTGTGACTCACGCCCGCCTCACTTCCTACTTAAAGCCTTGTGCTCGCGTGCTCGCGCGCGCACCGTGTAAAGTACTCAAAGTACTGTTTACTGGCTTGCCGTGCTGGTCTGCTGCCTGCTGCCCCTGCTACCATTTCAATTTCAAACGGAACTTTTTTTTTTTTTTTTTTTCTTTTCTTGGAGCTGCTGGAAGGAGTGTGGCTGCACAAGTAACGCCTGGAGGACGTCTTAAACTGCAACCCTAAGGTTGCCTGGCTTCCTGCGAAATCAAGGTGACTGTAATGCTCTAACGAGCTGGACTGCCTATTGTGACAAGTGTCTAATGAGCTGGACTGCCTATTGTGACAAGTGTCTAGCGTGGGCGTCTAGCGTTGCGTGTGTAGCGTCTAGCGCTACGTAGGCAAAGTGCGCCATTGGTGCAGCGTAACAAAGAGTTTCTGGGATTACTGAAAGTCGTTTCTTGCTTTTCTTTTTCTTTTTCTCTCACTTAGGTCTCCTCCCCGGGCCCCTCCCTCGAGTGTGACTCACGCCCGCCTCACTTCCTACTTAAAGCCTTGTGCTCGCGCACTCGCGCGCACCGTGTAAAGTACTCAAAGTACTGTTTACTGTTCACTGCTCGCGGGTGGCGGCTGGGCGGGATTGGTTTACCATTATTAGACGCTGTGACAATGGTGAATGGGCTGCGTAGTGGGAGGAAGTTACGTGGTGAGAAGAGCAAGGATCTAAATCAATCAGTGGGTAACCACTCAAACATGTCTGGGACCCCCATTGTAGATGAGGAATTATATTGCTCAAATGAGGTAGGAACATCTAAATGTGAAGAAGTGTTGAGATATGTGGGTGAGCATGTACCCCAGGATGGCGGAGAAAAAACATTGCTTTCAATGAAAGAGGGGGTCATTTTGCCTTTAATTCCCGCGCCGAATGTCCCCCGTCTATCAGATACTTATAAGCTAACTGAAATGAATCATGATAATGAGAATGAGGGGCTGAGTGAGGGCCTGGGGCTTCCGCCCAAAAAGATCTTGTTAGCCACAATGGGGATAAAACCAACTAAACCTAGATTCACTGACGTGTCTATCATTGCCCCGGCTATCGAGGCACTTTTGGATAAACGAATGCGCTTTTCAAGAGGCCCATCAACCCGGGTCAAAGCCCACAATTACTGCATGGAAGATGTACATGTTCACGCGAATCCAGGCTATGTTCCTTGGACGCAAGCCTTGGTACATGCCTGCTTCGATGATTTCTCAGCAAATTTAGAAAATGATAAGGAGGTCCTTAATCAAGATACTAGTTCTCCTGGTAGACATTCAATTACCAATGTATTAGTAGGTGACATAGCAGGGTCGTTACATCATGACGACCCTAAAACGAGCTTATCTCAACTAGAAGTGGAAGCGGAACGCAACCTAATGGAGATATCAGATATAGGGGTAGAGTTCCCAGTGCTATCCAGAATTCTTAATTTGCTTGATAAAGGACATGAATACACTCATGCGCAATTGATGCATACGCATGATGTTATTTTTGACTTATCGGCCAAAATCAATAGAATTGAGGGGCTCTTGTTTGCCTGTGAGGCGGTGGCGGCCCCGACTAAGGGCAAACAAGGGGATGTCCCTAAAATGAGTTCAAAAGAGTCACAAACCATAGGCGACTCAAATAGTGCATTAAAAGTGGGTAATGCGCTGACGGTATGTACTAAAGCCTCACAAACATTGCCTGATATAAGAATAGGGCTTCAACCAGTTCCCACCTTTGCTGAAGTTATGGCCTCTGATGTAAGAAAGAGTAATGAGGCTGTTAATCCTGCCCTGAATCAGCTGTTAGAGTTAGGAACGGCCAATGCCGGGGCCATCAAACAGATTCTGACCACGATCCAAAAGATAAATTCTACTCAGCAACCAGTAAATGGTCTTTATGGTCCGACGGTAATGATGGATGATTCCATAGGACCGCGGTCCAACTCCTTAAGAGTAGAGTCTTTGGATAGTCCGTCAGCTTTGACCAATTTAATTGATCTCGAAGACGATGAACAGAATGCCCATCATGTCTTAGAGGGAGAGAAGGCTGAAGACTTATGCCATGAACCGGTACTTACAAGAAAGCAGAAGAGATTGTTATTGAGAGCTTCAAAACGTAAAATGAAACAAGCAAAAAACCTAAAGAAGTCTACCAATCACCTTGCTACAAACTCTGTTCTTGACTTGTTTAAGATTAAGATAAAAGAAACATCTATGGACGAGGAAAAGATAGATCTATTGCAACTTGATTCTGAGTCTAGGGCGTTATTGAATATTGAAAACAACCAGAGTATGGTTGAGAACTGTAATGGGAAGGAGAAACGAATAATGCCCAATGACCTAGATCCCCCTGATCGGATAGAGGAGGTGTCTTTCTCTAACCATAAGCAAACTGAGCTCCTTAGTTTCTTCCCTACGCTTTACATGAAAAAGGCATCAAAGAAAATTAAGGAAGCAGTCTCTAAGAAACCCCTGAAAAAATCAAGGGAGTTGATTAAAATACCAACTAAACCCATTGAGTCACTGTTAAGTGCAGAAACAAAGCAGGAGGGTAAATTATCTACTCATGATCAACATCAGGAGTTGCTAGCAAACGCACAGGTAAAAGGAGCTGTGCTGAAAGCAATTACTGGGAATGATGAGAATGGTAGCTGTGATTCTTCATCAGGTAACAGCAATAAATGTAGGGCTAGAGACAGATTGCCCTCAGAAAGAGAATTGATAGAGAATACAACTTTCCCCGATGTATATGAACAGGATCTGTCTGATAAGATTATTTCCCTAACCGCAGATATGCCACCCATTATGGGTTGGGAAACTAAGCAACCACCCTCTGCCAGAATAAGTCTGAATAGATCAGCTATGCTGAAGGCTTTTCAAGCGATCCCAGCTTTACGCACTATCAGAAGCAATGATATTGAATGGGTTCGACTGTCCCATAATAACCCCACGAGGATGATTTGTGGTTATCACTCTCACATCATTGCACGATTAATTTGGGCACAAAGGGAGGACCTACAATTACTTGGGCTATTTCCATGTCTATTTAATTCTGAGGAATCTGCAGAAATTTACATTGCAACTATCCCGGAGCAACCAAAGACCTTGAGTGTGGATGGATCGATACCGCAGATTAGTGAAGAGGTATTGAAGCAATTTATGAATCTTGCCGCCTCAATATCGGGGATGATGGGGAAGGGGTCATCAACTTCTCCTAAACCGTCAATAGAGATGGGTAAAAAATAGGAGGATGAGTGTGGTTTGTCCCTGTTGTCATGGAACCCGTGTGGGAGCTCTAATCTAAGGGCGTGGAATAGTGCACTTGATTGTGATTCTCGTCCAGGGATCTGTTTGGTCCAAGAAACTATGATTATGGGTGAGGTAGTTCTGGAAGGGTTTGACTCTCATTATCAACCGGCATCAAGGGGGCAACTAGGACGTCCAGCTGGGGGTCTGGCGATCCTGATTGATAAAAAGCTGAAAGTGATTTCCCACCTGCTGTGGGCTGATGAGGCTTTACTGGTTGTGGAAATGTCAAGCACGGAATCCCAATTTCAAGATTTTATTGTTATTAATTTGTATTGGAATCAGATGGTGACTTCCTTTGAAACCCTAACAGATCGCATAAATTCACTTTTTGAAGAGATCATTAGGACCAAAGCAAACTTGAAAGTGATTATAGGGGGTGACTTTAATGCCACTTGTATAGATGATCATACGGCAGATACTCATTGTAAATCGGACTCTAGAAAGAAATCATATGCGAATGGTGTAAGGTGGGTGGAGTTTCTTATGCTTTGGGACATTCAGTTCATTCCGTTCAAGGCAGGACCTTATCATCATACATGGGCACGAGGTCTTTATACTTCAATGATTGACTATTTCTTTGTCTCCACAGGATGGTTACATCTAGTTGATCCAATTTTGATTGTTAATCTTTTTAAAGGGGATCATTTAGCCCTGAAAACTAATTTGAAGTTGGAAACATTATGTCTTGATGTGGAGCCCAACTTAAGGGCCATTGCCCATGATCGGGCCGGGTTATCAATCAAGTGGACCTCTAGAAGATGTCAATCTTTTAGTGCTGCAATTCTAGAGGACCCGTTGATTAAAGTGAGTGTTGAGAGTAAAGGTGTTATGTGTGTGTGGCAAGAGGTCCAGAATTCCATTAGGATAGCGGTGCATATATCTAACTTGAAGGCAGCGTCTGAGTGCAGGAATCCACCTAAACACCTATACCAATATAGTCAAAGATTTGTTGATCTAAGGAAAGAAAAACGGTATCGAATCAGAAAATTAGGTTTTTGCAAACAGTTTGACTGTGATTACGCGGAGACTAAGGCGGAGATTAACAAATACTATAAATCCCAAATCAAACGGCTGAAATATGAGCTGTTCAATATTAAGAATCAGAATCTCATGGCTGTTTTAATTTCTAAAAACGCTAGGAATCTATGGGTGACTATGCGCACCCTGTTTAGCACAGCCGAGCAGATTGAGGAATCAGCTATCTCCGCTGTTTCCTGGGTAAAACATATCAGAGTAAAATTTGCTATGCCTAGTCAATTTATATTAGAGGAGAGATCGTCATTTCATCCCATTTTCCAGGGTTGTCCATGGTCTAATGAGTAAATACACCTGGCCATCACAAAATCTAAGGGGTCGCGAGCTCCAGGACCAGATGGCATTCCGCCATGTCTTATCAAGCTTAATCCGGAAATGTGGGCGGCATTATTAAAAATCAAATTTGACGCTATTTATTATCTTGGGCACATCCCCGCCTGCTGGTGCTCTGCGATCATTGTCCCAATTTATGAAAAGGGGCCTATGACCGACCCTGGGAACTTCAGGCCGATTGCTCTTATGGATGCCTCGGCTAAGATCTTTACTAATCTCCTACTACAAGCCATTAACCAATATATTAATCAGTCTAACTTACTATCCAAATTCCAAACTGGCTTTCGACGATTCATGGGCTGCCAGCTCAACGCAACTATTATTGCCCATTTGTACCAGCAAACCAAAATGGACAAGGCGGGTTGGGTTTACATGGCGGCCTTGGATCTTACCGCTGCGTTTGATTCAGTAATCAGAGAGCTACTTTGGAATAAATTGATTAAATTTGGTTTCTCATCACAGTTAGTTTCGATCATAGCGGCTCTGCACCACCATACAACATATCGCATTCGACTCACCAAGGCTGGTGTGCTCACCGAACCCATTCGGACTGAGATAGGACTGAAACAGGGCTGCAATCTTGCAGCAGTCCTGTTTAACCTCTACTTATTGGATTTAGACGATCAATGGCAAGAGGCAGTGATTTTTCCTGCAAAATTGGGTATTATTGCATTGAATTGGCTAAGTTTTGCGGATGATTTACTGTTTTTCGATAGGACCCCCTATGGATTACAGACTAAATTGAACCTTTTTCATACCTTTGCATGTAAACATAATTTAACGATTAATACGGAGAAATCCTTTATTATTACATTCAATGAAGGACGTCAAAAAATTAAAAATTTTACATGGTCGATTGACTGCTCTGCGATTCCGAGGGCTCCATCCATGCGTTATTTGGGTTATCATCTGGCATGCAGTAATTCCTGTGAGAACTGGAAGTTAGTTTTAACCAAAAAAGCCCAATCGTTGACTGCACAGCTTAAATTGGTGTACAATCGCCTTGGGAAATTTTCAATGATACCAATGCTTACCTTTTACCTACAAAAGATCGAACCAATCTTGTTATATGCTTTGGATCCTTGTTTTTACAAGATGGATGATATTGTGGATACTATCTAGGGGAAAATGTTAAAAAAGGTTCTGGGTCTTGCAATGTCCATACCAAATGCTATTGTTTGCCATGAGTTGGGAATTCTACCACTATCAGTTAAATGGCATTGGCGAATGCTGACCAACTATGGGAAAATGCTGGCTCCTCCTAAGAATTCATTGTATGAAGAGCTTGCAATAATGACTGAGAAGGGGCATCCTCGGTCGATCTTGATAATTAAGAATAGGATGGAACAATTCCTTTCAGATGCTATGATTTCACATGAGGAGTTGGTATTGGGGTTACCATCATGTAAGACTAAATACTGAAGATAGCACTGGTGTCTGTTGACAGAAAAGATTCAGGAGTACCAAACTTACACTGAATACGCAAAATTTATAAGACAATGGGGATCTCGCCCAAGGTATCAGATCGCGTTTCCATGCAATATTGTAACAAGGATCTACTTAAGATTTCGCCTGAATCAGATGCTTACTAATGAAAAGATTATGTTCTGGCAAAAGTACAAAAATAATGCATTGAGAGGATTATGTAGATTCTGCCAATTACCGGATATAGTTGAATTATTGAAGCACCTTACTGTATATTGCAGGTGCTTCGAACTGGAGCGAAAACGATGCTTTACCACCCACCTCTATACTGAGACGAGCATGAGTAGGGAATCGCTTTGGCAACGATGTATGTGGGGAAGAAGTATAACACTTATTATCTGTTTAACAAACTTCCTTGTTATCATTGAACGGGAATTAGCCGGGAAAAATGATCAGTTGGTGTAATGTATGTATTGTCTGGTACTGTCACTACTTTGGATTTCTGATACTGTGGTAATATCCGGCTGCTTTATAATCCTGCTGAAATGTTAAATGTATGTATGATATTTTCGATTTTAGGTTAGATTTAACGGGATTGCAAAGGATTTGTAGATATTTTAAATTGCAACTCATATTAGAATGTGATTTTTGTAAAGGTTAAACAAACCATAAACAAATAAAAAAAAAAAAGCCAAACCAAAGGAAAGCAAACCTTTTTGAATGCCACTTTGAATGAAAGCAAGAAAATTAACAGTTCTGAATATTGAGTTAAATCAAAGCAAGAAAAGTAAGCACTTTTGAATACCGATCAAAATGAAAAGCAAGTACTGTTGGGTATTGGGTTGAATGAAAGCAGTTTTGTGGAATATTACGCTGTGAAGGAACTGTGTAATTTAAGAAAGTAGGCCAAGTTAATAGTGGTAAAGCAAGAATTGGTAGGTGGGGGGCGTGGTTGCACGGCTACAAGATGGCCACTGCCTGAGGCTCATATCAAGCAACATCCAAAATCCTACTTCATCCTCTCTATCGTGGCTACAGTGCTATGCGGACACCAGCACTAGGACTTACAATACGTTGCTGCGTTGCTTGGAACCCCTTCGCTGCCTCCCTGTGCACTTGTAAGTATGTTTTGAGGCCCACGACTTCCAACGAGGCAGGCCTGCACTCCTACGGCGAACACCACCTCCACTAGCTGGACCAGCGCCGTGCACTGCACATTGCCTTTCGCCTTGGAGATCCGGAGCACCGCGGCATACACCGGCGCGACTGGAGTCAGCCCTCAGCCCCCTGGATTTAGGTAATTGGCCACAGCACCTCCCTGAGCCTCTTCGTCCATTTACACCCCTGTCCCTCCCCCCCAGCGGCTCCCTGTCTTAAAACCGCTGCCCTCACCTGGCCCTCCTGGGTCGCTGGCCCTGCTCTTGATCCACCAGCATTTCCGGCCTGGAGCGGCTGGCGGCCCTCAGCGCGTGCAGCACCTTCTCCTGCTTCTGACTCGGGGTGGGGGGGGTGTTTGGGGGGGCGTGTTGGGTGCAGGGTTCGGTGGTGGGGGGTGGGGGGGGGAAATCAGGGAGGATACCTTGGATCAGGCTCCTTCCAGCTAGCACTGGCCCGCGGAATGCTGTACTGTTCCCAGCCATGCCCCTCTTAGCCCTACAACTGCTCACGGAGCACCAAGGTCTCCTGGGCTCACTCAGGCTGCAGGCCACAGCGACTCCCCATTGACTGCCCTCACAGGGGGGGGGGGGTCCACGCCACGCTCTCCAAGCCTCCTCTCCACACTGCGGGGAACCCCGGTGGCTCGTTACCTGTCCCAATGAGACAGCCCTAGCCTGGGCCAGAATCTGCACTAATTGAAATAGCACTGGCTGGGCGCTGAGACACCTCTACTCATCCTGCCCTCATCAATACTCTAGATTGCCACCTGCTCAGTGGCTCTTGCAGCTCCCTGGCTTCTTCTGTGCGCCCACTGTGCAACACTATGGGTAACAACAAGAAACAGGCTAACATTGACCAATTTGTACGTCAGGACCAGGCCTCCCCTCTACCTGCCACAGCCTCTACCCCAACTACCATAGACGTGTCCACCCTGAATCAAACTTTGCTCGCCCTGAAGAACAGCACAGACAAGCTGGGTGCTAAAATCGATACGCTGACATTCAGGGTCGAAACATCAGCCATTCAACTATGTGGCCGCATGACCGAAGCTGAACACCGTATCGGGAGAACGAGCACAGGGTCATATCTCTGCAGAGAGTGTCACGACTTGTTTGAGGGCTCACCTGTTTAGGCTTTGTAAGCTTCTTTTTTGTTGGATCTGACTGCCCGCGTTTCTTGAAGGTGCGGGTCTCGTGGAGGTAAGGACGTGCTCCTTCTGACGCCACTCTGTCGGTAGTAGCTGACCTGGAGTTCAGTGTTCAACAGATGAATAGTCAGGGACAGTAGGGCGGTCAGTAGGCAACCGCGGAAGTCCTGGAGGGAGTTCTGCGGAAGGCGGTGAGTCACAGCCGCAGTCGAAGTCCGGGAATGCTCTGGAAATCCTGGGTAAGAGATAAGGCAGTCCGAGGGAAACCGCAAGGTGCAGTCCTGGATGGAGTGCCGCGAAAGACGGTGAGTCGCAGTCGAAAGTCCGGGAATGCACCGGAAATCCTGGGTAAGAGGTAAGGCGGTCCGAGGGCAACCGCAAGGGTCAGTCCTGGGTGAGAGCACCGTGGCAGGTGGAGAGACACAGCCGCGGAAAACCAGGAAGGCTCAAGGAAGCGAGGGAATTCCTAGGAGCGAGCCGAGGAACAACACTTGAGCAAGGAATTGTGAGCGAATTTACACGCGCCGAACCGCAGGGGTGGGGCGCATATCTAGGCGAGCTAGAAACTATACTGCTGATCTGAGAGCGGCGCCCGCCATGTTGGGAGGGCGTGGGAGCAATCTGGCGCTTTGTTGAATGGACCAGGAGGTACAAAGGGGGCAGTAGTGAGATTTCATGACAGAGAGGTTGCAGCATTACAACAATCAGTGAAGTGGGTGGAAGCAAAAAATGACGATCTGGAAGGGAGATTACGCAGGAACAATGTGCGCATTGTGGAAGTCCCCGAATCAACTCATATCGACAACATGGAACTGTTTGTGGAAAAACTCCTTATTGACATACTTGAGCACCCCCCACTTTCCGTTATGTTCTTAATCGAGAGGGCCCACCAATCCCTTGCCCCCAAGCCTCCCCCTGGAGCTCCTGACAGGCCCATCATCGCAAAGGATCCTCAATTACAGGGACAGAGACACCATCCTCAGGACGGCAAGGGATAAGGGCGAATTACGATAAGGCTCATCGATCATCAAGCTGTTTCCAGACTTCAGCCCCCTGGTGCAAGAATTGAGGAAGTCGTTTCAAGCAGTTACAAACAAACTCAGGCAGTAAAATCTGCTGTACGCCATGATGCTCCCTGCCAAGCTCTGCATTGTCCACAACAGCAAAACCTGGTTCTTCACAAACCCATCTTCGGCGGACCATTTTGTCTCTGATTTACCCGATACGTCCACAGCCCATCTAGACCCCAACCGTTGACCAAGGCTCTCCCCCTCCTCCTTGTGCTGCTACCTGCCTGTATTAGGGGCCATTGGCTGTACCAGTTAATTCTCCTACTCCTGGTGGGTGTCCCATCATCCCACTATTTCCTCCTTTGTGCCCCTAAATAGCTATTGCAACCCTAGTCATGTATGGGGTTTTGTCTGCTTCAGGATAGTGCTATATTGTGTTTGTTGCTGGCCACTCGAGCTAAGTGGCCGCGATCAGTAACCTGTTGGCGCAGTCACAGCGCCCTGTTTCTTCTGTGGTTTTGTTCTGTTGGGATGGGAACTGTGCCGGTGTGTTGGTGTTTCTGGCGTGGGAGCGGGGTGCTTAAGGGGGTTGTTTTACACTCAAGGTGCCTACATGATTACTGTCTTATGTTGCTAAATAACATGTTGTATAGATATGCGTGCTGTCTGGGAAAGTTTAAGTACGTGTTGCTATGTTCATTCCAGTGTACCATATTAGTGACCATATGTCCACACAACCATGAGTGGTGATTCCCTAAATATAATGTCCGGGAATATCAGAGAGGCTACCAACAGAAAAACATTTTGATTGGTAATTAACCATGCCAAGATGCATAGTGTCAATGTTTTGTGTCTTCAGGAGACACATTTGCCCGCGGATGGACCACTCCCAGTGGCTAGGGGCTGGGGGATACATCGATATGGGGCCTCTTTCTCATCCCTGTCTAGGGGAGTTGAGATATACATACATCAGTCCTTGCAATTCCGATTGCATGAGAAGGTCACCGATGTGGAAGAGCGCCATATTCTTCTTGCAGGTGAATGCTTAGGGGTGAAGATTTCAATTATTAATGTTTATGCTCCGAAGGCTGACACACCTGACTTTTTCAGAATATCACTTTCATGATCCATAAATTGCCTACACATGAAGTAGTGTCTGTGGGGGACTTTAATCTGGCACTGTCACTTGACCTGGATCGGTCTATGTCAGCACAAACTGTACTTCCTAAAGCGGGCATTACCTGGGGGGGCTATAGCCGAATTCTTTGGGCTGGTGAATATATGGAGACACATGCATCCCGATACAAAAGAGTTTTCGTTTTTTCTCTGGGGCCCATGGCACTGCCTCCAGGATAGACTACATCATGTTGTCTGTCCCCCTGGCCAGTGCAACACAACATACCAGAATGTTACCAAGAACACCATCTGATCATTCCCCAGTTCTGGCTGTTATCTCGTCCCTGACTGACCATGGCAACCCCTACGCTGGCGTTTCCGCCCCACGCTCTCGAAGATGCAGTGTTCCGGAATGGAATACAGGGGGGATATTCTCAAATACTTTCCTACCAACGTTGACTCTGTCCCCGATTTACGACGATATGGGAGGCCTTTAAGGTGTTCATAATGGGATGCTGTATTTCCAGGGAGGGCGGTGTCCTTAAACCCGTGAGGATGTCCATGTGCAGTCTAGAAAAAGAGATTAAAGAACTGGAACATAAACAGACTCGGGCAGTGATGCACAGGTCGATAAGTTGCTAGCAGACAAACGTCTCAAGCCCTCCGAGACTGTGCACAGGGAAGACAAATACTTGGGGGACCCGTTCTTGCTACCAAATACGCAGAAGAAAGCAGACGCAGTTGCACTCTCGCCTGGGCAAACCGCAAAGACAGGGGACAGGGAGGAATACTGGAGGTAACTGACCCCGATAGGAACCTGGTTCGTGAGATTCGCGAGATCAAAACCATATTTTGCAATTATTATAGTCAACTGTATTTGTTTCAGCTTTGTCTCCGCAGAGGAAATCAGGTCATACCTTGACCGGGTTGCCCTGGGATGGCTCGACCCCACACAAGCGGACCTGATGAATGCCGCCCCCCACTTCCGTTGAGGAAATCCATAAGGTAATTTGGGATCTTCTGAGCAGCAAAGCCCCCGGGTCAAGATGGCATCTCTGTAGAATTCTATAAAAAATACACTGAGATCCTCGCTCCGCATCTATGCAGCATGTACAAATACCACATGTCCGCGGGCCTCCTCCCGGAGTCCACCAAGTCAGCAGTTGTCATGTTCCAGCTTCAATCTAACAAGGACCCTCATAACTGTGCTTCATACAGACCCCTATCACTCATTAATACAGACAACAAAATCCTGGTAAAACTATTGGCGGATGGACTTCTCCCCATATGGGTGCCTTAGTGCTTCCAGACCAGGCAGGCTTTATCCCAGGCAGGTTCACGCAGAATAACCTGAGGCGCCTCTTCTCCCTGATGCACAATGTTAACAAAGACATCCCTATTGTGGTTGCGGCCCTCGACACTGAGATGGCCTTCGACTCCATCGAATGACCGTTTCTGTTTGAAATCTTGCGCAGATCGGGTCTGGGTCTCCATTACATACAATAGATCTGCCTATTATATAAAGTCTCACAGGCCACAATATTGTCAAACCAGCTGGCCTCAGACATTTTTCCTACTAGGGGAACGACACAGGGGTGCCCCTTCTCTATCCTTTATGCCCCGAAGGTAGAACCCCTTGCATGCGCCATAAGGGAATTTCATTCACATAGAGGGGTTCAACATTACTCACAAGTCTCTATTATATCTCTCTATGCAGATTATATGTTGTTGTACATTAAGGACCCCAAGCACAATCTCTAGCCACTAGTACATGAAATCCAAATATTTGGGGGATTCTCAGGATTACGAATTAACTGGTCCAAATCCAAAATTCTGCCACCAACTACCACGGTACTCCCAGCCGACGTCGACAACGAATTTCATGGGTGCCCATGGAGGTATGAGGTATCTTGGGATAATAGATTCCACCTGTCCATTCAAGCTCTTTGAGGAAAACTTTTAGTTGCCCTGGAACAGCTGGAGCACAGGGTCAGCATCTGGATCCGCCTCCCCCTGTCCCACGCTGCGCGTCTTGCCTTAGCCAAGATGGTAGTGGTGCCTAAGATGCTCTACATTTTTAACAATGATCCACAAATACCGCCCTCGTGGTTCTGGAAGCGTGCTTGATCTAGGTTATCTAAACCGGTGTGGGTCGGTAAATGGGCTCGGATCGCTCTTGACACCCTGGCACTGCCTTATGCCTCTGGAGGCCTGGATTACCCAGACCTATACTTCTATTTCCTTGCTGCTCTGATCCAGTATGCCATATGGTGGTGGCAAGCCACTCCAGAAATTCCGCACAACATCAAACTAGAAAGGGCAGCTGCTCATCCATACGATCGGAAGGGCTTGTTATGGGGGACACCCAGATGTATCCCCAGGGACGAAATACACCCCATAGACGTGACCCGGTGGGCATGGTACCAGGCAAACTCTGGGGTAGGCCTAGGTGGCAATTATCATGCTGATTTGCTTTATACTCGTTCATGGATCCCTCTCACCTCCGAGATCTTCCAAACACAGTTTAAGAAATTAGATGTCCACCTCCAGGGAGACCGGGTACATGTGGGCAAATTCATACAATGGAACGTCCGAGGTTCATGGAACGCAGTCCCTCTTCTACTGTATTATAGGCTATGGGAAACACTCGGTGGGCCGTGGAATGATTTTCCGTCTGCGCCGGCACTTTCCTTACTGGCCCAGTTTGTGACCAACCCCTCTGGCCATAGTGGCGTAGTTTCTGCTTCTACAAACTAATAAAATCTCTAAGCCCAGTCCCCCGGGTGCTGTTCAGGGCCAGGTGGGACAGGATACTGGATACACCCCTGCAGGAAAACCAATGTCAGGAGATTTGTAGAATGACCAGGAAAATCTCTTTGAACTCCAGATGCCGTCTTATACAGCTCAAGTTCCGTCATCAGTCCTACCTCTCCCCTGCACAATTACACAAATACTAACCTAAGAGAAGCGCCTCTTGCCCGCGGTGTAACTTTGACTACGCTGATTTTATACACATGGCTTGGAACTGGTGTCATATGCACTCCTTTTGGGAGGGTGTGTTCGGAGCCATGGACAAAATGGTTCCGGGCTGCCCTCGGGACTCCTGTGGCATGGTTATCGGCATTGTTTCACACCCCCACTAGATCTAAAAAGAAACTCTTGGCTATGGCCCCTGTGGTTGCCAGAGCGTTCATTGCTAAAACACGGATGAGGCCTAAACCACCCTCGGTGAAAGAATGGATCCACATGTTGAAAATATGTGAAACCCGGGAAACATCCTACTTTTCCTCTCTCCCTCCTGGCACCAGGCCAACTGATTTCTGGGCCCCTTTCCAGACATATATCCTTGGGAATGAAGACCCTACTGCCTCATAATGTGGCGTGAATGTTTTGATAGGAATATTTATCCTTCTGGTTCAGCACTGGAATTATCTGCTTCTGTCACACATCTTCCCCCTTTGTGTTGTTCATGTATATTACCAGTTGTGGCATAGTTTGCCCCAGCGGCTCAATCAAATTTGATTCTGATTTGCCCATTCAGCACCTCACCTGTAAGAGGATGTGAAATGGGATTGAACCAAGTACCACTGTAGAGCTGTAACAATGGCAACGTGCATATAAGGAAGAAGCCAGACAGGTCTCAGTTGCGTGACCTGTAATGGGTGGACCGTGTGGTGCGACAACTGCGCCTAGACCAAGGATGCCCACTTATGGAAAAGCCACTTAAATACCTGCAATGAAGCTTGTTATTGAATATCAAGGGAAGTTGATGTGAGCTGAAATTAATGAACTGTGCTTTGTGAACTTGATGAAAGATAACCAATCCAGAAGAGCTGCAAACTATTATGAAGAACTGTGTTTTGAAACAGTGGAGGGACTTGAAAGCTTGGGGAAAGCGCACCCCTTCGCATTGTGAACTATCCTGAACTTTGGGGAAGGGAAACCCTTTACAAACCAAAAGCTGGAAGAAGCTCAGAACCTTTATTTGAACACTTCTTGTTTGATGCGGACATCCCTACACATTGTATACAAATAGATGCGAGAGCAAGCATAGGTTTTGGATACAGACAGACTTTTACTTTGGACTTCCTGACACAGACTGTCCTTGGTTTATTTAGGTTGGAAAATCCCACCTTAGCATAGGGCAAGATAGGCCTTTTCCCAACCCTTTTTCTGTAAATAACAGTTTCGACATTAAATTTGAATTCAGTTGTCTGTATCTGCTTCCTGATGCCTTCACAACACCCATCCCAAAACTCCAGCCTCCTGTTCCAACGATCCACACCAATAAACAATCTCTGGGTTTGAGAGTACTATCCCTGGCTTGGTTTCTTGGCTAGTGGGCGCTAGTGAGTCTTTTAACTGGGGCAGGGTTGGGATTGGCTGCTGCTCCTGGGTGTATCTGGCTGCACTTTAGGCCTATGGGGCCGGGCCAAGCCTTCATCTGTCATACCTGTCATCTTGGATTCCACACCTCCCTCCTGACACGCACTAGAGCTGCCTGTGAAGGGCCAGGTCTACTGTTCCCTCGCCATGGGATTTGTATGCTGGAAACTCTTAATAAGCTCTTAAACTTGTTCGGACTTGCTGTGTGTTGGAAACCATGCACCCTCAGTGAGGGAATGCTTTGCCAGGACACAACAAATTGGTAGCTTTGGCCCACATGCAGAGAAATCTGTGGTCTGAAAATTAATCACTTGCATCACTGTTTCAAGTCTGTGTCTCCAGCACTCAGAGTGTATCTCAGAGGCTTTCCAGTGAATTCCCTGAAAACGAGGGGTTGGACTATAACAGCATTGGGATAAATGTTACTACCAGCGTGTGAATGAAATTGAGGTTGGACAAAGTGAAGCTATTTTTTTTTTATCCACACATACCAATTTTGAAGCCAGACGGCACTGTCATGGTGGTTCTGCATTCTAGTCTCAGCATTGCTCTGCTTGTGTGACTCATGAGCTGTCCGTTTCCTCTCTCGTTCCCCACTGTCAGTAAACGAAATAAGGAAGGCACAAGTGGGTAGATGAGCCACATCCTCCCTCTGTGGTATGTCTGCAGTACAAGCTCTTTATAAGTAATAGAGCTTCTCTAACTTCATCATTGGCCATTCAGTTCGACTGCCCTTTCAAGTGCAGTTAAGGAAAATAACCACGTTCCATTCTCTGGGAGCCACATTTCTCAATTCTCAGAGGATGTCTCGAAATCTGTAACTAAAATATTTTTTCCATAATCTCTTTGGGTAGCAAGCTCACCTCATGTGAATTGCTTCTAGATGGGTTCTGTCACAGTAGGGAATCAACAAAACATTCGATACATACAAGAAGGGAGTCTCATCTTTATTAACTCGGGAATAGTTTGATGAACGTCTATGGGCCAGGTGTGGAACGGAATTCCTGAGGTACTAAAGTGTCTGGATGGAGGTACAACAAAACAAGTGTGAAGCTCTAAACTATGAGGATTTACTGTTCCAGTCCAAGCCCAATTCACTATTCCACAAGAGATTTCCAGGGATATAAATCGGTGCTGGCTATTTCCATGTACACTCAGTCACATGTTTTTTCTAGAGCCCCTGCACAATTTCTTGGTTCCTTTCCTGTTGCTCGCTGATCCCTCTGTTGTTTACTGGGTTCTAGGGCATACCCACAAATGAATGTACCAGGCAGGAACGTATCTCACCCACCTAGGTGATATTTGGGATCCAGTTATTCTCACCCACCAGCTATGTATTCGCCTTCCTAGGCTGAGCCTGTTAGAGGTTGTAATTGGTTTCCTTTAAGCCCGGAGCAGGCTTATAATCAGTTCCTTTCTCCTTCAAGGCCCTTGCCAGAACCCGGGTCAGAACCACCAGTTGGTTCATGACAATGTGTGTTACTTCAAAGTCCTCTGGCTCCTTCCAGGACCTGGGATATAGCTTCAGTAGGCTTTTGGCAACATGCTTCAAAACTTATTCTTAAATTCGGTTTCAATGCTACCATCAAATCTCATGCCATGCACATGGACCTTGGATCTTGTGTAAGTCCAGAATCTACAGGAAGCAAATGCACAATGTCTTTACTGCCACTGCTTAGTGGGTCTACTCACTCCCAGGAGATCCCTTTTCTCTGGTTAACAGTTTCTTTGCTTGTGGATACAGATTGGTCCACCTCCTTTGTTGTGGCACACCTCTCAGGTCTGTCCCTGCCAGCGACCAGCCTCTGAGTGCAGGTTTGCACAGTGTACCAGAGGCCCAGAAGGGCCCTGCCTTCACTCCTCCACATAATGTCTCTTGACTTGCCCCACCCTGAACCAGAATTTACCTTTCTAAGAGGTGGTGCCTTCAGCACCCATAGGAAGCTCAACCCACTCAGCTCAGATGACTCCTTGATCGGAGGGGAGCTGGCAGGAGCAGTTTGCACTAACACAAATGGTCCTGCCTCCGACAACCAGCCATTCACCTGTCCGGGACTTATGGGCATCCCAGGTTCCAATCTGCAACTTCCCTAGCCCAAAGGGAGACCTATTCCTGGATGTCCTTCTGTTCTGATGGTCATTAGGGAATAAACAGTGCCACCCACTAGCAGATCAATGGCCTTTTCACTCGCCTGTGGTTCTGCACTCTTCTCCTGGCTGCAGGTATGTCACACACACATTCAAACATTCTACAGAAAGATTGGGGTGAATCAAAAGTAAAAAGGAATTCTTTGTTTATCTACTGTGAACTTGGTGCAATTTTGTTTCCCGAGAGGTCTTAAATCAGACGCTGCAAAAAGTAGACTGGGGAAGGAGTGCCTGTAAATAACATCTCCACCAATTTTGTCCAACATTCTGTGGTTTTTAAGTACTAGACGGTATTGAAAGAAAGCATACTCAAATGTGTGTTATCTACTGTGTGTAATTGTGCAGGGAGTTTCCTTTTATTTATGTTAGTCTTTGTCACAGAAGGCTCAAGAACAAACCAACCCCCGAAGACAGAGAAAGTGTCCTTATTGGAAAATTTGAAAAGGAGCTCACTGAGGGCCGTCCCTCTCTACCTCATCTAGTGTGGGCCATTCCTAGACTAGCCCAGAAATCCTGCCGCACCAGGAGGATCTCTAGAAATTAGCCAAACACCCTTTCTAAGTACCTCCCTTTGGGAACAATCTAGGTGGGTCCCTAACCTAAGTTCTCCCAATGCAATGCATTATAAGGCTATGTGCCTTTCAGGCACTCAGACCCCACCTGGTCCTACACTTCCTTCTACTCTCCTCCCCTTCTTTCACCATTGCTCCATTCTCTCCCTATATGGCTCTTCCTGTTCTCCCTCCAATGTTCTCTCGCTATACTACCCTCTCCTGCACTGCTCACCACTACTACTACAGCACCCCTCTACCACACTACCTGTACTCGCCCCACACTTCCACACTTCCTATTACTACACTCCCTTTCTCCATGACACTACTTTCCCATCTCCACTACACTGCTCTCCCCCAGCCATTCAACTTTCAATCCCTCCGTCACCTGTTAATTCACTCTCTACTCTACATTTTAGTATCACTCACACACCTTAGACGCACATCAAACCCAAGTACCACTTCCTTTCACCAACCAATGCCTTACCTTGCCCACTCTTTCCACAATTCTCCTCGCCGTTCCTCTACGCCATCCTTGTACCACCTTGCCTCTTGGTCCTCCTTCGGTATCATCATAATAACCCAGACTGTCTGGTTTCCTGAACCTTCTTTTTTACCTCCCTCTGTCCCAGCCATTGGTACCCCCCCTCACCCACCAGTAAGGTGGTTCTCTGGGCCAATCCCTGGCTTCCTTCCCTCAGGGAAGGGTTGCAGACATTGAAAAGTGTAAAGTGGGCCTTAAAACCGGCCATCTCTTCATATTCAGGTCTGCCAGTGTTTGGTAATGAACTGTTCTTTTTCTTGTTCTCGTCTGTGGATGAATGGAACAAATGCCCCCCTTCAAAAGGGAGATCTAGGATACGGTCTTGAACGTCCGTGCTAAATGTGGTAGCTGCCATCCGTCTCATATCAGTGGCCATCCAAATGGTGCTTCCGGCCGTGTCGATATGCGCCACCACCAATTCCATTGTGTCCTGTGCAACTAGCCTGGCTTCGGCCAATCCTGCCTTGAAGGACACTCATCTGTCTTCTGGCAGATCTGGAAGGAAGTCTGCAATTCCCCCCCCCTCCCCCCCAAGTCTCTGATTAGCAGCAGTCATCGTTGCGTCTGTGCTTGCTTGGCGCAGGTGGAGGCCGGCGTTGGAATACATTTTCTTTCCATTGGCCTCCAGAGTTTTCTCCTCCCTGCCCAAAAATACTGTGATAGAGAGGACGATGTGGACGCCTGGGGTTTAGCATACATGGAAGCCGCCGCCGCCATCACGGAGGAATGTGGCTGAGGGTGAACCGATGGGAGAGGATCTTCAGCGTGCCTATATTAGGCATCCATATGCTAGTTGGTGGGCAGTGTTGAGTGGGGCTTGGACCAACCATTTTTTGTCAGAGCTTCCACATCTTTCGGGACAGGAATGCACAATCTGGAAGCTAATTTGATTGTCAGGACTTCAGCTAGGACTCCACCTCCACCCTCCCCGCCTCCAGTTGTTTCTTCTGAGAGATGCCCAGCTATTCCAC
The DNA here is from genome assembly GCF_040938575.1 of Ambystoma mexicanum. Taxonomy (NCBI): domain Eukaryota; kingdom Metazoa; phylum Chordata; class Amphibia; order Caudata; family Ambystomatidae; genus Ambystoma; species Ambystoma mexicanum. Next base: position 91,332,978 of record NC_090936.1, read on the forward strand.
CAATCCCACTAGCCTGTCATGGAAGGCCCTTGCTGAAGACAAGGTTTCTGAATCCTCCTTGTCTGTGTCCCCTTGGTCCATGGCCCCTTGGTCTGCAGGATCACTGGGCGGAGTTGCTGGTGGACTTACCGTGGCCTTGGGCACTGCAGGCAGTGGAGACAGCGCTGTGATGCTAGGCTGCACGGGGGCCGGAGTAGACGGTGAGAGCACTGGGGATAAGGGTGGAGCCGGCTGCAGTTGAACTGGAGCCAAAGGCTGTGAAGGCGTAGATTGAAGCATCTCCTTAATAAGAATTGTAAGGAAGGCATGGCACCAACATTAAGACAGACACATGACCACAGTTCAAGGGTTTTTATTGAACTTCAAAAAGGGGTTGAAAAACGCCCATCTAATCCTAAATCTACAGATGTGTGCAAGCTACGACCATCAAATAATAAGCAGTCCTAGTGGTTTCTTGTCAAAGTAAAATGGCCTACACTAATAAAGCTATTGCCAATCCTTACCTCTAAATACAAATAGTGGGAAAGCAGTGTTTACGAAAAACAAAGAAGTGTTCAGAAAATGATATGTCGGGATGTTCAGGCATGCTTCCCTTCCCCATGTTTTTAGCACGGGACAAGGCCATACGGCTCAAGCTTAGCACATTATCTGGCTTCTCTAGCACGAGGATACAGTTCAATCATTAGCTTCAGGGTCTTCCGTGCCCAAGTCTCTTTGCATTTCAAAGACTCTTCTCTCAATGGGCCTGATATGACAAACAAACAATACGTTCTTTTCCTCTTCGGACTTTCACAAGTACTCAATTTCTCAGGCGATTCACTATTCACCTAGGATCCTTCTCAGCCAGGCTCAGATCCTCTTAACACAATGTTCGCAGGATATTCATACATCCAATTTATCAGGTGATTCACGGTTCACCCCGGATCCCCCTCAGCCGGGCTCAGATCCTTTACAATACAATATTCAATCAGTCTCCCTCTGCCGGGCTCGGACCGATTTCAATTTCAAACTTAACGTTTTACACAAACTTCCTTTAACCAAAAGCTCTCAGCTGATCTCCCTCCGCCGGGCTCGGACCAACTTCATCTACTTTGTCATCAACTTTCTTTATGCCATTGACATCCAAGACCTTTGAATGTGCACAGGACTACTTTTCCCATGCTTGACCCATTTCAGGACTACTTGGATTTCACAATACTTTATCACTCTTTCGCTTTTGCCACTTTTCGGTTGCATACCTAACAGAGACCTTCGAATGCGCACACACAAAATGCCGGACCATTCTGTCTAATGTATTGTATCTTGGCTTCAAAGTTCAATCACTCAACAGTTGTTTAATTAGGATGTTCACGTCGATTACCACATATCGCTTCGTATACTGTTCTCTTCAGCTTTTACTCATACAATGTTGCCACTTGCAACCTTGGCTTCCACACAGACCGGTCTAGTGTCAGTCTCCCCAACTCAATGGCTGTGCTGACTTCACTGGCTTTGTTTTGTTGTAGGAGCCATAGACAGTACCACAGTGGCAAGAGATTCTCCCCGCCTTGACTATCGATGCGGAAGAACCCCGGTCACCTCCGACACACAATGCAAGATTCTTCAGCCTTGATTCCAGGTCTTATGGTTCCTATTTTCGAAGGTTCATGAAAATAATGGTCTCTTGTTGAAAAGGTCAAGGGTACATCTATCCTTGCAATCCCCTTCGTTCTTGTTGTCATCCTGTAACTGCTGCTTCATCGTGTGCTTTGCCTTTGTTAGGGAGAATTCTCTGTTTAGGCTGAATTTCCTAACCTAGTGAGTCCCCCAGCAGCTTTGCTGGATTTTTGGGGTTTATTTTTTTCTCCTGCCAAGAGTGAGACTCTTTTACCCTCACTCTTGGGCATGATTTGAGTGCGCTTCTTTGAATCTAGATGTGTTTACCGGGCTATGGAGTCTTTTACTCCATAGGGCTTCATGTGTTTTTGTGATGTGTGTTACACAGAACCCTCAGTGCAGTGACACAGGGGTGTCATAGTGACCCCCCAGTATAGACTCCATACCCTGGGACTGACTACTGTCTCCCAGGGCATGTAAAGTCACCATTGACTTTACTAGTCTTAAATTCTGAACAGAACCAATAGAAACCATCATATTGTGGACGTACTGGCTGGGGCAATTCAATTGCCCCAGGGTCTGTTAGTCGAGGGGGCACATCTCCGTCCCCCCTGATCGAGTTTTGGCTGGTGGCAGTGGATACTACTTTTTATATTCAACCGCGAATATTTTCCTATGGGATTTCCCATTGTTTTAGGCTACTACCTTTATTTAATTATTTACGGTAGCCTCGAACATACCGCCGGTTTATTTAATTAATATTAATTCTCCGGTTGGTATTTTTTGCCAAAACTTGATTCTAAAATGGCGTTTGTGTTCTCTTCTGTGACTCCAACCCAAGTCGAGCCCTTTGTTCCACTTTTTGGCGGGCTTATCCACAGAAGCGCTCCAAAGTGGTGCCACTCTGTCTGGGGTACTTAGGAGGGGTGGAGGGGAATTTAGGCACCCAGGACTGAGTTGCCTAGGCAACTCAAGTCGCACTCCATCCTGATTGGCCCAAGTGGTGAGCCGGCCGGCTCACTACTTAGCATGTTTGAGTGACAGCTAGGCTGAGTGAATGGGGGTTTGCTGCATAAAAGCAGGGCTTTGGGGACTGGAACTTCAGAAGTCGCCACAGGACCTAAGAATCCGACGAGGGAGAAGCTGAGCCGACCTACCACGACACCACCACCGGTGGAGCCCTGCTGGACTGCCTCACCACTTTTCCCAACGACAGAGAAGATCTCCCGCCGGAGAGTCTTCTTCCTTTGACTGGTGGGGATAACCAGTTTCACCGTCTTTTCGCCTTCCCGACGTACCTCGTAGCCGCCTTGCCTGTGCCAAGAACCCGGCAACCGGGATACCACGTTTTACCACGACCGCGAAACAAAGGTACCACCTTTAACCGGAAAACTCCACGGCTGGTTTCTTCCCTGGTAGTGCAACGACCTTCATCTTTCCTCCAAGTCGAGATCTTCTCTTCCTCTGGACGACGACGCAACTTGCACCCACTACAAGGAACAACTGCCACCGCTGGAGGATCCTTCCCACTTAAGGTACTGTATCCTGCCTGGCTTCCCTTGCTACCGACTGTACGGGGTAGATTTAGCCCCCGGCTTTCGAACCTGGGTTAGCCTGGGACACCCTGGCTAAACTTTCCTAAGCCTCTCTAAACTCTTTTTGAACCCTCTGCAAGACTTTCTAAGCCTAGTGTAACTGTGTGATCTTGGGCGCATTTGTGCTCTGCTCTCTCTAAGAGTGGGCCCAGCCTTTGGATTTTGGCTCACCAGTGACTTTTGCTCTTCTGCCTTGCTTATTGTGTTCCTGAATCTTAGAGTGGTGTACCTTTCCATATTCTGTCTTTTTCCCTCCCTTTCTCACAAACTTATTGGATTGCAATCTAGTTAAGCGCTCACCTCTGTATGAAAATAAGTGGTGTTTTACTGTGACTTATCTGATAAGGAAAAAGGGGTGTATATATTACAATAGTAACTGTATTTAGAATATTTTACAATAAGAGTGCTGGAGTGTTTCAAACTGTGTGTTTTTAAATAAATAATTATATACTTTGATACCAAATCTCTGGTCAGTGTTTGCTTGTATTATTGTATCTGAGTGCCTATTGTGTATACTTTGCATACTGCCTAACTCTTCTTGAGAGAAGTCTGACTGCTCAGCCACAGCTACCAGGTAAATCTGGGTGGTACAGACTGCTACCAAGTGGGTTTACTGCCAACACCTGTAGTCTTAAATCTTTTGCAGTGGTCCCCAAGGGAACTGCACAGGTTTCTGCCTAACAGCCTTGCTCAGAGCTCCGCCTTTTTTCCGTGTGGGGAAGTGTAATGGAAGTTAGGTGTGTGCAATGGTCAGTAATTGCCTGACCCTTCCCGACAATTGTATTGGGACATGTCAGGTACACGGCTCGGGTGTTAGTCCATTTTCTCTTATGGTGAGCTGTCATTGAGATAGTGTTTGTGTCGGGAAACAGGGGGCACTGAGTTCCTAAGTATCCTACCTGGTAGGATGGGGAAAAGGTGTTACAGGGAAGGGGATACTGTATCTCGCCATCCAGTGTCCCACTCTCAAAGACCCCTCACCCAGGTGATCCTCCCGCACTTGTCCACCCCCAGGGACTGGATCCAAAAGCGATGGCTGTGTCCTGGCCACTGGGATGACAGATCTCTGGGGACTAACGGGTGGGACACCTTCAGGTTTCTCACAGGATGCTCCCCATTTGAGGAGACTTCATCAAAGTGAGACATTTCTAAAAGAATCATTAATCGCATGCTGGGGCTGCATGCTCCTGCGCAGGTGAAGCTGGCGTAACAGGCATGGAGGGCTGAGCTCTTCCCGTGCCAAGTCTGCCCTGTGACGCGCTGACAATGAGGGCACTGGGTAGGCTGTGCACCATGGTATTTGTGGCGTGAGCATGGGGGACCATTCCACCCTTGGAGTGAAGTCCTGCCATTGGGGCATGTTTGAGTGAGGTGGGTCCGCACACGAGGCCTTTGGTCAGCCTGTGCTGCCATTTTATCCTGGACCGACGAGCGCAGGATCTGCATGTCTGTCGAAGTACTGGCTCTGGCATCTACCAGTTTGTTTGACAGCGTAGGTACGGTGAACAGCTCCCTCCACCTTACAAGCTGGTTTTTGAGTGACCGGGGAGTAAGGGCAGTGCACGCTGAACAGCCGTCACAGCCGTGATCTTTGCTGAGACAGTGAAGGCAGAGCCTGTGCGTGTCCAACATCGGAAAAATCTGTAGCAGGAAGGTCAACTACTGAAGCCCGCCAGGGCCGACATGCGCTGGGAAGGGGCGAGGCATCAGAGGGTGGTGAATAACAAAGTTCGTAGGAATTAGAAAATATAACAAAAAAAATAGTGGGACAAAGGTCCCCCGGGGAAGAAAGAAACATGTGTAATTAAAAGGAAACGGGTCTCAACCACCAGTGTAGGTGAAGCAGGTCTGCTCCAGTCGACGTGGAAAAGAGGACTGGGGTGTGGTGCCAGAGGGCGGTGTCAAAGGAGCGCATGCTCCCGGAGCACGCCTCCACGTGCAGCTAAATTTAAAGGGGTAAGACTTTTTGGTGTGAAAAATGTTCAGTTCCTGTCCCTAGCGAGGGACACCCATGCAGTATGGAGGAAAGGGGATGGGACGTAGGAGTATGGAAGTTTACCATACTGTCCCCATCTTGGAATGATAAACATCTTTGTGAAATACATTTACATAGTAATTCTAGGTTTTGATAATGTGCTTTGCTCAGGGAGACAAGTGCAACGTTTTAATAGGTCTACAGTATATAATGGAAGTGATTATTAAAATGAACATTGTACAATATTATTGTACAATATTAAAAGAGCCAGCTTACAATGTTGGTATGCATTTGTTAAAAAATAGAAAACAACAAATGCAGATGTAAAGCCTTATTCTCTTTCCCTTAGGTCTGTTAGAACCCCAGTAAATCCTGCAGAGCCTATTCGAGCCGTTGTCAGATGCCTTGTATGCACGAGAAAGTGAACTTGATCAGTGCACAATACACCGGGTACAGCTAGTAGTGATGTGTGCTTTGAGATGTATAATCCTGTCACCGCCTGGATGCACAGCACTAACGTCTTTACACAGACGTAACAGACAACCACACTCCTTACCACTATGATCTCCATAGGAATAGGAACAGGCAATTTATGCTTGAATCGTTGATTAATTTCCTTGGTGCCCAATAACAAGACCATGCATATCAATCCAACAATGAGGGCAGCAACGTTGGTTTTTGTGATATTTGAAAGTACTGCAATTATACTCTGAAAGATAATAAAAGACAGCATGTAAATAAAAACACATGATTAACATTTCTAATTTCAAGCAGTGTTATTGTTGATGATGGTAGATGGTTCTAGAACAGTGAACAGTGTTTCTCCAACTGAATGTGTAATGCTTTTTCTGTTTTAATGGCTAGTGTAAATCATCGACTGAGCATAATATCAAGTAGTTCTACATTAAGAAATGACTTAATACACTTTAAAATTTAAAGTTTCTATAATCTCCTATGGCCACTACTCTTAAACCAGAGTCTTCAGAAATGTTGTCAACCGTGTCAAAGAGCCTGTTAAAAGTTGCTTAATGCTACGCTAGAGGGATTAAGTTTTCCCCAGCTTTAATCTTCTCACACTCCATTATTTTTTATGTAGATTCCAAAAATGAGCAGTGTCTTACAAAAGCATCATTGACAATCCTGACCAAAGACAGGAAGAGGCTTATTTACTTAAAGGTTTTAAAATTGTTGGTTGAGAGCCTTTGTATGCCAATTCACAGTGGAGGAGAGTAGCATATGAATAAGCTTCAGCGATGCTGGCGTAGGGGACTTCTGTTTTTGCTCTGTACAGACAGGCAGCTTTCCCACATGCAATAACGAATAGGAGCAAGTCACTTAGATATGGTTTCTGATTTATGGCAGGCCCAGCAGCAAGACACAAGACACAAAAAGTATGGTTCAACAATCTCTTTTTTAGGCATTATTACATAAAATGTACGGTTGGGTTGATGCCTACCTGTCCTAGACATGTCCCCTTCCTAAAAGGTCCCCAGTCTTATTAAGTCCTTGCCTCGGTTTGAGAAGTCCTAATCTAGAAACTCAACTGGATCAAAATATGGTCAAAAGACATACAAACCATATTCTTGATAATCGGTCCAAGGTTTGGCCGAACCAGTAGCCCAAAACCTACTCTGAAAAAAATCCTTCCCTAATCAAAAACCAAGGTCGTTCCAAGGGAAAGGCTCTTGCAGCCGGTCCTTAGCGTGGTCCTCTTTCCTGGAGGCCTCTCTGCGATCTCCTTAACTTCTTGGCCATTTTCCAAGGCTTCCAGAATAGATGGTCCCAATCCTTTGGGAGTCTGATTGCTTTTATCCGTGATCTTCCCAGTGTTCCTATGCTCTAGGATTGCCCTCTCCAGATGACAGGAATTAGTCTTTGGATCCCATCATATCCATAGCTGGTCTCTTTTGGCCCTTCAAAGTTTATAACAGGTCTTTCACATTCAGACCTTAGGTGTGGCACTGATCTTTCTTCAGATTACACTTGCCTTATTTTGCTATATGTCTTTTCTCAGACCTCGGCTCGTGATACTGAACAGGCCGTTATCTGGACCATGGCGCTTTAGTGTTCTTCACCAGTCAACCTCCAGCACAGGGGTTCTTAACTGCGTCGCCTAGCAATTCTCATTGCCTAGCTTCATAGCTGGTTTTCTACCAGCTCAGGCCTTTTAGGTTGTGGATCAGGCTTTATCCAGACCTTGAGAATTTAGGTTTCTCACCAGGTCTCTCCTCAGACCTGGACTGGGTAGACCCTGCCTGAAGTACTTCTCAATTCAACTGTTTGCAATAGGTACTTATCTCCCTTTTCATAGTCTTTGTCAGGCAGCTGATACTTTAATGTTCCCCTGCCAGGGGCCAGTGTCACCACCCTGTTCCTTGGGTTTACTAGTACAGGTGCTATGCTTGCAGACCTCCAGTCTTCAAGGTGGGGGTAAAATAGGTTTAGCTTCCTAGACTTGGCTTCTGCTCTAGGGCTCCCCTTGCACAGAGTTTTCGTCCTGTAGCTTTGTATTATCTGCCAGATTGTTCCAGGGTTCCGCCTGGCTCCTTCTTGGTATCCCCTTCTTCATGGTCTCCCCTTCCAGAAAGGGAATCCAGGCAGGCAGCAGGCATGTCTGCCTTCACTGGGAACCTCTCCCCCACTGGGCTTTCCAAGCCTACTTTATTAGTTCCCTGAGGAGGCGAGGGGGGGGGTCGACTTCCACATACCCTCCCATAGGTTATTCCCTTTGAGTGTTTGAACTAGGGGATATGATTGGTTATTACTCATATTGAAACTACTCCCCATTATGGAATTGTTTCCAGCTTTGTTCTACAATTGGTAACATAGATGTCCCAATTGATTATTTCTAATGGATCTTGTCAAGGAGTTCCAAGTAGGCATGATGTTCGGTGCCATCTTGGAAGTGCTTTGGCTACGGGGTTGCGCAGTAAGCCCCCTGAATGCCTTGACGGGTTTGTCTGGCTCTGAGAACTCCTGAGATGTGCTGAATAAACTCTCAGACTCCTCAGCCCTCTTTTAGATAATCTGACTGTGCATTCCGTGAATATTCTGCGGATGCTGCGGTTATACACTTTTCTCTCAGCCTCATCTGATATCACATCAAGGAACACTGTAGGTGTGCAGTTTGGCTTAGTTAACTGTTTCTCCCCATAACAGTTTGTCTATTGAGTAGTACAAGGAAGAGGGCTGGGAACTGTAGAATCATCTGTGATAAATTATCAAATTATAGATGATGTCTCCAGCAGCCTGTGTCAGAGTAAGGAACTCACGCCATAAGGGTCAAAAATAGTGAAACTGTGATAACTGCTAACCCTAGACAACAATGTACATGGAGAGAGTATATAACGTAACCAAGAAATGTATTTAATGTGAAGTCATCAGCAAATCTAAATCAGAAAAAAAAATTCCATGCAGGTACTGCCTGCATAAAACCACATTTGATTGACAATGGACAGCCAAGACGTGTTTCGACTTTCCTTCAGGTCTTTATCAAGGCTGTAACCAAACCATTAGATTTGGTGTGCGATATCCAATCAATATGTCCTTGTACCCAGCAAAGGGGCGGTAACTAGTAACACTGTCCAATGTTTGTCAATGGAGGAGATGTCCAGGTTAACTGCAGCTGCCACGTTGCAGCTTGCAGACCTTAATGATATAACATGGAATACAAACAGGAATGCGTGTTCAATGCTTTTGCCATCATTTTATGGGGAACCACTACAGCTTGGAGATTCTGGCATGGTTTGCAGATCTAGTATTACTTGGATGGTCCCACATGCCTTCTGGCTTGGGAAATACCTCATCTCATGGAGTTCAATGGACCTACACTGCAATCGGTGTGGCACAATGAATAGCATCCAGACCAATCTCTTTCCTACTGGCCCGCTATCCCCCGACGTCAGGATAGGGAGTTCAGGGAATTTGAGAGACTCCCTGAGCCATATCACAGTCTTCGATGGATCGATGCGTCACCTGCATATATTGCAACTGGAAGTAGATATGATGAAATGGATTGAATTAGAGCGTGCAAATAAACCTTGCTCGTCAACAGGGAGAGGGAAGCGCCACTCTTGGACGTTGCTGGTGTCTCAAAATGTTAGCATTGACGGAGCCAATTCTGACTTTTTCTTAGTTTATGAAAAAGGAATCCGTCCTTTTAGCACCATTCCCATTAAACATTTGTAAACGTGAAGGGGCACGATCATCCACTTTGAAGTTGGTATCCGACATGTCAATGGGGATCAGAGCTGAATAGTGATATTCATCCAAGGTGATTAGGATGTACTCGCTGGTGTTTGTAGAAACTGCCTCTGCCCCATCTTGCAGGCCTGAAACTTGTTTGGCTGTCACAGAGGATACTCTGGATTGTCAAGAGCTCTTGAAGTTGTACGGTTACCTCCATCTCTAGAAGCATACTCAAGCCACTGTGTTTATACATTTTTTGTGTCTATAGTGTAATTGATACAGTGGCAAGTGCAACTGCTGTTTTTGGTATTTAGCATTTTACCTAAGCTCTGTGGGTATGAAGCCAAAAAGTATCCAGAAAGGCATATCCATTACACTGGCATTTCATTTAAAGTGTTTATTTGAAATTCCTGTACACTTAAAGGTTATTGTGATGCTGAAAATGCATCGGAGGGACAGGGCCTCCGTATCCTTGTCCTTTACTGCTTTTTATCGTGTTTTCTGTCGTGTTTTCCGCACAGGAGTTCATGTGAGACTCCTGGCGGTGCAGCTCTCTCTCTTTTGGTTTGGTGAACGGACCCGTGGGATACCCTTATGGCATCCATGGGTGGGGGTACAACCCTGTGCCCCTAGTGTATGTTTATTGGCACCTGTGGGTGGCCCGCAGAGCAGGGTATGGGCTGGTGGCAGCTCCATGCTGAAATTGACAGGTGCGCGGAGTATCCTCCATTTTGGGATAACCTGGCCCTGCCATTGGGATCAGTTGATTCCTGATGGAAAACAAGATGGCCCCTGTGGCCTCTTGCTTTCTATTACCCATTACCTTGTTTTCCCAAAGTCCTGGGAAGCCCTGACTCTGTCCCTTCCCCCTGACTGTTGGGTGGAAATGCCATATATGGTGTTGTGAAGGCCCGGCCAGACTAGCTGGAGCCTTCCCGGTGATGTATGTTGTGGGTACCTCCTGTGGGTGGTACCTGGGTGAATAGAGTGTGTGAGGAATATGCATTCTGTGTTGTGGGTGTCTAGTATCTGGTAGTTGACATAATGACTGAGACAGCCCTCCCCGAAACCGGTATGAATGCAGCTTGGAGTGTTGAATGTCTCGGTACTTGTCCCAATACACATAACTTGTTGTGAGTGTCTGGCGAGAAGTGAATGGCCTGAATACCTCGTGTGCCTAATTGGCTGCCTGCCCGCATGAATGCCCTTAGTCGTGATTGGATGCTTGAGTGTGACCCAGCGGAATGAATGGGAGATCAACAGTATATCTGGGGACCTCTCACTGCTCGGAATCGTGTTCAGAAGCTGAAGTCCACTACGACGAGTAACTGGATTAACTGACGCTTAACCTTGAAGCCCCGCTGGGCGAGGAGTGCTGTTGCTCTCCCTCGCAATCTGAAAGCTGCTGTGTTTCCAAGGACTGACCCAGAGAGGACCTGGTAAGGCGCCCTCTTCCCGAGCTACGAGGGACCATCGTGCACAGCTGATCTTTGCCAAAGCTCCCTGGTAGACAGACCTTGAACAGGCTGCCGACCCGAGACGGGGACTACCGCGGAATCTCAAAGAGAAGCACTCGGACTGTTGTCTGCCACTGTCGACGACCGTCGTCGCCGACCGGAGCCGCCGTGCTCCTGTTTGCCTACGAACTATCATTGATCGGACGTTCTCGTCTGCATCGTCACCCGCTTGTCTCCCGCTGGAGAAGGCCCGACCGTCGACGCGCCGAGGAGCATCCACCGGTGGATTTCCCACCACCTAAAGACCACAGAGACGCCGACGACTCAACGCCCTTGCTGGGCCACAGTTCTTCATCATCTCTTTGCGGTCCAGAACTATCGTCTCCGAGGTGCCCCGCACGCCTCTTCCTTGCAGGACGCCAACGCTCTGTCGTCGAGGAGCACTGCTAGGAACAAAGCTGCCACTTCCCTGCCGTAGTTCACCCTGTTCCCCGTCGGATGTTCGACGACCCGTGACTCCTGCCTTAAAGGGAGGGCACTCAAGAAGGGCCGTCGATTCCCCGACACCGAATGCCGAGGTCCTCGACACCTCTCGACGATCCGTGGCTCCTGCCTGAAAGGGAGTCACTCAAGAAGGATCGGTCGACACATCGTCGGAGAACTCTACTCCACCAGGTACATTGGGGGGTAAAACCTTAATAGGAGGAAGTAAGACTACTGAACATTACATGGACTGGGCTTGTGCTATATATCTTTTATTTACAGGTTGCCAAGGTGGGGGGGGGGGGATCTCCACACAGAACTATTCCTATTGGTAGGGGTCAGCATTCTGCCTATTGTTTCAACCATCTTACGTTCCTGCCTATCTCTATTGCTGGTTTCCTCGTTATTAATCTGTGTGACATTTTAACCGTACAGTTGATATACGCTTTAATGAGATTTGATAACATTGGTGGTACCACTTTAGAATTGTATATATTTATCATTATTGACTTCCGAGTACAAAGTGCGTTATTGTGATCGTGTACATACCCTTGAATACTAATTATATAAAGACTGTGTTTTCAGTAATACAGTGTGTGGACATTCCTTTGTGGGGGTTCGGGAACTACACTGTACTTAAGAACCAGCCTGCATCACCTCCCGAGAAGCTAGGCCTTGATTGCTCGACCACGTACCAATAATAGAGAATCTTGGCTGGGGTCCTCTGTGCCTCTCCTCTACCATATAGAGAGCGGAAGTACAGACACCCCCTACCAGTCTTTACAGTTATGTCTACTGACTGCGCACAAGATATTTCCCATCCACGGACAACTCTGAAATTAAATTGACCTCGCAAATGCTAGTGGAACATTTTAAAAACTCTTAACAGACTTTTAAGACAGCAATAAGCAGTTTAGGTTAAGTAAGAACCTATATACTTTTCAGAGGGGGTACACGCAACACAAAGACAAGTATTAACTCAAAGACAGTTTTAGAAATGCACTAAGCAGATCAGGGAAAGCAAAACCCAATGGTACACTTTAAAATGAACACACAGTTATTTAAGGTAGGTAAACCCTATTGGTAAACTTTTACACTCATTCAGTTAAGAATAATAAAAACACTACCAACACAAATACTTTTAAGAAGAGTGGAACACTATTCAATATACTTTTTAAAAGGAGCAACCAGCAACATAAAGGTAAGTAATAATTTTTGTAGCACTCTGTAACTTATTCTATTTCAGAGATACAGTTACAACACTAACTCATTTGCAAGTAAGTAATTTTACACTTGTTATATTTTCAAGACAGAAGCCTTATCTTTTCGAGTTCTTCCCTAGTATATAGCATGAGTTGTCTCAAAGGCAGAAGAGGGAGCTTGGTGGTCTAGGAGCCAGGTGTAGGCATGTCAGGTTAGGGTTAAGGTACAGGAATCCAATACAGTACCTAAGCAGAAAAGAAGAGCTCCTGGGTGGATGGATTCGCACTGCAGCAACACAGGACCTGGTCCCTGGAATCTCAGTCTGGTGACAAAAGAAACGGAGACTGGATGGGAACTTTCAGCAGTCATCAGAAAAGGCTTCTAATAAAAGATTAATCAAGGCTTCTCGGAGCTCTGTGGATGTGGTGCCCTTTTACAGGAACCAGATTAAGAACAAATATCACTGGTCGGATTATCTTCGCTCTCTTGGTCTGACACTTTGGTGTGGGTGGACTTCAGGGTTTCGAATTGTGTCTCTTGAAGTCCATCAGGAGTCCAAAGTTTTGGCAGGAATCGGATTTCGGAAGACCATTCACTGGACACTGGCTCGAGGTCCCTGGGTATTGGCGGTTTGCAGACCAGCAAGGTCACAGCTCATCGAGGGATGGCTCAAAATGCAGATCTTCCTGCAACTAGTGGGTCTCACCAGCCTTTTGGTATGAGTCGGCTCGGAACCCGCCCAGGTCACTTGGAAGAAAGGGTTAAAACAGGTTCTAGTTACACAGCAGGCTCTCCAGTCGCTGGAATTAGTTACAGACGTTTTTCTTAATCTTCCTCTTTTGATTTGGTTACAGTGGTCGACTCGTCAGCAGCTTCCAGGATATGAAAACGTATCAGGAACTACAGCACAACTTCTGCAAACTCTCCCCGCAGTTTACCAAGGAGGGGCAACTCGCTCTCCAGTCAGGACAGCCCGCTCCTCAGTAGGATCGGTTTCCTAAGAAAATGGGCTGCAGAGTTTTGGACTCCTCCCTCGCTTCCTGCCTTCAGAGACACTCTGGAGTCTCGGCTGGGAATACAAAGGATGCCCCCTAAAGACACAACTTAAACCAAGATCTTCCCCGCCTAGGACTGCAGAAGAATACCTAAGAAACAACAAGCAAACGAGAAATGGCTAAAAAAGAAGGAGCCCACCATTCCAGCAGAATGGTGACCCTCCGTGCATTACCGCAGCTGATTTGACAGTCTGTGAGTAACAATGATAAAGTAATACAAGTAGTTTCACCGCCTCCAGCCATTCAAGTTAGCTTGCAATTGTAACAAAAACATTACCAGGTAAGTGAGCAAGGGGATACAGTATCTCCCCAGCACTCCACATAAGGTGGGGTGTGCTGACTCCCTATATAAAATGTAAAGCGGATGGGAACCCCACTTACTTTTTGGGAACAGTAGTTCACCTAAGAGATAAGAAATTACAAAGAGAAGCCCAAAGGGGCAACCCAGCCTAAGGCCAAAAGTTATGGGGAACTGCACATCCATACACATACTATGGAGAGACAAAAAAAGGTCACCCGTAAAACACTGAACGACTAGGTGAGAGAGGAAGAAGATTCCAACTCACCTAGGGACAAGGAAAAATAATTACCCAGTACAAGCAAAAGGTTCTGGGGTTGACACAGGTCAGGACGATTTATCACTGATATGAAAATCTTACCTAATAAAAGGTCTAAAGCCCTAGAATCCCTACTTGAGCCGAAATGTGTTTGTGCAGACCACAAGTTGCTACTGCAGTGCCTCAGGCAAATACTTGCCTCTTTTGTCTTTTTCAGATCTAGCGCAATGAGGAGCAGAGCGAAGCGGGCTGCATGAGAATGAGACTTACTGTTGCAAAACTTTGGCGGGCTGGCACGTCTGCTCAACACAGCCGACGCACACCTCAGGAAGCTACAGAGCGACCTTGTGCCACACCAAAAAGACATTGTGGACCACCAGGGATCGAACAGGAAACAGACCCACCCTCATGCCCAGGATAAATGGGTGGCCTCAAGGAACGGGGGATCGAAGCATGACCATGAGCATTTTTCAGGCTGGCAGCTATAATACATGACAAGCCCACATGGAGAAAGGAGGTGGGGCTTAGGCCCCTTTTCACAAATTTCAATTGCACATACATGCCTGGGGAGAAAACAGGGCCAGATTGGCCAGAGAGTTACCCAATCTTGGGGGGGGGGGGGGTGAAGCAGGAAACAGGTAAGGTAGGTTATTCGGGTAAGGTTATCAGTGGAGGTGGGAGGAGAGACCAGTAGGAGGGAGGAAGGAAGGAGTGGTGTCTTGTGGAGGAGATTCATGGAAAAAGAGGATGTGCCTGTGTACCTTGGAGAATGGAGTAGTAGGAGGAGAGTAGTAGTAGTAGGTGGAGTTGAGTAGTACTGGGAGTAGGAAAGTAGTAGTGGGAGGAGGTCACCGGGAGCTCAGGAGTAGTAGTGGAGTGAGAGGAGAAGTAGCATCAAATGGTGGCTGTAAGGACTGTGAAAGAGCTGAAGGGCATGGGAGAGAAGGGATCTATAGCAGGAGGAGCAGAAACGGAAAATAGAGAGAGGGAGAAAAGGGGAAACAAGGGTTTGGAAGATAAAAAAATGTATCTGCTGTTTAAGCAGAAGGAGCTTGAGTTCAACATGGTAAAGCTGAAAGTTGAGCAGGCAGAACAACAGAAGGACAGGGATCACCAGTTGGAACTGCCCAAGCTTCAGGTTTCAAATGACTCCTCCAAGGGATCTGGACATGGGTCTGGGTCCTCCTCTCATCCATGGTTTCCTAAAGATCTGCTCAGTGTATATGATGAGAAGAATGACATTATGGACTGGTTGACTGCATTTGAGTATGCATGTGAAGTTCAAGAGGTTGTGGATGCTGACAAGATTGCATGGTTGCTCAGTCGACTACCCCATTCTGGCTGCAGTGCTATTATGGAAATGTCTAAGGCTGAAAGAGTAGACTTTGCAAAATTAAAGCAAATTCATCTTAAAGATTGGGAAGACTCCTTCCCAATACTTAAAGAGGTTTAGAGTATAAAAAGAAAGAAGGTAACACTTGGGTGTCTTATTTTACCGATTCCTTGAAGAACTTGACTGGCTGGGCTGAAGGCTATACGGTCTCCACCTTTGAGGGTATGATTTGTTTAGTCATGCTTGACAATATTTTTGCATCTTGTTTGTTCCACTGAGTTTAAGCAGCACTTGGCTGATTCAAAGGAGTTAGATCCTAAGAAGGTGGCCGTGGCAGCAGATTTATGGGTGTCACGCAGAGTGTCGCATAAGGGCAAGACTACTCCTGGTAAGCATGAGGAGGGGAAAAAAGTACAAAGAGGGTGGGGGTTCTGATAAAACTTCCTCCCAAAAGAGCCACAAAAAGTAATTCAAGTCTAAGTCCCAAGAGAATGTCTGGGTAGTGGGCGTTATCGTCCCAAGCAGAACTCTGATTATAGTAAGCATCCCTATGTCCCAAGAGCTTGTGTGGCTTGTGGAGCAAATGACCATTTGGAGGGGGACCCCAGATGTAAGGTCAAAACCATGGGAGTCCACTCTGAGTCTGGCCTTCCCCTCTTAGGAGGAGGAAGAGATCACAGGGGCATTCTTCTCCTCAGACTCCTTCCCCAGTGGGATAGAATGTGAGGTCGTCCTAGTTTCCCTGGGTTCCTGGGAGCCTAAAGTCTCAGAGGCTTATGCTAGCATTCCAGATAACACCAAGCACTACTTTAAAGACAAGTGTGCTGATCAATGGAGTAGACACTCCTGCCCTTAGGGATAGTGGGGCCAGCAGAACTGTGGTGGATTCTACCTTGGTAGATCCAGAGGAACTTGCCAAAGCTCATTTGATGGCCATTAAGTTAGCTGATGGTCCCCCTCTCAAGTTCCCAGCACTGCCTGTAAATCTTACTATAAATGGTACAATGGTCTGGATTCCAGTGAGCATACAGAGGCAAGTCCAAGGTAAGGTTCTGCTGGAGAATGATGTCAGAGACGTAGGTCTTGCGGGCGACAGCAAAGAGACCATGCACAAGGTCAAACAAGGGCTGCATTGGCCAAGACCAAAGCCAAAGGGGAAACCCAAGGCTAAAGGAGTCAAAAAAGACAAAGATATGGAAAGAGAATATTCGCCTAGCTCACCTACCACTGAGGTGGAGGTAGTTGGCCAAACACCTGAATCTGACAACGAAGAGGTGTTGCCTGAAATTCTTAATCCACGTGACCATCATGAACTCCAGAGTTTATTGGTTGAAGGTGGTCCTGATAGGGTTGAGTTTAGTAAGGGTCAACGTGAGAGCCCATCTCTGGAAGGCCTAAGACAGGGCTGCTCCCAGCTTGAGGTTGAACCTCCTGGGAAGCACAGGATTTATTGGGAAGGTGGTTTTCTCTACAGTGAGCCCACATAGTCTACAGAAGGAGAACACAGGAGGTTGGTGGTTCCCCTTCATGTAAGATCCTTCCTCTTGCAGCTGGCGCATGAAGTCCCCCTTGCTGGTCCCCTTGGCATCAAGAGAACCACGCAAAGGTTACCCATGCACTTCTACTGGCCCAAGATGGGGGTGTAAGTAGAAAGCCAATGCAGGAGTTGTGCCACAAGCCAGTTAACTGGGAAGTGGCACAACAATCCAAGCTCATTTGGTACCACTCCCAGTTGTGAGGTTACCATTTGAAAGGGTAGGGATTGACATTGCTGGTCTCCTTGTCCCCCAAACATCCTCAGGCAATAGTTTTATCCTGGTGCTGGTCGACCAATGATGCCAGGTATCCTGAGGCCATCTAATTGAAAACTGTGACTGTCAAGTCAATTGCAAAAGCTTTGCTTGGCATAGTTACACTGGTTTGGATTTCCTAAAGAATCTGTGCCTGATACGGGCAGCAACTTTATGTCCAAGTATATGCAATCCATGTGGAAGGAGTATGGGTTACTTACAAGTTTTCCTCAGCATATCACCCCAAACCAATGGCTTGTTTGAGAGGTTTAATAGAACTCTCAAAAGCATGAGGAGGAAAGGGGATCTCCTTTTACCATGCTTGGTGTTTGCCTACAGAGAGGTACCTCATTGGGGGGTTGGCTTCAGACCCTTTGAACTTCTTTTTGGTCACCCTGTAAGGGGAGTTGGGGACCCTTAGCTACAGTCAAAGAGGGGTGGGAGATGCCTAATCCCCCTGTCACTTCCAATGTAGTAGACTATGTGCTAGGTCTAAGGAAGAGGATGGTCAGGCTAGTGAGAAGTTGAAGGCTAGACAAGCTCTGGTGAAACATTGGTATGACCAGAAGGCTTCCCTGAAACTTTACACCGAGCCGGCGAGTCCTGATCATGAACCCTATAAGGCCTAGAGCTTTGCAGGATAAATGGTAAGGCCCTTACACAGTGGTGGAGTCACTGGGTGAGGTTAACTATTTAGTGGACTATGAAAGGGACAGACAGGCTCCAAAAGTGTTTCATGTAAATAGGCTGAAGGCTTTCATCCCAAGAGTTGAAATAGCTGCACTGCTGTTGGCTTCAGATGTAGAGGAGGAAGAAGAGTCAGAACCTCTTCCTGATCTGTTCCAAGGCAGTCCTTCAGACAGCTCAATTAATGGTGTCCTTGTGGCCCCTCACCGGACTTTGTTCAACAAGATGGGGTGAGGTGAGAAGTTTGCTGAGGCAATTCTCCCCTTGTTCTCCCTAGCTCCTGGTTTGACACCTTGGTTCAAACATGAAATTGACACAGGAGATAGTTTATCTACCAAAGGTAGGGGATACAGGATGTCGGATAAGGTGAGATCTTACATCAAGAAAGAAATCAAAAAGATGTTACATCTTGGGGTAATTGAACCCTCCAGTAGTCCTTGGTCCAGCCCTGCAGTTTTGGTTCCAAAAGCAGGTTCCTTTGAGTTGAGGTTTTGTGTGGATTACAGGGCTCTGAATGCTGTCACCAAGACAGATGAACACCCCTTGCTGAGAGCCGATGAGCTGGTGGATACTTTGGGGGCCTCTAAGTACCTTAGCACATTTTACCTCATAGCAGGGCATTGTCGGCAAATCGCCCTAGCAGAACATGCCAAGGAGAATACAGCATTCTGAACTCCAGAGGGCCTTTACCAGTTCAGGGTAATGCCTTTTGGATTAAAGAATGTACCTGCCACTTTTCAGAGGCTTGTGAATCATGTCCTTAATGGGTTGGATGAATTCTGTTTTGCATATCTGGCGGAGTCAGCCCTGCTGGAACTAAAATCTAATATGAGGACTAAAGTCAATGAAGGTTCCACAATGCTCCGGATGTCCTTAGACGTCTCAGCAGCATTCGATTTGGTGCACCATCTTCATGCGAACAGATTGGAGGAAAGAGCCAATTTTAGTACCAATGCTAAGAACTGGATGCTATCCTTCCTAGGCTCAAGAACTATCGGAGTCTGCAGTAAACAAGCACAGGCAGACCCAGGTACCATGAATTATGGTATACCACAGGGGGCAGCCCTGACACCTATTTTATATAATCTGTTTACAGTCCCCTTCTTTGATGATCTGGAAAATAGGAACATATGCTTTTCGAATCACGCAGATGATTCACAGTGCCTTATCACTTTATCCAGAAACTATGACCAGGACATAGCGACCGTAGCAGAAGAACAAGTTACTTACCAACTGGTAACGTTCTTTCCACTGGATGTTCCTCCAACGTATTCCACATCTTTGACATGAAATGCCGACAGCTGTGCACTCCAGAAACTTTCGGCAGAGGGCGTCCTGCGTCGATGACATCGGGTCGATGTCCCTCGAAGGCATGCGTCGAGGGCGACGTCACCGGATGTTATAAATAGGACGCACGGCACCCGTAGCCTCAGTTTAAGTTTTTTCCCCTCAGAACGTGTGGCACCAGTCTCATGCCTGCTTGACTGCACTTAGCCTTGCAGAAACGGAAGCTGCAATCGCATAGGAAATTATCCAGAGGGGCAGGCTGGGAGGGGCATGTGGAATACGTTGGAGGAACATCCAATCGAAAGAACGCTTCCAGTTGGTAAGTAACTTGTTCTTCGAATGGATTGCGTCCTCCAACGTATTCCACATCTTTGACAGACTCCCAAAGCAGTACCAGTAAATGGAGGAGGGAAAAGAATTTAGAGTACCTAATTAGATTGCTGAATAAAGAACCGCCTTCCCAAAGGCCATATCCTGACCATGGATTGTATCCAGGGAATAATGTTTAACAAAGGTGTGGATTTAAACCCATGTAGCGACATCACAAATATTCCTAATAGGAACACCCTGCTGTAGGGTGGTGGAAGTAGCCACGCCCCTAGTGGAATGAGCTAGCAACCCTGCAGGAGGGCCCTTAAGCGCCAATCAGTAACACTCCATAATGGTAAGGATAATCCACCTGGACAAGGTCTGTTTGTTAACAGCCTAGCCCAATCGGTGTCCAGCATATCCTACAAAGAGTTCATTATTCACTCTGACCCTGGACATCCTAGAAATGTAAAATCTCCGAGCTCTCCTAGGATACAACCGATGAGTCGCTCCTCTTCCTTACCAGGATGAGAAGGGTACAAAGAAGGAAGAACCACCTTTTGACTCAAATGATATTCAGATACTACCTTAGGTAGAAAAGACGGACGTACTCGCAGTACAACCCTGTCCTTGTGAAACACAGTAAAGGGTGGCTTAGATGAAAGTGCCTGCAATTCACTCACTCTGCGAGCGGAAGTAACCGCAACCAAGAACACAATCTTGAAGGACAGTAATCTCAAAGGACAAGAGTGCAAAGGTTCAAACGGAGCACCAAGGAGAAATTTCAAAACCAAATTCAAATCTCAAACCGGCACCTGGAAAGGGGACGGCAGGAATACATTAGTCAGTTCTTTAAGAAACTGAGAAATCAAAGGAATCTTAAAGTAAGAACATTCTTCAGACGAGCGCTTAAAGATAGACAGCGCCGCAAGGTAACCCTTAATGGTACCCACTTGCATGCCCCCTGTGGGCCAAAGAAAGTAAGAAAGACAAAACCATAGGAATGGATCACTGAAAAGGATCAACATCATGATCTCTGCACCAGTCGCAGAACTTAAGCCAACGGCAACGGTCCAGGGATTTTGTTGCAGGCCACCTGGCCGAAAGCGACACCTTCATCATGTCAACCGGGAGGTCCAATCCTTATACCTCAACCTTTCAGATACCAAGCGTGAAGGTTGAGAGTCTTGACCCCTGGACAGAGAACCTGACCTCAGCACCCCACCCCACATACCCCCATCGCCCCTCGCGTGCGAGAGCAGATCCTCTCAGTAGAGAAGACGGCATGGAGGGCAGATGGACATTTCTAGAAGGTCCGGGTACCACGCTCTCCTGGCCCAATCCAGAGCAATGAAGATCATTTGGGAACCGAACTTCCGTAACCTCTGCAACACTTGAGGAATGACGGGGACTGGAGGCAACACATACAGCAGTGGGAATGATCAATCCACCATGAACACGTCTCCTAAGGCTTCTCTTGGAGGAAATTCCCTTGAGCAGAATCTCACGCACTTCCGGTTGACACTGGTGGTGAAGAGATCCACTTGCGAGGTTCCCCAAATGGCAAAAATCTCCTGAAGGACTTCCTGAGCCAAATCCCACGCATGAGAGATCGTGCTCTGCCTGCTCAGAGCGTCCGCTGCCGCATTTTCGTCTCCAGCCAGATGAACTGCCGAGATCGAAATTCCCTGCTGGATGGCCCAGAACCAGTGCTGCATCGCCTCTCTGCACAACGCGAGTGACCCTACCCCCGCCTTTTTTGTTGAGGTAATGCATGGCCACTGTGTTGTCCATCATGATCAAGACACTCTTCCCCCGTACAGAGGGCAGAAAAGCCTTCAGGGCTAGCCTGATGGCCCTCAGCTCTAACAAATTGATGTGGAGTCTGCACTCAGACGGAGACCAACGACCGCTGGCTGTCAAATCGTTGGCATGAGCGCCCCATGCTGTGAGGGAAGGGTCCGTCACTACAGTCACCTGGGCCACGGTTGCCAAAACGGTTCCCCCCTCATCAGGTTCCCTTCGTTGGCCCACCACAGAAGATCCTGGGAGACCAAGAGTGGAATCTGAACAGGATCCGACATTTTGCTGGAGAACTGCAACCACTGCATCTTGAGGACCCATTGCAGGGACCTCATCCGCAGCCTGGCCTCTGGCACCAGAAAAATGCAGGATGCCATCAGGCAGAGAACCTTAAGAATTCGAAACCCGGGAGATTCCGGGCATGTTGAAACTTGTCCATCATCTTCTGCACAATGAGATGAGCCCTCACCTTGGGAGGCGAGCACTTCCCCAAGGACGTGTCTAACACCGCCCGATGTACTGGAGCTGTTGGGAAGGTGTCAAATGCGACTTCTTGAAATTCAGGGAGAAGCCCAGCCTGTGGAGGGTGCAGCAGGTGAGACCGAGGTAATCCAACACTTGCTCAGGAGAGCGTGCCCAGATCAACCAGTCGTCTAGGTAGCGGTAGACGTGAATCCCCCCACGCCTGAGATACGCTGCCACCACCACCATTAGCTTGGTGAAGACCCTCTTGAAACCAGACCGCGGAGATGGAGGGGTCGAAGAGAAAGACATCTTCACGATCATAACACACGCGTCGCGCCGAGTTCTACGAAGCAACATGTTAGCGGAAAAAACGGAACTGAGGCTACGGGCACCGTGCGTCCTATTTATTACATCCAGTGACGTCGCCCTCGTTGGAGGCCTTCGAGGGACATCGACCCGACGTCATCGACGCAGGACGCCGTCTGCCGAAAAAGTTTGACGTGCACAGCTGTGGACATTACATGTCAAAGATGTGGAATACTTTGGAGGACACAATCCATTCGAAATATATGATTTCATCTGCAAATGGATGGACGCGGACGGCATGGCTCTGAAGCCAGGGAAAACAGAGCTGATGCTGATCGGTTCGAAACAAAGGTTGGATAAATTGACGTCAGACTATCGAACTTTTAGCATCAATAACCATGTCATCCAAGTCAAGGAGAAAATAAAAATCCTAGGAGTTACATTTGAGCAATCACCAAGTATGTCAGCTCATATAAACAACTTAGTTTCCTCTTCGGCATACTATATTCGACTCCTGGCACATATAATCCCATTCCTGTCACAAGCAGGATGTGAAATTATCACAAGAGTCATTATATTTGCAAAACTGGATTATTGTAGCTCTTTACTTATTGGTATAAACAAAACTGGATTGAACAAACTCCAGGTAGTCCAGAACAGCTCTATAAGAGCACTTATGGGTCTCAGAAAATATGCCCATGTTTCAGAGATAAGAAGAAAACTGCATTGGCTGCCCATAGAGTAGAGGGTGACTTTTAGACTTCTATCATGTTTAAGGCTCTGTCTGGTGATGCACCTTCCTATATAGCTAACAGGCTAAAACCTAAGCAAATAAAACAGTCACTCCGCTCAAACGGAGATCAAAACCTTGAAGTTTCTAAAATCTCCTTACAACTTGTGAGCAAGTGTGCGTTCTGGTCTAGTGCCCCCGCTATATCGAACGCCTTACCATCCAATATAAAAAACTGTGGCTCAAATGGAGAATGTAAAAATAAACTCGAGATACACCTCTTTAGATAATTAGCCTCTTAAGCTATCTACTTGAAATTTCCTCTCTAATGACCTGTGCCTGTATGCCCCCGGGCCACTTTGGTTGCGCATAACAAATAACTTAACATAACATGATATAGCAGTTTTCTGTACCACCTGGAAGGATCATGTTCAGGCTCTTCAGAAGGCCCACTTGACTATAAAGGCCAGTAAGTGCAAGATTGGTCAAGGTTTAGTGGTCTATCTTGGGCATGAAGTAGGTGGAGGGAGGATACAGCCTCTACCTAGTAAAATACAAGCAGTACAAGACTGGCCTACCCCCACTACTCAAACCAAGGTGAGAGCCTGTTTAGGTCTCAGGGTACTATAGAAACTTTATGGCAGGATTTGGCACCATAGCTGCCACTCTGACTGCTCTCAACTCTGAAGAAACCCCAGAAGTTCTCTTGGTCTGAGGATTGTGAGAAGGCCTTCAATGGCTTCAAATACTCATTGTGCCAGGCCCCTGTTCTCATGGCCCTTGATTAACAACTACCTTTTATTGTGCAGACAGATGCCTCTGACACTGGGATAGGAACTGTACTATCACAAGTAGATAGTAAAGATAAGGAACACCATATTAGATTCATAAGTTGCCAGCTTAAGGACAGAGAACTCGGATGGTCCACAGTAGAGAAAGAATGTTTCTCTGTTGTGTGGGCCGTAAGGAAGCGGAGGCCCTACCTCTATGGGACCCACTTCACTGTGCAAACTGACCATAAACTGTTAAAGTGGCTCATGAACATGAAGGGAGAGAATCCTAAATTGCTCAGATGGTGCAAAAGGCTGCAAGGGTTTGACTTCACTATTGAGCATAGGCCAGGTGTTCAACACAGCAATGCTGATGGGTTGTCCCGAATGTTTAACCGACCTGAACAAGAAGCTCATCCAGGGGTCGATTAGTTCCCCCTGTCCTTGGACTGAGAGGGGCGAGTGTTAGGAAAGATTTCCATTTATGTGCAATTTTCCCTCCAGTTGTGAATCCCACAATGTTTTGCTGTTGTGACCATCCTAACCTGATTTATGCCAGTGCAGCCCAGCCTTCTGCTGTACTCCACTGGGTTTTCGCTCACTCTGTTATAGAGAAACTGACATGCTGTTAAAGACAGTCAGTACTGGGAGACTGTTTCCCTTAGTCTTTCACTTTGTGCACTGTTAACATGTTGATAAAAACTAGCAACAAAGTACTTAACAGTACAGTGCGCTGGGGTCTTCCGTTAATTTTTAAGGCCCTAGACACCCTCAAAGGATTTTTCAGTAGAAGTACAAATGTGCCTTGGACAGAGCTGGTGTCAGCTGTTATTTTTCATATTTTTTTTAACCCTTTTGTGTGGTCCATATCGGTTTTCCGCATTTGGCCCAGGACAGTGGGTTGGACCCAAAATGGCCATTCCACAAGGCCCTTTGTTCTGTCCTTTGGCTATCTGGTCCCTTTGCCTTCCTCAGGTCGAGCAGACCTGGGAAAACCCTTATTTGGTCATGCAGATCCCTACACAAGCCAAAGCTTTCGCGGGCTTCTGCATGCATTGTGTTTGTGCCTCCAGGTGGTGGGCTGGACTGTCTAGTTCCAATACACATCCAGAGTGCCAGGATGTCTGGTGTGCTGGGAATGACTGGGACCACCGTGCTCCGTGATTGGTCCACATCTAGAATGGCTGTATGTGAGCAGATCGCTCATTGGTTCCTCTTCATTTTGGCGCGAAGCAGAGTTTGGATAAGTGAAGGACTGCCTAAACGTTATTTACACTGTATGCTCCCTTTCCCTACAGGTTGTGGACCCTTACTGTGCATCATTTCTTTAGGCCATTGGTTACTTTATATATGTTTATTAGTAGAGTTGTGTTGGTTTAGTTATTACTGCTGATATTTGCTTTGTGTTTGATTTAAAAGGCCTTTAATAAATGTATATGTATTTTTGATATATACACCTGACAGAGTAATTTGTAGTGTAGTTTACTGTGTGTGCTCATTGTGGGCTTTCGATCACTCTCACCCATCCTGAGACCTAGTTTTGACTGCATCCGATGCTACCTTGATTGGTCTAACTTGTCCAGAAGGTTACCCTGTTCCACGAAACTAGGCTGGCCTTCTGAACCTCTGCCCACCAGGTCAGAGTTCACAAATCCATCTCAACAACTGCTACCTCTTCTTCCTCGCCACTTGCCTAATTAAGGTTCCTCTCTAGGTAGCCTTCCCTGCTTCGCACACAATTCTTTTCTCTGCCTCTCCTGTGTGATTTATTTTAAAGTATTCCGAAATTTCCTTGCCCATCTCTGAATGGAATACAGGGTCCTTCCAGAGTGATTCGGTACATCTCCATTTCGCACCCCTGGAGGTCAATCCCATCCAGAGTAAGTTCACCGTCACCATATCATGGTCGGACCAGGAAATTGGAATGATCGCCGAGCCCTGTGCTTCTTCCCACAGGTTTCTAGAGCTACAGATGTATTCAATTATGGTGTATGTTCCATGTCAGGGTGAATAAAAGGTATAACTGCTTCCCCGTGGGTGGACGTGGCACCATATGTCTCTCAACCTATAACCCTCCAATGACTCCTGGAACTCCCAATAGCCCAGTCTTGTCAAGTCCTGTTCCCTGTCATTTCACCCTTGTCTAACTCATTGTCCGCCCATACATTGAAGTCACCTCCAGTGATAAGATGCCCAATAGTTTCACAAGTGTATCTTTCGAAAATCTTAACTGTCCCTGGTTTGCGGCGTAAACAGTGGTAAACGTAAAAAGGCACCTTTCTGATGGTGCCCGAGAGCAACAGAGACCTCCCCTCCACATCAGACAAGCCTTTGGTCAGTTCCATTTTGAGCACCTTATTGACAAGAATACCCAACCCCTCTCTCCTTAGAGGACCTGACCCCAGTATTCCTAGCCCACTAACCCACTAGGGATCCTTCTTTCTCCCCCCTTATGGAATCTGGTCTCTTGTAGGAACAGGATGTCTAATTCTGACCTCCGGAATTCCCTTGCAACCAATGATCTTTTTGTGGGTAAGTTCAATCCCTTGAAGTTCAAAGTGCCCACCCTTAAGCGGTCATCCCGTGGTCTTATCTCCACTGTGGCCATCCCGTTAACCCTGTTTGGGAGCTGAACTCTTGCCACTTAGGAGGCCTTTGTGTGCCATTGCGAACGATGCCATAAAAGGCAGACATTAGGGAGAAAGCCCGTACCAAGGTCCCAATCCCACCCCCTATTCCCGACCTTGTGTATCCTCCAAATATCTGCCTCATCAATTGTGTTAATGTCAAAGATGAGTTTTCTAATTTTGAAGAGGGTTCTCCTCGGGTCCTTCTCCGTCTCTACCTCTTTGTCTGGGATCCTGAAAGTTCTGAAATTGTAGCGCCTTTCATGATTTTCAAGGTTGTCCATTTTTAGCATAATCGCCTCCTCTCTCCTCTCCTCTCCTCTCCACACATCCATTTGGGTCTCCAAAGTATTAAGGGAGGACTGGTTATGGTTTACCTCCAGGCTTTCCTCCATTTTGTCGATCCTTTGGGTAACTTTATCGACCCTACCCCCAATGTCCGCTCTCATGTTCCTGATCTCCTCCATTAGTGCTGCTACATCTTTTCTGGTGGCAGCAGATTCGTCCTCCACCAAAGACATGGTGTCCCGTCTGGCTAATCCTCCTCCGTTTGTTCTTGCAGTGTATTAAAAGTTGTCCAATCTCGATCTTGCGTCCATGTGCCACCTCTCTTTAGCATGTGCTCTCGAGCATGAGTAGTGACCCCCAAAGACGTTGACTGGTACCTCTGCCCTCTTGTACTGAGGGGGCTGACCACTTTATTGCGGGCAGGCCACTACCTCACACTCTGTGTGTGTTGGGGGCTCCCTCACGCCTGGGCCTCTACTTTGCCATCCTTGGTGTGCCGCCAGGGCCAGGCAGAGCCCCTTCCGCACTATAGCATGTCCAGGTGTGGAGGTGGGCACATGCCCCTGGATAGGGGGCCCACACCTCCCTGCTCCCTCTCTGGGTCCTCAAGCCTTCCTGAAGCCTGCAGGCTTTGCAGGCTTCTAAGTGTACCCAGAGAGCTCCACAATCCCTGGGGTGCCTTCCGTTCTTGCTGGTGCCCAATGCCTGGGTGAGGGGTCCCAAAGCCACAGGGCCTCACCCCGCCTCAGCGACTCCTGCTGGGTCAGACCCTGTGGAGCTGCTCCGCCTGCCTCTGCTCCCAACACCTTGTGCGTGATGCAACTCCCAGGGGTCTGCAGGTCCTGTATACGTCCCCTGGCCCAGATCCCTTGGGGGGAAATGTCTGTGAGGGGGCTGTTCGAGTGGAGAGAAGGGCACTCCTGAGGGCCTCCGGCGATCTAGAGTGCTCGAGAGGTTGGGGGGGGGGGTGTTATGCAGGCCTCCCGCGGCAGCTTCATCCGGGGATTCGGGGCGAAAAGTGGGGGCTCCTCTCACTTTCTCGAACCACTGCGGGTGAGACACGCACTTAGGCGAATACCATCGCGAGTGATGTGTTTAAGAACTTTGATCCCAATTTGTCTTATGTGGAATCAGATTTTCAGTGGCAGAATGTGTTAACTGGGAATTCGTTATCTCTGAAATTGGCTGTAATACGATTCTTGCAATTGTTTGATTAAGGTGATAATCATAAATGGATTTTTGTTTAATGTCTTACCTGTTTTTTATTCTGTTTTGTAGTATATGTAACTTAAAAACTGTAGAATCATGAATTTTGTGTAAGTAGCAATGATGAATAGTATATTATATACATAAGTGATTTGAAATGTTTGATTTTTTTTTTGTAAAGGTTTATTGTAAACCATATGCAAATAAATAGCTCCTATGTGAATCCATAGAATGCAAATTTGTCTCATGAATTTTCATGTTGGATATCCTGGAAACCTGACCTTTGTGACTGCCCACTAAAATGGCACACAAACTCTTAGGATAGCGAAGACTTGCAATACAATAACAGGGGAAATGTGCAGTCGAATCACACCTTTTATTTAAAAATTAGTTCATACTGCGGAAGACATAATCTTGGATAAAAAGAAAATGCTGACCTGCAGAAAAATGTTAATAAAGTATTACAAAGACTCCACCGAAAGAGAAAGTCATTGGGCCTCATTCCAAGTGTGCCGGTCTGGTAAAAATTGTAAACTGTAAAAATGCCAGTAATTCAAGCTCTGGAATTTTTAAAGGTACTGGCACACTTCAAGTTTTCCGTGTGGGCATGGATCACCCGGCAGGCCTGACCTGCCGGAGGTTAAGGCCCCTTAAGGCAAATAATTGCCACAGTTACCGGCACCGGTAATACCAGTGCCGTAATTGCGGCAATCCCATCCTACGGATTCCTATGGGACTCCATGGGAATGGGAACCTACTGTCACTCTGCCGCATACAATATCCTGGTAATAATGGGCAGTGTGTACGGTTGGGGCAGGTTTGCCCATATCCCGCCGTTAATACTGTCTGGATACCGGCAAACCTGTAATGAGTCAGTTGTCTGGACACTTTCAGAAATACTGCTGTTGCAATAACAACTTGCCAACATATCCCTGCCCAGCGCCATTATTTTGAAACCCCCATTAACAAACCAATACGAAAACAAAACAAAGGGATTGTGGGGGTAGGGCCCTATTCAGGAGTGCGCACACCTGGAAGTCTAAATGGATGATCAGATCAGATATTGGTAAAGCTGCTGTCGTGTGGATGGTGAGGTGATCTCCCACTATCACCTGGACTAAAACAAATTGTAAGGGGTAACCATCTGCACAGGCTGCGCTTGTTACCTGTAGTATACTCACTAGGTGTGATAAGTTTGAACAGAGTGGATGAGGAGTGTTCACAAAAAAAGGACACAACTGATTAATGGTGCAATTGATTAGTGAATCAAAGAGCCCAGCTTTTAATTCCTCAAGTCAATACTAGGACATTTTGATTTAAAGTGCCCCAAAAACAAATGATACATTCTTGGTACACATGGGTACACATTTCATGTAAGAAGCTTAATACTAAAAGCAGATAAGTGCCGGGCAGTGTCCTACCAGGCAGTGTCCAAAACAAAGTACATGCATATAATGCCAAAAGTAGAGAAAATGCCAAACAAATGTCAAAAAATGCAGAAAATGCCTCAGATGTCAAGAAATACAGAAAATGCCGTCAGGAAATGCGAAAAAATGGCATTTTTTTGCATTTCCTGACGGCATTTTCTGTATTTCTTGCCATCTGAGGCATTTTCTGCATTTTTTGACATTTGTTTGGCATTTTCTCTGCTTTAGTATTAAGCTTCTTACATGAAATGTGTACCCATGTGTACCAAGAATGTATCATTTGTTTTTGGGGCACTTTAAATCAAAATGTCCTAGTATTGACTTGAGGAATTAAAAGCTGGGCTCTTTGATTCACTAATCAATTGCACCATTAATCAGTTGTGTCCTTTTTTTTGTGAACACTCCCCATCCACTCTGTTCAAACTTATCACACCTAGTGAGTATACTACAGGTAACAAGCGCAGCCTGTGCAGATGGTTACCCCTTACAATACGAAAACAATGCACAACCTTAGAACGGTTAAGTGTAAGTACACAAACTTCTATGAAGAACAGTACTCACATAAACTACGGAAAGAGGCCCACTGTATCTCTTTGTTTTAATGCCCAATAGATACTTCAACTGCGAGGCGAAGACGTGCACTGCTGCAGCGGTGGTAAATCCTCGCACCAGAGGCTCCGTAAGATAGATGGATACAAAGCCAAACCGCAGGATACCAAGTCCAAGCTATTAAATAAAACAAAAAACAAAATTTGAGAATAAAATTCTTTTATGCATTTATCTGCTCATTCATTCTTCCACATCATTAGTTCTTTCATAGATATATATGCTTCGAATAGTTGCCCATCATAATGCTGTGAATCCTCAGTTACAAGCAAAAATCGAGGAAGTATCAGTTTGTAGACTATGCACCTCAACTGGGTCCTAATGACCCCTACAATGAATAAAACCCTCGTCAGAGAGCCATCTTCAGATTTTTTTCTAATACGGTTACATTAAATGACACCCCACTTTTTTCTAAACCCTAGTTAGAATTATCGTGGTTTTGAAGATTTTTCTCAGTGGACCGTTTAGTTCCCTCTTCTGACCTTAGCTGACTTTTTTTTTCCTTGGGCCCCAACTGAGTTATCGGGGAATAACTATACCATGTCAGGATCTGAAGTGGAACCACAGAGCAAAAAAACAAACAAATCCCTAAGGATTTATTTACTTATTGGATATTTGTTAAGGCGCCTATACAACAAATGGTGTTTCAAGGCTCCACAAGACATAAAGAGGGCGGGCTTGACAAGGGAGAAAGAAAGAATAACAGTCTTACTAGGCCTTGTGACATTCGGATTTGGCAAGTGCAACAATAAGAGCGAGGGCGGCGGGAGGGGAAGCGGGGGGGTTGGGGGGGATTAAAGTGCCGGTCTGCAAAAACACAAGTGCTAAAAAGGTTGTAGAGGTGCAGTGCAACTGCTAAGGGCAAGTGCCAGAGAAAGCAGGGAAGTGGGGACTGGGCGGGAGGGACCTGGAGCCCTGTAGTACTCAGAGGGCACCAGGCAGCCAGTCAATGAGGCAGAAGACTGTGTTGGCAGGGGAGGGGGAGAGTGAAGGAGGAGGAGAAAAGGAGCGTCTTGAGGAGCTTCCAGAACTTAAGGAGGTCCCATTCAAGCCTGAGAGGGGCAGGGAGATTATTCGAGAGGGAGGCTCCTGTGGAGAAGAGACATCTACCACTCTTTGCTTAGAGAAGCGTTTGATTCACAGAGAGTTGGAGCTAGCAGATGAAAGGGCTCTAGCAGGGAGGTATTTAGGGAGAGACAGTTGGATGTAGCGGGGTCTCAGGCCCCAGAAAGCCTTGTGGATGATGCAGAGGGTATTTAATTTGATCCTAGCAGCAACCAGGAGCCAGTGGAGAGATATTAAGGCTGGAGTGATGCAGTCCCTGGGCTTGAGGCCAAGCATAAGTCTTGCTGTCCTAGTCTGGATTAGTTGAAGGGGACGAAGGGAGGAAGACGGAAGACTCTGGAAGAGGCTGTTACAGTAATCAATCCTAGAGAGGACCAGAGCTCTGGAGACATTGAGTTTCTAGGGGAAGGGGAGGAAAGGGAGAATACCTCTGCAGAGGTGCAGCTGATAGTGAGCCTTCTTGGCAAGGTCCGCGATGTGGGGAGAGAAGGAGAGAGAGGAATCAAAGATGACACCAAGGTTTTTTTGCCTCACAAGAGGGTGAGGGGACCCATAGAGGGCAGCCAGAGGGAAGGTGAGAGTTGGAGTCCCAATGAAAAGGAGCTCAGTCATATAGACATTAAGGCAGAGATCATTGGCAAAACACCATGACTGAATATCAGTCGGACAGTCGGGGATGAGAGAGGAGGAAGAAGAGGAAGCAGAGGGAAGCTTAAGGGAGAGCTGCATGGCGTCTGCTTTGCACTGGAAGTGAGGAGAGAAGGAAGAGATCAAGTGGGCTAAAGGGGCAAGGTAGATGTTGAAAAGCCACGGCGAGAGGATAAAGCCTTGAGGGACGCCGCAGGTGGAGAGTCTGATAGGGGAGAGAAAAGAGCCAAGTTGAACCTGGCAAGGTCGGTTGGAGAGGAAGGAGGTCAACCAGTCCAGTGCCAGTCCCATGATGCCCAGGGTGTCATGGAGCCGATTAGTTAGGATGGCATGATTGACTGTGTCGAAGGCAGAGGAAAGATCCAGGAGGATAAGAACGGATGGAGAGTTCGAGACAAGATTAGAGATCAAGTCATCACAGGGGATCAATAGAGCGATTTCCATGCCTCTGGCAGCTCTGACGCCAGACTGGTGGTTGTGGAGACAGCCGACAAATCCGGGGTGTTGGGTCAGCCAGGAAGGGGTGATGGAGATAGGGCAATAGTTAAAAGGGCAGAAGGGAGTAGAAGAGGGCTTTTTTTTGCTTTTTTCCAACATTATTTTTTATTATTTTTGGCATAACAAGACATACAGGTTCTTTGATTGTTACATATTTGGTAAACTGGATATAGCATTAAGAAGTGGTAAGCAGCATTGGATGTAACTAGAAGAGGGCTTTTTAAGGAGGGGATGCACAAGAAAGTGCTTGAGGGGAAGAGGGAAGGAGACGTGACAAAGGAGTGGTTACAGAAATCAGACAGGGAAGGCGCAAGGGAGGCAATGTTGTCTTCGATAGTTCTGGAGGAGCAGGGGAGCACTTGTTTGGAGGAGACTTTCATAGAGAGGACTAGTCTAGAGACCTCATCCGGTGCTATTGGAGAGGAGGAGGAGAGAAGTAGGGGGGAAGGGAGGAAGGAGGGGGAAAGAGAAGAGTGAGGTCGGAATGTCCTGAGATTTGGAAAGGAAGTGTGAGGCCAGAGAGGTACAGAGGACCAGGGATGGCAGAGGAGATGTGGAGACTGCAGAAGGGATGGTGAGTTCCTTGCATATTTTAAACAGTTCGCCAGAGTTGTTAGTGGCCCCAGAGATGCAGGCTTGGATGCAAGCCCGCTTCTTCGAGCAAATGTATTGCCTTTGGAGCAGGCGGTAGGCCAGTTTGTCAGAGGATGTGCCTGATGCCGGCCGCTTCCGCTCAGCCACTCTGCACTTACGTTTCAGAGAGGCTAGGTCGGAGTCATACCAAGCGTTGCGCTTGGAGGCAGGATTCATTCAGATTCTCATGACGGGGGCAAGGGTATCCAGGGTGTTGGTGATAGAAAGGTGAACATTAGCAAGGGCAGAGTCAGTGTGGGAGTCCGTGGCGGGAGGGGGAATGAAGGTTGCAGCAAAGGCAGCAACTGACACTCGCTTTATAGGTCGAATGACAGAGACAGACAGGCAGTGCAGGAAGAGGCTTAGCAGGGGGACCAAAGAGATCCAGATGAGAAGACAGGTAGGGAATGGTCAGACCAGGAGAGAGGCTTAGTAAGAGGGTTGGAGATAGGAATGTCTGAGGAGATGAAAGAAAAATGTGAATGTGGTACAATTCTCCTGACATGAGATGTCAGTTGGGGGGAAAACCTGGGACTAGCATTGCCTAAGCCAAAAGAACAAAAGGTGAACATATGGTGTAATTCCCCTGACATAAGAGATCGGTTGGGAGAAATCTGGAAACATGGCCAAGAGAGTGTGCAACAGAAATCAAGAGACCACATTTGTACAATTCTCCTGACATGTGAAGTCAGTTGGGAGAAACCTGGAACAAGTATTGCCAAGAGTATTTTAAGGAGAAAGTTAATGTTGTAGAGAAGCCTTAAAAGGCTATCAGGCAGTGAAAGCTTTACTGGAAAGAGATACCTGGCAGAAGAGTACACCAGGGCATCTATGGGAACCAAAAGAGGGATGTTCCTGGCAGGAGAGTAAACCAGGATATCAGAAGTGAATGTTGCACAGAAACTTGATAAGGTTATCAGGTAGCAAACCTTTTTGGAAGGAAAGACATACCTGGTAGGGGAATAAACCGGGATATCAAGTGTTTTTCAGTTGAATTTCCCGACAGGAGTGTGTACCGGTAAACTCACATTGAACTGGTGGGTTTAAGAGAGATTTGGTAATATGTTCTAGTTTCAATTTAACATTTTGTCAACCAGAAATCTTGAAAAGAATTGCCTTTTGCCATACTTAATCACTGTTGTGGAAAAAGACATTTGTTTGCTATCTTGAAAAGAAGTAAAGCCTTTCCATTGCCTTGTAGGAAAATATATTTGTTTTGCCATCCTGGCAGTAGTAAAGACTTTACTTTGGTTTACGTTAACAAATGTTGTGGAAAAGACCTTTATTTTGTCTTACGATTCCAGGAGGCTAGGATAGACCTTCTCATTTCCTATTAGTCTTGTGGAAGAAATATTTGTTTTGTCATCCTGAAGAGAGTATTAGGTAAAAGATATGTATAGTGCATTTAAGAGACTGGTTTAACATAGAACATTGGGAATAGGTTACCTGAAATAATCCAGGGGAAGGGAAGGGAACCAACCCCTGGTTACAAGGAGTGTTTTGGTTGAAGTTCTAGGTTTGATTTATTGCACTTATTTGAGTTGAACTTTGAAACATGTACCTTGCACTGTTTAATTGTATATTTTAGTGTGCGGGTCTGATTGAGTTTGGACACAATGTCATCCTGCTTTAGTTTTAGTTTCATAGGAAGGGATATTCGTGTTAGGATAGGGAAAGTTAGGCCTTCACCCAAAACCCTTTTTTTGTTAATTAAATGACTAATGTTAAGAAAGTAACCACTTTGTGTCCACCTCTCATTTCTGACCCCTCACAGGCTTTAGACTAAATATTACTCATGCTTAAGAAAAGTCTGAAATGGAGGCAGATTCTTGACCTCTAAAACTTCAACATATCAATCAAGAACGAGTCCTTCCAGATGTCCACACTGCAAAGGCTCCTTTCATGTCTCAGTTGAAAGGGCTACCTGTGATGAATCCTGCAGACTCCTCACTAATTCCCTGCCGAAAGTCTCCTCGCGGGTGGCGAGGGAAAGGCAGAAGCTTTCGA
The DNA here is from genome assembly GCF_040938575.1 of Ambystoma mexicanum. Lineage (NCBI taxonomy): Eukaryota > Metazoa > Chordata > Amphibia > Caudata > Ambystomatidae > Ambystoma > Ambystoma mexicanum. The sequence continues at coordinate 91,367,572 of NC_090936.1, forward strand.
GCCTGACCTTGGGGGGGTGATGTTCTGCAGAGGATCACCTGGCAGCAAAAAAGGCTAAGGGGAATGAGCAGGTTCCGTGGGATGAGACAGTGAGAAGGACTGTGCAATGCCAAAGTGTGTGATGGCTTGTTGTAATAACCATCTCGTCATCTGTCAACAGGGGTGAAAACCATCACAAACTCAGAGGCCTTAGGTGAAATAAAAACCTTTCAAAATTATAGCCACTTGTAAAGCTAAAGACATCCTTGACGCCCAAAGGTACAGTGAAAGGGGAAATATGATTAATGAGGACTTAAAAGAATTGCCATTCTCTTTTCAATGAGGTCTGATGACTAATCCTTATAATATTCCTTTAAAGAATATTACAGAATAGATTTGGGTTTAGAAGTGAAAATCAAACTCAAAAATGTAATTTGCCATTAGGGACTTCAAGTCCCACAATTCCCTAAATACTGGGATGGGATAAAGAACATGTTTAAAAAGGTACAATGTTGCAGGAGTGGTCAGATTGTTAATGGAAATGACTTACACCTGCGGGAGACAGAGAGGCTTAAAAGACCCCCCTCAAGTGCAGGCAGAAAGAGAGAAGAGCAGAGGGAGTAAGAAGCAGCGTGGTTCATGCAGGCAGCCCAGACAGAAGCTGGAGGAGAGAGAAGATGCCGGGGCCACTGTTTGGCAGATATCAGCTGCCGGTCCTGAGAGGGTTTGTACCTCTGGATTCCTGAAGTGGAGAGGTTATGCAGCAGGAAGCTTTCAAGAGGCAAGCTTACCCTCTGGTGATTTAATCTGCAGAGGCTGCGCAGCGGGAAGCAAATGCGAAGGAAGCTTTCCTTCCCAGGAGGCTGTCTCAGGTGGCTGGCATGCAGCAGAGGGCCTCTGGGCTGTCTCTGGTAGCTGGCATCCATCAGAGTCCAAAGGGAGCTCCAGTGAAAGGTGGCACACATCTGAGAAAAGGAAGAAGTTTGCTGTGTCGCAAGAAGCCACAGAAACAGAAGTCCTACAGGCAGTGAGAGGAAAGGAAGCGCAAGTCTTACCCAGTGAGTTCACAAGCTGACAGTGACCCCCGAGTGGTCCATCCCTTAAACTTAAACCATCAACTTAAAAGTGTGAGTCTGTGGAAACCCAGCAACCCAAGGGGGCAACTTTAAGAGTTAACACCTACAAGTATTTCCCACGCAAAGAGAGATTACAACCAAGACAATTACAATCTAGCAAATATTGTCAACAACAGAAGGGGGCTAATAAAAGGTTCATAAACTGTGAAAGTTGTTGCCCATAATTGGTAAAACATAGGGTAAAAGCTGGTATAAACTCACATTGCGAAAGCCAAGGGAGGAGCAGGAAAAGACCCCATCCCTTTCAGTCTTCGGTTACTTGTGTAGAGGGGAAACAAGAGTGGCAAGATGGCTGCCCTTTTGGAAAAGGAGATCCAGAAAGGGAGAAGCATTATTTGCAAAAGAGTATTAAAGAACATCAATGTGAATCTGGTTTTCTCTGAAGAGTTGTTGAAAGTTTTGAAGCTGCCATATGTTGAACATTATGAAGCTGTTGTGAACTTCTTGTCAGTTGATCTTAACCACAAAATCACTTGCTCTGAAACGCTGTTCAGGCAGGGGAGTAAACCTGGATAGAAAAACCTTTCAATTAGTAGGCCTGGCATGGGGGTAATCCAGTTAGAAGTTGAAGTACTACAAAGTGGTCCTGACAGACAATTTTTGTTGTTTGTGGTACTAAAGGAAGAGCTGTGTAATGCGGTTACCAAGAAGCATTATTTCTTTAGAAGTTATCAGTTGTGGTAAATCATCCTGACCAAGATAATTATTGTTGCTATTGATGAACTGAGAACTTGTTTGAGGAAAAGGAAGAGCCTTCTATTTACTGTGTTGGAACTTTCTGTTGATCAGTAGAAGTTTATTAAAACTGTGTTTGAACATTGTTGCAAATCAGGATTTCCTTGTTTTCTTTTCTTGAACCGTGAAGCAGAATTGCAATTAAACCTGGGAAGGGGAATTCACCCAGGTTATAAAACAGAGAATGTGGTTAAATTCAATCATTATTGTTTTGATCTGCCATGTATTTCCTTGTTTATTTATTGTATGTATAAGTGTGAGGGACAGATATCCCTTGTTCCAGTGTTTCCTTTAGATTCTTTTAGGCTGGGAAATCCTAGTCGGGGTAGGGATACAGAGACGTTCACCCAACCTTTTAATATAATAAAATAGCATTTGTTGAGAAGCCTTCACAGAGCTGTCAGCCTTACATACCCTACACCTATCAATTTGGAGGGAACTCACTTTCACAGAACTATTCACTGACCCAAAAGGAACATTTTTTGTTTCATGGTGAATCCCAACCATTACTAGTTCCAAGTTCTTACCTTTGGTCCTAGGTCAGCCCCTTAGGCGTTCATAAAATGCCTATAGAAAGGTAGTCATGCACATCTGAAGGATTTGAATGTCAGTCTTACCATACTTAGAAGGCTGTATGGCTTGACAAAGTTTTATGCTGGAGACTCCTGGGTGGCTAGGAGCGCCAAAAGCTCTGCGACTTGGATATGTAGGAGTTACACTGGTATTCCAAAATACTGCAATAGAGAGATAGCTGGGGTATTCAAAGATGCAAGTATGCAGTTGCCGCTCACAGGAATGTTTGTGAGCCTGCTTGCTGCACTTTGGGGGTGTGAGAACTTCAAAGTGATATGTGGTATGCAGCCTGAAACCAAGTTGGCAGACGAGACTGAAATAGCCTTGGTTGTTGGATTCGTAAGCCGGATTGCCAGCCCATAGTATAAGTGGATATGCTTGTGGGCCCAATACCCTGTGCCCAATACCTGATCACATTAGCATGCTCATGACAAATGAAAGCACTCTAGCAATTATATGTTCTCCGGCCTTTGCAAATGTCAAACAGTGCACATGAAATGGGTAATCATGTGGGAATTAGGAGTCTGGAGAGTATGGTGGAGAGGGCAAAAGAGGGGGAGAGAGGAGCCAAAGTGCAAGGAGGAGTGGATAGGGGAACAGGATGAGAAAATAAGAACTCACCATGAAAGCAAAATAAGAAAGGGGAGAAGTAGAAATCAAAAGATGAGGAAATGGGAACAGGAGGAGGAGAAGTGGAAAGATTAATGGAGGAGGGAAGGATAGAAAAGAAGGCAAAAGGAGGACTGGAAGTGAAAATAAAATCAGCAGAGGCAACGAGCGACATGGAGGTGACTGGGGTAGCAGAAAGGAGAGCTGGAGGAGCAGAGGTGAAAAAAAGAAAAGAGGGGGAAGGACAGAAGCGGGGTGAAGGGAGGAGCATGGAGTAGAATAGGAGGAGTGGAAGTGAAAGGCGGAGAAGAGAAAAAAGTGGAGAAGGTGGCAAAGTTAACAAGGAATTAGTGGTGTGTAAAAGAGAGGTGGATAATGAGCTGCGTAGCGGAGTGACAAACAGGAGATAGGGAAGGAGAGAAGAAGAGGCCAGAGAGCAAAGAGTATAGGGAAAGTAATGTAAAGATGACTGAAGGGGAGGGAGGTGAAGAGGAGAGAGTTGGCCCCCCAGTGTTTTGAACACATGCTTAATCATCCAGTGGGAAAAAGACTTGACCGTTAGCTGAAGGAGGAAAGGACATGCTGAGCAAGGCCGTTGACCAACCAAGAGCCAAGTAAAATACACCAATGTCGGAGACACTGGTCCCCAGTCAAGTTCACGCAAAGCATCATGGGTAGTGGTGCCAGGTTTCTCCACCAGTCCACAAGGAACAATGCAACGTCCTGACCGGTACAAAGCAAGCCAAGAAACACTCTACATAGCTGCCAAAAAAGATCTGCAGGGCCACTTAAAACCCCAGAGAACGAGAGACCCATCTGCTAGGTAGGCACATTGCCTTAGGGAGAAAGGGAAGGACTGAGGACCACAGTCCTATGATGATTTGGTTCATTTTAACCCATTCACAAAGACCCCCCACTCAGTTAACCCCATCAATCCTATTTTCTGTTGCTTTAATAAAAATTGTAAAACCTTATTTATTGGCATGGAGTGGTCTGTTCATACCTGGGCTGAAACAATCGTTGGAGCTCATGCTTTGCCTCAAGCTCAGGAGACGGTCTATGTACTACCATGTGGATATTCGAAAATCTTAGCTTCTACATCAACTTTGTAAAATCAAGGCCCTTCCATACCATTGGTTTGTCCTTCAGAAGACCATCAACAACACCTATTCCCCACAGTCAGTTTCAATGTGAAAAAAAGTCCTTCTCCATCAAACAGTCCACGTTCCTACTATGTGTGATATCCTCTTTCATAGGGCTAGTCCCTCACTGTCTCTTCCAAATAAGACCTTTGCAAGAGCTTCTCAACTCTCAATGGATCCATGTCATAGGCTCCTGGGAAGACACAATCTTCCACAAAGCTATTAACTGCTGGTCTCAACCTTTCAACTTGCACAGGAGGGGTTGCAGTTCTGCAATACCTGCAGTAGATGCCCAGCATACACTATCAGAAAGGACACTCCAGTACCCACTTGGCAGTGCACCTCACTGATGTTTAAATTCCTGGGCTGTAGTTTGTCAGGTGAAAGACTTCTCTGTCAATTACTGGAAAGGAGGGTCATTAGTCTGTGACTTATGTTCTTCTTCCTCATTGTCAAGACTACAAACTCTGAATGTGGTTTGTGAATAATCAAGTAGGCCCAGTGTCTTTGGAATTTGGAGATTTCCAAAAAAGTCATTGTCCTGATATACCATCTTCCAGAAAAAGTGAAATACTCTGGCAGTTGCCTTAACAGAGATGATGGGACGACGTGCGAGTGAGTGGACCAAACAGGTGGGAAGCATCCAACGGTCTAAGGTCTTCCAGAAATGGGGCCGCCCAGAGATCAAACTCATGTGAGCGAAGCAAGTTTGAATACCTTGTGGAGTAGATTTCTACATGCATGCATTCTGCATTTCCGCGGACTGAACTGTTTCCCAAAAGGTTCTGTCTTGTATAGGGGTTACAGCAAGATACGGCTTGCTACGATATGGATAGGGCAACCATGGTAAGCAGATCTCTTAAACTGTCCACTTGGCCCGTATCAAGCCAAGTATCCTGTCTTACCTGTTCACAAAGGAGAGGGTGGGTACTCTATCATGACTCAAAGTCCCCGTCGTCACCTGCATGGTACCCGAGCATGCGCAGTTCCGACGCGGAGGTCTTTCTAAGAAATGGCTTCAAATCCTGGATGAAGACTTGGCTTCATCTACAAGATGAGCTTACCTTCTTAAATGGAAAACAATCGGCACATGGTGCCGGTCTCTTGACCTGGATATTGTACATGTTCAGGCTCAACAGCTCTTGGCATTCCTGCAGATGCTTTACTGCAGGAGATCATGCCAATTGTTTTTGTGGGTTCATCAAGCCACCACCCCATGCTACACCAGTGAGAAGGTAGGTCACCTGACCTTGTTCAGTCATCTGCTAAGTAAGCCCTTTCTAAAAGGACTACTTTGGCTTTACCCACCAGTCTCTAAACCAGTGGCTTAGTGGCAGCTCAATACAGTGCAGCTTTGCACAGATCAGCATTAGAATTTCTGTTGTGGATAGCTTCCTTCATCATAGCCATAACTTCTGCCCAGGGCATTACCAGATGTGTTGCTACTTGCATCAAATGCCGTCATGAGGCTGCCAACAGGCTACACAACGTTGAGTGCTTGCAAATTCAGTAACAGACAGAACAGCTACACTGTCGTTCCTTCTGGCATCCTGATCCAAACCTTTTGCCAGTCACTGATGTCGAAAACCCCTTACATGTTTGTGAAGCATTACTGCTTGGAATCAGATGCCAGACCTGAATGGCATTGGGCCAAGCGGTGCTGTAGCATCGCTTCTGCTTGAGGTGAGACTTTGTTCTGTTATCACTACCTCTTCCACCTGCTCCGTCATGGTATAGTGCTTTGACATCTATTATAAAAATGTGCATCTATGAAAGATCCAGAGCTTGACAAGAAAGAAAGTTACTTTTGCAATTCTAGTTCTAAAGCACTGGTATCTTTGCTAGATTTGCATGTACCATCCAATTCCACTGCAAATCCAATGTAATGGGTTATTCTATGCTTGTTACAAAAAATTGGAATATGGCTTCCGGGGGAGCAGTTTAGGCTATTCAACTCACTTCTAGGAGTCATATGAACCAAAAGGAGGTGGGTAGGTGACAAAATGTTACTATATAGATATTGCTATTGTAACCAAGATGTGCCATCTTGAGGACAAGGAAGAATTATAAGCATGTTACGCTATGAAAGATCTAAATGTTGGAAAATATTGGGTAAACATTTTTCTGACCAAATCAACCTTTGAATTTGACATCTTAGGTTTTACTCTTTCCTATACTTCCATCAAATTGCTCCAGAAGAGTCCCTTATGAGACATAGGGCCAGATCCTCAAAGCTATTTGGCACAAGTGAAGAGGTGAAGTAGAAGCCCAATTCTCAAAGGGCATCTTAGATTCACTAATGTAGATGCCCATCCCCCTTGCTCCTTTTTACAAAAGAGGGGGCGTTTCTGGACATTTAAAAGCACAACCCCGAATTCACAAACTGTATGCGCTTTTAAATGTGCACAAAGGTGGGAAATCCCCCTGCGCCTTTTGAAAAAGGTGCAGGGGTAGGCGCAACTCATGACAGGGTCATTCCTGACCTGGTCACGATTTTATTTTAAAGTGTGCCAGGCCCGGTTAGACTTGAATTTCTATCCCCCAAACAGGGACAGAAATGCTTTTCTCTTCCTCAAGCATTTTACCGAGATGGGGTCCTTTAACGGCCCACCTCAGTGAAATGCGCTTTCAGCAACGTGGGCGCACTCTCCTGACACTAGTGTATGCAAGGAGGCTAGACAGCCCATGTGTGCGCCACTGTCCAACCCCTCCTGAAAAGCACAGGCCACCTTTGAGGAAATGGTGACCTGCACATTTCAGCAATGAAAAAAGCTCATCCTCTACGTTCTTTTCATTTGCGCTCATTCTTGAGAATCTGGCCATAGTACTTATATGTCCAAAAATGATGCCCATAAAGAAAACTACTTGATCCAGTGTCTTATGATCAAATAGGTTACTGAGAAATGGCATCCTTAACATAGCCAGGACCTAAGTGGTTTAGGAAAAGTGAACTGTATGTTTGGCTCAAACACAGTCCAACATAACATCTGGCCACATCCAAACAAAACCCTGCCTAATATCTGGGTTTGCGTAAACGCAGCGCAGCATCTGCCTACAACAAAACACAGCCCAACATAACATCTGGCCACATCCAAACAAAACCCTGCCTAATATCTGGGTTTGCGTAAACGCAGCGCAGCATCTGCCTACAACCAAACACAGCCCAACATAACATTTAGCCACATCCATACAAAATCCTGCCTAATATCTGGGGTGCATAAACGTGGCTTAGCATCGGTCTACACCCAAACACAGCCCAACATAACATTTAGCCACATCCAGACAAAATCCTGCCTAATATCTGGGGTGCATAAACATGGCTCAGCATCTGTCTACACACAAACACCGCCCAACATAACATCTAACCACAGCCAAACAAAACCCTGCCTAAGATCTGGGTTTGCGCAAATGCAGCCTAGCATCTGCCTACCCCCAACCGCATCCCAACATAACATCTGGCCACATCCAAAAAAAACCCTGCCTAATATCTGGGATGCGTTAACGTGGCTTAGCATCTGTCTACACCCAAACACAGCCCAACATAACATCTAGCCACATCCAAACAAAACCCAGCCCAATATCTGGGGTGGGTAAACGTGGCTTAGCATCTGTACACACAAACACAGCCCAACATAACATCAGCCTAGCATTCAAAATATGGTGCCCCTGTGCACTTGGTGGGCATTTTAGATATTTTCCAAATGGCCCTAAAATAACAACACACTTTACATAGAACACATAATTAAAATGGGAATATAATGCGCCGGCTTTGAAGTAGTAAAATGCAATTACTGTCCTCTGGATTCTAGATTTGATTTATCATAGATATGCGCCCCAAGGGTGGCACTGGTGAAAGGGAAATCTCGGGTAAACGCACAAGATTTATTCCTGCATGAGCTACTGAAAATATACCCAAGTAAAGTCAGCCTCTTACACAAAGAAAAGGCCTAAACCAACCAGAAAGACCGCTCTGAATATATCCACATAACACTCATTCAACCAGTGTCTTGCTGCCCATAGGGTGCCCCAGAATCATGCACTATTTATGTATGCATGGAGTGCTTGTTTGTTTGAAATGTATTATGCGCGCCAGACACGCAGGTATCAGGGCGCAAGCAAAAGAAGTCATACAACTTAGTACACAGGTTACAATGGTTACAAATAATGGCAGAACATTTAGTCTAGTAATTATTAGTGTATGATACATAGGCAGTGGTAGGAAGAATATAAACAATCAGTATGCAGAGGAAATATACAATTATTTACAGGTGTAGTTAGATCCTACAGGTTCATTTGTCAGTATTCTCTAGTAGCCGGTAATCATATTTTGTCTAAATTTGGCAAAGGTTTGGTCCATTCTGAGTGTGGTGGGTAATGAGTTCCAAAGTTGGGCCGCTTTAACTGGGAAACTGATAACCGCAATCGTGGATAGCTTAAAGCGGGGAACTTGAAGGCAGTTAGAGTTAACTAGTCTCGTGGGTCTAGTAGATATTTTTCTAGAGAATATTTTTATTAGATACCGTGGTGCATTGTTGTTAAGGCTTTTGTGTGTGGGAGGCAGTTTTCAGTTTGATTTTCTCCAGGGTGGATTGCCACTTGTGTTTCCTTCTAGTTTCAGAGATATGTTCTTTCCTAGAGATACTGAGGGCATTGTTTTGGAGTATCTGGATTTTGTTGGTAATATATTTATGCTGTACAAAGGAGATGTGCCCAGTTTGCAAGTAGGATGTAGGGCGAAGCAGGGGAGTGGGGTGCAGTAGGTTACTTCATTGATTACCTTCAATGGACAGTCAGTTATATCAAGATTTTGGGGCGTTCTAGGTGCCAAGATTAGTCTAAAAATGAACAATAGGTCCTAATTCTACACATGTTCTTTCATCTCCAGCTGTGCAGCCAATGTTTTAACGCTGTTTGATGTTCCTGGGATAATTAGATTTGGTTTCTTGAATGTACTAACTCCATGGAGGAGTTCTTTCTTGTTGTCTTTATTCTGTTGAAATTTAAGCTGTATTTTATTTCATTTTTTATTATGTGATAATTTTGTAAAGGTTTAACCAAACATAAGGGAGTAGTTTCTTACCTGTAACTCCATTTCTCCAGCATTGGTATCTTTCATGGATTCACATGCTTAGAATATTCCCCGTCGTCAGACTGGGAACCCTCGGTACACATATATATAGTCATTTCCAATAGGAAAAAACTTCTGCCCTATCCCCGTCTGCGTCCTCTACGGGGCCGCCCACGTACACCCCGTTGGACGTGATGGTATATAAGCCCCGCCCCCGCGGGTCCCTTCAGATTTCGACCCCTCCAAGATAACGGGGGAAAACTTGCTTACATACCAATCTTCCACATTGCAGTCCGGGGAGGCCGGAGGGCGCATGTGAATCCATGAAAGATACCAATGCTGGAGAAATGGAGTTACAGGTAAGAAACTACTCCCTTCTCCAGCATTGGATCTTTCATGGATTCACATGCTTAGAATAGATTGTAAAGCAGTAACATCAAGAAGGAGGTGAGAGTGCAATGTAACCTACATTCGTAGAGACACCCCCAAACACTGCCGTTTACACCATGTATGTAAGCAACAACTTATTATACTGATACGAAACGAATTTCCGCCATACAATGCTATGTCATATGACTCAGTATGCACCCCTTGCGCATATATCTACCCGACCACTTATGTTTAGGTCAATAAACTATGTACATTCATGTATACACTCTGAAAAAACAGCTGAGGCCAAATAATAGGCAGCATTATTCTTGAAACTTTGGCTTACCTCATTGAAAAAGGTGGCGAAGCACTGCCCTTCCCATTTGTACCTCATCCGCGTGCTGCTTTTCCAGGCAGTAGTGGCGCGTAAACGTGTGCGGAACAGACCATGCCGCCGCCTGGCAGATGTCCGTCAGCGGAATTCCTGCCCATAGAGCCACGGAGGAAGATGTCGATCTCGTGGAATGGGCTCTGGGACGATGTAGTAGAGGTCTCCCGGCCTTGGAATGACACAGGGTAATCGCCGAGGAGACCCAGCGAGCCAGACCTTGTTTGGAGATAGCCTTACCCCTAGCCGAGGGGCCGTAGGCGACGAATAGCTGTCTGGTGGCTCTGATATCTTGCGTTTTTTGCAGGTAAAATTTTAGCGCCCTTTTGACGTCCAGAGTGTGAAGAGCCTTCTCCGCCGTCGACGAAGGAGATGCAAAGAAAGTAGGGAGTACCAGGGTCGAGTGCTTATGATAGACCGACAGTACTTTTGGGGGTGAATGAAGGGTTAGTTGATAAAATAACTTTGTCCTTAAAGAACCTCAGATATGGAGGGTCTATGACCAGTGCCTGTAGTTCCGACATTCTTCTAGCCGAAGTGATGGCAACTAGGAACGCGAGTTTCCAAGATAGAAATTGTAGAGATGAAGAGGACATTGGCTCAAAGGGAGGCTTCATTAAGGCAGCTAGAACCGTGTTCAGACTCCACGACGGTGGGAACCGTTTTTCCGGAGGGAAGGTTCTAAACAGACCCTTCATGAAATGCTTCACTAGCCTGTCACTGAATAGTGGAGGGGACTGTCTTCTTCTTGTAAATCTCGAAACAGCCGCCAGGTGCACTTTGATTGACGATGATGACAGTCCGCTCTCCGCAAGATGAAGAAGATACGGGAGGATTTGCTCCGGAGTTACTTCCAAAGGTTGTATATTTTGTTGTGTTTGACACCATATACAGAACCTTTTCCATTTGCTTACATATGATTTGTTAGTGGACGGGGCCCTGGCCGCCTGCAGAATCCTTCGGCAATCAGTCGAGACTTTTAGGTTCCCGAACTCCGAGAAGTCAGGAGCCATGCAGTTAAGTTCAGGCTGTCCGGATTGTGGTGCCACACGGTCCCCTCGTCCCTGGACAGGAGGTTCGGCACTTTCCTGAATGGTATCGGCTGATCCAGCGACAGATGAAGGAGGTCTGAGAACCATGGTTGCCTCGGCCAGCGCGGGGCCACTAGGATGACCCGGCAATTGTACCTGTGGATCCCCTGGATCGTCCTCCGTATGAGGGGAAATGGAGGGAAGGCGTAGAGGAACTTGCCTGTCCACGGAAACGAGAACGCTTCCCCCAGGGAGCCTGTTTGGGGCCATCTGCTCGCGAACTGAACACATTTTCGGTTTCTTTCCGTGGCGAAGAGATCGATCGACGGGGTCCCCCATCTTTCGAAGATTTTCCCGAGTTGAGTGGAGTCCAGCTCCCACTCGTGTATTTGTGACATAGTCCTGCTCAGGGAATCCGCCTGTACGTTCTTCGCTCCCGGTAGGTGGTATGCCACTAGGGAGATGTGGTGTTTTAAAGCCCAATGCCAGATCTTTTGAGCTTCCTTCGAGAGGGTCCTGGATCTGGTGCCACCCTGTTTTATCAGGTAGAACATAGCTGTCGTATTGTCCGTGAGCACTCTTACTTTTGACCCCTTGATGTGTGGGAGGAAAGATTTCAGGGCCCATCTCACCGCCCTTAGCTCCAGGACGTTGATATGTAGGCGAGATTCGGTCGACGACCACCTGCCTTGGGTTTGGTGACGTGACATGTGTGCTCCCCAGCCCGACAGAGAGGCGTCTGTAATGATGGTGTTCTGAAATTCCGGCTCCTGCAGGGGGACCCCTCTGTCCAGGTTGCGCGCCACTTTCCACCATCGGAGGGCTTTGATAACTCGTTCGTCGTCGACTATTATCTTGTCCGACCAGCGGCCTGTGGCCTGCTTCCATCTGTCTGATAGGAACTCCTGTAGAGGTCTCATGAACAACCGGCAGTTCGCGACTAGGTGGATGCACGATGCCATGGAGCCGAGGAGAGCCGCATATTTTCTTACTGACAACCTGCTCTGTAAACGAAGTTGGCTTGTCAGGTGTTTGATCTTCAACAACCTTTCCAGGGATGGTTTCACTAGTCCTGTGTGGGTGTCGAATTGAGCACCTAGGAACTTCAAGCTCTTCGAGGGCTTTAGTGAAGACTTTTCGTAGTTCACTGCAAATCCCAGACGCTGTAGCAGTCGCAAGGTGGTCAATAGGCTGTCGTTGGTCGACGCTGGGGAGGATCCCCTCACGAGCCAGTCGTCGAGGTACGGGTAAACGTGATGCCCTTCCTTCCGCAGCCAGGCTGCTACGGGTGCTAGGCACTTTGTAAAGGTTCTTGGGGAGGACTTCAGGCCGAAAGGGAGCACAGTAAATTGGTAGTGTGTTTGGCCGACTAGGAACCTCAGGAACCTCCTGTGGTGAGTGCGCACCGGAATGTGAAAATACGCATCTTGGAGGTCCAGAGACGCCAGGAAATCGTTCTTTTGGACCGATCTGATTACTTCCTGTAGAGTAAGCATCTTGAACTTTTGACTCAGCAGGGTTTTGTTGAGGTCCCGTAGGTCGAGGATGGGGCGCCACTTCCCGTTTGGTTTCTTTACTACGAAGCAGCGTGAGTAAACCCCTAAGCCTCTCTGCGAAGCAGGGACTAACTCGATGGCGCCTTTTTTTAGCATGAGCGCAACCTCTCGACGCAAGACGCTTAGGTGTGGTTGAGACAGGCGTATCGGTGGACGTCTTGGAGGTCTGGATTTGAATCTTAGGGAATGTCCCAGTCTCACCGTGTCCAGAACCCACCGATCTGTCGTAATTGACTCCCATTCCTCGACGCAACTTGACGCTCTCCCTCCTAGAACGTCATTGTTGATCTTTTTGTTTTCCCGTCGACGACGAGTAAGTGGGACGTCTCTTGGAGGCCTGGAAATTTCTGCGTCGGGTCGAGGACTGTGAGGCGCGCCTATAGCCTTGGGACGGATATGAGGACCTCCCGAATGCTCTATCCCTGGATCCCGCAAATCGTGCGTTTCCCGTAGCTCCTCTAAAGGGGCGAAAGGAACGAAAGGGCTTACCGCTTTGGAGAGAGCCCAGTGAGCGCGCCGTCTCAGAGTCCTCCTTCATTCCTTTCAAGGCCTCATCCACCTTTTCGCCAAACAGGTGGTCACCTTCGAAAGGCATGTCGACGACCTTATATTGCACCTCGGGTCTAAAGTTGGTGCACTTGAGCCAGGCCTGGCGTCGTAGAACCACTCCGTTGTTAATTTGTTTGAACCCCGAATCTGCCAGGTCCACCGCTATATTGATAGCATGGTTCGAGGCTTCTTCTCCTTCACGAACCAGGGACATAGCTGATTTTCTGTGTTCTTCTGGGAGGTGGTCCATAATGGGTGCCAGTCTGTGCCACATCTCCCTGTCATACCTGGCCATGATTGCCAGGGAGTTCGCTGCTTTCACTGTTGACGCTCCCACTGACAGGATCTTCTTACCGAAAGAGTCTTGGCGTCTAGCTTCGGAATCCGGAGGGGTAGAGCATTTATGCTGGGCCTTTGCCTTTCTCGTCGCCGCCGCCGATACCACCGAGTCAGGCGTGGGTTGCGCAGAGAGGCATTTTGGCGTCGAATCTGGAACTTTAAATTTTTTCTCTACGCGGCCCTTGACCGCAGGTTCCGAGAATGGATGCCGCATGGTTTGGACGCCCTCTTTCCATACGTGGTCCAGTATCGGTATCGAAAAAACGGAACGCCTATTCTTGCCCATGTGGTCAAAGAGGAAGCAGTCCTTCTTTTCTTCTTGTTGGGTCAAACCGAACTCCTTGCAGGCCTTTTCCATCATGGAATGGAAGGCCCCTATGTCATCCGGTGGAGACGGGTGAATGGGACTTTTCGGAGGATCCACCTCCACATCCGAAACCCATGACGGGTCTCTCGACGGCGGTGTGAAGGTCCGGGCTCGTCGACGAGGGGAGTCGTCGGAACAGGTGGGAGCCTTTCGTCCAGGGACTTCAAGAGCGAGTGTAAGGAGGAAAGTACCTCCATGGAGAGAGTAGCCTGGGCGTTTGGAGGCTGGGTGAAAACTTGAGAGCAGGTTGCACCAGAAGGAAATCTGGGCCGTAGCCCCAGGTCTTCCGGGCTCACTATTCTGAAGCCGTCGTCTTCTTTGGAGGCGATCGAAACTGCCTGTTCTTGCAGCAGTGTGTCGGGTAGCCCCATGTCGAACACTTCTGGCCTCCAGGCCTGGAACTCCGTCGACGAGGGAATCGTCGTCGACGATGAGCCCGTTTGAAAGGCGGGGGACTGTGACGGAGTGGGCACTTGGATCGTCGCCGTCGTCGACGGAGGGCCTGCAGGTGGCTTAGGCGGTCCCGCCTTCGCGGAGCTCTCCCTGCGTTTATCCGCCTCTCTACTCGTAGCTGATCTTTTCTGATCGCTCGAGGAGGATTTTGGCCTGTCCTTATCTTTCTTCGACGAAGAAGAAGAGGAAGATGATTTCTTCGTCGATTCTTTCGATGAGGCCTTATAGGAATGACTTCGAGGCACGTCCTTCTCCGTAGGTCGTGATTTTTTGGCCGGAGGTTCCGACGGATGTGAGCGTCGGGGGGCTTCTGATGTTTTCGCTGAGGCGATACTGCGCACCGATCCTACCTCCGACTGAGGGTACGCTCCAGCGCCGTCGTTCAGCCACGAGACCAGTCGCCGATTCCGGTCCTTCAGGGTTTTTTGGGAAAACCCCTTGCAAATATCACATTGGTCCGCCGAGTGGTGGGGGTGAAGGCAGTAGATGCAGTCAAGATGGCCATCCCCTTCATAAACCTTCTTTAGACCGCACGTGGCACACGGGCGGAAAAGAGGCTTACCCGACATTATTGCCAGCCCAACAAACAAAACTCGTAGGAGTTAGAAGTGGACCAAACAGACAAACTCGCAGGAGTTAGAAACAATTCGATAAGTATTTGAAGAAAATACACAAGGAGATCCCACTATCTTTGGAGACGGTTGAAATCTGAAGGGACCCGCGGGGGCGGGGCTTATATACCATCACGTCCAACGGGGTGTACGTGGGCGGCCCCGTAGAGGACGCAGACGGGGATAGGGCAGAAGTTTTTTCCTATTGGAAATGACTATATATATGTGTACCGAGGGTTCCCAGTCTGACGACGGGGAATATTCTAAGCATGTGAATCCATGAAAGATCCAATGCTGGAGAAATAAATAAATAAACAAACAAATAATTTTCATTGAAGACCAACCCTGGCCGACGGACATGCTCGATTTACAATATCACAAATCGTTCGCAATGCTCCTGTTTGTACCATCTAATCCTATGGTGACAGTCTTGGGAACTAATATCTAGTTTTCTCCTTATAGTCACTGGATGCCTCAGTTATTTTTGTTAGCAAGTAACACTCACTCAGATACAATGCTTAAATTCTGTGCACTAATAGAGCACAAACAAGCGAGGTGAGGCTCTGTTTTAGGGCCCACAGCTCTGTAATGGCCCCCAAACAATAAAACTGCAGGATTGCTGTCCCACATTCCAAGCAGCATTCAAGACACTGATCTTCAAACATCCATTACCTCAGCCTGTGAAGAAACTCTTACAGTGATGCAACATCTCTTGGTCTCTTTGGTAAATGTGGTGATTTGCTACCAAGATCATTCACCATTACCATCACTTGGCCTCATGGAATCAGCACAGGATCATGACTGGTGGCCTGGTAATGAAAATATCCATTTTGGGAGTCCAGAAGACTCCATGGGGAGGGTTGTTGGATTTCCCACAAGTGGTAGTTCTGCACGGTAAATCCACCTATTAAAGGTAAAGTGGAGGCGTTACCTCCAGCTTTTTGCTAGAGGGGAATACTCCACTTTACCTCCACACATGGCAGTGCGGTAAAAGGGCCAGTAATTCCGTTTGCGTGGAGAAAAAAAGAAATTGGAAATATAACTACTGCCAAATTTTGGTGCCCCACAAAACTCGTAATGAGGCCCCATGACTTCCATTTGCTCTTGCCTGGATGCAACTATGACCGCACTGAATGTCCTATGTACAAACCGCTGTTTTCCACATTTCTGGACTGAGTTCAGTCCCGGAAATCCAGCATCCACTGATGCAATTGGGTCCTTGTGTACCGGTTCCTTTGACCCCCATGTCTTTAACATCCGCTCCATTCACCATCCCCACTCGCCTTCACGCCGTGAAACAATTCACACTGAACCAGGCACATCATATGTCACAAATACATATATACTACTGCCATCAACAAACTACTTCGCTGACATTACATTTACGGCACAAATGCGTCACCTGTATGAGCCCTGAGAGCAATGTAACGGCAACAGCCACTTTCACCCTCATGGCATCTCTAGCTTCATACTTTTCAAAAAGGTCTGTACTGTTCGTGGAGTTTGTAGCCGCAATATCAAACATTTCATCTGGAGCTACCCTCACCGCGACTCCACCGATCATCAGACTCACCACGGCAAAGGTACCTACGGTAAAAATAAATGGAATTAAACAGAGTAATTCAATGCACAAATCAATCAACTACTTAATCTTACAAAATGATTCTGAATGCAGTTTTCCTTATACTGATTAGCTGATGTCAAACTCTAAAACCTCAAATGAAACACACTAAAAGACACAATCAACACATGTTAACACAGCACATCCTATGGAGGCAGAACACAACTAGAAAGTGTGGTAGGCCAGAGTATGAAAGCATTTTAATTCGTTGTGGGACCATGAAAACATTCAGTTGCAATAACTTGCACTTAGCTAACTAAATCTCAAAATAATCCATATTCACTGATGGAATTACTGAGCATGGCACAACCAATCAAATCGGCACGCGTGTCTACAAGTGCTATATTATACTACTCTATTACTACTATATTTACAAAATGATAAAAGTCCATAAACAGGACTTTGCTCATGTATAATCCTGGCTGTCCTCAATGCTCTACTCGTAGTGCAGAAATCTCGCCTCCCCAGGACCAGGAGAAGATTGAACCCTGGATCCCAGTCACAAAGGTGAAACGGGCTCCGCCAAACAGGTATGAAAATAGGATCTTTAATTAAAGTCACAAAAATGCACACAACTAATAAGAGCCCTACTGGCCACCCTGTTAGGGAAAATATCCTTTATGGGAGAATACAGGAAGCATACTTTAAAATATTTGGGCCCTCTGGGCTTGTAGATAGGGGCTCAGGCAAAGATTCCAGCAGCAAAGCATCAAGGTTAAAGAAAAATCTTATAAAAAGTTAGCGAGTGGGTGTTACTGGTCACTGGGACTCTTTTTGTCCAAACGGAACTCTCTTGTTTGTGTATACCCTTTAAAGCAGGCAAAGGCACAAAGCCACTATCGTTACTGAGGTAGGTCAGAAGAACAAGTTACTTACCAACTGGTAACGTTCTTTCGACTGGATGTTCCTCCAACGTATTTCCCCATCTTTGACATGTAATGTCCACAGCTGTGCACTTCGGAAACTTTTTCAGCAAAGGGCGTCCTGCGTCGATGACGTCAGGTCGATGTCCCTCGAAGGCCTCCGTCAAGGGTGACGTCACCGGATGTTATACATAGGACGCACGGCGCCCACAGCCTCAGTATATGTTTTTTCCCTCAGAACGTGTGGCACCAGTTCCATGCCTGCTTGACTGCACATAGCCTTGCAGAAAAGTAAGCTGCAATCGCATAGGAAATTCTCCAGAGGGGCAGGCTGGGAGGGCGATGTGGAATACATTGGAGGAACATCCAGTCGAAAGAACGTTACCAGTTGGTAAGTAACGTGTTCTTCGAATGGATTGTGTTCTCCAACGTATTCCACATCTTTGGCAGACTCCCAAAGCAGTACCAGTGGATCGAGGAGGGAAAAGAATTTAGAGCACCCAATCAGATTGCGGTATAAAGAACCGTCTTCCCAAAGGCCATATCCTGACCATGGTTTGAGTAATGTTTAACAAAGGTGTGGATTGAAGCCCATGTGGCTGCATCACAAATATTCCTAATAGGAACCCCCCCGAGGGAGGGCTGTGGAAGTATCCACGCCACTAGTAGAATGTAGTAGAATGAGCTTGCAACCCTTCAGGAGGGTACTTACCCGCCAATCGGTATCACTCCGTAATGGTGAGGATAATCCACCTGGACAAGGTATCTTTGGTAACAGCCTGGCCCAATCGGTGTCCAGCATGTCCCACAAAGAGTTGATCGTCCACTCTGACCCTGGACATCCTAGAAATGTAAAAGCTCAGAGCTCTCCTAGGATCCAACCAATGGAGTTGCTCCTCTTCCTTACCAGGATGAGGAGAAGGGTAGAAAGATGGAAGAACCACCTTCTGACTCAAATGATATTCAGATACTACCTTAAGTAGAAAGGAGGGATGTACCTGCAGTACAACCCTGTCCTTGTGAAACACAGTAAAGGGTGGCTTAGATGAAAGTGCCTGCAATTCACTCACCCTGCAAGAGGAAGTAACCGCAACCAAGAACACAGTCTTGATGGACAGTAATCTCAAAGGACAGGAGTGCAAAGGTTCAAACAGAACACTCATGAGAAATTTCAAAACCAAATTCAAGTCCCAAACCGGCACCTGGAAAGGGGACGGCGGGAATGCATCTCCTCCTCCTCCTCCTCCTCCTCCTCCTCCTCCTCCTCCTCCTCCAATCCGGAGCAATGAGGATCATGTGGGAACCAAACCTCTGTAAACTCGGCAACACTTGAGGAATGACAGGGACTGGATGAAACACGTACAGCAGCAGGAATCACCAATCCACAACGAACGCGTCTCCTAAGGCTCCTCTTGGAGGAAATTCCCTTGAGCAGAATCTCTCGCACTTCCGGTTGACACTGGTGGTGAAGAGATCCACTTGCGGGGTTCCCCAAAGGGCGAAGATCTCCTGAAGAACTTCCTGAGCAAACTCCCACTCGTGAGAGATCGTGCTCTGCCTGCTCAGAGCATCTGCCGCCGCTGCATTTTTGTCTCCGGCCAGATGAACTGCCAAGATCGAAATTCCCTGCTGGATGGCCCAGTACCAGAGCTGCATTGCCTCTCTGCACAACAGGAGTGACCCTACCCTCCCACCCCCTTTTGTTGTGGTAATGCATGGCCACTGTGTTGTCCGTCATGTTCAGGACACTCTTCCCCTGTACAGAAGGCAGAAAAGCCATCAGGGCTAGCCTGATGGCCCTCGGCTCTAACAGATTGATGTGGAATTTGGACTCCGACGGAGACCAACGACCGCTGGCTGTCAAATCGTTGGCATGAGCGCCCCATCATGTGAGGGAAGCACCCGTCACTACAGTCACCTCCGGCCATGGTTGCCAAAACGGTTCCCCCCTCATCAGGTTCCCTTCATTACCCCACCACAGAAGATCCTGGGAGACCAAGAGTGGAATCTGAACGGGATCCGACATCTTGCCTGAGAACTGTGACCACTGCATCTTGAGAACCCATTGCAGGGATCTCATCTGCAGCCAGGGATCTCATCTGCAGCCTGGCTTCTGGCACCAGAGAAATGCAGGATGCCATGAGACCGAGCAACCTTAAGAATTCGAAAGCCGGGAGACTCTCGGCATGTGGAAACTTGTCCACCATCTGCACAATGTGATCAGCCCTCACCCTGGGAGGCGAGCACTTCGCCAAGGATGTGTCTAACACAGCCCCAATGTACTGGAGCGGCTGGGAAGGTGTCAGATGCGACTTCTTCAAATTGAGGGAGAAGCCCAGGCTGTGGAGGGTGCGACAGGTGAGACCGAGGTGATCCAACGCTTGCTCGGGAGAGCGCACCCAGATCAGCCAGTCGTCCAGGAAGGTGTAGACATGAATCCCCTCTCGCGAGAGGTATGCTGCCACCACCACCATTAGCTTGGTGAGGACCCTCGGGCAGAGGTCAATCCAAATGGCAGGACCCGAAACTGAAAGTGTAAGTCACCAGCCGCAAACCTCAGGTACCTTCTGTGCTTGGGATGAATCGGCACATGAAAGTAAGCATCCTGTAGGTCCGGAGACACCAACGAATCCTGAAGTTGAAAGGCCTGGAGGACTTGAGAAAGAGTAACCATCTTGAACTGGCCCTTCCTGAGAAGTTTGTTCAACCAACGCAAGTCCATGATGGGTCTCAATCCCCTGTCTTTCTTTGGAATAGAAAAATAAGGGGAATACCATCCCTTGTTCCTCTCCGCCATAGGCACCAGTTCAATAGCGCCTTTATCCAGCAGGGTTAGGATTTCCTGCACAATGAGCGGATCTGGAAGCTTACAAGAGAGTTTCCCCGGTGGATTGTCCTGAGGCCGCTGAAGGAAGGGAAGGCAGTAGCTGTGGGCTATGGTATCAAGAACCCACGCAGCTGAAGTAATGACCCGCCATTCTTCGAGATGCTGAGACAGTCTGCCCCCAACCGGCGAACGATGGGACATGGCCTCATGACTGTTTAGAAGCGGCAGCGGCAGTGCCTGAAGGCAAAGAGGCAGCTGCCTGAGCGGCTTTTGCACCACAATTTCCCAAACCACCACGGGTACTTTTTCGCTGGCCCCTTTGACTGGCAGCCCCTCTCATTCTACCAAAGGAGGAGTAGTAACGAAAAGAACATCCCCTCCATTTTTGTCTGCTAGGACGAAAAGACGGAGGTTGACGCACCGCTGCGCTTAAAGATTTAGCCCCAGCTTTCGAGGTCTGCAACCTCTCAAGGCTCTCGTCAGCCTTGTTGCCAAACAAATGTGCGCCATCAAAGGGCATGTTGAGAAGACGGGCCTGCACATCCGGAGCAAAACCTGACTTCCGCAACCACGCAAATCTGCGTATAACGGTACTCGCAGCCATGGAGCAGCTAACACTGTCGGCTGTATCCAAACCCGACAGAAGGGATTTGCACATGGCATCCTTGCCATCTTGCACGAGAGCAAGAACCCATCCCTTTCTTCCCCCTCGGGAATATGCTCAGCCGCTTAAGAATCACAGCTCCACAGAGTGTGTGAAAACCTTGCCAAGGCACACATGGAACTGGCCAATTTCAAGGCCATGCTCCCAGCAGAAAATACCTTCTGGGCCCAAGCGGCGAAGCACTTGTCATCCCTATTCGGAGGGATGGTGGGGTACGCCGCCTGCCTCGAGGTGACCATAGCCGCCTGAACCACCAAACTCTCGGGAGTGGGGAGAGTAGATAAATAGCTGGGGTCGTTAACGGAAGGGCGGTATTTCTCAGTCAAAGGTTTATTAACAGCCAGAATAGATTCCAGGGACTGCCACGCAGCTGCCACCCTTTTCTGCAAGGTGAGATGAAATGGTAAAACTGGGTCATAGGACGGACCTTGATCCAAGATGTCAGTTAGATCATCCTGCATAAAGTCTTCAGGAGGACTGGAACAGCCCAGATACTCCGAGACCCTAGCCACGAGCCTCCAGTATGAAGACTCCGCATGAGCCCCAGGCCTACCAAATTCCACTTCCAGAGAAGTGTTCAACCCACTGGCATCATGGAGGGTCTGCCTCAACTCCTCCAACTGACAGTCTACAGAAAACATCAGACCTTCCTCAAGTTAACCAGGGTCCTCAAATTCAGACCTTTCTTCCTCTTCATATATGTCAGCCAGACGGAGTTGAAACCCAGGCCTGGTGACAGAAGAGGGCCTAGAGGCCAAAACTGGCCTCACAGACTTCGCTGTAGCCTTCCTACGAGGATCCACCACATTGGGATACTTCAAAGGCAAATTTAGAGAAAAAGTCCCGAAGGCGCCGATAGTGCTGAAGGCTTCGGCGCCGACAACCTTGACGTCGTGAGCGCCAAAGGCTTCGGCGTCGACAGAGTCGGACAGAAACGATGCTGACCGAGTCGGCACCGGCCTCAAGCCCTCAGTAGGTTGCTGCGGTCTCGCTGGGGTTGAGGACCAAGACCTAGAAGCACGTCTCTTGCAACTGTTCGGATCTTTGTCCGTAAGGGACCTCGAAGGCTCCCGATGCGAGTTGCGTTGTGGACCCGAGCCCGAAGGCGTGCGAGCCACGGTACAAGACCGATCCTGGCTGGCTTCAGTAGAAGGCGCGACCGGACACGTGCCCTGCGATTGAAACATCACTAACATTTGCTCTTTAAACGCAGCCCATTCCTATGGAGTCGAGGACTTCATCGGGCATGCAACCTTCCTCGAGGCACCATCCTCCGAGGAGGACGGGGAAGGCGACCGATGACGGCGCTTCCTAAAGTGCTGGGACGAGGAAGAGAATGGTGGGAACCACTCCTACCTACCTGGAGCTTCCCCTTCCGCAAGGCCTTGGCAGTCAGCGACTGGCATTTTGAGCAGTCGTCGGTGTTGTGCAACTTGCCCAGGCACCACAAACAAATGCGATGCGGGTCGGTGATTGACATTTTCGACTTGCAGTCCCGGCAGGTCTTGAAGCCAGACCAGAGAGTTGGAGGGGTCGAAGAAAAAAACATCTCAACGATAACACACGAGGCGGGCCGAGTTTCATGAAGCAACACGTTCGCAGAAAAAACGGAACTGGGGCTGCGGGCGCCGTGCGTCCTATTTATAACATCCAGTGACGTCGCCCCCGACGGGGGCCTCAATGGACATCGACCCGATGTCATCGACACAGGACGTCCTCTGCTGAAAAAGTTTCCCAAGTGCACAGCTGTGGACATTACATGCCAAAGATGTGGAATACGTTGGAGGACACAATCCATTCGAAGGACAGAGTCGGATTAGACATTTCACTGGTATGTTTAATTATTAAAGAAAACGAATAAAGGTGCTCATCAGTCATCAGTGAATGTCTATAAAGGAAACGGTCCACCGTCCGACTCTAAACTATCTGACCATACCACTATTTTTAACAACTCAAAAATGTCTCCCTTCTCCTGAGGTGTGTGGACTTATCCCTCAGCCACTTCTCAATAGATGATCTTCAGATTGTCTCTAGTGATCAGTTAGTACAGTTAATTTAGTATGATTTTGATTCTTCTCTTGTTTTCTTCTATTACGGTTGATCCTTTTATTCTCCCCTGTTAAACGTATCCAAGAATTATATTTTATACCTGGGATATTTCCTATTTTTGTGAATAGTTCATAATAGTTTTAAACCTTTGGCTGTTTATTTGGATATGTTTTTACAAATTCCAGTTTGTTCTCAGGTTTCCTGATCATAACCAGTTCTGTTGTTTCCTTTAGGCCTTCTTGGTATGAATTAGTATGAATCGGGTCATCCCCAGAATATGTATCTCTTACTTCTCTTTGTACTGACTGTACAACACTTCTCTCTAGATTAAGGAGAGTATGAACAGTCCAACAATGATTATCATTCACTCTTATGTTTTCTCTCTCTTGATTGTGACGAGTATGAACAGTCTAATAATACTAGCTTTCAACCAATCCCCGGGTCTCCCGTTATCCCCATTACCTTCCGATCTTAGGGCTTGCATCACCAGGGTTTTCGTTCACTGAGGATCGACTCTCTCGCCTCCAAATCTGGCGTCTCATGTCCCTTCGCCAGCTTCTCTTCCCTCCGTTCGTCTTGGATGGTGAGCTGGTGTCTCAGGTATTGGCTTGTCCCGAGTCAGCAGTGTCAGAAAGGA
Organism: Ambystoma mexicanum; assembly: GCF_040938575.1. Taxonomy (NCBI): domain Eukaryota; kingdom Metazoa; phylum Chordata; class Amphibia; order Caudata; family Ambystomatidae; genus Ambystoma; species Ambystoma mexicanum. The sequence goes on from NC_090936.1 coordinate 91,391,138, forward strand.
TTTGGTGTTGTTACTTTGACCTCTGGTACACCATAGTCTTTTGTGGTCACGCCACCTGTCTCTGTTTCTTCCTCTCTCTCCACTTAGGGATGGCTCGTGCACAGCTTCGGTTCTTCTGGCTTCCTGGTTACCTACGGTAACACACCTATCACCTCTCGCTTCTGCAGGACGATGTGTGTCGTACCTCTACTTTGCTCTGAGTCAGCTTCTCTGCGGTTTTGAAACTCGCAGGCTCTTTCCCCAGCCTCCTCCCCTTTCGGATTGACATAGCCATGGGGCTTCCCTGCGCAAATCGTTGTTCCTTTTTTCCTTTTTCTCTTGCTCTTGTGGGTTCTCTTCTAATAAGAATTAAAAAGGAGGTTTTCTGTTTCGGTTTAGCACTAACACATTTAATATTAAAAAAATAACTGGTTTACCTACTTTAATGGACCAAAGCACAGCTTTTGACAAAGTTAATCATAAACTATGGCATGTGCTTCGATCCTATTATAGTCAAGCTAGTATATTGGATACTTCAAAGATCTTGCATAGTAATACTCAGGTCTGTATCAGCTCAGACAGCAGAGGACACTGCACCCCTGGATCCCGATCAGTTCAGAGGTCAGGCAAGGGTGTGCTCTAGCTCCCTTATTGTTCTCTTTGTATATCAACAATTTACAAAAAAACATTGGTTGAATGCAATGCAGATGTCCCCAGGATAAGAAATGTTGATTCTGGCACTAGCTTATGCTGATGATACAGTCCTTATTGCCTGTACTCTGCAAGCCCTTCAGGTTTTGGTTAACACATTTGCTTCCTTTATGAGGGATCTTGATCTGCAAGAAAATCCTAAAAATAAAATAAATAAAATAAATAAAATAAATAAAATAAATAAAATAAATCAAAAATAAAAATAGGCAGTTATGGTGTGCTGTTTAAGAAGGAACCTAAAATGCCCCACCATGTGGTATGAAGCGAATGTAATCCCCAGAGTGAATAATTTTGATTATCTCAGGATTCGCTGCTCCGAATATTTTACGGCAGAGGCCCATGCCACAAAACAGCTGTCACTTATGAGAATCGATTGGGGGGGGAATAGTTACATTCATTAAACACCATAAGCAGCAATCATTTAACATCATAAAAAACATTTATAATGTCCAAACCTTGAGAGCTGTTTAGTACGGAGTGGCAATATGGGGTTTTACCGATCAAAGTAAGATTCAGAAAGAGGCAAATTCTTTTTTTTTTTTTCTTTACTTCTGGCTCTCCCCAGCTCAGCCCCACATTTTGCTACCCATAGGGAAACTGGTGTGAGCTTTATTGAGGATGTGATGGCTTTGGAACCCACATTCCTGTGGATTCGGGTTTGGATTAACCCAAAAGCAGTATTTACCCAATCCATATTAAAAGATTTGTCAGCCAAAAAGGATGCAGATGATATCGGGTGGTTTTCGAACGTCAAGAAGGCGTTGGGAAACATTAATGTAATCGACTATTTTGGACATCCAACATTATTAAATAGCAATGTAAGATGCAAATTTAAGAACAAGCCACAGGAATGGATTCTAGAGGCTAGAGAAACCCAGGAAATTGTAAAACCGTTGAACAGATGCTTCATTATTATAGCAATTGCCCAAGTAAAGACTACCTTATTTGGTCAAATAATAAATCACAAAGGGCTCCAATAACAAGAGCTTGGTTTGAATGCTTACTGCTAGGCGATACTCCAAGTAAAAGATCGGGACGTCATATTGAGGCAAGATGTCCAATGTGCCAGGCAGAACTAAAGGATATGGCCCATTTCTTCCTGTTTTGTCCCGAGTATGGGCATTTTAGAAAAAAAGTTATTTGTTCCTCTTCTTAAAGGAAGTGGATTTACCCAGTAACGGCCAGCCTTCTATTTCCTGTTGAATGCTTCATCTCCTGCAAAAGCTTGGTCATTATCCCCTCTGAAACTGACTCAAGGCCGTAGGCTCCCCTCTCAACCTGGTTTACTGACCAGCTAAAAACGGCTTGTCTTCAACTCAGACAAGCCGAACGGAAATGGCGTATTGGCTATAATCCGGAGCTTAGAGATGCATATAAACGGAATCTGTTCACTTACCTGGCGAGTGTTAAACTGGCTAAATCCACCTTTTTTGCTCAGAAAATTGAACACGCTATGTGCAAACCAAAAACTCTTTTCTATTGTACATTCATTAGCCTCTTCGGAGACTCTTACCTCTATGGTTAAGCCTTCTCAGGAATTGTGCAATGACTTGGTCTCCTTCTTTACTACTAAAATTGATGTTATACGAGCCAACATTGCTAAATCCCTTGCAACATTGCCCCCTGAAACCCCCACCTTTATGCCTGCCTCTTCTACAGACACCTTGGCTAGTTGGTCTTCCTTCCCTCCATTTACCGAAGTAGAAGTCCTGGCAGCCATCTTAAAGATCAAATCGTCTTCTCCTGAGGACTCCATCCCTGCCTCAATTATGAAGGTGATTGCACCTGACATCTTGACTGAAATCACATTGGCAATAAATAACTCGTGCCAGTCTGGGTTTATTCCCCCTGTACTGAAATCCGCAAGGGTTATTGCCCTCCTTAAGAAGCCTTCTCTGGACCCCACTATCCTGGCCAATTTCCGCCCTATCTCTTTACTTCCGTTCTTATCTAAACTTTTGGAATCATTGGTCACACCCCTTCGGTCTTCCTTTTTGGAATCTTCCAAAATCTTTAACCATGCCCAGGCGGGTTTTAGGCCTGGGCGAGGTACGGAAAGTGTCCTTGTCTCGGTACAAGATGACATGTCCAGGCTTGTCGATGCTGGCGGAGTTGGGGCCTTGATCCTGTTAGATCCCTCAGCCGCATTCGAAATCATGGATCACTCCATCCTTCTCTCTCACCTTTCACAGATAGGGATATCTGGTTCTGTTCTTGCTTGGTTTACCTCGTTTCTTTCAGATCGCACACAGACCCTTGCTATGCCACCGTTTCTTTCCCCTTCATGCCCCCTCACTTGTGGTGTCCCTCAGGGATCCTCTTTATCGCCAATTTTGTTTAATATCTACATCTGGGCCCTGATCTGTCTCATCCGCTCTTATGGGCTGAATTGTTACTCATATGCGGATGACACACAAATCCTGATCCGCTTAGATCAGGATCAGCGCAAGGCCTCAGTGTGCCTCCACGACTGCCTTAAGGCAGTCGGGATTTGGATGGATCAGAATTGGCTAAAGTTAAATGGGGACAAGACGGAGGTACTGTTGGTAGGCTGCCCCCCTAACCCCTCCTTGTGGACCTCTGCTTTTTGGCTCTCTACCCTGGGCCCGCTACCCAACCCAGTTAGTAAAGTAAAGAATTTAGGAGTTATCCTGTCCGCCTCTCTATCGATGTCCAACCAGATCATGGCCCTGTGCCAGTCCACCCACCACCAGATTCAAATCCTCAAGAGGGTCATGCCCTTGATCCTAGAAGCTCTCCGCCCCCCTGTGGTGGCCGTGTTAGTCCTCACACGACTGGACTATTGCAATTTGCTCTGTCTCATCCGATTGGCCTTATACACCGCCTTCTGCGTATGCAGAACCTTGCTGCTAGGCTGGCCACTGGTTCCCCTTATGGTGCCCACATCATGCCAGTACTTCGCCAACTGCACTGGCTCCCGGTGAACCAGCAAATTCATTTTAAATCTCTGTGCATTGTTCACCGGGCAATTCATGGTGAGGGAGCTGAATTCTTGCAGCTCAAATTCACCAGATACTGCCCGGACCGGGACTTACGCTCTGCCACTTCTAACCTGCTTACTGTCCCTAGGTTTAACCGGACAAGGCTTGGAGATAGAGCCTTTTCTGTCACCGCGGCCAAACTTTGGAACAACCTCCCTGTATCTCTTAGGGCCACTGTTAACCATGTTGGATTCAGAAGAGCGTTGAAAACTAATCTGTTCTAAGTTTGTCCTCTCCACTGGCCTTCTTTGATTGGGCAGCTTCCTTTCCAGAGCCATGATGACTTTGGGGGAACGTGCACTTTACAAATGTTAATAACATAACATTATCTTTGTACAAAAGAAAAGCCTGGTGAATACAGGAAAAGAAAGGGATGATGGAGGGCTAATAGTCCCTTTTTTGATATGTCTAATAATGAACTTGTACAGTACTCTTTGAATGTACAAATACCTTTATTTATGAAAAGAAAGTATTAATTTCAGGGTTTTTTAAATATTTATTTAAATGTAGGGTCAATGGTTTTAGCAGTGAATGTAATTTTTTTTGTGTGAATTTTTTATTCAAATGTATGTGTAAATATTGATGTTACCTTTATGGATTTTGTTATTCGCAATAAAGAAGTCACTACTACTACATATTGGCCTTCTCTTCACAGATCTTACCCTCTGAAACGTTTAAGGCGTAATTTTGCAAGGTCCTCTAGGGAGTTCCTCCTGGGAATGGGAGTCCTTGTCCCCAAAGAGGGAGTTTCTCCCGGGGAGGTCCCACTTGCCTCTACACCTATGGAAGGTATTGCAGAGCAGGCTCACCTCCCTAGTCGTACATGGGGGCTCCCCCTTGGGGAGAAGGGACAAATATGTCACAATGCCTTCATTCTTGCTATGCAGACTTATTGGGTTCAATCGGGTGACTGGGCAGTTTCTGCACCAAGCGAGGATTGAGTTGGATTGTGGCGGTGACGGGATACAATTCCAGCAGCCTATGTCAGGTCGGTGTTGCTGGAAGGCTTGGCAGCCTCAGATGTGGAGAAGCGAAGTTTGGTTTTCGGTTAAAAGCAGGCTCCACAGGCTCAACAAAGCATCAGGTACTGCAGTGGTGACAGATTGCAGCTATTAGAGCCTGGTAAACAGATTAGGCAGTGGCAAATTGGAGACGCTAGAAGTCTTGGCAGTTCCCAAATGCAGAGCTCTGGCATCAGCGTCAAGTGAAATTTGGGGATGTGGAGACGGTCGAGCATCAAAATCAAAGATGACTCTGGCAATCTCCCTTGAAGCAACTTGGATGGAGTTTAAAGACCTCAAAGCGGTGTTGAGGCAGTTCAGAGATGCAGGATGAGGCAGAGGTAGCTTCCTTGGTCCTTTGGTTGCTGGGAGACATAGGGCCTCATTACAAGACCAGCAGTAACTCTGCTGGTGCTACCGGCTGTTTGCTGCCGGATTCATAATATTTTACCAGCGCCTGACTTCGAGGTGCCTCCGGGCTATTACAAGTCCGGCGGCCCGGGAAGTCAGGTGCCGGTAAAATGTAAGTCCCCATATGAGAATCGGGACTCTGTAGCACCGGCACAGTTGCTAACAGTGCTGGTGCTTCCGTGAACGGTTTGGCTACCGTGGTCGCAGCACCCGGCATGGTCAGACCTTTCTGGCACAGCGGCCACGGCTGGCAGAAATGTAGTTTGCCGGTTTGGAAACCAGGGTGCCGGTAAGCTTACCAGCACCCTTGTTTGCAGACCGGCAAACTCATAATGAGGCCCATAGTCTAGGGTCTTATGTCAAAGTCAGTCCTTTCTTCTGACCCTTCCAACCAGGAAGGTTCCTAGAGAACACTTGCAGGGTTCTGTCGCCTCAGGGGTACCAAGGTAGGCCCTTGGAATGGTTAGGGCGAATAACGTGTCTCTTCCTTTTAGTCTTCACCTCTCTGTTGCTATTTTCTGAAAGATGCGACAAGATTCTTTGGGGTGACCCACAGGGAGGCTTCCTGGCTGGGACCAACATTGTTGTTATGGGTTAAGCCAGCCTAGACTGCTTAATATACACCTGGCACCTATCATGAATGTGTTACTGTTCATCAAGCTGAAATGTGGCTGTATAATGGTGTAATTCCAGTAGCGTATAGAGGAAAAGAAGAAGCGGGCACCACAATTCAATAGGCAAGGTTTCTTCTAAATTCAAAAACCAGGAGGGGTCTTTAGTTCCGTTCTATTTAGAGGAGCTATCAGGCTTACTGACGAGCCTATGACACAAGGATCCAAACAACTTGCCAAACACAAAAACCAGGTGAAACCACCCAGTAGTGCCCAATGCTCTCACAATGTTAACAAAAAAAAGAAAACGTACCTAATAATTCAATATGTTCTTTATCAGAGTCTTCTTCTAATTTTTTCTACTCCATTGTGTTATCTTAAAGTAAATATACACGTTGCTGTAAACCAAGTTTCTTAAAAGACACTTTAATCTAAGTGTTTCAAGCCAATTTAGTAATCGGCTCTTTAGTGGCAGAACAGCTTCCTAAATCAAAAATTGTGGCTCTTAAGCCTAGGCATTTCAGAGGGTTACTCAATCTTCAGGGCTTACTCTAAGAGCCTTCATGCTTAGTTCAACTGTTCAGTCTCCTCTGAATTGTTTCGTAAGCAAGGACAGCTTGTGCTTTCTCTCCGCCGCTGTAGCATCGGCAGGGGAAAGAAAGCACAATCTGCCTCTAAAGAGCCGATTCCTATAGTGTCTTGAAACACTTACGTGTCCTTTAAGAAACTTGGTTTACAGCAATGTGCATGATTTTTACTTTAAGGTAACAGTGGAGTAACAAATTAACGCACTGAATGACAAGGATAAGAAGACTGTGATAAAGAACATTATGAATTATTTGCTCCGTTTTTTGAGCATTGGGCACTAGTGTGTGGTTTCACCTAGTTTTTGTGTAATTCCAGTAGCTACAATGTCAAACCCAGATATGGCTCATATACAGTTTTCTAATCAATTGCCACCAGACTTCAGGGGTACACAATTACGATATTGTGCGCAAGAGCGGCACGCAGTTACAAAGCCACATCTGCTTGTTGGAACTTTGGGTTACTGCAGCTGTGTTCAAGAAGGCACATGTGACCTTTGAGCTTTGTCACAAGTGGCCCTGCGCCTTGTGCGCAACGCATACATGCACCAAGTGGATTACAGCGGCCTCAGGGTTTCTTTCGCTGTGTCAGCACTTCCTTGTGGAAGAAATGGAGGTTGCCTTGGAAACTGACAACCAAAGCGTACCTCCCGTGTCACGTGGGAAGCAGACGTTCCTAGTTGGGTTGCGTCCATACAGACTCCGCCCCTGCCGGAAATATAAATCCACTCCTTTCCTTGTTACAGTGCTTCTATTTAGCGTTACAGTTGTGACTGCACCCAGACAAATCATTTGTCTATTCAGAAGCTCTTCTAACTGCCTTCTTGCGTTTTCCGACTCCAGATCGCCTACTGAACTTGCTCCCGCTCTTTGAATTTGTTACGGCTTTCTCTCTGGTTACCGGAACGCAGACTGCCCGACCCTGCCTTGCCTTTCGATTCTGATACAAAGCTACCTTACCTGGATTCTGTTCCAGCTCTGGACTCATTCATTCCTGCTTTCCGAGTCCTACGCAACCCGCATACCTGGTTGGGAACGCTGTCACTTACTACCTCAGTGCTCTGGGACTCAAGGGTCATCACACATTCTCCACTGGAATCGTGTGTTCCAGAAAATTCAGTAAGACTTAGCCTTCACCTTGGGGTGTTTTCCTTGCTCTTTGTACTGCATTATCCAAAAGACTGTTTTTACCCTTACCATTGCTATTGAACACCAATCCTTTAAGTACTGTGTCTCTTCTGCTCTTCACGTGCACAGTGAACGCTCTGCTGCCAGTGCACCATCCCGGACCCAGTGCGTCCCTCATGCCGCCCGGGGTAGATTTTCCCATACTAACCTACCTGTTTATTATTTTATCCTGTTGTTGTTTCAGTTGTACTCAAGTTGACTTCCTCTTGATCTGGTGGTAAGAACTGTGCCTTAGGAAGGGGGGTTGAGCCATATTCCATCAAGCCCTTAATATTAATTGGTTCTCCTTATTTCAGGTTCACACCCTCTGCCATTAGCAATATAACCAACAGGTACTCCATAACTATGGCTGAAGGATAGTGATCTGTATTTGTTGTCTTGCGACTCCATTTATACTTGTTCTTTCTTTACAGCATTGGTACAAGTGGTGTGTGTGTGTTCCCCGCTCTTTTGTGGGATCAACTCCTCTGTCTTGTTTGAACAGCAGAGGTGTGTATTGTAAGAAAGAGTTCCCTCGAGTTGAGGAGGCCTGTATTGTCATGCCTGCGCCATGGGCACATCCATTTATGCTCCATTTGGACTTTGCTGCTAAATGATTATTGTAAACTAACTACGCATACCATAATGCACCTGGCCGCAAGCATTGTTTCCTGGCCGTTCCTATTGGTTTTCTATGGAACTACACCCCCCAGAAGCCTTAGAGTCTGTTCCTGCTTCCACCAGCCCAGGAACAGAAAGGGAGGTGGCCGATTGCCTGCAGGTGTGATTCGCCAGGTGAAACCAATTAGCCTGCCTCTGTGCAGGGCTAGGCAGTATAAAGGCTGCTGCCTGCAGTGGCTCAGCCTCTTGCATCCGAGAGTCCTCCCTCCACCTTTCGCTCCTGACTTCGGTTCCTTGTATGCTGTTAATCATCACTCCTGCACTCCTGCTTGGACCCTGCCTTGCAGCTTGCTACACCCTGCTGCCTACAGCCCTAGCCTTTTGGGCTCCCTGCCTTGTTGCTTGCTACACCCTGCTGCCCACAGCCCTAGCCTTTTGGGCTCCCTGCCTTGTTGCTTGCTACACCCTGCTGCCTACAGCCCTAGCCTTTTGGGCTCCCTGCCTTGTTGCTTGCTTCACCCTGCTGCCTCCAGCCATAGCCTTTCAGGCTCCCTTCTTCACAGTCTTGCCCTGCCGGGCTCTCCACATTACAGCGGATCTCGCTCTGCTGTCTTCCAGCCTCCGCCCTTGCCCTGCGGGCTCTCCACATTACAGCGGATCACGCTCTGCTGCCTTCCAGCCTCCGCCCTTGCCCTGCGGGCTCTCCACATTACAGCGGATCACGCTCTGCTGCCTTCCAGCCTCCGCCCTTGCCCTGCGGGCTCTCCACATTGTAGCGGATCTCGCTTTGCTGCCTTCCAGCCTCTGCCCTTGACCTGCGGGCCCTCCACATTGCAGCTGATCTAGCTCTGCTGCTTTCCAGCCTTAGCCCTTGTCCTCTGGGCTCCCTGCTCTGCAGCCTGCCACACTCCGGCTGCCTTAGCCCTCATCCTCTGGGCTTCCTACTCTACAGCCTGCCTCACTCCGGCTGCCTTAGCCCTTGTCCTCTGGGCTCCCTGCTCTACAGCCTGCCTCACTCCGGCTGCCTTAGCCCTTGTCCTCTGGGCTCCCTGCTCTACAGCCTGCCTCACTCCGGCTGTCTTAGCCCTTGTCCTCTGGGCTCCCTGCTCTACAGCCTACCTCTTTCCGGCTGCCCTAAACCCTTTTCCTCTGGCTTTCTACCCTACCATCCTACTCCTGTAGGTTTACTAACTGCTTTCCTGCTCCTCTGAGCTCTCTACCTTGTACCTTACTGTCCTCTGCTATCCTATCCTGTTACTCGACTTTCCCTTCTATTCCTTCTGCTAGTTTGCTATCACCTCCTTTCCTGGATTTGTTTGTTGTAACATCTCTTGTACCGTTTGTCGACCCTTTGTTCCAGAGCTTGTCTGTTGGTTCCCCATCAGTCAACCTCTGCCCCTTCCTTTGTCTTGTTTCTACATTACAGACACCCATAGCTGCTGTTCCAAGTCATGAGCAAACAGCGTGGGCCTCTGTTATAGCAAACTGTGCAGAAGGCTAGAGTATTTCCAAGGTTCGTGGAATACTCTTTTTCTATTCTGCATACACCCCAAGAGGGTATCCATTCTGTACCTTTTCCCTTGCTACTCTTTCCTACTCTTCGTTCTATTTCCGTTCTGCTGTGTGTGTACTTGTCTGTCCACTTATTTTCAGCACCCAAACTCTTCTGGGTGTCCTGTGCCACTCTTTATAGAGTGCCATCCGTGAGATGTATATGGAGAGGACGTGGTGGATAAGGCTTACAGTCGAGACCCTTATCCTGCTCCCTGTCGCTTCACCTCTACCACAGGACGACAACGCCCCCTGTCTATGAAGGTGCAGTGAGTAACAAGCTTGTCTTGATGCCACTTCAGGATAGTTGCTGGGGATGTCAGCAGACTGTCTCAGCAAGTGCATGGTTTCATTATGCATTTGGCATGGCGCGTTGAGTGTTCTAAAACTGGTGTCTGGTGAGTAGATCTCAAAGAAACAGAATTAAACAAATCATTTTATAATTAAAAAAAAAATCACAAAAGCTCTGTCTATCCGCCCTCACCAGATGGTTTTCTGGCACAGCAGGTTTATGAAATGATAAAACACTAACTACTGCAAGGGTGCAGTCATTCCCTTTCTGATTAACAAATCACAAGACCAGCAATCAGTATTCTGAAATTAAATGTTGTTTACGGTTTAATATTATTGCTTAGTTTTAATAACTCCAACCAAATCTACTTTAGGGAATGAAAATAACAAACCCATGCCCTGCCCTCAAGTTCATGAAAGTCATGAGAAAGGAAAAGCATATTGACCTTTATTGCTAGAAAATCTCTGTCTCTGCCACCTCCCTAGCCGCCAATAATTGTGGGAACAGCCATCCTCCCAGGGCCATGTGACGATAACCCAGAGATGCAGACAGGAAGTCAGCACAGAAATGTAGCTGTGTGTTGCATTGCTCTTACCTAATGGCCGTTAAGCGAGCTTCCCCTCCCCCAACAAAAGAAACACACAAACAATCTATATATAGAGAAAAAAGGGGGCGCCGTGCTAGCTTAGTCAGTCTCACACACTTTGCTAGTGGACTGGAGGCAAGTCTGAGGGATAAAAAAGCAGTTTCACCCTTCAAATAGGTGCCCAAGCTAAAAGGGACTAGAACAAATAGGGAAAAGTTAAATGCCAGAAACGCAATACAAGGAGCAGAAAGAAAGTTCTCTTGTCTGCACATCAAGACCACCTGTCAGCATCAGGGAATAGACTGGAGAGGAGGGGAATTTGGGGTCAACATATGCACCAGGAGGGATGCAGATCTTCAACAGCGACTATGGAGACGGAGAGCGGAAGGAGCGGGAATGAGCGAACAGATCCCTATAAAGAATTGTATGGCATAGAATGCACATTTTACTGACAGAGTAACAGCTTCCCCAAATATGAATAAATAGGTATGGGACAGATATAAAATCAAAAAACACATAATGATTGTCATTACAAAATGATGTGTTACAATTGTGTCTTTGGGAATCATTTGCAATTATGAAACCCCACAAAACGCCACTGGGCAAGTGGAGAAATTCAACATGTATACTGTTCCCCATTTTGAAGAAGAAACAGGATGTAAAATGACGTTTTTACTCAAATCAACCAGGCCCCAAAAACCTTGTTATTTTCCGGCAATTGATTAGCCAGCCTTACTTTAGTCAATGTAACATGTATAAAAACAAGTATCCCAGACTTTGATGTAGCCAGTATTATTTCTAAAACCAAAGGCACAATGATGCATTTTAATTGCATGTAACACAGTTAAAAAAAAGAATCCAAGCCCAACGCGCCTGGCTGTTTCTCTCTCTTCTGAGGCCACGGCCTGTCTATCAGCCTGGGTCCTCCTATGGCTGCCGACAACGTTACAACGCAGTCCAATCCTCTCTTACCATCACCCTTGGAGGATGCGTGAGTGGATTGGGGGACGAGGCCCACGTGATGTAACAAACGTGTCCTGGAAAGGAGAACGGGCGAAGACCCTTTCAATTGATCTCCAGTGCAGGCTTTTCTGGGCCCCTTGTGCTGCTTTTAACTGCTGCAGCTCAATTCTTACCCACCATTAGCCTCCGCAGATTCCTGCACGCTGTTGGCGACGAAGCGCATGTGAGCTGTTGCGTTTGCTGCGGAAGCAAAGAGGGGAGAAGAACCCTATAGATGGCCGCGCGCTCTGGCCTGGGCCCCGCTGGTACCAGCACACCTTAGAGGCAGCCTAATCATCTCCCTTCATTAGCCTCAGCAGATGTGTTGCAGATGCCAGGTCTCAAATTTGGGACTAAAGTGGCTAGTGTTGCTCATTTAGACCAAATAAACTGATAATTGCCTAACATGATGTGGCACTTTTAAAAAAATCCTATTAATGCCTGGTGTGAAGACACTGCACCGCTGGCATGGCCTCACTGTCGACATTCCGACTGCAGTTGATAGCAGAACATCAGTAATCTGCATTTACATAGAAGATGCTCCCTTTTTTTGGCTGGGTACAGAGATATGCATTCTGTACTATTTAATAACACGCTGTGCAGTAAGGTGGGTAGCACTCATGTAATAAATGATGCATGCGTTAGGTGATGTGCGGTAGCGTACTTGGTCTGTGTTTGTTTTTACTTTCCCATGATAGCGCAAGTTGGTTACGTGTGGAAAGCAGAAGACTGTGATCACACTAAAAATCACACAATGTAGTCATATGGGAAGCAGACTACTTATCCAATAGACCACATCTAGGGCATTGCCAACACAGAGCCGATTTCCAAGGGCTCCACCAATTCTGGAAGATATAGAACAGGTATTTTGATCTATTTTGTTCCATCGAATCCTTTTAATCGAATAGGATTCCATTGAATTTTGTTTTTTAACTCCATTTCACTGCAAAGGTTACATGGGGAGAACCCCCACCAACGCCCCGCAAACCTCTCCACACCTTAATTAGTACCCTAACCCAACGACCCTGCATATATTGGGGTGAAATTTGATCCAAAAAATGTAATGGAAACGAATTTGATGAATTCTCCTACGATCGAATCTACCTATACCCAGGTATTTCGAGGCATTTATTTACCCAGCATGACACTATTTGTGAGGACGCCAGGAGACAATGATTTGCTGAAAAGCAAAACTCCTCCCGCTGCCCTTGTTCTCCCACAGTAGAAGCACTATTCGCACTTCAGGATGCACAAACCTTGCAGAACCTTTGACCCAAGCAAGGAAGGATGCCAAGATATCAAATATCAAGCAGAAAAATGTAAAGCTTCATCAGCTCATTTACGTGTGCGAGAGAGGAACACTCTCTGGGATTGACCTAAACATTTTCAGCTTGGACTCAAGGAAATCCCCATACAATTCAGAAATGGAACAGAAGGCACCAGCAGCATTGCCACATCCCTCTTCTTTAAAAATACTGGAGGAAAAAAAATAGATTTGTCAAGGGAGTGGCCTTCTCTGGGGTCTTGAAACTTCATTTAGCACCTTTTTGATGTGATCAATAGGGCCAGTAGCTTAGCAACATTTACTGGCTATTTCTACCAAGGATGAACTTACACTGTGCAGTTAAATCAACATTATGTGCACAAATGACAATTCATGCCAATAAAGATGTGTTTTCATTATTGCAAATATTAAGATACAGCCTTTATAAACCTGGCTATAAAATTATTATTCTACTAACAGAGAGACCGGGTGAAGCTCAAACTCCAGCTGCAGGACACATTTGGCTTTTCCTTTTGGTCTGCAATCCTGGCGCTCACCAAGTCAGATAACCGTTCTCCCAGTTGAAAAGAAGCCAAGTAGAAAGTTCAACACAACAACACCCTAGTGACGGCCAGTTTGTTTTTTCAGGTTTTGGTCTATACGATGGGCGACATTAAGGCTTTCCAATTCTTGGTTTTCAGTCGGGCGATCATGCTTTAAATACACTATGTGACGATCCTTCAGATAGCGTCACTTTCATCGGAGGGGGGGGGGGACCCTTTCCATGAGGCAAGGGAGGTGCAGCCATTAAACAACAGTCCCCCTAGGGGTGGCGATATGTGGAGGACCTTATGTTATTTGTGAGATGCCTAGATGTGGCGGGTGGACCCTCCGGTCCGACAACTGCGCAGAGACCGCCAACCCCAGCTTTTCGCATAGTCACATAGGCGAGCTCAAGAAGCATCCAGAGGGGTGGTGGCTGAGCGACCAGTAAGGAAGGGACAGTCAAGTCCATTACCAACCTCAGATCAGCCAGCAGTACAGGGCCCAGGAATCAAGCACCCAATGAGAGGAAACGTATATATCGTCACAAGTTCCCAGGCAAATCTGGTGAAGCACCCTGATTCCAAGAGCAGGTAGCAGGAGTTGTTAAAAATCTAGGAGGGAGCTGAGGGAAAGCAAAGCCAATAGAGCATTCAAAAGCAGGCAACAACAAACTAGTATGAAGAGCTGTTAACTAAGCAAACAAGTATAAAGGAGGGTTAACTAACAGATGTAACACTCATCTCAGCGGTTGTGAACTAAATCTGTCTTTAAAACTCCAACCCCAACTCCCAGAAACATTATTCGAGAGGGTTAACTTATCGAACTCCGACAAAGAAACAGAAACCCTTCCAGGGGTCTTCGGGAGCATCATTGGCGAGAACTGAGTTCTTGAGGGGACTTTCGGGAACAATCTTTGACAAAGCCATAACACTGCAAAATACGTGGGAAATAGAAGTCCTCCTGCATACAGCCCATGATCATCTAGGGCTGGTCTTCAGAGCAAAAGCCAATCACCCTCTCACGAAAGGCTTTTCCGAACGTACGATTGGTCGACACCAGATACCGTCAAAGTCCAGTTCTTTCAATCCACGAGGTCAACACACGCTTTTGAAATAAGGAGAAAACCATTGTCTTGGTCGTTTTCTCTTTTGAAAAGCTGAAAATCAGGTCCTTCCTTTTAGGAAGTAGCTTGGTAAGATCCGAGGAGTCGAGAATACTTGAGACTTTAAATGTGAAGAAACCAAGAAAGTAGTGAATCACTTTGAACCACAATTCCCTGGCCAGCTCCCCAAAGGTTTGGTGCTGGAGAATCGAGAAGAACTCAGGGAGCATCTTGATCATCCCAGTGGAGACAAGTTAAAGAGTATAAAGAAAGCTGAATGTGTGGAAACTTCCTTAAAGGAATTACAAGTTTTGCTGAAAAATATAAGGAACGCTGGTGAACCAACTAGGAGAAGGGAGTCATCCTCCTAGCCCCAAGAGGATCCTGTAGAACTGTGTTGTTGTGTGTACTACAAAAAGCCTGGAACTTTAATGGAACCTTCACTTGACGTCTTTGGGATACTTTACATCCAAGAGAGAAAAGTCATGGTACTGGGTCACGATCAGAACTCAAACTTCATTATTGTTTATGGTAGTGACTGGGATAGCGTAGGAGCTTTTTGTCTGGGACAGTGCCTTTTTGATTTGGACTTTTAACAGACTTCCTGGCGAGCACCCATGTTTCTTTAGATTAGGAAGGGAAACCCCATTATAGTCAAAGACAGATAGGTGTAACTTATTTTAATAAACGTTTATGGCAATCATCATGGCACCATTTGGCCAGTCTCTTCATTCCTTGATGTCACAACAAATAGCACTGTACCTTTGCAGCCAACCAAAAGGAATGACCTTAGCGGTCCACCTCCTGCCCTGTAGCTCAGCTCAAATGTCAGAACTGCCTGATCAGCAGCCACGCTGTATGGTAGAGAAGCAGATGAGCAGCAACATTGTATTTGGAAGGGAGGCATGGTATCACAAGTATGACACTTACACAAAAGATACCATTTGTAAAACCTTTATTAAAATTTCAATGGGGTTGGAGTAACTCCTACTTTGCCCTATAACTAGGATGGGAGTAGTCTCGAACATCAAATAATAAATAAAACAGTCAGTTGTGTCCATCAAATCAAAATGGCCTATAATAACAAAACCCTAAAGCCTGCCCTATACATTGTACAAAAATGTGAAAAGTAGAATATGTATGCAAAGGAAAATCAATGTTCAAATATAAAGAATACATGTGGCTAAGACAGCTCTCCTCCCCACGTTGAAGAACGGACTAAGGCGGTCCCTGTAGGCAAGATGGCACACTCTGGCTCAGGCTCTTAACACAATATAGACAGTTCAAAATATGAATAGAAGCCCGTCTGACATTCCACGTTAAAGTCTCTCTTTCCTAGTTCTAAAACACAGTTCGACAAAATGTTCACACCAGTCCCTCTCTGTAGGGTTCAAACCTGTCACAGCAAAACAAAATGCTTGCAGGGGTTCCCTAATTCAAGCTTAGTTTGCCTTCTTTAGCGTTTCCGTTCCCCTAACCTATTACACCTTCCGTCTCCCACAGTCGGGCTCGGACCGTTTCCTGGTATCGGAGACTTTCGAATGTGTGTGGGTCTTTTCTACACACCTCTGCAGGACCACTTCGACTTTCCAGCTTCCAACTCACAATTCTAGGTTATCTACCCCAGTGCTTCCTGGTCTGGGTAGTTCACTGTATTATGTACCAAAGGTCAAAGTTAACCTTTTTACTCTCCACTTTTCTCTGGGTTAATTTCAATCACCTCGCTTTTACAGTTCATTCACTTTATTGCTACAAAATGTTCACCTTTCACAGAGACTTTTGAGATGGGCTACTTCCCTTCACCGGACAACTCCCTTACTCAGTATCGCTGACTTTACAGCTTGCATCACTTCAAGGTTCATTCGCAGGTCTGCCTTTCTTTGGGTCTCATCCACACGCATGAAGCCTTCAATTGGGCGATATAATGTTGCCACTTCAATCTTTCTCCAACACACACCTGTCTCTCAGATCGCTAGCCAACTCACCGTCTGTGTGTGTTTCTTTCTTGTCTTCCAGTTTACCAGTCAAGGTTAGTATCACAGGCTTGGTCTCACCTCCCCAACTCTGCCGTTCACCCGTGAGGGTCACTGGCGTCCTTGAAACACAATGCAACCTTCTGGTTTGGGATTCAGACTTCTCCATGCGTCTTCTGCGCTCTTTTGGAGGCAAGGAGCTCCTGTGGGGAACTCCTTGTTTCTCTACCTGTGGCTCTCGTCCCTTGGTCTGTTGCTCTGCCCCAGTGGGTTCGGCTTCGCCCTGGAAGTTCTGCTCTTACTCGTGTTCCACCTTGCTCAGAGTGTGTCTCTATGTTCCGCCTTTTATCTGTGTGAGGAGAGCTAATTGACATCAGGTGTCATAAGCGACTCATAGTGGCAACAGTAAAGACAGACACACGTAATTCAGACCATTGTTTTTCAGCCTGCCAAGCCATTACAGAAGGGGAAAGATCATATACAAATCAGGTTTAGTCCCACCCGAAAAGGAGCAGTCCAGCCTGAGCTGCTAGGCCACATCCCTTCTGCACGAGACCACAAGCATCCCCAGACATGTTTCAGCCTTGTTGGGCGTCATCAGTGATGAGTAGCTTGGAAGATTTTCAACTTGCAAATAGCTACTTGCCAGCCTTGAATTCAAGCCTTGATGCCTGCACAGAATGGTGATGAGGCTCACGGAATCCGTAGAAAAAGAACTAATACCAAAAAACAGAGGAAATTACTGCATTTTTGTGACCGAAAAGGGTAGGTATTTTTGTATATGTATAGTAAATAGTAGGTGGGGGTGGGGTAAGGCTATAAGTTAGGGTAGGAAGGGGTGAAAGGGGTACAGGGGTCTCCCCTTTTGAAAACAAAACAAAAAAGTAGGAAAAGCAAAATGTCATTTTCATTTTTTGGTCAAATAAATTTGGTCTTTTTGTTTTTTTGTATTTGAAATGTTCAGTGTAATCCGAGGCCTACGTGATGCATCCTTACTCACATTGATAATGGATAGGTCAGGCTGTTTGCCTGTCCACCAGCTTGCCTTCCCCTCTGCTCTTCCAGGCAACATGCTAATAACCCAACATTGAGGATCTGAACCCGGTAAATAGCCTTTATGTCACATAAGGACATTGTCAACTACGAGGTAGCATCTGAATTCTCTAAGGTAAACTTATATTTACCTGTGTTCCTTTATTCTCCAAGTTCACCTCAACCTAACTTTCAGGCTTTCTTTTTTGGGGGTTCTCTTCCCTTGCCTTCTTTCTCTAGTAACTTTCTCTTGCCTTTTTGTTCTTCCGTCAGGATCTTGAAAGCAGTCTGGAGCTAGCTGGTGGCCGCTCTGACCTTTTACTGCACAACAAACCTTCACTGTCCTAGCGCTTAAACAAACCACCAAAATAGTTAAGATTGGTCTGGTCCATGTATTGTGCTGTGCTGATGATAGACGGATTGAAAATGTAAGGCAGCGACAGAAGTTTCTGAACTACCTTACCGAGATACTAGTCACATGGATCAGAGATCATTTGAGGATCAATTATTTTGGCCATTGTGCATGGAAGTATATCCGAAATAAAACCTGTAAAAAATGAAGGTATTAATATTGATTATGATCTGCCCCTGAATCCACAGATCTCATCTTTAATTTGAGTAGCTGTTTACCATCTAAAAGAAGCCAAGTACAGTACGACATTTTATTTTTAGTGACCACATTTCATTGATCATCCGTTTTAATTCAGCAGAGCTGTATGTAGGTTTTTGCAGCTCTAACAAAAAAAAGCTGTAAAGTGCCTACAAAGTTTTCAAAATGATGTGTCTCAGTGACTCGTGAAGTGCCAGAAATAGTATCATGAAACTCCTGCATTGAAAGTGCTGCAATGACTGTGGCTCAAAAAACGTTCCACCACAACTCGTATGCATCGTGAACCCAGCTCTCCGCACTAACAGCTTCCTTTTCTGAAGACTACATTGATCCTCCAGAATCCAGGTAGAAGGCTCCGTTTAGCCAACACATTCATGTTACAGTCTTTGAAGTAAACGACAACGCAATAGGGAGGTTGTTCTTTTGGGGTACATACTGCTTCCAATTGGAACAGAATTCCAATCGCCATCATAATTCTTGAATTGTTGACTTTTAGAACATTTCTAAAAGACTTCCTGATTAGTTAAAAATAGGTACTCCATTTTCAAACTTGCTAGTTCTAAACATATTTTGCAGTGTATGAACTGTTGTGCATAAAGCATATTTTTATTTGGCACCAAGGTGCAATATATGTGACGGAAGTGCCTTATGAATGCAAATGAAAGAATTCGGCATTGGGATTCTGCGTGGCGGTCGAAGAGCGAGTTTGGCTCTGAGGCGTGTAGAGCTGCAAGGACATCGGACAAGGATGGTGCAGGACCACAGCCTCCTTGAGACCATAGCCTTCACCACTTGGCCCCGTGGCGGATCTTAATCTGCCACTGCCTTAGACTCGATTCTACTCTAGGATTACTCGAGTAATCCGAGCGGTTTCCCGGAGGTTTGCCAGACAGCCCAGATCGGAAAAAGCTCTGTGCTTATTTGCAACAAGCTTAGTGGCCCGACGGGCTGAGCGTAACACTGCGGGTAAACAATTTCTTCCTTCCTTCCTCCAGTTGCACTCTGCCTCGTCTTATTTTGGCATTTTTAAATCACTTTCTCTTGGTGGTATGGTATTTGCAAATCTGCAAACCATGTCTAGCAGTGATAAGGGTGCAGACCTGCCCACTGCAACTGAAACTGCCTTTAGTCATGGGTCAGGGCTTGCCAGCACTCAGTATGATATGGTGGGCAGGTTGAATAATTCTTTACAATCACCACCCCCTTCTCTTCACAGGAGTGTCAGTCGCCTATGAGAAGTTCTAGCACTAAATGCTAAGAGGCGGAAAAAACTTCAGAAAGAGCATTTCTTGCTCAAAAATCTCCTGCTGGCTAACAAAGACCCCAAGAGGGTTACCTGCACCCCTTTACCCATCTCTACAAAATTATGTTTAAAGTAATCAGAGCCCCAAGCTGCCCATGAACGGGTAAATGGGGTGTTATCAGAGGTTAACAAACCTCTGGGTGCCCAGAGTCCTGGTAGCTCAGTCAACAAATAAAGGGGAACACCCAGGAGACGACACTATGGAAAGAACTTATAGGGGTATAGGGGACTTCAAGGCACCAGAAAACTGGTTGATTCTCAAATGCTGCAGGACCTTGCAGCATGTTCCAACCTTGAAGATCTTAAGTCTTGTATGGTCTCCGTAGGCCCAAAAATACTTATGCCACATCAGTCAGTCTTGCAGAAGCCTAGTCAAAAAGATCCTAAAGGAACGGAAAGATTTCCCAAACTCCTCTCCTTCAGAAGGGGTCTCATTAGGGTTGTCAAACAGACTACATAGTGCTCTCCCAAAAAGGTATGTCCTTGCAGGCGAAAGTAGCGTCTCCTGCTCTTTGCCCAGAGGGTGAACCTTTATTTGAGGGTTCTCTGCCTGCTTCTAAGCCAGTTATCTCTTCGGCTCTTCCCCTCTCTAAGAATATGCGACGAAAATAGGAACAATACCTAAGATTAAGGACCCTAACCTACAGAGTTTTGTTCTGGAATCCAGAAACATTATCATTACCAATGTTGCCAAGCCCTGTCACCATGAATCGAGGGAGGCACTGAAGAACAACATTTTAGCTTGGCTCAACCAAAAAGTGGGGCCCCATTGTGTCAAAACGCAGGACTTAAAAGTACTCCGCAGAATTCAGATTAGCAACTGGTGTTCCACCGTTAACACTGACTGTATTATTATAGGTTGTGGTCGCAGTAGCTTACTTATGTTCCTGAATAGGATTACAAAACTGCAGGACTTGCCCTTGCCCTCCAAGTTAAGAATTGTATTGAATTGTTCTATTGGTCTGTATGTTTCTTTTTAATAGTTGCTGGTTTTGATTTGTTTTGATATTGTTTAATTTGCGTTTGTTTTTAGATTCTGTATTTAGCATTTGGCCTATTGATTTCTGTCTTTGTTTGTGTGTCGTCGCCCTTAAGCCTCAGGGTCAGTGTTGCGTGGTATAAATAAAATAGAAATAGCGCACAGATGAATATCAAGAGCCTGCCCCTTTGCTTTCTCTCTAAGCTATTCCCAGTCAGCCTGTGTATATTGGCTGCCAAATCAATACTTTAGCGTAGATATTGGCGACACCAGGGCTCCAGCAAGAGTTTTAAGTGGGGGTATTTGACTCCCTATTTTTACAGTTGGGATTAAAAAAACGAATTCACATTCCCCAAGTAGGCATTTTTAGGAAAGTACATACAAATTTAAAACAATATCTGTTTGAACTCCTTAATACTTTGGGCCTTCTAATTCATACATAGCAAAAGATGCCATTTTTCCCTAAGGTTCTGGGGTCGCTGATCAGAACATATCAGTTGAGCTATGAGGGCGAAGGCACCTATGTGTCGGTTGGTTCCTATTTTCTGTTGGGCATATTGCTACTTTCGATATGTTTCTGTTAGAAATATTTGCCAGTTTTTAGGCATCAAAATTGTCTGATATGTTTTTTTATCTGTAGAGTTGGGAGGCCCCAAGTCAACTGAGATACCACTTGTTTGCCTGGAGGAATGTTTCAGAGATTACCACCTACATGGCTAATTAAAAGAAGTTGCATTTTTATTGCTAGCAACACAAAGCAATGGCTCATCTGAGTAGATGATCCTGCAATCAAATACTCTGAACGAAAGTCAGAGGCGTTGTGTTCTCGTATGGGAGGGAGAAAACGGGCCAGAGAGATCTTTGAACTTCCAGCAGTACTAAACTGCAAAAGCAGGTAAGGAAAACAACTGAATGGTGGATTACACCTTCATGAAACTATGACAAGTCCTATAGTGTCCCACAACAGTACAGCCTGTTCAAGGACATTTCCAATAGGCTCTCTTAAGGGTTAGGCCCTTCTATCAATCTATTTTCTAACATTGAGGAACTTTTTTGAGATATCATAGGCCTGTACCTTCGTGACCAAATTGGGGTTTCTTGGTGATTATTAGCCTTTTTAGGGTTTTTGTCTTTTGTGGTTGGTTCTTTGTCGCATGAGTGTAGGTCACTACGGAGACACCGAGTTCCTCTACTCCGTTTGTAAACTGTAGGAAAAGTTGCAACTGTGCCTGCACTTATTTGCGCCAAGATAAATTACTGGTGTATTTCCTTTTACTATGAATGACAAATCCAAAAGTTCTGTTGTATTTGATACACCTTAATGACACATTAAAGGCCCGGATTTGAAAAAGGCGCAGGTTGTACGCCAAAACACGTGTCATCCAAGAGGGGCTGAAAATTCAAAATAAAAAACTTTATCGAATACAATGGAACTTTTGGATTTGTCATTCATAGCAAAAGGAAATACACCAGTAATTTATCTTGGGGCAAATAAGTGCAGGCACAGTTGCAACTTTTCCTTCCATCAATCTAGTTGTCTTATTCTTCTATGACTCGGACAGCTTGGATGTTCACAAACTGAATACCATTTGGAATGTTAATTTCACTTTGATGTTAAGAGCTTTTAGGAGTCCTTGTTGGAGGTCAAGAAGATTTCAGGGGAAGATGTGCTCATCTCCAGAATGGGTTGGACTGTTTCAACCTACTTGGGCAGCTTCACCAGCATCTTCTGTTTCTGTTCCCTTTGTCCATTTAATTCACAAGAGACATCGATAGTAGAGATGTCAGTGGCAATACCTTGGGCAAACATTCCCCCTAAATCAAGCGCCATCTGTGAGGGTCTGATTTTGGATCTCATTAAAACCCTGGGGCCAGAAGACCAAGCACTGGGCACAGGTTGACCAGTCACCTTCGTGATAATTGTTTGCAAGAGGTAAACGTATAGCCTGCATTTTGTCCTTTTGGTGGCAGGAACGAATTCCTGACCTCCAGGGTAGTGCTGATTTGACATCCCCGGAGGGTCCTAACGAATGTAAAGACAGTAATCGTTTCCAGAGGTCTTGAGCATTCGAACACTCAATATTCTTGAAATGTGGCATGTACAGCATATCGACTACTGTATTAAGCTGACCAGTGAGAAATCAGGTAGTGTTTCAGGTAAGTTTATTTTAGAGCACATGGAAAAGGTGGAGTTGATGGCGATAGATCTTCTGGTAATCCTAGAAATGAATCTATACAAGAAAGGTATGAGGGTTCAAATACAGTAACAAGTGGTGTTTCTCTAAGACGATGGATTCTCCACACCTCTCTCCCCCTGTGTTGAGTTTCCATTTTAACAATTCCTTGTATCCGGCAAGATATCCTAATCTAACTACAAAAAAGGAGTCTGCACAAATCCAATTAACCTATTCTTAAGAATTTCTAAGACTTTCAGCTACCCTAATCTAATGACAGAAGTCCAAAGGATTGAGCAAATCAACAGTCCAAAACCTAGCCTTTATAGGTTCATGCCTATACAACGAAAGCAAAAATATATACATTTCTTATGCGGATTACTCAGAGTCTGGGCGCCTGCTCTTGTTTCACCTGCTGCTCCACCTCCAGATCGCCAGATCACCCTTTCACAGGCTGTTGGATGGGACTTTGTGGTTCTTGTTTTTGCTCTGCATTACTCGGTTTCTCACGCTGATCCTGATCCAGATGAGTCGGAGCTTTGTTCCAGTTCTTACACCACTGGGTTGTTAAAAGGGTACATGTGGAACCTTAAACTCCGACTACTTTGCCAGAGACACTGGATTCAGGATCCGTCCAAGTTCTACTACAAGGGTTAAAGGTTTCACTGTCCACAATGTGTTTTCTCGTTAGATGTTGGATTTTGGTTTTATACCGGATCTCCTATTCAGTCTTGAGCTTCCGACTTTGCTACGGGTAAGAAACTGCAATTTATTTCAGCATAGTATTTAGATGCTTTATATAATGGGAATAATTGGCTGGGACAGACTCATTTGATCTTGGTTGGGGAAGAAGAAAAGTGGCAAGACTGAACAATGTTGTTCTGGATTGTACACATTTTCACTTTATCATATAAATAAAAGTATTTCAAGGAAACAACTAAGGTCCTCATGCGTTGGGCAGCATACAGTAAAAGTGGCGGTAACGGAATTGTTGACACTTTTACCTCGCCACCGAATAAGGAGTTGGCACTAATTTCGCCCATGGAAATGGACCCAGTGGAATTACTGCAGGTGGAATTACTGCCTACATCGGAGGGAATAAGCATCATGATATATATTATTTGATATTTTATTTATAGCGGGCTCATACACAAGCTTTTCAGAGCGCGACAAGGCAAGGGAGGGGAACAGAGGAGACCAAAACAACGATCTTACTAGGCCCAGTGACACTGAGAAGGCACAAGTGCATGGGAAAGGGAAAAAGTGCATGGTGGAGGGGGGGGGGGGAGAGGGAAGTAGTGGAAAGTGCGGAGCAGAGGAGAAAAACAGATCAATAACAAATAAAATAAATAATAAAGGCAATAAACAATGGTAGTGCAGCCAAACAAGTGGCACGTGCTGGGTTAAAGACGACAGACAGGGTATGTCCGAGTAAGTGCAGAAAGAAGAAATGGGGTGGGGGCTGTATGGGTACAGATACAGACCCCAGTGCATGGGGTGGCCCGCAAACAGTGCAGGATGGTCGCAGGGTGAGCAGGTACCTGGGCCCAGAGGACAGAGGGTGGCCAGGTGCACGGTGCCAAGAGAGAAACAGATCGGATGGGAGAGGGGGGGCGAAGGCAGAAGCAAAGAGGAAGGTATTGAGGTGCTTCTGAAACTGAGAGGGAGGCCCCAGCCGAAGACAGAGATCTGCCACCAGCTTGTTTCTTTGAAAAACGACTGACCCTGAGGGAGTTAGAGGAGCTAAGAGCATGAGAGGGGAGGTATTTACGGAGGGATAATTGAAGGTATTTTGGCCCCAGGCCACAGAAAGCCTTGTGAACAATGCATAGGATTTTGAATTTAATCCTTGCATCCACTGGGAGCCAATGAAGGGATTTCAGAGATGGAGAGATACGATCCCAGGGCTTGAGGCCAAGGACAAGTCTCGCAGTCCTGTTCTGGATTCGGTGTAAAGGCCGGAGAGTAGAGGCAGGTAGATTTAGAAGGAGGCTGTTACAATAGTCCAACCTAAAGAGAACCAGAGCTTGGGAGACGATGAGCTTCTGGGGGAAGGAGAGGAAAGGCAGGGTACCTCTTAGGAGGTGCAGTAAGAAGTTTGACTTTTTAGAGGTGTCAGATGTGGGCGGAGAAGGAAAGTATGGAATCAAAGATTACCCCGGAGGTTCTCACCCTCGTAGGTAGGGGTAGGAGGAGGGCCAAGTGAGGCTGACCAGAGAGTGAGGGGAAAGGATGGAGAAGGTGTACTGATGAGGAAAATCTCAGTCTTGTTGGCATTTAGACAAAGATCATTGGCGGCACACCAATCCTGAATGGCAGTTAGGCAATCGGAGATGAGAGAAGGAGAGGAGGTGGCAGAGGGCAGCCTGAAAATGAGTCGAGTGTTGTCAGCATAGCACAGGAAATTTGAGCAGAAAATGACAATGCAGTGATCGAAATTTGCAATGTATTGTTTGAAAAGCCAAGGGGCGAGAGGTTAGACCCCTGGGTAACACCACAGATAGAGACGGAGATAGATGATAGGAAGGACCCAAGTTGGACCTGGGAGGGTCGATCAGAGAGGAAAGAGGTCAGCCAGGCCAGAGCCTGATCAGTGATACCCAGGTTATCGAGGAGATGGTTGACCAGGGTGATATGGTTGACCGTGTCGAAGAGAGATCGAGTAGAAGGAGGACGGAAGGAATGTTAGAGTCAAGGTTGGAGAGCAGATCTTCACGGATGTTCAGGAGAGCAGTTTCTGGGCTTCTGGCAGCTCTGAAGCTCTGGAGAGAGAGTCGAAATGAAGGTTAAGCCGAGGTTAAGCCGAGGTTAAGCCGAGAGATGGCTAGCTTTTCTAGGAGTTTACCCAGAAAGGGAGTAATAGAAATTGGACGATAGTTAGCAGGACAAGAAGGATCAGCTGTGGGTTTCTTGAGAAGAGGATGCACAAGGGAGTGCTTCAGAGGGGAGGGGAAGGATCCAGAGGCGAAGGAGCGGTTGCTAAAATTTGGAAGGTCCGGAGAAAGGGTATCAATGTGGTCCTTGATGGTTTTAGAGGAACAGGGATGAACCTGTTTTGATGAGGCTTTCATAGATCTGACTTGTCTAGCAACCTCATCAGGGGAGAATAGAGGAAAGTATGAGAAAGAGGTTAGGGGCTGGCTAAAGGAGGGTAAGCAAGTGCAGAAGGAGAGGGGAGAGGAGGGCGAGGGGAGGAGAGGGTGGACAGGATGTCCTGGGTTTTTGAGATAAAGTTAGAGGCAAGGGCATTTCAAAGAGCCTGGGAGGCAAGAGGAGGTGTAGAGATTGCAGCAGGGTTGGCCAGTTCCTTGCAGATTATAAAAGGTTCGGCCGAGTTGTTAGATGCCACAGAGACATGGGCTTCGATATGGACTCTCTTCTTGGTGAGGACAGAGAGTCGGTATTGCCTTTGGAGCAGGCGACAGGCCAGTTTGTCAGAGGATGAACAAGAAGCCCTCCATTTCCTCTCAGCCGCCCTACACTTACATTTAAGTGTAGCTAGGTCGGAGTCAAACCACGAATTGCACTTGGCTTTGGACTTCAAAAGGATCCTCATGACAGGGGTAAGAGCATCAAGAGTGTCAGAAATGGAAGAGTAGAGCAGGGAAAGGGCTGTGTCCGGGTGTGAGTCAGCCAGAGGTGTAGAGGGGGGGGGGGGAGAGAAGGTGGCAGTGAAAGACTCAACTGACACACACACTTCATGGGCCGGATGTCAGAGAAAGTAGGGGGCAATGTTGGGGTAGGCTTGGCTTAGGAGGAAGAGAGGGAGAGATGAGAGGAGAGGAGGCAGTGTGGCACTCCAGGAGGGAGGGATGGTCAGAGGGATAGAGAGGGGGGGTGCCAGAGGAGATTTAGACATCAAGTATGTGTCCTGCAGAGTGTTTCGGGCCAGAGGGGAAGATAGAAAGGGAGAGGGAATCACAGAGGTCGCCAAAGAGCATAGAGGAGGAACAGGGAGAATCGATATGGATGTTGAGGTCACCCAGGAGGAGGAGTTGAATGGTTGAGGCCAGGAGGGAGGAGGATGAGGTTGGCCCACTCAGAGAAATGAGGTGATTTGTCCAGGAGGCAGGTAGAGAGTAGCAACAGTAAGAGTAGCTAGGAGAGAGAGAGAGAGCCCACAGACAAGGCATTCAAAAGAGGAGTATGTCTGCATAGGAATGGTAGAGGCAGGAATCCACTCGGGAAAGGTCAGGGTTACACTCCCCATGCATATCAGCACTAATTCCACTGGCGTAATTACAGCCAAGATTCAAAACAGTATTTCTGCCACATTACTAGATGAAACAACACCAAAAATGGGCAGTAATTCAACCAAAACAGAGTGCAGTTACCTCCATCTAAAAAGGTGGCAGTAAAGGCATACAGTTGATGGAAAATAAGTCACAGGTGCACCCAATCCACCCTGAAAGACTACAAAAGAAAGGCTTGCACCTAACCAAAATACACTTTCCAACACCAGGCTGCCACTTGCTGTTGCAAACTGGGACATGCAGCTTCTCCTGCTCCACATTAAACAGGGCGCAGATAGAAGGCAGCAGAGATGCCATGCAAGGGGAGGGCACATTCCCCGGGTCAGGTCCTCGGCCTGGACCTTAACTGACAATCAGCCGATTACCCTGTGCCGGCTGAACAGGGATACCATTGTAGAACTACGCTCTCCGATTCATGATGACATAAGCAGGATTAACATAAAAACAGCCTTAACGCTGCTGCTGCTGAAGGTTGTGTCAGTCCTACATTTCCTTGCAACTGGCACCTACCAGCACTGCATGGGCATGCTGCATGGCATGTTTTAGCCCACTATTTCACACATGCAGGGGCTAGAAGCACTCCTGCGCCATGCCTCTGGCACATCTCCCTGCCCACCACCCCGGCAGAGATAAATGCCACAAAGGCATGTTTTCATGCAGCAGCCCACCATTCCAACGTAATTGCCGCTCTGGACTGCACCCATGTGGCATTGTGTGCCCCACAGTTATCCGAAGAGGTATACCGCAACATGCAGCAGTAGCACTCCATGAATGTTGAGGTGACCTGCGATGCGGGCCTCGTGATCACACACTGTTGTGCCCACTTCTGTGATTCCATACACAATGCCACGTTCCTGCAGAACAGGACACTGCCTACCTACATGGAGAG
The DNA here is from genome assembly GCF_040938575.1 of Ambystoma mexicanum. Taxonomy (NCBI): domain Eukaryota; kingdom Metazoa; phylum Chordata; class Amphibia; order Caudata; family Ambystomatidae; genus Ambystoma; species Ambystoma mexicanum. The sequence continues at coordinate 91,418,781 of NC_090936.1, forward strand.
CCACAGAGGCCAGCGGTTTGGATACTGGGCGAGTATAAGCGCAATCACTCAGAGATCCCGCAGCACTTGTGAAATCTTATGTGAAAGTGGGGTGACATTACTACAACTGATCAATGAATGCCCTGTCAAGAGCTGCTCTCACCCCTCGCACTCGACAGCCACCAAACCACAGGACGGAGAGACACACACACACACACACACACCCCTCTCTGCAGGACTCACAATGCAAGGGGACACATACCTACACATTAAATGTCACAGCTCAACACTGCACAAAGACAGTGTCACACTGGTTGAAAGTAATGCCATGTAACCTGATAACCATGTATCTAAAGCCATGATGGAAGGCACACAAGAACAACAAATCACCCACATGCATGAAAGCAGCATACTGGCCAATACAGGCCAAATGCACACTGCAATGCCAATCACAGACCAGGAGAGTGATGACTGCTGGTTGTGAGCTGTGTGCAAGGTGTAACATGACAATGCATATGTACCACCATAGTGAATGGCATTGAATGCAGTAACTGGGATGGACAACGATGTTGTAGGACAATACACGGGAAATGCATGCACAGTGTCCATCAATATGTACTTTCAAAAGGCAACACATCCACAATGCACTGTGACTGACACCTGGGACCTTTGCCCTTGCAGGTGACTCTGGATATCCTCAACTATGATGGCTAATGACAGCTGTGCGCAATCCACGTATGCCACAGGAGGTGGACTTCAATGAGTCACACGTCAGGACCAGGCTGTGCATCGAGCGAAGGGCTGTTTGGGGTGTCTAACTAGAACCGGAGGGGCCTTGACATACAGGATAGAGAAGGTTGGACACACAATTCTTGCCTGTGCCATGCTGCACAACATCTGCATCAGGTGAAATACCCATCACCCCCTTATGAGGACATGCCTCCCCAGAAGACAACGACTCAATACCAGCAGGTGCAGTGCTGCCACACAGTGAGAGGGAGGAGAGAAGGGAAGGGAAGGTTTGGTGCGGCAAGAATGAACAGACAGTTATTTCTGAACACATCGATTGTCACCTGCTGCTCACCTTTGTGCCATATCTTGAATACATTGCATTCACACAAAAAGGATTGTCCGAGCATTGCTTCAAGTGAATGTGCATTTATTTCTGCAGTGTCAAAGCATACATCCCCAAAACCCATAACTACCCACCTCCCCAAAACCCAACACCCATACCCATACCCATCCCCCCACCCCCATAACCATACCCATACCCACCAACCTCCCCATCCCAGACACCCGTACCCATCCACCTTCCCTATCCTCAACACCCATACACACCCACCTCCACCATCACCAACCCCCATGCCACTACCAATCCTCCTTCCCTGTGCTCAGTGATAAAAGTGAAATGCAGTGTGTCACTCATTTTCTTGGCCTCTTGCCCTTGCCAGGTAGTTCTGCCTGTAGGCGGGTGCTGAATTTTCAGGAGGGTCAGCAGCATGCTTGCCTGCATTGACTGAGCGAATGCCGATATGCCCTCCGTGAGCTCGCTCACCCTCTGTCCCACCATGGTCAGGGCAGCAGTTGCCACTGACAATTGTCAGCGCTCCCAGTCCAAGAACCTCGCAATCCTCTGAGGTGCCACGAACAGGGTCAGGGATTGCCTGCAGGTACTAGACTTTGGCATCTGCAAGTGCCTCCATGTTGATCTTTTGCCGCTCCATCATGTCTAGCCTCCTCCATATTACATCGAGAGAATGCTGTGCCTTTGGTGGTGGGCTAAGGGAGGGCTGTGGGTGAAGCAGTGGGACCTGAAACCCCTGCGACCTCAACTTGCAGTGTCACCCTCTAATTCCAAGTCATGCTGGACATGTGCCTGGTCGTCTGGCTAAGGTGACAATGGGGTGTCATTGGCCAGACTGGTGAGTGTGGGTGCAGTTTGATGTGCACCGGTAGCAGCATCTGGCTTCCCTGAAAAGATCACAGGAGCAGACTATGGAGTGGCTGTTGCCACTGGCATGACGCTGCTGGGCCCTGGTGCCTCGCTCCTGCCCTTTCTCCTGATTTTCCCATTGTGGGCGGTGCAGGTTGCTTTAGTCCCACTAATGGCCCAAATGGGAGGTAGATGGGCCTGCATCCTCCTCCTGAGTCGACTGAGCCTGTTGGGTGGACAATGGCATGCTGCAAGTCATCATGCACACATGGTCTTGCTAGTCATTCATGCTACATAGCGGAAGGTCATCATACAGAATCTATATGGTTAATGGAAGGTAGGGAAGTGTCTCTTGAGGGTGTACTGCCCATTGGCATGGGACCTTTACCTGTCGGGCTGGCAATGTGGCCTGTACATGCTGTTGTGCTTTGGTTCACTTTGGCACTTGGCCTTTCGCAGCACACATGGGTGCTGCTCATAGTTGCATGGGCTGACCAGGTAATCCATACTACAGTGCATGGGCATGTGCACAGTGACCCACTTTCCCTTTCACACACATGTGGTGGCGTTGCCTTTGGGTGCATTGGCATGTGGCAACACATTCCAACGTCCTTTGGGCCCATCTATGCTGAGTAACACATGCATGCAATGGTAATTTGGCCAGTGCACTGTCATGGGAGGGGCCATTCATACTCACCAGCTTTGCCTTGGCTGTTGGCTCCAACCTCGGCATTCACAACACCCTGGATCTGCTCCATGTGGAGGATGCTGCTAGCCTTTGCCTTCAACGGGGTCAGGACACGGGGGGGGCCACAATGCCACCTCCTGTGGCAGATGTCTCCTGTCTGTGTTTTGACAGGAGACTGCAGACTGCAGACACTGGCCTTGAGGTCATTCCACCTTTTGCTAAAGTCCTCACTGTCCCGTGGGACTGTGCCTACTGCCATGACCTTGTTGCGGATTCTCGCCCAGATGGCAGCCTTCCTCTGGCCAGATGTTTTTCTCTGCCTAGAGCCATAAGGCTCTTCGGCATGGGCCACTACCTCATCAGTGAGGCCCTGCAGTTCTGCCTCACTGAAATTCTATTTCCTGAGCCGCATACTGGGCCCTTCCTTTCCCTTTGTCCTGTGTCTCTTCCTTCTGTATCCGGAGGGTAACTGGAAATGGGGGCTTCAGAGTGGATTTGATTTTTCAAGCTGGTCACTGTGCTTCCCATTCCGGCGCTGATGCTATTTCTGCCGGTAGTAATTCCTCCGGTGGAATTGGTACTGAATGTTTTGGCGGCAACTGTAATTCTGCGATTCTGGGCAGAAATAGCAGCCGACACTCATTTTCGGCTGTAATTCCAACGGACAGAATTAATGTTAGCGCCAATGGATGTGTGCGCACTCCTGCCAAGTTATAATACAGTGGTAATTCCGCTGGACACCATGGCGGTAACAGTAATTCCGCAGAGGCAGAATTACAGTCGTATTAGCATCAAACTTGTCCCCAAGTGTAGCCCACTCCATAAAAAATATGCACACAAAAAATGTGTATTGCAATCCTGAGACTTCGATTAGAGCACATTATAAAAACATTTCTGTGTTGAACTCCTAAAGTAGTAATTGACCTGTGTTCAACAACGAGACAAGACAAGGACGTTGCATTTCCATGAGACACACAACTCCAGGCCTCATTTGCAGAAACTTCTACGATGTCACAACATCACTGGTAGAAACCAACAGTCTGAGCCTGTCCCACCTTAATCAGACATCTTCAACCTCCAGCTCACACTCAAAGCAACTTCAGAGAACACAGACAAATAGTAGATAGATTGGTTCAGATGGTCTGTCTCCTGCCACTGGCTGGTCCAGTATTTTTCTTGCCTGATTCAGTCCCAGACACTGGTCCGTTAATGCTTGCAGAGAGGCACTCGTTTTTATAGATCACCTTCCAATACCGACAGACTTAAGGCTGCTTAAATAAACTTCATTCTAAGGCACAAATCCTAAAATGGCCATTAACTGACTGCTGCTTCTTAACACTGTTTAGGAAGCTACTGCTTCACTCTTTCAAGTGCATTGTCAGTGTCTTTGTTAGAGTTTCCTAGATTTAGGCATTCTCGGGTTCATTACAAGTATACGTTAAAGGTGGTGGTAACAGTATTACTGCCACTTTTACCGTTCCACCAAATTAGGAGGCAACTATATTACTGCCGGCGGTAATGCCGCCAACGGTAATACCATTGGCAGAGTTAACGCAGGCGGATTTAATGTTGGCAATATTACCGCCAAAATCACAAAACGTTATTACTGCCGATTTACAAGTTGAAAAAGGGCAGTAATACTGTTGAAATTGGGCGGTGATACCACCAAAATCACAGTGCACAGGTGATGGAGATTGAGCCACAGGTGCACCCCTATCCACTCAGGAAGGTACATAAGGCTCACAATGCGCCCAAACCCACTTTCCAACACCATCATGTTGCCATTGGCTTCTGTGCACATGAACATGCAGCTGCTCCAGCTTCGCATTGAGCTGCAGAGGCTAAATGAGGGTGAGGGGACAAATGACGCCATACAAGGCGAGTCCTCGTACCTCAGGTCAGGCCTTCACCCTGGATCTTGACAGACAGCCAGCTAATCACCCTGTACTGGCTGAACAGGGAGACCATTGCTGAGCTGCTCACCCTGATCCAGGATGAAAAGGAGAGCAGGATAAACATCAGGACAGCCTTACCCCTGCTGTTGAAGCTTGTGTCAGCCCTGCTTTTCCTGGCAACTGCACCTTCCACCACAGGGTGTGCATGCTGCAAGGCATGTCCCAGCCCACATTTTCCAATGTGCTCGTGCAGGAAGCACTCCTGCACCATTACTCTCGGCACATCTCACTGCCCACCACCCTGGCACAGGAGAACGCCATGAAGGTATGTTTTTTATGCAACAGCCAACATGCCCAATGTCATTGCTGCTCTGGACTGCACCAATGTGGAGTTGGTGGCATCCCAGGCATCTGAAGAGGTATACCGCAACCGAAAGCAGTCCCACTCCCTAAATGTTCAGGTTGCTTGCGATCATTACACACTGCTGTGCCTGCTTTCCTTGTTCCACTCACGATGCCATGGTCCTGCGGAACAGCACACTGCCGGGATGCATGCAGAGGCACAAAGGGCAACAGACATGGATATTGGGTGAGTACAAGTGCCATCTCACAGTGCAATTGACATGCCATGTGGGGGTGGGAGGATTACCACAACTGAAGAATGCATGCCCTGTCAAGGCCCTGCACATGCAAGATCTGCTCTCACAACCCGCACATAACAGACTACAACCCACAGAACTAGGCCACGATTGACAATACTGTAGTAAATGGGAGCGTGAACGCTCCTTTGAGAGGTCTACAACCTCCGTTACGGGGGCCGTGTAGTCACTGTCCTCGTCACATTCGGCAGCGGCGGCAGCGGGCGAGGAGTCAGGCCTAGACATGGCGTAGGCCGCCCACCTTTTGACCCTGCGGTCTTTTAGAGTTTTGGGCTTTAGTAATTTACAGGCCCACAGCCGTCCTCCTGGTGATCGAGGGGTAAATAACGGTTGCACCGTTTGTGCTTATCCTTCCAGGTATATTTACCCTTGCAAAGCGGGCAAAACCTAAATGGCGTCCTCTCCATAGCTGAGGGCAAGAGGTGTGACTACGACCTCGAAAGAGAGGGAGGGGAAAGAGAAAGACATTCTTAAAGAGAAAGAAAGACCACACAACCCCACTCTCCCTACTGTGTATGGCTGACGAGGCCAGGCCACGTGTTCGGCAGCGCCGAAGGATCCCCTCCTCTCGTCCTTCCGTCGAAGATCTTGCTCGGCGGAGAAACAGCTCTGCGTCGAGGGAGGGATCTACGTTATTGATATTAATAACAAACGACCAAAGGTCGAAGAAACTATTTGGCAATGTCTCTCGAGGAGCTCCGCATAAAGGCGACTAGTAGCTGGGCGGAAAAAAACAATCTGAGGGACCTCGACGCGTGAGGGATTGTGGGTACAACGCACGTCACTATAGGGATAGTGTTACAGACACGCCTTGTCGACGTCCCCTTTTCAACTACGAAAAACAAAATGCAATACTCCGCAGTGACCACTGGATGTCGGCCCTATGCACAGCATGTGATTCTAAGCAGATTAACAAACATCAGAAACACCATTACAGCACATGATGGGAGCAACGCACAGGCCAAACACAGGCACCATGGCATGCTGCCCTGACAATCACAGACCCTGAAAGCGAGGAGTGCTGGCTGTGAGCTGTGTGCATGATATCCCATGACAGAGCAATGTACCCCCCCACCCACCCCGAATGAATGACTCCATATGCACAAAAAATGCGCTTTGAAACACTTTGCTGTATAAGCACATTATAAATACCCAATAAATTAAACATGTTAGTACTAGTAGGGTAAACCATGGTGTGTGACAATACTTGTGAAATGCACGCACAGACTGTCTTTCTACATGCCGTTGCAATGGACAACACATCCACAATGCTGTGCGTATGACACCTATGACCTTTGCCCTTGCATTGTGACTCTGGACCCCAAGCTACCATGGCTGATGACAACAGTGCAGAATACACAGACGCCGTAGGAGGTGGCCTGAAACGGGGCACACGTCCGGATCAGGTTCTGCATTGAGGGGACCCTCGGCCTGTTGAAGGCTAGTTTCTGGTGCCTACCGTGGTCTGGAGGGGCCCTAATGTACAGGCTAGAGAAGAAGGGACAAATTGTTCGTGCCTGTGCCATGCTGCATAACATTTTCATCAGGCAGAATATTCCCCTGTCCCCCAATGAGGACATGCCACACCCAGAAGAGGATGACAAACTACCTGCGGGTGCTGCACTGCCATGCAGTGAGCGGGAAGAGGGTAAGGATGGGCGTCTGGTTCGGCAAGAACGGATTGGCAATTTCTTTTGATGACAATTGAAATGCACTTACTATGCACCTTTGTATATAGTTGCATTATTAATTAAACACTTGCACACAAGGAATGTCCTAGCATTGCTTTTTAGTGAACAGCTATTTAATGTGCAAATGTCAAACAACCCTCACCCAAAACCCTCCCCAAGAAACAACCAAAAACACCACCTACCTCCGCCTCCTCCTCCTCCTCAAAACCCCCTCTCAAAACACCATTCCCACAACACCATCCCTGTAAAACCTCCCCCCAAAACACTAGCACAAGAACACCCTTGCATTGTCACACAGTTGTCAGTTACTTGCAGTGCCTCTTGGGCAAGAAGGCTTGCTGCAGCACCTTGGGAGTCAGGTGGCACTGTGAGCGGCGCCATGGGGTTCTGGGTTGTGAACTCTGTGTGGGGGTAGCAGAGGTGGAGGGCTCTGATCCCCTGCCCCCAGATAGGCGGCAGGGTCAGCAGCATACATACGTTGAGGGACTCAGTAAAGGCTGACATCCCCTTTGTGTTCACACATTCATTGGCCAACTGTGATCATGGCAGCGGTGGCCTGGCCGAGGGAACGGGACATCCAGTGTCAACACCACTGTAGGTAGTCACATGGCCTGCATATGTTCCACCTGCTGCCTCTCCAGTGCCTCAAGAAATGCCTGCCGCTGTTCACAGGCACCTATCCTGGACCCTACAGCTGTCATATTGTGCACAGGCAGAGGTGGTGGGCTCTGTGGAGGGTTTGGTTAGTAGTACCCTTACTGCCTTGCTCTGCAGCTAACTCCCGGGTCTGGTCTGTGCAGGAGTGGAGGTGGATGGTGTGGCAGCAGCGGAGGGTCAGGCCTCCTCACTGTTCGTGGATTGTGTACCTGTTGAGACTACAATGACATGCTGACAGTCAACTTGCAGATATGTCAGCATCCTTGCAAGACACTCATTCGACATTGTATGTGTTCTACATACGCACATTTTGTACGATTGGCATGGGTGTTATTGGACCAATGACTGCTGCTACTGCTAGGTGGAGGTAGTGCCTGCTGAGGGTGTAGACTGTGCATGCATGTGCATGTTGCCTCTTGGCCTGCGAAGGTGGATTGTTGTTGTGGGTGTGTTGAGACTTCACTTGCCAACATGAACTGTCATGGCACACATTGGTGCTTCTCATGTTTCCATGTGTTTGCATGCACGTTTCACCTATAGTGCATGTGCATTTCTATATTTCCCCGCCCCCGCTGGCACATGTGTGTACTCACTATGCATTTACTGTGATTGACATGTGTTTGCCCATTCCCTTGCCAGTTGTGCTCATCTATGTTGGGGGACGTTTGCTATTGGCCACTGCATTCACATGTACATGGGGTCTGATAGACTTACCACCATCTCTGTGGTTTTCTGCTCCGGCTTCTGTGCTTTCGATGACCTCCATCTGGAGATTGGAGCTGGGCTTCTACTCCCACAGCTCGAGGGTGAGGGGGGGTTCCACTGTGCCACCTCCTGTGACAGCACTCTTCCCTCCTGAGGCATGAGATCAGGCCATGGACACTGCCCTTCAAATCATTCCATCGCTTGCTGCAGTCCTCTACATCATGTAGAGTAGGGCCCACTGCCGCCACCTTGTCCATGATGGCGGCCCAGATAGCAGACGTCCTCAGAGTAGAGATCTTTCTCGGTCTACTCCCAAACAGCTCCTCAGCATGCTCAACAACGGCATCAGCCAAAGCAGTGAGCTGCGATTCTCTGAACTTAGGCTTACGCAGCCTGAGTTCTGGGAGCCAACCATTTCCCTTTTCTGGAGACATATTGGATTCCTAAGTATAGCGTTCGAATGGTAACCGGAAATGGGAGATTCAGAGCGGATTGAGTTTTTCAAGATGGCCGCTGCTGTGCTTCCCATTCCGGTTGTGACATTTCTGTTAGCAGTAATACCGCCAGGTGTGGCAGCAGTAACAGTAATATTGTTGTACCGGATGGTATTACCATTCCCACTGGGTGGTGCGCACGCCCGTCAGGTCATGATAGGGCGGTAATTCTGCGGGTGATCCCGGCAGTAATGGTAATACTGCCAGGGCGGAATTACTGCCATTTTACCACCTAACTCATAATGAGCCCGTACGTTCCTTCTCTCATTAGTGGTTTTGCTTTGTGTTATGCTGTGCATGGCATCCCTCGTCACTTTGCAGCTTTGAGCCCCCAAAGCTATCATGTAGTGAGTGAAGCGTGCCTCATGGAGATGTGGCTCATCTCTTTCCATGAAGAAGCTCTGAACAGATGCATGCGCTCGGGAATGCACTCTAACGGTCCCCCACTTCTTGGTCAGTAGGTTCATCATGCAGGAAGTGTCCAGGAGAGCAAATGAGGCCAACTCATGTGCCTTTAACGTTTGATGTTATTGGCTGGTTCAGACTTCTCATCGTTCTCTATAAAGCACACACATCATTCTTGGACCAGAACACCATCATGTTCCTTTAAATGCATCATTGCTTTTGGTTCCTGGGATCTATTGCAGGAATCGAGTCCTAATGGTCATTTAAACAATTATTTAATTGAAAAGCCGTGTTAAACATCTGTGTTTCATCAGCATACAGTTACTGCTGTGTGTTGTGGAGGACCACAGGTCCACTGCAGCCAGGTGACCCAGTAGGCAATGTATGGATAGAAATTTGGTTTGGTGTTCACAGTGGAAAGTCCCCTAACTGGTGATGCTTGTTGCCCCTCCCAGAGCCTCGGCAGGTGAGTGTACTAGAATAGCAATTCCACTCATTGAAGGGAATAGAAATGCCTACTTTACTGTTTCATTTTGGTTTCTTACAAACCTTTAACACATAAAGAACTTTAAATATACATTCTCAATTAGACCTGTAAGAGATTTCTACAAAAGGAAAGTTATCCCATCCTTGACACATGGCGCCGAAGCAATGCCGAATCTTCCTCACGACTTATGGCCAAAACTAGAAGCAAACTTCTGGCGCCCAATCTTGGGCCTGCCGAAAACAACTCCGATACCAGTAATTAGACGAGAACTAACTCTCTCCTCGCTAAAATCAATTGTGGATTGCAATAGCGTCATGCTTTATCGGAAATGTAGACAGAAAGAAACGCCCTACGCATACCAACTGATAAGTGAAGAAATCCGACTGGGTACTTGCCATATGCTCACTCGATGGGAAACTAAAGTCTTGAACATCTTAGACTCAGTTGCCTGCAACACAGAAGATCTCATCGCCAATCCCGTTCGAGTTGTCAAGAAAATCAAAGAACTCGACTGGATCAACACCAACGACTCTGCCTCAAGTACAAACTTGCCAGTCACCTTCCTCCCTTCTCTAAGAAACTCGACTCTATCCAACCTTTTCTGAAATTATTTCCAAATAGAGCGGCCCGAAATTATTTTTTAAAAATAAGATTGAACCTTCTAGAAACTAACGAAATACTGGCGATTAGACAACAATCCTTATCCAGCTTCTGCCGTCTCTGCAAGCCCACTACGGACAAGGAAACCATACGCCACCTTCTCCTGAACTGTCCGGCGACGATAGAAATTCGTGATAGATACCTGACAGACATTTTTTACAAACTTTACTCTTCAAAAGGAAGAAACGTGTTGGAACAAACTGTTGGACGGAGACAAACTGGCATGGCAGTTGGCAACTATAAACATCATGAAATACATCCTTAATGTGCTTCTTCCAACACAGACTGAATGAAAAGTTCCACCGTTTCTTCCGTTTCTTTCGAACAAATCCTTCCTTCTCAACTGTTTTTTTTTTTTTTTGGAAACTTTGTTAAAAAATCTAGAAAGATTATATACAAATAAAAAAAAAATAAAATAAAATAAAAAAATATACATTTCAATTGATCAAAAACACATTTCTTATGATATTTAAAAACGAGTACAATTTCCCACATTTTATAGACATAATATACATTTATCAAACACTATCAAAAATGCAGAACACACGCTAAAACGTATCAATTTCCCTAAGAAATAGCTGGCAAATATAAAATGCTGACATCGTTCTTTTCGTGCTCCCCAAAATTGATTAGGACATTGAAACCTTTGCCGTACGTATAGCGAATATTTAGCTTTACCCGACAGGTATTATGTAAATTGACATTTATCCCTGACACGCTTTCTCTTTAAGTTCCCTTATGGTTATCGTTCAAATAATAGGTTCTGCCACCGTAAAACCTAAATCATAAAATGTACACATTTCCAATTCATGATTTTTTTTTTACTTTTTGTTTTTAACAATTTCCTTTAGCAATGGCTACTCAAGACCACTGTAGGCTTTTGGAGTGCAGTGAAGGAGAGAGCAATGTAGAGAGGGGATGGTAATACCACATTAGGAAAAAGGATATTGAGTGAGCAGTAATTAAATGCACACTCAACAGAACTGGGTACTCAATATGTGGCCTTCCCGGTGTCTTGTACTACAACTGCCATTAGACCTAGGCAGCACATTCTGTGATTTAGCATCATGGGATTTGTAGTCCAAACATCTGGGGACCACAAATCAAGTCCCTACACCTCTCTGGAAGTCCATGGGGAGTATAGTACCAAGAAGCCACACATTTATATCGTTTCAGTTATAAAGGATTGCTAAGACAAAAAACATGGACTTGTGGTAGTGCAATATCAACAAATATACCCACGCCTTGCATTTGTATAGTGTTACAAGCATGCACCAAACTGTTTATAACTTGCCTTCCAAAAAATACAGGATTACTACTGAAAGTCTGCCTTCTATTCAGACTGCGTGATACTAAGAAATACACCCGAAACACCAGGCAATTTGTCCTCCACTATTTTGATCAAGCAAAATAAAGGCATACCTATTGATATGTGTCTTGAGGTTCCAAAGAATGTGTACAAGAAAACTGGATAAAAGGAAGAGTAGAGGCCGAACACCGGTGGAACCGCTGCCAACAAAGCATAGGCCAAACCTAGAAAAGGGGAGAAGGCCAAGCGTCAGCATTATCTGTGTCAAGATAAACAATACTTAAAGCAAATGCCAATATGGTCAAGTAGAAACATAAAAAGTGCTTTAATCCTGTTTGAATGAATAAAGGATGTGTGCGTTGTGCTGCTTTAATTTACAACGGGTTTATGTTGTTCCAAGTTGCCTTTTTCCGAGTCTACAATGTCTTGTTTTCTAGATCATCACAATAACACACAACACAGTAGAATATCCGAATATCAAACACTATTTATTAACTAAATAATCTAAAAACTTGAGTGATTTTGCAATCAGAATCCAACAGATGGTAGCTGGGTGAGAATTACACCATCCGGTTTAGATTATGTACAGGTGTCGACTGTAGCGATTTCTTAGTTTCTAGTACATTGACCCCATTTCTTATACATTATGACAGCTCCCCAAATAAAGCTGAAATGGATCAGACGCAGCACCTGCATTAGAAATGAAAAGCAAAAAGGTAATTCACTAACACTCCCTTCCAACCAATATGCCCATTCAGATTTCCTCCAATCAATTGCCTTTTTCTACATTCACCAGGATGGCATCCATTTGTAGATTTCAAGATGGGGCTGGAGGAGATCCCCAAAAAGGACATCATTTCTAGGTGATGGTAGCAGTTATGGCCCAGCAGAGTGCAGCAAATCTATTTTTGAGCATATAGCGACCAAATTTAGCATCGCCTCTAAAGCTGGCATCCAACATGAAGCCTTCCAAAAGGATCCATGTCGTTTTACCGATGGGAATTCCTTCAATGTAATCTACTTCGAAGGAATTCTGCAGAAAAAAACTCATCAAATGTTCTATTTTTTTTTTATTAAAACCACCATTTCCCTATACTAGTCCCGTGCCCCACCCCACCCCTTGTAAACTCTCACCCCAAGCCCCTATATATTCCAATGCGTTTTTTCAGCAAAATTCCTTCGAAGTAAATTACTCAGAGAATGGAAGATATTATAAAGGAGGTATCAGGTGATATGTGAACAACAGTATCCAGTTAACTGTTATAGTACAACACATTATGAAGTACATAAAGGTGTTAAGAAGACATAGTTTTCCTTATGGAAGCCGTGGGCATAGTGGCAGCTCCCGGTTATTGCGATATAGAGGCAACATTGATAGTGTGAATGCCCGACATTGCTTTTCAGAAACATGTTTAATGGCAGAAAACAGCAACACAGAAAGGGTACGCTCCAACAGACCTCACCTATATTGTATGCATGTGTATTTAGGTAATGGAGTATTATGTTCCATCATACAATACTCAATCGCTTATTTTATAAATGCTACTCAATTGAACCGTCTCACTACTGTAGCACGTCATTAGCTATGGCATGATACAGCAACCAGACTAGATACGTCACCACATAGGTTGTCTGTTATAAAAGACATCTTAGGTACTACCAGCTTCTAATTGCCTTTGTCTGCCTTTCAGATAACATACCAGCATCCAAAAGGGCATGCCTGTGTGCAGAAATGCTTAAAATCAGGTTTTAGCCCTGACCACTTTCTCTGTGCGGGCTGCTACCCAGGAGATTTGACAGTGAAGTAAAACTCACGCCAAAGTTTGTTCTCATGGTCGCATCGGTGGGGACCCCTAGGGTAAGTCTGAGGAACCTTCCCCTTGAAAGTCCTGGATGGCCTAGTGGGTGATTATACATTGTGGGACTACCAACGGTTTTTGCCGGTCCTGTTCATTGCGCAGCCGCTCTGTACTGCAGCGCCTTCATACTGCTGCAAGGCTGGAGTCGGCGTCTCTCGCTCGCTCTTTAGCCACTTCGTCGTGGGGATCGCGGCTGGAGGTTCCTTCAGGCAGGTAACTGCTTCAAGGTTTTCTGCCTTCTCTTCATGGTGCTTGGCATGTTCGTTTATTTTTCTTGCATGCCAGAGCCTGAAACGGTAAAAGAATCCTGGCGAGCATAGGCACTCAAGAGGCAAGACTGGAGCCAGGGTTCTGCATGGAAACATGCTAGCATAAAAAGGGGAAGAGCTAGAAATTTGTGTCCCACTTGCTGTACTCTCCCCATGGCTTGAGCTGGATTTTCCCTCCCACCTCCCAGGAAGAGGGCTGCCCAACCCTTATTGACAAGATGGGATAAAGAGGACCAGATGTGGAATGGAGCCAATTCTGTACTTGCAGACCGGAATGTGAAAAGAGTTAAGCACTTGGCAACCATTTGGGGTGGATAGAAAAGGTGATCAGCCTTATAAATGAGACATTGACATCAAATGTCAGTGCAGAGAGGTGAAATAACTTCTGCTCCGAGGCCCCTCAAAGATCTTCTGACAAGCTTGATCTTGAATATCAACACGGAAAGTGAACACACCAGAATGTGGGGCGACAAGCAGCGCTGTGGCTGGGGTGCCACTGACATGCTTCCAGCCAGGCTTACTCACAGGGCTTGCGGGAGGGAGCATTCGCACCTTACAATGTGCTTGCGTCCCTCTACGGAGCCCTAAGGCACACCATGGACCTGTACCAGCCCGCTGTCCCCCATGTCCCCCTACTTACCTCTTACCGCATACCTGTCTTGGCGATGGCGTCTGGCATATGCCGTTGCCACTGCTGAAGTACCTGGCACCCTGCTCTGCATTTCCTCTTCACTGCACTCCACTTTGCTCAGGCTGCCACTTCTGACATACCCAGCTGACCTTTTCTCTTGTGGCCCACACTACTCAACCCTTTCTCTGCCCCTGTTCTCAGAACGTCTGATATGTTTACTATGGATGACTGTGGTTTAGAGCCAGGCCATTACTATATACCAATTCTATGCATGCGAGTCTTTAAACCGCGTTTCCTGTCCATGGCCTGAGAGTTACAGTTCCCCAGAGTCCTCCCCTGTGTAGATCTTCACCAGGATACTTTTCTTTCCATTTGCTATGAAAGGGATTATTTTAGGGAGTGTGGGGGGTCTTTCACTGCTTTTCCATTTTTCCACAACCTCAACTGAAACTCAGAAGCGCCCACCCGAGTAGGGTAGGGTGGGTTCCAGGGGGATAGATCCCTTAGACCAGACACTAAAAAGTTCCTTTGTTGTTCCCTGAGACACATTATTTGAAAGCAGCCCTGCTGGAGTCCTTGAATACCATGCCTATAAGAAGTACGAGGCCCACCCACAGAAGGTTCATGCAGGTGGTTCCAGTCCATAGAGAGACTATGCCTCCAGTGTTATGAGGCATGATGCGGAGTATTAGCCTATTTGACCTAAAACAAGTGACCCAATGACCAATTTGGTCGAATTTTGCATGGGTGATTTGGTCTTCGGCGATTTGGCTGCATATATTGCAAAATACCAACCCTGGAGAGCGGGGGTGTCCCCGCTCCCCATGTTTGGTACTTTGGAATTTTGGGAGTGCAGAGGTGTCCCCCCGCTTCCTTAAAATTGGAGGCGGGGGGCAAAAAAAAAAAAAAAAAGAAACGCATGTGCGTTTGAATTGAGCCCCGAGCAAATCGATTTGAGGTCAGTTTACGGCGGTCAAAAACAATTCGGAAAAACATACCCAAACCTGATGCTGCTCAGGGTCTTGCACAATTCTAGGATTCCCTGTGCGACTTCTGGTGCGTTCTTCTTAACAGACTGTCGAGAACAATCTCAGCTAGAGATTACTTTCTTCTGAGAATACTTTCCGGTTCAGAGGCAGGGTGTGCATGGGCAGGATCAGTCACCGAGATGTGTGGCAAATCAAGACTGCGACACAGCCCACCATATTTGCGCTCATTGCCTCATCTGGTTAGGCATCATCACAGATTCATATTTGTGGCCCCTTCAGTGCTTAATTTGTAAAAAAATAAGTGCCAGTGCCCAAAAAATATTGGCCCCATAATGCCGGGCGCGGCGCCACCCTGCAGTGCGGGCGTGCCGCCGGTGCTGCCCCGCAGTGCGGACGCGCGCCCCGCGCCAGTTCAGTACTAGACCTACCTAGATCAGCCCACCAGTATCCCATCACACTGCTGCTGCTCCATGTCACATGTTTGGCGCTGCAGCAACTGCTGGCACAGGCTAATAGTGGGATGGATGGGGAAGGGCACACATGGGTTGAGAAGGTATAATGCTTTAAAATTTACCCAAGCTCTAACTTAAAATTAACGGGGGCAGGGGTGAGGGGGTTGGGGAAAGGCAACCAACGTTGCGCGGTGCTATACAACCATTCTCCATTGCAAATTGTAACGGGGTGGCTCTCCCTGCTCACATTGTAATTGTTCTGTTTTATTATTTGCCCCACTAAACAACAAGTGCAACCAAGCCAAACCACTCTTCAAATAGTTAATTACGTTCACCCTTGCGAACTGGATGAAAGACATGTTCTCCATGTGGGTGGAAATACCAACCAACTTTGATTGGCAGATGCCAGTGCTAAACCCACTGAGCTATCTTGCTAGCCCAGCACACCTGGTCCCTCAGTAAACCTGCCCGAGCTCTTAATTTGCCTGGAGCTATGCACCCACACAGCCGCCTAACTGCTACACACAATCAGGCGCGGACACATTTGGAGCCAGATGCACACATCTTTATTCTTAAAGTGCTAGATCGTAACTGCTGCTACTTCCCCGAAAGCAACAGTGGATGTGAGCAGCATATTAGATTGCTAATATCTAATTAAGTAAAGAGATGTGCTGTGGGGTGGGCTTGCCTTGCAAAACACTTCAATTGAGCCTGGTCTGTCCTGTCACAGCCCAGGTGTGGGGAACGCACGCAACAGGCAAGTTCCATTTCAAACTACTGCTAGCCTTAAAGTGGCAATACTAGAAAATATCATGGGTGAGCGTTTCTATTCATATTTTCCATTCCAAGTATGGACATAGGCATGGGAATACAACATGGCCGTCCAAGTGACCCACTCTTTACAGTGCTTTACTCGAAGCGATTAACCGTGTGGTGGTGTGCTTGCCCTATTCCTCCACCCTTCACCAAAATGGCTGAGGGGTGGAGTCAGTATTTATTTGGATATCAATATAATATCACATTTTGTGACCAAAATTCAGATATGGAGGTTCGGGGGCAGTGTTTTGAAGCAGGTGCGCTTCCTTCTTAACCTTCCATCTGCACGCAGGTGCACTTTGTGAATCAAGAGTCCCGCCTGGTGGTCCAGTTGGTCCCAGGATTCGATGAGCAGTATGATCATTGAATTGAGTGTTTGGCTGCAGTTTTCATAAAATATGCCCTTCCAATTCTACATTTATGGGTAGAAAATAAAGAAACAATACCACTTGATTTAGAACCTTCATGAGATAATTATCTGTTTGTTAGGACACTCACCCGGGATCGGGAACGGCTGTGTCCTCGTGGGCGGGGTGATGCTTGGCGGCTGTACCCGCGGTTTCGCCTTGGTCGTGGGCGCATTCTCCGAGCTCATCGCTCATTTGGGGTGCGTGCCCGCTTCGGGCGCGTTGAGGTGCATGCGTGCATACGCGGAAGCGGCAGGGAACGGGCTTGTGGTTCAAGCCTCGTTTCCACGAATACCTTGATTCCGCGCATGCGCCGACTCGGATTGCGGGTCAAGCCTCGCTTCCGTGCCGAATCACTATGAAGGAGCTTCCGGATCTGTACTCGCCGCGTCTCAACGCGGTTTGGTCCAGACCTCCCACTCGCTACTGGATTTCCTTATCCTTCCTTGGTCCCTCCGCTTGCCTCCCTTGTTCCCTTCCAGTTTGCCCGGCCTTCCCTTGCCCTGGTGATTTGGTTCCTTGGTTGGGGGTCTGGCTCCCCTGGGTTGGGTTTTTGTCCGGTCCTGGCCTGGTGCCTCCGGTCCCTTCCTTTTTCCTCCTTACCGCCTTATCCCTCTCCTGCCTGACCACCTCCCTTGCCTGAATACTCCTCTGCCTTGTGCTGGGTGCCAGTGCCTTCGGTGCCTTTATTCGGTCCCTTTTGCCGTCTGCCATTGCTGCCATACTACAGTCCCGGCTGGCTTCTCTCAACATCTTCAAGAAGGTTTCTGCAGAATCATAGCAACGCACTCAAGCTCGCTGTCTACATCTACCGGCCTTCCCTGTTCAGTGCTCGCACTGTTCTGGCGCCACGTAAATCCAGGGAAGTGTCCATCCGTGGCGTCAGGAATCGGACCCATTTTCAATCCTGCAATCAGGACGGGACCTGGGCCGGTTCTTGGCGTTACCCTCTCATCTTTCGTTCTACAAGCAACGTCCTGGCGACCCCGGCACGCAAGCCTACAGGAAACACAGGTACGCAGCGTCCACGGGATGCACATCTTGACAGATTGAGACGCCTAACCTCCGATTCAGACCCAGAGATGGATGAAACCTCTGATCTGAGAGACGAAATCAGGTCTTTAAGGGCTGAAATGACAGCACTTCGTCTAGAAAACGAGACTCTACGTTAGATGGTGGTGCATAGGACTAGCACCACAACCCAGGCTGATTCTGCCATGGCACAGACAACACCCATGAAGTTTGACGGGGATCCTAGAAGAGTGGCCGAATTTTGTAACCACTGCAGGATCCATTTTTTGTTCCGGGCTTCCCATTTTACCGACGAGAAGGCGAAGATTGGGTATATTCTAGGGAATCTAACCGGAAATGCGCTTGCATGGGCAGCTCCTTTGGTGTCCGCAAACAGTCCAATACTGGGCGATTTTGCCGCCTTCGAGAAAGCGTTTCTGGAAGTATTCCAGTCACCTAACTTGGCCGCCACAGCACAAAACCAATTGATGGATCTAAAGCAGGGTTCAAGTGATCTGATCTCATACATTGGTCGGTTCCGTCAATTGGCGGCGGATTCTCAATGGCCAGAAGTAACACAGAAGACGCTTTTTCGGCGAGGTCTGAGAGAGGAGTACAAAGACGAACTTCTTCATATACCAGAACCGGATACTTTACAGGTACTTCAGGAACAGGTTCTTCGAATCGATCACCGTTTGGCTGAGCGGAAGGGAGAAAGACGTCAGTTGGAGAGGCCGTACTCCAGGTCTTTTCCATCACCTGCTGGTGCTTCAAGTACAGCAGAAACGGGTCCGGAACCCATGCAATTGGGGGCACTCAGAGGACCTTTGTCCGCGATAGAGAGGAAACGTCGAAGGGACTTGAACTTGTGCCTGTATTGTGGTGCCTCCGGGCACTATTTGGGTACTTGTCAGTTACGACCACTCAGGAAGTCGGAAAACTAATAGGCCTGTCAGGTATAAGGAAGGCAATGACAGGCTTACCGTTCAAACCAGCCCTTCCGGATACCGATGGGTTCTTACTGCCCATGTCTCCCGCAGCCCTTTTGGTACTCCGAATTAAAGTACTGTGGCAGGAAAAGTCAACTGTAATCATGGGTCTTCTAGATTGTGGTGCATCTGGCAACTATATCGATGTTGAGTTCGTCAAGAAGAACCAGATCCCTCTACTTAAGAAGAAGCAAGCTACACCGATTGAGGTCATTGATGGTACACCTTTGTCTTTTGGTCCCATTCAACATCACACCGGAGTTCTGCAGTTGTGGATCAATGAACATCTGGAAAACATATCTTTGGATGTGATTAAGTCACCATCTTATCCGATCGTGTTGGGTTTACCCTGGTTGTTGTACCACAACCCTAAAGTTAATTGGGTAACCCGTACATTGACATTTAATTCGGATCGTTGTTTGCTGGATTGTTCCTCCTCAAGGTTATCTGTTGGGATATCCACAATTGCCACGCAGACAGAGGTGAATGGAACATCTTGTGTATGCCAGTTGTCTACCATACCTTCTGAATATGCGGATTACTCCTCTGTTTTCGGAACCTAGGGACATTCCCCTGCCTCCTCATAGAAGTTTTGATTGTGCCATAGATCTGTTGCCAGATTCTGTGATTCCACATGGACGAGTGTACTCCTTATCCCCACAAGAAAGAACAGCCTTACAAGAATATCTAAACGACTGCCTTCAGAAACAGTATATCACCCCTTCCAAGTATCCTGCGGGATTTCCGCTGTTTTTCGTCAAGAAAAAGGAGGGTACGTTACGTCCCTGTGTGGATTATCGGCAGTTAAACGAACTTACTCGGAAGGACAGATATCCATTGCCTCTAATACGTGATATTCTGGAATCCTTGCACTCTGCCTGTATATTTACTAAGTTGGATTTAAGAGGGGCATATCATCTGGTACGAATCAAGACTGGTGACGAGTGGAAAACGGCTTTTAAGACACCCTTAGGGCACTATGAATATCGTGTAATGCCTTTCGGACTATGCAATGCCCCAGCCGTTTTCCAGCGTTTAATGGATGAAATATTTTCAGATTTATTCGGAATATCTATGTGGGTATACCTAGATGATATACTGATTTTCTCAAAGCATGAGAAGGAACACATCCTACATGTCAAAGAAGTTCTCAACCGTTTACGTCAGAACCACTTTTACGACAAGACTGAGAAATGTCTCTTCAATCAAGACAAGATTGAGTTTCTTGGGTACGTGATTTGCCGTTCGGGCATACAGATGGACCCAACTAAGTCACGGGCAATTCAAGAATGGCAACGACCTAACGATGTGAAGGCCCTTCAGCGATTCCTTGGATTCGCCAATTTCTATAGGCGCTTTATACCAGGTTTTTCCAATCTCACAGCACCTTTAACCAGTTTAACCAGCAGTTAAGACGTTGTTTGTGTGGAATGAGGAAGCTACTAATGCGTTCGAACGTCTCAAGGACGCCTTCAGCACCTCTCCCATCCTACATCATCCCGACCAGAGTAGACCATTCATTGTGGAAGCAGATGCGTCGAATTTCGCCGTTGGATCAGTTTTGCTACAGAAGGACCCGCAGTCAGATGTTGAATTCCCAGTGGCTTGTTCTTCCCGAAAACTAACGTCGAGCGAACGAAATTATGCCGTGATCGAGAAAGAACTTTTAGCCATCAAATTGGCTTTTGAAGAATGGCGCCATCACCTTTTGGGAGGCCAATTTCCTGTTGAGGTCCGTACCGACCATAGAAATCTACAGTACCTACGATCTCTTCAATGTCGCACTTCCCGCCAGGCCCGTTGGGCGTTTTTCTTTTCTCATTACGATTTTACAATCACTTACATACCTAATGCTCGGAATCTGAAAGCAGACGCGTTGTCTCGCTCCTTGGAAGACATCAAGCAAGACAGCCAGAATCAGGTATTGCTAGCCCCAGAACATTTCTTGTTTTCTGTGTCTCATTGCCTGGATACGTTCTTACAGGAAACATTGGCAGACCCTTACAGAACGGAACTATTGAAATTGCCCCAAGTTAGCGAGAACGAGGGGTTGCTCTTCTTCAGTGGGAAATTGTATGCACCCACCGACTCTCTTCGGATTGCCATTTTGCAAGCATTTCACGATTCGAAGATTGGGGGCCATCGGGGCATACGTGCTACACAAGAACTTGTCGCCCGACAGTTTTGGTGGCCAGGATTGGCCAAACAAATTAAACAATACGTGGAATGCTGTCCAGTATGTGCACAAGTAAAGATACCCAGAAGGAAACCACTCGGTCTACTCCAACCCATCGAGATACCGCCCTATCCTTGGCACACCATAGCTACTGATTTCATAGTGGAACTACCACCTTCCGAGGGCTTCACATGCATAATGGTAGTAGTTGACCGTTTTTCCAAGATGGCTCATTTTATCCCCTTTGTTAAAGTTCCCTCTGCGAGTTCCATGGCCCGAACATTTCTGCACAACATTTACCGGTTACATGGACTACCTGATAAGATCATCTCGGACCGTGGTTCCCAGTTCACATCATCCTTTTGGAAACAACTGTGTCGTCACCTGGGCATACATCGAGCACTTAGTTCCGGCTATCATCCACAGTCCAACGGACAGACGGAGAGGACCAATCAGACGTTGGAACAGTATCTGCGCTGTTTCTCCAACGCCTCTCAGACCAACTGGGCATTGCACTTGGACTTTGCTGAGGTAGCTTATAACAACTCGATCCATTCTGCAACAGGATTAAGCCCCTTTCTTTGTACCTATGGACTCAGTCCTAGACTTTTTCCGTTTGTTCCTGTACGACCAAGCACGGTTCCCTCTGCTGATCAGCTGATTCAAGTGATCCGAAAACTGCATGCCCACGCGACTGGTACCCTGGTTAAGGCACGTGAGGACATGAAGGTCCAGGCAGATAGGAGGCGTACCCCGGAACCTATATTCAGGGTTGGTGGGAAGGTGTGGCTTTCTTCCAAGAACTTACCTGTTCGCAACTTACCTACGAAACTTGCTCCCCGTTTCCTAGGACCCTTCCGGATTACTAGACGGATTTCCCCGGTGGCATTCAAACTAGATCTACCCCCATCCTGGCGGGTGCATCCCGTGTTTCATGTCTCCTTGTTTAAGCCTTACCTGGATGACCCCTAAGGGCGCTCGGGCTCTCGTCCTGCGGCCATTGAGGTGCAGGGTGTTCCTGAATATGAGGTCCGGGAAATCTGTGATTCTCGTTTCCATCGGGGTCAATTGCAGTTCCTGGTGGATTGGGAGGGGTATTCGGCTTGTGACCGCACTTGGGAACCTGTTGGGAATGTCCATGCTCTTCGTTTGGTGCGTGCGTTCTATTTACGCCATCCTTGTAGACCGTGGGCCCCGGGTCTTTCTGGGAGGGGGCATGGTGTTAGGACTCTCACCCGGGATCGGGAACGGCCGTGTCCTTGTGGGCGGGGTGATGCTTGGCGGCTGTACCCGCGGTTTCGCCTTGGTCGTGGGCGCATTCTCCGAGCTCATCGCTCATTTGGGGTGCGTGCCCGCTTCGGGCGAGTTGGGGTGCATGCATGCATACCCGGAAGCGGCAGGGAACGGGCTGGTGGTTCAAGCCTCGTTTCCACGAATACCTTGATTCCGCGCATGCGCCGACTCGGATTGCGGGTCAAGCCTCGCTTCCGTGCCGAATCACTATAAAGGAGCTTCCGGATCTGTACTCGCCGCGTCTCAACGCGGTTTGGTCCAGACCTCCCGCTCGCTACTGGATTTCCTTATCCTTCCTTGGTCTCTCCGCTTGCCTCCCTTGTTCCCTTCCAGTTTGCCCGGCCTTCCCTTGCCCTGGTGGTTTGGTTCCTTGGTTGGGGGTCTGGCTCCCCTGGGTTGGGTTTTTGTCTGGTCCTGGCCTGGTGCCTCCGGTCCCTTCCTTTTTCCTCCTTACCGCCTTATCCCTCTCCTGCCTGACCACCTCCCTTGCCTGAATACTCCTCTGCCTTGTGCTGGGTGCCAGTGCCTTTGGTGCCTTTATTCGGTCCCTTTTGCCGTCTGCCATTGCTGCCATACTGCAGTCCCGGCTGGCTTCTCTCAACATCTTCAAGAAGGTTTCTGCAGAATCATAGCAACGCACTCAAGCTCGCTGTCTACATCTACCGGCCTTCCCTGTTCAGTGCTCGCACTGTTCTGGCGCCACGTAAATCCAGGGAAGTGTCCATCCGTGGCGTCAGGAATCGGACCCATTTTCAATCCTGCAATCAGGACGGGACCTGGGCCGGTTCTTGGCGTTACCCTCTCATCTTTCGTTCTACAAGCAACGTCCTGGCGACCCCGGCACGCAAGCCTACAGGAAACACAGGTACGCAGCGTCCACGGGACGCACATCTTGACACTGTTTACCAATTACAGTCTTGCTGGTCTGATAAATACCTGCTGCCAGATATTTCTTAAGGTATAAACAAACAGATTTGAACACAGTTCTCCAAACTCTAGTACTAAAACACCATCTGGATTCATCGAAATATACGAATGGAAGCGCACATCTACATTAATAACGAAGGGCTGGAAGACCACTGATGCTATGGCTGATGTCTCTTTTGACAGATAATCTGTTGTACTGGCTTAAAAGAAGGATGCTCTTCAAAATATTGCAGCATTATGGCTTTGCGAAGTTATCATGTAAGCCTGTCAACCAACTGATCACGTATAACATATAGGAAACATTAATAACCAGAATATAACAACGCTCTCCACTCTTGCTTAATGTAATAACCTAATAACTATTATAGATTGAGCCTATTAATGTAAGTTAATTTATGCAGCAATCATCAAATAATCACAAAAAGTTGCACAATCACCCCACACATATTTTCCCAAAGTGATATTTAATACATTTTCTGGACCCATATTAGGTAAACATATAATGCAAATTGTGTACTCTGACAACTATAAGGGTACAACATTGAAGTTTGTGCTGGATGGAAATGTAAGTCCGCATCACAATGGTGGAGGTGTGGTAATAGGAGGGTGGTGCAGCCTCCACCTATACATATTGCTTCATATCCCAATGTTACCCACGTAGCACCAGCTTGACTGTGCATTTGGTTGGACTGCTGATCAGATGGCTCTGCTGAGCCTCACAAAGTCGAGCACACTTGTTTAAAGCATTGCAGTTTCCCAAGAGGGGAAAGACCAAGGCTGCCGCGGCGGCGGGGCACTTTCCGCACTTCTTCACGCTCGGCTTGTTATTGCGGGCAACGGCTGGCGGCCGCACTTGCTATGGGATCATCTGCATCATCAATATTGATGCATTCAGATCATGATCCCATTAGCCAGTGCCGCCGCCGCCGCCGCCGCCGGGCCACTCACATTCTCCTCGCGGGCTGCGGCCTGCTTGCATTTGCCTCGCGGGCCGCGGCCTGCTGCTGAGTCGGACTCCGGCGCTCGGGCCACGTGCCAGCCCGGCTGTGGAGCAGGCAGGGCGGCCACATGGCGGGCCGCGGCGGCAGTGGCACACACACTGCTGCGCCTGCAATGCATGCAGCATGCTGCATTGCATTTCACGACACCGGTGGCCGGGGTCGAGGTTGGGGGGGGTCGGGTGTGCGGCAGGGGGGGTCACACTGCACTGCACTGCACTCCCCGTCATATGGATGGCGGTCGCGCACGCGCAGGGCCCGCCGCCGTGGATGTCACAGAACTGAGCATCATGTACATTCACAGTGGCGGGTGGAGACGTGGCGGCACTGCAGGCCCGAACAGATAGAAAAAAAGACAGTCTGAGTCAACAAGTTAACTTTCTTCACTTACCTTACCGCCGCTGCGTTGTTCAGCAAGCGCGGCGCGGCTTGGCCTGCCCCTGAGGAACTCTAGTAGGCCTGGACGCGGAGGCGGAGCACAAACAGAACACGAGTCTCACCCTCACCACGCCTTAACAAGTGTGCTCCTGCCTCTGCTCAACAACAGACCCACGTGACACCCACCCCCACACACTCACGTCATCATGTCATTTCACTGGCTGGAGCCTGGAGTCAACAAGTCAACAACACAGCCAATGAAAACTGTGCATTCTGTGTTACTATACAGAATGTATCAGATACTGCATAGTAATAACAGAATGTAGGTTTTCATTGGCTTTTGTTGTTGTACTCTGTAGCCCCAGCCAGCCATGAGCCAGCCATATCATATCTCTGCAAGGTGAGCAGCAGCAGAATGATTTATGATGATCATGAAACTAGTTTAAGTGTGCAAACAAAGGGATTACATGTGCGGCAGCTGCCCAATGATGTTCCGGTCCCCAAAAAAGAGTGCCGGTGTTGGGGACCGGCAACCACCCCCACAAATTAAGCACTGGGCCCCCTTGAAGCACTTCAGCTGCAATCTACTAGAAAAGTGAAGCTAGGTCAGGTAATTATATAGGAGGAGACAGAATGTGTTGGGAGGCGACCCCATGAATCCGGGCAGATATTGGTTTAAAAAAGAAAAGCTAGGCGGGAAGTCACCGTGCCCCCCTCAAATCCCCCGGCCGGAGTATCAGCCGTGAATCGTGTCCACCGACCCAGGACCAAGGTAGCCGACAGAGGGGAGAAGCGGGCCGAGCCGAGACCTGCCTCCCAGTGCGCACTTCCAGCCTAGGAGGCTGAATCCTGAGACCCGGAGGCTGCCGCATCAGCAGGAGACGGCAATCCCAAGTCGCCGCGGGGGCCCGCACCCCGGCATCCGTGTCGGCGCTATCAGAGTGGAGAGCGGACTCCGAGTCCAGGGAAGTGCATGTATCCCAGGATCTACGTGGTCCAGGCAGACAGCGACACAAGTAAGTGAAGTTGGGGAGCGGTTGGCTACGTTCCCAGGAGCCCAGACCCTGTAAACTCCCATAACGCCGGGTTGCTCCTCCTAACCTCTCAACCCCCCACCCAGACCCTGCTATCAAGGACCCAGGCTTCCCGGTGTGGAGGGAAGGGAGTACCCCGTGACGGGCTGAGGGCCAAATATTAAATTAGGCCACGGGTGCTGAAAGGCATATAGAAAGCTACAGTGGAACCCTGAGCCCTCCCCTGGGGACTCTATACAGAAGCTGAGTGCCAGGAGACCCGTGCTAGCCCAAACACAGGAGCACACCCGCTGGAACCCACAGTCATCCATCCGAAAGGGGCCTGAATGAAATCCCACTGACTTGTGAACCCTGCACTGGAACACGCCCGATACACCCTGGCCTCGGATAGAAATAAGGCCTGAAACTGGAGCTGAAGCAGACTTTAAGAACCCTCCTGTGCAGGGGGTGTTTCCTGATAAGCACAGACCCAAATATCTTGCACGTCCATCGTGCCATAGAGGCCACATAAGCCCATAATAACCAGCAAAACCCAAGAAGGGGTGGGAGAGTAAATGGCCTAGAGCACACCAGACATCACTGCAACACCACCTTCCAACCCAGTCCATAGTGCATTACTAAAGAGGAGGAGAGTACCAGGCCATAAAAAGAAGTGCAAAGCGGAGAGATTAGTATAGTACTATCCTCTAACAAGCATTATATACGACTGTAGAACAGCAATTCTGCCCAGTGCCGAGAACACAAGAGCCCCCCACTTTCCACCAAAACTCTGCAGAGTGGGATTTCGATGCTGGGGTCCAAAACAAAAAACACCCACCCGAGAACCAAAACACCAGCAAAAACCCAAGAACGTCTGCTCCTCTATCCCCAGGCAGCCTTTCCACAACAAGCCACTCTCCGTCCCCACACAAAATGGCTTTGGATAAAGAGGAACTACTAAACTGCCTAAAAGGTATGGAAGCAGACTAACAAATATGTTCAAAAGCCAACTGGAACTGTTGGATGATCTGAAATCTTCACTTCCAAAAGGTCAGGAAAGAAATGAATGACCTGGGAGACAGGGTTGATGTAGTTGAAAATGGTCTGTCATGCATGGCTGAGGAATCAAAGCAAAACAGCATTCTGTTGGACCAGGTCGCCAGAGCTACGAACAATTTAGAACTCCAAGCTGAGGACCTGGAAAACAGATCTCGAAGATCTAATATAAGAGGCAAAGGCCTCCTGGACACGATCCTAGATGAAGATCTGTGAGACGCCATGCAACATTGCTTTAGCAGTATTTTGAATGACACCCCCCCAGAGAAATTCGAGTTCGATAGGATTCACAGAATGGGACCCCAAAGGAATGAGCCGGGGGCAAGACCCAGGGATGTCCTAATTGCAATGACATCTTACGGATTAAAATAGGACATCCTGAGAGCTGCACGTACCCACAAAGAGCTGATAATCAACGGAGGCCGCATCCAATTGTACCAAGATCTGGAACTGATCCTCCATAAGAGGGGACTCATGCAACCGATCACGAAAATCCTACAGGCGAAAAAAAAAAATCACAAACAGATCGACCTACCCATTCAACCTCACCTTCTCCTGGGAGGGGAAACAAAGTCGAATCAGTACATGCGAGGAGGGCCTCTCACTCTTACAAAAGGAGGGTGAGCAAAGGCAAGAGGAAGAAAGTCCTCAACACAGTGCCCCCAACAGCCAAAGTAACCCCAGTAATCCCTGGGAATGGTCGACCGAAAAGAAAAGAAGCGTGAACAGGGTAAAGAAACTGGCCGGCCCATTTAAATACCGTGAGAGAGAAGACCAGAAGACCAACAAAAAAGATCAATCCCTGAAAAGGATGAGTGTGAGGCGCCAAGTCAAGGCAGATAAGCCATAAGCAAAACCATAGGAAACCTGCGCAGAGGCGGGAAAATGGTACATCTTGGAATCTGATCCGAGTTAAGAATCAAACCCGGCATACGAACAAATGGGGTGCCCCGAGAGGGACATGGTGGAGAGATCCTCGGATCTCTAGTCACGGAAGCCACATGGGGAAGGTCGTGGGGAGTGAGGGTGGGAAAGGGGAATTTCTAGGTCAGGAAGGGAAAAGGGAATACAAGACGAGGCATTGTGTACAATGACAAGTGACCTAGAGCACAAGCACAGAGAAAACAATGGTCCCCGGAGTCGAAGGAAGGAAGAGACCCCAAGAGCACCGGAAGGAGACCAGAGCAACGTGAGAAACCCATGTTCTTATGGCGGAAATGTAAATTATATCGCTAAACGTACAAGGGCTCAACTCCCCCAAAAAGTGTTGAGCAATCCTCAACAGACTCGAAAGGCTGCAAGTTGCAATTGTGATCCTGCAAGAGACCCACCTGCTGCACACCGATGAGAAAAGGCTACAAAATAAATCCTTCGCCCAGCAATACTTTGCCTCTAGTGGATCTAAAACAAGAGGGGTAGCCATCTTACTCAATAAAGACCTAGGATTCAAGCAGCAGCACTTGATCCGCGATGCGGAAGGGGGATACCTCGGATCAAAGGGAGGGTCGAAGGAAAGACTTACACGATTCTGGCAGTTTACACACCCAATGACAAACAAGATATATACATCACCGGACTCCTAAAGAAAATAGGGAATTGGTGCGAAGGACACACAATTATAGGGGAAGACTTCAACTGCGTGATGGACCCTAATCTTGATAAAACGCTTCCACCCACAACCGCAGATCTTAGAAATAGACAGGCCCTGGGGACATTTTTCAGAGAGCTGGGAGTGTTCGAAACCTGGCCCTTCTTTCATGGGGAAGAGAGGATACACGCACTACTCCGGGGTACATAAAGGCTACTCTAGGATAGACATGATCCTGGCTTCGAAAGCCCTCATCCCCCGGGTGACTAAGGTGGAGATCGGAGTACAATACATATCTGATCACTCACCGTTCATAATGTGTATGGAACCTGACTCAGCGAAGAATAAACAGCGTCCTCCTTGGAGGCTAAATGAAGTGATTCTGCGAGATGTGGGGCTCAGAGCACACATGGAGAGTTCCATAAAAAAGGACTTCCAAAAGAACGATAATGGGGAGGTGGACTGGAAAACAGTTTGGGATGCGAGCAAGACAGTAGTGCGAGGAGAGTTCATTGCGCAGGCAGCAGCATTTTACAAGGAAAGAGTACTGGTAACTCAAAAACTTGAGCAAGCACTGAAAGAGGCAGAGAATAAATATAAAACCTGACAAACGCAAAAATCGTGGTGGGAGCTGAAAAAAACCTATGCACAACTAGAGAATCACACGGCTGACAAAGTGGCGCAATCGCTTCTCAACACTAAACAATCGTACTATGTGCATGGGGGAAAGCAAACAGATTTCTTGCTGCCAAACTGAATAAACAAAAATCCCGAAATTATATGGTCAGCCTTAAGAATAGTAAGGGAGGAATCAGCAGGACGGAAGAAGAAAAACTAGAAATGATGGTCCAATTCCACGAGTAGCTGTTATGCAAAGAGAATCGGAATGAAGCAAACCAAACATCCTACCTCCTCTCAGCTCCGCTACCTCAGCTCTTGGAACAGGACAGAGAGGAACTGGGAGCCCAGAAAACGGCCCAAGAAGTCAGCAACGCCATCTAGTCCCTACCAGGGACTAAAACCCTGGGCCCGGATGCTCTGGGAAATGGCTTCTACAAAACATTCCGCGCACAATTACTGGGGCCCCTGACCCGCCTCTTCAATGTCATTAGGGAGACAGGGACGGTTTCAATGGATATGGCGAGATCCCGGACGATCTTAGTCCTGAAACCCGAGAGAGACCCCCTCAGAGTGTTCCAGCTATCGCCCAATTCCTCTCCTGAATACAGATGTGAAATTATATGCCAAAATAATTGCAAACAGACTGTCGAGAGTTCTTCCAGTCATTATCCATGAGGACCAGGTGGGATTCATCTGGGGAAGACACACCCAAGATACCGTAAGAAGGACCCCTAGACATAATCGAATGGGGGGTGAGAACAGAACAGAAGTTTGTGATTGCAACCCTACATGCAAAACGCGCATTCGACAGCCTGGACTGGGAATTCCTAAAACTGGTCTTGGAGGGGTTTGGATCTGGAGCGGTATTCAGTAAAATGATTTTAGCAAATTTCCAGTGCCCGTCCACATTCTTCCTGGTGAATGGCCAGAAATCAAAACAGGTTGACACCCGGAGAGGCACACGTCAGGGATGCCCGTTATCCCCACTGATTTTCGCAATGTCAATGGAGCCCTTGGCTCTCCAGTTCAGGGGAGATCCCGACATAAAAGGGGTACTAGCCAGGGGCATACCGCAGAAGATAGCGTTATATGCGGATGACATTATGCTATTTATGAAAGGCACTTCAAATACCCTGCCGAAGGCCATAATGAAACTCCGAGTTTGCTACCACTTCTGGATTTGCTATAAACTACTTGAAATCCAAAGCGTTAAACATAACGGAGAAACCTGAAGTAATCGAGAACATGAAAGAGAAGTTCTCCCTGACTTGGGGAAAAAACTCTGGAATACCGGGGGATACATTTAGCGAGAAGCCCCGAGAACTTGTATAAAACTAACATCCCTCTGCTCTGGAAACAACTAGAAGAGGACTTGCAAAGGTGGGACAATCAAGAATGGTCACGGTTCGCAAGGATCACAGCAATACAAATGACTCTCCTGCCCCGCCTGCTATATGTAGTAAGCTCGATACCCACAGAGATCCTGACTCGTCTAATTAAAAAGCTACAAAATGCAATCTTCAAATTCACATGGGGAAAGAAGCGACCCAGAATCCATAGACACATCCTGACGCGCCCTCCACTCCTGGGAGGTCTGGGGATCTGGGCATTGGGAGATACACTATGGCAGCACAATTGGCCCCAATGCTCAACTGGTCCAAACAAGGGAACACGAAAGGAGTTTCAATGAAACGCAAAATGTAATGCAGCATGGCACCAAATGGAATGTTGCCGATCACAACAATGTGGGTATCATCCACCGACAGGCAAACACACTAATGTAGTTTATTTTGTCAATCCCTCTGCTGTTCCTCATATAGTGTCCCTTTATTGCTATTGATGATAAACATTTCTGAACTTTCCCTGCAATCGATAAGGCAGCGGGAGAGATTGGGAATTTGTAATACACCAGTCATGAAGGGGACACAAGGATCGGCAGATATTCCCTTTACCAGAGCACTGAATCATTGAAACCGGTGTAAACAATAATGATCTGTGCAACACCTCTCCCCCACCTACCTGAAAGGAGCAGATACGTTTATGTTTTGTGGTAACTTGAAGTCCAGTGTGTAAGTGAGGACAACCTAAGACTGTGAATATTTAACCTTATTAGGAATGTGAACACTAGTAGGTGACACAAATATTTGAAGCAATAAGAATTATGGTGTTTTAAGAGAATCAAAATGGGTGCAGTAGGATTGATTGTTTGTGAATGGCATGAATTTCAATAGTATCAATCCCCATTATAAAATGCCGGCTAGCGAAGTATCAAAGTTTGATTAACACTGATTGGGGAAGGTTGACTGACAGTTAATAGAACAGAAGTCCAAGGAGCGTGGTTATCTAGAATTTTAGCTCAGCTTTCTGGTGCTCCGCAATGAGGATAAGACATTTTATTACCCAACATGTTTGTTATCTGGCACCACTGATTTCCCAAGAGTGCCAGATAAAATAATATGTCACTATATATACACATTTCTGTAAACTGTTGGTGGAAAATGAATTTTTCATTAAAACAATCAGTTAATTGTAGTAAAATAATACAAATAAAATATATAATATTTTAGGAGAGACATTTCATTTTTGGTAAAGTATGTGGAAGCAGAACAGATTACCTGCATAGGTACAGATGCTTGTTTAGGTCTTCAGAACCCTAAAATGTGTTACTTAACGCAATATTTCTAAATTATAAAAGGTTCTAGCAGTGAAAGACTTTTAAAGCAAAGCTAATCTGTGCAATGATTTCTGTCCAAGGCAGCTCAAAAGAGGGCATTTTTACCCCATTCAAGAACATGTACAAATCGTCTAGCCAACATTCCACTGCATGACTAGCCAGTTTTGAATTAATCTCAACACCTCAATGGTAGCATTGGAATATTGCAGAGGTTCAAGCTACACTGTAATTTTTACGGAAGTGATGTACACTTTCCAAATCTATTCAAAGCATGGCATACAATCAAACACAAAGTAATGTTGGTTACTTTTGATCGTTCTCAGTAGAGGGTTTCTGACATGGTTGTGTATAGGCGCGTTATAAATGCCATATCATATATACACAGAAACACCCTGATGAATAATGGCTCATGCGGAGGACGTATGGCCCAGGTTTGGACCGCCCCACTTGGCACATACTGTGGGATCATGTACTTATCACCTTATCTTCCTGGGCCCCAGATCAGTTTTCCATCAAGTTTAAGATATTGATGCCAGCATTACGTGCAAAATCGAATACAAATTGCACGCTAGCCTTGGTGTCTGTTTCACAACAAATTTTATTCCAGACACAGCACATTTTTCAACCACTTTCTCACTCATGGCTTCATAAAAGCAGTCCGACTGTTTACAATTTCATTCATAAAAGATGACTTTTATTGACAAATTCCTAAATCGCAGCTCAAAGTGTCTTGAACAAACCAGCTTTGTTACAGGACACATTGGTGTGGAGCCTTTTGGTAAACGCCATCTGTCAGATATCAAGTCAAATGTCTATTATGCGGTGGCCATTTGCAATGTTAGACTCTACATCAGCCGCACACTTTATTTCAATTGCTGAGTAAGCACTAGACTAGGAATTGGCAAGGTCTCAATTGGATCAGAACAGACCTTTCAACACAATGTTCCCACAGACATATTCACGGAGGACAAGGGTACGAGAATGCAGATTCCCTCCTTATCCGAAAAGCCTATGGAAAACTTTGCCATCTTTGACAAAAGCAAGAACAAGATCAACATGCCTCAACAAACACAGAAAAAAAACTAATAAACTACCTAAGAAAAAGAAAACAAATGGCTCGAGAGCCTTCCTACGAAATTTGACTACTCCGAAAGGGAACAAAATTACACAACAAGGAGGAAAAAAAGCTGGAATGGAAAGTAAGTCAATGGAGCCACAAAGAGTTGAGAGCACTGAACCGACATATATAGATCTGACTACGGTGGAAGATGTGATACTGGATGCAATTATAGAGCATCAGCAAAGAGATGTCCTCAGCCAAGAAGACTTGTTGAACCTCTCAACTTATTCTGAAGAAGAGCAAGAAAGGAATTGGGACTCGCAAGCATCAATGAATAATCAATCTCTAATTATTGTTGACTTCTACGAAGAAGGCTTTACCATAGAATCTATTCATACAGATCTTACCTGTGAAGACATCTCGGATTCAGAACTGGAGATGTCGAGATTTAGTACGGAATCAATATCAGACGGCGAAGACTTTACATCGCAATATTCGGAGAGGAGTCAAAGCTCCAACCGATCAGAAAATAGTCTAGATACAGATCTGAGAGCCAAACTGCGGCAACCTGTGTTTACTAATCCTATGGAAACTCAGCAAAATGCAAAATTAAAAATTGAGCAAATGGAAAGTGACAACTATCAACGTGAGCTGATCTTAAACAGAACTAATACTTTGCGCTTGATGCATGCAATACCGGCGCTTAGATGGATCAACACAGGACACATAAAAGTAGTAGAATTTATGGATGAAAAGAACCCAGATACGATTCTTGTACATTTCCAATACAGAGAATAATGAAAAGATCACCAATGAGGCTCCCCTCTTCTCGAAATTAGGTTTTTCATGTACTGCTGTATCAACAAGTACGAGAAAACCCTTACGGGATTATCAGCATCATGTGAAGAGAACAATACAACAGGAGAGAGAGGGGAATGGTGGTGTACATTCTCAGAGGAATACTTCAAAAAACAGAATGCACAGCTCTGCAGAAAGAGTGATAAACCGATACAAGCAAGTAAACTTCAACAACCCGCCTTACTGGAGAGATGAGGAAACGCCAAATAGGAGGACGACAGCGATGAGAAAAACCAATTCATAACCAACACCTGAAAAAGCTAAAACTAAACTGTCTCTCTGTAGTTGGAACACCAGAGGATTCTCTCATCTCTTTCGTTTAAATTCGGATGACCTATGTAAACATAAGTTTATATGTTTACAAGAAACATGGATTGACATCATGCCGGGATGTGACGGTTACACTGTGATCATGAATCCTGCAATATCCCGTACAAAAGGACGTCCATCAGCTGGCCTATTAACACTGATTAAAATGGAAGAGAATATCCAAGTGACAAACTTCACTAACATTTCACTGTGGATTCAAGTAACTAAAGTAGAAATCAGGAGTACCAAGATGACATCTGGAACTCTGGGACAAGTACCGGTGCAGAAATTACCGATATTTAACATTTATTGGAATCAAGCAGCAATTCAGATGGAAGAATTCATTGACACTTTATTCTCAGCTGTAGATGATATAATGCTGGACGATAAGGACACTGAAATAATTCTATGTGGCAATCTCAATATTCATCTATTCGACCGACAAGGAACAGCGATGGAGAAAAAACTCCTCAGCAAGAGCGAAAAATTGGATTAAAGAAACCACATGGCGACAGCTTTACTGTACCAATCAAATGAACCACAGCGCAAACAGTATTACTTGGTCTAATGGGAAAGTGTCAGCGACTCTAGATTACATGTACATGTCATCAACTTTACTGTCACTAGTAACGACACAAGACATTACAAGATCAGAAAACAGTGATCATCAAATACTCAGTATTACATGGAAAGCACCGTATTGTGAAGTTAGTAAAGTGTACTTACCTTCTATGGAAACTAATTCTGCAGTCACTCGACTACGTATTAGTGACAATCAAATGAAGAGCTTAGTAAGCACTTACACCAATCCTGAGGTGACTGGCATGGAACAAATGAACTATGAATGGATACTCTTACCGTTTCTAGAAAGATCCACAAACAAGAATCCTTGAAGAAAAGTCTTCCACATGCATACAATATCCAAGTAGTTAAAAAAAAAAAGAAGAAGAACTGAGGAGAACGCTCATGGAAATTAAAAGAAAGAACAAGGGCAACACCTGGAACGCCATTCGACAAGCAAAACAAGGCTACAGAAATTGGATAAAGAATGCAAAAGCATTGCTCTGCCAACAAGATGCAGAAGCAATCCTAGCCCTTTTGAAAAATAATACAAGAGGATTGTGGAACCTACTAAATCCGCAAATGGACAACCAACACAAACTAATCCAAGGGATTGAAGAAGCTGCATGGATTAACCATTTTAAATCCATTCATGAACGAAAAGTGAAAAATCAACTTATCAAAATGGAGCAGAGTGAATAGATTCCTTGGACAAACTCTTGGACATTGGAGGACATACTACCAATTATAAAGACGCTCAATTCATCAAGGGCCCCAGGGCCAGATGGCCTAAGTAATATACTCATTAAGAAACATCCAGAGGATTGGGCTAAATTCTGTGTCCATTTATTTGCGGCAATTGAGAAAGCAAAACAAATCCTGATGACATGGACAACAGCTATTCTGATACCAATATACAATATAGGTGATAGACAACAGCTGATAAATTACAGACCAATTGCTCTCTTGGATCCGATTGGAAAGATCTTTGCAATGCTCCTCCTCAACAAACTTAACTTATGGATCAAAGAAACTGAGCAATTTGATATCAGGCAGACGGGATTTACTAAACGTACTGGTACACATGTAAACCCGATGATCTTGAATCTATTGAAACAGGAGGCATTGGTCAACAACCACACAACATATGTAGCATTCATAGATCTGCACATGGTCTTTGATATGGTTAACAGGACAACATTGTGGGGAAAACTAAAGAAGTGGAATTGCCCACCGACGCTATGGGAACCCATCAAACAACTATACACCAATATCACTCTAAGAATCAGATTATCACAACAAGGACAATTGTCGGCACCCATTGAAGCAGAAAATGGCCTCAAATAGGGGTGTCCCCTTGCAGCAATGTTGTTTAAGCTGTAAACCATGGATCTTTGAGCCCCCTCGCTTTCAGAAGGCAAATCCACCCAAATTAAATAACCAGCAGATTCACCACTTGATGTATGCAGATGACATTGTCATTGTAGACAAAACTGAGCTAGGGCTACAAAGAAGTCTCTGGGACTTGGAAACTTACATGTTGTAAAATGGCTTAGAAATAAACACCGCAAAAAACAAGAATCATGCCACTTTCAGCAAAGAAAGGACAGAAAAGAAAACAACCCTTTCAGTTCCAAATGAATGAACAAAAACTGATCATGGTAACTGAAATTAAATATTTAGGAGTCCTAGTGAACCAATCAGCAGTAGAAACTCTTTGGATAACGCATCTGAGAACAAAAACAGCCTCACTGGCGAGACAAGGGCTTTTCATACATAGAAAATTTGGAAAATTATCTTTGCAACCAATTCTCATATTTTATTGCCAAAAAGTGATCGCGATCCTGAGCTACGGGAGAGAGACTATGATTAATCTTGATCAATCTATCTGGGATATCTTGGAAGGCCTCTTTTGGAGGAAAATCCTTGGACTATCGAACTCATTCCCGATTAAAAGAATTAGACATGAGATTGCAACACAATCATTAAGATCAATAGTTGAGTGGAAAAAAATTCGATCTGTTCAGAAAAATGATCAATGAGGATGAAATTCCAGCATACAAACTATTCCAACGAAGAAACATTACGGTGGTGAACACGGCATTAGCATTATGGAAGGATGCAATGGAAAGCGTGATGGCAGTAAACAGTATAACAACGGAGATGCTTGTGAATCGCCCTCAATGTGCCAAACAAAGACTACAGCGAAATGATTGGATAGCTACTCTATAACAGAGAAATCAAGTTATCAGATGAACTTGCACTGTGACTTGGACAATCGCGCTATCAATGTTTTACCTGCGTATTTGAAGCAATTTCCAGATAGGCAAATTAGGGACACATTTACGAGACTACGATTAAACCAACTACTGACCCGGGAATTGATGGCAAATAACAGACAAATCCTAATTCTGTGAGAATAAACAGATGCTCGAAACTATCCATCATATCATCATGATTTGCCCTGCATTAGCAGAATAAAGAAACTGGTTTCGAGAAATGATAACAAAACCTGGGCATGAACTCACTCGCCAGGACAGATGGAATCTAATACTGTCAGGGAACAACAGGAGCCTTACTACGGTTATAATTCAATTTTGGAACCATATAATCATGATGAAGAGGACTTAACATTACCACTCATAGCAGTTTTCAATGTAGTAAGAAAATGACCATAGATGCTTTGGAGAGGGTGGACAATGGGAAAATCTGTGTGCTAAAACCCTGCTTTTTCTTTTTTTTTCTTTTTTTTCCCTTCTCTTTTTCTTTTCTCTTTCTTTCTTATTATTGTGAATTTCAGTATTATATGATGTTATGGATAAATGAAAAGTTTTTAAATAAAACTACAACATTTAAAACAAATAATAATAATACATCAAACCATGACTGTCCAGGCAAACTAAAACTTCCCCTTACCTCATACCTCAAATACAATGGGCCAGTTCAAGAGGAATGAGTTTGCCATACGTAAAGAGGTATTAAAATGATGTTCTTTGTTACACAACTGGGGAATGTCACCACTTGAAGGGCAGGTCTGATAAGCAAATAAAAGGCAAGCACTCCACCCACCAGAGGGTGGGGAGGCACAATGTGACGTTTTGAGGAACCAGATCCTGTAAGGAAGAAATAGAAAGACTATAAAAAGCACAGTCCCTGGCAGCAGTGGGAACAGTGAGCAATCCAGCTGCATGCTGCGCAGCATTGGTGCTTATCTTGACAGGAAACAGTCACACGTGGGCCAATAAGCCTAGGGTTGGCCTCTTTCCCATCAGGTGACAGATGATTATACACTGCTAAAGGGACCGTTGGATTCATATTTTTTGCACAATTGGTAAGTCAACAGGAAGGCAATTGTTGGCAAAAGAAACTAGGAGTCACCAATGTAATCTCAAAACCAGGAAATGATGCATCGTGCATTTTCAAGTCATGCCATAATGTGCAGTGCTTTCTCCATAATGGATTTCTAAATAAGCATGAATAATGTCTGAAGTCTATGGTAAGTGGGCTGACTGCTTGCCACCTGGCCGTTTAGTCATCAGCCAACACCTTCAAGAAGGATCTATTGTAAAGGAAAAGGGGGCAGTGCTTCCATTTACTATGCACAGACATTTAAGATTCCCTTGTAATAGAACTTGGACAGTTTCACAAACACTAGGGGTGTCCTGTCCTACCACTTTCCCAGGATTCTCAAAATAGGAATGAAGGGTTTGGCAAACACCCTAGTTCAGCCTCTTCCTCAATCACTTCCTTTCACTGATCTTACCATCTCCTCTATTCTACACTCACTCACTATCTCCCTCTTCTGTCCTGTCACTCCCTCCAATAGTCTTCCCACTCTGTCTCTTCTGTCCAATCTCTCTCTCCAATTTTCGCTCTCCATTCTCCTCTCTCTTGCTCAACTTCCTCTACTCTTGCTCAAATTTCCAGTGCTATGCTGACGACAACTCATTTTCAGGCTTCCCTCAGCCACCTCTTCTCCTTCTCTCATCTCAGGCTGCCTATCTGCTATTCAGGACTGGTGTGCCGCCAATGATCTCTGCCGGAATGCCAGCAAGACTGAGATCCTCCTCATCGGCACACCTTCACCCTCCTTTCCCGTCACCCTCTGGCCAGTCTCCCTTGGCCCTCCCCCTAACCCCACATGGGAGGGGTAATCTTTGACTCCACGCTTTCCTTCTCTGCCCACATCTCCTATGTCTCAAAAAAGTCCAACTTCCTACTGCACCTCCTCAGAGGTACTCTGTCTTTCCTCTCCTTCCCCCAGAAGCTCAATGTCTCTCGAGCCCCGGTTCTCTCAAGTTTGGACTACTGCAACATCATCTTTCAAAATCTACCAGCTTCTACTCTCCGCCCTTTGCAACTTATCCAGAACAGGACTGCGAGACTTGTCCTTGGCCTCAAGCCCTGGGATCGTATCTCTCCAGCCCTGAAATCTCTTTACTGGTTCCCAGTGGATGCAAGGGTTGAATTCAAGACCCTTTGCATTGTCCACAAGGCTTTCTGGGGCCTTGGTCCAAAATACCTTCAGCTGTCCCTCTGTAAATATTTTCCCCCCCGAGCCCTTTGCTCCTCCAACTCCCTCAGGGACATTCGTTTTTCTAAGAAACGAGCTGGGGGTAGATCTCGTCTTCGGCTGGGGACTCCCTCTGGAACAGCCTCCCTGCCACTCTAAAACTTGAGGAGAACCATCTCCGGTTCACGAAACCCTCCAGACCTTCCTCTTTGCCTCTGCCCTCTCTCCTCTACCCTGTTGATCTGGTCTGTCTTGGCATTGTGCACCTGGTCTCCCACTGTCTTTAGGGCACAGGTACCTGCTCACTTTGCCACCCACCCGCACTTCCTCCGGGCAATCCCTTGCACTGGGGTCTGTATCTGTAACCCTACAGTCTCCCTCCATTTTCTTTTTCTGCACTTATTCAGACACATCCTGTCTGTTGACCTATTCCTAGCACTTGCCACTTGCTGGCTGCACTACCACAGTTTGTTGCTTTTTGTTATTTATTCATGTTTTATTTACTTATTCTTATGTTTGCTCAGCACTTTGCACCTCTCCCCCCCTCACATGAACCTACCCCTCTCCCTCGCCCATGCACTTGTGGGTTCTCAATGTCATTGGGCCTAGTAAAATCTTGGTTTTTGTTCTCCCTTGTCCCCCTCCCTTGCTTTGTCGTGCTCTGAAACACTTGTGTACGAGCACGATACAAATAAAATATCAATATCAATACTCTGCTCTACTCTTCTATCACTTCTCTACTCTCCACCCTCCACTCAACTCTTTCTCCCCTCTACCCTAGTCTCCTCCCACCCTATACGTGCTCCCACAACCATACACTCCTTCACAGCCACAGTCTTTCAATCAGGTACCACTCTCCCTCACAATCAACACCTCACCTAAAACATGCTCCACAACAGATTCTAAGTTGCTCCACCATCCTTCCTCTGCCTGGACTCTTTTCACCTTCTTTCCACAGGACCTCAGCCTAACACCGCCTCACTATGTCTGGTTTGTATACCCTCCCTTCTTGTGTATCCTTTGTCCTCAATTGGTTCTATGTTCATTTATCCCCCCCCATTTTTTCACAGAGTTTTTTTGGCGCATATTTTTGCCTGAAAAAACTACCCAACTCCCCACCCCCATTATGTATTCCCTATTCCCCTCCACCCTACCCCTTATATGGCCTTAACCCCGACCCCGAATATTTTTTGGGCAAAATATTTTGGCAAAACATTAAAAAAACAAAAAAAAAAAAAAACTGATGAGTGGACGTCATGCCGTCCTCAATTATCCATTGGTTCCCTTGATCACATTTCTCAGGTCCAATCTATCCTTTTGGTTTTTATGGGGTTGAGCCACAGCAGCACAAAAAAAACCCTAGTTGCCGAGCCCGTTTTTCAAGCTTAACGTGCAATGCAGTTTCTTTGATGTGGGTTTCTGGATGCCTGTTGCCAACGTGGAGATGTGGCAAGTCTGTGATTAATGGTAAAATGGTTTGCTGGACGGGCGTGGACGATCTTCTATCTTTCCCAAACTGGTGTTTGTTTTTATAGCACGCAGCTGGTCCCCTCCTTTGCACAGACTTCTGGGACAGGTAGCCCCATAGGGACAACAACAAAACGTTTGCCAGGACGGGGTACATCAGGCATTGGGTGACATAATTAGTACCTCGAGCATGCAACATGGCTTAAACCGGGGGGTTGGAGGGGCAGAGACTGGGGCTCTACCAACTGCCACATCCCACCTCTGGGTAGGCGTGGCTCTGGAAGAGACCCACATAGGCCTACGTTCCCAAGCCAAGAGGGGTTTATAACCCTGCCACACATCCCACCCCATCCGACAACAACCCAATGCTTGTATTAGCTTGGTGACAGTGTAGACCTCCATTATCATATGATGCATTTTGAGCACCTGCATAGGAACACAGATGGAGATCCGAGCACTGGGGGGACCATTTCGACTTGCAGGAGATGGCGTACAAAGACCAGTTTCCCCCTGCAGGAGATTGAGGATGCCATCAAATCCCAAGCAGTAGATCTGTTCAAGGATGAACCTAAAATCTGGGCCACTGTCCTAATGAGTTTTTTTTTAATTAATATGGTCCCCAGTTCCTGGAAAAATGAAGAGATGTTTCCAATGTATAAAAAGGGAGGGGCAGATTGACACAGGGTTGGGTTAAGCCATCTTCAGGCGGGCTCCTAGATTGGCATGAGCACCCTGGATCAGGGTTTGCGGCTGTCCTTGATCATGCGAATGTACGTAGTTCTATCTAGGATTAAATTGTATGCAGTATTTGTACATCTGAAAACCGCTTTTGACTGGGTGCCCAGAAGGTTCTTGTGGCAGGTATTGTGGTCTAAAAAAATACCAGACCATTTAATGAACCCAGTTCACCTACTATATTCCAATGATACAGGAGTAGTACGCTGTAATTTGGCAGGGAAAGTAACTGAATCCTTTCAAGTTGCAAGGGGGGGGTAAGGCAAGGATGTGTCCTTGCCCCCTCGTGTTCTGCATATACATTAATTGCATCATAGAGGAGTTCTTTAAATTCACACTGGATTCTCTGTGAATAGGCAATGATAAAATACTGCCATTGTTCTTCGCGGATGATGCTGTTTTACTGTCAACCACGCCCTTAGGTATATGAGCATCGCTCAGCTGTTTTCCAAAAAAATGCGAAGAACTGGCACTGGAAATAAATCCATGGTTATAATCCAAACAAATTCCAAATATAGAGCCTTAAGCGTTGGGGGTTTTGAATTGGAAAAGGTACCATGTGTAAAGACGCCGGTGGGGGGTTTCTGTACTTCCGCTCTCTATATGGTAGAGGAGAGGCACAGAGGAGCCCAGCCAAGATTCGGTTACAACACAGTCTTTATATAATTAATGTTCAAAGGTATATACAATATCACGATAACTCACTTTGTACTCCGAAAATCAGCAATGGTAAATATGTACAGTTTCTAAAGTGGTACCACTAACGTTAATAGATCTCATTAAAGTGCATACGGTCAGAATGACACACAGATCAGAATAAAGAGGAAACCGGCAGTAGAGAGGAAGGAAAGCAAGATGGTTGAGCAATTGGCAGAATACTGGCCCTGTACCACTAGACACAGTTCTGTGTGGAGATCCCCCCCCCCACCTTGGCAACCTGTAGAGGAAAGTCACAAGCCTAGTCCATACATTGTTCACACTAGACTTCCCAATAGTTCTGCAACCCCGAAGTACCTTGGCGTTGTAGCGTTCCGCGTTGGGGAATCGACGGCCCTTCTTGAATGTCCTCCCTTTCAGGCAGGAGTCACGGGTCGTCGAACGTCCAACGGAGAACAGGTCGAGCTACGACGGGGATGTGGCTGCGGCGTTCCTAGCAGTGCTCATTGACGGGGAAGCGTAAACGTCCTGCAAGGAAGAGGCATGCAGGGCACCTGGGTGTCGATAGTTCTGGACCGCAAAGAGCTTGAAGAACTATTGGCCCAGCAAGAGCGTCAAGTCGTCGGCATCTCTGTGGTCTTTGAGTGGCAGGAAACCCACCGGTGGATGCTCGTCGGCGCGTCGACGGTCAGGCCTTCTCCAGCAGGATACAGCAACGACGATGCGGACGAGAGCATCCTTGGATCAATTAAGTTCTTAGGCAACGGGAGCACGGCGGCTCCAGTCGGCGACAGCAGTCGTTGACAGTGGTGGACAACAGTCCGGGCGCTTCTCCTTGGAGTTCCGCAGCAATCCCCCTATCGGGTCGGCAGCCTGTCGAAGGTCTGTCTACCAGGGAGCTTTGGCAAAGATCTGCTGGTGCACGATGGTCTCTCATAGCTCGGGACGAGGGCGCCTTACCAGGTCCTCTCTGGGTCAGTCCTTGGAGACACAGCAGCTTTCAGATGGTGAAGGGGAGCAACAGCAATTCTTCTCTTCCAGCAGGGAATCAAGGTCAAGCATCGGTTTCACTCCAGTTACTCTTCGTAGTTTGGACTTCAGCTCTGAACACTTCTGAACACGATTCCTAGCAGTGGGAGGTCCCCAGATATACTGTTGATCTCCCATTCATTCCGCTGGGTCACACTGAAGCATCCAATC
Source organism: Ambystoma mexicanum (assembly GCF_040938575.1). Classification (NCBI taxonomy): domain Eukaryota; kingdom Metazoa; phylum Chordata; class Amphibia; order Caudata; family Ambystomatidae; genus Ambystoma; species Ambystoma mexicanum. The sequence goes on from NC_090936.1 coordinate 91,461,850, forward strand.
ACTACAAAGGGCATTCATGCAGGCAGGCAACCAATCGGGCACACAGTGCATTCAAGCCATTCACTTCTCTCCAGACACTCACAACAAGTTATGTGTATTGGGACAAGTACCGAGCCATTCAACACGTCATACTGCATTCATACCGGTTTCGGGCAGGGCTGTCTCAGTCATTGTGTCAACCACCAGATACTAGACACCCACAACATAGAATGCGTATTTGTCACACACTCCGTTCATCCAGGCCCCACCCACAGGCGTACCCACAACATACGGTCGTTGGGAAGGCACCAGCCAGTCTGGTCAGCACTTCCCCACACTACCATATACGGAACTTCAACCCAACAGCCAGTCAGGGGGAAGGGACAGAGGCAGGGCTTCCCGGGACTTCGGGAAGATCAAGCACAGGCGATGGAAGGCAAGAGGCAGTGGGGGCAATTTTGTCTCCATCAAGAATCTACTGATTCCAATGACAGGGCCTGGGCATCCCAAAATGGAGGATGCTCAGGGCACCAGTAATGTCAGCACGGAGCTGCCACCAGCCAGTACCCTGCTCTGTGGGCCACCCACAGGTGCCTAAAAACATACACTAGGGGCACAGGGTTGCAACCCTACCAATGGGTGCCATAAGGGTATCCCATGGGTCTGTTCACCAAACCAAGAGAGAGAGAGCTGCACCGCCAGGAGTCCCACACGAACTCCTGCGGGGAAAACACGACAGAACACGATAAAAAGCAGTAAAGGTCAAGGATACGGAGGCCCTGTCCCTCCGATGCATTTCCAGCATCACACCATGGTATGATTATTAATTCCTGAAAGGTATTCTTGCATTCCCTCAAAGTTCCCCAAATTCTTTAGTACAGTTGCAGTGTGACTTGAGCCCAACTGATGAGGAGGCTGGACTAAGGCCAGTGTTTTACTGGCTATGGATTTGGGCTAATCCGACCCTCACAAAATACCGGGAGGTTCTGGCGTATGCGTCAGGCTGCTGGTCGTGAGAATAATCCGGTAGAAGAACTGGAAGCGTCGCTGTAGAGTTCTTCCTACCAATGTACCCCTTTGTATTTATAATGAAAACTACAAAGGGATCTATTAGCCGAAAGATGGAGATCACTGCATCCGTAGTTTGGCAATGTAACGCTCACCTGATTCCCGCAGAGGCGCCGGTCTTGACTGGGTGAATGCCGTATCTTCAAAGGTGATGTGTAACACACGGTTGGCTCTTTGGGCTGGACCTCTGTGCACTGTATGTCTGACTCGAAGAGCAAGATGTCTGCAGATAGAAAATATGGGATTAATGAACTGGGGTTATTGGGTGCCTCTCTCCTCTTCCCTTTCTCTTCTCCTGTAGAACCCCAAAGGTTAACACCCTCACCTTAGGTAAGTGAACGCCGAGCTCTCCATCTGCCTCGGGGCAGGGTGCCGTAACCAGTTTCTTCACTGGATAAGGGTGCAGGCCTCTTGACCTCAGAGGACTGCTGTCCGTCGTTAACTGCACGAACGGTAAGTTCTGGGCACTTCAAATGTCTAAAAAGTCTTTTGTAATGATATCTCTTGTTTTGCAGTTGTTTTGCAGGGTTCCGGCGATGGCGGATGGTGGGCTGATGAGAGTTGAGGATCGAACCCGCATGAGGAATAGAAGCGCCTGGAAGCACGTAAGTAAGCGCTTGTAGCCTGCTTCACGATGCGCACTAACTGTCCCTTTTATCTTGCAGGTACAAGTTCGGAGCTTTAGAGAAGCTGAAGGGTGCTGGAATACCCACTGGATTCGGCGTGGGAAGGAGTAATGGCACGTGAGTAATAAAGTTGCCCAATGTCTTTAAACGCACCTTCTTTTGTCTTTCAGATGCGGGATGCAGCGCCGAAGGCCTCCGGAGCATGCGAAGAGTAGGTAAGCCTTTGTCTTTCAGATGCCGGAATGCAGCACGAGGCGTTGGTGACAGCCGATGGACCAGGTAAGAGATGCGCTGCCACTGAAGACCGTAGTGCTAACCTGTTCTTTCTTTGTCTTTACAGGTGCTGCTGAAGACTGGATTCCAGGATCGTAAGCCTTTGTTCCCTTAGGCCCAGGATCAGAAGCAGAAGACAAGATGAGCGTTCTGCTGCAGAGAATGCAGAATAACGCAAAGCAAGATTCATCCATCGGGTGTGGTTTAAATAGCCTCCTGTAGTGCTTAGGTGTCTCCTTCCACAGCCACGCCTAAGAAAAGAGTTCCTGCTTTCCAGAAGAGTTCCAGTGTTCTGAACCTAGGGAGTGGCTCCTGCCCCACCCAACAGGAAAAGTAGTCCCAAACAGAAGAGGATCAGGGGTTCAACTGGCAGGTAAGTAAGCAGCATGGTCTGCTGCAGGTAAGTCCACCCAAGCATTATGAGCCCGGCGCTTCCAGCGCTGGGACTGGGCATCTTTATGAGCCTGGTGCCACTGGTGCCAGGACAGGGTCCAAAAGGTCCCAATTGGGACTGGCTGGCACTCGGAACCGGGGTTATGGGTCTGCTTCCAAGGGAGTCGGGCAAGTCCTGATCTTTTGGAAGCAGAGATCATGACAGGCAAGTTCAGACACTGTTAGACTCGGGTCGGAAACTCCAATACTGTTAACCTTGGTTTGGAAACTCCAATACTGATGACTGCCTAAATGAAAAGACTTGAGTTCAAACAAGATAGTCCCCAATAACTATACAAGACCATGAATATCAGAACCAAACAAGAACATTGAACAGCAAGAAGCAAGAAGAAACGAGGAGATGGAATGTAGTACACTTACCACTGGGGTCTATGGTGAGAATACTACTGAGGAACTCGTACACCATCCAACCTAACCCTAACACCTCGCCGACAAGAGGATGCCTATGTGGAAATAGTCTCTAGTCCAAGATACTATGCCGACGAAATGAGGACGCCTAATGCCTTATGCGCCAATGTTCACAGTCTCTAGTCCAGGAGCCAAGAAAGGGATGGTGTAGGTTCAATCTAGGCAGTAGTGGAGGCAAGCAAACACGGCCGCCCAATCAGCCGTAGTGGATTGGGAGCCGCTCCCCAGTTGACGGCGTGTGGTAGATGCAGGTGATGTCCAAAGAGGTAGGTCTTTGGACGTTCCGGATGGGCATCGGGTGAGCAATACAGATAATGTCCGAAAAGAGGAGGCAAGTCGTTGAACAATCCGAGGTCAAGCAGCGTGCGGGCAACGCAGGTATAATCCGGAAAGAGGAGGCAGGTCGTTGAATGGCCCGGATTCAGCAGCGTGTAATCAACAAGAGGTAAGACGTATCCACAATGCAGGTCAGAGTACAGTCCGGGGTTGTGGGTCAGGAGGAGAGCAAACCAGGCAAAAGAGGGCAGGGGGGGGGGGGGTCAAGAACAAGAACAAGGAACGAACAAACTAGCCTTGAATCAGAATCAGAAGGAACGAGTGCGGCAACCCGGAAGGGATTATAGCGGGTGAGCGCGGCCTCGTTTCTGCTCGACTCCCCCCCCTGCGGAACGCAATAGCGTTACGCTTGTGGAGGGGACGCCACAATCACCATGGCAATGAAGCTGTATGCGTCCGGAAATGGGTGTGGATGTAACGGGAATCCGAACGAGACGTGAGTTTTGCAAGGCTTCTGCCAGAGATACTGCCGGGTGACTTAGAAGGCAATGAGCGTTTCTGGCCGATCCTGACAGTATGTAATGTCTTTAGAAGGGGGTGTACCAATCATCTCGTGGCTTCTTCATGTTGCGGTGGATAGCAATATTAGATCTGCTTTGCTATTGGGATGAGCCCACCTTTAACACTACAGAAGCCAAATCCAGAGTAAAAGTGGCATTTTGTGAATACAAAAGAAGAAAGATGGAGAGTTTCCGTCTCCCTTTGGCTTTAGGGTCGGAATATTTGACCAACAAAAATGGCTTTGGCTATGTAAGTTTTATTGACATATTAAGCTGTAGCCACACACATGCACTTTATCTAGAATTCAAGATGGGCTGTTTGAAAATACGTAAGTTTACCTGTTCGTGGAAAAAAAACACCAGGTGCTAGTTACTAGTTACAGCGTCTTCAGGCCATACCAATGGTATATAAGGCACTATAAAAAATGCTAAATAACATAACTATGTGGAGCTGCAGAAGAGTTCCTAACTCATTCGATGCTAATTTGAAAAAGTTCGAAACAGTGAATTAGGCATCTCAAAATGTTTTTATTGTATGGTGTTCAAACAACTCCTGAGGCCACAGGCCTTTGTAAATCCACTGTGATTCTGAATGTGGTGTATTACGTGTCCAAGTATATTCATCGAGTATGGCTAAGGTGGGACTCTCTCCTTTCACACTTGATGGATTGCAGATTAGCACCTTGTGATTTATGTGTTTTTTAGCTCTGGTGTAATGAGGATGCAATAATGTTGGTTTACATTTGTGTGTATTTATACTGTTTTTTAACTTGTACCTGATGAAGCAAACTCTAACAAAGTACTTCGAAATGTAAGAAACCTACGGCTATACTCACTCCTCAATCCCTTGGATCCTCTGCACAGGTGGCCAGGAAAAGGCCATCGTTATTGGATCCCGACATTGGGGGTGGAGAAGCGAGGGGGGTTCACCTGGGTGGAGGGTGCTTGGTGACTAGGAGTGCGGTGCCCTTGGTTGAGACATGGTATCCGCTTTCCCTACTAAAGACCAACCCAACCATTATGGGCTATTGTAAGCCAGTTCCCACCATTAACACTTGACAGTACTGGGACGAAGAAGAGGCAACTAAGAGCAATGACTATGCTCTTTTACCACTCTGGTACTGGGACAAGGAATATACCTGCTAAGAGCAGTGAAGGTCAGGCATGTCCTCTTAATGGGGGTCAGGCAAGGCTGATTGATCATCCATCCCTGCAGCCTGTTAAAGGGCTGCAGGTGTATAAATGGAGCTCAACCCAGTGGCAGAGAGAAACGACAGGAGAAGTACCAGAGAACCCTACGGTGTGGTGTGGGTGCTGGGACTCCCTGGAGCAGACCGGGACCTGTGAAGGTAGCCATGCTGCCCATTCCCTTCCTACTTAACGTGCTCGCTCCCCTGCGGTAGAGGACCACCCCAGGAGTGTCTGAAGGGCAGGAACTGGAGCCCCAACCATAAAGGAAGAAGGCAGTGTGTACCACGCTGCAGCACACACTTTTAAAGCAACCAGTGAGTTTCTGGGGGATCGAGGAACCCGTTGTGTGTGGATTTGAGCGTTTCCTGACATGAATACTTTGTATCAGAGTGGTCGCATGTAGCAAGAAACACGTTTCCAAAGGTCTCTGAACAACGTACTATTCAATTAAAGTGAAACTAACAACTATATCTGTCAATTATCAAAGAAAGAGGAATACTTTGCATCAGAGTGATTGCGCGTGGCTAGAAACATGTTTTCGAAAGTCTCTGAACATTCAATCATTCAATTAAAGTGAAACAAACAATTATGTTTGTAAATTATCAAACAAAGGGGAATATCTTGCATCATAGTGGTCACGTTTGGTAAGAAACGTGTTCTCAAAAGGTCTCTCAGCAGTGAACAATTTAACTAAAGCAAGACAAACAACTCTTGAACTATAAATGGAGGGAAAATGAACCCTAGGTAAGAGATATAATTATTGAATGCCGAACTGAAGTAAAACTTTGTAACTATTACAAAATGAACACCTTTGCAACCCAGAGAGGGGAAAGGACACTTTAAATGCAACCCAACCATTATATACTGTACTGTTGAATGAGTATTACAAGCCAACCATTATATTAAACAAACCACAGTATGCTGAAATCTAATGTGACTTTAAATATTATACATACAAGAGATAAGGAAGCCTGCTTAGCAGTGGAATATTGCATGCAAGCTGCACATTATCTGAGAAATATTCAAATCAACATTAACTGAACTACAGAGACAAAAGGTATTTTGTGTTTTGTTTTGAACTGTGTTATTTGGAACTTGGGGAAGGGAACCCCCAGTTCGGACCAGGAATATTTCCTTTCAAGGTTTTTTTGAACTATGTTACTTGGAACCTGGGGAAGGAAACCCGATTCCTTACATGGGGAAAGGAAACCCTGAGACCTGAATATAACTATTGCGTCCTAACTTTAGGAATTTTGAGACTTTGCTTTTTGGAACTGTTTTATACTTGGGGAAGGGGGCTGCGAGCTGGAAGAAGCTCAAGACTTTGTGTTAAACACGGTTTTCTTTTTGGTTGCTGACATTCCTACACATTGTATAGTTATAATTGTGAGGGTAACTATAGGGGTTTGACACAGACAGATTCCTAAGTTGAACTCTTTGACTCAGACTTTCCTTAGTTTTATTTAGGTATGGAAATCCCACTTTAGCATGGGGCAAGTTAGGCCTTTTTGCATCCTGACAGTTAAGTTCATTAAACAGATTGTTTTGAACCTGTTGTCTGTGTCCTTCGTGATGCCTTCACAAAACAAACACCTACGATTGTTTTTGTTAAGTATAAACAGTCTATCACTTTTAAGCAAGCAAAGGAATCATAAAAATGCATCTACCTATGAATATAGGATCAGAATAACCATTATACTGCACATGTGTGGTACCGGTCAAAAGGTGGGATGCCCTCCTCTTAAAGCCAGACCATTGCAAGGCCTTAAAATAAGTTGTTGAGCAAAGAGAAAACCAGGAAGCAAACCTTCACCTTCTATACCCCAAACTAATGAAACACAGCCTGGTCACAATTAGGAACACTCCATCGCTCCTGCAGTTCAAGAAGAAAACCAAGACCCTACCCTTCAGGGACCCTGCTACTTCTAGGTATATACTACCATGTAACATGAAATATCAAACTTTCCCTTCCACTGATCTCCGATAAACCCAAATTACTTGCTTAGTTGATGCTTTCTAGCTAGGTTCATGCTATTTAGTGAATAACAAACAGTTACAGTATCTAGATAAGACTTTTCCCTAATGGATGCAGAATTCCAAGCAAAAGACACTCTTGGACAAATAGCGCTGCCAAGGAAATGGAGGACTGCCTCCTCAGTTTAGCAATTGGACAGGTCTGCATCAGACTTCAGTGTTCGTGCCTCTGGTGGAGAAAGGAACACAAGATGAGGCTCAGGACCAGAAGGTGCTGCTGTGGGTGCAGTATTTTGATCCAGATTGCCAATTACGTGGCAGCTGTACCCTTCCCAGTTCAATGAAGATCTTTAATAAAAATACTTGAAAATAACTCTTCAAAACGTTCCTTGAATAAAGATATAAGCAGCCAGTGTACACATGCCTTCATTTTTGCAACCAATGTTAACAATGGAGATTCCCTGTAAGGTGGGAAGACACTAAAATACATTTGAATGAAAATGTACCACTATTCCAGAGAAAGAAAGAGACCCTCAGAACAGCCCTCTAACAGTCCATAAAATGAAGTAAGGATTAGTGGCTAGTACAGAAGATAAAACCTGTGGCTGTGCCCTTTAAGAAGCCATGAGAACTACTAGCCTTGGTACTTGCACTCGACTCCAATAAGGGTATAAGAGTGAAATTAAGATTGTTCATGAAAGCAAGGTAAAACATAAAAGGTTTATATTGTATAGAGTTCCAGTATCATATGATATATAGACTAGGGAATGAAGATGAATATGCTGATTCATGTGCAAATCAGAGGGCACTCCTCGAATAAAGAATGCAGTGCGCTCAAAATGTCATCAATGAATAGAAATGGGATACATATGAAAACAGTACTTGCATCTCACTTAAGAACTGTTTCTATGTGATGGCAAGCTCACAGTATCAGTACTACCATAGGATGGCCAGTACTTTGTTGAATACATTTTATGCTTATTGCACAATTACTTTGTGTGCCACAATTAGCATCTATTGAAGCATTTCTCAAACGATTGTTAAAATACCTGGTTTAAAAGCCACTGCCCACTCTACATAGGCATAGGCATAAGACTAAATATCTATCGGATTACAAACCTTGGGTCCAGCCCTCAGAGAACATACTAGTCTCAGGTTGCAGACCTTAAAGAATCAGGCCTGAGAACATAGCTATGCTTAGATTATAGAGTTTACAGTCTGGCTTTAGAGAGCATAGATATCTTTAGTTTACAAATCGCACAAGCTCAATCAGGTAACAGATGTTATATAGTCAAATCTCAAACAGAGACAGATGTGAGCAACTCCGCTTCCCTCACCCCAGCTCACAAAGTCAGCCCCATGACACACACTGGGATGTGATGGCAGTGCGTCTCAAGAGAACAGCTACCAGAGCGGATCACTGTAGGCGCGGCTGTGTCAGGACCTCAAAACGGCAGCCTGAGTTTTTGAACCGTTAGACTGCAAATCAGTTGAGGAAAAACACAGGAGGTTGTGGACGACTTGCTAGAATGCAAAGTCAGGAAAGTGAGCTGGGACCGGGTCGTCAAGAATCCCGATGGGCACTGTATTGTCTAGGAAGGATAGCTTAGGGGCAACGTGCGGACCTTGGAAGCAGGACGACACAGAGCAACACCGGTTCAATCCCGGTTCCGCACTTAGAAACCTCTGGGTATGAAGCACATTATAAATACCCAATCATATAATATCCATGAGACCAAGGTTTGAACCAAGAAGCAAGCATAGAAAGATTTCCCCGAGTATGTACGTTAGATTATGTAATCTTGAAAGGACTGATGGTTTCTTACAGCCCGAGTATACATATCCTGACACAAAGTAAAGTGATCCCACGTGTGTTTTTAGATCCTTTCAGCATTGTACTATGTTGTACTGTATCTCTGAGTATTGTGGTCAGCTGCTCCTTTGTCACAAAGCCGATAGTGTCCTTGCTTCAAACTATTAGGATGTCCGTCCTGTGAGGACAGGACTAGAGCCTTGTAAACACAAATTCTTCAATGTAGAAGACAAATCAATCACCTTCACTACAGCCACTGTGAATGAAAAGCCAATGGCTTCATCCCTCTGCCTCAGACGTCTGACTTGTTGGTTAGTCTCCATTTGCGTGTACAAAGACAACTAATCGATCAGTTCAGCTGGGATGGTGGCAAGACACATGTTGGAAAGGAGACTGGATCAGGAAAAAAATGGTCACTATCGTCAGTAACCTTTACATACTCCTACATCCTTCTGGGAGATTCACAACTCACGTGAGGTTCTCAAAGCATGAGAATACAGAAGGTGGTTAAACTCGGGCCTTAGGAGGCACTGCCCGACAAAACCAGGCCTCGGCCCTAAAGTGGGTGTCCATTCAGTAATGACTGCAAAAGAAGTAGCTGGAAAACGTGTTGGCTGGCTTGTAACATCAATTGGAAGTGGAATGTGACATGGGCAGCTTTTGCACCGAGTACATGTGTATAGCACCGTGAACTGCATGTGCCTTCCAAGTCTGCATAATTGACAAAAGTATCCACCGACCCATGCATGGATTGGCCGTCGGTCTGCCCAGATGGATAACCCTACAGGTTATAAATAACTTTTCAGGACATCTGGCTTTCTTAGTCGGATCTAGATAGAATTTAGGAGCCCTATGAAGTCCAGGTTGTGCAGAGTTTTTTCTGCCTCAAAAGCTGGATGAGGAGACAATGCAGGTAGGCATGGACATTTTTGAGACAAATTAAAATGCGATTCCATTTTTGGAAGGAAAGGACGATGAATAGTCCGCCCATATTTGCCTCTGTGAAAAACGTAAAAGGGTTTGAAACTCTTTGGTACAATAACCCAATGTAACCGCAACTGCTGCTGTCCAGGTGAACTGGTCCAAGTTGACAATGCCCATTGATTCAAAGGTTTTCGGCCACTGCATTCAAAACTCTAGATTCCAAACCAAGGGAGCAAACCTTACTAGAGATGCAGGCGCAGGTGATCACCATTTTGTCACTCAACCACGTGATTGTAGCCTTCGGCAACCAACCGTGCTCGACTACTAGCAAATGTATTTAATTGAGATTCCTGGACTGAGATTGGTCACTTTTCGCTTCTCTGCAGCTCACACACTACCTAGGAGGCTTTGCCCCTCATGCACGCAGAACTGTGGATGAAGGCTTCACATATGTAGACCACCATCTTGCATTTATATACCGCACATGCACAGGAAGACATTCCCACAAAGTAGTCAAGCACTCTGCGGTCCTCGTGTTTGACGCCTAAATGCGGGTACAAATTGTTAAGTCCCAGCATCTTTGAGCATGGTAGCTTGTGCATGTGGACCTTCTTCCCCTCTTATACTGCTTCCACACTTAGCCTGCTCCACGCCTCCTAGCATGGCTTCCCTCGGCTGATGAAAGTAAGCGCTTATCTTGCTTCATGACTCTAAAAACGTATGGACTCTGCCAAACGTGCTGGATACTGGCAAAAGGTGGTGTCGTTAGCTTGCAGGATCAACCCTTTGAAGTCCCACTAAGGGGCATAGTTGCAGGCTTTCCCTAGGTGACAATCCCTTGCCATCTGAGCGGGGTGTGGTGGTGCAAGCCAAGGGGATCCTGCCGAGACAACTCTCCCAGACCCAGCATCAGTTAGCAGGCAGCAGCACCTTGCACCCGTGGCCTCCCCATCCTTCCTCCTAAGAGCCAGACATGAGACTTTGTCTCAGTGCCCAATCTGAGGTCTCCTCTGAAAGAACCAAAGACAGAACATCATCCTCTGTGGCAGAGGCCCCAAGTATTCCAGAATTCTGAGCATCTTCCCATCAGATGCTTTGGCAAGCAACATAGATCATCCAAAACAACATCTTGCAAGTCAGGAAACTTGCTACAGCCTTGATCCGGCTCACTTTATCTCCAACCACATGCTCCATGGACTGGTAAAAGTGGTAAAGAGATGGCTGAGGCAAAACTGAGGTCCACCTGCAGCATGGGAGCTGCTGGCCCTGTAAGGGTCAAGTAAGAGGAGATGGGGTAAGAGCAGGTGAAGAGAACTCAATTACCTCTATGATCAGATCTTTCAAATAATCTCTCCTTGCCGGAGTTGTCATTAGTTGCTGAAACTTTGAGAATACACATTTCCTGCAGAGTAGCGTGTGCCACACATAGATGAAAATGTAATGGTGGCATGCCCCACACTTAGATGGAATTGTGATTGGTAGCATATACCACACCTGGATGAATTCATGAACATTGCCTTGGGTCGCATCTAGATGGAAAATTGGACTGTTGGTGTGTCCCACACCTGGATGGATTTGTGGATGGTAGCATGTGTCACACTGGGATGGAATTGTGGGTGATCGCATGTGCCACACTTGGATGGAGTTGTGGATGGTGGTATGTGCCTCACCGTGAAGAATTTATGGATGTTGCCTTGGGTGGCATCTGGATAGAAAATGTGATCGTTAGCATGCCCCACACGCATGTCTGTCAAGACTGTCCGATATACTGTTCCCTTCTCCTAACTCCTCCTCCCCTGAATGTTCCAAATATCTTCAGTTAGTTCAGACTCCTTTCTCCTTCTAGGTCGTTGTGTGTTCTTTTCATTCCTTTCCTTCTTGTGATGCAAGTAGGGGCGTGACTCCCCGGTGGTCACCGTGACTGGAAGGTGACCCAGTCTCGAGGGCCCCCAAGGAGTAAGCCCCCAATCCTATGGAAAAAGCTGGTTGGCTGAAAAAACCCTTGTTGTTTATGCTATCCTTTATAGGTGTTGGATTGAGTCCAGTAGTTTCCGGTAATCTTGGTCTTTTTGAACAAAAAGGCCAATGAACAAATATCCAAATGCAGATCTTTGGTGACAGCAATCACTCTTAAACCTAAAAGGTTAAGTAAAGTTCTGTCCAATGTTCAAAGATTAGAGTTCATAGATCTGTAAGCAGCTCGACGTGAGGGAACACCAGAGGATGTTATCAGGCAGCAGAGAAGGGTCTGCAAGCAGTGCGGCATCAGGAAACAACAGAGGATGTTGTCAGGCAAATGAGCAGAGTCTACAAGCAGTGAGGTGTCAGGGAACACCAGAGGATGTTGACAGGCAGCAAAGAAGGGCATGCAAGCAGCGCGGTGTCGGGGAAACACCGGAGGAGAACAAAAAACTAGAAGAGAAGAATAGACAGAAAAAGTATGAAGCACAGAGATCCGTTAAAGAGGGTCAGAGGAAGAAGTATAGTAAGGACAAAGCCGTCAAGACCAAGAGGAAGGAAAAATATGGTAAGGTAACGAAAGGATACATCTTACCTCCTCCGTGAAATCAACAGAATGCAACCCATGAAAATATACCAGAAATAAGCAAGCCTCCGAAAGTGACAGAGAGGGCAAAAGGCAGCTAAATTAAAAGTGAGGTAGAAAAAGTATTAAAGGCAAATTCAAGGAGCAAAACAGAGCGCTAGCGTACTGAGTTGGGAAAAACTTTGATACAATGCATCAGAGTTACGGTGCGTGAGATGTAAATGCGTCTCAGGGGCCATATTGGAAAAAGCATAGACCGCTAAAACGGAAATATCTGCAACCATTTTAGAAGTGTCTCCACTTGAGCCAAACGCTCCATGGCTGATGCATTACAATGTCACGGTGTACCCCGATTTCCTTGCTTTCCTTTTCCTCACGATGTTGCTATATATCCATATGCCCCCTTCCCTGGTGCTGTAATCCCAACCCCCTGCTACTGTGTCGTGTCGCTGTGTTGCTGTGTTCCCTGCCATCCTGTTCACGTGCCTGGTCTCGGGCGCTTTAAAGACATCCATCATATCACATCACTACGCTTACTCTCTACTATACATCATCACACAACTAGAACAAAACTATATACCTGACCAATTCGGACTAGCTGTTCACATACAAATACTACCCCATGAACACCTCATCAACCTAATAAAACACAAGACATTCCAGCCTAGTTGCTCACATAATGCGTCCTTCAGGCCTAACACAGCTAGAACCCAGTCTCGGTGTCCACCCACCAGACTGCACACATCCAACTGAAATCTTCAGCGCCACACCCAACGCTAGTATGCAGCTATCATCTAGCAATCACATCAGCTGGATACATTACATATATCTGGTACACCCACACACCCTACGAAACTATCTTCCTCTACTGACTAGCACTGCGGTTCCCAAGGGCGTTCAACCTACCAGCGCTTTGAGGTCATACCAATAATATATAGAGCGCTATAGAAATGCCAAGTAACATAACATAACAGATGGGTGAGGCCTGCTCAGGTGAGAGGGTCCAAGTCGGAAACCTTGGGATATATGGCTGCAGTTGGTGAAGTGGAAAGGAGAGGAGAATGGAATCTGTGAATACCTCCTCACTGCTGACAATGGAATCCCATTTACTCTCAGAGAGAACAGATTATTTTACCTGTGGCCTTTCCCTGGGAATGCAAAATAAATCTTAATTCGGACCAAAAAAGGGAGTTCTTCCTGCAATGCCTGTAAGCAAAGGGCCCAGGTCCCAAGTTTCCTGCAACACTCTGACCAATGACATCTCCAGCAAAGACGCAGGGCCTTTCAGGGAGGCTACAGGTGAATGGTCCAAAACGGCACCCAAAACCTTCTCATATGATACCATTAAAAACCTCTTCAAAGGCTGCTACATGGGCAGTCATTTTGCAAACTACTCTGATGTTCAGAATCCACCGCAGTACAGAGAACTTTGGGAAACTGGTTTAACCTTTGACACGAAGGAGCACTCTGAAACAATCCAGGTGAAGAAGATGTAGCAAACCATGTGAGCATCCAAGGTGTCAGGCTGCAGAGTCCTTGTTCTTAATCCCCATTGTGGGTTGAGGATCCAGAGCATCACCACAGGGTGATGCCCAGGTAGCAGAACTAGACAGTACTTTAGCCCGCAGGCCAGTGTTAGGCCAATTGGGGAACCTCTGGAAGGCCCAAGGTATGACATGGATCCAATATCCTAAAATCAAATAGTGCTTGCTAGGGCCAGAGACCCAAATGAAGATGTCAGAGTTAGGGCGCTGTGGAGAAACGAGGGGCACAGCCTGCTTCTTTTATTCAATTGATTTTGTGAAATATGCTGCATGAATTTCCACCAAACAATTCCATGAGGGTCTGGGCCAGAAAAAAAAATCATTTCAAAATGTCAAAGATGGGTCAAACAAGTCAAAATTGATTAAAAATAGAACTTTCACAGTCTGTGGATCTAAGATTGTACTGTAACTAAAGGACAACTGTCTTTGAGAGAGCAAGAAAGAGAGCCTTTTATTATGTGAATTTAATGGGTAACACTTCTGCTACTGTCTTAATTCTGGATTTTGTCCTCCATTATTTATAGTAGTAGTACTAAATATGTTTAATTCGAAAATCAAGTTCTATAAAAAAAAAAATGTATCATCTAATGTATCGACAATACCCTTAATTCAATAAAAATGTATTGCTGTACAACCTTAATAATCAAAATGTAAAAGTGGTTCACAATAAAATTATCTATAAAATTAAACAATTTGGTTAAGAGATGAATATAGCAGAAATGTTATACTTAATATATGGCAATCTAGAAATGTCATGGCACAAAAAAGGTCCTGATGTGAGAATAAGATCTTATGATAAGCAATTCAAAAACACTTAAATCATTAAGATCTTTCGTAAACTTCGATCAGAGAATACAATATGTATTCACAATACAAATTGCATGAGTTCAGAGCCCAACATTCCTATGAATAGTATATATTACTGCTTAATTAGTGTTCTCTCTCAACCCAATATGTATAGGTGAAGCCATGAATCGCTACAGGACTAATACTACCGTAGGATCTGCCAGGTGTTTTAGAAATAATTGGCCAGTCCATGTTGAGCAAAATTCCTGGTTTTAAGAATTGGAACAATGGTATGTGTTCGGATACAAACATACTTTAATTGGGTTTGTAAGAAGGAGAATTTAAAGTAAAGATAGATTTGTTTTTTATTTAATTCCTTATATGGCCCCATTATTTAAAATCCACCAATACAGTATTATGTCAACACAAATCAAAACAGGCAAAGTTCAATTCCCTTTTAAAGAAATAAACATAAAGGACTAACCTTGAGGCAGCTGCATAACTCCAGTGCTTAAACCAGAAACGATGTCCCCCAGAATATACTCCCTCACAGGGTAACGGGGAAGCCATTTTAAAATTGGCAAAAAACTGAATAGATGAGACTTGGCTTTTTTAGATGAACAGCTAGAAACATAAAAATAATTATTTTTCAAATAGGTTAAAAAGAAAACATATCATTGCATTTTTATATTCTAGTATGTATAAAACATTGAACAGATGGTAACGTCAATTTAATTTAGAGAAAAGGACTATGCAATTGAAGCAAATCCCATTATGTGTTTACAGTGCAGTCTTTCTTTCCCAATGACTTAAGCAAAACCTTTTGCTAATGTGCTTTAAGAGGTGTTGTCTAGTGGGTAAGTAGCAGACTTTGAACTCTGAAGGCTTTACCCCTTGATTGAACACCTTGGTCGTCTTTTTCTAAGCCTCTGGAGCACAGTAATAGGTGTTAAAACCAGACATTTTATTTATCTATTTATTGGTTTATATTGCGCCAAAAGCTTGCAGGCATCGGACACAAACATTAAGACACAGTCAAGACAAACATGTATACAACGGGACAAAAGAGCACCTGATCAAACTAATGAATCTGCCCTTTCACTTGAAAAGGTGTGTTCTCAGGTTTTTTCAGAAAGCTATGTAGTTGTGCTCAAGTCTAAGTCGTAACAGGAGGTTGTACCATTTTAGTGCTGCTATCACTGGAAACGCTCTATCCAAACCGTTCGACCATTCGTGGGCCAAGACCGTGATCAGACCCAAGGCATCCGATCTCACTGGGTATATGTCGAGTAATCCTTTCCTTCAGGTATGCCGCAGCTTTCCCAAACAGGCATCTATGAACTAGAGTCATGGTTTTAAACTGGATCCTGTCTTCCATGGAGCCAGTGCAGGGCAGTTCTGTCGATGGGGGTGTGATTGCTTCTTGTTTTTTTTCTTACTATTCTCACTGCGTTATTTTCAATAACTTGGCATTTTGCCATGCAGCCCATGTAGTCAAGTCTGGACAGTATGGTCGCCCTGGCAATGGTTGCAAAATGTTCTTCACTCAGATATGGTTGGATAGCCCTGAGAAGACGTAGATGGGTTATGGCTTGTTTCACACCACGTTTTGCACTCTTGAGCATTTTCATCATAGTTGCAGGGGGAGTGGGGACACAGAACAAAAGCTAATGGTTTTCCGCCAGCATGTATTTTTCATGCTGGTTAGGAACCAACAGATTCCTATGGCAGTGACCGGTTTTGGGAACCTGTTTAAAGCAGATAGATTCCATAGGAGAAAACAGGCTGCTGTGACCACACCTTATTACTGCGCCAGAAAAGATAGGCTGAATCCAAATAGAGCTGTGTGATAGGGGAGTTTAATTAATTTGTCCTATAGATTACAAGTGTTTCAGAATGGTGCCTTTCTCAAATCAGGGCATATCTAGGTGCAACAAAACATGAGTGAAAATAATAAATGCACATTCAAATCATCATATTCCATGACACATTGTAGAAATCGAGATGAAAAAGTCAGTAGAGAAAAAATTCAGTCAACCAAAACATGGAAAAGAGAAAAAATTAAAACCCAGCAATTGACATATTATCCGTATACATTTCCATTTTAGTTCCAAAATCACAGAGAGAAAGGGTGGGGGATAAGGGAAGGACGAATGGGTGTGGAAAAAATCAAAAATACAGAAGAAAAATAGAGAATTGGGGAGTGGTTGCGATTAATCAATCTTGTGCTGAGTGTGCAGTAAGGTGAAAGAAGCTTTCTTACCCAACAATGTTTCCCATGATCATTACTGGAGATGTAATACCTGGGATCAATCCCAACTGTGAGGTAAAGGAATGGGGGAGGGGGGAAAGACAGTGGTGGTTTTTGATCATTATTGAAGTAAAGTCAGCTCATTCTGTTAAGTCTCTGTTGGGACCTAATGTTTCTGATAATGATTGTATCATGGGGCAATGCTCGCGATGCTCCAGGTTCCATATTAGTAAAAGTACAGATTTAAAATGAATCAGTGTTCTTGCTGCTAAGTGCAGCTACTGAGCATCTTGATTTACACTCGAGGAGTCATGGATTTGTACTTGCGCCTGTGAAAGAATCTTGTACTTGTTTACATTAATAAGGCCATAAGTGGCAATTGTGCTGTTAATTGAATTAAGAATCTTGGACTAGTTCAAATGACTAAAGCCGTGAGTTGCAAGTACGCTACTAATTGAAATGAATTGGCCGTGCGTCCGTGTACTGCAAATATCCACATCTAGATGCGATTGGTCCTGAGAGCGGGTGGGCTGTCATAGACCCCAGGGTTTACCTGCAGATAACGTTGCTGCGTCCCACGTTGAGGCGAAATGGTGCTGCGATCCCTGCTTGATGCCATGCATTAAGGAGATGTCCTGGCAACTTAGTCCCTTGTTTGTGTCAGTAGGGGCTGTCTGTAAGCGTGTAAGTTAGTGTTGGCCATGTTGGAAGGTCCTCAAAAGTTGTCTCTGCATAGGAGACAAGAACTGTAACCAGTCTCAGCGTTATATTCCCTGATACTAGACAGTCATTATTAATGATTACATATGTGTGGGAATCGTATGTTACCTAGGAATGTATAATCTTATGAAAGAGTGCATCATGCTCGAATTGTATTTGTACTCATACTCACGTTCCAAAATGCTTTGACAATATCTGTAAGTCTCGGTTTTGTCGGAGATAGAACAGTTGGTTGCCAGATAAGGGCCTGCTTGTATTAGGACTGGAATTGGGGTCTGGTAACAAGACCACCAGTCCATCTCATGTGATTCCAAAATAGTGTATTATGGGAATCGTAGTAATGTGTAGGTGACATTTCTACGGATGTTTGAATTTGCCTGAAAATCACATAATGAGCCTTACAAGGTACTTAATATTTACATGTTGCTTAACCCGGGCCCGTGTCATTTGTGCAATTATTATGCATGTACATCATTGTGTGCTAAATCCTAATTTCATTTTAGTAGAGAACACATTATTACGGTACAAATTACAGGAAATATGATATCTCATTGTCCGTGTTAAGGCCAGTGTCTACACTTCTGAAGCGACAGATATATCTGGCCTCTTCACGGCAAAGGAGCAGTTCCTGGTTGCCGCCCCTTGGTCCCAATGTTACTCTCTTTAAACATATGAATCTAATGTCTCTTTTGTCTTGCAATTGATGTACTTTCTGCCAATGGTCGGCTAGAGGTAGGTTCTTATCTTGGCTGCCTATTGTTGAGATGTGCTCTCTGATCCTTGTCCGTAGCTCTCTAAACTGTGCTACCGATATAAGTTTGTTTGCAAATACATATAATTATATAGACCACGTATTTGGTCCGGCAATTCATTTGTTCCTTTATTTTTGTTTGGATACCATTTGAGTCTCTGTAGGTGTCTGTACTGGTTGTTGCATATCTGCACATGGTACAAGTGCCACATTTTCTAAAGCCCGGTCTTAGGTCATCTAGCCAGGTCTGAACTTTTTCTTTGGTCTTTTCAGGTAGTAATGATGGGCTTAGACTTGTGCAGAGTGTTCTCGCTCTTCTGTAAATTATAGAAGGGTGATCATGAATAAAGATCCCTATGTGCGGATCAAGTTTGAGCAAATACCAGCTTTTTTAAAGAATTTTTCTAATCTCATGATTGTTGGCACAATATGTCGTGATGAATTGCACTTTGTTGTCTTGAGTAGGTTTGGCCTCTTTTTTATCAGAGTTTGTGTTCTTGGTATTAATTGTGCTTTGTCATGGGCAACTTAGACGCTTTTTGGTGAATAACCTCTAGCTTTGAATCTGTTGCTTAAAAGGTTACATTCCTCCTTGAAATGTAATGGGTTTGCACAGTTCCTTCTTGCTCTTACGAATTCCCCTTTTGGGATGTTTCTGATCACCGGTTCATGGTGGCAGCTAGTGGCAAACAGTGTTGAGTTTGCTTCAGTCTCTTTTCGATACGTTCTGGTTGTAAGTCGGTTGCCTTTGGTCAAAATTGTTAAGTCCAAAAAGTTAATCTCCGATTGGCTACTTGTGCCTGTGAATTCAATACCCCAATTGTTTTTATTGGTCTGAATTCTTCCAAGTCTTGTAAGGTACCATTCCAAATGAAAAAAACGTCATCAATGTAGCATGTCCATTTAATGACAGTTTTGTATGCGTCTGTTGTGTAGATCAGGAGGTCCTCAAACATTCCCATGACTAGGTTGGCCAATGCTGGGGCGTATTTCACACCCTTGGCCACACCTCTTTTTTGTTTATAGAATTGGTTTTCAAAGATGAAAACGCTGTTTTCTAATGTCGCCATAAGCATTTCTTTTATCATGCACACAAAGGGGAAGTGAGATGCTGATTCCTTCATGAATGTGTAGGTTATTGTGTCCAATGCCAAATTATGTCAGATGGAGGTATATAGGGCTTTAACATGCATTTATTATTTTCACTCATGTTTTGTTGCACCTAGATATGCCCTGATTTGAGAAAGGCACCATGCCGAAACGCGTGCAATCTATAGGACAAATTAATTAAACTCCCCTATCACACAACTCTATTTGGATTTTTTCTGGCGCAGTAATAAGGTGTGATCACAGCAGCCTGTTTTCTCAGTTTAACAAACTGAGTTGAGGAACTCAAAGTCTCTGCTCTTTGACACACCAATGCGACAGTGCAAATTTTTGCAATTAACCAGGTCGCGGGGGTACTAAGTGATATCAACCTCAAAAGTTCCTTCACATCTGTCTAGATTTCATAAGAGTCCACTGAAAGTGCTTCCTCCAAGTGCTGAAAAAAGCCTGTTGACCTCTTTTCACAGAAGTAGATCTTATTGATCGTGGAAAAATGGGTCAAATTAGTTTCTCAACTTCCTGACTAGATTTTCGCCCCAAAGACATGTAGAAGGTTAATTGGGGCTAGGCAACATTGGTGGGGGGCAGTGGGTAGGTTGGGGTGGGATTCACAACTTCTTATAAAAGAATTGTAGAAAAAAAGGTTTGAGAAAAAATTATTCAACCAAAGATAAATGATCAACAGAACACTGTTTTCACCAGGCTTAACATGCCTTATTTTAGCACTTCGAAATGCAAAGGATGAGCATTGCATGGAGGGGACCAAGGTGCATAAAGCTACGCATGTTGGTGGTACCCTTTTGCAATTGTGGAAAACCACATTTCTTCAAAATATCAAGTTATGTTTATGCATGCTGGTTCGCATAAGTCTTTCATAGGAGTCTGCAACCTTTGGCTCTCCAGATATCTAGACTACAACTGCCATCAGTCCTACCCAACATCGTCAATGGTAAAGGATCATGGGAGTTGCAGTCAAACATCTGGAGAGCTGCAGGCTGCAGAACAGCCTTTATCATATCGGACTACAGTCGATTGTTGAACGCTGGTACGTCAGAAGTGGCTGCAACTCCCTGTTGTAGTGTGGCTTGACGTCTTTGGGCCCTTTCCTTTGTTCCTCCTTCCTGTTCCTCACTGCCCTGCCATGTAGCCTGATCAACTGATCCTAATCTCACAAACTTTTGAAAAAAATTTAAAACCTATCTATTTAAGTAACTGATTGAAATATATCATGTAGTATAATGATCCTGTTCAGCTCTGTCAAAGTGTCCCGTTAATGTTTGGCTTTATGTGTTGGTGTCTTTTTGTTGCACTCTGATGCCCGCGGGTGACCGGCATGATACAAACAAATAACAGTAATACTAATAATATTAACAATAGCCTGCCTTGTCGGCGACAGTATCAGCTGTAGTTGCAGTGCAGCGTTCTGCTGCCCGAGTTTGGCGGTGCTCCTGGCTTTTGCATCTTGGAAGCTGTCGTGTTATGTGACCCTGACGGCCAGGTCGACCCTGAGAGCCTGGTTAAGGGTATCACTTGAACGGAGGGACCTCGGTGTACAGGTGGTTTTGACTCCATCGTCTGCCACTGAACTCAGTGAGTTAATGCCGCTGTCAGCGCTCTAGGGCCAAGGTTCGTACCATAAATCAGTACAGCTTTGGTATTAGCTTGGTACTGTTATTATAAAATCTAGCACATTTTCCTTCCTATTGATAAGTTGCGGCTTATGGTGCCCGCAAGAAGAAAATGTGCATTCAAAAAGCCCTCTATACCCGGAATAAGCAGAGTGTCTGTGTTGGCACCTGCAGAATGTAATACTACGGCTTTGTCCCCAACTTCTAAAAGGGACCGTTTATCGGAGGTCCTGGTAATCCGATGACATAGGAGACAGACTGCAGGCCAGGAGTACCGACATGCTTCTTGACAGTGAGCATATCCATGTTGTGGTTACTGATTTTAACTGTATAAGCAAGGAACTGGGTTGTCAGGTGATTAATCTGGAAACTATAGGGGATGTTACTGCTGAAGTTCAATTAGGTGGCAATGATGACCACACGAGGTCTCTTACCACAGCCACATGTTTATTTGGAGGGAAAGGGAAGAATGATAACCGAGAGCTACTGACATACCCTGCTATACAGCCTCCTCCGGGGTCTGTGATAACTCCTGAGGAACATATTGCCCCTGCACAGAGAGAACAGTGCCAGGAGTAGTCAGATTCTCTGGCTTGAAGATCCTACGTAGGATTGAGCTGGATGACTGGTGTGCCCAGATGAACAGGGATTGTGTCCTGGTGGGATGTGGGTCAAGTACCCCTTTGCTTAAGCATGTGCCACTATCTTCCAAAGGGTTCCTCGAACCTGAATTTGATACTTGACCAAAACTAAGTTTATTTCACAGTTGGCAATGTTAAGCCCCCTGCTCCCTCAACCCCTGCTTGATTCTCTTTTGCTGTAGGATATTTGTTATTGTTTATTGTTCGTGTATTGTTTAAGTGCCTCTATGTCAGTCGGCTACTTGCATTCTTTCAATGAAGCGCCTCTAACGACTAGGCATAGCTCCTGTTGTCTTGCTAAATTGTTGTTGCATCTTTGTGTTTGTCTGGTGCCCTGATACCTGCGAGTTTTGGTGCCCTATAAATATACAAATAAACCACTCCTTAGGAGCAGGGGTCACCAAAATATGCGCTCTGTTATGTTACGCTCTAGACAATAGAATTGCCACTAATTCAATTGTAGAGGCTTTTGCTTGGTGACTTTGCAACAAAAACTAAATGAACTTCAGTGACTGATTTACTCCACGAAATTAATATTTTAAATGTTCTGCTTTCTGACTTTCCTTGGAATTGGAAAGCATACTTAATGTCACTTGCATTCGGAGTTTTTTATATTGAGGGTTGTCTTCTAAGAACCTTGTATTTCTAGAAGGGAAATGTACTACTGTGTGCATTTTAAGTACACATATTTTCAAATGTCGCATCTACATTATAATACGATGATCATGCTAAACGTGATTTTTTCAAGACTTTATTAATTTCATACCTTACATAAACAATAAAAACAATACAATAATACAAATGCACAAGGTCATACTCTTTCAGATACATGTGTTTTGGAATGTAAATATGCACAAACTGACTGTCCTGTGTGCCATCTAGTGCTGCCTCACTTACATGTTGCCAACATTTTTCAATCAAACACTGTTTCCTTGAATTGGGTCATAACCCCATTTTTATTTGCAGTGCCACTTGTTCAAGATGCTCCACTGTTTCAAAGGTTCTATTGAAAGTGGAGCTGCAGTGGGTCTGAGTTAAAGCAAACAATAAAGAAGAAATTAAAAGTAAAAGAAAGAAGAGAGTGGCTGTTACCCTTTAAAAGGCACTGAACGATGGGCACTGTGGTAGGCACGGTGTTCAAGCGTGTCTATGAATTTACAAAGACCCATATCTGGTCTTCGTTTGAGCTTCAAGCTCAGCTAGTTGCAAATCGATACAATAACAAAAGTATAAGACAAGTGAAAAATAGCCCAAATCTGCCTAAAACCGTTCAATAAAATTCATAATGTAATCAATGTGGTTTTAAGTTACGATGGCCGCCACAAGCTGATGGTGTATAGAGTGGTGTCTCAGGCTACATGCCAATCTGATCATATACATTCGAAAAACACTTTAAAAACATATACATTACATGATACAAAATATAAACTTGGGTATAAACTGTGTGTACTCCACTGTAACCTATCAGGAGGAATATAGAACAGTAAGAAAATAGAGACTAAAATATTGCGTTTTCTACTTGGTTTATCGGGAGCTCTACCAATTGAGGCTATTCGATTGGAACTGGGATTGCAATCACTAACCTCATTATGGAAAGTTGCTGTGTGCACATTTTGGGCCTCAATATGTTTCAGCGACCCTGATAAAGGCAACCTATTGAGCACCACACTACGCCATAAGTACTGATGCTTTTGTAGTATTTGGTATAGGGAAATGGAGAAACTGGTTGAAAGTCGCTGCTTGAATATTGGTCTTCATTTACTGCCAGAGACTGCCGATGTATTTTATACACCTGGCTTCGAAAAAAAGACCAAATACTACAATTCCATTCAGTCTCTAGCCTATTTGGCAACGACTTGTAAACATGCCCTCTATTCTCACAAAGGAATGTTTTTAGACATTCCCAGGAATTATTTCATTAAAGCGTACTCTCCTGCGTAGATTCGTTTTATCCCCGCATTTAGAAATGTTGCTTGTATTAAAAAACACAGGGGCATGGATTGGTATTAAACGGGAAGAGTGTGTCGCTTTTGTAAAAAGAAAGTCGAATCTTCACGTCACTTATTGACCCTCTGTTCTAAATTTGTTGACGCATATGAGAAAAGTTATCATGAATTTGTCACATATCGCACTGATCAGTTTTGGAGCACTATCTACGGAGCCGAGTCCCTCGTAGTGACTTCTGCAGCGTATCACATATGGCAGCTAGTGAAAAAAGAGAATATACTTTTAGACTGATATGTACAGCCGACATATTGTGGAGGGAAGAATAAAAAATGTATAGACATTGGAAATTCATACTTAAGATTCACCTTTCTGAATACGATATGATTTTATGTTATTTATTTCATGATATGTAAACAAAAAAGTGTTTTTATGTATTATTAATGGTTTTTATTAATAGTGTAAAAGGTCTCTCTTTGACCAGAGGCACTTAAATAAATATATTTAAAAAACCAATAAGAAAATCAAGTGCTAAATCTTGGCGCCAAATGCTCCTAAGGTATTGTGAAGTAGCCCCTTATCCGGATTCATGTGCAGAGTGTTAACTATTCCACACATCACTATGCTTTATAAACTGAGACAGGGGTCATAGTGGCACCCCAAGTTATTGCCCAAGGTCTATACGTTGGTGAAGGTTCATTATCCCAGCGATAATGGTCCCTCCCGAGGTCTATAAGTCTAGAAGCATAAAAGGTCAACGAGTTTAGGCTTCTCTTCCTTTCATGGTATGTCAGGAACTGCATTCCTGTGGTAATGTGCACTTGGTTAATAACACTTGGATCCGGGAAGATTATGTTGTGCCCTATTCACATGCAGGTGTGTCACCTTCAAGTCCTGAAATAACACTGTACTCATTACGTGAATGCAAAGGCTTCACTCGCTTAGTTTGCACACATGCTGCACCAGTGAATTCCTGTGAAAGTAACACTAAATGCACAATTCATGTTACACCAATTGCATTTTCTCACAATCAAGTACACAGATTATCTAATAGCTCATACCTGGTGCAATTCAATGAGTCCTGTTGTCATGTTGCAATTGGAGTTCCAACCCTGGTTATTGTGAGTACACAGGTTAAGTGCTGTGGGTTTACTCTGAATCCACCCATGCCATCACAATTCAGAATCCTACACTGGCCGAGTTTCAAATGAAGACAATTAAAATATCCAAAATTGAGCTTGCATATGGCATGACTGCAAAACATGCGTCTACCAGTGTGCAGCAGTGAAGAGTCTTATCTTGAAGCACACTCTGCAGTGGTCAAACAGACTGCATCGCTACTAGGTCATGCACTCTTTAATTGACAGCTCACAGTTAACTGGCATCAATACTGTTTTTTCTGTGGTTACAATGACGGCCACAAGAGCTCTTCGAAAAGGGCTGAACACGCTGGACACGTTCATTAAAACACTGATTTATTCGCCAAGTGCTTTGGGTTGTAGACTGATGCTAATATTTGCAATCTCTTCTGTGTTGCTGTAGACACTGAATTATGAATGTTCGCAACATGAAGCGCTGTGAAGCAACTCGTTTTCTGTTCAGTGCTGAGCTATGCATATGCCTTGGCTACCAGCAATGTGTTCAATTTCAAAAACATTTTGTTTTTCCATTGATCGGGAAGAAGTCGACGGTATCAGCTATTGCAAGATGCATGGTGTGTGCCAAGGACCACGTGGGGGTCAGAGTGTCATTATCCAGACTTGCATTGTGGCATACCGGACTGGCCAAAACGTTGTCTGTGCGCAAAGACGTGTGTGGCATCCAGAGATTCTTCCCTCAAGTGTTCTACTGCGATTTCCTTGAACCCCCCTCACCCCGCCGAAGCCACTGTTTGCCATGGGAGCATGTCAAGGAAAAGGAAACTGCTCAGAGAACGACGAAAGCGACGACTATGTCCAGATCAGTTTAGCCTCCAGTCGCAAAGCCTGATTCAAGCCAGATAAAAGATGAAACATGCCTACTCTCAAACCCTTAGTCCCAGGGAGCTTCCACAGACAAAACAAGTGATGGACACCTTTGGTTCCAGGAGTGCATGGCATAATGAGCCAATGCCCAGGACCTTGCAGAAATCTGACATGCACATTTGGTTTCCTTCACCACTTTGCTTCTTAACGCAGCGCATCAAAAAAAGGTTAGCAGCAAACCCTGAGTTCAAAAAGCCTGACATTTTGCGAAATCCACAATTATTGGCATCACAATCGGGGTCCAAAGAACTGAAAATATACTGCATTTTACCACAAGGTACAGATTTGTGCACACAGCATACGTACGTATTGGATGACCTCCACTTGCAAACCACTGTAGGTAACAAAGGCACTCACATATTGATTTACCTCAAGGAAAACCAATTTAAACTATGGACGGTTTACACGTGTGGTCACTCGCTCAAGATCACACAGTCTAAAGCGCATTGGGTCAGAAAGTCAGGAGCCAAGCTATGCTGGTTGTTAGTTGCTAATGGATTCTCAAAGAGTCCTATGTCTTACCTTGAAACTATTGCCAGTAAGGCATTTGAATTAACCTAAATACCTCAGAGTAAATACATGCATTCATTCACGCATTTTTAGCTAGGTCCAGTAACAATATATTGGACCTCTCCTGAATACCTCACTGTTAAATACATGTATTAATTTATGGTGGTGTTGACCACAACTGCTAACTGTTTCAGAGTGTGATGCATTTATTCATTGGAGTTTTTATAGCAACTACAATATGTTCTAGGCGCTCATGTATTCATCAAGCAACTCATTTACTTTTGCACGCAGTAATCGGTACTCACCCTTGCAAGGATGTGTATGCTTTATTTTTGCCACCAATATAGGCGCCCTGTTTTGCAAATAGAGCTCCTAGAAGTTCTTAATGATGGCTTCATAGTGCTACAAATCTTTGATCTTTCACATCTGTCTTGAGGGGGGTGGCATGAACGTCAGCCTAATTGAAGACAGATTTTCATATCTCAGGCTGCCTGTAGCCAGTGAAGCAAAGCGGCCTGCAGCCATTGACAGCCGAAAATGTTTCGTAAATCAAACAGCCCACGTTAACACAGAAGGTTTGTGTGTAGACTTGCTGGGCAAATGGTCTTGGGCTCACGAGGTCCAAGAAGTGGTGCTTTCCTGTTCTGGCAGTAGACAGCCCTGCCTCCTGTCATCTATGCGCGCCTCCGGTGCCCCAGCCCCCGCGATGCAATAGTGCCCTCATCAAACCACAAACCTGCTCGCTCGCAGCAATTTAGCCATTTATGCGTACAGACTCACTTGTGTGAATTAGTACACCGGCAGAAGGCTGGTGTTTTCCTCTCGTGTGTGGTCTGCTCTGGTCACATGCAAGTGGTGAAGGCTTTTTGTGAATTGGCCTCAATGTTCCTCCTTCCTTACTGTGCAGCCAGAACTCATTTTCATTTCAATGTAGAAAACTAGAAACAAGCGACTTAAGAGTCATTTATAGGGCGTATAAGACTGCACGGATTTCATTTGAGAATGCAACACATCAAGCGTAGCAAAACCATACAAAATGATCGAGGGAAAACTAGCTCGTAAAGAGAAGACTCGCCAGCGGTCCTACTGCCCTGCCCATCTGGAACTGAACCCAGGCAGTGACTAAATGCCTCCACCCACCTCCTGTCCCACAAAAGACCAAAATCGTGTCTCTTTAAACAATACCTGCCAGACTAATAAAAATCCCACTCTCGCTTCACCAACAGTACTGTGCTACTGTATATCCAGGACTGTGGCTCAGTGAACTAATGCTCCACTACAGGGGCCTGTGTTTGACCTCATGGTTACAGTTCGAATCCCGGCAGGTCCACTCAGCCCGTCATCCTTCTGAGGTTGATAAAATGAGTATCATTAAGTCGAGTAAAAATAAACATCTGTTCTTAGCGCCAAAATGCCCCTTTGGGGGTGAACGTGCACTTCACAAATATGCATGTTATATTAAAACGCCAAGCCCAATACTGCCACGCTCTCGCTGTGAAGCGTTCTGCTGCTCTCTAGCTAGGTTTGCGCTATAAGCAATCAAAATAAAAAATGACATAAGACAGAGGAACATACAACCATAAAGTTTAGAACATGGTCCTTGCTGATCACTTCGAATCAAGTGCGAGTATTGGTGCTAGTAATATATGACATAATTAACAATATACCGAAAATGTAACTCTCTAGAAAAAAACAGCCGCATGTATTTTTCTAACCCCTTGATCGACCCGTATGCTGCGTGTTTAGCAAGAACACTGTCCTCGTTTGCACATTACTCATGTATTTTTCCCTGTGCTGGTTTTCATCCAATTTTTAAAAAAATATATATATGTTGAGTGTTTGGGATAGGGGTTTGGGTGTGGTGGTTTGCAGGACGAGGTGGAGGGGGTTGGATTAGATGGCTGGTAACCCCAACTAAAAATAAAAAAAAGGAAAGAAACTATGAAAACGACCACAGGGATAAATGCACGAGTAATGTGCAAACGAGGAAAGTGGCCTAGCTAAAAACACCCAGAACCGCTCAAACTAATGAAGGTTGGCCTGCACAGGCAAGGGTACGACCAGCAAACAAATGAGGCTGCAATACAACAGTACACGAATCCAATAAAGGCAGCTTTGGACAAGAGGTGCCAGTTCTGAAGGCCTGATCTCCTCAAGGACAAAAACAAACTGGAGACCAGCTTGGGAGACACAGCTAAAGTGGAGAACAGTCCAAGCCCAGGCTTGGACTGTCCTATAGGGAAATAGGATAATGCCCAAACCAAAAAGCTAGTGTGGGCCAGTTTTTGTGGGTAAAAGTGGGCCATTTTTTTTGGCCAATGTGTGCCAGGTTGATAAGTTACTTCACCATGCGGCTAGAAGGTTTGACCAGTGTTTCTGAATATATATTCTTTAAAATGCGCAATTTGCATCACATTTAATCAAAAACCTCCCCTTTGGGTACTACTCAACAGTCACTCACAAAAGGAATGAATTGCCATTTGTAACGGTGCAACAGTTTTTCATTAGTGCCCGAGACAATGTTATGCCCTAGTCTGACCCTGTCCAAGGCCGGGGATTTATGGAGAAAATGTTCATGACATGTGGCCATTTTTGTTACTATTTTGATAAATGTATGGAAAACCATGATGATGCAAAGCTGACCAAACTGGAAAAGGGGGAGCTTGTGCGAAAGACTTAGGAAGCGGTATAGGCAAAGACGTGGGTTTTCTTAGAGTTCTCATGGAAATGGTTCTTAATGTAATCTGCATTGTATTCTGCATTTTGTATTGTTTCTATGGAATGTAATCTATATTGTATTCTGACTTTTGTATTGTTTCTATGGAATGTAATCTGTATTGTATTCTGACTTTTGTATTGTTTCTATGGAATGTAATCTGTATTGTATTCTGCATTTTGTATTGTTTCTATGGAATGTAATTGGTATTGTATTCTGCATTTTGTATTGTTTCTATGGAATGTAATCTGTATTGTATTCTGCATTTTGTATTGTTTCTATGGAATGTAATTGGTATTGTATTCATTATTGTTTTTACGGAATGTAATTTGCATCTCAGAAATAAATATAATGATGATGAAAGACTTACAACAAGAATCTAGAGCAGGCAGGATGTTCAGGTTTAGCTGGAATGAGGGTAGGACAGAAAAAAAAAAAACAGTACAAAGAAATGTTTTTCATTTTCTGTGAACCGGAAAGAGTGCAGGCACATGTGCAATTTTACAGGTAGCAAATTCCCGAGGCAGGGAGCGCGGTGATAAACCGCCCGACTATTAGCTTGGCTTTCTTGCTAATCTGGATACCAAGGCACGTGGAGAATAATATAACTAATCAGTAGAATATTGTAGGCTATCCCTTAGCCTGGGCAGGGGTCTGCAACCTTAGGGTCTCCAGATGTTGTAGACCACAACTTCCATCAGCCCTAGCTTGCATTAAGATTGTCGAGGGATCATAGGCGCCGTAAACCAAAGCCTCTGGAGAGCCGCAGGTTGCAGACCCTGCTTAGTGGGACATGCCAGCATGGTAATGCCGTGGTTGCGATGTGGTTGGCTATGCCGTTTGCCATCACATGCTGCGCATCCAGCCACGTTGTATCATGACCCCGTAACTGTCTGAGTGATGCTGCAGTCGGAACATACATAAAGTGTCCGTGGGCAGTCGGAAAGGAGGCCACATTGCCTACAAATTGCAGACCCCGAGTCTGCGCCGTAACATACAATACAGCATTTCAGATTCCTTTTAGGGAAATAAGTAAACATCTAAACATTTTAGTTTTGGATATTGGCATAGGAGTTCAGATAGGGATATACGAGATGTTATCTTATGAGGAAGGATACATTTTATAAAGCTATTTTTCACCTTTTGAACACCCGCGGCCATGCTAATCCCTGTGGCCGTTCCCCTCCGCTACCAGACCCTCCTTTCCCAAAACCAACCCTGCTGGGACTTCTTTGAGCGAGCTCGATTACGCAGTACTATCAAACTGGGCTTTATAAAGCTCGGTTATTTCTAAGCAGGCAGTGTTCTGAAAGGTAATGGCTTAACTGAAGCTGCTACTGCACCTGGGGTAATTGACAGCCTGCTATCAGCAAATCCAACCGTTTTGGCTCTTGTATATACAATCTACAGGCACTGCCATCATGTGCCTGGGTACTAACAGCATTTGCCAGGTGTCACAATCAGGTACTACCATTCTGGCAGTGCCTAGTACATGCCTATCCTATACCTAGACAAACACCAAAACTGCTGGCATTTCCAAAGCTTAATTTAATGGCCGTGTATCCTATAATTAGAAAACCCAATATGAGAATTGAGAGGGAGGCTGAGAAGTAGCAGCAGAAAATAGGCCTACAGCAGGGCTGGCCAACTCAGGCCTTGAGGGCCAGAAACATGTCAGATGTTTAGACTGGCCCTCTTTAATGTTATTTTGATATATTTGCATACAATGATTCCAAATGTATGCACGTTTATTCTCATGTATATTAACAAAGGATATCCTGAAAACCCATCAGGATTCCTGCCCTCGAGGCCTAAAGCTGGACAACCCTGGTCTACAGAGCGAAGAGAGTGAACTGTCTCTGCAGAAATGGCAAAAAGAGGAGATTGTGCTAGATTACTTCCAACAGGCACAGGACAAAGTGAGCAAAAGATGGTGGCTAAAGGATGGGCAGAAGTGGGCAAACTGCTCCCTGCGGCCTTCACCTGGTTTGCTATGCTATGCTGCGATGAACAAGGTATACTGCTCAATGATGTTCAGGCTCCACTCGGTGTGAACCAATGCAAACAAACATCAACGGGCACCTCAAGCAAACTACTCACCGGCAGGAATGTTTTATCCGTTCCGAGATGGGCAGCACCTTCTTCTCCTTGACGTGCAGCTGTTCTTGCAGTAGCTCCAGGTTGTAGACAGGCCGCCTCACGCAGTACGTGTCGGTTTCATCGCCGCAATCCCGGTGTTCCGCGGCATGCTCCATAGTGCGTTCCCTCTTATATGTTCACAAAGAACATTCCATTTGAAATACCTGAAACCAGAAATGCCACAGCGGTCAGCATGCAGCATATGGATTGATCATGATTTCATCCAGTACATTGTGAAAAAAGAGAAAATTGAACATGAATTGAGGAGTTTGGTCTGCACACCTCGACTGTACATACATTGCTAGTATAACGCTTACTGGATGTTCCATCAGACTTTCAAAAGCCATGACAAGGTTTTCTCGAATGTTTTTGATCAGTTTCATCCAGAGCCAAAACATTGGCAAAACCAAGAGTTTTGGCTTCACGGGAGACAATTTACTGCCTCCCAAAGTGACCTTTGAGACAAAAAATTATCGAACTGACTGCACCCCAGAGAAGGTCCCAGCAGGTAAGAAGCATTGGTTCATATATTCCCATTCATCACCTCCAGTGGGTTTTTTTGTTGTTCAGTGGAGTCCTTCTAGAGCCAGGTCTCAATTGACACGGATGTAAAAACTGCATAAGAACCAGGCATATTTTACGATCTGTACCATTGTGTATCAGATGTCCTTAACCGTGTGGGCGTATGGAACGTAACCATGGTAAAAGGTACCCGCAGTAGTGACTACTGTACTACTGTCCATAGTCCCCCTTTCTACATACTTGTGGGAGTACGCCATGGCGACGAGACCAGAACCATTTTGCGACGCATTCAGTTTGATTGGACCTGCGTTTGGGTGTGTGCACATGTAACCACGGTCCTCCAGGGTCTGCTCCCACCCTTGCTCATCCAGTCCCTTTTTCCATCACCTAGGTCATGCCCGACAAATATCTAGTTTAGTAGGGTAGGTGGGAGTGCATACAGAGGAAGGGGGGACTATGGAGTCACTATGGTAGGTAACTTATAATGACATTCCGTCCCTCTTCCTTCATACTTAAGGACGATTATCATGCATTCACAAACTGAAGAGGGGCCGTGGACTGGATACTGTTTGCCCAAACCTGGCCTTAGCCCATAAACTGGAGTCCAAGCAGTAATGACGTAAGTAATCAGATGGCGAGGCCCTGGCAATGACCATCCAAGAAATGTGTCTGTGAAATGTGGTAAAAGGTTCATCTCTGCTAAGGGCCTGTGGCTAACTCATCCTGCAGGCCGAAGTAACCAACACCAAAAAAGCTGTCTTCCAAGCCACAAAGCTGATATCCACTGTAGCCACGGGCTCAAATGGTTTGTGAGATACAGCAGTGAGCATGCTATTGAGATCCCAACTACGATGGGGACTCTTAGCAAGCCGGAAAGAGGCACTTGCGGCCGCCAAAATGCTGCTTCGCCATAACAACGGAGAGGGAGCACAAGGCCCGTTGATGTGCTTATAGGCCAAAGATGCCGATAGTTGGGTACTACAAGACTTAAATCACAATCCCAGAAGACGCCAGGTTGGAAATAAAGGCAAGAATTGACCCCAGGTCGCAGGACAGGTGTTCATATGCTGGTCAAGGTCCAAATGGCAAAACCACAATCATTTCAATTATACAGAGCCTTCACAGAGGGCAGCCATGTTGGCTCCAGATTTTCCGTGGACAACCCCAGGTGTCCAAGGATGTCTTCCTCAGGCCAACAACTGAAGCGACTGATGTCCAGATGCCATATCCTACCCTCTCTCTGATACAGAAGGTCCAACCTTGGAGGGAGCTGGACTGTATGGGAGCACGCTATCCTCCAGATCTGAAAAGCAAAACCTGGCAGGCCAAAAGGAAGCCGCCAGGATCCCTGAGCCTAAACCAGTACCCATGGGCTTCATGAACATAACGTGGATCAGGGTAAAGGGAGGGAAATGCATAGATAGTCAGACCCTCCCAGCGAATGGAGGGATCAACCCCCATGGAACACTTGCGTCTGCCCAACCAAGAGGCAAACGGGGGTCCCTTTGAATTGTGGGGGAAGCAAAATGCATCCAGCATAGGAGACTCCCACCACGCAAACAAGTCCTAAACCAGCACAGGGCACACTTGTGGGCTGTAGCCTGCAGTCTGTGGAGGAAATGCGCCTCCGGATTATCTTTCTCTGGAAAATGGAAGGCCCACATATTTATATCGCGCTCGTACACACATTTTTCAGAGCGCGACCAAGCAAAGGGAGGTGAACAAGGGAGAACAAAAAATAAAAACCAACGATCTTACTAGGCCCAGTGACATTAAGAACGCACAAGTGCATGGAAAAGGGAAAAAGGGGGAAGTGCATGTAAGTGGGAGAAGTGGAAAATGCAGAACAGAGGAGAGCAAAGAATACAGAATAAGTTAAATAAATAAATACAGGCAATTAAAAGGTGAAAGTGCAGCCAGCAAGTGCAAGATTAGTCAGATAGGATATTTCTCCTCTATGAAAGGGACAGTGAGCTAAATACTTGGTTGAGACTCTCCTGAGGCCCATCCATCCAAGAACAGGACAATGTGCCGCGTTCGTGCCGGTAAAGGGACTCCCAGAACACCCCTTATTTTGCATTTTCCAATGTACTTGCTACTTCTGTACCGAAAGAGTCAAGACCGACATCAGTCCCAAAAAACATCTAAAATCCAACATAATTTCATCTCACATTCTTAATAATTTTAATAAATTCCCACCAAACATGGAATGCTGCTATAGTGATGACCAATGACTATGCTCCAAACAAGCTACTCCAAAACTGGTGCGATTCAAGTTCTAAAGAGGTAGAAACAAATCTTCCATAGCTTGTCCTATATTTTCCATATAACTTATCATATAGAGTGAGAATATGTCTACTTGTCTCGATTTCATGGCCACAGAGTCGACACAATCTATCTTCCATTTTCATGGGCCAACTGCATCTCTCTCTTTACTCTTTATCTCACACCCTGCCATCTCAAGACCTACACAATAGGACAGTTCTCCAATGCACCCACGCTGCCTCCTGCTTCCATTCCTGCACCTTCTTTGTGCCTCACAACTGGATCACCCTATTGTCCAAAATTGAAAACATTACTCCCATTCAAGAATGTTTTCTCAAAGCATTCCTTCTATCCTGGAATGGGTCACCAGAGACCCGCAATGAAACATTTCCTCCTGCTAGCCACTTCCAGCAGCAAGGAGCTCCAAGGCAAATAACTGTATACAATGTAACTAATAACAGCTGTGCGGAATGTGGAGAAACGCTGTGGCCAGTCGGTGGGTATCCAGTCATTATATGGGCATGAAAGGACATTGGTGAGGGAAGAAACATGTTTTTCTACCACTGTCCAACACCTTCTCCACATATTGTAGGACTGGAGTTTTTTTATATAATTATATCAGTACTAGAATATGTTGAGATTGCTGGGAAATAGAAGAACAAAAATATTGTTGATCCCGGAACCCAGTCTGTGTTGTTTCCAGTCTACACCACTGGTCTCTACCTCCCCCTTAACTTGATCACAACCTAATCATTGACTACTTTCATCTTTTGCAAAGCATCCTGCAAAGGGATTGCTCTGCTCACTCTTGTTGCCCCTTTGCACAAGGTTTCTGACTCAAGCGCCCACGGTCTTGTAAAAAAAGTGCTGGATACCGATAAGCGGATTCTGTACTCAAATTTGAAAGTATAGCGAAACATCTAAGTGTTGCGAGTAATAGCTTGTCTCTGCAGCCCAGCCTAGAACAGGAACAAAGGTCAGAAGACATCTTGTAACTTGTATACAAATCCTCTTTCATTGCCAAGTAGAGCCCAGCCTAATATGACGCCTGAACCACAAAGTTACTACTTTAGCACTGCTTACTGAAGGCCACTTGTTGGGCCCAAATCTCTCAGGTGGCTTGTGACTGAGCTCCACAATAATAGTGGTGCCTTCAGAAGTAAAACTGGTCAGGGCACCAATGCCGGCTCAAAACACCTCATCTAGACTGTTGAAACTAGTGTCTGGGCATGACATGTCCACAAATTCAGTAACGCCTGGTCCTTGCTGTTGATTTCTCTCTGTTTCAGGGCAAGAGTTGTTACACGCCCTCAATCCGTTTGTCCATATGCCGAATGCCAAGCGTGGTCGGAGATCGAGAAACGGGACATTGCATGTGTCTAAGGGAGCAGTGGGGGGGGGGGGGGAGAAAAAAGACACCCCAAAATTAAAACAGAGAAAGGGCTGAAACCAAGACTGACTACGTTAGCGAAATAGGAATGTCAGAAGTGTGCAATTTAAATTAAATAAAACAGTTATAGACGAACACTAGACCACTAAGCAATCCAATGTGCTGTATGTGTTATATGGCCCAGAAACTGAGATTTCCCTTAAGGCGTGGGGCTTGTAACAGGACCTTAACAGTGGTTTTACGGGCACCTATACCAATAAAAAGTGTCAAACTGGCCCATTCCTAGCCTTGGTTGGCTCTGCTTAATGCTGTTCCGAGGATGGGAGGCATAACCTTGGCCAGGCCCATGTTGGCCACGTTTTTCCTCAGATGTAAGAGATTGCAGCGTCCTAATGATACTCTCGTGCAGACGCAGCTTTGATACAAAACATCCCTTTCAAGCATTTGTACTGGCTAAAGCCAGTTTTTATCGTCAACTGCCAGAAGCTATGAAAAGATTACCAGGGAACATGGATGAACTCGGTTTACAAAACAGAGCAGGATCAACGATTCCTTTGTGTCAAAGGAGAGCTGCAAACAACACATCGGATCACATTTTCAATGAAAACATTTCAGGTAAATGTCTCCCTCCCCAAAGAGGTTTGCCTGATTTTCTTGGTCAATGGAATTCACTTACTTGAAGCATTGTTTTACCTTTACTCTGGTGAAACATGGCTCAATACGATTCCACCCGTCTGCTGCGGTTTAATAAACCTTGGCCTTTTCCCCAGATCTACTTTGCCCAGCTTGGTAATGTGTCCTGGAGACACCAAAGGGATCCAGGACTGTTTAAAACACTAAAAAAAGCACATTAAGAACACACTGAAAGCACTGTTCCAGGTCCGTGGACTGTGTCTTACGCTTCCTCTTCCTGGCCTGAAATGATTTACTAATGGAAGTTCCAGAGATAGCTGGGGACTGTGTTTTACGCTTCCTCTTCCTGGCCTGAAATGATTTACTAATGGAAGTTCCAGAGATAGCTGGGGACTGTGTTTTACGCTTCCTCTTCCTGGCCTGAAATGATTTACTAATGGAAGTTCCAGTGATAGTTGGGGACTGTGTCTTACGCTTCCTCTTCCTGGCCTGAAATGATTTACTAATGGAAGTTCCAGCGATAGCTGGGGACTGCGTCTTACGCTTCCTCTTCCTGGCCTGAAATGATTTACTAATGGAAGTTCCAGTGATAGTTGGGGACTGTGTCTTACGCTTCCTCTTCCTGGCCTGAAATGATTTACTAATGGAAGTTCCAGAGATAGCTGGGGACTGTGTCTTACGCTTCCTCTTCCTGGCCTGAAATGATTTACTAATGGAAGTTCCAGTGATAGTTGGGGACTGTGTCTTACGCTTCCTCTTCCTGGCCTGAAATGATTTACTAATGGAAGTTCCAGAGATAGCTGGGGACTGTGTCTTACGCTTCCTCTTCCTGGCCTGAAATGATTTACTAATGGAAGTTCCAGAGATAGTTGGGGACGGTGTCTTACGCTTCCTCTTCCTGGCCTGAAATGATTTACTAATGGAAGTTCCAGAGATAGCTGGGGACTGTGTCTTACGCTTCCTCTTCCTGGCCTGAAATGATTTATTAATGGAAGTTCCAGTGATAGTTGGGGACTGTGTTTTACGCTTCCTCTTCCTGGGCTGAAATGATTTACTAATGGAAGTTCCAGCGATAGCTGGGGACTGCGTCTTACGCTTCCTCTTCCTGGCCTGAAATGATTTACTAATGGAAGTACCAGCGATAGTTGGGGACTGCGTCTTACGCTTCCTCTTCCTGGCCTGAAATGATTTACTAATGGAAGTTCCAGCGATAGTTGGGGACTGTGTTTTACGCTTCCTCTTCCTGGCCTGAAATGATTTACTAATGGAAGTTCCAGAGATAGCTGGGGACTGTGTCTTACGCTTCCTCTTCCTGGCCTGAAATGATTTACTAATGGAAGTTCCAGTGATAGCTGGGGACTGTGTCTTACGCTTCCTCTTCCTGGCCTGAAATGATTTACTAATGGAAGTTCCAGAGATAGCTGGGGACTGTGTCTTACGCTTCCTCTTCCTGGCCTGAAATGATTTACTAATGGAAGTTCCAGCGATAGCTGGGGACTGCGTCTTATGCTCCTTCTTCCTGGCCTGAAATGACTTACTAATGGAAGTTCCAGAGATAGCTGGGGACTGCGTCTTATGCTCCTTCTTCCTGGCCTGAAATGATTTACTAATGGAAGTTCCAGAGATAGCTGGGGACTGTCTTATGCTTCCTCTTCCTGGTTTGAAATGACTTACTAATGGAAGTTCCAGAGATAGCTGGGGACTGTGTCTTATGCTTCTTCCTGGCCTGAAATGATTTACTAATGGAAGTTCCAGAGATAGCAGTTTGGCCAAATTCAATACTGTGAGTAAGGAACTGCATCCCGAATCAGCTGAACTACTTCAGAAGGTGAGACTAATAAGACGTGGACACCCCCTAGCCACCATCTGCTACAGTAGGGTGCTACGAGTGCCACCAAACTGAATTTAAAGTGAGAAATGTGCTTTTTAATTATTTCATTGAACCCGTACAGCTGCATTTGTGTACGTTATTTCCATGCCCATTTAGGGAAATGCTTTAAAATTGAGAGGAAATGCGAGAAAATTAGGAAACGGTGGGGAGCAATGCCACATCCCAAAAGAACTACAAGGGGGTGGACACATACTGGCAACTAGCATTTAGAGCACCAAGAAGAATAAAATCAAGATGGAAAACCGGTCTTTTAAATTGCTTCCCAGTGCTGAGAACATCTGCGACTCTGACCACTCAGTCTTGAAAGGCCTCATCGCCTCCTTGACCGCCTGTTTTTTTCTCAACCAACGCCCTGCTGCTCCTATCAAAAGGACCCATTTCAGATAGAGGGAGCTGCCTCCTGCGATCCACCATCAACAAACAAACAATTCTAGCAAGCAGAAGCTCCTGTCTGTGGGAGCGGCTAGGCAAAGGGCAGTTAGGCACCTCACCTGGCAGCCATCGCCCCGCACTGCCCACCCTCCACAAGATGGCGTCCAGCCACAGCATCTGCAAGTGAGCCCTGCAGCATCTTAACTCTTATGTACCGATCCTCTTCCAGAGACAGCCACCTGCCTCCTCAAGTACTTCACAGACATCCTTAATCTGCTTATTTTCGGTCACCTTTGGCCCAATATTTCACAGTATTTTCTGTTGCTGTTGGCCTAATTCGAATATGTATTTCTTGGTCTCACATGCCAAATTACTCACTGTATTTCTGGTCCCTAGCCACCTATTTTTTCACTGTAGTTTTGGTCCTAAATGGTTTAAATTGCGCCCACTATGTCTTGCTTCCTTGTTACATGCAGCACAACTGGCATCTGCTCTGCCACCATGCCTCTCTCTACTCTTATTCTTATCCTAACCCGTAGCCTTAACCTGGGGTCTCCAAGTACATTCTTCCCAGCTTTCCAACTGTTCCCCATTTCTTCTCCTCCTGCACAATATTCCCATCCTTTCCATCTGTCTGTGTGATTCGTTGCCTTTTAATCCAACCGCACTGACCCCCAACATCTCTTTACATAAGAACCCCCTCCACCCTGATCTGAACGCAACACTTTCGATTGCCCAATTTCTGAACAAAACAATTTCCTTCCGCACTGACCACTTCTACTCCCCATCTCTGGCTATCACAGAACCATTGCTCATTCCTCACAATATTGCTAGACTCGCTGCCTAGCACAGAGACACTGCTGGATTCTTCCACTACCGCCACCCAAAAAAGAGGTTGTGAGTTCAGCCCAACACTTAGCAAAACCAGCCCATCGGCACTTCTTCCACCCTCCCACCTTCCGTCTCTTCTTTGTCCACATATTCCTGTTCAACTTCTTGCATCAAACTTCTGACTATCATCCTCATCTATGGTCCACTGTGCTAGCTCAACTACTACCTAGATGTTGATCTTACTGCTTGGTCTTCCACCCACCAAGAAGCCAGACATACTTCCGATGGACATCAACCTCCCGAATATGCTAGTGCATCACCAACTTCTACTGGAATCTACCTTCTCTTCTTAGGCCTCTATGGTCTCCTTTTATTATCAGCACACTCAATCAGGGTAACTTGCTTGACCATAATGAGTACTCCACCTTCCTGTGTTTCTGTGCCGCTGGACTGTTCCATGCTCCCTCCTACTCTTCAATGTCTCTGCTCCTCCTCTTCCACTTATCCTCCCCATTCTCTCACTTCCAGCAAAGGCAATTTCTAGCTTGACCTCATCAATATGCATGTCACCCAAGTTGAGTCTTCCCAGCTGGCTCTCTCTCCACCTCCTGCCAACTCAAATGACCAGGCCTGTCCAGATTTCATTTGAGCACCAGCCACAATCTTCAAAACACGCACTCTCCTGTCTGCTCCTTGGACTCATCTCGTCCGCACCTCCAACCACAGAGCTCATCAGCTGTCCAGCAAATGAGAACCACCATGTGTCTCCACCTACACTGAATGGGCAAAGCCTGCAGTCCAGCACATCTGGACTCTTTTTTTAACACTTTTTTTTTTAATTAGTGGTCCAGAAGATACATAACACAATTACAGCTTTACCTTAAAGCTAGAAATAAAAATGACAGAATAGAAAAGCGGTACAGATATCATACATCGCATCAAGGTGGTACATCTACATAGCTTCGTCTTCATCGGAGATCATATCACACAAAAACATTCTGAAGGGCCCCCAAATATCTTTAGGTCTACTAGCCGATGGGCGGGTGAGGACAAATTGTTCTTCAGCTTCGTTTACATAGGTCAATTCCCGGAGGAACTGTTTTACAGTGGATGACGCAGCATTTTTCCATTGTTGTAGTATACATTTTTTGGCAACTGCACACGAGACATTGAATAATCTTCTGTTTTTTTTCAGATGGACTTGTCTATGTCTCCGAATAAATATTTCTGTGGGGTCAATGTCGGGGGGATTTGTGTAACCTCCTCAAGGAAC
Source organism: Ambystoma mexicanum (assembly GCF_040938575.1). NCBI lineage: Eukaryota > Metazoa > Chordata > Amphibia > Caudata > Ambystomatidae > Ambystoma > Ambystoma mexicanum. The sequence goes on from NC_090936.1 coordinate 91,501,878, forward strand.
TCCGCCACCTCCCTCCAAAAGCCAGCCACCAAAGGACAGCCCCAGTACATATGAAATGAACCAGCCTGATCCGCCCTACATTTGGGACATTCGCCTGGACTATCTGGAACAAACTTTGCTATCTTGGCCGGAGTGTAGTGTAATCTGTTTATAATTTTAAATTGTGCAAGGCGTAGCCCAGCGTTCAGCACATCTGGACTCTTGAGCTACCTCTCCTTTCTTTCTCTAGTGCCAAGGACTCTGCCAAGCATAGCCACTATACCAACCTCACCTAATCTCTATGGTCTCACTATCTAGAGCTATTTATGAAATCTCCAGTCTATGGAGTAAGCAGATGGTTGCTCCACCTTTCCACACACTGGTCGGTTGGTCACTTAGACCCACTGAGAACGAACACGGGCGGCAACTATTATCTTGTAAAAAGGCATTTGAGTACAGAGACGGTGTGGAGACCATACATGCAGATGGTTTCACGGACGTCTCTGATAGGGCGCTTCCTTATATGCCGCCACGAGGAGATTAATGACGCGAATTGCTGGGTTTACAAAAACCCATTAACAGACAGCAGCACAACTGAGGTGCAAGTAACATGAGCCGGATGCGACTACTTTCCAGATGAAAGGCAGCAAGGCTCAGCATCTCTTAGAGAGAGGCATCTACTATGCATTAGCTCCAATTAATGAAACAAAATACAAAAGAGACCTCGGAACGCTAGCACTGTCCTGTCCAGTACCCAGATATGACCTATTATAACAAGAAGTCTAAGAAGTCACACTACCAGCTGCACCTCCTCAGAGGTATTCTTCCTTTCCTCAACTTCCCCCAGAAGCTCACCGGCTCCAGAGCTTTGGTTCTCTCTAGGCTGGACTATTGCAACAGCCTCTTTCTAAATCTTCCTGCTTCTACTCTCCGCCCTCTGCAACTCATCCAGGACAGCGAGGCTTGTCCTCAGCCTCAAGCCCAGGGATCGTATCTCTCCAGGATTGAAATCTCTGCACTGGCTCCCAGTGGCTACCCTCTGCATTGTCCACAAGGCCTTCTGGGTCCTGGGGCCTCAATACCTTCAACTCTCTCTTCCTATACATCTTCCTTCTCGAGCTCTTCGCTCATCCGCCTCCAACTCCCTCAGGGTCAGTCGCTTCTCCAAGCAACGAGTTGGTGGTAGATGTCTCCTCGGGTGGGGCCTCCCTCTGGAACAGCCTCCTTGCCTCCCTGAAACTTGATGAGCACCATCTCTGGTTCCGGAAGCACCTTAAAACCTTCCTCTTTGCTTCTGCTTTCTCTCCCCCTCTCCCCTGCTGAATTCCTGGCTGTAACTGAAACTGCACTGGTTACCTGGCCACCCTTCTGATCTCGGGCCCAGGCCCCACCAGTTGCACACCTGCACTGCCTCCCTGGAAACCCCTGCACCTGGGGACAGTTTTTCTGTATCCCTACAGTCCCCTACCAGCACTTATGTCTGCACTTAACTTGCACTTGCCACCAGCTGGCCGTATCTTTTATTTATCTTATTTATTCTATTATCCCATGAACTGCACTTTCCCTTCCCCTTTGTCCCCCGCACATTTCCCCGTACCCCTTCCCATGCACTTGCGAGATCTGAATGACACCTGGCCTAGTAAGATTGTTGTCTGACGTCCCTCTGTTCCCCCTCTTGCCTCGTCGCGCCTTGAAACACTTGTGTACAAACGCATTATAAATGCCATATCATAACAGCGCATAGCAAGGCACGGGCACCACCAGCTTATGACAGTACAATTAGCTACATGGGAGGTACTCAGGGTATTTCTGCCAGTTTGCTAGACACTAAACACTTGGTGCAAAAGGATTAGGAATACTAACTTCTCCACAGGAGAACACAGAGGGTAATGTGAGGTTTAACAGACAGGAAGCACTGTATGTGGGTGTAAAACGGCTATACTCTTCCACAGGGGTACACCAAGAGGGGAAGTGAGCCTTTCAACAAAATTGCTGTGTAATAAGGGTATGTTTGTGGTAATAGGAATTGCCTCACAACAAGGAACACGCTTTTTGGGCTGGAAACATAATTCCACCATAGCTCTCAAGATAAGGGTGCACAACAAGGCTCAGTCTTAAGCAACCACGGTTATTGTTTTCCTCCGCCAGATTTGTATCAAGTAGTTGGATAAAAAGATTTACACACAACTTCGCGGGAGTAACCATACACGCACAACAAAAGCCATGATTAGCAAAGGAATAGAGGTTCTCTACCGGTGAATGCAAACACGCAATTTTCTCTGCTTTTCTTGTATGCCAACACAAGAGCATGTTCTACTTGCAAGTCAACTACAGATCCGTATGACTTCATCAAATATGATATAATGGGAGCACACACGTCTCTCCTTTATGTCCCTGCAGATAGTGGGCCAAATACAGCAAGTAACTCGACAAGCTGTACATCGTTCTGGCAACAGAATGTACAACAAGGAGTTTCCTAAGTGACCCTTAACTACCTGTCCTGAAGAAGGCAGCCAACTTGGATAAGTGCTACTCAAACAGTTCGACTGACTAGTGTGGATGTGCCTAACAGAAACTACACAGTCTTGCTATCAGTACATCCAAATCAGCCGTGAATTTCAATGTATGCGCATGCCTGGTAGGTTAAATACTCTACATTCATCAACCGATACTTTAGTCATTCTAGTAATGTTTATAGCGCGAGTGACAGAAAAAAACAAATTATCTCTTTTCTTTTTAATTCTTCCACGCCATTTCTTTATGAACAGCGTGTTAATCGCCTATATCCTTGCCACTATCCCCATAAGTCAGAAATATTTTCTTCCTTAAAGTACAAACCTAATCCCAGTAACTTTCAGTTATAAAACAGTGTCACCAAAGCGGGGTACTTATAATTTCAACAAAACAGCAACAGAAAAATGAGAAGTCAGATGCAACTGGCGCAAGAGTCATCCATTTAGGTGTAGGGGAGAGAACGTAGATGAGATTGATGAAGTGTCTGAACCGTGGCAAGTGTAGGAGCTATGCAAAAAGGGAAGGGGTTAGAGGGTAGTAAAGAAAAGAGTGGAAAATGGGATTTGGCACAAAGAGGATAAGGAACTATATATGTTTGATGGAAGAAAAAGCAGAGCAGAATAGGAGCGTTACAAGAAAGGATCGAGGGGGAGGACAACCATGGACAACATTTAAATGCAAAACAGAAGTGGTGGCGTGAGAGCTGAGAATCAAAAGGAGAGCTAATGCTAATGAAGAGCAGCGTGGGAGGAGAGCTACCAATGAGTGGGAGGGCGATGGGGAAGGAACTTTAGCAGAAGAGCAGAATTGATAATAGTCTACGGGTGAGCGAGAACAAGCAGGGAGTTTCAGCAAAAAGGAAGAGCACATTCAAGGCAAGAGAACATTATGCTCAGAAAAGGCATCCAGAAGACCTGAAACTAAGGCAAAGAGACATGTTTCTAATATGATATGAGTCGGAAACTGACAAGTGCTGGCAAGAGAAGACATGTGAGCAGAGAAACCCAGAAGTTATCAAAGATCACACCAGGATTGCGTGAAGAAGGAATGAGAGCAACAAGAGTGGAAGGGGACACGCAGAGGGGAGAGATGGCTATATAGAGAAGGGGAGCGAGGAACACGGATTCCAGTTTTAGGCAAACTACGATGTGATGAGCGAGAAGGTACTAAAATAAGACAACTAACTGTGGTGGAAAAGCACCATGTATGGGCCAAAATTAAGCAGTGCAAGGATGCTTGCAGACTTGCTCCGATTCTAGAATGCCAATCCACTTAACACGCACTATAACAGGGGTATCCAAACCTGCAGCTCTCCAGAAGATTTGGACTATGACCCTGCATTATCCCTGGTATCCAGTCTTTCCATCGAAAAATGTTTCATCAAATTAAAATCCAAGGAAAATTATCCATTGAAATGCATTTCCATCGAAATGCATATTCATTGAATACATTTTGATGGATGGGTTGAGGAAAGGGTTCATTTTTAATTTTTGAAAATTGGGTTTGGCAGGGGATGGGGGAGAGGACCCGCCCCCAATAAAAAATAAATATCACAAGTTATTAGGGAGCTGTCCAGCGCTGAAATGTATTAAATATTTCAGCATTGGACAAGGGTTACATTTTTAAAGTGGGGTTTTGGAGAGGGGAGCTTGGGGAGGAACCCCCCACCCCAATAAACAATAAATACACCAAGTTACAGAGAGCTGTCCAGTGTTCAAAATATAGAATTCAGCACTTGGACAACTCCCTGTAACGTTATGTTTCATCGAATTTCCATACAAAAAATGTGAAGTGTTTATATAAGGAAACCCTATTCGATGAAAGGGTTTCGATGCATAAACACTTTGCACTGTATGTATGGAATTCGATGAAACGATTTTTCGTTGGTTGAAATTCGATGGTACTTACCTTTAATGGTAAATATTCTATGGAAAGACCATAAACCATCATCCCTCACCATTGACTTTGCTGGCTATGGCTGATCTGGAGAGCCAAAGGTTGCCGACCACTGCTCTATCAGAATATTTTGCATCACAACACATGAGCAAAAACCAAAAAGGCGATGACAGAAAACTAACTAGCGTTGAAGAAAAAAAAAAAAATTCATTTAAGAGCCACAGCTGCAAGGGGTGGATAAAGCACTAGACTGCGACGAGATTACAACCTGGCCACTTGACTGAAACGCATAGGTGGGCACCAGTAGGGATTGAGACTGACTAGAGCGACAGGCAAACCAAGAGAATAGTGACATGCAATTTGATGAGTACCTCATCCGAGACCCATGCCATGGTATGAAACGTCATCCGCGACCCATGCCGTGATTTGAAAGGTATTACAACTCTAATCTGGGACTAACCGTAGCTCTCAACCTGGCCCTTTGAAGCAGTTTGTCCACAATAGTACATAATAAATCAACAAAATATCAATGAAATAGGTAACCGAACTAACAGCGGTTCAACTCTACAAAAGCACCCTGCACCTGCCTTCCTGTCCAGTAGAGGAGGCAGCTTTTGGTGCCAGGGGGACTACAGCAAAACAAAGGAGGTGATGGCTAAAGGTTTAGAATTAATTGTTCTGGGCACCCCTCCAGACCATCGTTCCTGTGCAGCTCTGCAGATCTCACTGTTCCTGGGCGTCATTCATGGGGACAAGAGGGAGGAAGTCGGGGGACTCGTGCAATGCACTGGGACGGTCAAAACTCGCAACCGGCAAACTTCACTTTTAGTGGCTGTTCAGTGTTTCAGTTCCTCGCGTCTACCGCAAAAAGCAACACTGCGGTTCCTGGACTTTCCTTGCTTCTGGGGTCCTGCACTCTGTTGAGGGGGCTCAGGCTTGTCAGTCCTGCTTCCTGTGAGTCCAGAGGATCTTCCAAAAGCTCTAGGCCAGCTTAAAAGCAACACTCACAATCTGGTGTTCCTCTCCCTGGCTATACGGTTTTCAGCAGCAACTCTGTGGAAATTCAACCAGCTCCAAGATGGATGTCCAGGTGGCTTTCTTTGGAGTTGATTGGTCCCACCAACTCAAGGGGAGAAGTTGTCCTTGCAGGGGCTTCTCTGTCAATGCGAACTTGGCGTTTTGGCACTGCAGCAGGGCTTCAACGAGCAAACCAACAGTCCAGGAGTTGCAGCAGGCGTCTTCTTCAAGTATTTCTTCGGTTCCTTCGTCTGGTGGTCGACTCTGACTTCCAAGCTAAAAGACTTGCCTTTTATTTATTTTTTTCCTATTCATTCCAGCCCAGCTGTCAGTGACCCAGCAGGGTGGCTTTCCTTGCCGGACAGTCAGCCGGCCAATCACCACAGAGGGCATTTGGGTCTCCTAGGAGACTAAGCACATGGTGTTTCAGGCACCTCCTCACTTCCTGCCTACCCCAGACACCCTGAAGCCAGAGGCGGGTTTCACTTGTGAACCCCGCTAAAGGCGAAATGAACAAAGACCAAACCTGGTTTGGCGCGCAGAGCAAATCTCAAGAAGGACCTTTCCACAAAGAAATGGCGAAAAAAGAAGACTGGGCGCCATTTTGACAAAGATGGCTCCCGTGTGTGCTTTACTGTAGCTGGGAACGCAGCCTGCTGTAAAGGCACACCATGGTAGTTCAAAACAAAACCAGTGCTACCAGCCATTCAGTGCGAAAAAGGTTAAAATAAAAAATGTTACATGATAAACTAGACAAAGGGGATACTAGGTAGTCCCTCTATTGTAAGATAGGGTGTGCTAGGTCTAGAAAGTTACAATGGTAAGTAAAGTCAATTTCACTTCACTGCTCTTGGAAACAGTAGTTTATCCAAGAGAAGGTATTTAAACCTTTGGGAAATCTGAGAGACTTCCCTGTGTCACTGCACTGAAGGTGCTGTGTGACACAATGTAAAAGATGATGCCTATGGAATTTGTCAGACACCACAACCAAAAGAAACAGTGTTCAAAATCACAATAAAATACATGAGAGAATGGGAAAAAGGGTCACACTATCTTCAGGTAAAAAAAAATCAAGTCCTCAAAATCCAGCAAAGTTGCTAGGGGTCTCTAAGGTGGAGGAAATTAGCACATTTATGAGAATTCTACCTAACACACAGCAACAAACCACACAGCCTTACACAACAGCACACAATGGATACCAATACCACACCAAAAAGCTCAGCGAACAGTGTTCACCGAACTGAAGCTGCCAAAAACACATCTCAGTTCCCTTGCTCCTTCTCCAAAGGTTGTCCTACTAATGTATTCCACTCCGGTGGTGATAGTGTGTGGTATAAATAGCCTTTAACATTAACATTCTATTCCCAAAAGTCTGTGCAGACGGTAAAATGTCAGCCTCCTGGAAAAAGTCCCTGCTAGTCCCCATAAGTGACCTGGTACATTTTAGAATACTAGCAATGCTAGATGTTACCGGGAAAATCTTCGCCTCTCTGGTGCTGAGAGAATTGACTAATTGGGTCACCTCAAAAAAGATATTAAATAAGTTTCAAATGGGATTTCGACCACCAGGTACAGGGACAGACAGCTGTCTCCACTTGATAGACTCCCTGATACTGGAATCTAAGAACAAAAGAAACTCATATTTGTATGTCACTATCGTGGACTTTAAAGCTGCTATCGATACAGTAGACAGGGTTAGGCTTTGGCCCAAAATGCATGGATTAGGCTGCCCGGACCAACTATTGCGTGCTGTGCAGGAATTCTATGAGAACACCACAGTCCAAGTCAGATTTGACAGTAGGGGCGCCTTCACGCCCCCCAATCCAACTAACAGGGGAGTGAAATAGGGCTGCGTGCTGGCACCCCTGCTGTTCAATATTTACATCTCGGTCCTGCCGTCGGAACTAATGTGTGTGCACAATTGTCCCCCTAGACTGTACAGAGAGAGTGTGCTGTACGTATCGTACGCAGATGATATAGTGCTGTGTGACCGCACTTTCTCTGGCATTGGTGATCAATTATGATAAAACCAAAGTAATGCACTTCTAACACAAAGAAACGCCTATACTTAAATTGATAATCTCGGGTAAAGGGTTGCCAAATTTAAATATCTGGGTATCCAGTTGATGACCAACAGTGATTACCAGGGCATTATTGAGGAAAAGAAAGGCGGTGGTCTTAACGGCCATGATAGCCAGATACGTGAATGAATGTGCAGGGTACAGCATGACTGGAATCTTAATGCTGTACAAGCAATGTTTCTGTTCAACTGTGTTATATGGCCTGGATGCACTGTGTTTGAAAGACTTGCACTGGTTGAAGGTCCTGGAGGGAAAGTTCAGGGGGCGAATACTGGGGCTGGGCCCCAGCATTTCCATAGAATTGAACTGGGCCTTATTTCACTTCCTGCATTGGCACTAAAAAGAAGGTGTTATATATTAAATCTCAAACAAATCCTATATGCCCTCTACTAAAACTACTAGGAGAAGGAGTCGAAGCAAGGACAACCAATACATTTGCACAGCTGGCGGACAAAACATTTGAAAAGGTGGACTGGAATCTGAATTGGGACCTAGACTTTCAAACGCTTCAAAAACAAATTTGTGACTAAACTAGAAAGATGTGACTGGTCAGCTAACTTTACGTCCTTGATGAAATTAAAGTGCTACCCAGAAATTGTAAAGTTAATCCACAAATACAGGGTCCCTCAGAGCTACTCGACATTGTGTCCGGCTCCTGTATTGCAGCGATTCATATTGCTACTGAGAATTAATAAACTCCCAGTGTTGTCAAACATAGGCCCAGAACTTGGAATGGACCAAGATGAACGAACATGCCATATATGCAAACAGAATGGGATTGAAGAAACTGCACGACATGCACTGACGTAGTGTCGTGAACTTGGTCCGCTGTAAATGAATATGCTGGGTAGCCTACTTCACAATTACAAAAGCATAAAGGGAGAGGCATTTTGGTGCCATTGTTCAAATACCGAAAGTAAATTTGTGCACACTGCACTTTAGAACGTTTGGAGGAAGGTAAAGGAACTTATGAACTAGTAAAACCTGAATGTTGATGACTAAGAATACATGGGGGACAGTAAACAATGATAAAGTATTAAGTATGGTGCCAATGTATGAATGTATTCATTTGGTTTTATTCAGGTGAAAGTATGGATTCAGAGTGCGGTTTTAGGATTTTTAGTAATTTTTTTAATGTAAATTATATGTCTTGTGGTAGTATATTTGTGTAAATGTGAAAAGTTCTTAAGAACTAATCATAATAAATCAAACAGCTAAGTAAGTCATCCACAAATGGCAGAAGAAAACAGGCATAGTTGCTTGGGAATATTTCTACTGCTCCATGGATGTAGGTGAAGGTAAAGTGCACAGCCAAGTGCAGTTGTGGCAGTGTTGTGGCGGAGACCATACCCTTAGGTGAAGTAGAAAAATCATGCTTGAGTACTGTGTTGGAGGTCTGTTGTGAAAACTACTCCAAGTCCCTCCTCCCTGTTGGCAGCATCTCAGGAGGAAGAGGTGGACACTATAAAAACCAACACGCAGCGCAAAGCGCACAGCCAAGTGCAGCCACAGCATCTTCTGATGTATGCGCTAAGAAGCAAGGCAAGTAGGAGGAACACTATACCAGGGGGGAACTCATCAAGACAATGAGATTAATTATAACAGTACACATCATACCCACTCCCAACAAATATTTATGAACCAAGCACCTGGTTTTGGAAGGAGTAGGTCTCTCTCAAATATTGGCAAGTTTAAGGGGACAACAAAAATGACCAGCTTTTTTTGCTAGAGTGCAAGAACATAAAATCAAGATGATAATGCAGAGTGATCTGGAATTGGAGTCCCCTGACCATAATCAACAATATGTTTGTACAGATATGGGAGTGCCGGCTTTGTCAAATGAAGGAGACACCTCTGCATGCACGCTTACATCTTCCTTGCACTCACGTGCGGCTAATATGGAGTCGAATAAAAATGTGTCAACCTATTGCAGGATTTACCAGACTTACTTAAGGATACAACACTGATAAATCAATTTAAGGATGAATGAATGTAGCGAAAAGAATGAACAGCAGCAACAGGGCCAACTAGGAGAAAATGCAATTTCAGCGTTACATTTTGTCCCTCTTTAGTACGTCTTTATGAAAATATTAGCCATGCTATGAAAGACACTAAGGGTGTCCTCAGAACAGCAAATAGCAAACTAAGCTTTCTAGAGGGATATGGGAGGGCTAAAAGAGGAGGGAAGGAAAGACGGAAAGTGTCAGTCCATTACAACAATATCGACTACAACGGTATCTCATAGGAGTTTATGGACAACTCACAATACGTTGAGAAGTGATCGAATAGATATGCACCGAACTGACAGGGAAGAGACTAGTGCTGTGGAAAGATCACCCATAAACACAAACGATAGTGGGAGGTCGGCTCTGAGATTTATAAAGAGAGAGGATGAGCCTCGAGTAGATCAATTAAATAGGCTCTGTCTAAGCAACTCCAAAAACACAGAGCAAAAAAGCAGGAAACAAAAACCAGAAATATCAAAAATCAAGTGGGGCTCACAAAACTTCCTGAGGGATCGAAGGCAACAAAACGGCAAACCCGGAAGTCAGAGAAGACACAAGTATTGCGAATGAAGTGCCAGAGGAAGTACCAAAACCAAGGAAGAAAAATAAGCGATTGCTAAATACTCTCCCTAATGTTAACCAAAGAAATACAGAGGGTGCTATATTGCCCTTTTTACAGGAAACTGGTCCTGCGGAGAGGTCCTTGGCACTGTATGAACTGTCAACCCATGACGATGTAGAGGTGCTACAGGGTGCTGCTAGTTTTGCGAAGTCTAGATACTTCATTGTTATAAGAGAAAGGCATTAATATGGCAACTATTTTAAATAAGCCACTAATCATACACAAATAGAACAAGGGCCATGTTAACCAACAAGATCACAATGAGCCACTGTTAGAAGTGAATATAAATGAGCCACGTTTATAACTGAGTAGAAATAGTAGCATTAACTTTAAGTCAAACAAATATGTGGGGAAAGATCAGGATAATTACAATAATTACAAACAGCATGGAGTATTTGGACAACTCAGGCTAGAACTTGTTTTAGGAAACAATACAGTAAGTGTGCTTAATCGAGCCAACATTTTGGGCCTTTTCAGAATATACCCAGTTTAAGAAATATCTATTAGGGTGACTTTGAACATGTCGAATTTGAGGACCCATTTAGGACTGATTGAGTCCAACTGCATGTGAGCTCAAAATGTGTCTATATTATCATCTGAGAAAGTGGCTTTACTATCTACGGGATAGGATCTATATAAAAAATAAGGACGTATATAGCATAGACAATAAACTGGCTTATGGCAAGCCTCTCTCTATTGGTTAGACTGAGCTAAAACAAACACCACAGGTCCGAGTCATCAAGATTCAGACTGGTTATGTGTACTTTGGTTAACCAGAAGAAGGACGCGGACTACAGTAGGTCATGATTCAAGGGCATTTATTTAAACCAAAAGGAAAAATGCCTATATGGCCCTATTGCACCGTTGTTGGGGTTCCCAGTCTTAGTATAAAGCACATGTATCTGTTTCACATAGGGCGTGTGCCCGTTCCTTTCGTTCAGGCTCTTGTGCTTCTGTCAGCTTCTCCAGCCTTGGCATACAGTGTTTGTACGATATGATATGGCATTTATAACGCGCCCATACACAAGTGTTTCAAGGCGCAACGAGGCAAGGGAGGGGGCACAAAGGGAGGACAGACAACGATCCTACTAAGCAAAGTGTCATTCAGATCGTACAAGTGGATGGGATGGGGGAAGGGGAAAGTGCGGGAGGGGGGGAAGAGAGTGCAGTGCATGGGAATAGAATAATAACAAGTAAAAGCAGCGGCCAGCAGGTGGCAAGTGCAAAGCTAAGTGCAGAAATCAGGTGTCAAGTGCTGGTAGTGGTACTGTAGGGATCCAGAAACAGTCCCCAAGTGCAGGGTATGCCAGGCAGGCAGTGCAGGTGTGTGAGAATGGCGGGGGAGGGACCTGGGCCCGAGATCAGAGGGTGATCAGGTAACCGGTGCAGTTTCAGTTTCAGCCAGGAGGTCAGCAGGGGAGAGAAGGAGAAAAAGCAGAAGCAAAGAGAAAGGTTTTGGAGGTGCTTCCGGAACCGGAGATGGTTCTCCTCAAGTTTCAGGGAGTTAGGGAGGCTGTTCCAGAGAGAGGCACCAGCCGAAGAAAGATCTTCCACCAACTCGTTGCTTAGAGAAGCTACTGACCCTGAGGGAGTTGGAGGCGGATGAGGAAAGAGTTTGAGAAGGAAGATATTTAGGAAGAGAGTTGAAGGTATTGAGGCCCCAGGCCCCAGAAGGCCTTGTGGACAATGCAGAGGGTTTTGAACGTAATCCTTGCAGCCACTGGGAGCCAGTGCAGAGATTTCAGTCCTGGAGAGATACGATCCCTGGGCTTGAGGCCAAGGACAAGTCTCGCAGTCCTGTTCTGGATGAGTTGCAGAGGGCGGATAGTAGAGGCAGGCAGATTTAGAAAGAGGCTGTACAATAGTCCAGCCTAGAGAGAACCAGAGCTCTGGAGACAATGAACTGCTGGGGGAAGGAGAGGAAAGGAAGAATACCTCTGAGAAGGTGCAGCTGGTAGTGTCAGACGTCAGAGATGTGAGGAGAGAAAGAGTGTAGAGTCAAAGATGACCAAGGTTTTTAGCCTCGCAGGTGGGAGCTCGAAGAGGGCCAAGACAGGCCAGCCAGAGAGCGACAGGAAAGGAGGGAGTGGGTGTGCTGATGAAGAGAATCTCCGTCTTACTGGCATTAAGGCAGAGGTCACTGGCGGCACACGCTGGATAGCAGACAGTCAGTGAGGAGAGATGGAGAAGAGGTGGTCGAAGGTAGCCTGAAAATGAGCAGAGTGTCATCCGCACAGCACTGAAGGTTGGGGCAGAGAGCGGCAATGCAGTGGGCAAGAAGTACCAGGTATTGGTTGAACAGCCAGGGATAAAGTTAGACCCCTGGGGGACACCACAGGTATAGAAAAAGATAGCGGAGAGGAAGGACCCAAGTTGGACCTGGGAGGGTCCATCACAGAGGAAAGAAGTATCTCTTTCACTCCGTGTTATCTGGGCAGTGTGCCTGTTGCATACTCTCAGGCTTTTGTTGGTTTTAGCAACCTTGGAACCCAAGGTTCATAGCCTTCTCTGGCGTTCTCACAGGGAGAATTTGCTTCCTTGGTGGTATTCATCCAAGCGGCAAAGAAACTTGCCGTATGGAGCTCGGGGACCCGGGCTCTTTTCATTTGTCTGGTCTCAGTTGTGGAGTGTCAGGCCCACCACTGTTCTCCAGTGGACCTGCCACCATTGAGGACAGATGTTTTCCAGTCTCCATTCCTCTCCTGACCAGAGCCTCTTGCTCAGTCAGCATGCCCCCCCCCCCCATCAGCCTCTAGCAAGCAAGTGGAATTTCTCCCACACCACCGTTGGTTCTGTTGCAGCTCAACCCCCCAGGACGTCGTCTCTGCAGAGGCTTGCCACTGTGTGCCGGTTATTCTCCTCCCTTTATAGGAGTGTCTCTTGCATTTGCAGTCTTTCCTATTCTTATACACGTCATCAGTATCAAAAGAATTGGGTCCGTCTTCTTGGACTATGGCATTCAGATGATGTTCAGCATTACCTGAAGCCGACAGAGTGCAAGAAAGTTCTTTGTTATCTCCCATTATGAATATAATCAGCAAAGTCTTTTCCAAGCCTATATAGGCAGAAGTGGTGTTACGGACTGGGAGTTCCTGATCGGAGTGGGAGTCCTTGTCCCCAAGAGGGGAGCCACTCTCAGTGATTTCTCACTTGCCCAGACCCCTAAGGGGGAGTCTTGCTTAGTGGGTTCACCTCCATAGCCTCAAAGGGGGTGGCTCCCTTCTGGGGAGAAGGGACACATTGTCCAGATTCGTCACAGACAGTACCTAATGTTCTGTTCTAGGGGCAAATGACTGGTGGGATTCAATATAAACTATGAGAAAATAATATCAAATTAGTCTCTTGGAATACTAAAGGCAACAACCTTTTATTTAGGATAGCCAGTGTCTGAATCATTTGATCAGATTATTAATTAACAGGAGTTTAGTCAAAGGAAATGCCTCTCCCGGATGGTTACTGCACCTTTCTGCAACCTGCCCGACAAGGACCACGTTGGTGGCCATTCGGTGGGCTAATCACTGCAGTCAGAAGTGATATTGGAGCAGATTGTACAAGATGGGAGTTATACGTGTTAATTGTAAATCTATACTGGAATCCACTCAAGAAGGATGGTACGGATATAATGGAGGGTATTGCAGAAATTCTGATGGAATAGTTCGCTAACAGGTTATGACGGAAGTAGATGGAAGCGGAGGCCAGATGTGAAAGGGATTGGGAGTACCGGACAAGCCCAGATCAGGACAGAGGCGCAGAAATGCCCCCACACCCCATCTGGGGAGATTATGCAAACCCAGCGCCTCACTTCGAGACAGAAATGCCAACTAACCAATCCACTAACAATTTCACCCTCTGCATGCACCTCTCATACTCCAAACCAAACACAACCACAAACCCACAGCACAACAAACCGCACAAACCTCACTACATTGCAACAACAAAACATAAAACACACAGACTCACAACAAACAGTACATGACGACTACCGGCCGCAAACACCCCAGACCCAGCCAATGGACCCACTGGGCTGAGGCCACCAACAGTACATCGCTGCTCTCTTGCACTTTTCCAGCTTCCTCCCACTAACTCACCCTCCCTTTATCCCCCTCTTTCAGAGCTGCCAGAGCACCAGGGACCACTCCGGTGGTGATAGTGCCTTGTACAAATGTCCTTTAACATTAACAGGTCCTCAGGTGAAATATTAGTAAAGGTGGATCTCAACTCCTGATTGTAACAAAGCATTAGGCACTAGACCCACATTTGAGAAGGGTATTGAATGTTCGGGGAATCTGAATGGATTGCCGTTTTGAAGGAAGACTTATGCTGTCTCAATTTAGAATTTGCAAAGGATAGAATAATGAATCATAAATGGCAGAGGGGGTAATTCATGCTCCACTACTAATTATATGTCTGCCCCCGAACCAGGAGAGATAAATGCAGGGGCTTCTATACGCAATCTACTGATGTAAGTGACCGTTCACTCTTGGTTGCCTCTTTGTTTGGGGTTGACAAGTCTGAAGAGAAAAGGGTGCGTGAAGATTTGTTGATCAGTAATGCAGGGAATAGGATAATATGGTGACCACTGACTGTGCAAAGCTGATGGGCCTCTATGACAATTTAGATAAGGTAGATAAAGAATGTATTTCCTCTATCACTTCATTTTCTTCCTTCTTTAGGAACTCGGTAAATCAGTTGATGGGAAACAGGAAAACACATTGATTTACGGGGTTGGGGGTGTGAAGAGGCATGTATTTAGTGATAGGGTTCAAGAAGAAAAAAGGAAATTGAAGGGAAATTTGCAGAAGTTAAAGCTTAAGTTAAATCCAGAACAAGACCTGAAGCAACATTTTTAAAACGGGCTAAAGGCACATAAGATAATACTTTGACAGAGTGATGGAGAGAAAATCCTGAAGATACAAGTAAAAAATAAAATAAAACCAAACTCAGTGCGTATGGTCGTTAATAAATGAAGATCAAGAAAGTAAGCAAGTTAACCCTATTTCAGAACAGACCTGGGAATCCCAGTTAGGAAATCTTTACGATTATCCTGGTGAAATAGGGGATGACTCTGTAATGTGCACCATGAAAACTGTGCAATGTGTTTTGATCAGGATTATTTATTTAACTTGATCTAGGGGACCTATCCATTCAGAGCTGCAGGGGCAGATGGGCTATCTAACCATGTGCTAAAAAGAGATCCTCAGCTGTGGTCATCCATCCTGTTAGTTCTTAATAGAAATATAAATGCTAGCAGGGTAATACCGAAATCATGGAAACGTATTTGCTGCACATATTCAAGAAGGGTGTTGGGTCACTCCCAATTAACGATAGACCTATTGCCCGCTTAGGTTTGTGGGAAGCAAAATCTTCTCATCCATCATACTTAGAGATATTAGTGTATGAGCCGTGGAGGCCAACCGTTTGGACAAAAATCAGTCCAGGTTTCATAAAGGCACACAACTAAACGGCTTGATACAGAGTCTGCTTTTGAGGATGAGTTGCATAAAGAAACACTCTATACATGCCGCCTTCATAGATTTGTCTTCGGCATTGGAGAAAGTGAGCCGAGACAAACTGCGGAGGACATTGGTAGAATGGAATATACCAGCTACAGCTACACTGTTGGAAATTCTTAGGGCTATGCATACAAATACTAAGGCCAAGATATGGTTGGATGGAAGAGGACATATGACCATGGTCATTAGCACAAGGCCTGAGACAAGGGTGTGTTTCAGTGCCAGACATTTTTAATCTGTACCTATCAGATATAGGTAAAGTCCTGGGCAATGCTAAAGCCTTTTCCCCCGTATTGGTACATGTTCTTTTCAATACTTGGCGTATGCAGACGGCTTGACTTGGTGATCCTGGATCTAACCACAATTGGTCTGCAACAAAGTTTAAACTCAATAGCCAGCTGTATTAAGGAACAGGAGCTGGAGGGCAGTGCCAGCAAATAAAAAGTAATGCGCAGTAGGAATCAATGGTATAAGAAGGAATTTGTTTGGAAAATAAATGGAATTAGGATGGAAATAGTGAATCATTATACCGATTTAGGATATACAACTGACAAAATACAGGGGCCCATGTTGATAAACTTAGGAATATGGGGTATGCATTGTTCAAATGAAAAATAAATGACTATGCAACAGATCTGGGCAATTTTCACTGTTGCACATATTAAAATATTCTAATGCAAAGGTGGTGCCTATTATTACCTACAATATGGACATTTTGTTTAGAACGAAAGATGAGCTGTGACAAAAACGGAAGGGGGTGATTTGGAGGAGAGTTCTCCCTCTTCCAAACTCACTACCTATGGTGGTTCTGAGATATGAGTTGGATCTCCGGTTCCCCTGTTAGTCAAACAAAATGGAAGATCTTATAGTTTTATAGAAAAATTGTGAATCCGCCTGTTAATTCCTGGGTGTTACGCTCACCTGGTTCCCAGGGGGGCGTCGACCGGAACTGGGCCGCTGTTGTTTCCACCAGCGTGACGTGTAGCGCCGAGATGACTGACTGGACTGGCCCGCTCAGCCTAGCTTGTCTGGCTCGCAAGAATATTCTTCTGCAAAGGAGAAGAGGAATTAACCACCCGTGGAATTGGGTGTCAACCCACCTTCCCCCACTCCCGTTGTCTTCCCACAGATCACTCTTGATGTCCCCTCCTTAGTCTCACCTGATGGTTTGGAAGGATGAGCTCTCCATCCTGCGTTGACCGCAGGGGCGCGTTGATGACCAGTTACTTCACTGGCGTAGAGGAATTGGTGAGTTCCAGTATTGACTCTAAAGGCCAATTGTTCATAAGAGTTCAAATGTCTGATCTTCACTCTGTCCGATTCCTTGCAGGTTGCCGATTAATCCACTCGAAGATTTCCAAATGGCACTTGGTAAGATTCAGGTAAGTCTATTGTGGTTTTCCCCTTAGGGGCCGGGGTATGGCGATGAAGCAGAGTTGACTGTGCCGAACCGAGATGAGGTGAGATCCCCGTGGTAAATCAGGTAAGTTTTGTGGGGGGGTAACTGGTATTGTCTTTGCTTTCTCCCCTTAGGGGCCGGAGATGAAGCAGAGTTGACTGCGCCGACCCGAGATGAGGTGAGGTGAGGTGAGTACCTCCCGTGGTAAATCAGGTAAGTCCTTGGGGGTAGCTTGTATAGCCTTAGAGAGTCCCCTTGCTCACCTTGCTGTCTTTGTCTCCTTAGGTGTCGGAGGGCGGCCGCGAGATGGAGAGAGCGTGATGGAATGCTGAAGTACCGCCAAGCAGGCGAGTTCAGCGCGGCGCCGTAGGAATGCGAAGCGATGCTTCAAAGACTTCTGTCTTTCAGTTCCGTGGCGAAATGGATCAGGATTCAGGTAAGGATTAAAGTTAAAACTCCTGTTCTAACCTTTATCCTTTTCTTCTTGTTTCAGGAGTCCCAGGACTGAAGCGGGTGTGGCTGAAGACTGGAGCTGCTGAAAACACGGTGAGCGTTACGCTGCAGCAAGCAGAATAACGCGAAGCACGTGTGGCTGTCCGGGCGTGGTTTAAATAGCCTTGGAAGAAGATCCAGTTAAGTATTCTTCCACAGCCCCACCCAAGTAACAAAATAGTCCCTTCAGTAAAATAGTCCCTCCTAAGCCTCATTTGGCTTGAGTCTTCATGCAGCATGGTCTGCCTCAGGGGAGTATGCAGCATGGTCTGCTTCAGGTAAGTTATCAATAATGAGCCTGGCGCCCATGGCGCCAGGACTGACTTTACCTTTATGAGCCTGGCGCCATAGGCGCCAGGACTGCACCCAAACAGTCCCTAACTGGGGCTTTTGGGCATGCTCCAAGTGGCATGATGCCTGCTTCCGGGGCTGCTGGGCCTGGTCTGGTCTTCCGGGGGCAGGCATCATGACACTGGGTTTATTAACCAGAAAGTGTTAAGGAAACGGCACACACTGCAAAAAAGGTGGGTGGACAAGCATTACGATTGGTGCGTTTCACACAATACTATAAATAAAAATCCTTTATTTTATTATGTTACTTAAAGAATTCCCATGCCTTAAATGGATATATACCTTTCTCAGGCTTGGATTAAATATACTGCCCACCCGGGAAGTTATTGGTACTAGTAAGAAGATTCCTAGGTCAGAACAAATCTGCCGCCTTTGCCAGGCTCCTGATAACATCGAGATGTTAAATCATCTAATAAGCGAATGGCCAGAAACGTATACATACCGATAGAAATAGTGTGGGGCTTTTACTAAGTATCTGAGGATTTATGGTCCTGTGCAACTATAGGTTCGGATAGGGTCTGGTGCTTGATTACCACTGATTATCACTGGTAAGTGTCAATGACATCTT
This sequence comes from Ambystoma mexicanum, assembly GCF_040938575.1. Lineage (NCBI taxonomy): Eukaryota > Metazoa > Chordata > Amphibia > Caudata > Ambystomatidae > Ambystoma > Ambystoma mexicanum. Next base: position 91,520,316 of record NC_090936.1, read on the forward strand.
ATCAATTCAAGGACACTTGTGGGGTTTGATAATTGGGGATCATTGTGTACAAAATGGTTTGCCCCGTTTAGTATTTATTTGCAGGTTTTTCTTCCTCTTTCCATATTTGTACAGGCAATGGACAGTGATTTATGATAAAGTTCCTATACGTCTATCATAAAAATTGCATATGTTAAAAATGGGCATAAAACTTGCTGACAACTGAGCGTGCACTTTATATTATGCACTTTTATTTTTTTTAGAATATTCGAGAAGAAATGTTATGAATTTTATGCTAAATACTATTTTTATACGTTATCTTTTAGTATGGTCTATTTTATGGATGTTTTATGAGGATATGATATGTATTTCATGTTTATTTTCTTCCATTTCTTTCTTTGTTAGTCTCTTGGTATAATATAATTGTGTAAGGTTTAATTTATGAAACCAGAACACAAATTTAAAAAATATTTTAAAAAAATACATATCACGGAGTGATTTATTTTAAATATTTTTGGGGGTTATTTATAAAGTGGGATCCTGGCTCAGAAAGAGCGTCGGTCCCTTTAAAAAGGACAGGAAAGAACAATGTAAGAACTGGGGAACTGGTAATGGATAGAGTGAAAATGAAAAAGTTGAGTAAATTATTGCAGTAAGAGAGCACGAATGCCAGGATCCGAGATCTGATCAAGAAGAACAAGTTACTTCTTACCTTGTAACGTTCTTTCGACGGGATGTTCCTCCGACGTATTCCTCATCTTAGATATATCCTTCCAGCTCTGCTGGCCTCGGAAAATTTTTTTTTCAGTAGAGGGCGCTGCGCGTCGACGTCCCTCGAGTCGATGTCCCTCGACAGCCGCCGTATCGACGCTTGACGTCATCCTGCCCATAAAGGCCGCGCGCAGCATCCGTTGCTCAGTTCCGTTTTGAAGCCCACAGTATTACTGTCTGGACTAGACTAATCACCCTGAAGGAGCGTAAGCTGCAACAACAAGGGAAGTAGAACTGCGGGGATGGATGGGAGGGTCGATGAGGAATACGTCGGAGGAACATCCCGTCGAAAGAACGTTACAAGGTAAGAAGTAACTTGTTCTTTGAAGGGATTGTGTCCTCCGACGTATTCCTCATCTTAGATAGGCTCCCATAGCAGTATTCTATATTCGGAGGAGGGAGTACTGACTTCACGCTGTCTTCTATTGATGAATAGAATGTAGTACAGCCCTTCCAAACCTAGTCTCTTGACTAGAGGAGGAATCCAGATTGTAAAAACGTGAAAAGGTATGGACAGACGACCATGTGGCGGCCGCACAGATGTCTTTAACCGGCACGCCTCTTTTGAGGGCCGATGAAGCTGCAATACCTCTGGTCGAATGAGCCCTAAGGTTTTGAGGGGGCTCTTTCCCTGCCAGTTTATAACATTCCAGAATGGCTAGAATGATCCATCTGGAAATGGTCTGTTTAGTTATAGGTAACCCCAGCTTGTGACCTGCGTAACCTACAAATAGCTGGTCTGCCTGTCTTATCCTGGTTAGTCTACTAATGTAAAAACTTAAAGCCCTCCTAGGGTCTAGTCTGTGTAACCTCTCTTCCTCTTTCCCCGGGTGAGGAGGAGGATAGAAAGATGGCAGGGTAATCTTCTGAGAGATATGGAACTCAGAAACTACCTTTGGGAGGAAATTAGGCTTCACTTGAAGGACAACCTTGTCTTTGTGAAATATTGTATGAGGGGGTTTACAAGAAAGAGCTTGTAATTCGCTCACCCTTCTAGCAGATGTGAGTGCTGTTAATAAAACAGTCTTAAGGGTAAGAAATCTTAACGAACAAGAATGGAGAGGTTCGAAAGGTGTACCCATCAGGAAAGTTAGTACTAAGTTTAAATCCCATAGGGGAACTTGGAATGGTCTTGGGGGATAAACATTGGTTAACCCCTTTAGAAACTGTATTACCAAGGGTAATTTGAAATAGGATGGCTCCTCCGCAGTCCGCTTAAAGATAGATAGCGCTGCGAGATAGCCCTTAATGGTACCAACTTGAAGGCCTGAATTTGCCAAATATAGTAAGAAGGACAAAACCATTGGAGTACCACATGAAAATGGGTCGATATTCTGTTCTCTACACCAGCTGCAAAATCTGTTCCAACGGCAGCGGTATAAAGACTTAGTTGCTGGCCTCCTTGCCGAAAGCAACACCTCCATAACATCATCAGGGAGGTCCCAATCCTTGTACCTCAGCCATTCAGAAGCCAAGCGTGAAGGTTGAGGGTTTTGATGTCCGGATGGAGAACCTGACCTCCCTTCTGAGAGAGAAGATTCTCTCTGAGCGGAAGTCGAATTGGAGGGCAGATGGACAAGTCTAGAAGGTCCGGGTACCACGTTCTCCTGGCCCAATCCGGGGCAATTAGGATCATGGTTCGCCGGAATCTTCTCAACCTCCTGATCATTTGAGGAATGACAGGGACCGGTGGGAACGCGTACAGAAGCGGAAACTCCCAGTCCACTATGAATGCGTCTCCCAGAGCTCCTCTCGGAGGAAATTCCCTTGAGCAGAACAGGTCGCATTTCCTGTTTAGGCTGGTGGCGAACAGGTCTACCTGAGGGGTTCCCCAAAGGGCGAAGATCTCTTGAAGGACTTCCTGAGCTAGTTCCCACTCGTGGGAGACTGTGTTCTGCCTGCTCAGAGCGTCCGCTGTCAAGTTCTTCTCTCCGGCTAGGTGAACTGCCGATAGAGAGATTCCTTCTTGGATTGCCCAAAACCAGAGCAGCATCGCCTCTCTGCACAGGGCTAGTGATCCTACGCCTCCTCTTTTGTTGAGGTAGTGCATGGCCACCGTGTTGTCCGTCATTATCAGGACGTTTTTCCCCTGTACAACCGGCAGGAAAGCCTTCAACGCAAGTCTGATGGCTCTCAGCTCTAACAGGTTGATGTGTAGTCTGGACTCCGATGGAGACCAACGACCGCTGATGGTCAAGTCGTTGGCGTGGGCTCCCCACCCCGTGAGTGAGGCATCCGTGACTACTGTTATCTCCGGCCAGGGTTGCCAAAACTGTTCTCCTTTCAGAATGTTCTCCTGACAGGCCCACCACTGAAGGTCTCGAGCCACCCTGCCGGGAACCTGAAGAAGATCTGTCATTCTCCCTGAGAATTGTGACCACTGAGTCCTCAGTGCCCACTGGAGGGATCTCATTCTCAGGCGAGCCTCTGGCACAAGGAAAATGCAGATGCCATGAGGCCCAGCAACCTCAAAAAGTCGAAGGCTGGGAGATGTTGGGCATGTTGGAACTTGGTAACCATCTGTAGAATATCTTGAGCCCTCACCTCTGGTGGCGAGGCTTTTCCCAGGGAAGTGTCCAGGATCGCTCCTATGAACTGGAGTCTCTGCGATGGTATCATTTGAGACTTCTTTAAATTGAGGGAGAAGCCCAGTTTGTGAAGGGAGTAGCACACGTGATTTAGCTGGATCTGAGCTTGCGCCAGAGAAACAGCCCTGATCAGCCAATCGTCCAGGTAGGGGTAGACGTGAATCCCTTCCCTCCTTAGACTTGCAGCCACTACCGACATTAACTTGGTGAAAACCCTCGGGGCGGAGGTCAGCCCAAATGGCAGTACTCGAAATTGATAGTGAGAGTTGCCAATTGCGAACCTCAGGTATTTCCTGTGTTTGAGATGGATAGGCACATGGAAATAAGCGTCCTGAAGGTCCAGAGATACCAACCAGTCCTGGAACTGAAGGGCCTGGAGGATCTGAGAAAGAGTGACCATCTTGAATTTGTCTTTTCTGAGTAATTTGTTCAATTCTCGCAAGTCCAAGATGGGTCTCAGTCCTCCGTCTTTCTTCGGAATGAGAAAGTAAGGGGAATACCAGCCCTTGTTCCTCTCCGCTACAGGTACCGGTTCTATGGCACCTTTCTCTAGCAGGTCTGAAATTTCCTGCAAGAGGAGCGGATCTGGAACTTTGAGAGCTGATCCCCGGTGGATGACTCTGAGGTGTACGTAGGAAAGGCAGGCAGTAACCTTGGCCGACTGTTTCCAATGCCCAAGCATCTGACGTGATAGCCTGCCATACCGTCAGATGTTGAGTCAACCTGCCTCCTACAGGTGTCCTGTGAGGGGAGTCCTCAGAGTGGTTTTGGGGCGGCTGATGCAGATGCCGATGGTAAAGAGGCACCTGCTGTTGCTGCGGCTTTAGAGTATCTACCCCGTCCACCTCGGGTAGTTCTTCTTTGACCCCTTTGAGTCGGTCGTCCTCTACCTCTTCCGAAAGAGGAGTAGAAGCGAAAGGACTTGCCCCTCGCAGAGGTTCCCGTGGGACGAAAAGGAGTCTGACGGATTGCAGCTCCTAGGGATTTTGCTGCTGCTTTTGAAGTTTGCAGTTTCTCTAAACTGTCATCCGCCTTTTTCCCGAACAAAGAAGAGCCATCAAATGGCATGTTCAAGAGCCTGGCTTGCACATCTGGGGCAAAACCCGACTTTCTCAACCAAGCGAACCGCCTGGTTGATGTACTTGCCGCCATTGCTCTGCTGATACTGTCAGCCGAATCAATGCCCGTCTGGAGGGATTCGCACATAGCGTCTTTACCGTCCTGTATAATATTCAGGAACGCATCCCTTTCTTCTCCCTCCGGGATGCAGTCAGCCGCTGTAGAAGCACATTCCCAAAGTGTATGGCTGAACCTAGCAAGGGTGCAAGTAGCATTAACAGACTTTAACGCCATGCTACATGCTGAAAAGACTTTCTTTGCCATAGCATCATACTTTTTATCGTCCCTATCCTGTGGGACTGTAGGATAAGCCGTCTTGACATCGGTAGAGGATGCTGCTTGTACCACCAGACTTTCTGGGGATGGATGTTTAGACAAGAACTCTGGGTCTGTGGAAGATACCCTGTATTTTGCAGACAGTTTTTTATTTACTGCTGGTATTACATCTGGGGTTTCCCAGTTTGTCATGATCTTTCTCTGAAGAGCTTTATGAAAGGGCACCACTGGATCTTCTTGTGGGCCTTTATCAAGAATATCCGTGAGGTCATCTTGCTGAAAAGATTGTGAAGGTGTAGACCACCCCATGAACTCCGTAATCCTGGCCATTAAGGCTCTGTAGGGAGTTTCAGCATGCTCCCCCGGGTCTGGTTTAGCAATATCCACCTCATGGGAAGTGTCTAACCCACTTGCCTCATTTAAAGAATCATGAAGATCCTTTAATCTGCGCTCTTCAGAGGAAAATTCCTCTCTAACCGGGGTTACAGGTCCCTGTAACTCAAATGTGTCTTGTTCAGACAAATCACCCTCTTCTAAAATTGAGGATATAGTTCTCAATTGTTCTGAACTCATAAAGGGAGTAAATCCCATTTCCAAGGCAGAGGGTGCCGACGTTGTCATAATTGGCCTCGAGAGTGTCGATGTTGTCGACGGCTTCGAGCGTGGCGTCGAAAACAGAGGTGGAGGCCTCGAGGACCTCGACAGAATTGGAATTCTACTCGACACTATCGACGCCATCGACGTCGAGGGCCTGGGGATCGTCACTGGATGTGTGGACACCGTGACTTTTCTCGGCGTCGACGCCGGTGTCGAGGCCGGCGTCGAGTCGACAGACCCGTGTGTCGAAGGTCTCCTCAACAACGGCGTCGAAGACATCGACGTCGACGGAACCGTCGTCGACGGCGTCGACGGAACCTTCGAGGAAGGTTTGGAGGTCATAGTCCTACTCGAGGGTTCGAGACGCACTCGAGAGGTTTCTTTCGCCGGGTACTGCGACTCGCGGCGTTTTTGACCTTCGGGTCTTTCGACCAGAGCATCGCTCTCGGCAGTCTTCGAGGGGGTCAAGGCCGCGTTCTCGAAGACGCTCATCATATTTTTTCTGAATTCCTCCCATTCAGCCCGGGAACTATGTTTCGTGGGGCAAGGGATTCTTTTTGGCGAAACAGAGGAAGAGGAAGACGGAGAAGGAGATCTTCGACGTCTCCTCTTCGAGTGTTTCGATCTCGAGGAGTGAAGAGACCCACTCCGAGACCTGGAGCGTGAATGGTGACGAGGAGACGAATGTCTCGACTTCGTCGACGAAGAAGAAGCTTTAAAAAAGTCTTACCTTTCTCCAGCTTCCCCCTACGCTCCTTCAGGGCCTTAGCTGTCATGGACATACAGTCCTCGCACTCCGAACAATGGTGTTCGGCTCCCAAGCACCACAGACAATTTCTGTGAGGATCGGTCAACGACATCTTTTTTCCACAATCTCGACATTTTTTGAAGCCGGATCGAGGAGTTGTCGGTTCCGACGAGGAAGCCATCGTGTACGGTATCGAATAACTCGAGGTAAATAGTATTTATTAAACTAATAACTGAGCAACGGTATTCCGAGGCACCGAGTAGCGCGGAAAAACGGAACTGAGCAACGGACGCTGCGCGCGGCCTTTATGGGCAGGATGACGTCGAGCGTCGATACGGCGGCTGTCGAGGGACATCGACTCGAGAGACGTCGACGCGCAGCGCCCTCTACTGAAAAAAAAAATTTCCGAGGCCAGCAGAGCTGGAAGGATATATCTAAGATGAGGAATACGTTGGAGGACACAATCCCTTCGAAACATGATTTTGCGAATAGAGGAGTCATTCGCATTAGGATTTACCAAGGTGTGGGACACAGCATCAGAGATTCGGATGAGAACATGATGCAAAGGAAGGATCGTGAGGTGTAGATCATGGCCATGCATAGGCGCCCCAGGACCATAGAGTCTGCACATTTTCCTCCTTTTTTTGGAAAGAGTGACATGTGATTGTTTCGGTTCTAAGGCATCGGTATGTCCATCAGCAGAAAATCAGCGTTTTACATGTCCCTTTTACTTTCTTTCAATAAAAGCAAATAAAAAGAGGAAAGAAAGATAAAAGCAAGAAGGGCACAGTGTACCGAAGCAGGATTCATGTTCAGGGCTGAATTTCAACTTCAAGTCTCTAAATTATATAACTCACAAAGGATGTTTATGTCTCTTAAAGCATAAGAGGCCCTGGCTTGGAGCCTAGCGTGGCTTATTTGATCTGCAAGTACATAAAATACAATGGATATTATTGCGAAAACATGATTTTGAAGCCAATTTGGCACTTGGAAATTACAACAGCCCCCAGTAAACACCCACTTGGAGAAGCTGACATTCATTTCAACTGGAAATTATTGGTCATTCATTACTTTGCCCGCACAGCGGTTAGATCCAGGGGGGAGACCACACATGGACCCAGTAAACAGAAGGCAAGTCTGCAATAAAACTCAGAAAAATACAATCCCTACTTACTGAGAGGATGTTCTATATAAGCAGGGCATTGTGAAAGTTCTTACCGCTGTATTAGATGTAATTATCTAAACTACTAATTATATGTGAACAGGCAGAAACACAATGGGCACTGAACATCCTATCCCTGTTCCTGGTTTAATATCAAAGCAATCTCTGAAATGCTTATTTACTGTACAGTACCTTTGGCGGTAGGTTTTCTGTGGATTATTTTGCAACCCATCCACATCCTAGTTTCCCACCACCTGGCTGCCTCATAACACTGCATTATTGGATCCCAGGCATTGGACACTCATTTTGATCTTGATTAGAACTAGATTATGCAGTTCCAGGTTTCAATAACTTTTTGGGGTGTCCATTAATAATAATGCACGAGGGATAAGAAAAATCTTTTTCGACTGATTGGGGCATCGTCCACGGCACTGGTTATCCGAGTCCTTTTGATCACTGATCTGTGAACTTAGACAGTGTTTGGCTTTGTTTAAAGTTTGGTGGGCCAGCGACAAAAAGTAGAGGCAAAGGAAATACAACCATGTTTACTGTACTGGAAAATTCAGTTTCTTAATTGAAATTTGCCAAAACTGCCTGGTTTTGTTTAGAGGAAATGTCCTCGACACAAAACCATTCATGTATGTGGGATCACCTCATGTCAATACCACAGACGGTAATATGGCAGTTCCAAATTAAGCCCAATTGGATTTTAAAATGGGGAATAACTGAAGGGGCTGCATGACTTAACCACAAAGGACACTTCATAATACTTAATACAGAGAAGTATTTAATTTTATTTGTGCATATGTTAGTTATTTCTTGTACACCAGGATTTCTTGGCGTTTAACCCTGAGAGACAAAGGCAGACCAGGTGGCTGCTGGAAGTGTAGGCTGCAAGAAGCTGGTTTAATGATCTTTCAAATCTGGAAAGTTTTTCAATCTTTCTAACTTAGAAGTAGAACACATTTCAAGGGGAGACCGTAAGTATCGTAAATTGATTTCCCAGCATCTCTGCTTCTTGTGTGGAGGTGAAAGTGAGTACAAGGCGAGAAGAGGGTCCGAATGCTGCACAGGGACATAGCACTACATTCAACTAGATCACTGCCATGGACATCATTTCTCTCCTTCTGTCTCCTACACCTGATTCCCCCTTTGTTTCCGAACGGTCATCCCTCTCCACAGCCTATCACTGTGGCCTTCTCTGGACTGATGGTACTAAGGCCTAACTGCTAGCCATAACCACTTTATTTATCACCTTCCTCTCCAGCTCTTCTGTCTCAATCCATGTTATAGAAGCCTTCCAGGGACCCCACTTTCCTTAGACGATGACCTCTGAGAATTGCGAGCTAAGCAGCTAGTCTTCAAGCACTGCATTTGGATCTATAGCCATTTTCCTTTGTTGGCAATCTATGGATGTCCCTGAAGAATGCCTGCTCACCCCTCCGCCCCCGCCTTACCCTCTTCCCCATATCATACGTGGGCAAGTGTACTTATATCCCTATGCTAGTTCATGATTTCCACCGCCTGCTCCTAATAGAGATGTGTTGAAACACTTGGTCATTGCATGCCACCTCACCTCAGCGTCCATGGCATGCCAACAAGTCCCGATTTGCCCTCCATTGCCCGTGAAATACCCTGTTCCCTGGCAGGTGATTGGTGCTCACCCCTCTTCCCCAAACACTGTAGAAGTCACTGAATCCAATGTTTTTCAAGGAAGAAGTGACCAAATTGTCCCCCCAGACACAAAAAAACGTTTTCAATAAAATATAAATGCGGATGGGGTAAGGGATATTAAGAAAGGTTGGGCGAAGGAGGGGAGCTGCGGGACCTGCAATAAAAAAAATAATGTGGTCACTTAACTCTTTTGAAAACATGGATTCAGTCAAATCACCTACATCCCTCTTTTCCAGCCCCTTAGGACATCCTTCCTCTCCACCTACTCCCTTCCATCATGTGGGAGGGGTACTGTATTCCAGGGCTGTTTAGAAACTAAGACCATGATCCAGCTTCATATGTCAACTGTGCATTTTCTTGTGTCTACTGTTCTGAGAATTTACTAAATATGCACCTGTGTGACTTTCTGTACAGCGCTCCGATGCCTGTTTGGGCATGGTCTTCTCTATGTAATACTACATAAATAAATAAGTCCAATCATTGTCTACGCAGTGTTCCTTACACACAATACAAGGCTCAAAGTGCAGTGAGAGGGAACCAAGAACCACTGAGCAGCGTTCTTGCCATCTGAAATGCAGAAGGAGATGAGCTGACATGTTCTGGGCTCCTGCGCGCAATAAAGAGGACACATGGGAAAGCCTGGATAGTTATTGGCATTCTCAACCCTAGGGATAACCACTGCCAGGACTGTTAGCACTCTAAGGAATGCTTTAATCTGAAGAAAAAGACGGATTTTATCTTGCTGTTACTTGCGGCTTCAAAGACTGTTCACCATAAATAACGTCCCTAGGAGCAGGACAGGGAAGGAGATTTGGTGGCCATGTCACAATTGACCCTGAAGATGCTGACAACCCTTCTTCCAGGATCAGTGTTTTGGTTGGATCCATTTTCAAGAGGTTACCTCACATGCAAGCTGTCAATCTGTGTCTCGACACCATGAAGCTGCGGAAGGACTTCACAGAAGGTAGTCGAAGAGATAAAAAGCTATTAAGTGTCATGGGTGTTGTTATAAATGTTGACTGGTAAGAATCAGATGAGCTTGAATAAGGGAATAAGATAAACATTTAATAACAGGGGATAAGAATGATTTCTGGGCATCATTCCTTGTGATAAAATAAGATGTCAAAATGGGGTAATTGTGATTGTTTGAGTTCTGGCTCTCAAAAAGGATAGAAAGATGCTATCAAACTCAATCCTAATTGTGTACTCCACACCCTTCTTACTCCATAATAACGGTCAACAACATCAATGCAGCTAACAGATATAGACATAGAAACCCTTCCCATCGCCATCGGAGGTCATCTGCAGTATAGTTGATGAACTAATCTATGCCTCTCACAGAAGAAGATCCGTCGGAACACTTTTGCAGCAGGTCACGTTAAAATGCTTCTACAGCCCTGAAGGGGCAAATTCCAAGTGCAAAAAGACCTGAATTGGAAGACTTCTGAAAATATCTTATGCAGCTCTTTCAATCCGAAATGCAGACAATATGCCAAAGAATTGTGAAAAGTTGTTAGAAATTGACTCATTCAAGGAATTCTAGTAATAGTGATTTTTTGCTTTGTCAGGATGTTTATCAGTTTCTGTGGGGGCTCAAAGCATTCCCAACAATAAGAAATAGCCTCTGCAAGGTTCAGATCTTATATCTGGGTTAGTGGTGAGGCCACTCTCCTAGCTTGTCTTCTGTATGCGTTAGTTGCTAGGCTGCTCTTCTAGCTTGTTTTCTTCATGATCACTGCATTGCCACTCTCTGCCCCAACTTTTAGTGCTATGCGGATGTCACTCAACTCATTTTCATCTCCCTTCCGCCACCTCTTCTCCTTCTCTCATCTCTGACTGTCTGCCATCCAGGAGTGGTGTGCCGCCAATGATCTTGGCTGTAATGCCAGTAAGACCGAGATTCTCCTCCTCTGCACACCTCTCCCTCCTTAACCGTCACTCTCTGGCCGGCCTCTCTTGGCACTCTTCCTGCTCCCACTTGTGAGGCTAAAAACCCTAGGGTCATCTTCTACTCCATACTTTCCTTCTCTCCTCACATCTCTGACATCTCTAGGAAGTCACACTACCAGCTGCACCTCCTCAGAGGTATTCTTCCTTTCCTCCCCACAGAAGCTCACTGGCTCCAGAGCTCTGGTTCTCTCTAGGCTGGACTACTGCAACAGCCTCTTTCTAAACCTGCCTGCCTCTACTCTCCACCCTCTGCAACTCATCCGAAACAGGACTGCAAGACTTGCCCTCTGCCTCAAGCCCTGGGATCATATTTCTCAAGGACTGAAATCTCTGCACTGGCTCCCAGTGGCGGCAGGGATTAAGTTCAAAACCCTCTGCATTGTCCACAAGTCCCTCTGGGGCCTGGGGCCTCAATACCTTCAACTCACTCTTCCTAAATATCTTCCTTCTCTAGCTCTTCGCGCATCTGCCTCTAACTCCCTCAGGGTCAGTCGCTTCTCCAAGCAGCGAGTTGGTGGTAGAACTCTTTCTTCTGTTGGGCCCTCCCTCTGGAACAGCATCCCTGCCTCTTTGAAACTTGAGGAGAACCATCTCTGGTTCCGGGAACACCTCAAATCCTTCCTCTTTGCTTCTGCTTTCTCTCCTCCTCAACCCTACTAATCTTCTGGCTGAAACTGCACTGGTTACCTGGCTATCCTCTGATCTCGGGCCCTTGTCCCCTCACCGTCAGTTGCACACCTGCAGTGCTCCCATGGCAATCCTTGCACTCGGGGACTATTTCTATATTCTACAGCCCCCTACTAGCACTTGGCATCTGATGTCTGCACTTACCTTTGCACTTGCCACCTGCTGGCTGCACTTTTATTTATTGTCTTTATTTATTTATTTTACTGTTATGGTATGTACTGCACTGCCCCTCCCCTTTCCCCCCGCACTTTCCCTATCCGCCCCCCTGTGCTTGCACAATCTCGATGTACCTGGCCTAGTAAGATCGTGGTCTCTGTCTTCCCTCTGTTCCCCCTCCCTGCCTCCTTGCGCCTTGAAACACTTGTGTATAGGTGCGTTATAAATGCCATATCCTATCATGGGTTAATGATCAGGCCACTCTCCTAGCTTGTCTTCTCCCTGGGTTAGTTGCTAGCCCGCTCTTGCAGCTTGTTTTCTTCATGGGTAAGTGATTAGGATACTCTTTCAGCTTGTCTTCTCCCTGGGTTAGATGTTAGGCCGCTCTTGCAGCTTGTCTTCTCTCTGGGTTAATACCAGGGCCAAGCAATCGTCTCTCCTTTTTCTTGGTCATGGCCTCTGGCTTCTCTTTCACTACCATTTCCTTCGCATGGGCCTTATATGGCTCTTTTGAGGCCTGTCTCTTGGCCAGAGCTTCAGCTTTTCTTCTCTATCCCTTTCCTTTTACCACAGCTTTAGCCTTTTTTCCCTTTACTCTCTCTTTGGCCAAAGCTTCAGCCTTTTCTGTCACTGCCTTCTCCTTAGCCACCATCACTGAACTTACTTTTGCTATTCACCGACCTCCGCTGCTGTCTTTCTACTCTGGCGAGAAACTGCCATGCTCAGCCTCTTCACCTCCGTTTTCGGTGTACGGTTGACCTTTCTCCACTCTCCAGTTTGTTTCCTCTTCTCTTTGGGTTTTCCCTTTACCTATGCCTTCCTCCACTCTGTGGGGTTTCAGTTTCATTCCAACCCCCTCTACCTTCGAAGGTTTCTCTTTCTCTCGCACTTCTTATCTGCAGGTCTAGCAAGCTGCATCCTTCTCACTCCTCTGATGGTCCTCTCCTCCATTCCACAGTCCTTGCCTCTTTATCCAATATGTCCCACACGCCGTCTCTGCTACTTGAGGTTTCAAAGATAGTTCACCCTTACTGACAATGTCCTTGGGTGCTCAACAAGCAAAGGCGTTTTCAACAAGCAAAGGCGTTTGGTAGCCATATCACAACAGGTCATACAGATGCTAGTGGACCGTCTACTAGGATCCATGTTTTGGTCAAATTCAGATTCAAGGTATTACCACGCATGCAGATGTCCATCTGTCCAAAACTCCCCATTACTGCGGTCCTGGGACCTGGTTGCGATATATAGGACTTGGACTGAATAGCTTCTTCCTGATAGAGTTCTTTAAACAAGTCAGCCAACATTTTGATTTCTTTTCTATGAGGAGTTGCAAGCTGCTATGCTAGTGCAGCTGTCTTTACTCCCTTTTGCTGAAAAACGTTCCCTCTTTGGAGCTCAGTATGGCTGTCCCCTGTATCAGCAGGTCAGTTTTTGTGTTATAAAGCTCTTTTTAGAGCTTTGGCTATTAGGTGGCACTTGCACCACGTCTGAGCTGAAACTATTGCATTAGAGTACAGCTAGGGAGAAATGGCATATGGTGGGGGGCACAAAGTTTGTCGGCGGGATTTGGTTATTTGCCCACACTTTGAATGCACATGGCCACACTAAACCCACCCTCTTGCCCCTACACGCCCATAACACATGCTCCTGGGATCTATTTGAGCTACCCCTTACAAGCCTTACCATCAACCTTTGTGCTCGAAGTGCCAGCCAGTGTTTTTTCAAAGCAGTCTTCTGAGAGTAAATGACTTAATTGGAGCTGTAAACGTGTTTCTGGTGTAATAAAATCTCTAAACCAGGTCTGCCTTCAGCCACTCACTTTGTAAGCACTCTGCCTGCCCTTCATGGAAGTCCTGTTAAAAACAAGCATAGGCAATGCCAACAGTTTTGGCTTGCATATACGTATTAGGCATTTGCCAGGCACTGCTATTATATGCCCAGGTACTCGCACCATTTTGCAGCTGCTACCATTAATGGCTCGTTAATACCACTACAGCAGTGCCTGGCAAATGCCTTTCCCATGCCTACACAAAAGCCGAAACTGTTGCCATTGCCAATGCTTGTTTAATTGGACAGTGAGTTGAGTTGGAGTCTCCCCCATTGATTTGAAAGGGATGTTAGAGGACCTCCTTTCTAATAGTGTTGCAGCTCGTACAGAAAACATGGGTTTCCGTTTTCTCAAGTCTCTTTATATTGTGAGTTCTCTAAGCGCGTCTGGTTGTTGAACAGGGAAGAGTTGTGCTTCTCTCGGGTTTGTTAAATGGGAGAGAGGTGTGGGTCTTACATAAACGTGCTCTTTAAGGGGTTAATCTTTTCTTGCCTCTTTTTGGCGCTCTTTCTTAACTCCACCCCTTTCTTTCCAGTGGTCAGCTGATGCAAGTGGATCTAGGTCACGTGACCCTTGCCCCACCCAGCTGCTAATCACTGCTCATCCTTTTAGTGCTCTTTTCTTACCCCTTGTCAAGCTCCGGTTCCACCTCCCCTTGCTCCTCACCCGATTCTTCGAAGGTTTGATCCTTGAGAGTAACCTTGGTCTTTGGAAGCTTCTTCTTGTTGGAAGTCTTGTCCTTAGGAGTCCGGACCTTCCGCTCGTGTAGATAAGGTCTAGCCCCTCCGGAGGCCACCTTGACAGTGATGGGAACCTGCCTTCGGGGGCTCCCAGGGGGCCAGCCTCACATCCAAGGAAAAAGCCAAAAGGCAGAAAAAACCCTGAGGATCTTGTTTGAAGGAGATGGGGTGAGAAGCCTTCAGGAATCAAGGGCAAGCGAAGGAAACACTTCAAACAGCTGAATTGCCAGAAGATAACACTGAAGGTGGCTGATGGGAGCCGAGTAGTTGTCACAGACAAAATAGCAGAGGCTGAATCCTCTACTTAGAAAGAAGAACTGGAAGTAGCAAGAAAAACTACCTCTCCCGCAAGTATCAGGATTCGGTAAGAAAGTACAAAAGAATAGATGAGATATAGAGGTATACTGTACAGAGTCAGAAAAGAGGGAGGTCCAAGAAACTAAAGGATAGAAACTAAACTGAGGGCCGAATCCAGGTGGAAGGGAGGAAAGGCAAGATACCACAGTGCAGAAAGTACAGTCAATAGAAAGGCGAAAGGAAGAGCCGCGCACTGTCGGCGGGGAGCTGAAAACAGCAAAGGACGCCAAAGGCAGATAAGGTAAGAGGGTAGAGCCGCGCACAGTCGGAGAGACCGCAGGCGGGGAGTAGGGAACGGTGAGGGATGCCGAAGCAAAAAGGTAAACAGACCGGCTCAGGAGCCTATATGGAGACGAAGTCAAAAGACGTACGAAAGAGCAACAACAAGAAACAAGGGAAGCACAGGCTGGAAAGTGGAAAGCACAACAAACGGCTACGAGGAGCCCAAGGAAGAAGGCGAGTTCTTTAGAGTAAACGGAGCGTTAGCGTGAAAATACACAGATACAACGCACCGAACCAGGGGGCGGAGCCAGAATTTATAGAAGACTCCGCCATGTTGGGTGAGGACTAGAGCGTAGCAATGCAGTTCGCTAGTACCTCCAGTGATTCCATATCTTCCACCCTCGGTTCCTGACACCCCTGTCCTTTCTTTCCTTAAATAAGCTGCCTCCCTGCTTCTTTTCTTTTGCAATTGTTCAGCTGGTGTAAGTGGATCTAATACACTCTGCCCCACTCACCTGCACTACTAATCTTTTTTGGCACGCTTTTCTTACCCCCACCTCTTTATCTTCCTACTTAGGCTGCCTTCCTAACTCTTTCCTATTGCGCTCGGGTTAGTTAAAGCAAGTGCATCCTGGTCACTTGACCTCTGCCCCATGCACGTATTTAGCCCAGCCCTTTTGTTTTCTGTCTAAATTCTTATGTTACAGTGAGTCTTTCTCACCCGCACTTCTGAAGTAAAGTGCAGACGCAGAAAAGGGCAATTCCTGTTTTGTCCTGCTTGGAATCACTGCTCTCAGCATCCCGGGTAAGCCAGCCGCATTTAACCTTGCTCTTCCCGGCATCCACTGCGGACCAACCATGCCCACCTTAGCCTTCACTTAAGAGACACTAGCCGCTAAAGCCAATTCAGTCTACAGAAGCAGACCCGGTGAGAGCAAGTCACATGACCCTGCTCGTCTCACCTTCTGCTGCTGACCACATCCACACCAGGTTTCATATAAGCAATCACCAGTAGGCGTCCTCAGCAAAGGACATAGGAAGACCAGTACGCCACCCATTTGTGCCTGAATGGTCCTGGCAGGGCCAAAGCCCGGGCTCTCTGCACCTCGCTACTGTAAGACAAAATCATGCGTTTCGCACAAATCCAACTCATCCCCACACTCTCCAGGGGATCACCATGGCAAACACGCTTGTTCACACCGCACATATAACCCAGCCAACCTTCTAAAAATCTGCCTGGTCACCACTTAAGCTTCCCCCTAGAGCCGTCCATGCTCTTAAATACCCACACAGCCATCCTACACGCAGTATGTTGGACTGATCACCACCAATAAACTTGATGCTATCTTCATTACCAAAACCGAGCCCACAACAACCTTCTCCAACTAGTTGGATGTTGTATCCAGACGAGACAAGGCATCAAACATGTTGACTGGTTGGGAAAAGCAAGTAGAGGAGTAGTAGTTGGCCACAAAAATCAACTGGGCTTGAATGATACATAATCTATCAACTTTTGAGTTAATGTAACCTCTCTTGCCAATTCTATCCATCACATAAGGACTAAGCCACTTCCCAGCTCATCTCCAGACCACCTCACTGGTGTGGTACAATCTTAGATGAGATTGTGGAATTATGTTCTACAGCTTTAGTATCTCGCGAAAAACACCTTTGTTGGAAACAAACTTTCCGGGACAAAGCAACCAAAATCACCAGAGACGCAGTCCTGTCCTTGGCAGAAAATTACGCACATCTGTGGTTGTACCCTAGACCTCACCTTATTTTTTTTTTCCACCCACCTTAATTGCGTGGACCCCATCATGCACATCTGGACAAACCATGCCCTCATCAGTTTCTCCGCTAGCCCACAACAGAGACGATAAAATCCCCATGGTTGCACATTTCTTCTTGAAAAATGTCACAGTGGAGGTGCTGGATAACAATTTCTTCAACGTCCCCCACCTCTGCAAACATCACCTCACTGCTAGAAACCTTTGGCCAAAACTCAAAAGGAGTGGACAGTTACATTTGCTCCAGATAAATGTGTCTGCACCAGGACCAACCTCTCTGCCCTCTAGTATTCTCAGGAGCTCCCTTTCAAGGATCTCGGATGATTTCCGAGAAAATAATTCTGACCCTATTCTACCACAATAAATGCAGAGGGAGACCCTCCGCAGAGGGAGACCCTCCCTCCCACATCCCCACCCTTCTAAATACCTAAACCCAACCTCCTCATCTATATTTTGCGGTACAGTGCAGTAAAATACTTATGAGTAAATGGGCTGCGAGCAAACTGGCCTGCAAGGAAACGGGGCACTTTCCTCTCAACAAACGGTACACTAGACGTCTTGAGACATTCTGGTGCAAGGCCCACACACCAGAGGCCATTCTATCCCTCAAGGGCTTACATTGCAAACAGTAGACCCGCATCTCTGACTCTAAGGCTAGGTGTTGCCTCACCACTATTACGGCGGCCTCTAGTAGGAGAGAACCCCATTTTGCATCAGTCAAATTGTGCTTCAATTCCACATCAGATCCAGAGGTAACAAGAGTCCCCGGAGAATCAAAAAGTTATTAATTGACAACATCAATCCCATCAGGCTTCACATCAAGGCCTCTACATGTTACCTCCCTTCCTATATCTCAGGATATCAGTACATGCTTGCTTCCTTAAAACTGACAACATCCTCCTAGCTACCATCCTTACAAAGAAACCAAACATACTGGTCCTTCCCTTACTGCTCTTTTTAGCAGGGTCAATATCTCCTTTAGCAATGGTATGTCCCCAGATGTACACAGAAACAGGGCTTCTATGCCCATTCCTAAAAAGAGCACACCCTCGACCCAGAGAACCTAGCAAACTACCAGATGATCAAAAGCCTCCCATTTATTGGAACACTCATTGAGAAGGTGGCCGCTCACCAACTACTTACAAAAATTGAGCAACTCTATTGGTTCCAGGATTACCGATTTGGAATCCATCCCAAATGCAGCAGTGAAACAGCCACCAACCAGGTGGTCAGCAACACCCTTTAGATTATCAACATAAGGGCGTCATGCCTACTATCCCCCTCTGCTTCTTGGCTGCGTTCAAAACAGTCTACCACCTCACACTACTCCCCTTCCTTCCACACAAGTTGGGCTTTTCTGTCCTAAAATGGTTCAAATCCTCGCTATCCGCCCATCACCTGTGAAGTTCCTCTTGATTCCATTCTCTCCCCAGTCATCTTCAACCTATTTATGGAACCAATGGCCTCACTCCTAGATGACTAACATTGAGCTACACAAGCAATTGAACCTAGGTAAATGGCCTGCAAGCTATCACTCGCCTTCGTGCATGCCTTGCAACCATTGAAGCGTGGATTACAAGTGCCTACTTAAATCTTAGCCACACCAAAACCAATCTCATACTCCTTGGCAACCCCTCCAAGCATGCGCTTGAACATGGTCTACCCTCTCCTTGCCCACTCGGCAAAATCTCAGGAGGATAGCTCAGCGGCAACATGCTCGCCTTGGAAGCAAGACAACATGGAGCAACACAAGTTCGATCCCCGGGTCTACCCTTAGAAACCTCTGGGTATTAAGCAAGTTATAAATAAGCAATCATATCATATATCATTTCTAGGCTTCACTGTAAATATCAATCTATCCTTCCAGCAACACATCGCAAACATGATTGAAACGACTTGGTAACATATCTCTACTCTGCAAGATCAAGCCCTACCATTCGCCCCAGAATTTTTGAACGGTGGTGCAGGCTCTAGTGATCGGCCTCTATCGACAACCCCCTCACCTGGCTCCCTCCTGCACACAAGGCTACAGTGTGTCTCATCACTGGCTCTGGTTCCAAATCACGTGCAACCACTGCAGGTATCTCAGCCTACCTAGCACCAAATTAAAAACATCCAGCCGTGCACAGTCATGTAGCAGTAAGACCATCAGTGGACTGAAAACTAGACTGGCTTGCAAGTAGAAACTAGGAAACAGTCCTTCTCATGTTATGTTCTGGTCCTCTGGAACTCCATTCTGGTAGCAATCCAGACTGCTCCAGTCGCCTTCAGTTTAAGAAAGAACTGAAGACCTGGCTCTTTCAACAACACCTTGGTCTAAGCAAACTGATGGCTATCTTGTGCACACGCTCATCCATATTTTAAAAAGTGATAATTATTACCATCATCACAAGGTTTTATTCGATGTCGTCATTAGCCACATAAAAATACAATGCATTATACATAAAATAAAGAATCATGATTGACCAAACAGATAGGATTTGTGTATGTAAAACATCATAGTGGGCTAGAAATTTCTAAAAATATAATCTAAAAACACTTATCACAAAAACATATTAAAACCAATTCATCCCTATCGCAACGGTTATTTATCTCTGTTGGTAAAGGCAGGAATAACATGTTCGGCGATCCTTTAGATCAACCGACCGCGAGCACCATTTAAATCGTAGCTTTGTGAAAAATATCAAAGTGCGAGCGTGCAGATATTATAAAGTGCAAGCGTGCTCCCATGTCTATGTTCTTAGTACACTGCTCTAGCCCCGAGAATGGGTTTTGTGCATGATCATTACTGGAGCGGTCAAAGCCTACAACTCGTTCAAGCACTAGGCGCACCCACCTTCAGTGCACTTGATATTATGCACCATGCCTGGTACAGGTAGGATGCCACAAAGTACGCTATGTTGGCGTTATGGGAGTGGCGAAACAGAACTAATGCATCCCATGTATGTCGAATACCATAGTTATTGAAAAGTGATTTCAGGTACCTTTTCCTTGCGCCAGCACATCTCACAAAAGAACAGAAAATGGCTTGTGGTCTCCCTTGCTTGGCCACAACTATGGCAGGTGTCATTTCTTGCTGCATCCCATCTGGAAGTGTGATCTGCCAAATTGAACTGACCCATACTGAATCTCGTGTAGAGGTACCGGGCTAAAGGAGGTCCGACCACATCCAGGTAGGGTTTGAACCCCTGAGCTCAGGTTTCCACATACGTTCAGCTTGTCTAGTACTGCTGTCTCCCGCGCTATATTCTTTAGTCTCCCACTTACGCCTCTCAGTATACTTGATGGATTAGACAAGTATGCTTCTAGGTGGTGGCTGGTTAGGTACCTTTTCACATGAGCAAACCAAGCCAGGGAGCGGGCACCCTCTTGAACCATCAGGTGTTATAGAGCATTGCGGTACACACCGAGCTCAGGTGTGGTCCAAACCCTAATACAATGTAGTATGGGCCTAAGGGTGACATCAACACCCATGGGGTTGCACCTAAGCTCTAGGTAAATTGGTATTCACGGGCAGGTGGGTGGCAAGCCAAGTCTTGAAAAAGCTTCTTTCTTCCACACCCAGTTTGTCGCTGGAAGCATGAATCTCCAAATCACTCCTCTAGATTTGCTTAGCGCTGCACTGGATTTAACCAACTCCGTGTTCCAGCTACCCCTATCATACAGCCTTACAACCAGATAATCATAGCCGCATACTTTTTCCAGGGGACTAACATTGATACTCAGTTTGACTTTGGGAAGCTTTTTGAATTTGGGGAGGAAGACCATAGCCTTTGTTTACTCGATGTTGATCTCCATTTGTAGGTTAGTACATTTCTCCACAAAAGCACCAAGGGTGACTTCCAGCCCTTTGACAGATGCGGATAAGATGACAGCGTCATCCGCAAAAAGAAGGATTGGAATAGCTTAAACCCTAATTTAGGTTGATCGCTGCTCCTTGATCTAACATGACTGACAACTTCATCGATATATAAGAGAAACAAGAAGGGGCGAAGACACAACTGACGCAACCCCCTTGTTACAGAAAAAGCTTTAGTCAGCTCTCCCCCCCAGGCCCCAGTGTACTCTTGCTGTTATTTGAGCATAGGTGCATGATGATCTGGAGGAGGTTACCAGGAATCCCCCATTCTGGCCATTACGGACCACAGCTGGTCTCTTGACACACAGTCGAATGTGATCCTGTGGTCCATGAACACTGTGTACACGTTCATTTTCCTCAGGGCCGCATATTTCTGGTGATCAGGTTCCGGTGGAACACCTGGTCGATTGTGCCGGTCTTGGGCCAGAATCCCACCTGTAAATGGTCTACTAGGCCTTCCTGGACAACCCATTCTTGGAGGTGTTCGTATATTATTCTAGAGAATATTTTTCCTACCCCATCTAATAGGGATATGGGCCTGTAATTGGTCTGTGACTGTTTACCGACCAGAAAGAACCCATACAACTGACACACTCTGCCTCCTAAGAAGCACTACTCTGTGCACAGAATTACGCCAGGCATCGCGCCCCATCAATCCGTTTTTCCAGAAACATCCTAAATTGCCATAATAAAGACCCTTGAGTGGCCGAAACACGTGTTGGCACCCTCAGTGACAAAGTCCCAATGGCACAATTCTAGAGTTAGTGTGCTCTTTATTCGATCAATTGTGATCTAACAAATCGAACTAACTTTAAAAACAATTCTCTTACAAATTGTGTAGGCAGCGCCAATACCATGGGACTCCAACAATAACTCTCCAATTCTTCTACTGGGGGAATGAGCACTGCCCCATCGGATTCCTGCAACAGGCTGCTTTTACGTAACACTCTGAATGAGACAAGTTCAGCGCGGTAGCCAAATGTTCCCAGTGCACTCACCCTTGCTCTAAACTAATATGTTGACAGCATTCTCTGACAATTGGGGCTCAACTGCGGGGCTGATATACACACACACACACCAGGTTATCATCCCGACTGTACATTTTGATAGACTGTTTTTTCCAAGTCGATCCTCACGGAAGTGACGTTCTTCTTTGCCAGTAAGACTAATTCATACCTCAATTTGGCAGATCCTAGGGGCTAAATTGGCAATTTGACGGCACTTTGTTCTCACTTTAGATTTTCATATAGCACTTATATTGGGGCAGAAGATGCCGCTTTTAGATGCTTCCATTTTACAACTAAATAAATGTGAAGCAGGAGGCAAAGTAATTGGCACAATATCTCGCAATGTAGCAGCAAAACAAATCTGCACTAAAATATGACTCCAAATCCTGTAGATTAACACAAAAGTATGTTTCCTCTCAAAATGAAGCTTTAAGCAAAACACAGTTCAAACAATTCACATAAAACAAACATAAAACATGGTTGGTATAATATGTATATCAAGCAGTCTTTTACAAATAATGATTACTTGACAAACATATTAATAACTAGAACACCCTTTAATGCCCGGAGGATACAGGCCTGCTCTTAGCCCTTTCATAGCTAAACGAAGCAAAAGGTTTGTTAAACATGCAACCAGGTTAGGGTAAAGTACTAAAATGCAGAAGTCAGATGTATGCTAATTAAACCAGTTTCTCCATGTTTTGTGAGCCCAATTTGTGCATTAAGATCTCTGCAACACGGACACCGTGCCTCATGGACCTTCCAAGAGGCACTCAAACCTAAAAGATTCCTAGCCCAACCCATCTGAGCAATGGCAGCTCCACCATACAGCTGGTATTCCAACTCTACCACAGGCTTCTTGGTCACGATTAATAGGAGTATCACCCCGAGATAGCATGGAGACTTCTACCCTTCAAACTGTGGTGTTACACATACTCAACAACTACAGTCCTGATTTTCTCATCTTTTAAATTTTTACACTTCCTGTAAAATGATGAATTCAATTACAATAAATGATGCTTTACCTGCATGTGAAATGGAGACACAAGAATCACCCCCATTAAATCTCACCACAACCTCCTGCCCATTCTCTCCTTGATGTTACAATCTCCTTTACTTTCGTAGCTCTCACCAGGCCTTCCTGCCTTCCCCTGCTGCCACCTCCAGTCTCTTCCTGCTCTCCAGCCTCAGCTTCCTCTACTGCTCTCTGGTCTCATTCCTTCAAAAATGTAATTCTTGTGCCCCTGTGGCCAATTCTGATCAACTGGGGCTATATGTGCTATTATACCGAGTTCTCCCCTCCTCCTGGGTGGTGCTCCTGGTAAGGGTTTGCACCTGTGGCTTGTAATTGAAAGGCTGGGATTAATTGTTGTGCCTGAGTCCAGCTGGGGCTGCTTTGGACTCAAAGAGCCGGAGAAAGTCTATAACAGGCCTGCCTGCCATCTTGGAAGTTACTCCCCCCCCTAACTCCCCTCTAACCCTCCCTGGTACTGCCTGTTCTGAGTAGAGGTCTCCAGTGCTTCCAGCAGGTGAACTGAATACTGGGAACAGCCTAGGTGAGCTGTTCATACTCCCTTACCTTCAGAATACTGTGCACTTTCAAATTGTAACATTACATCCACAGTGTGGGAACATTCTGCTGGGGTAATTGGTTTACCAATACATATAACAAATTATATAGGTATCATGACTGTTTCAAACTCAACAAAATAACAATGGTTTTCACAACATAAACTCTGTAAACCGGTATCCTTGAAACCTGGGTCACATCCCCCTTACACAGGACTCTCCCAACCCAAGGTCCCACTCAAGGAAGTTCTTTTCAATAGGCAAGTTCTGTTTCAAACGTAACACAAAGTTGCCTTCACTCCAAAAGTCTCTCACTTGGCAGTTGGCTTTGCATAAACAAGGTTTATCACTGACTGTTCCAAGTTTCCAAAAACTCTTCCATAATTAAACACAACAGACTGTCTTCACACCACTTCATCATGAACAATAATGGTTTGTCAGGAAAGCCTTCATCACAGATCATTACAACACAACAGTATATGTGTGTAACTAGGTTTCTTTTGTTGCATTCTCCAGGTTAGGGAAGTTGTGAACTTGCAACCCTTGTATTCTCAGAACTTTGGAGTTCACTGCGGTCCCCTCTAACTCTGAGAAATGACTTCCGAGTTATGCGGATATAATTGTATCTAAACATATACTAGTGAACCAAGTGTCTTCTCTTAAAGGTATTGGCATCTTTGCCTGTGCTGGAGCTTCGGGTCTGCTCAGCTAGGGAGGGCATTATATTGTGCTGCATAGTTTCACAAGGATTTTGGATAGGGCCATGGTTCTTAAAGCTGGCCTACCTTGATTGACTGATGGAGCTGGAGGAATCCAGGCCGCCAGGACGGACATGGAGGCACAGACTATCCCTTGCCATGGGACTATGACCAAGGTAGAGTGGCCATGGGATCCTCTACATACCGCCCTGGGCCAACATCCTCTGGCTCGCTCAGGGTGGCACCAGGCACCTTGAGTAACTACCTTTCTTGTGCCCGGAGGCAGGCAGTGGACTGAGCCTCTTGCCCAGCCACACTACAAGAGGGGGGTGGAGTAATTCAGGGTGGACAAACCAGATTTTGCTAGAAAGATGCATGACAACAAATTCATAAACATGCAACCGGAAAAGGAAGTTAATGGCTGATAATTAGATATATAGTAGCTGTTCACAGAGTAGCATGATGTGGCCAGTTGTAGGACCTGGGCCGACAGAGTCCTATGTGGCTTCCGGCCTGTGGTGCCAGTGCAGTGTGTGCTAGGTATGTAGATTTAGGTAGCCGCAGGCCTGTATGTGTGTGCTGCCAGTCCCCCCCACCCCCCCCCCATCTCTTCATTCTTCTCCTCTTCCTCTCTGTGCCTTGCATTTCTCCTCCCATCCATACAGTGGGCACACCCCGGCCTTTGTCCGTGGCCTGCTCCACGACCCCCACATTTCTCATCCGCCTGCACAATCATTGCAGTAATTTTTTGGAAAGGCTAAGTGTTCTGAAATTAAATGTGGGAAGACGAAAGGTGGAAATATTTGGTTAAGGACAGCAACCAGGTTGTAAATGCAGCTGTTTTCAGCTGAAAAGTCACAGGGCATCATTATAAACAACTAGAATTCCGGAGGAATTAATGCCAAACATGATTACTGTTTGGTCACTTGTAATGAGGCACGATCTGCCAGATTACAGGTGGCAAAACAAGAGTGTTCACCCCAATATTTAGATCCCACAGGACCCCAAAGGGATTTTGGTGGAATTACAGCAGACGGTAATTCTGCCATGGTAATTCCTCAAATGTATGGTGCTAATGTGCAGGAACCACCTCCACGCAAGTGCTGCGGGTATACCTCCTCCACATTACCCCCAATCTTGAAGTATGGCAGTGCAGTAAATGGAGCAGCAATTCTATAAACAATACTTTTACCACACCAACTTTATTCTAATCTGCACTACGGTCTTTAAATTAGCCGCAAAGAGAAAAAGTACCTATCCACTTTAAAGTGCTCCAAAGGGTGATTCTGGGCATTGCATGTAGCTTGGAGGTTTTCTAATCGGTGTTTAGTTAGTGAACACTTCATTAGTGTAGGTTCCAGGTTTGTTTAATTCTCTGGATGTTGCGTGCGTCTCGTGTAGCTGGGAGGGAACAAGCTGTCAGATGAATATCTTCTGTTCCGTTTTTGCAAGAAAGGAGGTTAAATAGAGTTGTAATGAACATCCATCGTATCAATGTTCATCATCTGGGACACGGAGGGGCTATGGACGTGGAGATCTAAATCTGTGGATTCTCTGTGAAATGATGTCGCCTTTGCAGAAGAGAATAAGGAGTAGGGGAATGGTCAAAGATGATTGGCTGGAGGAGTTGCTGACCTTGTCCACGTACGAAAGGGCAATTTTCAAATGCACAGGAGAGTCTGATCAATTCAATGATCTTTGGGGTCTGTTCCTGGATACCTAGGGCTGATAGATGTGCTTATTTAAAATGCTCCTTGAAATGTTTAAAGCATATGTTTTTGGCTGCATTGCTGGTTTTGCAATAGTAGTCTGTTGTGTGGGTACTGTGCATTGCATGACATTTGTACAACAGGTCATACAGGGATTAATGTATTTATTGTTGTCTCGCCTTTCACCTTGGCTTGTTGGTGTGAATATACTACTCATTATGTTTAGGTTGTTCTACAGCTGACCCACACTGTCTGTAATGGCTGTGTTCCTTTCTTTTTTAAAATAAAGAACATGTTTATATCTTAATCAATAAAGGATTGGTGTGGAGATGAATGGGGATGCTTAGAGCAATAAGGTTCTGTAAATTGGGAGTGTCATGTGAAATACTTTGATGCACACCAGAGGAAGGTGATGGAGCCAAGCATGAGAAAGTCATCACTGAAGGTGCACAGAATGAGGTTGGCAAGTGCCACAAGGGAAGTTGGTGGTTCACTACATTATATTTTCATAAAACCAGGGAGAAGATATATTAGGAAGAACTTCTCTCATCTCGGGGGTTGAAGGCATTTGAAAGGTGGTTTGTTTCATTGATAATTCAAGGTAAATGACTGCTAGGCAGCCGCCCATCTTGCTTCAGTACTGAGCACAAAAGCATGTTGCAAGAGGAGCGGAGACACTCCGATCTAAAATAGGGGGAGCGGGAAGGAATGTCCAGACTGTGTGGAAGGATAAGATCAGCACCTAAAATGCAACGACTGATGGGCAGCTGT
Organism: Ambystoma mexicanum; assembly: GCF_040938575.1. Taxonomy (NCBI): domain Eukaryota; kingdom Metazoa; phylum Chordata; class Amphibia; order Caudata; family Ambystomatidae; genus Ambystoma; species Ambystoma mexicanum. The sequence goes on from NC_090936.1 coordinate 91,546,570, forward strand.
GCAGCATCAAGGTACTGTGCGACAGGAAACACTAAAGGTGTTGGGCGTACAGAAGTGATGATATGCGTGAAGTTGTGATGGGGGACCTTAGTTATGTGCGGTACACACACAATGAAGTGTGCAGAGTGTGTGTTTGTGTGTGTGTAACCATTGTAGTCAGCAGAGAATTTACCAATATGAGCAGAGGCATGTTCCAGAACGGATATGCTGCCTTCTGACTTGTATCAACACGCTGTGTTGTTTCCAAGTGGAGTGGATTAGGTCATGAAGCCAGATCGGAGTGGTCTGCTTGCACCTCACCTGGTACAGGTCAGTAGAAAGCTAATTCTGGCTTCGTGATAACGATGCAGCATCTTTTCTCAGTAATAGGATACTTTTTCATGATGCAGCATATATGAGAACCATCAGATTGTTTAGTGGGTAGGGATATTTACTGAAGTTGTGTAAAGCCTGACAAGACGTGTTTCACACCAAGGTCGCTTAATCAAGGTCATTTATGTATTCTTGGATTCAGGTATGAGATAGGGGGTTCTTAGCCATAGGAGTCACAATTTAAAAGAGTTCCTGGCTTATAGCTTATGGAGGAATGTAGCTATTAATATGGGTGCCTCAAAGGTGCCGAGTGGCTGTCTGCTTCTGGCTACGATGGGAATTTCACCCTTAGTCGTCATCCAGATCACTGACTCGATCACCATCCTCGAACACCCCACAAATAGGCATGTCAGCGTACTAGTGGGATTCTCTCCCTATTCCACACTTAGCCACACTCCACTAACATGGTACAAGGACAGTGCCCATCCTGTCGTATTTGGATTGTTGATGTCCGGATAGTCGGACTCCAGAACGTTGACTCCAGGCAGATTGGTAACTAGAAATGGTATACCTGACTAAGAGACCTGGCGGCTTGAACGTCTGACAGAGGTAAGTGGAGTAAGGCTGGAGGGCCAGCGAGACCATGTGACAGCGGGTCCAAACTACAAACTCCTGAAGATGGAAGTCTGGAAGGCAGAAGAAGAGCACAACAGCATGGACCAGGAGCAGGCGAGAGCAGCAGAGATAGAGCGGAGAAGCAAGAAAATGGTTAGCAGAAAGAAGTGGCAATGACACTAAAAGGGGGAATGCCTCCGACTCACCAGAGCTTGAGCAGTGTCAGCGTGCAAAGCTCAGCCAGACTTCTACTCCACTATGTGGGGACAATCTCAGCCTCAATTCCAACACGTCATGGAGGGCAAGCCTCGAATCCTTCACTAGTTTTCACTGAGGGTACAGTTTCCAGGCAATAGGTAGGCAACACGCCCTGGAGCCCCTTTTCTGAAGAGGCACTCAAGCTTAACAGCAGCTTGTGGTAATAAGTGGAGTATCCAGACTCCTCCCCCTCCACCCCCCCTTCCCTCATCTGCCAATTCACAAGTCTTTGTTGCACATATGTATGTGTATCAGTGGCTGTGTTGAGCTGAATTGACAAGAGTTGTGATATGAAGCAAGGAGTGAGCATAAAATCGCGGTGCATCGATGGTGGAAGGCATGAGTGGCAGAATGCGAAATCCAGAATGGTCACACAATGTAGGCGACTATTGGGGATTGCTTACGTGGTGATGTCTGATTAGCCGTAGGGAATGATGTTGATGCTGCAACTGCAAAAGTGCTGTCCCTGCCTAGGAACTGCGACACAACACCCACCTCAGACGAAAGATTCCTCTGCTTCCCATTAGATCCCAAACTGGCCTTTGCTAAAGGTATGCAGAAACAGCTGATTTTAACCAACACCAGTTTTATTCCTTAAGTAATTACAAATAACGTGTGCAAGTCCAGTATCAACGTTTGATTCTAAGAATGCAAACCATTTCTGTCTATCAAAGATCATCTTCCGGGCCAATCAAGAAGAGGCCAAGTATAGCAACATGTCTGATGACCGATGCCAGGAGGTCTGAGCACATCGCACCCACCCGGATCAAACTCCACCAGATAGCCATCCTAACTCAGATCCCCTTCAAAATAACGCTTCCTACCTCACGAGGTTTGTCTATCTGGCAACAAAGCACAAAAGCTCTATATAGTTGGATGATGGAGGTTAACAATATAGAGATACTCGTTATACTCGACACTGCAAATCCCTCATAGACCAAGCCTCAAAAAGTGCATTCATCACCATACTGGCAAGTGATAATTTACTCTTGGCAAGTAACAAAAATTAGGTGTTTTGTACATACCTAGCTAGGAACTTGAAACTTTAATGTTTTCACCTCTTCATAGACACAAGGAGCTGGAACACACACACAAACACAGGTAAAATAATCCTACTAATCATAGTAGATACATAGAGGTAAGCCACACCACCACCCATATCCACTGGAATAACGTGCACATGTGACCTTCAGCAAAAAGAGCAAGGACTAAGAGGGCGACTTTGTAGAAGGACCGAGCAACATTTGTGTTAGCAACTCACTCTCCATCTGCCATCAGCACTGTGCTGACTCATTTGCGGGAGCTGCTCCTGCAATCATGAAATGGCATTCCTCTGTTTTGCAAGTCACGATGCAGAAGCACGAGCTGGCAGATCTTCTCCCGTACACGGAGCATTTCAAGCCCGAAGTGGTATGCAAACAGGCGTCCGAGCTTTACTGCGCTGACAAAAATACCGAAGGCCAAAACGCCTCGGTTTTTCTCGAATTTCGTCACAGGTATATGTGGGGGGGGGGGGATAAGGGTAATATACTATGGACGGGTGGTATGGGAGGTAGGGTCTGCAGGGGTCTCCCCCCAACATGTAACTGTGCAAATCGAGAAAAAACTAATTCGTCATTTTAGCATACAGCATTAAGATGCGGTAATCGCACAGATCCTGCAAATGCAGTGCGTTTCTGTCCGTCATCCTTCAGTGATGATGTACTTGGCTCCAGTTACAAAACAATGGATTACTGTTTCCCTATTCAATTCCCCTGCTCCCCCAATCTGTTGCGTTGAATACCACAAATAAGTCAATCTTACAAATGCTCCCCTCCTCTTCATAGCAGTAGATTGTGGGTACATAGTTCTCACTGAAGCAACAAAATCTACTACTATGAAGAGATGGGGAGCATTTGAAAGATGTACTTCAGCGCGTTATTGTCACAAGTAGCAGACTCTCCAGGTTATCTAAAGTTTATAATTTGAAGGGGGCTTCCAATTGCCATTTCAGCCTGCAACACCAATCTTCTGAAAGGTAATGGGTTCAACTAGATAATTCAGGCGGTCCTTCATCGGTTTCTTTTTTATGCCATATATAAAGCACTTCAGATGCAAGGAAGCACTGAACAGAACAAGGTAAAAGAAATGAAAAAAAATACACATTTAGGTGAAAAAGACTATAAAAATAGGAAGATGCAAGGAAAAACAATACAAAACTTAAAGACTGAATTACCAGTATACAAAGAAATTACAGTACTAAATTTCAGGGCTAATTCACATTAAACACAAAGTGAAGGAAACGGCAATTTAAAGAAATTACTTTTTTGAGCTCTTCTGGAGCTGATCAGATCTTTATTTTATTTTTATTGTTTTTAAAACACAGGGAAACAAATGCATTTTTGAAACAAAAACGCCTAGAGAATTTACCATTGATGAAAGCGCGGAGGACACAGGTCCTTTACAATGGGGTGAGAGAATGTGACTTGCAGAGCAGATGTTGCAAGGGAAGGTGGAAACATATACTAGGGACGATGGCAGGACAGAATGACATAGGAGCAGGATGGTGGAGAAAGTGCTAATTGAAGGATGAAGCGGTAACAGAAAAGTGCTGTAGGGTTGTCAATGAAGGGTAGGGACAGGTGAAAACAGGGTGATGCAGTAGGTAAGAAACAGGTTCTTCAGAAAGAAGGAGAGCTTTGAGGTTGGATTTAAATAGGGGTAGAGTTGGGGTAGTATGGAGAAAAAGAGCATTCTACAGTAGGGGAGTGAGGAGAGAGAGAGAAAGCGGAAAAGAGGGAGCACAGGGGGCTCGAGTGGTGGCAAGGAGGTGACCTGGGGATGATCTTAATAAGCGAGGAGGAGGTGAGTGAGATGAGCAGGTAGGTAGTGTGGGGCGAGTCCATGGATAGTTTTGAAGATGAAAAGTTTAAACTTAGCCCTTTGTTTCAAAGATAGCCAGTCAATCTGATGACGGGCAGAAGAGGTAGGGGTAAAGCGAGAAAGGTTCAAAAGAGTGCAGACCGGGAAGTTGAGGACTTTATCCAGAGGTAAAAAAGCATAGTTGGGAAGGCCGTAGAAGATACTGGCACAGTAGTCAGATCTAGAAAGGACTAAGGAGGAGATGAGCTATTTAGTCATATTGAAAGGAGAAGATGACACAGGTTTCTAATATTAAGGAGGTTAAGTCTGGCTGCAGTTGCAGATTTGGAGATGAAGAGTGAGAAGTTGTGTGATGGGTCGAAGATGACGCCAAGGTTACGAGCAGAAGGAGAGTAAGGAAGGTAGTCACGAGAGAAGAGAAGCAGGAGAGATAGCCTGTTTGACTGGGACACAGAACTTCAGTCTTGATGCAGTTGAGCAGGAGCGAGTGAGACGCCATCCAATATTTAATATTTAACATTGTTGACAACAGCTTGTCGGAAAAGGAGTGAAAGGAGAAGAAGATCCGAGTGTTGTCAACGAAGATTTGATGAGAGAAGCCATAAGAGGAGATCAGGGCGCCAAGTGTCGAAGTATAGAGAGGGAAGAGAAGTGGACCATGGACAGACCCTTGGGCAAGTCCGACATTAAGTGGGGTGAGTTGAGAGGTAAGGCTGTTCCTGGACACCTGAAAGTGTCTGGAGCAAGGTAGGAAGCAAACCAAGGGCCTTATCTCTGATGCCAAGGAGAGATCATGCAGTGAGAATGTCAGAATGGTCGACAGTAACGAAGGCTACAGAAACATCGAGAAGAATAACAGATGCCAAGAGAAAGATGAAGTTGCTGACATCGATGAGAGCTGTCTCATAAGTAAGGAACTTTTTAAGGCAAGGCAATATACACAAAATTAATATGTTTTCTTCGCATGTCTCTTAGGGTATGATAAAAAATAAAACATCAGCCTGCTTTCCATTGAACTGGAGTTCTTATTACTGAGTGAAACCCAGATGAAGCAGTTAAAAATGTTAACCAAAATAAATCCTCAAAAGTAAACTGAAGTAATCCTTGGAAAGCAAAGTGAGCCAGACTAATTTAAAAGTAATCAAATGTAGTGTCAATTATTTCAAAGTAATGCAAAAGTATATGAAGTAATCCAGAAAATAAACTGGCAATTGTATGAGTAACCCGATTGTCAAAGAAAAACCCATACGTCAGAAACTGGATTCCGTCAAATACATTTTCAAATGGTTTCTACTGGATCCAGTTGTTAACATAACTTTTTGTGTTCATCTTTTGAACAGCTATGAAGAATGTTGCAGTGTCCATGTTTGCCCCTCACTTTGCACAGCTCTGCCCCCTACAACTCTGCCCATACATCTGTAGATAGTGCCTGTCTTGCACAACTTTCCCTGGGTGCCGACTGCCCCCTCTTTCCCTCGCTCCTGCTTTGATTTTTTTCGGGCATCCTACTGCTACCTTGAGGCTGATACAAAGCACTGGGTCACACTGTAAACATAGAACATGTTACATCAATAGTGATTTAGAATAGCAAAATGTAGTTGGTGATCAGGGGATGTATTTCTGCATCTGGTTAACAAGTGCTCAACATATTGATTTATGAAAAAAGATTTAAATTCAGATTTTAAAAGTGTAGCTTGCAGTCAAGCTACTGTCAGGCAAAAGTGCAACAGAATACCCGAGAAAGGTGCATTCATGTGAAAAGCAACCTACAGAAGGATTCCAAGCATATTTACACATGCATCTGTTTGGAGGTTACATACACTACATTATAGGGGAATTTACCGGTGCACATGGCAAATAATGTGGCAGCAGCTGCACATGTGTGGCCGTACCTTGGCATGTGGGGAGTATGTTAGGTCTATGGTGGCATTATTGGGGCATCTGAGACTACACATGACACATGAGAGCCAAGTCTACTGGTTTTGCCAATGCCGATTTCTTCTTAGACTTGCTTCTCTTTGCATTCATACTCCCATCACACTGACAATATGTTGCTTTTATTATTCTAACTTTTCCTGTAATACATTAATTATTGTACAAAGATTATATGTAGGTCTACAGATATTGCATCTGTGTGTTCTTTCTCTCATAATTGGAGGCCACAATCCCCCTGGATAATAACGCCAAAAATCATTATAGCACATTTGAACGGTTATGTTACATTTCCTAAACAAGCATATAGGAAATACATAATAGGCACTTTTACCCACCTTTGAGAGTTGTCAACACCTACCTGATCAATAGTTTGATAGGGCCTGGAACCTCACTTTCCCAGGTTCCATATAATAATGTCCCCACAAAAATATCGCCATGCAAAAATATCGCCGAAAAATGGCCGTTTTTTGTGGGGACATTATTGCATGGAACATGCGGGGGACACCCCCGCAACCCCCAAACCCTTTATTTTATTTATTTATTTATTTATTGGGCTGCCCCTATCCCCATATATATGGTCACCCATATAATATTGCCACGACCTTTTCCCAGTGATATTATGTACGGCGACCATATATATGGGGATAATATTAACCAATACCCTTTCCCAATAGTTCTTCGCCTCCAAAAGTCTAGCCCTGGCTCACCAGCTCTCATCCATTTCAAAACATCATCATCATCATTTTATGTCAGGTCATTACAAAGAGAAAACAGCAAGAAACATGCATATGAAATGTCAAAGATACAATTTGAAAACAAAAGCAATATCGAAATTCATCACAAGCTTTAAAAGACTTTCCGCGTGCCCTTCTTTTGAGCCACTCATTCCAGACATTTTGCAAAATCCCCTTGTGAATGTACTTTGAGCAAACGGGCACAGCGCTGAAGATTACTTCACCATTCTTATTTTTTTACTTTTTATTGTGCTGTAATGTAACTAGGAATGACCCACTTAGTTCTCAGCTCGTGAAAACGTGGGTAAAAAAAATAAGAAAGCATGGCACCGTTTTCCAGAGCAGCCACTACAGCTCGGCTGCCCCGGCACCACCTCCATCAGGAGAATCCCTTCCTGCAACTTCATGAACAAAGCACAAGTCACAAAGCTCGGAATCTTGCACTCACCACTAGCCATTGGCGACGAAGAAACGGAGTGCTTTGGGTAGAACTGAGGTGGCGAGCGACCATTTGTGGCTGGCTAGCAACTTTCAACTTGAAATGTTTGCCCCTGTCCTAAGGATCTGCATAGTCCCCTAATGTGAATAATGAGACCCAGGTTCTTAGGAGAACTATTAGAAGCCAACTGATGGGCAGTCAACAAACGGTGCAGGACAAGAGCTACATAATAACAGGCCTCTTACGTGTGTCACCTAGTGTAGGCCTCTGGCCGAGCTAAGCTTTTGGAGAACAGCCTGTCCCTTGGAGAAACAGGGCATCACAGGTAGCAAAGAAGTCCTTGCAGGGTGGTCCTCCACCAATCTCAGCTCTCCCAAAAAAGAAGGCCAACACTCCAGGGACTTTCTGCGTCAGAACCAGAATGAACAACGGATATCTACCCAACGAGGGTCGCCACGAATGCCTCCACTAAAAACATGCCATTTGAAAGAGGATTTGATGAGAAATGCTTAACCGGGCAAGCTAGGAGCAGCAGTATGCAGCCAGAGTGCAGAGAAAGGTCTGCGCCCAAGTCCAAATTTAAGAAGGGAGTCTACGTGTCTGCCATTTTGTTACGGCTGCTCCTGTAACCGTACAATGTACATTGAATAGCAGAACTTTCAGAAAACATGTTGACTTTCCAAAGGGCATGTTTACAGTGTTGGAAGCCAAATGTCTTTAATGATCATTTTCCTCACTATTTACTTCAGCCTTTTTGGCAAACAACCTGGTGCTCTGACTAACGGTGCCAAGCTGGAGTCAACCCAGGCTGTACTGACTCCTGATAACACACCACGGTGCTGACAAAGCAAATGAGAGCTGCATGTGGCCAACTGCCAGAAAGTGGGCGTTATAGGGGGGATGGAGTGCGATGCCGAGCACAGTCCATTGGAGCTCATGGGACCAGATCAGCTCCAACACCACATTGTATAGGGATAGGTTAGTTCATTAGAGATGGCGCATATTGCATAAGTTTTAGCATGCAATATGTGGTATTGTGAAGTAGCAGTGATCTGGGCTGTGGGATATCCTAGTTCACATACACATTCAGTGCATGGGGCTCAAAGTAAAGGGTTTACCTAGATATGCACAGGTTGTAAAATGATTTCCTTAGTGTCTCAGTATGGTTTGTTACCTCAGTTCAGGTCAGGACTTCCTTCCCAACCAGGACAATGTTGTGGCTCAATCCTGCTCTCCTACCTTTGCCTTCATCTCAGTACCCCTCCTCCTCCTGTGTCCGAGGTCTACTCCTCATTCACATCCATCCTCCCTCCCTCCCTCTTCTCCTTCACTCCCGATTTCCACACTAGAGTAGATTTAATCACCCTTCACAGACTCCTGGTATCCTCCAACCGGACACTGCACTGGTAAAAAGTCAATATCCCCTTTCCGAATAACCATCTTTTCTTTTTAATCATTTTGAAATGCTTGGTGAATTTAATCGCTAAATAAGAGTTCCCTAAAAAATATGCACTAGGAATATGTAATTTGACATTTGCATAGCGCCTTTATCCCATTGGTATGGTCTCAAAGCATGTTTGCATTTTAGCCAAAGCAAAGTTGGGTGGCAGGTCCCTACTAGCTACCAATATCGAGCTGGCAAGTGGATGGGTGCTTTGAAGTTGACGAGCGTAGTATACTATTATGTGTCAAGCTAGACCACATTTTTATTGTGAGGGACAGCTACATTCTAATGGCAGAGTTGTTGTGCAACATGTCGTTGGGCATGGCGTATGGTTGCAGATGTGATAGGGTGGGAGGCCGTGCCTTTGGCTATCTTCCATAGGCATGGAGTGCGATCTGAACCCACATGCTTCGGCTGGTTTCTTGGTTTCGTGGATGTGGCAGGGCTCTCTCCTGTGTTCTGCTGGAGATTGTTAGATTATTCTTACCATCGTTCAGGGAGCACATGGAAATTCTGCTCCGGTCTACCTGAGGTGGTTGACTAGCTTTAGAAAGCATGGTTTGTCAGGCAGCTAGGGAAATAGCCAAGTCTTGAGGGCCCTCTGGAAGGCCAAGTGGTCCTCTATGCATCGGATGTTAAACAGCATTGGATTCCAGATAGTGGGGGCTTGACGGAGAAGGGGGAGCCTCTTATGCTAGTCGATTTGAAGGTGGGGATCACAAGGAGGAGTGCAGTGCCTGAACGCAAGTTTCTGTTGGATTGGTAGCAGGAGATTTTCTGTTGAAGATAATCTGGGCCTGTCTTGTGGAGGAGGACATGACGAGTGATGCACATGGCTTTGAAAGCGTCCCATCGGGTGCCAGTGGAGGACACACAGGGTGGGGGTGAAGTGCTCTATGGGGCCGAGGGCAGTTGACAAGCAGGGTCCCCCAGGTAGAGGGAGTTGGCATAGTCTAAGCAGGAGAGGACAATGGATAGGATAGCAGTGAGTCTGTGGGGTAGGAGAGGTAAGGAAAGATGCTTCTGAGACACAGTGTTCATGTGATATGGGAGCATCAGGCCATTGTCCATGGTGCTGCCCAGATTCTTTACTGTGGTGGCTGCAGCGGGAGGATGGGGAGGGCTAGGGAAGAAGGACAGCGGGTGGTTTGGGGCAAGGGAGCAGTTTTTCTGCAGAGCATGATTTCTGTTTTTGCCGGGATTGAGGAGGTGGTTGGCTATCATCCAATTATCAATGTCTGTGAGGCAGGATGCGAGATCAGAGTGGGGGTGGAGATGGACTTGGGGATCTTAAAGATATGATATGATATGATATATAGCAATTATAACGCGCCTATACACAAGATGTATTTGGTGTCGTCTGCGTAGTTGTAACAGGCGAGGTTGTGTGAGAGGATAAGTGCGGGGAGAGGGCTCATGTACAAGTTGAAGAGAAGAGGTGATCGGCATGTGCCTTGTGGGACTCTGTTGTTGACTGGGCGAGCGCTCGAGGTCAAGGGAGGGAGGTGGGTTATTTGGTATCTGTTGGCGAGGAATGAAGAAATCCACTTTAGTGCTGTGTCCCTTATGCCGAGGGAGTGGAGTCTCTCAATGAGGATGGTATGATCGATGGTGTCAAAGACAGCTGAGAGGTCGAGGAGTACAAGTGCGGCACAGCCCTTTGTGTCTGCTGTTCTTTCGAGGGCATTCAACGTGGGGATTAGGGATGATTCAGTTCCATTGCAGGGTCTGAAGCCTGAATGGGTGTGGTCGAGAAGGTGAGTGGATTCAGTAAAAGTGCAGAGCTGAGAGTAGGCCGTTCAGTCAGTGAGTTGGGCTAAGAAACCAGTGTTAGAAATGGGACTGTAGTTGGCAAGAAGGAAGAGGGGGGGTGAGGGTCGAGACTTTTTTTTTTTTAGTAGGGCTTTGACGTGTAATGTTTTGAATGATGCTGGGAAGGTGTCTGAGGTGAGGGAGGAGTTAAGGATGGTTCTTGCGATGCCACCTGCAAAGGCTGGGTAAAGATTTCTTTGAGGAGGGTAGGAGGGCATGGGTCTCTCTGGGAACCGGACGTGCGGCTGCTGGCCAGCAGTTCGAAGAATTTGGGTCTAGAAATAGGAGAGAAAGAGGAGAAGATAGGATATGCAGTAATACAATCACTGTGTACCGTCTGATAGTACCCGATGATTCGGTGCTGTTCAGTACTTCAGATTTAGCTTGATTCATCCTCAGATATCTGAAAAAATTCCAATCCCAATATCACAGCATAGAAGGAGCAGGCAGGGATTTTCAGAAGACAACCCAGACTGTCGGTATTGATGGACAATGCAACTTCTTGGGCTCTAGTTTTTACTTCAATATTAGAGTTATCCCTGGATGTTTGATGACCATAGTGAAAACTAAGGGAGGCAGTGGGCATCCCTGATGTCTACCTCTGCAAGGCAAGGACTCAGAGAATCGGATTACACGCTTTGATTATGCTGCAGAGGCTTGGAAATTTGGCTTGCTCAATTCGGAGACCAGATGACCAACTCAGAGTTTGCACGGGACCAGTTCAAGACCCATCTATTGTACCAAACACATTCTCAGGGTCACAAGAAAGTACAGAAAAAGTGATAGCTTGCCTGTGAACCAACGCTGTGACAACAAACTCTTATGCGATTGCTAGTCCTTTAAGCTATGACCCTGTATGAAAGAAGCCTAGCCCCCTTATTCATTTGACGCGGGTCACCCTCCGAATTAGGACCAGCCCCAAGTCATCCCTAGCAGAATGGAGTTACTCTACGGGCACCTGTGTTTATGCTCGAGTTCAAGGTCCCTAATTTTATTGTCCAGCTCTCCTGATATTTGCAGCTTTAGGGACAAAAGACAAAAATGTACTGCATTCCTGCTTCAGTCCTACCTTTGATGCATCCAAAGGTGAGCACCAGGTGACCCACTGTACAGTGCTTAAAGCACATTATACCAAAATGACCATCTTGAGTCTAATCTGTAGGCCCGCGAGGGCCTATACATTAACCATTGCACGGCACAGCCAGAGTTTCTCCTATAGAAAGGGAGCAGAAAGTATCGAAACCCGCATTTTGGAACCAGTAACCGAATCGTTAATCGCTTTGTGCAATCATACAGCAACCAATCTTTGTGCAATTATAAATAACCCAATCAGGAATACCATTGTGCAACCAAATGGAAACCAATCATAAATTGCCCTTGTAAATATGTGCATAATCTTATTAAAATGATCAATTGCATTCAAAATAGCTAGCATAAAACAGCACATATTCAAAATAGTGCAGCACTGTGGAGTTAGGTTAGCAAAGAGGAATGAATTTCAAGGACTCGGCAGGATGCCAGTGAGAGACGAGACACCAGTGATATCAGTCAATTATGGCAATATGTGAAGAGACTACCGGTGATTCCACTGCAGACATTATGGAGTGCAGACATTATGGAGTGCAGACTGGTCATCGCCAATGTATACATTTAAAAGGGTACAGACAGTACGTTTGGGAAAGCAGATTTATTTATGGCACATATGGTTAAAAGAAAACCTTATGCAAATTACTTGTTGCAAAAGCATTGCAAAATTTAAGGTATTCACACAGAAATTCCTAAAAATCACTATCACACAATTTCATTATGAACTGACAGTAGCAATTAAAACTAAGGTATTCACACAAGTACTTTTGATTTTAAAAAAAAAAGGTGCAAAACTGCAATATTAAATGAAATCTCATTGTAGTTTAAAATCCTAAACCAAAAAAAAGGAAACATCGCTGAAATGTCTTTGTGCATTACAAATTTAAAAAATATTTCCACTCGTAGAAGGTGTAAGGCTGTACAAAAAAAATTACCAAATGACAATGTCACAAGCTTACAATAGTGCCATCATCACCCCCCGCCCCACCCCAGGTTTCTTCGACCTTGCCCCAGTTACTTCTGTTGCATTTAAGTTTGTCATAAATCTAAAACAGATCTAAATGATCCAGAGGAATGTTTCCATATGTACGGCGGCAATAAGTTAAAAGATGTGATGTCTAGATGGAAATGGTAATGGAGCTGGTACTGCAGCATCTGGGCTCCGATTTACTGTGATTAAACCAAGCTGAAATGTTTGAAGGAGAAAAGACCGAAAGTTATTTTACTTTCTCTTCCCCAAGCATTTCAGACTAGCACCTTGCTCCACCACCCCCTTACTTACCTGTAGGCGGCACACCTCTTTGTGCTGTCTCCAGCATCCCTCTGCCACGCTAGCTCCCTTCACACGCTTGTATGGGAACCGGCGCTGCACGGTCGCTTTTCCTTTTGAAACTTTATTGACCCGGAGCAAGGGATAACCCTGCAAGCCCTGCTCACATTACCATGAACAAGGGTGCGGGGGGCACCGCCGTGTACCCCGCTGCCCTTCTTCACTGTAAAGAAAATGAATGGGAGACTTGGTCGAAATATTCGGCCGTATGTAATTTTCGTATGCCCGAAAAGTGGTCAACACTTCCATTCGTTTTTTTGGGGGGGGTCTTTCCCTGGGCTCTAATGATAATCCAATCATGCTCATACATCATTCGCTTCACTTTAGCAGAAAAATCAAACAACTCGGGGGGCGCTGTTGAGCAGCCTACAAAATGGCTGCTTAGCTCGGAAGCTCCGTGCCTAGCCGCTGATTATCCGACTACATCGGCGGTTCCTGTCATAATCCAGCATCTTCATCGGGCCCCCTGTGTTGCTGACTGCCTGGGCTACCTGCACGCCTGATCTCGAAGCGAATCGGACCCCCCAAAGCCCCCAACCGACCACTACGCTGTGCCTCGCTGGGGGCCGACTCCGGGCCTGCGGGGTACCGCGGTGACCGCTGCGAGCCGGCTGAGTGCCGCCCTCTGGAGCCTCCGGACCCAACGCCTGCCCCGGAAGCTGGTCCGCTCCACGCGCACAGCCTTCCCGACTGGACCCGGGCCGCCGGAGACACCCGTCCCCGCGTGTGGCGTGCGGCTGCTGCTCACCCTGGCGGTGGGGTGTTCCGGTCCTGCGCCGACTGGAGTGGGCGAGGGGGGCCGCTGCGGTGACCTGCACTTCCTTGCCTGCTCTCTGGACCTGCAGCGAGGATCACGCTCTGACCGCCAGCGGGGGCCCGCGCCCGGCGCCCTACGACGGGAGCTCATCCCGCCACTACGAGCTGGCGCTCCGACTCTGCTGAGCCGCTGGGGTGCGCGGCGGCGCTCCTGCCTGGGGCCCTCTGCCCACCGCTGGAACTCTGGGGCTCCCTGCTGATTTCTTCCCGCTCGGAACTGCGGCCTACAGGTGAGGAGCTTTGCGGTGGGTCCATCTGCCGGCCCTGTCCCCGCGGCAGCTGCTTCCTCCCCCCCGGACTGCCTAATAACCCCTGTGACCCACTGGAGCTGCTCACGTTAAAGAGGGCCCTGCCCCCCCGGTGACTGCGTGACTGGGTTCCCCGAAATTGGGACCCCACCATAATTCGACCAACTGGATGGTCGGTTAACTGCATACCCACAGTAGCTGGTTGCCCTCACTACGCCTAGTGCAATCTGCCGACGCTGTCATACCCGCTGCAGACCCTCCACTCCACAGTGGCCCGCTCCTCCTCACCACCATCTCCCCCCACGGCGCGACCACACCGCACCCAGACTCCTACTTCCTGCAATGTCGAGCCGCTCCAAGGGAACTGCCAAAGGGGGCACCATGGACAGGTTCGCTAAGGCGATTCCTCGAGCTGAAGCGGCCCACATGTCGCCCCCACACGAGGAGCTCGATAATGAAACCATTCCCGGGGCTGTGGCGCCAGATCTTACCACACTAATGGAATCGATGGCCAAAAACTTTGCCTCATTCCACGAAAAGCTTGATGACATCAATGCAAACGTTGCCTCACTTAAAACACGGGTAGATCAGGCGGGATCCAGAATCACGGAGGCCGAAAATAGAATCCCCACTAATGAAGATGCTATACACACGCTCCAAGACACTGTGGCCTCCTTGTCGCGAGACATGAAGAGTGTAAGGGCGAAATGCGATGACTTGGAATCTCGTTCCCGCAGGAATAATCTGCGCATCATCGGGGTCCCCGAGAACGCCCTCAAAGGGCGGATGGAAGACGCTGCGGAGAAATTGCTTAAAGATCTGCTTGACAATCCGGCCCTCTCCCCATACTTCACGGTGGAGCGCGCCCACCGGGCCCTATCACCACGACCTAAACCGGGCGATAGCCCTAGGCCCATAATCGCTAAAATCCTCAACTACCGAGAGAGGGACCTCATCCTCCGCCTGTCACGAGAGAAGGGTGACCTACGTCTGGAGGCCCACACCATTAGAATCTTCCCAGATTTCTCGGTGGCGGTGCAGCAGGAGAGACGTCAATTTCTCGGCGTTAAGAAACTGCTCAGGGAGCGCAACGTCCCATATGCCATCCTGTTCCCCGCACGGCTCAAGATCACCCATAATGGCAAATTGTACTTTTTCACCGTCCCAGATGAGGCCGTTAAATTCATCGAGATGCAAATACCGCTCCACAATCCAGGGGACGCCCACGCTGGCGGCATCTAAACACGCACTGTGTGGCCCAACGGAACTTACTGAGTCTGCTGATCCCTGATTTGTGATATGCTATAGGCAACATGGTTTTGTTTACTATGATGTTGTGTTTCGCTACTGCATGTATTTGTGTCGTGGCCTGGCTCCTGAAGGGTAGGTGCTGGTCACTCATTCCTGCCGGACTTGGGGGCTGACCAACCGCCCCGGCCTTCGGCCTTGGCTGACATGGGGGGTGCTCTCGGGCTCCGGGGCCCAACCCTATAATCCGCCCGTTGCAGTAACATGTCCCGGTCTGCACATGCTGCCTTTGGTATGCTTAGATTCACGGCTGAGTAGTGTCAACTCATCCCACTAATGCTAGACCACGGCCTGTGCCTTTTAGGGGCTTTGCTTACACGAGACCCAGGAATCTTACTAGGCAAGGCTGGCACCCCCCGTAAACCTCGTCTCTGCACTCACCAGGATACATAGCTCTGGCAAGCACACTTCATTTGTCATCTCGGAGATACACTCCATGGGGCCAATGCATCATTGATCCGGGCTGCCCTTTAATAATTACTGGCACTTGTTGCTTAAATCGCAATGCTCCGATGCCGCCTCTGCGGCGGCCCTTATTCCCCACTTGAGATGAGGGGGCATCCGCCACGTGACTGCTGTAAATGTTTGTATTGTAACCGAACTGCTACGACGCATATGCTGGTCCCTGTTTCCCACTTAGACAGGCGGGGCCATACATTGCGTGACCGCCAACACTGCTCGTCTTGTAACGGAACCACCTGGTTCCAAGCGTGCTAGCGCACGGCAACGGCGCACCCCACTGCGATTGCACTGTTCTTGGATACACCTTTGTTGTGGGTTAGCCCCTGTTGGGCTTTTGGACAGTCTGAGCCAAGTTGGGGACGGCTCAGCTGCGTACAGCTTGGGGAGGGGGATGTTCACACTACTAATCTTGGGTTGGTGGTGAGGGTGGAGGGCGGGAATGGGGTATTATTCCAAAAAGGCACACAAGGTTTCACGGCGCGCGTACTGAAGGGCAGCAAGCGCACTCTCAACCCTGACTTCTTGGGCTCACACTATCACTGGACATGGGATGTTCACTGAGTCGTGCATTGTGCGATTAAATATCCACCAATAAAATGGCTACTGTCATAATGTCCTGGAACATCCGGGGTTTAAGCAACCACACCAAGGCCCGTAAAATCATGGCCTATGCTAATAGGCATAGCTGTAGGGTACTATGTCTACAAGAGACACACTCCAATGGTCACATCCCAAGGACCATAGCCCCATCATGGGGCCCCGCCAGATTCTTCACCTCTTATTCCTCCCAGTCTAGGGGCGTACTCACGATGATCCATAAATCCATCAAATTCATATTGCATAAAAGCTACATAGATCCGGAGGGACGTTATGTTATATTACATTGCACTTTGATTAATAAAGAATATCTTCTGGTCAACACATACTGCCCCAACATAGACTCTCCCGAATTCTTCGGCGCTGTAGCCACCATACTACTGGGCTTCGTGGGTGTACCAATTATATGGGGAGGTGATCTGAACCTTATTTTGGACACTGTCCTGGACAGAACTGGAACTGCTACCAGAGCTCTGTCCAGTGCTGCACGTCAGTTACGTAGCCATATACAGATACTGAACATCTGCGACGTCTGGAGGACACTGCACCCCCAGCGACGGGAGTACACTTATTACTCTTCTGTGCATGACAGCTCATCTAGAATAGACCTGTTCCTGGTGTCAAGGGAAATTATGGGCAGGGTGGAGGGCTCCTGGATCCTACCCCGCACACTATCAGACCATGCCCCAATTACAGTCTCGGTGGAACTGGGGATGCCCATCCCGACGTTCAGCACCTGGCGCTTTAAATCCGAGGCCCTCAGAGACATTGTCTTCAAAGCTGAAATATTTGCTGACATCGAATCTTTCTTTGAGTGCAACTCTCTTCAAGATACATCAGCCGCGGTGAGGTGGGACGCCTTCAAAGTGTATATTAGGGGAATGTCTATCTCCAGAGAGGCCGGAGTACTGAAAGCGATAAGAGCTGCCCTTGGGCGCTCCGAAGCCAAACTGAAACAACTAGAGCTCCAATGCCCCACGGCTGCTGACCCCGGTACACTCGCCCAAATCAGTGATGAACTCCAGGTATATAATACACTTGCTATCAACGAAATCCAATACTTCAGCCGCCCACAGGCCGCCAGGAAGTATGGGGAGGGGGACAGACCCGGGAGAACGCTAGCAACACTAGCTAAAAGGGAATCTGGCCGGACGCAGATTACCTCCATCAAAGATCAACATGGCAACTCACAATGGGCGGACCAACGTATCTTAAACATATTTACCGAATTCTATAGATC
Source organism: Ambystoma mexicanum (assembly GCF_040938575.1). NCBI lineage: Eukaryota > Metazoa > Chordata > Amphibia > Caudata > Ambystomatidae > Ambystoma > Ambystoma mexicanum. Next base: position 91,564,068 of record NC_090936.1, read on the forward strand.
CCTCTACTCCCAACCTACCGAACACACCGAACAACACATGCGCGAGCTCCTTGACCAGATCCCCACCACGGAGATATCCCCTCACACCCGGGACCAACTGGACTCCCAGATTACATTGGATGAGATAGTGACGGCCATTTCAGACCTACCCAAAGGGAAAGCACCGGGCCCCGACGGGCTTACCACTGAATTTTTCCAAGAGCACGTCGCCATCTTGGCCCCTAGGCTGCTCGAGATCTGGGACGAAGCATTACGTGTCTCCATCCTTCCCCCTTCCATGCGCGAAGCTGTCATCACGGTGCTGCTTAAACCTGGTAAACCTGACGACGAATGCGGGTCTTACAGACCTCTTTCCCTTATGAACCTCGACACAAAGATCTTTGCTAAGATCATAGCGAACCGCTTTCTACCCATTATGACAGACTTGGTTCACGAGGACCAGGCAGGCTTCGTCCCCGGTAGGTCCACCTCCCACAATATCAGAAGGTTGTTCAACGTTCTGTCCCGTATGGACCAGGACGCCCAGGCTGTAGCAGTCACTCTGGACGCTCAAAAGGCCTTTGATATGGTCTCCTGGAACTATATGTGGCTGGTACTTGAGACAATGGGCGTTGGCCCGAACATGATCGGGTTCATCAAATTACTATACACTTCCCCTGTTGCAAGAGTAAGAGCTAACTCACTAACATCTGACCTCTTCACACTTTTCAGGGGTACCAGACAGGGTTGCCCCTTCTCCCCGATCCTTTTCGCACTGGCGATAGAACCGATGGCGGACTATGTCCGTTCACGCCATGCCCGCAAAGGAATACGACTGTTTGATGATCCTGAAATCATTTCCCTATACGCCGACGATGTCCTACTGTACATCAGGGAACCCACAGCCCATCTTGACCCTATACTAAGAGATATCACCCGCATTGGCACCCATTCCGGGTTCACAATTAACTACTCGAAGTCTGAGATCTTCCCTCTTACTAAATCTACTACACAACCCACCACCGAATACCCCCTTCGTTAGTCCCCGGATGGCGTCAAATATCTGGGTGTGCAAATATCCCTAACCAAATCCACCTTGCTCGCCGATAATTACTCAGCTGTAGCACAGTTAGTTGAAACCAAGCTTTCACGATGGCGCACCCTCCCAATATCCATGACAGGTCGTCTCTCCCTCATTAAAATGATTCTGCTGCCTAAGCTCCTCTATACTTTCAACAACATACCCGTATGGCCCGGGGTGGAATACTTCTCCAAACTACATGCCCTATGTGCACAGTTCCTATGGCACTCCAGTGCGGTACGCAAGAAGTGGACAGATATGGTGCTTCCATACAAACTAGGGGGAATCTCTGCTCCGGACCGGATGCTGTACTAGACTGCGGCCCAGGCCCAACACGCCACTCATTGGTACCCCGGTTCTCCTGCTCGCCCACATGTTAAATTGGAACGACTGGCAGCCGCTGGCACTAACATAATGTCCCTCATACTGCATCAGCACTATATATCTGACTCCCCTATCGATCCAATCAGTGTAACCCTGCGCGCCTGGGCACGCCTGTTGTGCCTGTCATCCGACTCCTTCCCTTACTATAAATGGCTCCCGGTATGGGCGTTCCCGGGCCTAGAACCCACGCATGACACTGCTCTGGCCCGCCACTGGGGCGCACTGGTATACCAGGCATTATCGGACTTCTATCCGGAAGGCCGGTTCATTAACCCCCAAACATGGAAACAGGGGCACACCAGATCCGCTCTAGAGACCCTCCAATACTATAGGCTCCGAGCAGCGTTTCGCACTAAATGGCCCTCATTTCCAGATGAGCCCCCTGACAACCCGGCGATCGCATACATCACCAACTCGGGCGGCGCCCGCGGCGTCGTCTCCTCATTGTATAAGATCCTACAAGACACCACTCCGATCCCAGCGCTCAGAGCACGCGACGATTGGGCAGCTGAACTGGGCCTAGAAATATCCGACAGAGTCTGGGAGAAAAGGTGCCTACACACCCAAAAGGTCTCTCTCAATTTCCGCCACCGGGCCATGCAATACAAACTCCTAAATAGGCTTTACTATACCCCGCACAAGACTTCGAAGTTCACCCGCACCACGGTGCACCCCTGCCCTCGCTGTGGAGCAGACGGAGCTGACCATCTACATATGTTTTGGTCCTGTAATAGACTATCTGAATTCTGGGAAAGTATTCTAAATACACTCACCGAGATTATCGGAACTGAGGTCGACTCTGATCCCTTAGCAGTCCTCTTCGGGGCCTGGAGAACGGAGGACACTAGACGTCTGGCTAAATTTTTAAACATAAGCTGTATGATAGCCAAGAAATGCATACTCCAGAGTTGGAAAAGTTCCTCCCCTCCGGCCTTTAAGAAATGGCTGAATCTGCTCACCTGGTCGCGAAATTGCGAGGAGGAATACCTGGCCATGCTCCCCGCCCACTCTCGCCCCAAGAACACCTGGGTTGAATTTAAACACCTATCTTAACAACCAAAGTGAAAGTACACCCACAACTGACTTGTCCCCTGCCCCACAAGGGACATTCCCCGCATCATGAGGCCTTATATCCTCTGCTTAAGGTCCGCCCTGATGCTATTGCTATGACTGCTGTACTGTGATTACTGTGTTGCTCAAGAATAATGTTATACACATGTATTGCTTTGATGTATGTGCCTTGTGAACCTCTGCCTGCAAAAATAAAAGTTTAAAAAAAAAAAAGAAAAATCAAACAACTCTTCCTTGTGGCAGTCCACTACCTTTAAAATATCTCTGCAGTGAGGGGTCCAATCCCCCAAAACCTTGCAAGCACCAGCCTTCATTTTTTCTGAAAACTTTCAAAATATTGAAGCCCACGGTGGTTCCAACATTTTAACATATAGTTGCATCAATTTCCAATTTCTGCAAGCTCACAGAGACATCAACCCTAGTTCATGACGGATAACACTAAAGGCACGTAGTTGGGCCTAGTGGTAGAGTTTGGTCTATAATCAAGAATCTGAAACGTGCTGCCTCACATTAAGGTCAAAAGGGTATGGATGAAAGGAATCGTGCCAATCCAGATCCTGTACAGGGGGACCAGGGCCCTTACTCTTCCTGGGACAACACAACTAATCATAGGGGCATGGAATGAGGAGACTAAAAGTAATGGATGCGGTGACAAACTTATACTTGCACAATCATTGTGGCACAATGCAATGTCACCCAAAATTAAAAAGAGGCACGTTCGGGGCATGGTCTGCCGCAATATCCTTGCTCTGAAAGATGTGATAAAGGAGGGGGATGGGGGGGGAGGATCTAGTTTCCTTTCACGATCTGCAACATGCATATGGCCTGCCAGAGAATGAGTGATATATCTACGTCCAATTCTCTCATGCCCTACATACACAGATCAGGGACTTTCGGGAGATCCCATGGCGAACAGTCTATCGGAGTGGATCGTCTCAAAGATAAACTCCACATTACATCAATTGATAACTCCATTTGTGACACAAGATCTATCCAGGCTCAAGGATAGACAGGAAATCGATGTAGGCCCAGTAGATCCTGAAGAATGGATAGAGGCATTGATGTTCCCACGTGAGGTGGCGATCTTGTCTCGACTCTAGCTTGTCCAATTAAAATGTTACACCAGATGTACTTTTCATGCTCTAAAAGGTGTGGGGGCGGACAACTCACCCATGATGTCTCACATGTAAAAGCTTGGATAGAACCTTTTTCCATATTCTATTTGAATGCCCACGGAGATGCTGCTTCTGGCTGCTGAACCTTGATAGACTGGCAATGGATATAGGGGCAGACATACCATACAAACCAACATGGATGCTTTTGGGAATATGGGGTGAAACCTCTTATACTCGTTTAGAAAAATTATTCCTGTCTACGGCTATCATGCTACTAAAGCGTAATGTTTCCATGGTTTGGGGACTGTCCGAGAATCCCAAATACAACAAATGGGTATCAGACATAGTCATATGTATGTCAATTGAGAAGCGAGCTTATGATACAAGGAGTAGCCCTGCAGGATTACAGAAAATTTGGAATAAAATATGTGTTTGCATAAAAACACACACACACATCTCAATATAGGTTCATGTTTAAAACCAATAAAATGTGTTATTAAAAAAGAATCTCACACATGACTGATCTTGAAGTAGCAGAAAATCAATCTCTGGCCAAACTACCGGAGATCTCGGAGAGAGCCAAAGTTTGGGAGAGAGTCTTCCAAGTTCCTTCCTACAACTTGGTGTGAACAGCAAACACTCCAAGGAAGAAAGCAAAGTTAATGGGATTCCTCTTCCACAGTCACTGGCGGGAAGGGCCACATGTGAACGTGTGTAAAGTAAACAGGGATACATGAAAAGGATCTGGAAATGCCCCAATTCCGATTCATACATCAATACTGTATCACTGGTGGTGCGGTTTTTCAATCCGAGTCAGCGGTGTTCAGTTAAAGAGGCCCCCACCTCCCGTTTTACACCCTGGGGGCCAACAGAAGGTAAAGGGGGAAACGCATGAACAGTTAAAGCTTGTTCAGCAATGTGTTTTCTTGGCATTCCAGTGGGCTTTGATCGGATTATCTGCTAGCATTTAAAGCCCTCTGGCAGAGCGCCTACTTTTATGTTATGGCAGCAAGCAGTGTTTTTAACATTGAAAGATCTCTTCCATGGCAGAAATATGCAGTGTAGTTCTAAGTGTAATTTACGACTACCTGTTTGAACCACAAATATGCATCCAACAATTTCACCGGAATAATAAATTCAATCACACATAAAGCTCATAAAACATCCACTTAATAAGAACGATATCGGAAGTGAACAGCAGATGATTCGTAATGAAAGGTGTACCATGAATAAGCAAAACACAATTAAAAAAGGGAAACTGAAATATACGTATTAATCATGACCCTTACTCAGTAAATTGGCATAAATGGCACCGTGGGTGGTAAGGAAATTTTGCTTGGTTTTAACAAAACGATTTTGAAGCATTAGCAAAGAACTCGTTCTCCTTCTCTTTATTGGCAGCCATTTTTTGGCTAGATTAAGAGCATAAAGTGTATGTCATCATAACTATTTCATCTGTATGGAGACTCACTGGCATCAACATGGGAGTTGCAGGCGGAGGAACAGAAAGAAAGTAAGCAACTGCAGGCGGGCCAAGGGTTCCCTGTAACAACTCAATCAATAAAAAGCGTTCAAATAAGGTATAGGTCACTAATGGAATTCTACAACTGGAATTAGCTATATACACACAAAACTTATTGTTTTTTAATTTTGCCCGTTTAGAATTTTTTTATAAAACACACACAAAGGAAGGATTAAAATTACATTTGATTACCTACGGTGTGCAACGGTTTTTAGTTGTGAGGAAAGTAGCGAGTAAGTGAAGGGTTAGTCTTTTTCTCTATCCCCCTAACCTAGACAGGCGGCACATCAGCTCTGACTAGGGTGACTGCACTCAACTGAGGGAGCGTTAGTCTCTTTTGTATAGGGATATTCAGTAAGCTATAGGCTACTGTAGATGTAGAAGCTATGAAGAACTCAAATATTGTCTGTCTGTAGTGTGTGGAAAGGTACTGAGCATCAGGCAGATTCTGCAGCTCTTAGACTTTCATGGTATTTAGACACATATGTTGGTAAGATCCTAGAGAAGAAGAATTACATTTTTTAATTCTTTAGACCGATCAAACATTAGATAATGTTGAGAATTATGAACTAAGGATATTGATTATTTCAGGCCTCACAAACGCTCAAAAACCCTTGCTAAACCTGCAGGTCGAGTTAATTGGTTGCCTACTCGACCTTACATTTTTGCCAATGCTTACTGTATAATGTTGCATGTCACCATAAGCTCACTTCATGTTGGCACACTGTGGGGTGACAAATCACGAGGTTCAGCCACTTCTCCCTGTGGGGACAGCCTTTCCCTGTGAGGCTAGGACTGTATGCGATACCCTCCCTAGGGGTAGAGGCAAGCGGGATGTCACTGGAAGAGACTCCCCCTTTGAGGACAAGGACTCCTGTTCTGCCAAGGAACTCCCTGGGTTACTCACTCATGGACCAACAATAAAGACAAGGCTTCAGAAGGGCCAAGAAGATCAAACCACTATTTGTTACTGTGCCATAAGACCCATGATTCAACCTGAAGAAATGTATTATACCAATACTGTGAAGAAGAATAAAGGAGTTACACAGATCACAACTGAAGGAGGAAAAGGGACTGCAATCATCCGCTGGGAAAGGCCCAGCCAAGTGTCATAAAAAAGAAGAAGGAACATTGTCAGGAGGAAGAGAAGCCCAGCAGTTTCAAATCAGAGTTGTCGTGAAAGCTGATCGAAACTGGGAGGTCATGTGTGCTGGGGAGGCAACCAGCTGGCATGCGAGGGAAGCACCCAGAGAGTTGGAGGCAAGAGAAACCAGGTGAAGAAAACCCCAAAGAAGAGAAGCAGGCATGAGTGGTGGCGTAACCCCGGAGGGGTGGACTGTGCATTCTGGTAACTGTGCCGTGGCCGCTATGACTAAGGCACAGCGGAGCGGATGCAGAGAAACCAAGAGAGTCGGAGAGAATAGGGAGGCTGTCCTGACAAGACGAAGAAGAATCTCCCTTTCTGCAAGCAGGCCCGGGGACCCCAAACCCCAGAATAGAAGGTAACTGGGACGGCAGGTGACAGGGATTACGAACATAATGAGTACCAGAATCCTACTCGTCATAGTGAATGTTAAGAGTTGAAGTCAAGAGTGAATTATTCCTGCCACAATTGTACCTGTCCCAGCGATAGTGATGTGAGAATGTTACATGAGGAACATTACTGGCACAATCAGACTCGTCCCAGTAATAATAAGAAATGGAGTTCAGATGTGAACCATTACTGGCGCAATCATACTCAACCCAGTAATAAAGAGAAGTGGAAACCCAGTGTGAATCATTACTGGTCCAAGATTGAAGGGAACAGATAGTTCTTAAATTAAATTTTGATAAATGCGAGAAAAAAAAATTCTTTCTGTGAATTTATACAGAAAATAAGCTTTAACTGTACTCTAAAATTGTTTCCGATTAAATCGGACAAAAGTGTGCCCCTGGTTTCGCATCCCGTGGATCACAGGAAGCCATCACTTTACATTTCCAATCATACTAGTCCCATTAATGCAAAAGGAGATGAAGAGAGAATCATCATTGGCAAAATCATACTCGTCCCAGTGATAGTGGGGAATATAAACCTTGTGATAATCTTTGTTGGAATAAACATACTGTGTGATACTAAGGGAGAGTGTCAAGAAACTGAGAAGTTTATCAAGAACGTTTGTTGACTGTCCCAGCCAGGAAAGAAAGTGGACATTATACCAAGAAGGCATAAAGAGTGTGTTAAACCAAGCGAGAGATGAAAAGCATTTCAGGAAGGAAAAGCCAAGAGTTAAAGTTAAGCTTGAAAAGCTGGAAAGCCCCATTTTTTAACTTTATGAACTTGTTAAAGTAATGACCAAGAACTACTTAAAGATTGACTATTAAAGTGAATTTTGCTGAGAAGCAGAGTACAGGAGAAGGGAGTCATTCACGTGTACCTTTGTTCTTTTGAATAGTGGTAGGGGAGAGCAGATTGGAGTTGGACAGAAGACAGTTATCATTTATTTTGGAGACTCAATGACATTAGGTAGGCAAAACACCTAGATTAGGGATAGCGAGGGGTTACTTTATTTTCCCTTTTAAGGTAAATTAAGTTAGTAAAATGGTTGAACCTCGTCTTCGTCCTTCGGACCCGCCACAGTTGCCACCCGGAGGGCCAGCCATGCACAATCAAACTTAATTAACATTTACTGCTTTACAAAATGTTGTTTGCAGTAAACATCAAATCAAGTTTTCAAACATCCCACAATGTCAAGGTCAAGTACCATGCGAATGGTACTCTTCTTTCATCAAATCTCCTTGACTATGCGAGTGGGAGGAGCAGATTTTTGCAAGCCCTGAATTCTATAATACATCTGTTATTGTTTAATATTTAACATTTGTCATTAAGGGAGAATATTGCTATATTGCTGCGCTATTATTAGGTTTCTGTAACATAACATGTTGTTCTCTCCTTTTCATTTTGTTAACTGTTAGACGTTGATGCATTTTAACATGCTTTTAGGACAAATATGTTGAAATAAAGCTTAATGACTTGACTTGACAATGGCAGTACATGGTTCTTTGCTACACCACAGGTGGTGTGTGACTGGGCAGAGACATTCAACTGGCGGAAGATGTAAGCAGAGAACTGTCTTGGAGCCCATGTGGCGTGCCCACGCCTGGGAGGAGGCTATGCCTGAAGCAGCGGTCTATTACCGGACAGCACTAGAATGGTAGAAATACTGCTTGTGGTAAAGGGTGTAGCAGCCTGGAGCACTTCATCTCATTGAGGACCAACATATTGTCTTAAACAAGAGGTTGATGATATATTTGGATGGGCAGGTGTACTTAGGTTGATTAGTTGTTTAGATGGGGGAGGGTGGTGCTTTATGCGGCACGCCGAATGCTTACAAGATGAATCCCGACAGGACGTCCAGCATTATACATCTACAATAAGTTGTAATGATCATGAAGAATGTGGCCTTCTGACAATATTGAAAATATCTACATCAGAATATTAACCATGATATATTGGGACATTAACGACGATAAGTCAATTAGCACTAACTGCTCCAATCAGGAGGTTTACTGATGCTTTTGGATTACTGTTAAGTGATTTGCCCATGTTAAGCCTTGATACGGACCGCAAAGGTCGAAACACGTGTCGGCTGGGGCACTTTTGACTGTGAATTATAACATGAACAATGTTGAGTTATGATTTGAATGAACTGCAAGTCAAACCTGTACATTAAAGTACATTTCTTTGATCCTATTGACAAGCGCAATTTTACTGGTGTACAATAATTCATTCCTGTTCTAAAAGTGATAGTCAGGGACAGAGCCTTACACACCAGTAACTGCAGCTATCCAAAACAACCCTTGCAACCCTGATACTTTAAATGAGTATTACTATGACCTAAGCACACAGACATTCCTGGACAGCCCACCGGACAGTACTAGATGTACATTTTTAGCTGACTCTAGACTGATTGATATCATTGCTTGTTACCTGCTTTTAGGAAACAATGATAACTGTTTAGAATGTATTATCAAAAATTGGGCGATACAAGGGGCTGATATTGCTGGGAGTTAATTGGGTACTACTCTCATTCAGGGCAATTAGAAGGAATATTAGAAGTACATTGAATTCGAAAAAAAGGGCCACAATAGAGGGTTGGTGTAGATCATCAACTTGTCACTGCTAATAGTGCCTTGTACCATTAACAAGCTACCTTTAACTGTCTTGGTGCCTGGCACTGCAAACTTGTAGTTCATGTGCAGGAGTACAACTAACCTAGTCTTCTCATCAACATTAGAAGTGTGTTCTGGTTTGGTGGAATTCCAATGTTTCAAGCGTCACATGTCCACTTACCTCCTTTAAGTGGGTTTCTTGTATGACCATTATTGTAGCCTCCTCCTTCAATACTAGATCAGGCACACACTCTTGTAAGGGGTTTTAAGTCATAACATTCAATGACCCAACTTTAACTATCACAAATTGTCAGCATGCAGTGTGCCTCTCTACCTCACCATAGCAAACTAAAAGAGGTGAGGGCTGGGAGGTTTAAGAATGAATCTGAACCTCTGGCATTGCTCTGGGCAACCCTCCAGACCATCGTCTTTGCCTGCCAAGCCATTAAAAAAGAGGAAAGACCATATGCAAATCACGCTTGGTCCCACCCCAAAAAGGGCAGTCCGGCCCAAACTGCTTGGTCACATCCTTTCTGCACAAGTCCACAAGCATCCCCAGACATGTTCGGCCCAACTGGGCGTCAGCCAGTGGGGTATAGCTTGGGTCTCTAGGTCCAATAGGCACAGGACCCACATCTGGGCATACCCGTCCCCCTCAGGGCAAATTTAGCAAAACAAAAGAGGCGATTGCTGTATAGTTTAGAATTAATCTTAACCTCCGACATCGCTTGTTAGGGTGAATTCTCCAGAATGGCTAATTCCCCTTACCTACTGAGTCCCTCAGCAGCTTTGCTGGATTTCTAGGATTTCTTTTTTTCACCTGGTAAGAGTGTGAGCCTTTTTTCCCACCCTTACATGTGTTTTGCTGTGTGTGTTTAACATTTTTGTGTTCATATACTGTGGAGCCTCAACTACTACATAGGCATCATCTTTCTACTGTGTGTTACACAGCACCTTCAGTGCAGTGATACAGGGTTGTCTTTTTAGACTTCCCCACTCAGACTCCATTTTCTGGGACTGACCACTGTCTCCCAGAACATGTAAAGTTGCCATTGACTTTATTAGTCTTTTTAAAACCACAGACCCAGTGCAAACTATCTTACATAGAGTACTGGAAAGGGTTAATAGTTATCCCTTTTTTGGCGGTCTCTCATGGAACATTGTTACGTTCCCTTTTCATTAATATTTGGCTGGTGGCAGTGGTATCTACTATATTTTTCTTACCACGGTTACTTTAAACAGCCTTGGTATTGTTTTAGGCTACCTTAGTAACCTCTTACTTAAATCCGCTGGACCACATTTACTTTTATTTGGTTCCGGCTGGGTTTATTCGCCATTTCTTTTTGTAAAAGTCTTTCTCGCGTTTTACTCTGCATGCCAAACCAGGTTTGATCCCTTTGTTCGCCGACCTCTGGCGGGCTTCTGCACAGAAGCCTTCCTTAGGCGCCTGAAAGTCTGGGTAGGCAGGATGTGAGGGAGGGGTTTTAGGACCCCTGCCATGGGTTCCCTTGGCAACCCAAGTCGCACTCCTGTTTGATTAGCTGGGTGACTGTCCCGCCAGGACAGCAACCCTGCTGTGTAATCGACAGCCAGGCTGTGTGAATGGGGGAAAACTGCATAAAAAGCAGGTCCATGGGACGGAGAAGGCAGAGTCGCCACTGGATCGAGAGAACTGAAAAGAAGCTGACAGAAGAGGACCTCTACCATGACTGAACCTCCCGGTGAAGCCCTGCTACGGGTCCGAATCTCCAAACTTCGACGACAGGGAAGATCTGCAAGGAATCTACTCCCCTTGAGCTGGTGGGAACAACCAGTTAGCCAAACTACCAGCTAGGCCTCCCTCCTCTGGTCAAATTTGCTGTGCACAGCTACAGTGTACCGGATAGCCAGGAGGATCGGACCCCCTTTGGGTTTTAAGGAGCGCACCTTTTATTCGTCGTTTTGCTCCGCTGCTGGTTTCTTCCCTGGGCAGTGCAGGACCCTCCAGTCTTCCTCCTTCTTGTCAGTCCGACAGTCGCTTCAGGAACCGTGAGCCTGCAGGACCTGCCAGGAACGTCTGCCTCAGCTACAGCATTCTTCTGCTCTAAAGGTACTGTGCTAACCTGGTTGTTCGTTTCGTCCAACCGCGGTGAAAGGGTTTGAAATCTTTCGCCAATCCGAGGACTTGTCCTTCCCTATTCTTTAAAGTAACTTTTCGTCCGACCAACTTCGTTCTGAACTCTTGGCAAACACTTAACCGCGAACTACCTTGAACTGTGTGATCCTCTGCAGAGACTTTGGTCTATTGACTTTGGCCCAGGCCCCTTTAATTTGATTTCCTCACTGTAGTTCCTTTTTCTAGATTGCCCTGCTTACTTACTTGTTGGTGCTGCTCAAGTTTTGTATAACTTGGTCTTTCCCTCCCTTTTAAATTACTGGAGTGCCATTTTGCTCACACTTCATTTTGAGCTTAACTTGTCCAGACTCTATTGGGTGTGGTGTAGTGTATTAAGATTGTGATTTTTCAACTGCTTGATAATAGTGAAATGTTTTATTAGTGATGTGTAAATAAATGTATATTCTTTTACTCAGAAACCTTGAGTCAGTGTTTGCTTGAATCATAGTAACTGCTGTCCTTTGTGTAACTATTGATACTGCTCACTTTACTCTTGAGAGAAGTCTGGCTGCTCAGCCATCGCTACCACTTTACTGTGTAGTACAGGCTTGTACCAACGGTGAATTTGTACTGTCACTTGTAGTCTTAATTGTTTGTGGTGTTCCCAAAGAGTACTGCATACAATTCTGCCCAATATTGCTCTAGGCAACCCTCAAGACCACTGTTTTAAGATCTTCCACCCCTTAAGCGCTCCGTCATTTTGGTTTACTTTCCATAAGGTGAAGGGGCACATGGGGTTTTCTCAAACTCCCACTCACAATGGTAAGTCACCATCACCCACCATCTACGTTTGTGCCTTCTGCTTACACTCGTAGACCACCAATCAGAGTTCTGTCTCACTCTACCTGTTCTCGGCCCACAGGGCCTCTTTACCACAATCCTCTCGGCGCTCAGAGCTCATCTGATTCAATATTCAGTACACTTACCTGTGCACCTCTCCATTTGCTGATTCTCCGCCCGAGCCTTTTCGGAGATTGCCAATGGGCAATGCTAATGATCAGTGATCTCGGCCACCGACTCATGTCCGGCCTGCCTTTGCCACCTCAGCATGTTGCAAGCTCGGCCCGCTGATCTCCTACATTGGTCCCAAAAAGCCCCAGTGCCATTTTGGCTCGTGGGTCCGATTCAACCACTCTAAACGTTGCCTCACCCAAAGACCTACATATCAGGAGGGGGCACGATCCATCAGGACTTCCTTTGATCACGCAGCAATGGAAACTTGATCAGGCCACTAGAGGCTCAACGATTAGGAACCGAAGCAAAAAGGTATATGCCGCCATCTTTGTTATGCCCAGGCTTTAAATGCATTTGTAACCAAAGGGGAATTTTTCTCCATTTTAACACGTTTTTCTAATGAGCAAATCAAAGTCATGTGTGCTCTAAAAACTATATATATGCGTAGTGTGTACCGTTTTAAAATGGCATATAGGATGTTCATGGCCGTAGGACATCGGGGCAACAGGGTGCACAAATCCCCCCACAATTTTAAGCAGAGGGGGATATAATGTCATTTATCCCCCCAGAAACTCTTGCTCAAACCGGACTTGAATTCACTTGTATGCATCCTGATCCAGAGAAATAGAATATGCTGCATGATAACAGTGTGCGAGCTACTGCATATTTTAGGTGAACCAAGGAGCGAGATATGGCATTGGTAATCAATTAAACATTGTTGTGGCAGAATTGGGAAGCATGAAGGAACAGGCTGGCAGCTCACAGAGTGTGATCAGTCTGTGTAACAGATTAATTTGGAAGTGGCAGGGTGTAAATCGTAAATTTGTAACGTGAGATTAAGAAGGGTATTAATTAGGCCAACAAGCCAGTTAAGTCGCGGTATAGAACATGGCCCCGTTATGTATTTCCAATGGCACCGACAATTGGGTCTGGCTTTTATTGCTCGGTCCGACAGTGCACATGAATGGCAGAGACCCATCCATGGGTTATCCATCCATGCACATTCGTCCATGATGCGAGAAAGAGTGTATTTATTATTTATTCAAAAATTGTTGCTCATCATGCCTGCCTGGCCTGCTCATCCCGAAAACATGGCCAGACTATGGAAATATATTGCTAAATGGCGCAGCTTGCATAAAAGCATGGTTGTGTAATCTTCAATTGGGTCGTTGGTTGACACTTCATAGTAAGTGGTTGTCGACCGCACACTGGTGCTTGTTCAGCTTCTGGCACGTTTTTTAGAAAGAGGCCAGCAGCCAGTCCATATGTAGAAGTCTGCATAAAAGTTTGCCCACATTAGTACTGGTGTGTTCGTAGTGTTTCCCAATTTCTGCACAGTCCCGTGGACTCCGGCTTTGCAGTTGTTGTATTTTATGTGACGATGAAGGGATAATATTTGTTCCGATATGTGCTAATCATAAGGAACCGGAGACTGTGTTTCGGCCTACCAGTCAATTATTTATTACGCATTGCTACAAGGAGCAAAAACTTGATGAAAGTTTGCGTTGTTACAGACTATCAGTGCTGAGCACTTTACTTACCAAGGAACACTGGTCGAAGTGGGTGCTTAGGAGCGGTACACCTCTACTTTTTATTATTACGTTTTACCGTTCCTATACTTTATTTGAAAAAGAAAGCATTCCGGAATGGTTTTGCTTTAAAATAAAAGTGTAGGAAGTAGTTGAAACTTGCCTTCCGTGCACTGCACTAAACGTTCCCTTTAACAGCAGGCACATTTATTTGGGGGTTTGTATTATGTATGGGAGGGGGTGGGCGATGGGGTTTGTGAGGAGCGGGGCAGGCCAACAGGCAACATAGTTCCACTACTTTTTCAAACACTTTGACGACTGCCAAGGAACAATCATTTGCAATGTCTGTATTTCAGGTAATGAACGACTTTTATTTGTATTGGCGGTGTGTACACTGTTTTATTGCATCGTCACAGGTTCCTTTCTTTTCGGTAACTGTGGCTTGGAGGTGTTTTTCCGACTTGCCCGTGTGTTAATGTCCCCAACGGTTGCTATAATTCTGAGAACTTGTGCAAATTTACCAGGTTGCATTCAATAACATGTTAAATTTGCCAGTGTTGGGGTCCTGCTCCCTACGGTCATGGATTCTCAAATAAGCTAGCATGTGTTACCTACACCAGAACCATCCTATATTGTTCAGCACTCTTTGGGCCTGATTTACAAAGGTTTTTTAATGGGATCGCTCCAATGGAAAAAAATATTCGTTTTTTTTTTTTAACAAATGTGCATGAGCATCACTGACTTAAAACAATTGGTAGAGTTTACTCAGTGGTTTGTGTCTGTAGCAAAGTCCCAAAGGTGTCCCCTGCCCCCCTCCCCCAGATTGTATGTGTCTCCCTTGCCCCCGAGGATGCTCCCTGTTGCATACAATAAATGTAATATATTTTATATACAAGCCATCGTACAAGTACACAACAATTTTCCACATTTTTTCCATTCGGGACCTAGATGGTAAAGTGACCCAGGCAAAGGAATAGCACCACATACTTCCATCACACCACAGGTGCTTAGGAAAATATACGAACGAGCTCCAAAATTATTAATAAAACCCATCCGGCAAGAATTGTTCATTGGGGAATAAAGTTGGAGCACTAATGAGCCGGCCAGTTTTGTTTGCACAATATACACGGGTGACAAAGCTGCAGTGGCTACCGAGTCATACATCGAAAGTCATAGCTTGGGTGTGTCAGGTACAGAACATACCTATGAAGGTCAAAGTGGTATGCATGCTAATTCCCAAGCACCTGCTCTCTCACTACGAAAAAAAAACGAGTTGGCTGGCGGGCTAAATAATGCGTTTTAAATAATCTGGCTGTAATAAAGGGGTTGGGCTGATTTCAAAAACACACACCTTTGTTTAATGGCACAGTCGAAATTATAAAAAGAAGGGCAAGGTCGAGGAGATATCCCAAGCAAGCTGCCAGCATTAACTCGTGTCAATGTATGTGCGTGTGTTTGTGAGAGAAAGGCTAGTCACAAGCCAGCAGACCGTTGTCTCACGCCGGGCCCCGCGCAGCAGGATTTACTCTCGCGATGTTTCACACGAGACGTCGAGGAGCGCGAGCGACTTCCGGGCTGGCTGCGCTCGCGCGAGTCGCGCCTGTACGGCCCGTTGACCCGTTGTGTAAGCGGCGAACTGTTTGCTTGCAGCCGAGTGACACCACAAGGTCGCCCGTCTCTGTGAGGGGTGCTTGTGTAACAAACGTTGGGTAAACAGCTCGATACCCACTCATTTGAAATGGAGGTCAGTGGCCTCTCTCCTGCTTCTGGCGCATGTACAAAACAAAGACACCGCACCCGTCCCTGCATGATCCTGGCTCCCAGAGGCGCCGCTGTGCCAAACATTGGCAAGGGTGGCAATCATCTTTACTATTTTGCCCACGGATACATTGGTCTACCTATAGATGGTGCGTTGAATATTTAAAAAATGCATATGGTTAGATATGAAAGAGAAAAAAACGGGGGTACGCACAATCCAATGTATCGCATAAGATAACCTACACTGCGGCAGCAGACTTCATGCTTTGTCAGCACAATGTGTGCATGGAATACGTGTGCACTCGGAGTTTGCGTTAGGGTCTCTAAGTGGTTTCCTTGAATTCAACAGTTTGCATCCTGTAATGCAGTGTCGAGATGACGGCCATCCCTCTCCTTTGTGACATCTTGCAGGGCAATTCGCTCATCCGTCTGATCTTCAAACATTTCTACTTCATGTTGCCAATCAGCTGACCACACAGTCACATCCTTCAGCTCTCTTTGCTAGATTGGACCTGAGAATGTGAAAATCTGTCATATAGCTTAGTTATCTTCTACCCCTTGGTGCTTCACAAACATGATGAAGCCAGTGGCGGCAATTCTAACAACGCAGGGGATCTGGTTGATCACCTACCTGGATGACATGACCCCCATGTCTCGGGATCCAGAAGTCCTTTGGTCTAATGTCACTGTTATAACCTTCATTTGGCAAGGGCTGTTTCCTTTTAAACTGAGAGAAGTTCAAACGGACTCTAACCTAAAACCTGGAGTTTCTTTATTTTCAAGTGGACTCTGCAGCATCCAATCTTCAGCTACTTATGTTCCAGATTCAAGAAAGCTATGCAGACAGCTCTCCTCTACCCTGAGACTTTACTCCAGGAACTAGCCAGGACAGTGGGCCTCCTAGCCTCTTCTATCCAGCAATATTTCGTGGCCATTTGCATTACAGTGTTCTGCAGAATGAAGATCGCTCATCTGCAGAATGAAGATCGCTCACACCTGCAGAGGGTGGTCTTGCAACCAGATAATTCCCTCATCTCCAAAAGCCCTACAGTACTGTACTTGTGGTTTAACCACATGGAAGTGTGGAATGGCTGAGCTATCTGTGGCTCAGACCTGGAGCTGGTTATAGTTGGGTGACTGCAGCTCTGGCTGGGGCACTGGCTCGGTGGAGATTTTCACACGGGAAAATGACCCCAGGGGAGTTAGACCTCCACATAACTGCCACACTTTTTCATTTGGGGGCTGTATCCCCCAAATCGGTGTGCTTAGATGGAATACGCTTTTCACCCCTTCGCGATGATCAACTGCGTCTTAGGTTAAGTGAGATGGAAAGCAGCACCTTATGACTTTTTGGATAGTGCAAGCTTGGATTCCAGCTGTACTAGAGTCCTTTGGGGTGCTGCACCCACAATGGCAGATGGATCCTAGCAGCTGGTGCTGATGAAGGTTTGTGGCATCGTGGATGCCATTTGTAGTCTCCTTACAATACAAGGAAAGGGAAAAAAATCCGAAGTACTAGATTTAAGATCCCAAATTAAATTGGCATTCCAAATTCCATCATTCAGCCAGTCACATTTACCACCATAAATCTTAAAACCATCATGAATATTACAGCTGGGCAATACCAGAGTTATTTAGTACTATTCCATCCAAACTGCAAATGTTTCACCTCATTTTGTACTTTTTATTCCAAGGTGTATTTAAGTAACAAGTCCTGCGATAACATGCTAAGGCAAGGAAGCTTACTACTGCAAACATCTCTCTTCTAGGAGCTCTTACATAATAATTCATCTTCCATGAGGGCCACATAGAATATAGATTCCCGTTACTTGTTAGTGTTAAGGAGTTAGAATTCTATTAAATACACAGAAGGGAGTATTATCCCTCCTTTGAGTGTTAGAATGTGGATGTACTGCATATTACGTGTCTCTGACACAATGTTGTCTCTGGATGCAAATGATGTGCTCCCACCCGATTGGTATTGGCATTTGTCATTTGCAGGTTGAGTGAAGTCTACAGGTTGATCCTGGGTCCATGAACCTAAGTAGTTTGGGTGCGTGCCAGCTATGCAATGGTGGGAGAGTAGTTTTAGTCCAGCTATGTGTTATTTGGAATCGGTATTGGACTGGGTTATAAGATGTGATGAAGTTTCATGGCTGGTTTCGGGGACTTCTGGAGAGGTGCAGGTGTGGAAACAGTGTGTCTCCCCGAGTCAGTAAATGCAGGGCCCAGCGGTGGCATGGTGAGAGTCCCAAGCTCTGCCTCACATCACGTGGCAGGGCACAGTCACTGGCCACCTCGGCATGAAACTGCCCTCTTAAAGGCTTTTTATGGGGTTGTGGACTCCCCGTTCCTACTTGGAAAATATTGCCACACCTACCTGTGTCAGAGTGAGAAGCCAGGGCCCCATGGGGACAATAAAATCAGGGTCCTCACATCCTCAAACAACCGTGTTCCAGCCTTTACCAAGGCGGGGCCCATAAACAAGAGAAAGATATGCACACTCTTCCCTCCATTCGAGAGCTTAAAACTGCCACCTGTCGGATCTAAGGTTCAAGAGAGAAAATGCATTCATGTAGCCTGGTCAACAGTCAGCTTTGCAACCAATACACCCAGTATTACTGTTGTCAACAGCCCAGGGATAGAGAAAGCTACCTTTCAAATACCCAAAGAAGGTTTCCCAGAAGCTTGAGTATCCGCAAATGATAAGAGTGTGTCAATTAATTGTTTACCAACAGCATTTCCACTCACAACCTGCAATTTAAAGGCACGCACACGTTTCTTTCACATGCAGGGTGATCAGATACTTCTGCAGGGTTTTAGCAACCACTAATGTACCCATTGAGCAGTGAGGGATGCTGTATAGCTCCCAGGCTATGTTTTTCCAGCAGAGGGGGAGTGGGAATGCATTCAAAAATAGTGGACAGGCCAGACCATGGATTGGTGCAGCATCTAAATGGCAAAACACTGCCAGATGAGCCAATTAAGAGCAACCTATCAGAGTCAACTACCACTTTCAGAACACAGGTGCAGACTCTCTCAGGAAACTTAGCCCAAGGAGAAGGAACACAGCCCTATAAAATCCCAAGAGCTCAGTGTGGCTGTTTGGAGTTAGGGGGTCAGTGTTTCGGGAAGGTGCTGGAGAAAGGAGTTTGGAGTAGAAGTCAGGAGGGTATACATTTGGAGGCCAGAAGGAGAGACAGCCCTAGAGAAGCTTGGCGAACTTAAGGATAAGGCAGTTAGAATAACCAAGGAAGTGGTTGGAATACCTGTCGACAAGGTTGGGAAACATCAGGTGGTTTGTGGGAGAGTTTAGTGAATATTAGGAGACACTGTGAAGAGAATTCAAGGAGACAGGTTAGTGGAATTCTTGGTGACTTTTGGTGAGATTGAGGAGTCATGTAAACATTTGAAGGAGGGGATTGTGATACCAAGGAGGACTTTGGGGAGTTCAACTAGGAGGTTAGTGTGACATGGACAATAACCTGCCTTGCCAAGAGGGGATGGGAACCCCTCTCAGACGAGGTGGGAGGTCTACCAGGGAGAAATCCAAAGGCAGTACTCTTCTCGGGTGTGCGGGGTGGAATTGTGGCACCAGAGAGGGCCCCCATTACTGTCCCTCACTTGTGCCAAAATGTTTCTGTGCAGATGGCTCTTCTCATGTGATGCCTCAACAAATTGCTCACTAGTCTTCTCTTGTCTTTTGCAGATTCAGTGTGCCTGAACGAGAAGACCAGAGAGCCAAGTAGAACGAGCAACAAGAGAACGAGCGGGAGGCCTCCAGGAGGCAACCCACTATGAGGCAGACTCGCTGAAGTCAGTTGCAGCGGAAAGAGAGAAGAGCCTCTTTCCAACATGGCAGCAATGCCTGACGCTTTGAAGAGCTCCTGAACTGCACAAACACGCTTGCACAACACCCAAAAGAGCCCTTACGGGGACCAAAAAGGGAGAAGGACCCCACTCTTCCAAGAAAGACTTACTGGGAGACTCCATGGAACAGGGTCCTGAAACAGAGACATGAACATTGCCCTTCCCAGGCCGCCGGCCTCAGTACGCGGTACGTCCAGGCAGAGACATTTGGGAACGGATAAGCCCCCCGCTTATGACTTTGTTACACCTAGATGTCCCAGGTGGGGAAGGCTGAGCCAGATTGACCAGGGGGATTTGTCAAATCTTGGGGGCACTTTTGGGTGAGGTCAGAGGTGGAAGAAGACCAAGAGGCCAGCAGGAGGAAGGAAGAAGCAGTGGAGTGTAGAGATGATTTGGTGAACAGGTGAGATTTCTGGAGGTGTGTGCAGATATTAAGGAGGTAGTTGGTGAATATCAGACGCAGAAGGTTGGTGGTAAAATTAAAAAGGAGGCCAGAGAATATCTGAAGGAGGAGGTAGGTCAATACCAAGAGGACCTTGGTAAAGTCCTCAACGCTGCCAGACCTTTCCTGTCTCGCCAGAATTGCCTCACCATTGCCAGGGCAATAATTGGATCAAGGTTACACTACTGCAATGCCCTGCTCGTTGGGACCTCCAATAAAAACCTGGCCAAGCTTCAGCTAGTTCAAAATAACGCACTGAGGGCGGCCACAGGTACCGCGAGAAAAGACCACATCCCCGAAGTCAGAAGACAGGCCCACTGGCTCCCGGTCAAAGACAGGATTGTTTTCAAAACCCTCGCCCTCACCCACAAATGTCTCCATGATCTGGCTCCACCCTGCCTGACCCAAAGAATCACCAAGCATACTGCCACCAGACCACTAAGAATGTGCTACTCCAACACGATTGTCACGCCCAAAACGCGGAATGTGCGCACAGGTGGCGCCAGCTTTCCCACCCGGGCCGCCACTCACGAACGCACTGCCACCTCACGTAAGAATGATTGAGTCCCACCAAGCCTTCCGCAAAGCAATTAAAACCAAGCTCTTTGAATGAAATGTACCTGACTGCACTCTGTAACTGTACATTGCATATCATGCATCACTTGTAACTATGCCGGTATCTGTGTAATCAAGAGATCTCTGGTCACCGATGAATCAAGAATCCAACATTTACTTGTAACAGCGCCTCGATGCCTCAGGGCTGCAAGTGCGCTATACAAATGCAAATAAATATATTGGATGCGATAAAGAGGTAAATGTATAATTTAAGCAGGTGCTTACAAGACATTAAAAGGAGAAGTTAAATAGGGACATAGGGGCAGGCAAAAAGGAGGTGGAGAGGAGGTGAAATATTATCAGTGGGTAGGAGGAGCAGAATGTCAAAGAGGGCTTTGAAGCAAGGTGGAGAATTGCAAAGAAGATAGGGAGAGGAGTGTGGAAAAAAAGGAGAAGGTTGAAGTCCACAGGCGAAGAAGGAGGTGTTTGAGAAACATCATAATACAGTGGTAGGGTAAGTACACTACAAGCATATGGTAGAGGAGGTGAAGAAACTGCAAGGCAAGTATCCAGCGAAATGGCTAGGAAAAATGATGGCCAAGATCAGGAACCATCAGGCCGTGTCTTGAGATAGTGCGATGATGAAGCACTTATGAAGATGGGTGCCTGTTACATGGTGCCATTGCAAACCACAGGTGGAGAGCCGTAGGGCCCAGGGAACAGAAAACCCCCTGTGTAGTAAATTAAAGGCAGTATAGGTAAGAGTGATACAATCTCCAGTTATGCAGACCCTGTCTCTGGCTATAGAGAAGTGGCGAGACACCTTTAAATCCTTTGCAGAGGAAAGAAATGTACCAATGCTTCCCCAGGCTTACCAGATGGTTCTTGTAGAGGAGGAAAATATATGCTGGACGCACAGAGGCACAAAGAGTAGCAGGCAGCCTCAGAAGAGATCTTGAGGGGGTGAGATAAAAGCACACACACAGCAGAGGCCAGTATACAATCCAAAATGGTGTGTGGACAAAGTAGAAGTGAGTGCAAGAGCAAGGTGCTGCAGAGTGCAAGCCCTGGTGAGTGGTATGTTGGGAGAAGCATGGAGTACCCTAAATAAAGCAGGACCGTTAAAAGGAGGGATGCAGATGAAAGATGGTACTAGCTTGGTGATGAAAACAAGGGGTGCCTTTTGTGGAGCTGATGGGCATGTGGAACAGCAAAACGCTTTGAAAGAGTGAGAGCGATAGAAAGAGATAAAGAGATTGTCTTGGAGGAGAGAGACAGAAGTGTACAGTCTAGGAGAAGGAAGCGAGGGGCACCGATTGGGAAGTCGGATGAGGAGATTGTAAAGAAGGTAATGTTACACAGGATAGTTTTGAAAAAGTGGCAAAGGCAGGTAGCGTGAGGATCCAGGGAAGAGAAACTGAGGGGAGGATCTACAGCGAGAGCTAACATAAAGCGTAGGAAAGCGGTTGCAACAAGGAGATGGAAAGAGACATCAGGTCAAGGCAAGTATTTGGGAAAGGGGACAAATCATGTTGGCAGAAGAGTGCAGTGGAAAGCAATGAGCTGGAGAGGGGGGAGAATCAATTCTGGACCAAAAGATAAAAAGGCAAGAAAAATACCAACAGAAACAAAACAGAATTGGGAGAAAGAAGGCACGCTGAGAGAAAGCATAGAGCAAAGAAACCCCACCAGGGCCATCAGGAACTGTCGGCAGGCAAAGCCTGAGCAGATTCCTGCTAGAACCCCCAGAAGGCAAAGGACTGGCAGACCATAGAAGCACCAGTCTGCCCGAGAGCTCTGGGACTGCGGCAAGCGGCGATCCCGGAGGCAGGACAAGAGCTGCAA
Source organism: Ambystoma mexicanum (assembly GCF_040938575.1). Classification (NCBI taxonomy): domain Eukaryota; kingdom Metazoa; phylum Chordata; class Amphibia; order Caudata; family Ambystomatidae; genus Ambystoma; species Ambystoma mexicanum. The sequence continues at coordinate 91,586,477 of NC_090936.1, forward strand.
ATGCAACCCACCTACTGTAGGAGTACAGCTGGAGTAGAGAAGACGGCCTCCTTGAAAAGCATTGTGTGGCATTGGGGCACTCTTTATTGCACCTTGATTTGTTTTGACAGACTTTAAGGACTTTTGTATTGGATTCTTGGAGCACCGGCCTTTGCACTGAGAACCCCCTTTGATGCAAGAGGGGAAGTCCAATTGTGTAGGAAATCTACTGCCATATTCCTTATGTTAACGGCACATAACTTGGGGAAAATGATCCACCACTTTACATTTGGCCATCCTTATCCTGATTCCCTTAACATTTCTTCTAGCAAGCATCCCGACACTTTTTATTTCATTAAACACGACTGTAAATAAACAAAACGTATAATTTTGTCCACCTCATGAGTGACGAGTTGGCAAGACACAGCAGCTTCACCACAAAAGCACGAAGAAAGTTCGAGAGGGTCACTCACGCCCTAGGCAGGTGTAAGAAGAGGGAGGAAGAACGGGCAAAGGGGAGGGAGAGTATGATGGGATTAGAGTGGTGACTAGAATACAAATAAAGGGTCCTACAGTAAGCGGGTAGTAGGGTCCCTCTTGAGCTTGCCAGCGACCCCGGGAGATGACCAACTCAGCTGGCTTCAGCTCCCACTTGATCAGACTATTTATCCATCTTCAACTGCTATAACAAATAAGGAAATAACACTTGAGCGATATCAATGAAGAAAAGGCTCGGGATTCCGGTAAACCTGCAACTAGGAAACATTAAGAAGAAGAATTCTGGCGCCCATTTAGGATTGCAAACAGGAAAGTGACTCCCAGATAAGGACGTTTTTCACAGCCAACTGGTGGAATCCAGTTACCTGTATCTGCCATTTTATTATTATTTTGGCCCATCCTGTATAGCATACCCCAGATTAAAAAACTAAATGTTGAGTCTGTTTGGTCTGTTGATCCCATCACCTATGTAACAAAGGTCATAACATTCTAAAGCATCAAAGGAAGAGTTGGAGCTCAGAGGAGGAAGTGAGGTTATGGACGACTTAGAGACTGAATTGGTGAAAGGGACCATGTGACTGACCTTTGAAATACATTTCAGTTAAACTACAAGAACAGCCTGGGGTTCCTGGAGGATATCATTTTGGTTATATAAAACGCTTCGGAATGCTGAAGGGAAAATAAAGGACATTGCAGCATAATACATGCCCATGTGTCGTTAATAGAATTAGAACTCCCATTAGTAGCCGGCGAGGGTCAATCAGAACGTAGCAATCAATCTGATTGGCCCTCTCCCGGACTTTACCCAACCGAGAATCCCTCGATTTCCTCTCCCCACTACATTCCTTCATGTCTCGGGGGGGGGGGGGGGGGGTGTGGCAGCCACTCAGCTTTGCTTGGCCCTGTAACTATGGACCACGGGGCTTTACCTGACTCGGTAATGCCCCAGCGGCTCAGGCTTATTGCTTAATTATACTAACGAGTAATGGACATCTAGATTTTTTCACACAGGTGGCTTGGAAACAACACGAGCAGCCTTTGCACGGGAGCCATTTGGTTAACTATGGTTAGGAACTCAATGAATGCTAGTGCACATCACAAATACTAGGAAATGGCACCCATTCAACCAAAAGGAGCAGACAGCAACGGTGCTGCTGATGTGTTTCGATGGATTCATAAGTGATATCGCAAAGGCTCTGTAAGGTAAGGGAGAGAAGTTAGCAGATCGGTAGAGTTGCACAATCTGAGAAGAAAACCCAGAAGAGCAATGTAGGAGGTGGCTGCTTTGGTTCAAACACGCACTTGCATCATCATTACACATCATTATTGGGCTATCAAATTAATTGTTCTCGAAGAGGTTTAAAAATGAGGCAAAGCTATGGGGCACGCAAGAGTATGTTAAGACGTAGAACTTCCGACCGAGGTACACTGTTTAGTTAAGGTGCACAGTGGGAATTGGCGTGAAAGAACATGGAGTACAATTGGATGAACTCTAAAAGCGTGTCCCAGGAGACTGATCAATGGCTGATTGAACTCACGAAAGTGTCTGAAGTGGAGGATGCTAGCAGATAGTTAAATACATTGGCAAAGCCGAAAGATATCGGGTCAGACCTGTGTGAATGACAGACAATTCCTAGGCGTTTAATGCTAGGAATCCCCTTCCTTGATGGACTTTAACCATATTTCTGTTCATCGGCACTCTCGCTTATGGGAACATAGGTCAGTTGAGGGCCTCTACGCTATCGCCTATTGGCGATAGTTTAATGTTTATTCTTATGCATAAGTGAGCAAAGGAGCCTACCACGGTTATGTACAGGCATACTTTGTATTTTTTTTAGGAAAACGGAAAAATAAAGAAAATACATTTTTTAAAAAGTGCACAGCAGGAAGGAGACCACAGCAGAGCGATATGAGCAATGCGTTTCTCTACCTCTTCACCCAGTGTCAACAAACAGACCCCACTAGTCCTCAGCTATTTCCTTGGTGGATCCAGCTAACTGTGGAGCATAGAGGGCCTAAAGTACACTGCAGAAGAACTTGGTGCTGAAAGCAGCAAAGAAATACCCAGCCTGGGTGGGAGCTGTAATATTTCATCTTTCTACAATACACAGCTGTCTCGTCTTCCTAAAGGGAAATGTACATGTTGATGGCCTAAGTGGGGAGTGACCACTGGAGGCACGGCATTGACTATCTTAGTGTGGAGAGTCCATAACCCCTTTAATCACAAGCGACACTACATGACAATGGTCTCAAACATATACTTTTCATTTCCTAATGGAATAGGAGTTTAATACAAACTTAAAAGCAAACTTTAATCCGAATCAGACAGTGACAATATTTTTTCTGATTTATTCCAACAAATACATCTTAGTGATTTGGGGACATTTGACCTTCATGCCTCCCTCAAACCCTAGGGCCGAGTCCATAAAGTGGACATTATTGATATAGGTGTTCTAGCCATAGCTGCTATTAGATATATCACATGGGATCGGATTTGACGAACTTCTCCACACACTAAAACCTGGGATATATGATATGATATGATAGTTTATTTATATAGCGCCTATACACAATGTGTTTCAAAGCGCTTCAAGGCAAGGGAGGGAACAAGGGAAAAAACAATGACATTCTTACAGGCCATGAACAGTAAGGATGTGAAATTAACTATCGTACTCGGCCTGACGACATTTCAGATAGTGCAAGAGCTAAAACATAGATAAGGAAGGGAGGGGGAGAGTGGGAAGGAAATGGAAACAGACAGGCGACTACCGTACTAGGCCATATGACATTTCTGGTAGAGCCGGAAAAAAAACAAGAGGTGGGAGAGAGGGGCGCAGAAAGGTAGGGGAGGAACAAAATAAGCGACTATCATATTAGGCCTGACGACATTTCAGATAGTGCTGGAGGGGAGTTAGGGAGGAAAAAACCAGTAAGGGGAGGGAGGAGGAGACAGACGAGGTTGCTATCATACTAGGTCCAGGGACAATTCTGATAGAGTAAGTGCATAGAAGAAAGTAAGGGGAGGAGATAGGAAAAGGGAGAAGGGAAAGGAGGAGAGAACAGAGTTAGCAGTCAAAAGAGTGGAGAAGCAAGAGGGGAGAGTGAATACAATAGCAGAAGTCAGTAGTAACACAAAATGTTGCAAGCCAGGATACAAGATGAAGATGGGAACAGCATGATTCAGGGCCACCATGAGTACAAGATTCAAAAGAAGTTCAGCATGAGAGTTGAGAAAGGGTGACGCACCATGAATGAATTCCATAAAATTCAAATCCAGCATTGTCCACAAGACAGTGATGGTGAAACCAGAATGTATCAGGACAGACTCCTGCAGAAGTAGGCTTGAGTGGGGTGAGGGGGGAGCAGGGTAGAAGAATCAAGCAAAACAGGCAACACCTGGAGAATGGGGGGGCACAAGGGAACATCACGGGGGGACCAGAGGGAGTAACACATGTTGGTGCATGCCTACCTGCTGTCTGAGCAGGGGGTTGGGCCCTGGGTCCTCCTGGTCCAAACAGGAATTCCCCTTTTCATCGTCTGCCCTTCGCTTAGGACGCCCTTGATCTAATAGTTAGGAGCAGGAAGGAAGAGGCAGGGCTAAGAAGGTGGGTGGTGCTTGCTAAGTGGTGAAAAAGAGCGTAAAACAGGAAGGCACCAGGTGGGCGGGGCTTGCAAAGTGGTGGAAAAGAGCAGCAAACAGCAAGGCACCAGGTGGGCTGGGGCTTACGCCAGGTGACCTAGATCCACTTGCACCTGCTTCCCATCTGCAAAGGAAAAGAGGCTGGAGGGCTCCTTAAGTAAGGAAAAAGAGCGGCAAACAGGAAGGCACCAGGTGGGCAGGACTTGCCAAGTGGTGAAAAAGAGCGGCAGGCAGGTACCAGGTGGGCGGGGCTTAGGCCAGGTGACCTAGATCCACTTGCACCTGCTCCCCATCTGCAAAGGAAAAGAGGCTGGAGGGCTCCTTAAGTAGGAAAAAGGAGTGGCAAACAGGAAGGCACCAGGTGGGCGGGGATTGCTAAGTGGTGAAAAAGAGCAGCAAACAGGAAGGCACCAGGTGGACGGGGCTTGCTAAGTGGTGAAAAAGAGCGGCAAACAGGAATGCACCAGGTGGGCGGGGCTTGCTAAGTGGTGAAAGAGCGGCAGGTAGGAAGGCACCAGGTGGGCGGAGCTTAGGCCAGGTGACCTAGATCCACTTGCACCTGCTCCCCAACTGCTGATGATCATATAACTCCAACTCCAATGGGACACCCAACACTGGCTCCCCCAAAATCCCCTCAGCCAGAGTTGGGCTTTCGAAGGCTGCTTTAACTCGAGAGCCTCTTCACAAGAAGCGTGTAACCTCCCACCAATCCTGCAGAAGCCCGACCTACAGCCCCCTTGCCACTGCTTTATCCTCCAACGTGTTCATATCAAAATCTCCAACCAGGGACGCAAATGCTGCTGCAAACAGACGGAGTGCCATAGAAATCAAACATACAAAATAAATAGGGTGTGCAAGCAGCCAGGTTCAAAATGAGCCCCTCATTCCTTTCCACAGAGGCCATCAGAGCGGCAGCAGCTGCGGTGGGATAAGTGGGAACAGGTAACTAAAGAAAACGCGCCAAAAAATGGAACAGGGGGCAGGGGGGAGATGGTGGGTAAACCAAGACGACTTGGAAAGCGGGCCGAAATCGCCGCTTTCAGTCCGCATTCCTAGCCACCAGATTGTCTAGCTCACCCAAGCACGATGCTAAGGACCATTTTGCTTCTCTAGGTTTGCAGTGCTTTTAATTTCACTGTTACTCATTATATAGTGCACACGACCACATTGCAGCCATAATACCAATGGTTAATTGTTTATTCTTACAAATTAATCATCATCGATTTTAATTACAATTAATTTCCTTTAGGTTTTGCACTGTTTTCACGGAACCCGTACGATGACTGCCACTAGCTGAATGGGTGACCTGTTTTTCTCTCAAGTTGACGGAATGTATTTTTAAAATTTACAAAAACATATCAAGGAAAAAACACAAGGTAGAACTGACCAAAGTAAACATTCCGAACTGTAAGCAGACACGTTGTCTTGCCACGCAAGAGAAGTGTAGTTTTGCTTGTGCAATACTATGGTGTGCCACTGTAAACTAAGTTTGTTTTAAAGACAGCTGATTAAGCATCGTATGGATTACATCTGGTCATGATCCAAACCTTTTTGAAAACCACTCACAAATGTAGTCCAATCGCCTGTTTTGATCACTCCAAATTTAAATAGTTAACAGGGAAATTAGAATGAAGACTGAATGGTCCATAGGTTTTTCAAATATTCATCGATGCGAGCTGAAGGAGTCTATTTTCCTTGTATAAACACCACGGCTAAAATAATTTATTCGGAAAACTGAAATTAAGAAACCTATGAAGTGATGACATAGTAATTATCAAGTCAGAACTTCTAAGGCAATTAAGGAAATTGTCACTTTGAATCGTGATGGGAAATGCTCGATAAGGAGTGCGAGTGGGAGGGTAAGTGTCCCCATCAATTGGGAGATTGGAACTTGGCATTTCTGCTTCATGATCTCATCTCTGGAGTCAGTCTTAAACTAGATTTAAACTCGCTCGCTTAAAGGCCTGCCTGACCCCCAAATTGATCCAGATGCTCAATTTGTAATATCGCGCCAACTGCTGGGGCTGGTCTGTTTCAGCACCACCAATGTTTTGGTAGATTAGAGACACAGGGAAATTGAGTTGTGTTACACAGGACCGCAGTGGCAGACCAACAGACCACATAACATGCGATAAATTCTCATCAGAATGAGAAATGGGGTATATGGCTATTGGTTCTAGGAGTTTCCCATAGATGTTCCGTTCTCCTATCAGTCTGTACAAAAGGCGTAGGAAAGGGCTTCCCCCCCCCCCTCTAGTAGAGAAACTGGACTTCCGCTAATTCACCATCTAATCTCAAAAACTAGTTTTAGGGTTATTGCGCCCAGCCTTCTTCTTGACAGGCTCATGGGTATATTGTGCAGCTCAGTTCCAGGGCTATGGCAACCATCTAATCTCCATCAATATGGTGCCCAGCTCACATATATGACAGTCACAGGTATATAGTGCCCAGGCCACTGTGACTGATTCCCTTCAGGGCATCCAACCTTGCTTTCCCTCTCAGACGGCGTCCAATGGGCTCTTGCGACATCTGGGCCCATAGCAGAGAATGAGCGCATGGTCCATGCACTGAGTGCAATTTCTCCAATGATTAACCCTAAGAATATGAGAAATATATGTTTTGATGGGACCTTGCAGCAGTGAATGGTCTCTCTGTATATTTTGGCCAACATTGCTCACTCAGTCTCTCGTCCACCATAGTAGATATGGGCCAAAACTGCTAATCTTAATCTTCATAAAGAAGTTGTCTAGCAGTTCACAGAGAGGGTAGCAATGAACAGAGGGATCTCCCCGGTCTATGGTGAGGTGGACTCTGGAGAGCCCAATCCATACCTCCAGGTAGTTCAGAGGCACTGGTAGGCTAGCTTTCCTGGCTCCCAGAGCCCTCCTCTGCTCTTTGGGTGGGGTCAGGATCCTGGCTTTGTCATGCCAAACTGTTAAGCGGGGAAGCCAGGATTCGAACGCTGGCCGCCTACTTGCAGAGTTAGAAACTTAACACTAGACCATGTTCAAACTACAATAGAGAAGCAGAAATAATACAGACTAAAGATTAGTTGAACCCAGATGTGTATTACATGGAAGTGGCGAGAGGAAGCGGTATCATGTTTCTGATGGCTCGCAAGCAGGTTGCCAAAGCCTGATTTATGTTTTCTTTGCAGGATTCTTGTACGTCCACATGGGTGAAGTATAGCTCTGTAACTTGAAAGTGAAGCCTAAAATTCAACGTGCTCTCAATTAATGCTTCTGCTATTGCAGCAACACAGTTTCATCTGATCACATGACAGCTGCACTATGCCTCAGATGTCTTTGCTTCTGGGCTTCCTGTCAGAGCAAGAGACTGGAAATATTGGGCAACAGCTCATTGTGTAACCCACTCGGTGTGCAGCTGATCGGTGTTAGGCAATGAGGTCTTTTTGCCATTTGACAACTTGTTTCTTGGATTGTTCAGGCTCTCCAGACATGAATTTCATTACGGGGACTTGCATTTGTTATTTGAAGAGACCCTTGATGGTTCTGCAGCGAAGTAACAACGTACAGCTACAACTGTGTCAGATATTGTCACTTTGAAGAAGCAACTACCATTTTGTATGCAGGCTCGACAAAACACCCTTTGTACTGGTGAACCTCTACTGACTCAAAAGGTTCTTGTGCTTGGCAAGGATTCTTCAAACCTGGGTTCTGTGCCCATACCACATTCTGCCTTATAAAGTAGGATATACGCACAGCAAGATCACGGTCTGCTTAATGGCACCCCATAACTGCAGGGGCATCCCAAATCTGCAGAAGCACCTCTACTCGAATATGTGAGGGCTCTTAGGCAGCCCTCCAAATAAGTACCTGCCTGATTTACTCCCTAAAATGAGGCACATACTTCCCCGAAAAAAACAGTTTTGTGTATTGTAATTACTAAAAATAATAAATATGTTCTAAAGAAAATACCTATGTATTCAATATTTAAACATTTTTTCTTGCCTGAAAATACCACAGTCAACAGTTTTAACTACTTTTTTTTACAACCTGAAAAACCTCTACACCCAATTTCCAAAAGAAGGGAGAAAATACTACCACCTCCATATCTTATCTGAAGCCCAGCTCTTCATTAGGTCTCATCTGACAACAGGGAGCAGATACACCCAAGAGTGCACAGTATATGAGCTGAGGCAAAGAGGAGACTGTGATGGTACCTTAATTTCCCATAATGCACCAGCTCTGGATTGCAGTCACTGTCACTGAGAATGCCCAGCCTTGTCTACAAGTCTCTCCTCAATCTAAGACTGAGCTTTCTATCCCCCGTAGCCATGGATCCAGCATTTCTCGGTCACTTGGAGGCTGGGAATCATTAGGTTATCTATTCCAAATGTAATACGCCCTGAAGTATCCATTTCTTAGCAGTGACAAAATTCCTTTTGATGATATTTAAGAAAATTGAAAATCTGCATAAGGAAGACTCACGGACATAATGAACTGCAGAGCGCCAAAAAGGAAGGAAGAGGTGTAAAGAAACCAAGGCCAAAGAAGAACAGAATAGGGCACAGATTAACTACGTGGTTTATTTATTTTTTTAGAAAAGCTACAATAAAGGACTGCAGTAGATAATTAAGCACCAAATCTCAATCGGAGAATGATTTTATTACCCTACTAATGTCTTTTTATTCCCCCTTTTTTTTTTTTTTTAAACTCTTTTTATTAGGCAGCATGGCAGCAAAACAACAGGCGAACAGCGCCCAGCAGGTACAGATTGACAATACGCATCATGATACAGTCATGCGGAGATTGTACATTAAATGATTACAAATCAGAGTTACAAACGAGATGCGAGGAGGGGAGGCTGATCAAGTAATGTGGGGGGTGTACCCAGACTAGTGAGAAAAAGCAGGTGGAGGAGAAGTAACCGGGGTCATGTCAAGGTCGGACAAGTAGGAGCGGAATCTAAGCCAGATGTCCCTGGCCTGGAGTGGGTAGGTTGCATGCGGGACCACATTTCCTCGGTGTCAGAGGCCCAAGTAACCGCCTTTAACCATTGGGCATGTGTGGGGGGAAAGGGGCGAAGCCAGCAGAGAAGGATGGACCGAACCGCTAAGAGCATGCAGAGGCCAGTCAGTTTTTTGGAATCACGAGGGAGACCAGGGAGGTCGTTGAAGAGACACAGTGCTGGAGAAGGATCCATGGGGTACTCGAGCATAGCAGATACCGTTGAGCAAACCTCTCCCCAGAACCGTGAGAGGCGGGGGCAGGACCAGATCATATGGATGTAGTCCGCGTCATCTTGCCCGCATCGAGGGCAGCTAGATGGGTGCTCACTGGACATGCGATGTAATCTGACCGGGGTATAGTGGAACCTATGCAGCACTTTTAACTGAATGAGCTTAAAACGGGAATTAAAGGACACCCGGTGAGTGCGGTCGCAGATATGTGCCCAACGGTCGTCCGACATTTCCACCCCCAAGTCCCTCTCCCAAGCCCCCCTAAGTTTAGAAAATTCTGGAGAGGATCTGGTCTGCAGCATGGAGTATAACCTAGAGATTTTGCCTTTCATGGGTGAGGGGGAAGTGAGTTCCTCAATGGCCGGGTCGTCCGGTGGTAGCGCAGGGAATGTTGGATAACTACGCTTAAGGGTCTTACGGAGAGACGCATACTGGAGCCAGACACTCCGGTCACTCCTCAAGGGTAGGGGAAGATCAGCCCACTCGATGAATATGCCCTGGTCAAACACGTCCCGCAGTAGCTCATAGCCCGCCTCGGCCCAGCGGCGAACAGTAAGTGGTGTAACCTGGGGGACCCCCGGGAGGAAGTTCCAGAGGGGAAGGTTGCCGTGGAAGGCACGGGCCACTCCAAGCAGCTTCCATGTTTTGGCTAATGCAAGGGATGTACAGGCGACCGGACTCTGCGAGTCCAGCACCTGGGGAGCGGGTTGCACAACCAGAGAACGGATATCGCGATCACAGGTCGCAAGTTTCTCGAGTCGGACATGGGGGGGGGGGGTCAGCTGTACTAAACCAATGGGAGACATATTGGATCTGGGATACTAGCCAGTATTTGTAAAAGTCAGGGGCGCCAAAGCCCCCCCTGGCCATGGGGGTGGACAGGGTCTCATACTTAAGCCGAACCGCTCCCGAGTGCCAAAGGAAAGAGTTAATTGTACGAGTCAGGTCGCGAAAAAAGTCTGTACCTGGCCACAAGGGAACATTGGCAAACTTGTAAAGCAACTGAGGTAACACCACCATTTTCAATAGGCCCATTCTGCCCGCGAGAGAAATCGGGAGCTTGTCCCAGGCTAGGACCTTGGCGGACAGAAGTGTAAGGTATTTCCGGAAGTTCTCTTCGAGGGTTAGTGGCTGTTGGCGCGTTACTGCTATCCCCAGGTACGTGAATGTGGATTGAGCCCATGTGAATCCCAAGGTATCAGGGGGGGGAGAAGTGTATTCCGTGAGTGGGAAAAGGGTGGATTTCGAGCAGTTCACCCTGAGGCCCGAGACCCGGCCAAAATAAATGATATCCTCCAGCACCGGAGGCAAATTGAGGGATGGAGATCGGATGAACAACAACGCGTCATCCGCGTATAGGGAAACTATGTCCGCTCTCCCGGCAGTGCGGAGGCCTCTGTGGGCGTGGCGATGGCGAAGCATGTCCGCAAGGGGCTCTATGGCAATTGCAAAAACCAAGGGAGAGAATGGGCAACCCTGCCTCGTCCCCCTGGCAATCCCAAAGGTAGGAGAGCAATGGTCACCTGTACGGACCCTAGCCACAGGGGACGAAAAAAGTAGCTTAACCCAAGAGAGAAAGGAGGGACCAAATTTACAGCTCTCGAGAACCCGCCAAAGGAACCGCCAGGAGACCGAGTCAAAGGTCTTCTGCATGTCCAGTGTAGCCGCCACGGCCTGGGTCTCTGGGCTAATCCTGTCAATTATATTAAATATGCGCCTTAAGTTCAGGGAGGTAGACCTCCCCGGGACAAAGCCCGCTTGGTCAGGATGAATGATGGCCGGAAGAATGGGAGCCAGCCTGAGAGCCAGGGCTTTTGCGTATATTTTGGCGTCGCAGTTAATAAGGGAAAGCGGGCGATACGATCCACAATGCGAGGGAGGTTTGCCAGCCTTTAGCAATACTGTAATCGTGGCCTCACGTAGTGAAGGGGGGAACACCCCTGTCCCGACCGACTCCTCCCACACAGCCAACAGGTGGGGAAGGAGAAGTGACTTATAGGACTTGTAAAATTCGACTGGGATACCATCGGAGCCGGGGGCTTTCCCCGAGGATAGAGAGTCGATAGCGTCAGAGAGCTCTTCCAGTGTGAATGGGGAATCAAGAGAGCCCGCAGCCTCAGGGGATAAAGTTGACAAGGGAAGGGATTCGAGAAAGGAGTCGATTTCCTCCACCGACACCTCGTCCGAGTTGGAATATAGGGACTTGTAAAAACTAAAGAATTCCGTGTTGATGTCCTGGGAGGTGACGGCCAAAGAGCCGTCCAGTCTCTGAATCCCGAGAATGTGTGGGGAACCCGTCTCGTGTCGGATCAACCTCGCGAGGAATCGACCAGGGCGCTCGCCCTCCCCGTATTTCCGTGCGATACCAGGGTTGTCCATAAACCTCTGTTCGCGATCAGCCAGGGCACGGAATGCATCCAACTCCACCCCAATGGCCGCTAGGTTACCCGGAGAAGAGTGAAGTGAACATGTAGCCTCCAGGGTCGAAAGCTTGGACTCACTCTCGGCCAGTCCCCTCCTAATCGATTTGAGGACTCCATTTTCCTTGGAGATTGCAATCCCTCTAATATAGGCCTTGAAGGACTCCCATAGTATGGCCATTGATGGAACCGAGCCTGCGTTTATCTCGAAGAACTCCTCAATAGAATCCTCGAGCTCGGAATGAAACTCTGGATCAAGAAGGGCGAGTGGTTTCAGTTTCCAACAGCGGGACCGGCCGGGATCAGGGGCCCAACTAACAGTAATGGTCACTGGGGAGTGGTCTGATAAGGTTCTGGGTAAAATCATTAACTGTTTCACGTCTTTAACCAAGACATTGGAGATCACCCAGCGGTCAATTCGGGAGTATGAATCGTGGACTGAAGAGTAAAATGAGTAAACGCGAGAGTCGGGATAAAAGAACCTCCATGCGTCCACCATGGCCAACCGGGGTAGAGATGATAATGCAGCATAGGCTGCCCTGGAGAGATGACGGGGCTTGGTCCCAGATCTATCAAGGGCCACATCGAAGATAGTGTTAAAGTCCCCCCCCAGAGAATAGGAACAAGGGGGAAGCCATCTAGAAGGGACGTGATCTGTCTATAGAACTCGGGATCATCAAGGTTGGGACCATAAATGTTCAGCAAAACCATTTCTTTCCCTTGAAGCGTGGAATGTAACAGCACATACCTGCCCAGGGGGTCAATATGTGAAGAGATGAGGGTGAACCGGAGACTCTTGTGTATAAGGGTCATGACCCCCCGACTCTGCGTAGAGAACTCGGTAAAGAATCTGTGGGGGCCCCAGGTTTTGGCAAAACGCACGCATTGTTCCTTGCGAGCATGTGTTTCCTGCAGAAAGAGGATCTTGGAGCCGTGGCGCTCAGCCTGCAGCTGGAGCTGCCTCATCTTTCTATAGTTCCCCAACCCACGGACATTCCAACTCATAAAGGTTAAGTCACCCTCAGCCATAGGTGTGATAGTGGTATAGTCAAAAAAGGTGTCCAAGACCAATGAGTGAGTGCTGCACCCCCGTCCGCCCTCGCCGCCAGTGCCAATTTTCTGAGAAAAAAACCCCAAACATGTCCCACCCCCACCCACATCCCCCTCCCAAACAGAGGAATGACAATCCCAAACCCCCTCAACCAAAACCAAACTAGAGGCATCAGCGCCTGGGGGCCTGTAGGCCGGGCTGACCGCAGCGCTCCGGGCCGCAGCAGGACCAGTAGAGCTCAAGGTGCAACTGCAAACATTGAATGTAACTTAGAGAGGGTATCTTGCACTCCGCAGTGTGGCACATCATTGAGATGAAAGGAGAGTTTGAACAAGCCGAATCCGAGAAAGAGGATCAAAGCGGTGCCAATGACGGAGAAGGGCCGGACACGGCCGCCCCCCGCAGGGCTCGAGGGGGAAGCTGCTGAGTTGTGTACAAGAGAAGGAAGAAAGTCAGCCCGGGAAGTGTTCGTCAATAAACTTGGAGGCCTCCTCCGGGATCGTGAAGAAGAACACCTGATTAGCATGTTCTATGCGCAGTTTGGCGGGGTAGAGCATGGCATATTTAATGGAGTGATCTCGCAGTCTCCGCTTCACATCCTGGAAGGTCTTGCGCTCACGTTGGACGGCAGCCGAGAAATCGGGGTAAAGATGAATCCTCGCACCCCCCAATAAGAGCTCGCCCTTGTCCCTTGCAGCTCTGAGTAGGGTATCGCGATCCCGGTAGTTCAGGACTCGGGCGATGATGGGGCGAGGCGGGGCCCCGGGTCTGGGTTTTGCAGTAAGGGCACGGTGCGCCCGCTCAATAGCGAAGTGGGGGGAGAGCTTGGGCGAATCCAGGAGAGACATTAATGTGTGTTCAACGAAGTCCTCCATTGGCTCGTGCACCTCGTTCTCAGGGACCCCGATGATGCGAAGGTTATTGCGTCGTGAGCGGGACTCCAAGCCCTCGTTCTTCTTCTCCACCACGAGGACTCGGTTCGAGAGGGCGACAACCTCGGAGCGCAGTGCCCCCAATGCGTCCTCGGCGGAGCCAACCCGTGTCTCGACCTCCGACACGCGGCTGTCGGTCCTCTCGATGTGGGCTTTGATTGAGGATATTGTGCCGTTCATATCGTCCAGTTTCGAGTGTAGGGCAGAGAAACCCTCCCTGATAAAGTCCATCATGCCCTGGGCCTCAGGCGCCACCGCCGGTGACGACACCACAGGGGCCTGTTCAATGGGGTCCTCCGGGGATCTCGCAGCTGCCCTCGCAAACATGTTAATGGAGCTCTGCTTCCTCGCGCCCCCCTTGGTCATTTTGCCAGTGGCGATGGATGAGTGGGGTGAAGGGGAGCCGCCAGTAGCCCTGAGAAGGCGACAGGGGGGAACCCAGGCCGTGAAAGTCAATAATCCAAGTAGGGTGCGTGACAAGTGAGGGAAGCCGGGGGTATCGTGGCCACGAGGCTATGCCGGAGAGGTGTAGGCCGCGGGCACCCGCCCGATCAGGAAGGTGTGGGAGATACCCAGAGATGGAAAGGTAGGGACCCGCGGTATTGACGGATCCCTTCTGCAGAGTGTCGCTCCGGGTGGAGTGGCAACAGCCTCCAGAGAAATGAGAGGGGGAGAGGCCAGCCCCCAGTGCACGGTAGGGCCAAACAGAGCGAGGGATTCCGGCCGAGGTGGTCACAGTATAAGGCTGGTGTAGATCGAGTAGCCCCCCAAGGGGGGGGGAGAGCAAGAGCTGCGGTTCAGTACAGGAGAGCCAGGGAGGGCAGGGCTCACCGGGCAGAGCTGGACGTCGTTGCCCGCGGGCCTCGGAGCCCCTCGCCGCAGAGAGCAAGACCCGCCAAGGAGGGGCGGTTTCAGAGAGCCGGGGCAGGGCGGCAGCGGGTCCGGCAGATCAGTAGAGCCCCCCCGGCCCGCACCCGGGGGCCGCACCGCCCCCACCCGCACAGGGCTCGCAGGCGGTGGAGGAAGAGTAGAAGTTCACCAAGCTGGGCCGAGGGTTCAGCCCGGGTAGTCAACCAGGCGCGGCGAGGGCGGCGCACCCCAGCCCGCCCAGCACCAGGGGGAACGAGAGCCCGGTCCCCCCAGCCGACCGCGGCGGGAGGAGGAGCCCAGCACGGCCCCAGGCGGGTCCGCTCGGCAGCCGATCACAAGAACACCCCCACAGGAGAGGGGCGGCCCAGCAGGGCCCGAGGTCCGCAGGAGCAGCAAGGCGGCCGGCGCGGGACCGTCTCCGGAGACAGCGGGGTCCCCCGCGGCAAGTATCCGGACACCGGGGGGGGGGGGGGAGAGGCTCCGGCGACCCCACCGCAGGCCGAGGAAGTCCTCCAGGAAGGGCAATGTAGATGTAGTATGCAGCCGAGGGGGAGAGCGCCGCAGGTCCGACGTCCCTCCAGGGACACGGGGGCAGCCCGCCCCAGACCTCTCCGTCCCAATCGGAGCAGCCGCGCAGCCGGTGGATCACACTCCCGGGGCTCCGACGACCCCGCCGCCAACAGGAACGAGGCGCGCCGGCCCCCGCCGATGCCCGGTAGATGTGGAAGGCAGCGCCGCAGGGCCTCGGGCGGGAACGACACCCACCGTCCGGGCCTAGTTTTAGGCGCGCAGGAGCGCCGTAGGCGGGGGGATGGGCGCTACGGAGTCGGGGAATGTCCCCCCCCGGCTCCGAATCAAAGCAGGATTGGCACCGCAGGATCACCGGAGCCGCAGCAAAAGAATCGTGCACTCCGTACACGGCGGCAGATAGGGAAAGTGCCAAAAAGCAGGATTATGAGGTCCGCTCGCCGCGGAGCTCACGCATCAAGCGGCCATCTTGCTCAGCGCACAACAGCGCCCCCCTATTCCCCCTTTTTTAATTTTTTTTCTCTTTCTCACAAAATTAGAGCTGTAACAACAAAATAGGCACAGGTTTTCAGTTTTGTAAACCAAAGTGCTAAATAAAATAAAACATTCTAGGATACTGTACGACAGGCAAGATAGCATATCTTGTAATCGCCAACGGTTTGGCACTGTAGATTGTCATCAACTGAGCCAATGCTATATAAATCAGAATTCTTGGACAGTTTAAATATTGAGCTAGAAATAGGTGTCATTGGTTTGGACTAATTGGTCTTAAGCGCCACCTATCAACCAAAACAATTGTTTTCTCCTCGTGTGCTTTCATGTCAAAGATGAGAAACTTAGGCCCAAATAATCTTAGTAAGCAGAGAAATGTAACATACTGTTCCTGCAGAAGATTGGACTACCATTCTTCCTGTTCTTGAAACTACCATACCATTTCACTTTGCCGTATTAACAGTCCAACACCTTTCTTCTGTGTAATCAGAAAATCCAGAAACCAACATGTGTAGAGCCCTGGGAGTGCGAGCACTGTCTGCATACATTAGTGGTCGGATTCATTGTTGAAAGTTTTTTTTTTAAATATAATTCTTTATTGGTATTTTAACAACACAATTACCCTCAGTATAAACGTTTTATTCAAATGATTACAGTACAGTGTGGATCACATCTTTGTCCCCTCCTATTATCTTCTCCCTCCCATTCCTATTATAGTTCCATTCAGCATTTGTCTCCCCAGTTCATTGCATCCGGTTCAAGTTCCGGTTCGTTCAGCTCCTATCCATATCCATACCTTCCCCCTTCAGATATTTATGGCAGTTTGGACCCAAACGTTTCATATTTTTCTCAAATGTCCTTGGGCATCCCCAAGCTTCATAAAGTAGCAGATCCCATTCCCTTATAATATCCAATCCTACTTTCCATTTCCGTATCGTGGAGGGTTCTGGTTGTATCTATTGGGTTGCTATATTTCTTTTGACCACTATAAAGGCTATGATCAGCATGATTTGTCTATTCTTAGGAATTTCAGCTGTGGCCCCCATCTCTAATAATAGCGCCTTGGGGTTTTGATCAATGGGTCGATCTATTACTTGGATCATTACTCTCTTCCAGTAACTTTGTAGTTTCTAGGAACTCCACACCATGTGCATGAACGTTCCCCTATTTAGGTTACGCTCGAGGCAGTTACCATTGGCACCCCTCCCCATTACATTTAGCAACACTTTGGAGTAGTATGCCCTGTGCAGGAACTTGAATTGGAGTAAGTGCAGCTTTGCCAATATGGCTACCACCTTGAAATTGTAAGGCTTCATTTCAGTCATCAATCCTCAAGTGGACCCAGTCTTTCTCCGACCTTAGTGTCCAGTTACTCACTGACACAGTCAGATGAAATGACAAAGCCTTAAATAAAGCTGAAACCCGTTTAATTTATATCTCGCCATCAAACAGGTTTAATTCTAGGTGAGAGGCGTGGGTAGGGGGTTATCAGTCCTCAAATGATACGGCGGTGCGTGTCGTAACTGTAGATATTTATAAAAGTCTTTCTGCTCTATTCCGTATTCCCTCCTGAGGTCTTGAGGTTTAGCTTGGTTCCATTCGGAACATCGCTTACAGTCTTGTCTTGCTCCCTTTGTCTCCAGCTGCTACACCAACTACAATTGTGGATTCCTTTGATACTTCCATTCTCCCAAAGCAGCGACGTCAAAGTCAAACTCTTGCACCACCCTAGCCGCCGGGTAGCTTGTTACCAGGCATGCCTAACTGCCAGGACCATACTTCTCTTTTTCGTGTAGTATGGAAGGTTCTGCCAGACCTCTTTCCTCAAGGGTTTTTAATTCGACCTCTACACTCCCTTTATTGTTCCCCACATAGTTACAGCTATTTACTATAGCTATTTGGTGAAACCCAAGAATAGGTCTTGAGGTTTGGAACCCTAGCCCCCCCTTCCCATTGGAAGTTATATAGCATCATTATCTTGATTCACAGCATTTTATTTAGCCACAGGAAGGAACAGAGGGTCTCTTCCAACCTCATTGTTGCACAATTCTTGCAACAACTGGAGTCATCCTTTCTAATTTGTCGCTCAATGAATGTGTGTAGAAGTTAAAAGGTAGGGGTGCTAAAGCGCACCACCATGGAGCACCCTTACCAACCTTAAAATGTGCCATAGTTTGGGCCTCTACAGGGCATCTTACATTAGCCTCTGACTTGTAATGTCATTACGATCACTAATTAATCCATGGATATGCCAGTTTTTGACACTGCTCACCATAACGTTTCGCTTAAAACATTATCAAACGCCGATGTCAGATCCATGTAGGCAAGGTAAATAGTTGTATTCAATCCCAAGACATATTTAAAAAATAGATGCCTGCAGTTCAGTTCCTAGAGAGTAACAATACCCTTACTGACTTTCATTAAATGTACCATTTTCCTTCACACAATCAATCTACAAAAGAATATTTTCCCAAATAACTTTGAGGTACTGCACATCAGGGACATTGGTCGATAGGAAGCTCCTGTAGTTCTGGTACCCATTTTATAGATAGGAACTGTGGTGGTGGCCCTTTTAAGCCCCCAGTCATGACTAGGTCATGACGTACCCTAAATAAAAGGGAGTCTCTTGCCAGCACGTGGGGAAGTATGGCAGCAGACACAGTGAATGGCAAATCTGGCTCTGACTCTGTCACTGCATGTTTGTTTCCCGTGTGCTCACGTCCTGATAGTGCGTAACTCATGTGATCACGGATCACAGGACAGCTCCTGGGTGCTCCTAGGCAGCCGCCCAAGCATGTGCGACTACAGCATTGCTGTTCCCTGCTGTGTGCCGTGAGAAACCTGTGGGTCTTCCCACAACTACTCCCCGGGGTCCACTCTGGCCAGGCAAAGGCTATCGCTTTTGGATCCTGCCCCTGGGGATGGACAAGCGAGGGAGGTGGGGGTTTGGGAGGGAAATCACCTGGGTAGCGGGTCCTTGGGGATTGGAGAGTGCCCTTAGGTACGACATTGTATTCCACATTCTCCTTTCAAGAGGGGATACCTTATCCCAGAAGTGGTTATGGGATATTGTTCACTATGTTCCCTTATCTCTGAAAAAAGTATAATCCCAGACGTATTGGACAGAGAGGGAGAAAGACTGGGGATGGGTACCTTGGGCCAAAACACAGTATCCCCATTGTCCTAATGATAATCAACCTAACCCTCTCCAAACCTTTATAGGTCATTATAAGGACGTTCCCCTCAATTCCCCTCTTGGGGGACCTAACAGTACTGAGACAAGGAAGACACAACAGAGTAATAAACACCACTTACTCTCACCACTTTGGTACTGGGACAAAGAAGTTGCATGAAGGTCAGGCATGTCCGTGTAATCAGAGCCAGGCAGTATTAATTGATGGTATACAGCTGCAGCCAATTAAAGGACACAGGTGTATAAGAGGTGGAAGGATGAAGCACAAGGAAGAAGCAGGGAAAGAAGAAGGCACAGCAGGAGGAGCCATGCAGGAGCGAGATAAACCAAGACACAGAGAAGCTGGCCAAAACCCCGGGAGTCCTGCTGGTGTGATTGTGCAGGGTGGAGATCCCACAAAAGGGAAGGCGACCAGCAGGTGCTGCAGAGAAGTTGAGGCGGTGCTGCGCATGGGAGCCGACGAATGCTGAGCAAAGCACCCGGCAAACAGGCTTTCCCGCTCGGGGGAAAAACTGTTCACAGGAGCTGCTGGATCTGGGTAAGTGTCGGGGACACTGGGACCATCGGGCCACTCCAAGGTACCGTGAATCTAGTATCGGTCCATGGAAACAAACAAAGATGCCTTTATTGAATACCGAACTGAATGCAACAAGCAAGGCTGTCTTTATTGAGTGCCGAATCGAATAAAACATGCAAAGTTGCCTTTACTTAATACCGAAGTGAATAAAAGAAGCAAAGTTGCATTTATTGATTAACAAATTGAATAAACCAAGCAAAGCAGCATTTATTGAATACTCAACTGAATGAAATACGTTCAACTGCATTTATGGAGTACTGAACTGAATAAATCAGGAAAACCTGCACCTATTGAATACTGAATGAAAGGGAAGAACAACCCTGCTAAATATTGAACAACGAACTGAAAGCAAATAGGAAACTAAGATGAATGAAAGATTCTGAGAGCAAAGTTGGAGTGAAGATTGATAAACCGCTTGTATATTGAAGTTGTGGCGCTACATTGGAAAAACTACTTGTTTGGCTGAATATTGAACTACTCAATGAGACCTGGAGGTTCCTGGTTGTGCGACCTGTAGTGGATAGACCATGTGGTCTAAAACTGCACCAAGACCAGAGAACCCTCATATGCCAACAAGGACGTTTGCTGTTGTGGGAAAAGGAAAACAACCATTGTTGTATACCAGATTTAGGGAAGGGAGCCCTGAATTGTAAAAAATGGTTGCAATACAAAACCAAAGCTTCACAATACTTCTTTTTTGTGACATCTTTTGATATTGAACTTGGGGAAGGAAACCCTGAGACGTGTTGCCGGGGAATTGTATTGAACTTGGGGAAGGGCATCCTGACCTTTATAAAAAGTGTAGAACTTGAATGCTTCACGTCCGAAAGAAGGTCCATTGAACATTGTAATGAACTTATTGACATTTGGGGAAGAGAAGCTGAAGAATAAGCCCAAGCTGGAAACAGTTTAGAACTTTACTTTTGGAACACTGTTTAGTTTTTGGTTGACATCCCTACACATTGTATTGTCTTAGTTGTGAGGGCCAGTATAGGTTTTGGACACAGACAGACTTTTCAGTTGAACATACTGACAAATATTTTCATAAGTTTCTTTAGGGAGGGAAATACCACCTTAGCATAGGGCAAGTTAGGCCTTACTCCATCCTGACATTTCCATTAATAAATGCCCTTTGTTATACATTTAATCTGTTGTCTGCGTCTCCTTCCATGATGCCAATCTCACAGTGCCTGCATCACTGATCTGGTGGCCCGTTGCCATGGGACTGCCCTACTACGTTGGTGTTGAGGGGTGGGGACCCCCCCACCCCTGCAGTGCTCCTAAGCGGCGGCCCGTACCAGGACAGCCCGGGCCGCGTTCGAAGCGAAGAGGAAGTAAGGAGACGTTGCAGCGGCCCCTGCTGGTCGCTGGAGCCAGCAATCCCGCTCCGGTAGGACCTGGGGCCTCGGGCAGTGTATTTATCCTCTCTGCCGCAGTATTTGCATGTGACCTGTTCTTGGAGCTACAAAGCTGATAAGGAAAGAGGGCATGCTGCACACTCCATGCTCCTAGGTGATCTGCGATTGGAGCTAGTGAGGAAGTGTGTTTATGTGCGCTCTGTGTCTGGGGCTGCGGTAATAAACCGAATAAAAAGGAGTGGAAAAGGATTCCTGCATGCTCTGGTATCAGAGCTGAAGAGGCAGACATTCAGAACCTGCCAGTGAAAAGACTGGGCCAGAACACTTTTCAACAGGCACTCCCCTATTCATCAAGCCCCAATAGTGAAGAGTGGGTGAAAGGTGTACCAGAGCATACAAGGGCCACAGTATCTGAGGCACACACCGAAAATTACACCAGTGAACAAACCTCTGCTATCACCATGGGGGAAGAAGGGGCTGGAGCAGAAGTGGCTGGCATGGCACCCAATCAACAGGGATAACTGACACTGTTGTGCAAATTCGGCGTAGTGGGGGCCCCATCCAGCCTTAGGCCTTGGTGGACTTCGTGGGTCGAAAGGTTTCAGCTATACTTCGAGGCTGTTGAGGTCAGTGATTGGGCAAAACGGCCGGCCATGCCTCTGCGGGCCCAGCAGTCCAAAAATTGTTTAAGACACTTTGGCCTAGAGATCCCTCGTATGCAGCTGCCATTTAGGTACTAAATGAGTACTTTATGCTCATGATTAACATTGATTGTAAGCGGTTCAGGGAAGGTCAGCAAGGCAGGGCGAGAGCCTGTACGCATTCCATGGAAGGCTGAGGCTCCTTGAACTATAGTATGCATTAGGAAACAATGAGAATGAAGAGATCAGGCAGGCGGTCATTTTTGCATGTAGCTGTGCCAAATTGAGGAGACAACTCCACAGAGAGCCTGGAATTACATTGGCGAGGATCCCGGAGATGGATGGGTCAATGTAGAGAGTGAAGCTGGAGGAGGTCTGTGCGGTGGGGAAGGCACAGTTAAGTAGGACCTTCAGGAAAGGCGAATGGCCCAGGAAGGGCATCGGCAATGCTTCATCCTGCCACCAGTGTGACCTACTGCACACACATGAGTGTCCAGCCAAAGGGCACACATGTGGGAGGTGCAGAAAGGAAACCCATTTTGCAAAGGTCTGTCGAGCCCTATCACCAGCTACTCCCTCAAGGGAGTATATCAGAACAAAAGCGGGAGGAACTAAGCTCAGACCATCGGTGGCTCAGCTTGCACCAACAGAAGAAAAGGGTCCATCTGGGTGGAGAAGAAGAAGGAGAAGAAGAAGGAGAAGAAGGAGAAGAAGGAGAAGAAGGAGAAGAAGGAGAAGAAGGAGAAGAAGGAGAAGAAGGAGGAGAAGGAGAAGGAGGAGAAGAAGGAGAAAGAGGAGAAAGAGGAGAAAGAGGAGAAAGAGGAGAAAGAGGAGAAAGAGGAGAAAGAGGAGTTGTTTTCTTCCTGTAGTGCCCGGGAGGATGAGCAGGAGTTTTTGCCATCAATCTAAGGCAGCAGTATTCTAACTGTGGGGCGCGACCCCCCAGGGGTTCGCGGGTGCATCCCTGGGGGGCCCTGAGAGCTCAGCATGAAATATTAACAAACAGAATTACATCTTTTTCTTTTTTTAGATTGGAAGAAATGGGCAGGGGTGGCTCACATGGTCGGGCTGAAGCATGAAACTGTCTCAGGCAACAATGAAAAAGCGGCCCGCAGTTGTAAATGGATATTAATTCCTTTAGTCCCAGACTGAGCCTCATTACAGCTATGGCGGTACGGTAACCACGTGCCGGTAAGCTACCGGCACTGTTGCTACCGTACCGCCATAGTAAGAGTTGCGCTCGTGGGTGCCCGACAGCCTGCCAGGTCTGACCTGGCAGGCCGTGCCACACCCGCGAGCACAGCTCGTCGGATGCACCGGCACCGTTATTAACGTTATTAACGGTGCCGCCGGAGCATCCAAGCGCCCCATTCCCATTGAGCCCTATGGGGCCGCCTAACTCGGCATGACCTGGTAATTGCCCATTCGCGGGTGCCGGATCCGGATGCAACTCCGGCGGCAGCCGTGCCGGTTTTACCGGCACAGCTACCGCCAGGGTTGTAATGAGGCCCACTGTTTCAATAGTACCCAAGGAGGTGCTTTGTGTTAAAATGTAAGTAAATTGTGATATATTCAGCAACAATGGTCAAAATGACTAACTGCATAGTTAAGTAACTCATCAAACTGGTCCACATTGGCCAAAATAGTGGCCCATTTGACTGGCCCACACTAACATTTTACATTTTTGGTACAGGCATTGCCCTATAAGCCAGTCCGAGCCTGGCGGCTCATCCATAATGGCGAAGGGGCACCCACCCAGTGGCCCCTCACCCATTATGGAGGAGCTAAGGAGCCAGCCCAGTGAAACAGTGAGCACTCCCTCAGCTGCTTTCTGCAGCTGATGGAGTGCTCCTGGGCTGGCTGAACTGTCAAAGGAGTTCAGTTTAGTTCCCCAGCCGCACATGCTCACTGAGCCATCCAAGTGCTGGGGTATTTTGCTTCGCCAGCATTGCATAGCTCATGGGAAATGCTGGCTGGGGCACTGCATGTCTGTATGTCTGAGGGGGAGCTCCTGCGCCTCCTTGCACATACGGACAGAGCAGCCAGGAGCAGGAAGTTCAGCACCCACACGCAGGCCAATGCAGAACGTACATTTATGTTCATTGTTTTTATTTAAACATGTGTATGGATGCGTGTATGCTTATGTTATGAGCGAGTGTATGGTGATGGATGCTCATGTGAATGATAGAGTGATTGCTGTATGAATGTGCAGCACCTTGCATACACACATAATCATGTTGATTGTGTTAGGTCCAGTGGGGCCCAGGAGATAGGGATGGTATCTTTTTACTGGACATCTATCATAGATGTCCAGTAAAAAATGTGTCATGCCTGCCCCCTGGGCCTCCCAGCACCAATTGCAAACTGTTTGGCTATTTACCCATTTTTTTGTTAAAAGTATGCCCTACAATGCAACATTTTAACCCATTATTTTAAAAAAAATTCACAGGGGGACCCCCCCCCCGAACCCTGTTTTATTGGTTCAGGCTCCCTCACTATGCTCGGTCGCTATGGCATTTTTGAGGGAAATAATTATGCCCCTCCACTTAAAAAAAGATCACCAGCCGCCACTGGCCCTCAGACTGTTGGGAACGGGATGGGGGGGAACCCAGGGACTATGGTGGGAGCACAATGGGCGGGAACCATGGGATAGTGGTGGGAGCAGGGTGGGGAGAGCCCAGGGTGTATGATGGGGTGGGGAGAGACCAGGGACTGGGTAGGAGTGGGATGAGGGACCCCAGTGACTGTGATGGCGTGCAATTTATACTGTCCATTTGGCATTTCTGGGGGTTCCCGACCTGCCCAAATTTGCTTAGGGGGGCCCCGGCCAAAAAAGTTTGAAGACCACTGACCTAAGGCGAAAGCTTCACCAGGAGAGCTGGGGAGGGGAGGGGGGGGGGAGACCCCACCGCGCCAGCGGACTGAGACGTTTGACCCAGGAACTAGGATCACCAGCTAATGAAAAGGACTGTTGCCTCAGACATCAGAAGGGGTGCACAGACTGGAATGCATCCACGGTTGTAATGTTAGTTCACATGTTCGATCTATATGGTTGTTATGTTTGTGTGTTATGGAAAAGGAGTGGGGTGGTTGTCCCTTTAAAACCCTGGTCATGGCTACGTCATGATGTACACATAATAAAAGGGGGCCTCTTGAATGGCTAATATAGGTCTGCTTTTAGTTGCGAAGCAGGATTATATGTGCAGTGGTAGCCTATTTTGAAGTTCCTCTATCACCCACCTTTCCAGTTTTGTAAACTAGGTGGCCAAGTTGACATGGAAAACAGAATGGGGGATAATACTCTTTTTTCATTATTATTATTGTTTTTGGTTTGCAAACGAAACCTTTACAAAAACGTTTCTTCAGACAGAACATAGAAATATAAAACGAGGAGA
Organism: Ambystoma mexicanum; assembly: GCF_040938575.1. Taxonomy (NCBI): domain Eukaryota; kingdom Metazoa; phylum Chordata; class Amphibia; order Caudata; family Ambystomatidae; genus Ambystoma; species Ambystoma mexicanum. The sequence continues at coordinate 91,611,254 of NC_090936.1, forward strand.
GACTACATTCATAAGAAAAACTGAAATAGTAAACAGATTTACAATTGCTTGGAATTATGTACAAAATTACAAGATTTGTGAAAAAAGAAAACCTACAATCACTTTTCAAGAGCATTCGTAGCTTACTTGTTAACATAATACAATTTGTGTTACATAAAAACAACAAAACTCCAGATCCACTTTACATAAATTAACATAGAAAATCCACAAAGAACTCGTTAATACAAAGCAATAAAAAATTATCTATTTGACAAATCCACAATTTTTTTTTTTTAAAACTCTTTCATTGTAGGTCATTACAGATTCAACACATTGCACATAGCATATATTAATACACATAATTTACATGTCAGTGGACACATAGATCGTCATTTACAATCTCATTGCATAGGAGTGTCATCATCTGAGGCCATTTCACAAAAGTACATCCTGAATGGGGCCCATATGTCCTTAGGGCGGCAGCACGATGTCACAGTCATTGTGTACTGCTCCTCACCTTCGTTCACATAAGCCAAATCTCGAAGGAAATGTTCAATTTTGGGGGCAAAAGCGCTTGTCCAGCATTTCAATATGCATTTTTTTGCCACAACGCACGAGATATTAAAATAATCTCCTCGTCTTTTCATTTTGTTTACCTATGTCTCCGAATAGATATTTCTGCAGAGCCATGTTTGCTGGGATCTGCGTGATACCCTTGAGTATTTCCGCCATTTCTTTCCAAAATGCAGTGATTGGGGGGCATTCCCAGTACATGTGGTACGATCCTGACTGAGTAGTTTTACATTTTGGGCATTCTCCCGAGTGGGCCCTAGAGAACCTAGCCATCTTCGGGGGGTATAGTGTAGCCTATTTAGGATCTTGAACTGGACAAGTCGCAGCCCCGCGTTCATGGACACTAATTTTGTGAGCATGCAGTATTTTAGCCATTTTTCGTCTGGGATGCTCGAGTTTAGGTTTTCCTCCCATTTGGTTTTGATGTGATTTTTTGTGGGGGTGTGTGTTTGTACTAGTGAGTATAGTTTGGAAACTCCCAGTCCCACTCCGATGTGATGGCCTGTATGCATGGGTGAGATGGTGGTTCGTCAGGGAAGAGAGGCCAAAGTGCGCTGAACGCCGATTTCATCCTATGATATTCTAGTGTTTTCAGTGGGCCCCCGTCCTATTGCCTCCCCAAACTCCTCCCTTGTTCCAAATTTCCCGTTCGGGAACAAGTCACGTATTTGCATTTCTCTGTCCGGGTCCCAATGCCATTGTATTGTTTCATCCAGTCTGGGCAGTATACCGGGGTATTTCCACAATGGAACAGCTGGGTCATATGGAGTTTCTATGTTTAGTTTTTTGTACAGTGTCGTCCATCTACGCACTGTTGTTCCCACTGGATCATAAGGACAGGAGTCTCTATATTGGGAATAAAACATAACGTAATGGAGGTCTACGGGATGGGCAGCAAACTTTTCGAGCCGTATGTGAGGTGAACGGGTCATACCAGTGTTTTGCAAATTGTGCTTGCGCTGCTAAGTAGTATAGCTCAAAGTCAGGTGCCGCTAGCCCTCCTGTACCATAGGGCTCAGTGAGTTTCTCCCTTTTCATCCTGGGGGTCTTCCCGTCCCACACAAAGGATATCGCCATTGTTCCTATTTTATCGAAGAAGGTCCTGCCCGGCCAGATTGGTATATTAACAAACAAATAGAGTAACTTGGGGAGGACTACCATTTTAAGGATGGAAACCCAGCCAATTAGAGATATGGGAAGCTTGGCCCATGTCTGAAACTTTACTTTCAGTGTCGGAATTATGGATTCAAAGTTCTCAGTATACAGTGTTTGTTTGTCACGGAATACCATTATACCCAAGTATCGCATGTGTCTGGTTGTCCATTTAAGATTTTCAGTGGACCGTGGGCACTCAGTATGCGGTGTCAGAGGTAGTATCTCCGATTTCCTATCTTTTATTTTATAGCCCGAGTAGTCGGCAACTTGTATATGTCTTGCATTAGGGGTGCTAGGTTGGTATCAGGGTTCCGGACGTATAGTAATGTATCGTCCGCATAGAGCGAAATCGATTGGGGTGGGCCTGACATTCTTATCCCTCTATCCCCGTGTTTTAGTCTGACCAGCAGCCTTCGACCTGGTTGACCACAAAATACTCTGCAAACACCTCTCATCTGCTGCCCACTTCTCCCCCTCTGCTGTCCTGTGGATACAATCCTTCTTAGCTAACAGAGCCATGAGGGTCTTCTCACCTGTGGCTGCAGCAGACCCCATCACCTTCGGTGTCCCACAAGGGTCCTGTGTCTCCCCTACCCTCTATAATATCTTTACAAAACCCCTCTTTGATAAGTTGGACCATCTGGGTGTCACCTACACTAACTACGCAGATGACACCCAGATACTCCTCACCATTACTGGCAACTACAATACAGACGCCACTAGGATTAACAAAATCTTCTCCATCATTCAGGCATGGATGGCCACACATGGCCTCTGCCTAAATGATGAGAAGACTGAGCTCCTCCTAGTCGGATCCCCTCACAACCTACAGAAACCTAGCCCTGAGTATTCCAATTTCACCATAGATGGCAATATCATCCCAGTCGTTAAAAACGTGAAAACCTTAGGCTTCTACCTTGGCGCTAACACTAACCTCTCCAAACAAGTCAACATGACCGCCTCTGCCACCGCCTACACTGGGAAACTAATCAGGGCCTGCAGACCTTTCCTATCTACGAACAGCAGCCTCACTCTGGCCAGGGCCCTCATACAATCGAAGCTCGACTATTGCAACAGCCTCTACCTAGGTGCCAACCAAGCTATAATTAATAAACTTCAGATCCTACAAAACAATGCGCTGCGAGCAGCACTAAATATTCCCCGAAGAGAGCACATCTCCCACATAAGAATATCTTGCAAATGGCTATCCAGTCAACAAAAAATTGACTTAAAAACCCTTTGCCTTACCTACAAAGCCCTTAACCACTTTGCCCCCCTTATCTCACCAACAAACTCATTTTGATACCCTGCACGAGAATCACTAGATCCTCCAATACCCTCTGTCTCACTGTGCCCAGATTCACCTCCAAAAGAGCGGGAGGCTCGAGCTTCACTGTCCTTGCCCCTCAACTCTGGATCACCCTGCCACAAAACATCAAATCGTCCAATTCCTTCCATCTGTTTAGGAAATTAGTAATTAGTTGGCTTCTAGAGAAACCAACCCTAAGATAGACTAAACACACTACAAACTGTACATACTGTACATATCGTAGAAAGGTTTAACTGCGCAATCTAACTTCCCTGCCTGTATATACTGTATATTGCACATTTCCTCTACAATTGTATAACTGCATAATCTATATATAGTGTACCTATGTAACCTGTCCTTAAGCGCCCATTTACCCCTGGGTATGGAGTGCTATATAAAATAAATAAACAAACCATTATAGCCATAGGTTCAATAGTTAACGCAAACAGTATCTGTGAGAATGGGCAACCCTGCCTAGTACCTCTGCCCAGTGTGAATAGGTCAGAGATCGTGTTGTTCGTGAGAACTCTCGCTCCATTTTCTTGGTACAATAATTTAACGTATCCGACGAAATTGGGGCCCATTCCAACCCTACCAAGCACTTCGAGGAGATACACCCAGGACACAGAGTCGAACGCCTTTTCGGCGTCGAGGGATATTGCCACTGCCTGCGCCTCCAGGTCTATCTGTGCCATTATTGCAAACAATCTGCGTAAATTCAATGCAGTGGACCTAGTGGGATTGAATCCGTTCTGATCCGGATGGATCAGAGACGGCATGTTCGGTAGCAGCCTGTTCGCTAGGACTTTGGCGAACACCTTGGCGTCCACATTTATGAGCGAAAGAAGTCTGTATGATGACATGTCTTGTGGAGGGCGGCGGGGTTTCGGTAATACTGTTATTAATGCTTCCCGCATTGATTCAGGAAGCTCATTCAGCTCAAGTGCCTCCTCCCACACTTTTGGCATAATTGGGACCAACTCTTTTCCAAATTCTTTATATAGTTCTACCCACAACCCATCGTTTCCCGGGGCCCTCCCAGAATGCAATGCTTTTATGGCTTCTACGAGTTCTTACTCAGTAACTGGGCTTTCCAGGGCCATTTAAGCTTCTGGTGGGAGGGTCAGGAATTCCAGGCTGTCTAGGTATGTTTGTATTTCTGGTGCCGTTTTCTTGTCGTTGTTCGAGTATAGGTTCTGGTAGAATTTCAGGAATTCGTGATTTATGGCTTGGTTCCCTGTGACCACCCCTCCCTCCACGTCATGAATGCTTGTGATCGGAGTATGCTGGCGGTCTGCTCTGATGATGTTGGCTAGGGCTCTACCCGCCTTGTTTCCTTCCCCGTATCTGCGTGCCCTGGCTGGGGCTGCTATATATTGCAATTCTCTAGCGGCCAATTTATTGAATGCTTTTAAGAGACGATTTATTTCTGCTAGTGTGTCTGCGCTGTGGGTTTCACTATAGGAATTTTCCAGCTGATGAAGTTGTATCTCTAGTTCAGTTAATTCCTGCCTTACTAATTTCAACAGCCCTGTAGATTTGGAGATCAGTGTCCCCCTCACCCATACCTTAAAAGTCTCCCATATTGTAGAGTATCTTTCTACTGTCCCCATGTTGTTATCAAATAATTCTTCCATTTCTATATGTAATGCTTCTATGACATTCGGATCTTTTAGTATATTCACAGGCATTCTCCATCTCCTTTGTAGTGTTGGAACATTTCCAAATAGTAGGTCTAGGGACACTGGGGAATGATCAGATAGTGTCCGAGGGTGTATCACGCAGCCCTCAATCATGCTCAGCATGTCTTCAGACACTAGCCAATAGTCGATTCGGGATTCCGAGTGGTGTACACTCAAATAGTATGTGTATTCCCTTGTACATTGATGTATCCCCCTCCAGGCGTCGCTCAGTGTCAGTTGTAGCATGATCTGTTCTAATACACTGGATGCTTTGGACTGCGTTCGTTGGACTTTGGATGACCTATCCATATCCCGATCTAGCACCAGGTTGAAGTATCCGCCCCAGATTATGCTGGAGGTGTCGAGTGTTGCCAGCAACTCCAGCATATTGAGATAGCAGTCTGGGTCATCTATATTTGGACCATATGTGTTAACTAATACAATCAGTTCTTCTGCCATTTCTCCCCACACCACCACATATCTTCCCAGAGGGTCAATTTTATTACCTTTAGATTTAAATCCCAGAGATGGATGTAGAATTATTGTGACTCCTCGTGCCTGGGTGGAGTACTCTGTATGGTATCTTTGTTTGCCCCATGTGGGGAGTATCATTGCATTACTGGAGCCCTGCGCATGTGTTTCTTGTAGCATAACTATATGGGGCGAGTGTCTAGTTATTTTTGTTCCGATTTTTCTAGTTTTGGAGGGATTATTCAAGCCTCTCACATTCCATGATAATAATTTAATGTTCATCCCACTATTCCTGTTCGCGTTTCCAGTCATTATGTCCATTAATCCTTGCAATGTTGTACATGTATCATTTAGTATGCACAGTGCAATATCCTGTTAGACCATTAACAAAACAACTTTTATAACTCTTCAACAGTTCAACCCCCAGTCCAGTCCCACTCCATCCCTCCTGCCCACCACCCCATCATCTGCCCCAACTTGATGATTGAACCATACAAGCTTTTGGAGATCTCCTGGGGTTGCCATGCTGACGCTGAATGGCCACCAGTTCCAGACTCACGTCCCAGCGTTTTCAGTCGTTTGTGGTGCACCTCCGCTTATCACTGTTTCCTTCCGTTACATCTTCGTAGATAATGTTCGTACTTTGGCAGTGTCAATTCACCACAGGGGGAAGCCTGCCATTTTGATCTGGGCCACGGCCTGCCAGGGGAAGAGGTATATGGGCTTCTATATATGCCGTTGCAGCAGCAGGGTTCTCAAAGAAATGCGCTCTTCCCCCGTGTTGGATTCACATTCTAGCAGGAAATATTAGTGCATATTGCACCCGGCGTGCGCTCAGCAGCCTTTTCACTGGTTTGTAGGGTTGCCGGTTGGCCTGAACTTCTGCCGAAAAGTCTGGGTATATGTGGATATGGTTTTCTTCGTACTGCAGTGTACCTTGCTCCCGGGCTTTCCTGAGAATCATGTCTCTGTTACGGTAATTGAGGAGGCGTGCCACGATCATGCGGGGTGGTGCCCCGGGTTTCGGCGGTGGAGCAAGTGTGCGGTGCGCTCTCTCAACCAGAAAGTGTTCGGAGAACGTTTCGGGCCCAAAGAGGGTCCTCAGGAGGGCTTCGACTTGTTGTTCCATTTTCCCTTTCCCCAATTTTTCTGACACACCAACAATCCTAATGTTGTTCCCCTGGAACGAGATTCTAAATCTTCACACTTGGTTTGTATTTTAAGAAAGTCATTTTTCAATTGCATTATGTCTCGATCATGGTTAGCAATAGTGTCTTTGTTAGTACTAATTCTGCCTTCTGCTTCTGTAATTCTGGAACTTTCCTTTTCCACTTTTGCCTTCAAGGATCCAATTGTCGAAACAATATCATCTAGTTTCATGTTTATCACAAGGAATCCATTTTGGATGATCGTGGTTAGACTGTCAAATCGTCTTCGTCTTCAGCTTCATTTCGGGATTTGGAGGTAGCCGGAGATTCTGGTCCGGGTTCAGTCGTTTGGCTGTTCGTGAAAGAATCCATTGGCCCTTTCTTGCTGGTCCCCGCTCCTTTGGCCGTTTTTTCAGGCATAATGCGCTATCCTTATGCCTTAGCCGCACATTCAATGTGTCTGCCGATGGGTTATTCCCCAAAAGCGATGTGTATTTTTCTAGGTGAGGGCCGTGACCTCTTAATGTTTGCGATGTAATTCAGCTGCAATTCTAGTGTACATTAAGCGGTATTTGAAATGGGTCACGTTTTACTTGTGCCGTATATTGTTTGTCCTTGCCCACACAAGTAGAATCTTTGTATTTTCGGGTGATCTCTCTCCTCCACCTCACATTTCTGCCTAGGAGGGTGAAAGTGGGGTCTTCCTTGTGTTAGTTCGTGAGTGGATTGTGTTCTCCCACATATTTTGAGGAGTTTTATTCTTTGTACCCGTTGTTACTGCAGCTTGCGCAGCCCACCTGCCACTTCCCAGTGCAAGCGGTCACGTTGCACAGCGGGAACGTTCCAGCCTGTGAAACAAGCCCAGAGTTGTTCCATCTGCAGTGAGTGGCGGGGGGAAGGGACACGGGAGGATCGCCCGTATGGGCCCCACAGAGGTGGATTGCCGTACAGCTGCTACATGTACGCCCGGCGTCCCTACCTCGCTGCCACTGTTCCGCTCCCTCTGCTGGGGATTCCACGGATTGCTGGAGGAGGACACGGTTCCGTGCCCCCCTCAGTTTGCCTGCGTGCTGGGTGTAGTCTGGGTTGGTGGGGTTTCATATGAATTATGCTGCCAGGAGCGCCCTTCCCCGCCGCTCAGCTCCTCACCTTTGCATAAAGTTTCTTTGTTTCGCCCTTCCCCTGCAGGGTCGCTACGTCGAGTGGCTGGTCGGGTGTCTCCTCACTTGCAGGAAGTTGCGTACAAAGCGGAAAGCCTTCTTACGCTAGGCCGCCGGCACTCTATGGTCCGCTGGCCAGAGCGTCACAGGTTGTTTCCTGGATACGTGCGGTTCTGGGATGCAGCTCGCACCGTCTCCCCTCTGCCGCTCGAAATACAATCAGCAGTATCTCCCCACCACGCCCCCCTTTCTCCTCCGGATTTCCTCAGCCGGTAGCAAGGGTCTTCTGCCACACTCTCCGCTTATTTTTTCGGGTCCGCGGGGTGCCCCAGAGCAGGATGTTTCAATTAGGATGTTCGCCAGGACGGAGCTCTGACTCTAGGCGGCCATCTTCGTTGCGCGCAACAGTGCCCCCGACAAATCCACAATTCTAATGACATCAACACAACAAACTATTGGTCCCCTTTGCAAGGCATTAAGGCATGAAAAACGTTATTGGTTCATTTCCCTATCAGTGGGACATAAAACCCTGAAAAACTCTTGTTGCTGAAGAAAAAATATGCCATCCCTAAATCTACTACAACATTGAACCACTGCGTTAACAAAGCAAACAAATAGAGCTCTTTTTGAGCGTCATTAGACCTTTTCATTTACTTCAATACTGAAGCTACAAAACTAACATTGGTTATCATTAATTCCCCCCCTCTTACCAGAAGGTGAATATTCCCATTCCTAAATTGCGAACGTGTTCACCTTAGTCAGTGATTCTTCAACTTTAAACAGTAATCTTGAAAGTTGCATGAGAAGACGAGAGTGATCTCCTCGTAGGCATCTTTCCCAAAAAAAGGAGTGTCGCTTAAATTCGGTAGCCTCCGGATAGTAAGTGCCCAAAACCTTACGTCTATCTTCTTCAAAGTGAGAGCAGTAGAACACAAGATGTTTTAACGTTTCACACTGGTCTCTATTTTTACAAAAGCGACAGTTCACAACATTAGAGATAAGAGAATTATACGAATGTTGGGTTTGTTCGAGCGTAGGAAATTGATTTCATTTGAACTGAAGGTAAATTGTTCACAGAGGTATTCAAATTCTGCTTCAGAGACTTTACTTTGAATTATAGTCTAAAGAATATTGGTGCAACTCTCCAGAGAAGATTCCGTTTTTTTTTTTTAAAAAAAACAGTAGGATGTTAGTAGTTAGTTGGCACATGTTATGAGATTTTTTTTTTTTTTTTTTTTAAAGTAAAACGCACAAAAAACATCTTATTCTAGTCAGAATGGCCCAAACACACAAGTAATGCTGCAGTTTCTTTTTTAATTAGACAGGAAACGCTGCCCTTAAAAGTGTGCTCATCATGATCCATTGGTCTCAACACTGGCTTGCAAAAGCAGGGAAATGGTGAAGAATTTTCATGAAAGACAATGGTAGAACATTTTATTTTTAAAGCTCACTAGAATGCGGCACAACCTGCGCGTCTACATTTGACCTTGAAATCCCAGTCAGCCCCGATCCTCGCTCAGCTTGCTAGTGTACCATAGGCCACAGCGACAAATTGAATGGAGCTAGGGCTTTGAGTGGCACTCTACAACTGGCGAAAGGAGCCACAGAGCTGCCAGCATGGACATCCTGGGCCATGCCCACATTTGTAGCTTGTTTTCTGTCTGCACATCGCCTCACTCCTTTGCTCCTCTTGGTGGCAACAGTACATTGTCCCGCTCGTGTCCCTCTTCCAGTTCCAGAAATACTGCCGTCCACTGGGTGAATGGACAGCAGAGCCTCTGTACCCTCTTGCAGGTGACGACATCCATGCACTGCGTCTGCCCCATTGTGCATGTTGATCCATGCAACCAGCATTGGATATTGCAGCCATAGCGCACCAAGCAGCCAGGACAAGACTAAAGCCAGCCCTACTGCAAGTAGCGTCGCAGCAAACTTTTACGCCCTAAAACAGGCTCATACTCCCAACAAAAGTAGGGAGTAAGACACTCCATATACAAATTGGGAAACAACGGATACATAGGAGCCATTCACCATGCTTCCACTTCGACAGATCCGTAGACAGGTTCAGTTTAGAGGTTCCAGAAGAGCAGTGCCACTGGAGGGAGTTATAATAATGTTATTACTGCCTGATCTGAAGATGAACTATAATGTAAAACTGCACCGTTAAATTCTCAGCAATTACTAAATGAAAAGTATAGATTATATAAAGATATCTGTGTTAGAGTTAAAATAGATTTTTATTTGCCCGATAGTCCCCTGTAGGATTGGGATTACTTTTTTACTCAAACATTTCACTCCAAACTTAAACCAGAAAAGTAGGGACTATAACCACTTCCATTGTATCTTGTCTGGAGCCCTGTCTATACAATCCTTCACAGACTGGATGAATGCACAATGGGAAGAAAACAGCAAACCAGAGAGCTGCAGCCTTACTCCAATTCAGAAAGCCCACTAACAATTACTCTGCTACTAAGGTGGTGCACGCTCCAACTCCTTGCCAAAAGAACGGCGGCCTAAAAACAAAGTTTCATTGCACTGTATAAGACATATGAAAGCATTTAGTTCTCAAGAAACAACGCTCGAGTAGTTTTACAAACCTATAATGATGAACTGAAGGCAGACATGTAGACCTTAGGACATACGAGTGACCCTAAGAAAACTGGCTCAGTGTGGAGATTGGAGTGAAGTTCTTGAAACTCGAGGTCGACCCCAGAGACTTCCGAGGTCTGGGCCTCAGGACCATACTACGATCACCCTCACTTTGATTTTGAATAGTTGACAGGCATCTTTCCTCAACTTCCATCCTTTCCCACAGTAGAAAGGTTCTGCTATTCCTCTGCCTGAGGAGAGACAAATCGGCTCTTTACCAGGCACTGGGCTAGGGAGGCACAATAAAAAGAAACACACACAGCCCCTTTCTCCTGACTAAGGATGCGGAATGAGGCTGCACGGGGCAAGCAAATGGAGAATACCTACAGACAACCAGTTTCTCGTGGCTCTGGGGCGAGTCAAACAGAAAAAGACAGTGCTACAACACACATCCCCTTTCTCCCTGCTCTGGATTGTTTGAAAGAATGAGAAATCATTTGCTAGCACACAGGTCCCTTATCCAGAGCAGTGGTATTCTAATATTTCCATACCTCCCCCCATTCCCCTTACCACTGCCTAACCCCCCCCCCCCCCCCCCGACTACAAATATAGTTTCTTCTGTGGCCCCCACCTAGGGGCCCAAATGTTGTCCAAAGGGGCCCAGGCTCATCAATATATAAACAGATTGTCGACTGCCTATATATTCTATTAAAAGCAGTCACCTTAATTATTTTTTTTTAATATTAAAAACAGTCATCAGAATCCCTTTTTAAAGATTACCCCTCGCCCCCAAAAATCCTTCGGGCCCCCAGATATTTTCTAACATGAATGCACAAACCTCAGCAACAGCAGTATTCAAGCCAGTACGGAGTTCCTAAGACATGAAGGAGAATTGATTAACAGAGCATTTCCTTCATCTGTGATGGTGTCGGAGGAGCGGCACGGAGGATCTCCACTTTTTACATTCTAATCACTAGAGACTTACCCTGGAGAGTGACTGAGAAGGCCTGATCCGGGATGTGATACCTTTCCACCTAGGTTGGATTAGCACGCCTCTTTAAACAGTTGTTCCGGTAGGTTTCCTTGCTGACTGCAAGTAGTCTCTGGGCTCAAAGTGTTAGAACCAGTCATTAAACCCAGGGTACAAAAGAACACTTTTTCAAAAGTCTATTCTTAGTATGTGCCTTCATGTCCCAAAGGTGATAAGGGGATAATGGTGATTTGACAGGTTATGTCCTGGAAAGAGAGATGCAGAAGAAGCATAGGAGGAGGAGGAGGAGGAGGATGCAGAAGAGGAGGAGGCATATAGAGAGGAGGATACATAGGAATAGCGTGAGGCTTGGGAAGATTGTGATGTAGACTATAAGGAAGCACAGGAAGATCATTCCGGAAGGGAGGAGGAGGTCAAGAAGAGGGAGGAGGAAACCACATGGATGCAGAGCAGGAGGACGGAGAGGAGGAGGATGCTAATTGCAACTCTATGTTTGTGGGCCAGTGTCAGTGGGTGACTAATGCTAATGAAAAGTGGAACATTACATTTTCAATGGCTCCCAACTTATCGAACTCCCTCCTGCCCTTCATCCAAAAGGAACCCTTTTATACCGTCTTCAGATAACGAGCGACAACCTGGCTGTTTGATAAATATGACTAGAATACTACCAGTTCACCTAGTACCAGCACCATGACCCTGACACCGATATGTACTAGGTTCTTTCTGTGCTACCTACCTTGTACTAGCGCTGCAATACCTACCGGTCTAGGCACTACAAATAAATAACCTTTACAGGATGCAAAAGGCCTCCTTGGGGGTGCTCAATTTTGACAGCACTTCTAAGGGGCGGTGGCTTGTCCAGATTTAGTCAAATGATGATTCGGTGGAAGCCCTTGAGCATATCCATCAGATGCCAGAGTCAATGATGGTGCCTCGGAGGGGCGGGGAAGAGAAGCATTTCCCTTTCTGAACACCATATCCTCCTCCTGTAATGCACGGCAGATCATTATGGAATTAATAATCTACTGCTATGCCATCATAGATGGGCTATACAGCTTTGTCTCTGCAGCATCCCCCCGCCCCCCAGACCCAAGAGATAATAGATAACTATTTTTATGTGGTATATAGTTCCCTCATGCCACCCTTCCCCACTCCGTGCAGTGCTACTTTATTGGGACAGAGCAGTGGGTGGCAGAGAAAAATATACAGCTTCAGATGGGTTGCTATCAATCATGGGATGTATTCCACCTTAATTTCAGAGCAACACCAAAGGCAAACCGAAATTCACTCTAGTGGTCTCAGATGACAATCTGAAACCCTCAGTAGAATATAGCTTTTTGTTGATAGCTACCCAGCTATCATTCTATACAATCACTCCTGTACTCTCTGCATTATTGGCTGAAGCCCTCGGATGAACCTCACACTTCATAAATAAACAATGTAATAGACTGCATCCAGTCATTAAACCTCACTCGAACACCAAATCATTCCCAATGTGGAGAAAGGAAAGGAATTATGTTCCGGCGAGTCTTACTTGCGGATGGGTAGCTCTCCGTGTAGATCTACCCATAAACAAGACATGACCTGGCTCGCTCAGGCACTTACTTTGGACAGAGAAGGATATGCACAGTGCTCTATGCCACTGTTCCTGCATACTGCAAACGTGTGCCAGTGCATTTACTGAGCTGGTATAGGTACTCAACCTACCTTTGCATAGCCAAGGTCAGTACGGGCATTTAGTGGCCAACCTGTGCAATTTCTGTGCATTTTTGATCCTTTCTATTTGAGAGCTAATTCAGGAGAGCTTTTTACTTTCTTTATTGGTTGATTCACATCTCATGACATTTAACTATTACAATATCGTGCTGAAGTATTACAACAAGGTCCAGTACAAACAGGGTATCAGGCGGTATGCAGCCAGGCTCTCCCAGATAATATATAGCATAGGAGGGACGCTTTATCCCTGCCACCTTCCGAACCGACGATTCATGCGATGGGCAGAGTTGGATGCAGTTTTTTAACCTATGGATCATAGAACACAAAAGGGGCCCCAAATTTTCTTAGGCTTAGACTGCGGGCCGCATAGTAACTCGTATTCCTTGTCGGTATCGCCAAGCCAGATCAAGGCCTTAAGCCAGGTCTTTACCCCAGGGGAGGTTGCCCAGTCCATTTCATTAAAACGCACCTCCTTGCCATTATCATACATGTTGCAAGTAGTTCCCAGCTTTGTTTAGGAATACCCGGGTGAGCAGCCAAACATGCAGCACATTACTTTGCATGGTACCACCCTCCCCAGCATAGCAGAGGCAGCCTCCACCACCCACTCCAAAAACTCCCACAGTTTGGGGCACTTTCACATCATATGAAGAAAGTCAGCCTGTTCGATGTTAAATCTTGTGCAATTACTCTCCCTAGCAGGGTAAACAAGTGGAGGCGGGCTGGGGTTTTGTACACTCTATGCAGGGTTTTGAACTGAATCAGTTGTAGCTGGGTATTGAATGCCCTACTGTGCATGTGTTCACAGAGCAATGCCCCTTATTTGTCCATTAAGGGGGCTCCTGCATGCCCTTCCCATTGATGTCTGCACTTAGGAGTTTCCCGGTGGGTGTCGTGCTGGATAAGCCCATAGATTGTAGAGAGCACCCGCCTCACAGTTGGGGAGCCCACCAGGTAATGCGACAGCAGTAGTGTCAGTGGAATGTTAGGGAACAGGGAGGACCATGCTTTGAATTCAATCCCTGCCCCTTTCCACTCTTGTATTACAGCCTCATCAAAGGTCGGAGGGAGACACTATTTTCCATATCTGAAGCCCGGGTCCAATAGATATCAATATGCAACCGTTTCAAAGCCCTCTTCCATGCGTGAATCATGCAAGCCACTGGGTCAAATTTGCATTTGTCTGCCACCGTCCCCGATACCAAGACTACCTGCAGTGTGAAAGGGTGCACTGAGCATTTCTCAATTACTACGTGCGGGTAGTGAGGGGGCCCCGGAATCCAGTAGGATGCAAAGTGTAGTTGCACAGAAAGGAAGTACAACTCCATGTCTGGTGCCACCATGCCCCCGCACTCCCAGGGGAGGGCAAGGGTATCCCAGCTTACTGTGAGGGCCTGCAGGTGCCATGCCAGCCTGACCAGCTGGACCCTCAGTTTGGCGAAGTAGCCAACTCCAGGCCACACAAGGATATTTTGCAACATGTAGGGAAGTTTGGGTACTAACACCATTTTAGCAATCGCTATCCGACCCAGCAGCGAGAGTAGGAGTCTGCACCACCCATCCACCATAGACCTCAAGACATTCAGATACTTAATGTGATTGTCCTCAAGCAGTGTCTGGGCATTGCGGCTCACCCGTACCCCGAGGTATGTGATTGACTTCTGCTCCCATCTATAACCCCCAGTGTCACCGGGTTTGATCATGCCCTCATTCAGTCCGAACAGGATTGATTTGGTCCAGTTTACCCTAAGGCCAGATGCCCTCCCAAACTCTGCTATCTCCTGCGAGAGCAGCCTCAGTTTAGTCACGGGGTCTCCAAGGTATACAATAGCATCATCTGCATACAGCGATACCAGTTCCCCAGTACCACCCAGTGCCAGTCCCCTGGCCAGGTGTAGTTTACATAACCGGGGCGCCATTGGTTCTATCGCCAATGCAAAGAGCAGCAGCGACTGCAGGCATCCCTACCTAGTACCACGATCTAGCGAAAAGGCCCTGGACCATTTGCTGTCTTAACCTATTTGTGCCTTCGCCCTGGCGTACAGTAGGTGCACCATCAACGAGGAATAATCTGGGAGGTCTATTTGCCGCAGGACCTCGAATAGGAAGCACCACTCGACAGAGTCAAACGCCTTCTCCTTGTCGAGGAGCGCTGCAACCGCCTGAACATTGCGGTCTATCTGGGCTAGGATAGTGAAGAATCTGCACAGATTCAACGAGGGTGATCTTCCCGGGATAAAGCTCGACTGGTCTGCGTGGACTATGGTTGACATGTACGGGAGCAATCGGGGGTCCAATGTGAATCCCCAACAACCCGAAACTATCACAAAACTTCTGGCTGTGTCAATGACAGTCTCTGTAGTGTGAAACCGGAGTGACTTGCGTATAAGTATCATGACCCGCGCGGAGTACGTGGAATAGGATGTGTAATATTTGCACTCTCCCCAGGACCTAGCAACTCCCTAATTTCCCCTCCTGACCAGGTGAGTTTTTTTGCAGAAGGACCACCTTAGCTCCATGCCTCTCACAATAATGGATCACCCTGCGAGGTTGCTAAGCCCACGTACATTCCAGCTCAAAATCTTACAGCTAGCTATAACTCCTGCGTTGTTTCAGAAGTGCCCGCCCTGCCACCGTGTACTCCCGCACCTCACCTCCAAAATAACCTGCGTACAAGAGACATGAATCATTTTGAAATAAAAATCCCCAACATGCCCCCTGTACCCCCCACCTTCCCATTCACCCCCATAGTAACCAGTATGCCCACCCCACCCACACTGCCCACCCCCAACTAGCAGGGGATTGACCTGCCCCAACAGTCTCCCCCAAAGAAACAATCATGGGCTATTGCCCGGGGACGCCAGACTCCACAACTCAAATGTCCGCCTGCCATTGCAAGCCTCAGGGGGAGGCCCTTGCAGTGTCAACTTATCTCAGCAACTGGACTGACTCATTACATATGCCAGTATATCTATAACCCAGAAACTTAGAACAACAGTAGATTCGCTGGGGCAACTACGGTTACAGGATGTCTGAGTTCTCCCCTCCACATACACCTTGGTATACAGCTCAGGGTAGAATTAACCCAGAGGTCACTGGACTTAACTTTCAATAACCCCCTCACGCCTTTGGCAGTGTCTCTGGGGAGGTGTGTACAGTCCCTGGGTCTATAAAGAAGTATGATTGACCTCCATGCGGTACCAGAGAGCTCGTTTTGCCACCAAGAAAGAGAGGCAAGCCTTCTGTACTGACGGGGTGAAGTCCGACTAGAACGACACTCAGGAGTTCCGATACGTCAAGTCACCCAGTTCACGGGCCCTACGTAGGATTGTGTCACAATCCCTATAACCCAGTAGACGTGCTATGATCGGGCGGGGTCTCTGGCCCGATCTGGGGACCACCTGCGACACCCAAAGTGCCCTTTTGATAAAAAATCGAGACGACAGTGGCGGTGTCTGCACTACTTCCCAGACAAGCTTTTCCATGAAGATCTCCATATTCTGCCGCGGGACGGATTCCGGAACCCCCACCACCCGGTTGTTATTCCTCCGGGACCTTGCCTCCAGATCTTCATTCTTTTCCTTGATTGCAGAGACCTCCCTCTGGAGCGAGCGGATCACCTGCATTGCCTCGCCGTTGGTATCCTACAAGGCCCCAACTCTGTGTTGCACTTTGGATATCCGTCCGCTCTCCTTCTTAATCCGTTACTGCATGCGGTCAACCTTATAGGCCATGCCATCCGGTTTTGTGTTGATGGAGGCAAAGCCAGTCCGCATTCCTGCCAGCATCAGGCGGAGTTCTGATGCCGGTGCTCCGCTAGTGGACTTCGAGGGGGCCTCTTCTTGGCAAGAGCCGCCTGGTCAGTCCATGGTATCACGCGGCATCAGTATCTTCTCACCTACCCCACTTAAGCACTCCTGTGAGAATGGCAGGCGGGACTGCCTCTTGTTCCCCTTGGCAATGTGGTTCCCCTCCCCTTCACCCCTCCATATGCAACTAGCAGCAGCAGATGCTGGGTCTCTTAGTGGATGTTGCAGGCCCAATCCTTTCCAATCAAAGACAAGTAATGCACACTCCTATCGTGACACAGGACGCAGCCCTGGGGAACAGGGACCACTCCAACAGGGGCCGGCACACCGGGACACAGGGGGAGGGGAGGCCAGCACTCACCCCTGGACAATGGAGCCACTCGGCTGCTTGCTGCACGAAGGGTTCTTTCTGCCTGCCAGCCATAGTCTTGCGCAGGTTCAGGGTCTCCCCAGTGGCTGTGCCAGTGAGCGCGTCAAGTTCCTGGAGTTGTGCTCTGGTACCCAGTGGCAGCACCAGCATCATCCTGTCCCAGGATTAGTTTCACCTAGGTGTTGGGGTTGCTGACAATCTGCCACTCAAGGTGTCCACGGGCAGTCCAGGCGAGCTGCCGGCGCTGATGACTCACTACTCACCCCCAATATGGCTGGGTCAGATGCAGCCCCCATAAATTGATAAGACAGCAGTGTTCAGTGTGAGATAGAGGCCCCTGGTATGGCCACTGGTGCCCAAAGGCAGCACCAGTGGAATGGAAGCCCTGTCCCAGGGCTAATTCGAGCCAGGTAGCAAGGTCTCAGTCTGTCCTCCGCCCAGAGTGTGGGCCTGGCACAATCAGTCCGGGCGAGCCCTTCGGAGCTTGTCAGCAGCAGCTACCCTCTGTTTCCTCATGGGACTGCAGGGGTGTGCGCAGACTCGGTATGTTGGCTTCGAATCATCCGTGATGTCTGGAGAAACTACTGCCCGTTTAAATGTCAGTCTGGGCGTGTGAAGTAGCGGCCCTAGGGGGCTGGGCCAGCCACAGGGCGTGGGGGGCGGTGCAGCACCAACTCATATCAGTGCAGCCGGCTTCCCCCTCCGGTCCCGGTGGATGTTCCAGCATCTTCTCGGTGCCCATGCCTCCTCTTACGCTGGGGATATAGACCACGGCCACCTCCCGCCGCACACTGCAACCCGGTCCGAGGTGCTCCGGCTCTGGGCGCGCCACGGACTATGCCCATTTAGTGTCCCTGCATCGCCCTGCTCCGGCATCTGCTTCTTAGGCAGCGCTGCACCACCCAATCTCCTCCTCCACCTCAGTACTTCACCAGCCGCCGTGGGGTCCAATGCCCCGACAATCGGTGGGCAGTACAGTTACATAAATGCCCCTGCAAGTATAGCCACAAGCCGCCCCCCCCCGGAGGGTGCGGGACGGCCTCCCCCTTTGGATGACATGGACGGAGTTCAGGCTAGAGAAGCCATCTTGGCTGCGGGCTCTCTAGAGCCCCCGAGTACATACCCATTTCTTTTTGCAATTAATCCTGTATTTGCCAGATTGCTGGTTATGGCTGTAAGGCCCCACAACACAGGAATAAAACATTTTCTAGAATTAATGGTGGGTTTCCACAGGTGACTTGCTCAAGGATCGGAGGCTCTTGGTAACAAGAGGCAGCTAGAAATCACAAACCCAGCCCTACCATAACAATTGAAAGGCAGTCAGGCAGCTTCTTGTGACCCATAACAGCAAGCAGAGTGTTCCTTCTAGACAGGGGATGAGGTCTGAGTAGAGGTAGGTACAGCTGGCAGAGTGCACATGGACTATTTCTTAATAGAAGGCGACCGTGGTAACGAAAAGCGCTTTGTGACCAATTCGTGGGAGACAGATGGTGAGGTTGAAGAGCGAGGAACGGGGCAAAGAAAATGCAAGTTTTAATGATATACATAAGGGTAGCAGCAACAATAACAGGTGCTGCATGAAACATATGTGTACTATGACACAGAATATCAAAAGAGTTCAGGTTTTCACACCATCATATCATATCTGCTTTCTTAAGCTGTGATGTCACTGTGACCTGCATTCCGCAATGCCAGTTACACAATCTCTTAAACTGTGCATGTCTCACAGTAGCTCGAACACTTTGATAAAAACACAATATGTGTTACATAATGCAAGACCAGTCGCACACCTGATAAGTGTGTTCCATTTGATAAGATTACAACTCCAAGGCAGTGGAAACTTGGCTACCAGCAAACAGTCTCCAAGCCAAACCTTTCCTAGACAGCAGCTCTCTCAGCCATGGAAGCGACACGGTGAAGGCATCAAGCAGTGGGCCAAATAGCCGTCTCTCTGATGTACGAAGTTCATTCATCGCCAGGGTTTTTCTCAGAGTTTTGCCACCGATTTTTGGCTGAAAAAAACTCGGAAGAGGCGGGTCTAGGGGGAGCCCCCACCCAGTTAAAATACATTTTGAGTTTTTTTCTCAACCAAAGGGCGGCGGCAAATAAAATCTGCGAAAAAACCCTGGCGATGGAATGTCATATAACCCTCTCTGCAATCTCTCAGGACCTCAGCGAAATCTCTAGGTTTCCTACTTGATATATAACTATGCCTGAAAATCAGCATTCAATCAGTGGTAAAGCCCTATATCTTTCATTTCCAGCTAATGAAGAAAGTACAACCTATCTTTCCAGTGAACAATTCTCCCAGCTACACAAGGAGCAACTTCCAAATATCTGTTCTGTATATAAATAACCTCCCGCTAAGCCTTTCTAAAAAACATAACCAACCCACTCAGGGCAAAACTAGAGACATTTTAGCTGCTGCGAAACTCACGCGTACTGGAACTCTGTCTCTTAGTAAATGCTGCCACACCTATATTTACATTTACTAAATAAACTTTAGCACATTAGTGTTGTTCCTTACTCTAAATGTACACCCTTTGCTTAACCTCAAACCACAGGTTTAAATACAGGATATTTAATCTTTGAAATGTTATCAAAGTTATTTTACTGTATCTATATAATGAAGCTCTGTGTAGAAGTCCTTCAGTGGCATTATTTTGAAGATGCAAAGACCTATAAAACCAATATTAGCTGCACTTCAAGAATACACTTTTCAAAAAAGCACTGGTAGGAGCCAGTCCAGATACAGAGAGGACACGTTTCCTATGAGCCCGGGGTCTGTCTTCACCAGATGGTTCATGTCGTGGGGATGCACTGGAGGGTGGTGATAATGTGTTCGAACAAGCTTTATTCGTCTGTATAGCATTAACGCATCAATACGTGTTTTACATATTAAAATTCATGAACAATGAATACCAATCACCACTAGCTACCATCAATACAAGAACATAAAAAGAGAAAGAAATATCAACATTGACAGATAATAAAAACGATCCTTCATAAACGTAAGGTCCACAGCCTTACAATATCAATTTCGCTCTTCTTAACCAGGCCCTATGCAGACATTTTGTGACATACTAAAGTCTGTTCACATTGCTGGTACTTTTACAGTATACCAAGGGAACTAAGTCCCTTGTAACCAGGGCAGATAAGTTAAAAATGTTCTAACGTTTCTTCTGGCTTACCACAATCTTTACATTGTTTGTCTAGGGAACTGGTCCATTTTGCAGTAAAAGTAGCCACCTTAAGAGTGTTGGGGCGAAATTGAAAAAACAAAGCTTGTGCATACCCAGGGACCACACAGTCTAAATAGGGTGCAACATGATGAATACAGAGAGATGACAAGGGAGCAGGACATATTTCCTGTGGAAGTCGCACCCCTTTCGACCACTGACTAAGATGGTGGGTGCTTCTTCATGCTGGTGAGGCACAGCCCCTTGAAGACGCCTGGCGAGTCTGGTGTGGGGAGTCTCAGAGACATGAAGGAGCGGGGGCCTGTGTGAAGGAAAGCAGTGGAGGTTTGGATCCACAGCACATTGCACACTTGCTGGCGTGGGGCTGTATGGCTTAGAATAGGAATGAGGAACATGGGTGCCAAAAAGCAGTGTTCTTGCCAGCTCTGGAGGGCACAGGTTCCACTACAGGTGAGGACGCTTTCCGGGATAATTGGCTACATAAGGATGTATGTGGTGTACCCTTGAGAGAGTGTTTCCTAAAAATGTCATTTCTCTTGGTAGCAAGGACCGCAGTCACTCCGTGGACACATCTCTGGCATACGCTGGCAAGTCTCCCCACCCACTGACCATTCTTGCTGGGCAGATACTTGAGATGCGCCTGATGCGTGGTAGTGTCCTGGGACACATCCCAATGCAGAGAAACTCGAATTGCATCTGCAAAGTGGATCTATGCTGCACAGTTCAACCCCCACCTGCAAGCTGTGCTGATGAAGAAAGAAAGGCAGATTTGGACTTGGTGGTCACCCGCTAGAGAGCAAAGGGAGCCCAAGAGAAACCTGTGACGGAAGGCACCAACGGGATTCTCCAGCGCTGATGGGATTCTCCAAGGACTGAAACTCTCCTGTCCCATTTTCTTCTTGTGCAATTAAGGTAGATATATGTTCTATTTATTTATGCAACGTGTTCTCATAGGATGCCTGGGTAGTGGGTTAAGTTCAAACGAGAGAAGACGGGGTTGCTTTGTGTGTTATGTTATGTTCTGGAAATGTATGAAGCACACAGTCACCCAGGGGTATCATGGCGCTGGAGAGAGAAGGTCAATAATTCATAAGCTACCTAACTAAGTCATCTAAAACAGATAGGCTTTTAAAGCCTTTCTAAACGCCAGATGATTAGGCAAGTTTAGTTTTTCAATGGAAAGTCATTCCATAGTTGGGCTGCGGCTACCGAAAAGGCCCGACCTCCAATATGGCTACGGCAGAAAGAAGGTACACATAGCAGGCACGCCGAAGCTGATCGTAGTGACTGAGTGGGGAGATAGCAATAGCAAGTGAATTTAGCGCGTAGATATTCAGCCCCTTGATTGTGCAGGGCGCAATGTACAAGGCACAGAGCCTTGAACCCAATACGCAGAGCAACAGGCAGCCAGTGCAAAGAGCGCAGATCAGGAGAGATATGAGCCCCATAAGGAGAGCCCCTAGCCACCTGCACGGCCAGGTTTTTCAGGTGCTGGAGTCGCTGGACTATGCCCTTAGGCTGGGGCAAGTATAATGCATTACAGTAGTCCAAGCGACTCAGGACCAATGCAGCAACCACAGATGGCCACAGGTTCAAGGGGTACAAAGGGAAGCACCTTTCTCAGTATCTTGAGATGGAAATGGCCTGCTTGACATAAAGCGGATACTTGTGCATCCATGGAAAGAGTGGCAGAGATACACACTACCAAGTTCTTTACCTAAACAACTGGACCTGGGAGAGGGCCAAGAGAAGATGGCCAGGAGGAAGAAACCCAAAGTGAAGGATCAGGAGGAGAACCCACCACCAACACCTTTGTCTTGTCTCCATTTAGCTTCAGCCAATTGTGGTTCATCCAATCCCCCATGGCAGACAGGCACTGATGCAAGCACGACAACTCAACCTGATCATAATCTAAATGGAGGAGGATCTGAGTGTCGTCGGCATATGAATAGCACCTGATGCTGAAGAAGCAGATGAGACACACAAGAGGCCAGATATAGATGTTGAAGAGAATAGGAGACAAGGCAGAGCCCTGCAGAACCCCACAACCAAAAACAGAAGAACCCGAAAAGAAAGGTGGGAGTGAGAGAATTTGAGTTCTGTCGGCCAGGAAAGAAGTAAACCAGGCAAGCACTTGACCCGAAATTCCAGCCTGAGCCAGGCGGGCTGACAGGGTAGGATGGTCTACGGTATCAAAAGCCGCCTAAAAAGTCTAATAAAAACTCCTGAGTCGACCAGCCTGGCCATATCGGCCTGGACTGAAACAAACACACTTTCTGTACCCCGGCCAGGCCAGGGCTAAAGTCTGACTGAGCAGGGTCGAAAAGTTAGATAGGGCGGTAGTTGGATGGAAGGGTAGGATCCAACACTGGCTTCTTGATTACAGTTGTAACCTTGAGCTCTGCCGGAATGCAGCCCGCCTGACAGGAAGCACTGACCGCTACCGTGATCTCATTCAATAACTCAGAAGAAATCTCCTTCGTAACAGCAAGTGGAACGACAGCAGATGGGGCCCCTGACTTAATATGTTGGATGGCCATAGATATCTCTGACTCAGTGAATAGAGGAAAGGAAGACCAGCCCTCAAAGACAGTCAAGCCACTGGTGATTAGAGGCTCAATCACAGGGACAGATATTGTTGCAGCCAACACAATGTTGGCTCGAATGGTCTCAAATTTTGTGAAGAAAAACTGACAATGAGTTGCAGAGTACCTGAGATGGACTCACAGAAGGCACAAGTTTAGCTGATGATTAAAGTGATTTCACCACAGTTTCACAAGTTGTTTTAGAGAGGTTTTTGTTGTTTGTTCCCACTTTTCCTTTGCCCACCCTCCATCTTCCCACTGAGGTGATGAGGTAGTAGAGAGGTTTTATAAACTATTAGGAAAATGGTGAATTAAAATGGTGAGATGGATAGGAAAGGTTCTGAGGTGAGTCACAAGATGTGCGCCGTTAATGATTTGAGCTCTTCCAATGAACCCTGTGTGAAGTTTATTAAACAAAAGATTTACGCAAAAAAAATAACAATGAGTTCCACGTTATCTTGGGCCGACAGCATCAGTGCATTCACTTCTATTTCCTTTCAACCTCTTGTAAAAGGACAGACAAACAGACCTTTTATTTTTCGCTTTGTGTAATGAATAGTATGGCAGAGCCAAAAATTGCCAAATGGAGGTGAATATTGTAAGAGCAGTAATATTCACCAGACCATCACATTTTCTAGGTTTACGCTGCAGGCAGACTAGAGCTGTAGCTCAAATGGGTTTGATGGACAGAGGCTCAGATGCTTTTTGGCACGAGCAATGATCAAAAAGGTGTTAAGCAAGGCCTTCTGGAGATGCAAGTTGTGCTGATGGTAAATGCTAAAGAATTCCAGATCCCAGGCCCTCCTACGTAGCAGTCTTCCAGCTAAGACTTCTTATTTGAAGGAGTTAGAGGTCTTGTAGTGTGTTCCCTGAAAATAATATACAGTCCCAGGCAGAGGTATAGGACAAGCCAACATTGGGGAGACATTGAGGGGGATTGGAATGCTTGAGAAAGGTAAAGGCGGTTAGGAAATACGTAGGCAGAGCTTGGGGCATATACAGAAGATACAGGTTTCATCTCATTGAAACACAAAGTGGACTGACTCTAGAGTTTTGCACTTTCTGCAGAAGGTAAAGGTTCATTCTAGGGGGTACAGCACACAGCAAAACGTCATTGTTAATGTGAAAGTGAACAGGACTAATCTGCCAAGAAATTGAACTACAGGGCAGAGGAGTCAAAATTGGGACAAAGCTAACTTGACCACGACGCTGTGAATTGAGCTTCAAAATGGAATACAAAATGAAGCTTAATTTTCAAATAGGGTGGATTTGTAGACAGCCCTATTTGAAGAACACTGCAACAGAGAGGTAAATATGAACGTCTCTTTCGCGGGAACAAACACAAATACTTGCTACTTCCTATTCAAATGGACCAGTAACAATGCACACCTGCACCGATAAAAAGCAGATGAACAAATTACTTACCTCTGGTAACGTTGGCTCTGATGGACGCCCCCCCCCCCACCCCCAACGGATTACTCATCTTAGACATATTCCTGCAGCAGAGGTATAGAGTTTTGCTGCTGGCCTTCTGGCTGAATGCAACACCCCCCCCATAAGCCTTCGGGGAGATTCCAGTCCCTATGCCTCATCATGCCAGTAGCCAGGCAAGGAGCTTGAGAGTGTTATTTGGGTGGAGCACTAGACACGCTTAGCTACTCGATATTTATGTTGGCCTGCTTAATCGCCGGGAAATCCTCTGCCATTCAGTGAGCAGACAGCTTAATTGACACATGCCAGGCTCTAGTGGGTGGCTGGGCCAGTATAGAGAACTGACTGGTGCCCAGAGTGTGCTCCCGATACCGCCTCTCTTCTGTCGTGCAGTAAGAGGGCTGTAAGGAAAGGTCTCAGCATCCACCCTGGCTCGCCAACTCCACTGCTAGAACTGTTATCCGCTGATGCGAACCCCATGCCGTTAGCCTGGGCATTTAGATCTCTGTGCAGGTTACTGGGTTACGTTACTCAACGGTCCCTGGAAACTCAGGGCCCCACTGTCATTAGATAACCTGAAGACCACACTGCAGTGGAGTGCCAGGGCAATGAAGGTAAACACTGTCCAGCTGGACCCGGGCAGAGCTTCACCCCGTAAGTGTGTGGACGCAGCTCTTAAATTAGAGCTGCAGACATCCTCTCCCCCTGGCTACGCTCTACCTTCAGCCTAGCAATCTCCATGTTCAACACCAATCTGGAGCACCTAGAGATGCTGAAATAGCTAAACTAAGACAAGTGTAGGACATGTGGGGATGAGAGGAGGGAGTCCCTAGGACTGCATACACCTAGGCCTGGATTGGCGGTCTTACAAGCTGGAGTTTTGCCTGATTTGTGTTTTTCTCCTTTCATTGATCTATTTGGTTTTATGATCCCCCATTTTAATTGATTTTACTTTAGTGTGCTTCCATTTTTATCTGGTTCATTTGTGCCCTTGGCTATGTCCTTGTTTTGTGTTAAGGGCCCGTTTGCCTGTGGGCCCGAGGCGCTTTATAAAATGTTTACATAAATAAATATCCAAGTGAGGGCACAGGAAAGGAAAATGTGCTGTCCTGTTGGTCATGCATGCCCTAAACCACACGGCACATGCAGGACAATCAGAAGGTGAGCAGGAAAAAGTTAGTTGTCAATAGGTCCGCAAAGCGATCAAGCTTAGGGGCCAGAGAAATGGGCAGTCAGCTGCTGTGGGATACGACTCCACTCTGGTAGGAGTGTGCTCCTGTGTCTTGGGAGAATATTATACAGGTGAAGGTCCGTTTTGTAATAGGGCAGTTATTCATTGTTCTATCATGTATGTCAAAGACCGGTGGACAATTGGAGGACTCCAATAAGACTTCTTTCAAAATGCCTTTGTACTTAATGGGAGAAGGAATTTCTGACATGAACAGAAATTAAAAGGTTTTTAGATAACATTTAAATACATAGTGTTTTGACTCACGATATTGGTTTGCAATTGAAAGGACATCTTAAATTGATGCCGGTATTGAAATAAACATTTTTGAAATAAACATTTTTAAAAAGGACTAGCAGGACTGAGCATATATATATATAATCACATGAGGATGGATACCCATCATCTTGTTTTCCCTCGTTCTTCATTTGAAATCCTTTGCCACCTGCCCCGAAAATAAAAACCTGGAGGCCTCTTCGGCAAATGCCCCCTGGGGTCAGCCTATGCCACTTTCACACAAAGAGTATGAAGACGCTTCTAGCCTGGTAAACTGCAGAAAGGAAAGTGTGCCAGCAGACAGACCATGGGGCTCACTTGTGTCTCTACAAAAAGAGTTAACAAGCGACTTGTTACAGGCAGGCATCAGGTTAGTTATCCCTTTCCTGGAAGGGGAATCCAAAGTCGGCATCTGGGGGACTGAAACTCTCACACTCGCAGCCTACTTCAGGGATGTGCTGCGGTGTAATCTTACGATGAAGATCAGGCATTGAGGCAAAGTTTTTATAAGCAGCAGCAAAACGAAGCTCATGGGCATCGGTCCTTATCCAGTAAGCAGGGGCTACCTCTGGGGAAAAGGAACTTGTACATAGCGTGCCGCAAATGTACTTTCATACGAGTTGCAAACGAACTTGTCCATTATACATCAACCAATATGCTTTACATCTGTTTAAACACAATCCCAAACACACTTGCTGCCACATCGGTATATCCAGCCTTGCCGGTTAGCGGTGTACCAACCACTTTTACCTCTTAAAAACATGCAAACACTCAACACAAAAACGAAAGTAGCCAAATTCCTCCCAAAGAAAAATAGGAAACATTGCAGACATTGGAGCCAGCTACGTGATTCCCCCCAAACAGCTCCTCCAAAGACAAACAGGAAACATTGCAGACATTGGTGCCAGCTCTGTGATTCCCACCACACAGCTCCTCCAAAGAAAAACAGGAAACATTGCAGACATTGGAGCTAGCTCTGTGATTCCCACCACACAGCTCCTCCAAAGAGAAACAGGAAACATTGCAGACATTGGAGCCAGCTCCGAGATTCCCCCCACACAGCTCCTCCAAAGAAAAACAGGAAACATTGCAGATATTGGAGGCAGCTCTGTGATTCCCCCCCTAACACAGCTCCTTCAAAGAAAAACGGGAAACATTGCAGACATTGGAGGCAGCTCTGTGATTCCTCCCCTAACACAGCTCCTCCAAAGAAAAACAGGAAACATTGCAGACATTGGAGCCAGCTACGTGATTCCCCCCAAACAGCTCCTCCAAAGACAAACAGGAAACATTGCAGACATTGGTGCCAGCTCTGTGATTCCCACCACACAGCTCCTCCAAAGAAAAACAGGAAACATTGCAGACATTGGAGCTAGCTCTGTGATTCCCACCACACAGCTCCTCCAAAGAGAAACAGGAAACATTGCAGACATTGGAGCCAGCTCCGAGATTCCCCCCACACAGCTCCTCCAAAGAAAAACAGGAAACATTGCAGATATTGGAGGCAGCTCTGTGATTCCCCCCCTAACACAGCTCCTTCAAAGAAAAACGGGAAACATTGCAGACATTGGAGGCAGCTCTGTGATTCCTCCCCTAACACAGCTCCTCCAAAGAAAAACAGGAAACATTGCAGACATTGGAGCCAGCTACGTGATTCCCCCCAAACAGCTCCTCCAAAGACAAACAGGAAACATTGCAGACATTGGTGCCAGCTCTGTGATTCCCACCACACAGCTCCTCCAAAGAAAAACAGGAAACATTGCAGACATTGGAGCTAGCTCTGTGATTCCCACCACACAGCTCCTCCAAAGAGAAACAGGAAACATTGCAGACATTGGAGCCAGCTCCGAGATTCCCCCCACACAGCTCCTCCAAAGAAAAACAGGAAACATTGCAGATATTGGAGGCAGCTCTGTGATTCCCCCCCTAACACAGCTCCTTCAAAGAAAAACGGGAAACATTGCAGACATTGGAGGCAGCTCTGTGATTCCTCCCCTAACACAGCTCCTCCAAAGAAAAACAGGAAACATTGCAGACATTGGAGCCAGCTACGTGATTCCCCCCAAACAGCTCCTCCAAAGACAAACAGGAAACATTGCAGACATTGGTGCCAGCTCTGTGATTCCCACCACACAGCTCCTCCAAAGAAAAACAGGAAACATTGCAGACATTGGAGCTAGCTCTGTGATTCCCACCACACAGCTCCTCCAAAGAGAAACAGGAAACATTGCAGACATTGGAGCCAGCTCCGAGATTCCCCCCACACAGCTCCTCCAAAGAAAAACAGGAAACATTGCAGATATTGGAGGCAGCTCTGTGATTCCCCCCCTAACACAGCTCCTTCAAAGAAAAACGGGAAACATTGCAGACATTGGAGGCAGCTCTGTGATTCCTCCCCTAACACAGCTCCTCCAAAGAGAAACAGGAAACATTGCAGCCAGCTCCGAGATTCCCCCCACACAGCTCCTCCAAAGAAAAACAGGAAACATTGCACACATTGGAGCCAGCTCTGGGATTTCCCCCCACACAGCTCCCCCAAAGAAAAAACAGGAAACATTGCAGACATTGGAGCCATCTATGTGATTCCCCCCCCTCCTAACACAGCTCCTCCAAAGAAAAACAGGAAACACTGCAGACATTGGAGCCAGCTCTGTGATTCCCACCACACAGCTCCGCCAAAGAAAAAACAGGAAACATTGCAGACATTGGAGCCAGCTCCAGGATTCCCCCCCCTAACACAGCTCCTGCAAAGAAAAACAGGAAACATTGCAGACATTGGAGCCAGCTCTGTGATTCCCACCACACAGCTCCTCCAAAGAAAAACAGGAAACATTGCAGACATTGGAGCCAGCTCCGAGATTCCCCCCACACAGCTCCTCCAAAGAAAAACAGGAAACATTGCAGTCAATGGAGGCAGCTCTGTGATTCCCCCCCTAACACGGCTCCTTCAAAGAAAAACGGGAGACATTGCACATTGCAGACATTGGAGCCAGCTCTGTGACTCCCACCCTAACACAGCTCCTCCAAAGAAAAACAGGAAACATTGCAGACATTGGAGGCAGCTCTGTGATTCCCCCCCCCCCAACACAGCTCCTCCAAAGAAAAACAGGAAACATTGCAGACATTGGAGACAGCTCCGAGATTCCCCCCACACAGCTCCTCCAAAGAAAAACAGGAAACATTGCAGATATTGGAGGCAGCTCTGTGATTCCCCCCCTAACACAGCTCCTTCAAAGAAAAACGGGAAACATTGCAGACATTGGAGGCAGCTCTGTGATTCCTCCCCTAACACAGCTCCTCCAAAGAAAAACAGGAAACATTGCAGACATTGGAGCTAGCTCTGTGATTCCCACCACACAGCTCCTCCAAAGAGAAACAGGAAACATTGCAGACATTGGAGCCAGCTCCGAGATTCCCCCCACACAGCTCCTCCAAAGAAAAACAGGAAACATTGCAGATATTGGAGGCAGCTCTGTGATTCCCCCCCCCCTAACGCAGCTCCTTCAAAGAAAAACGGGAAACATTGCAGACATTGGAGGCAGCTCTGTGATTCCTCCCCTAACACAGCTCCTCCAAAGAAAAACAGGAAACATTGGAGACAGCTCCGAGATTCCCCCCACACAGCTCCTCCACAGAAAAATAGGAAACATTGCACACATTGGAGCCAGCTCTGGGATTTCCCCCCACACAGCTCCCCCAAAGAAAAACAGAAAACATTGCAGACATTGGAGCCAGCTCTGTGATTCCCACCACACAGCTCCTCCAAAGAAAAACAGGAAACATTGCAGACATTGGAGCCAGCTCTGTGATTCCCCCCCCCCCCTAACACAGCTCCGCCAAAGAAAAACAGGAAACATTGCAGACATTGGAGCCAGCTCCAGGATTCCCCCCCACAGGCTCCTCGTTTTACGTTCAGATCAGTCGAGTGCCAAAGGAAGGAGCTTGTATATTACTCCCTGATGCTAAGACGAACTTTAAAATAAAAATGGATCTGTTCAGTTGCATGAATTGCCAATACAAACAGGCAGTGCCCCAGATAAGATTTTGTAGTGGGAGTATTTTACTCCCTATGTTTTACAGTTGGGAGTTAAACGATTTTTTAGAGAGTAAAAATGTAAGTCCAATTCCTAATGGAGTATTTTAAAAGCGAGTAAAAATATGTTTTAACTGGAATACGTTAATGTTTTTGTAATAATCATTTATCGGCACCTAGTTATTCCTGTGACACTGTGTGGTCCTAACACATCCATGAAGCTGTGAGTAAAAGCAAAGGCACACAGTCCAATGTGTCTGTTTTCTATTTTTGTTGGGAGTATGTTTACTCCCTATTTTAATTTTTTAGAGTTATTACCGATTTTTAGGGAGTAAAAGTGGCCGATACACCCCTTATCTGTAGGGCTGCAAACAGGTATGTATTACAAAAACTAATATTTATTTTAGAGTTAAATGTTCAAATAACCTTTATTCACTTTATTAAGATAGGTCTGGATGACTCCTATATGTTCCAGGTCAGTCAGATTACACATATACATATTTAAGCGCTCTTTAGCAAGGGTGTGAGGATGGGTTAACGCAAGGTGTCAAGTGCTGAACTAGGAATTTACTCATCTCACCCTCGATCCCTAATCTAGCATACAGTCTCATGGGCAAAGACCCCAGCTCAGGGACTCAGATATGTAGCGCCCAGCTCACTTCTTGCAAGTCTTAAGGCTAGTTTAAGGGTGTCCTACTCGCTTGCCGACTCCTGCCAGTATTTTGCCTCCCTTGCTTAAGGCTTGCATCTGGCTCATATATGTTCACCCTCTAACCGATGGTCACCCGCCTCGGCCAATAAGAATACCTTATTCCACACTCCCCCTAGCAAATATGTCTTCCCCTTAGTTAGGGTTCTCTCTGGCAGCGGTAACGTCAGCCCAAGCCAGGGGCAGGATTCCTGGGCCGTGGCGTCTCCAAGAAAATAGCCCGGGCCTGCTCGTCCTCTGGCAACAACGCCCTCCTTGGCCAGTTGAAGAGGTTGGTGTTTGTGCAGCTCCAATCCTGTCCAAACGGTCCTGGAGCTCCAGACCCTTGCCCCTACAGCAATTCTATGCATTAGTATTTCCTCTCCCTTGCTCCTCTGCTCATGCCCCCCACCCCTCCGATTGCTGGTGTGTAGCCAGCATGGGGCCCCTCATTCCGGACTCGATTGACTTGCTTATCAAATAAAAGCTATAATTCGCTGTTCTCTGCTTTTTCACCATCATCAGAATGCCATTGGTTAATCCCATTTTATGCCCATTTCTTTTCAGGTGTTTTCTCTCCCTTTTACGTTTCTTAACTGAATCTGCTTATTGCTTCCCTATTGGTCATTGTGCTTCATTGCTAAAGATGTGGCAGAAACCGACTGCTTAAGAGGCCCATCCACCACAAGCAGAAGTGGCATGTCGACGCTGCACCACCAGCGTGTCCAGGGAGTGGCCTGGGGTGGCACGCGCTATCCCCAGAATCTGATTGGCCACCCCATTATCCTAAACTATGATCACTAAACTTTAAACACAGGAATGTAAGACACTAATGTCAGTAATTAAAGCATATATGGGTGGGGAGACACATTGAATGAATTCTATTCAGGTGTGTGTGTTCGTACTTCATGCCACCCCGGCATAAATCAGTGCCCCACTTGGGCCAACCTGGATACGCCACTGGAGCGACGTCGCATCAAGGACTCTGCTTTAGCCGGCGGCGGCACAGCAGCCTGGTAAGCATACTTGCCTTCCCTTCGGTAAAAGGGAAGAGGCACTGGCTCAGAAGGACTCGGCTTTAGCCAGCAGTGGCACAGCAGCCTGGTAAGCATACTTGCCTTCCCTTCGGTAAAAGGGAAGAGGCACTGGCTCAGAAGGACTCGGCTTTAGACAGCAGCGGCACAGCAGCCTGGTAAGCATACTTGCCTTTCCTCTGGTAAAAGGGGAGGAGGCACTGGCTCAGAAGGCCTCGGCTTCAGCCAGCAGCGGCACAGCAGCCTGGTAAGCATACTTGCCTTTCCTCTGGTAAAAGGGGAGGAGGCACTGGCTCAGAAGGCCTCGGCTTCAGCCAGCAGCGGCACAGCAGCCTGGTAAGCATACTTGCCTTCCCTTCGGTAAAAGGGAAGAGGCACTGGCTCAGAAGGACTCGGCTTTAGCCAGCAGCGGCACAGCAGCCTGGTAAGCATACTTGCCTTCCCTTCGGTAAAAGGGAAGAGGCACTGGCTCAGAAGGACTCGGCTTTAGCCAGCAGCGGCACAGCAGCCTGGTAAGCATACTTGCCTTCCCTTCGGTAAAAGGGAAGAGGCACTGGCTCAGAAGGACTCGGCTTTAGACAGCAGCGGCACAGCAGCCTGGTAAGCATACTTGCCTTTCCTCTGGTAAAAGGGGAGGAGGCACTGGCTCAGAAGGCCTCGGCTTCAGCCAGCAGCGGCACAGCAGCCTGGTAAGCATACTTGCCTTTCCTCTGGTAAAAGGGGAGGAGGCACTGGCTCAGAAGGCCTCGGCTTCAGCCAGCAGCGGCACAGCAGCCTGGTAAGCATACTTGCCTTTCCTCTGGTAAAAGGGGAGGAGGCACTGGCTCAGAAGGCCTCGGCTTCAGCCAGCAGCGGCACAGCAGCCTGGTAAGCATACTTGCCTTTCCTCTGGTAAAAGGGGAGGCGGCACTGGCTCAGAAGGCCTCGGCTTCAGCCAGCAGCGGCACAGCAGCCTGGTAAGCATACTTGCCTTTCCTCTGGTAAAAGGGGAGGAGGCACTGGCTTAGGAGGGGGGATACAGAGTCAGATTGGGTTAAAGGCCTAACTCTGCTTGATGTGAACAGGAGCTTTTGTAAAAATAGCTCTCTAGGGTATTATTTATCAGACCCCACCTCGAATATGCCTAGTATTTTACACCTTATAAAATAAGTACTGCTAAAGACAATAGTTTTGGCCTTTGTGTAGGCATGGGCTAGGCATTTCCCGGCACTGCCATACCGGTACTAACTGGACATACGATGGTAACAGCTAGAAAATAACGCAGGTACGTGGGCATATAATGCAGTGCCTGGCAAATGCCCATCTAATGCATACAAAAGAGCCAAAAGTCTATGGAATGTGAGCATGAAGATAGATGGAAGGGTTGGGGTGACTGGGAGAGAGAGTATAAGGGGAGCAGAAAACCAGGATACCCAGGTCACAGAGGCCCACGGGGAAATCTCCATAGTTCCCTGTAGGCCAGTCCACCACTGCCTACCCCAGAGTGGTGACGAGGGCCTAGAACAAAGAAGTGCGCTTGCAGAGAATCTGTGATTTGTGGGGTGGAGAAAGACTATGCAGCATCTCCTGTTCATTTGTTGGCATTTGACATAAAACTGCATTTGATGTACTGATTCGAAGAATATAGCAAACCTAGCAAGATAATGTCTCATGTCAGGTTGTTGTGGTCAGAGGGTGGAATAAAGTTTATAAAAAATACTTGAAGAAAAATACTAATGTTAAATAATTTGATATTTATACTGTGTAATATGAACAGCAGCTTTATTGACAGAGAAATTGTGTGTATATATATATATATATATATATATATATATATATATATATATATATATATATATATATATATATATATATATTAGTGAGGCACTCACCGCACTATAGTCAAATTGAGTATTAAGATACATAGGAAATTGAAAAAATGAATTGCTAATACATTTTGACTCGTATGACTGATTTAGCTGAAATTTTGCAGACGAAAAATTGTACTGACGGAATGCCCCACCCCTCAGGCTGGACATTTTGGTAAAGATCTGTTAAAAATAAAGATGTTAAGAAGAAAAAATAAATACATTAAAAAAAAAAAAAAAAAAAACAACAGTTTTGTCCTAGTCCCCGTTCATTTTCCTATAGACAAAAAAGGAAAGTTTTTTGCTCGAACGCACAGCGAAAACCGCTGGATGGAATTAGACCAGGTACAAAAGAAGCACGAAGCATTGAAATTTCCGTGGCGGTCTGGGGTTATTGCGTCCAGTAGTTTTTAAAATATTGGACCGAAAAGGGGGTGCATCTTTCTCCCAAAATTATAGGTATCCCACCCATGGAGCACTCAGAAATGAAAAAGCTGCCATTTTCTTTTGCGAGAGATATTTGCAAATATTCAAGGTTATCCAAAAACGAAAAGTTGAAAAAATGGCATTCGGAGGAAAAAGGATGAAATAGCATCAGGCTCAGGTAGGGGAAAAGAGGACACCATGTGAAATTGGGGAGTTGGAAGGGTGGAGGGGGCTGGGGACCAAGTTCCGGCTGGAACGTTTTTGCATATTCAAGGTTTATTTTTTTCATATTTAGGGTTATTTTTGGCGCTGCATCCCATCTAAAATAACTGAATATTTTCGAAATAATCTAGGTTATTTGTACTGTTTTCCTTTTTTAAAAAGAGTAGAAAAATAAAAATGGGATTGATAAAAAAGAGGGGAATTTTACAGTGAGGTGTGGTGTGACCTATTGGGGCAACATGTCAAGGGTTGCAATATAACCCTGGCCAGTGACCACAAAGGCTGTGCTCACTGGCCAGGGGCGAAATAATGGGACTGAAAGATATGTACAGTGGCCACGGCCTTGGATCCAAAAGAAACATATTGGGGTAACATGGCTCTGGAGGAGATCGGCCGTAGTCACTACACATGTCTTTCAGGCCCACCCTGGCCAGTGAGCACGCCCGCTGTATATTTTAAAACACTACTGAGCCACGAGCCGATGTACATGTTCCCCCAATATGTTCCTTTTGGACCCATTAAGGGGCCATGGCCACCATACATGTCTTTCGGGCCCACTAGCCAGGGCCTTCGTATATTTTAAAACGCTACTGAGCTTCTAGCCACGCCCTTTGACCGTGTTCCCTGTACATGTGCACATGGGGTTTGCAACGGGAACACGCTGAGTTAAGCTGGTCATGACTGCCCACATCCGCTGAATTTCAAGGTTTTTTTCCGTAAAATCTGCGCAACGTAAGTGCACCTTAATTAAGGTTTTTTTCAGTGAATAAATATATATATAAACCAATAGCATTGCTCTCCTATGTGAATAGGTTTGACTTTATAGGCGACACTAAAGCACCACTTGATGGCCAAAATTAAGAAAGGCTAGCTCAGAATGAACTGATGGAATCAGCAGAGTTTCTTAGGAACGTGTTACTAAAACATGAATTGTTTTGGTATTTGTAGCAATATATTCTGATACTGTGAATTTTGAAGGCTTTTAAGAGTTCGATAAATATCTAAATGCTGATTTTTATGGGATCAATCTTTTTAAAATTGGAGGTGTGGGTCGGTGTGTTGGCATGGGGAAAGACAACCTAGGGCATGTGGACCAAAATTCATGTCATAGCTCAAGGGATGGCTCTGGAGGAGATCCTTCCTAGTCCCAGATTCCAATCTTTTCCTATATTTATCTTTCACCAATAAAGGAAAGATGTCCTCCCCGTGCCTTCTAGGCCGCAGGGGACGGATAGCAGGCCTATTTTGGAGCCAATCGTGCTCCAAATCATAGTGGTGTCCTTCAGGAATCCACCCATGCAGGACACATCTCATCAGTGATCAAAGTGAGTGGCAACTGTCGGGAGCGGTGACACAATGTCTTTTTTCCATACAATGATTTGGTCAGACAGTTCGCACAAAACATGCTTTTCTGGAGAGGGTAGGGTGCTACAACATAGCAATTCTAGGCAGCCGCCTATGGTGCCACCAGCAGTGAGGTCAAGGGGGAAGCAGACACACCTCAAATCTGATCCCACTGAAGGCAGGGGGTAGCGCCAAGAAGAGACTATGCCCGAAGCAGCACAAATACTTATGCAGGCCCTGTTTCTGGAGATCGGCCAGAGGTTCACTATTCTAAAACCCCTGCATGTGTGCCCTAGTCCACCATTTTTGGATGGAGTTTAAGATCCATCGGCCCGTGATTCTTTGGTGCATATACAATTTTAGAAACCTTCGGCTGGGAGCACAGAACTGATGCAGACACGGGCGAGAGCAATGGAAAAAAGCAGAGGGCAGTATATTCAAATTAGCCTTCAATAAAGAGGGTCATTGGATCGAGTAATTTTGCAGAGCAAGACAAGGAACTGGGGGCTAACGTTGCTATCACGGTTGTGTGACCACTCTAGCAACATATAACTCATATCACAGCAACTTCAGAATTTCCAAACTTTCCAGCAAGCCCAACGCAGTGCTTCAGTCCATTATAAAAAAAGAAACCCAACTGGATGAAAATTAAAAAGCATCATATTGCAGAACTCTGGGCCGTGAGCTAGCAAGACTTCACTCAAAAAGAGGATTACATCCCAGTGGTAATCAGGTGGCATCGTTGCTCTTACAATTCAAGGTATCATGTTCTGAGCCAGTTCATGTACTGGCTCATGCCAAATTCAACAAGCGGCCTATCCCAACATAGAGTCACGGTGTGCTTTTTAGTACAAGGCCGTGTTGCTTCACTGCTAGGCTCTCAGTTTATAAAACCTTATAAATACAAGAAAGCAAAACATCAAGTTAATAAATATATATATTTTCATGGAGATACCAACCTATTCATAGATGTAAACTATATTAAGCGAATAAAGACTTGATTAAAAAAAAAGATATACATATATATATATTTTTTTAATCAGTACATTTTAAAGGATCAAAAAACATGGCACAGAAATGAACCAAAAATTGTAGTTTTGAAAAGGAACGCATGCCATTGACGTGCATGACGGGAAAAATAAGATATCTTCAAAAAAGGAATTATGGTTTCATGTTATACGATATTAAAGTGCCTTTCGGCTCGCAAGTGCTACCAGCGAATCTTAGGTCACAGATGAAAGCCTGGTGGACTCTACATGTGATGAAAGAGCGACAGCAACAATGAAGCAGGGCACTCCTTCAACTAAAGACCCTACAATGACTACAACCCCATTAAACGGGTCAACTAGAATGGCTGCTGTCTCTGACCACAGTTGTACTCATGGCCGCAAAGGTAGAGTCAGGATTTAGTTGCATAGCGCTGTGCAGAAATGGAAAGGGAAACTGACAAGTTATATTGTCAAAGCTGCAGACATGATACAAGTTGGGCATCTGCAGTCATGTTTAGGAGCGTGAAGCAGTGGGAATCCGACTGGTTGGCATACATGCAGAAAACCATAAAGCCATGCACGGCCAGGGTACGCCCAACATTTAGGCTCAATGTGATCATTGAAGGAGGTGCACGTCAAATGAGAATAAACGAGAGCAACGTGGGCCCTAGGTGTCGGTTGAGGTTTTGTTATGTATAATATATAATGTAAGATCAGCTAGAGGCATGGTTATGCCCAACACAATGGTACATGTGTTGAATGATGCTGTAAACCCATGCCTTATAGGGCGGAGGATGTACAGTTAGGAAGTCCACTGTTGATGTAACTCACTAAATGTATCATACTAACTTTTCTGTAGAAGGCTCATGTGTAAAAACCCACAGAAACCCAGGACGAGATACAATACCAATTTCTTTTTGCACTTCTGAATAGCTGAATGGGAATAAAACCTAGTCTCCACCTTTGCTGCCTATTTGGCCATTACATGGGTAGCTGCGGGATTCAACAATTGAGTGCCGTCACGCCTCGGCTTCGCGTGTCCAGATGAGATGGTAACAGAAGAAGACCGCTTCCCCTCAAACACTTCTGTGCACACCAAGATAGGTGAGAGGCCGAAATCTCCAAACAAGTTTCGAGGGAGAGCTGCTCATGAAGAGTTGCGTTACTCCTCTGGCCGAGCGAAAATCTGCATAGTTTAAATTAAGGAACCTGTGGTAGACACGATGTGGGTAAAAGAAATTAAAGGGAAAGGCTAACCGGGCTTGGCTGAATCCATCAAAAAAGCGGTTCGAGAAATATGTTCAGTGTATTAATAACACAACATAGAGTTGAACTTTAATCAAGTAGTGAAAAATGTAAGAAGGGTATTAAAGGGCAGAGCGATCGGAGAAGAGAAGCAGAGAGCGAAAGCCTTCAGTAGTGTCAGGGGAAACTAAAGGGCATCCCGGCTTCCGATGATGGATCACAGAGGAGATATCAAATCTGGGAATAAATGCTAGTAAACAGAACAATGAAAAGGTTACTGGGGAAACGGAACACACGGGAAAGAGCAATCTATTTCTGCAAGGAACGCTTACTTACAGGACCGCTTCATTTACTGAGCCGCTAGTGTTTTCTGCGTTAAAACATGCCACACTGGGACGTTGTGTCTGCCAGAAGATCCACCAGCGACATTGAGGCGGGGCAATTTGCAGTTGCTGGAAGACGCTATGCTTAATTACTGCAAAGAATTAGTGATCTTGGTCTAATGTGTCGATCCGCAGTTGCAAGAGGTGCGCCTGCAGGGCTCAGCCGCACGTTGTCATTCATTTCAACCCGCCCAGTTGATCTTTGTGAAATGCCCCCACAGGAAGAACTAGCTAGAAGCTAGTCTGTCCGGTGCTGACTACTGATAGGCCAGTTGGTTGTTGGAATGGTCCCACCTGGTGTCATGCCGGTGACCTTGAACCAGCAATGCCGCCAATCAATGCAACGGTCACAGGTTCTGACGTATCTGCTAGCTACTGGGCTGATTGGCTTGGTCCCTTTGGTAAGCTTGCACCCAGATGAGGCAATTTATATAGAGACTGATAAAGTCACCCTAAAGCGTGCAAAAGGAAAGAACCACAGAGGGGAATCAGAAATGGGCCATGCTGGCTAAAACACTGCATTGTGGTTCGTCATTGTGGGAGAGCTTCTTGGGTGCGCCGGGTTAAATATTACCTGCGATTTATTCCAGGTGCAAAGGAGTGCACTTATTGACAGGTGCCATCTGCACGAGGAGCTCTGCCACGGTGGGCATCAACAGACAGAGTGCAGTATTCCTGCAAAGGCAGCACCTATTCAGAATGGACTAGGAAGACACTTATTAAAAAACGGAAGTGAAGTTGCCTGATGTGGCAAAGAAGTCCAGGAAATAAGAGTATTTAGACGAGCACAGAACACAAACTTAGCTGATGACTGCGCCAAATACAGGACATCTACAGAAGAACCGTGCAGTGAGTGACGAATAGCAAGATGATGATGCGGGCAAGGGAAGGTTTTAGAGGCGAGATGCATTACCACATTTCATTATCGAAACAATGGCGGTCGCAATGTATGCACCCTTCAATGAAGACAAAGTGCTAGAAGGCCAATGTTTCTATAGCACAGGGGCAAGGCGCTCGCCTTGGAAGCAAGACGATGCTGAGCAACACAGGTTCGATCCCTGGGTCCGCGCTTAGAAACATCTGGGTATTAAGCGCGTTATAAATAACCAATTACAATATTGCCATCACTGAAGTCCACATTGAAGTGGTGACACAATGTCATTGTCTGGAGATGAAGAGATCCACTGTTGGTATAGATGACCGTTTAAAAGGCGAAGACATATGCACTGTTATTTAGCAAGTACTGGATTGTGCTACTAAGCTCAAACACCTGAAAGAAACAATACAACATGGTACAATAATGTGCAAAACGGAACTGATCCGGACACATCGACAGTGCCGAACACCACGCTCTGTTAGACGCATGTTGTTATAATATTATATCTCATTTTTTCAATTGTTCAACAGGAGCAGAAATCAGAATAGCCCAGCAGGACACAGTGCCTGAAAGAAGTCAACATCAAATGAAGCCTAGAGGCAAGATTTTGGGATGAGGTCAACTCGTTTGCCTCAGCCAGCAATATGTAGAGGGCAAGCGTACATGAGCAGAACTGGGAAAAATACTGGAGCTCAGAATGGGGGGTCACAACTAGGCGAAGGAGACGTTATTGAAGATCTGAGCAGAGTGACGCAAAATGTGCTGATGGGTCGTATTTTGAACATCAGAGATGCAGGTCGGACAATTGAATGGGGTATTGCTTTTGGACAAGTGGAAGATTACCCAAACGACCACCCGACACCTTATCGCGATGACATCAGCCACCAGTCCTGGTGGGGAAAAGTGAAGGTGTGGCTGTGGAGACATGCATGGAAGTATGGAAGCTGGCAACGTAGCCAGGAAGCATTAGGATGCCCTCAGCGGTTACACGACCGTCCGAGGAACATAGGTATCAATTGATCGGCTGAATCCAGGGCGCAGCGCGGGTTGCAAATGGGATTACATTGTGCACAGAAACATCTGGGAGGGGCATATTCCAGGAGATGTGAACGGCTACATGCTGGGTGCACCATGGTTATAAAACCAGATTTATGGATCCGAATGGGAAAAGAAAGATTTTGACCTCCTGGAGGGGCAGATTCCAGGAGATGTGAACTGCTACATGTGGGGTGCACTGTGGTTATAAAACCAGATTTGTGGATCTGAAAGAAAGAATCTGACCTCCTGGAGGGGCAGATTCCAGGAGATGTGAATGGCTACATGCTGGTTGCACCAGAAATAAAACCAGATTTGTGGATCCGAATGGGTAAAGAAAGATTCTGACCACAAGATCCTCTGCAAAATGAATGCATAAGACTGGCCTCATATTGACTGTCGCAGAAAGTCTGCTAGAAGGAAAATACTAAGGTCGAAGCAGACAGCATTGTATTTCAGTGTTAGGAAAGATTTCATTTTATATGTAAGTTTCCCTCCAGTTGTACACCCCCAAACTTGTTGCTGCCGTTTAAACACCCTAGTCTGACTTTGCCAGGCGAGCACAGCCTTCAGCAGCACTCCTCTGGACTTCGCTCACTTTTTATGGGTTAACTGACATGCCATTAAAGACAGTCAGTACTGGGAAACTTTGTTTCCTTTAGTCCTTTTCCAATGTTGCAACTTTTCTGCAACATGTAAGAAGTGCACAGTGCACTTGGGTCTCAGTCATTTCCAAAGACCCTAGATACTCTCGTAAGACTTTTTGGGAGATGTGCAGATGTGTCATGGACAGGGCTGGTGGTAGCTTATCTTCTCATATAATTTTTAACCCGCGTTTGGCACAAATGTGTGGCCTGGCTCCAAAATGGCCATGCCACAAGGTTCTTTGTGCTATCCTTTGGCCATCTTGCCCCTTTGCTCCGGGTCTGTCCTTATTTGGTCATGCAGTTTCCCGCGAAACGCCAAGCTTTTGCAGGCTTCTGCATGCCTTGTGTGTGTGCCTCCAGGATGTGGGCTGGGGTGTCGGTCCCCAATACACATCCTGGGTGCAAGAGAGTCTGGAGTGCTGTGATTGGTCCACGTATGGTGTGTGTGTTTGTGAGAAGTTCTCCCATTGGGTCTTCTCCGAACTTTGGATAAGAGGAGGCTGAAAACACCCATACCATGTCGAACTCTGGATTTCTCACTGAACAAAGGATAGGATCCAAGTATCCTGAAACTATAAAGCCGAGTCAAGGAACCGCTGGAAGGTTTGGCACCATGAGCCCGCTGTCGTCCCGTGGGACCCCTCTGCATCTGGTTGTCCTAGAAGGTCTGTGAAGACGCTTCGACCCATTAGAATAGTGGGAGTTACTATTCGCGGCACCTTCATCAAACCCTGCAAGTAAGCCTTCTTGGAAGTGTCCCTGGGCCAACCAGTGCGCTGACCAGCTTACGCAGGACCTTTGCTCTGTCTCCACCGTTGTTTCGAGGAGGCCCTCGAAACTTGGTATACTGCTAGCTCTGTGTCCCCAGCACCCTCACACCGAATTACGAACACTTGGCATTCCCAGGTCTGAAGTGAGACGAGTGCACCAGGACCAGAGTAAATGTGGTTACCGTGTTGCCCAGCCACGGCAACGATCTTTGCAGGTGTGCTGCATTTGTGACCCTCTTGCACCTGAAGCCTGCTGCAGTGCAACTGGCCTGATCCATCCATCAGGAGCGGAGAAATCACCACTGTCTCGTTTGGGAATCATCACTGTATCTTCGGAACTGAAAGCCGCAGAGCCGTAATAGCGCAGTAGTTTAACCTGCAACCGTCATAGCGCAGCAGTTGAACCTGCAACCGAAGTGGACTCAACTGACGAAGTTTGATCCGGAGTGCACCGGGGGCCGGTGAGTAACCCCAGCTGGTGTCCTCTAGCACCTCCATCTATTATTACGCACAAGTAGTCCCTTAGGGTCCCTCTCCTTTCCACTGCTAGTGCGAACCAACAAACTATTCCCGAACCTTGGAATCACCTCTGCCTTCAAAAGGAGGTCCTCCTCGAATAGTGGGAATCTATTCTTCATCGCCTCACCCACATTCCTGAGCCACTAGAGACCCCTGAAGAGACCCCGTTTTGCACACTGGAACAACCGCGTGAGCCTGCACTGCATGTACTATTGAGTACAAGGCTCCTCTCTTCTTAGGGTTTGGACAGCCTCTTTAGTTAGGTGTGTGCTTGATGTTGAAGGGGACTAAAGTCTATCTGCACTGCCTATTTTCCTTCCCCTCTAGGTTGTGAACATATTTTGTGCCTTTAACCCTTTAGACCCCAATGGTCTTGTATATATCTTGTATTGATTGTGTTATGTTGGTTTGATAGTATTGCTGTGATTCTTTTACTGTGTGCTGAATTACAAAGGCCTTTTAATAAATGTGTTTATATTTTTGATATATACACCTGTCTCGGAGTACTTTGCAAGTGTCCTTGCTCTGTGTGCTCATTGAGGTCCTTCAGTCACCCTCACCCCTCCTGAGACTTAGTCTTGACCACAGACCATAGATACCCTGATTGGTCTGGCTTGTCCAGAGGTTACCCTGTTCCAAGAAACTAGGCTGGCCTTCTGAACATCTGCCCCTCCAGGTCAGAGTTTAGAAATCTGTCTTAACATTCAGCATGAGCCGTGGATGATGAACAGCCATGATATGAGGTCATGCGACACCTAAAGCCCATGTTTAGGCAGGTGGAGCGGTCAGTATGCCGACTGGTGGGCCCACACATGGAAGCCCACAAGGCCATGTGAATATTAGGTCAGGCTCCGTTGAGGGCCAAGGAAGGCCCACTTTCTGGCTGCGTGTTATGAGAGGCCGTCCACGCTACCTGTGAAGCAGATCAGGCTTTATTATTTCTAATGGGAAAGATCGTTTAAATTTGATGGTATCCCGTTGGCAGGCTGAGCAGAATTGTACTGGTTTTGAATTATGCCCTAAAGACATGCCCTCCAAGGCTGGAAGATAGGCCATTAGTAAGTTCACTGTTAATGTAATGGACTAAATGCATCATACTGACTTTTGTATTTAAGGCTCATTGTGTAAAACAAAAACAGGCTTTCTGTGCTCGGTCGTCACATTTTTGTGAGAGGGATATTATGCCAGTATCTTAGCCCATGTCTGCACATCAGCATGTAAATAAAAGCTGGTCTACTTTTGCTGCCAGGTTTCCAATTGGATTATCTGGCCACAAGCTACATGGTTCAACGATCCCGCGACTCCGCCAGTTACCCAA
The DNA here is from genome assembly GCF_040938575.1 of Ambystoma mexicanum. Taxonomy (NCBI): domain Eukaryota; kingdom Metazoa; phylum Chordata; class Amphibia; order Caudata; family Ambystomatidae; genus Ambystoma; species Ambystoma mexicanum. The sequence continues at coordinate 91,654,303 of NC_090936.1, forward strand.
AAGGGAGCAAGGAACTAACAAAGCTCTGCATAAGCAACTTCAATTGTGGCATCATTCGAGGCTGCTGCAAGATGATGTAATTGTAAGCTTTCATTCAGGATGGGGAAAATACATCTAGAATCATGCTATACACTTTCTAAGCCCATCACTTGTATGCCACAGCTGAGCCCCATTCCTGTTCCCATCAATCCCTGTACTCCTATTCCCCTAGTTAGAATCCTAGAGTTTTTGTACTCCCTTTTCCAGCACTGCCTGTGGGTTTCCTCCACCAGACAGATAACCTACCCACCACCTACCCCTTCCCTGATACATAATTATGAAATGGACTTTGATGCAATGCATCTTCAGCCAACTAACCGTTGTGGTTAAGTACACATTTTGCCTTTAACGTGCGCCCAATGATAGAGAAGGTACGTATTTTACCTTGTAGTGCTATTCTCACGTGTGCTGATAGCCCACCAGTCCATGTTGGAATATTTGAAAGTTGGGGAAGCTTGTTTGGTGTCCAGGGCCCTTATGCATACTTGAGGCCCTGACTGACCTCGCACACCAAATCGCCCCCAGCATGTGTCTATCCTCAGCACTTGCCTCGGCACACCCGTCATCCTGGAGGCTCGCACTGCACCTGTTGCCCCCCACCCATGAGCACACTAGCACCTATCCCATACCCCTCTCGCCTCTGTACTTGCATGGTCTGAACACTCACAGGTGATAGTAGGTTTGACCTTTCCCACCCCCCCCCCTGTATTTAATGTTTTTTTTAATGTTTTTTAATGTTTCTCATCCCCCTGTCCCCTCCCTGTTGGCGCTTTGAAACAGAATGTACTTGCTGTAGAAGCGCCTAACACGCGAACAATATATACATGGAATAAATAAGCAGGATTAAAGATGGAGGCTGCCAAAATAAAGATAGTCCATGTTATTTGGCCACATTCTGTAAAATAACAGACGTGCGGATGGGTTAGTCTTGTGTCCTTTCCCTGTCTGGGCTCACCAACTCCTGGGACCAGGGCAGCCACCTCGGTCACCTGGGAAACGAGTTCCGAGCGCTGCAGGGCTGAGGGGATCTCTGCGGGCATCTGCACCCTCACCCTCTGCCCTGAACAATGCAGAGACCTTTGCTGTGGTTACCGCCACTTGCCAGACTCGGGCAGGGCAAAGGGAGTAGCCATCACGAGGTGCTAACAGGTACTCGCCGGGAGGCCCCTTCACGCCCAAGACAGAGCCCTGCATTTCAAAACAAGTGTGCCTTAAGCGTAGGGTGATGAGGGAGAGGGTTAGGGCCTCTGTGGGCCTGAATCCTTTAATGGGACTGGAGAGGACATCCGAAAAGGCTCCTGGACTAATCCGTCTTTTGGATTGCACAGGGAGCAGGTGGGTATCAGGTGGGCGTAGGCTCGACGGCTCGCACCTCGGGTCGAGCTCCAAAAAGCCACTTGACCCGAGTCGGCCCTCTCCCTCCCTCCTCTAGCCGAAACTGCGAAGCCAGCTCACGGCAAGGGCGCCTGTGCTTCAAGAAGGCCTGCCTGCTGGAGGATTCGCAATCTGGCATTGCGACGTGCAAACATTGCCTGCGAGTTTAACGGTGCTCCTGGCTCGGGCAATCAGAAAACACAGGGACAGATTAGATGGCCAGGCTCACACTAATGCTAGTAATCGCAGCTGCGCATCACATGTGTCACATGTGTGCTCTGCGTAGCTACAGCCACTCTGCTCCACTGTGAGGTGCACTGCATACAGAAAAGGAAGGATGTGGCAACTACAGAATAGTCGGGCCGTTCAGGGAGCCACCCTCGGGAGGGTGCAGAAGAGCTACATATAAGGGCTAACAGAAAGAAAAGGACGTGGAAAGGAGTTACAAAGTGGGGTGAAGGAGAGGCCCTAGGAAGGGTAGAGGGAGGCAAACCCCGGAGGCACGATGGAGGGGATGGGGGGGTTGCCGGGTTCCAGGCAGCGCACCTGAGGGGGAAAGGCAAGAGCCCAGGAGGCACCCCACCCCCGGGAGAGGGGTTGGGGGTGCAGGTTGTCGTACAGAATTCACACCCAAATCATGGGTGGGGCTCCGCAGTGTTCCAAGAGGCATACCAGAGGGGTAGCTTGAAGGGGGTGCTTCTGGGAGGCACACCTGAGGGTGAGGGGGGGGGGGCTGGTCAGGGTTTGGGACAAAGGGTTCTGGGGAGGAGGCGCACTTGGTGAGAGGGAGGGGAGGAGAGGGAGAGTCTCACATTGGGTGAGATCACTTGAACTGGCACCTATAGTCCTATAGGTTTTGCATGTTGAAAGATAACTCTCTCTCACTATTGATTGGAGCCATGGACTCAGACGCCCCACTTTTATTTTAATTTAAAACGTGTATTGGTCTATCCGTGTTGAACAATGACATCCTTTACAGTGAACCATTACGCTCCAGCCAGCCACAGTGGCACATTGCCTGTACTATGTATGCCTCCACCTTTCTATTGTTAATAATGACCTGCTCCCTTCCGACTGCCAGCCAACAGGCCAAACATGCTCTCTCCACTCACGCAGACCATCACTATCCAACCACATCCAATCTTACCCGTTCCATACCTGGGATCAAACCCACAACGTTCCTGCCTCCCCTTAAGTATGACTGCCGGGACTTAACTTTAAGGCCCACCAAGTTCCTACCTAAGCTGAAAGTAGAGATTAAGTCCTCAAACATAAAACACTTCAGCTGTGGAAGCTCTGACCCTTTGTTAACCTCTAACCAATGGTCCAACCATTCTATCAGCAAGCCTATTCCTAACAAACCATGCCTCATTAGAGACAGAAATAATAGACTTGATTCTAGATTACTTAAACGTCAGGAGCCAATGATCAATACCCTACATAAAAGGTAATCGACTATCCATTTGGAATAACCATAGTTCGAAAACAAAGGCCACAAACAAAAACAGAGCTGCGTGCAGAAATCATAGATCCAAAACCTCAAACAACAAGAATAAGAGATTGAATCAGAGTCAACCGAATGCCACTCGAACGAACACCAATAGATAAAACATCAAAAGGTGCATTAATCAACGCCAGATCAAGGGGTGGCTCATGCTACTGACATAGCTGACTAGATCACGGCAGAAAACCTTGACTTCCTAGCAATAACAGAGTCATGGTTACATGCAGCAGCAGGCACCTCACTCTTACTTGCAGTACCAGATGGTTACACTATCATAAAAGCAGACGCTAGAGGTGGTGGTATCGCCATCATTGCTAAATCAAACCTAAACTTTGAGAGTAGCCCTCTCACCAACTATCACATCCTGTGGACTACTCACTGTTAAAATACCTATTTCTAACTCTGGCACCTTAACTCTTCACTTAATTTATAGACCACCAGGGCCTATTGGCGCTTTCGAGGAAGATATAATGACAATATTATCTGATAATACCAAAGCCTCTTCATAAATACTACTGCTAAGAGATTTTAACTTAGGTTTAAATTACCCTAATGACCAGCAAGCACTAGCAGTGTCCAACTGTATATCCAAGCTGGGCTTCACTCAAATAATTACGCAGCCCACCCATGATAAAGGCAGAACTTTAGATTGGGTAGCTGATATTAACTGTGACACCACAATTACTTCTATTGCACCTCCATTCTGGACAGACCCTTCCTGCTATCCTTCTCCCTTTCAGCCAATAGTCCCACAACTAAGGAGAACCTACTAGTGCCCCCGCTCCTCACTAGGAATAAACAAAATATCACCGTGGACACAATTTTACCACATGTAATCCCTATCCTCAATTCTCTAACGGACACCACTGATCCAGACACACTAGCAGATGTCTACAACTCTACGATGACCAAAGCTCTAGACATCATTGCCCCGCTTACATTGCGTAAGGGCAAACCTAGAGCTCACCTGAACTCATGGTTCACGCCTCAACTAAAAACCTTGCGGGCTGAAAAAAGGTATTTGGAAGTCCTCAGGAAACACCTACCCACTGTGGAGAATAAAACCAACCTACTGAATATCTCAGCTAAAGCAAGCTCTAGCACCAAGGAACTCTTTGTTATACTTGAAGAAATAGAAGCTCCCATCCCTCCGACAGACACCTGCTTGAAGGATAAATTCTGGTGTACTAACATCCAGAATGCTCTAACCATCAAGATCGCCACACTACACAACAAAATAGCAGACAAAAGAGCGAACATACCTAACATAGGTACTGTCCACAGAACCCAAGAGCAATCCGCTAAGCCTCCTCATGGCTTCAAATTCTCCAAAGTTTCTATCCCTGAGGTAGAAAGTATTATTGCTTCCCTCAAATCTTCAAGGTGCCAAGGAGATCGCTGCCCCGCTCAGATAATTAAAAATGCTGCCAGAGACTTGACACCTTTTATCTCAAAATTAATGAATGCCTCCTTCTCATCTGGCATTGTCCCTAGCAACTTAAAGGAGTCATGGGTCCTACCCCTCTTAAAAAAAACAATCCTTGGCCCCGACTATCCCCACCAATTATAGGCCGATTACAACCGTCCCGTTCCTACTAAAAGATACTAGACAAGGTAGCATACCTTCAGATCCAGGAATACTTAGAGGCTAATCACCTCTTAGAGACCCGACAATCTGGTTTCAGGCCACAACATGGCACCGAAACGGCACTGATTGATCTAAAGACCCAGCTTGCCGCTTTCGATTTGGTTGATCATAAAGTGTTATATAATCACCTGGCCTCAGCAGCTCATTTCTCCCAGGACGCGATAGCGTGGATCCAATAATTTTTAAACGGGACCATCAGAGTCTTCTCTCCATTGGCGCCGGCCGACCCAATCCCAAGAACATTAACATGTGGAGTACCCCAAGGCTCCTGTGTTTCACCGACAATGTACAACATTTTCACGAAGCCTCTGTTTGACGTCTTGGATCATCTGGATGTCACATACACTAATTATGCTGATGACACCCAGATCCTCATACCTCTCACTGGAAACTACGATACTGATGTGGCCCTAGTAAATAAAATCAACCTAATCATTCAGGCATGGATGGCCTCCCATGGCCTCTGCCTGAATGATGATAAAACTGAGCTCCTGATACGAAGATCTGCAGCTAACCTCCACACACTTAGCAACAATTATGCCTCTTTCAACATTGACGGAAATAATATTAAAGAGGTAAAAATGCTAGGCTTCTACCTAGATTCAGATCTTAACCTACGTAAACAAGTCAATGCCACGGCAACTGCATATACCAGCAAGCTGATACAGGTTTGCAAACCCCCATCTCTCTAAAGAAAGTTGTCGCATCTTAGATCATCCTGTTAAAATTGGATTATTGCAATGCACTTTACGCAGGTGCGAGTAAGCACATGGTCAATAAACTCCGAATTCTTCAAAATAATGCACTTAGAACTGCTCTGAGTATTTTGAGGAGAGAACACATCTTTGAGACGAGGAGGCAGAATAAAAGCCTTTCCATCAAAGACAAAATTCAGCTGAAAATTACATCACTAACCCACACATGCCTTAATCATGTAGCCCCACTATACTTTACAGAACAAATTGTCATAAAGTCTTCAGCACGCCTCACCAGGTCAGCAAACTCTTCTTGACTAGTAGTTCCTAGGTACAAACTAAAAAAAAGCAGGGGGGAGCAGCTTCCCAGTCATGGCGGCTCAGCTTTGGAACACATTTCCTCCCTCTGTAAGATCGGAACATTCCTTGCCTAACTTTAGGAGAAACGCCATAAGTTGGTTGCTGGAGAAGGGCCAATGATGCGACTGCACATACCGTTTGTATTGCCTGTAACTGAGTGTATGATAATTTGTAACCTTCTGCTATGCGCCCAGATACCCCCGGGTTCGGTGCACTTTATAAATCAATAAACAAACATCCATTGCACAGACAGAAGGGCAGTAATGCATGGAGTTAAACCAACCAGATTCCAGAAATGTCCCCCTAGGACATATCAGGTACTGCAGTTGATTTTACCCTCTTCCCCCAGGTACCATTTAAGCACCTCCAGGGACAAGGGTCACATCACATGTGGAAAGCAAGAAAAGACAGGCACGTAGAGGGGGGGCAAAAATGGGGGGCGTGGGGTGAGGTCAGGGGCAAGAAACATAGAAAAGACGTTACATTTTCAAGCCGTCCTTATGCCTCTAACAAATGGTACATGAAGAAGTTGCAGTCACAAGCACCAGTCTTAGCGTGCTGCCAATGTCATCTCTCCATGGAGCGTACACACATCTTGCAGTCAGAGTTCACGTTTGCGTGAAGTGCACACACAGCCTGCAGTTAGAGGTCCCCTGCTCTGTGTGAGGTGCAGACAGGTATCAGACTAGAGAGAGTGCTTAAAGAGCCTGTCGTTAGGGGTCACCCCTGTGTCAGGAGAACACAAAGCCTTTCAGTCCGATATCGGACTCTTATGTTTGAAACTTGTATAGCGCCTACTGCCAATGTTATGGCTTTGAAGCTCTGTCGGGTGGAAGACCGCAGTCTGTGCAAACTTGAAAATTAAAAGAGCATTACATTGCATGCAAACAGTAGTTAGAATGAGGTGACTAGCAGAGATGACTAGTTTAGAACCAGGGGCGGGGCCAGTCTCAACATTTTGAGGGGGCTCGATGTCAGTTTTGAAAGCTAGCAGTGAGAGGGGCCATTAAACCTATTGTGCTATAGACCCCCCCACCCACTTGCCCAAGCCCTGAAGGCAAAGTAGATATTTCACCTTTATTTGGCCTAACAGATGCATCTTTCATCCCCAAATAACCAGAGGCATAGCCAGGATTGTTTGACAAGTGGGGCGTGCAACTAATATAGTAGGGCTCAGCCTCTGCCCCAGGCCAAATGTGCAGGAGTGATGAGCATAGTGATTTATAAGCGCTGTGCATCTCCTTCACTGCAGACCTGTTAAAAACAAGCATTTGCAAAGCCAACAGTTTTGGCTGGTGTACAGGTATTAGGCATTTGCCAGGCACTGCTATTAGATGCCCAGATACTCACACCATTTTGCACTTTCTACCATCAATGGCCAGTTAACACTACGGCTGTGCCCAGCAAGTGCCTGTACCGTGCCCATACACAAGCCCAAACTGTTGGCATTGCCACTGCTTGTGTTCTTGCCCATTTCCCTCCGGACCGCTCAGGCCCTACCCTATCTATGCCTCTGCAACTCACAGACTGTTTAGTTAATGCTAATCATGGGAGGCGCGAGTCACCTAAAAGGTGAGCCCGGCAGGAAGCCTTTAACTTAAACATTTCAACATAGGGGGCTCTACCGATATTGCCCTGGCAGTCTTTCATCCTCTACGTCTGTTCGTTTTCTGCTGCCACAGTCACGTTGATGACAATGTTCTCATCTCAAAGAGCGAGGTATTTGCTTACTTTTAAAGTGAGCAAATAAACTGTTCTCTAAGGTGGGAAATCTGACAGGTTCTTGCTGTCTTGGCCCAGGGCTGGGTGTGAAAGCAGAATGAGGTCTGCTGCTTCAAATCGGGAGAGCTTTAACGCTCCCAAGCACATGCCTGGCGCCACCCATGTTTAGAACATTATAAAAATCATTCATATCATTGTTTTCAGGTGCAGGATGACTGCTATGGCAGTGACTATGTGACAGCTGGACCGAATTTTTCGTGGGACTCAGCTGCTTTCTATGGGTTACAGCACAAAAGGTGTGGAGTGCATCAACAGCCTGAAGCCAGGGGTCACACCGTGGGGTGGGGCATGCATGCATACACAGTCACCAGGCATGGGTCAGGATTGGTGCAGTGCATACACAGCGAGTAGTCAGGGGTCTACCCCTATAAAGACACATACAGAGCCCCGATCCCCGGGGTCCACCATTATGGGGGGTGGGAGGAGGGTGCACAGACCGCAGCTTGTACAAGGTGCATACACAGCCTGCAATTAGAGATCAACCTAATTGGGGTACATAAATAGTCGCACTAGGTGTGCTGTGTACAAAGTCTGCTGTTGGCTCAGACTCCTTGCACAACAATGAAGTCAACAACCCCCCTATGAGCTGCCTTACACAACCAGCAGTAAACGGTTACCCCAAAAAGAGTGCATACACAGCTTGTAGTCAGGGTTTATCCTATATAACGTGCAGATACGCCCTCTCAATAAGTGGGCGCTGGGGGCATGGGGGTCAGCCTAGGTTGCATACACACATGCCAAATAGGTAGGATGACTGCAAAGCTTAAAGTCAAGGGGTGATCTGTATCAAGTGCTTACAGATCCCACCGTCAAGGGGCGCCTTATTGGGTCTCTCTACACAGCGTGCAGTATGCGCCCCTTACTGCTCACTGTGTAGAGTGACTGTGTAGCAGGTACTTTGCCTGCAATTTGTGATGAGGCTATATGGACTGCAAACACAGACCACAGCCAGTGTTCACCTGCATAAGGTGTGTACACAGCCTACAATTAGGTGGGTAAGCTATGTGGGCTGGAACCAGGGGCCACCCTGTGTACGTGACATTGCCTTTCTGACCACCTGCCAATAAAATAGCTCTCTATCACTCACCTGCCCGTGCCGCCTGTCGCTCACGCTCTGCCCTCCGCAATGTCAGAGCCCGGGCTACACTGGCGATTGGTTACACATTAACAGATGAAGGGCTGCCCCGGCTCCTGGCGTCTATCTTCCCCCTCCCATGACACGCATTGCTAGCTACGGTTACTTCCAATGAAAGCAACGGGATCACAAAAACAAACAAACACTAGGATGGTCGAGCACCTCCCGGAAAAGCTACAGCGGGCGGCCATGTTGAGTGAGGGTATAGAGTATGTTTTTCTTCTTTCTTGATTCAAATGTATTGCGAACACACAGCAGAGCATAAACGTGTCAAGGTTTTTAAAAGAAGGAAATGAATGAGCTCAAATAGAGTGTTTTTCTAAAACATGGAATTAATGCATTTCAACCCACTGACAATGAATTAAATAGTTTTCTGGTTTGTGTCTTCAATAGCCAAAATATTACATATTTATTGAGGCATTTTACCACTGAGAAAAATAGAAAATTATAAAAAGCATTGGCAAAGCCAAAGGACCTGACTTAGCAAATGTACACCTTTTTTGTCCTGTAGCGCTTTATAAAAAAAAATCTTATCCTCTACATTTACAAATCCAGAGCTCTTAGCTATGGCATGGTTTGTTTTTAAAAATGGGCAGAACATCAATGCCAAACCATGACTTCAGGAACTCCCTCACCAAAAAGAAAGACCACTGTCGTATTTGCCAAGTTTCAGTTATAGGAATTACCATAATGATGACATCACATGAAATTATTTCTGGTTGTTTGTGACGTCTGTGCGTTTTCATACACGATGACGTCATAACGTGACGCTACGCGACACTACATAACGGTGGCCATCTTTGATGCACTCAAACTCATTATTTTGGTTTGTGATCCGAGCAGCACAGCAGCTTCACAACAGGCAGGTGAGATATTTTCTAGCTAAATTGGAATTTTTCACTTTCATTAGTTATTTTCTCAACTATATGATGAGAATGATAGTAGGAGCCTGTTTCCCCCGTCTCATTGCCACTCTCTTTCCCCCCTCACACTCCTCTGTTAACCGTGGCACCAAGTGGGAAGTCCTCTTGGCTGGCTTCGCATTCTCTCGTTGCATCGTTAATGTCTATCACATTGGCACCATTCTGGTTCAGGGTCCACAACCCAACCGCCTTATTTTTGACCGCATCTTGCCTTCTCTCATTAACTTCCTTCCTTTGCCTGCATACCCCCTTCACCCTCTCTCCCTCCTCTGAATGGTGTACCAAGCCCCTAAACCCCACCTCAGAAAACCTTCAAAAGCGCTGACATCATCCACCTGGTGACACTTAATGCCCGCTCAGCCAACAAACACTTCTCTGACATCTGTCTCCTTCTTGAAGACATTGACCTCAACATTTTTGCTCTTACCGAGACTCAGCTCAATGCCAGCTCAGTCACTGCCTTTGACTCCCTCCTCCCTGACTGCTTCAAGATCATCTCCAAGCCTCAATCTTACTGCACTGGCAGGGGGTTGCCTTAATCTTCCCTGAGTGGGTTCCTGATTCCATCTTACCTACCTGTGATGTCCATGTGGTACACACCACGTGGGCAAGGTAATAAACACAAGCGAGACACCGGAGCACCTGTGTCAGTGTGGTCCTTGCGCATCCGCACGCCGCGCGTCCCACCTTCCGGGCCTGGCCCAGCATAGGGTCTCCATGGTGCACACTTCACACTGGCGATGAGGAAGTGGGAGGTACGGACACCCACCCGCTACGGCCCCCACTCCTAACAACGGCAAACCTGGCAGCTCCAGCACCGCGCCACAGGCACCCAAGGGCCTGCTGACCATGTCGTGGCCCCCCACCCCAACTGGGTGCCTGGGTGTCGGCGGAACGCCACGTGGGACAGTAGAAAATAAAAAAATTGAAGGAAGTGCTCCTCGCTCTGCAAAGGCAACCTCCCTCATTGCCTGCACTCCATCCATGCGCTGGGCCCCCCAGCTGTCAGCGCCAGGCCCCGGACAACACTCCTGTAACGGCCCAAGCAGCAAGAGCCCTCCACAGGCAGAGGACATCCCAGTACGCAGCACAGTGCCCCAAAAACACTCCTTTCAAGGCCCAAACAGCAAGCATCCCTCCAAAAGGCAGAGGAGCTTAAAAGTGCCACCAGGCTCAGGACAACGCCTCAGGCCCCAGGCCCCACAGCCATCTGCCACCACGCTTTTAACAGGAGGGAGTGCCCAATACAAAACCAGGACTAAGGACTATAAATAAATGTGTACAAAAGGAGGTATTGTCCTGGCTGTAACAGTCTAAGCTAATTGCAACTTATTCAAATGCAAATAAAATCTGTTGTGTATTAACTACCTATTTGTGGCACTATTTATGCGTATCCATAGGTAGGTGTACATAAAAGACAATACTAATACACATGCGCTTACTTTTTCCTCTTTTTGAGGGGAGATACAGCTTTTATTAAGTTGCTGCCCTCATCTATTCAAGCATTTGTTTTATGCAAATACAATATAGAAGGGTGCAGTCCTTCAACACATTTAGCAATCAAAAATTAATAGGAACTAAATGACAAACATTGCATAGAATCAAACAATCAAATACATGAGTATGCTGCATAATGGCTACTCTGGAGAGAGACATGTATACAAACTGTTTCTAATGCCTTCTTTTCTCCTCATTATACACCATGAAATTTTAGTCAGGATTAAACACGTTTTCCTAACCCAAATTAGAGCTAACATGACTTTGTTATTCCTCTAAAATGATAACCTTGGATAGGTCTAACATAGCCAGGCTAAAGGGTGACCAAAGTAATGGATCGACGTCACTGAAATAAATCAAAAGAAGAAATAAAAGGACCCCCTTCCACCAGATTGGTGGATGGGTCCCAGGACGTTTCGGCTTTCTGTGGGTCACAGCCTTCTTCATGGAGCCAAGGTAAGGTATCCCCTGTAAAGAGTGAAGGGGAACTAAGGTTGCTAAACCTGATGAGTTTAAAAAAGGGGAAAACAAGGGAAGGGTAAAAGGGAAGGATAAAGGGTATGTAAGGCGCAGTGGATAAAATGCCTTGTACAATATCAAATGTATGAAAAAAGGAAAGGACTCAATGAGTTTAAAAACTCTAATTTTCTCATATTGGTGGTCACATACTGACCTTTCACATGACTGGGTCCTATTTGGAGGCCCAATTACTAAATACGTATGGGGCCCGGTATGATCCTCATCTGGGTCAAGTGAATTAGCCTCGGTGCGTGAAGCTGGGTAGAGAGGAAAAGCAAAGAAATGCTGTAGTAAGCGAACATTCCCTAGCTTGTGAGAAGACATCAGCAAGCTCTGAAGTCAGGCATTGCACTCGGAAAGCCAAACAGTACCTTGGTGTTGTGGGAAATTCAGATGGAGATCTGTGAATGCCTTCTGTTCAGGGAAATTGGAGTTTTCAAAATTCGTGCTGGAAGGGTCTAGTGCGGTGTCGGTGCGAGCTGCTTGGAAGAATCTACGACAAAATGAAGTCCCTGTGTAAGTACCTGTGTCAATAGTTAAAGAGGTGAAAAGAGGTCCGCCACGGGCGCATGGAATACCTGCAGGCTGTAGGATACACAAGTCGTTGTCAGCGTGTGTGTTTGGGAGCTGGAAACAGCACGTAATGGAGCTGTGTCTCGAAATGGCAAGTGCGCATGTGTGGAAAGGGGGAAGCTATATTCCAGCACATGCATGATGCAGTCATGTCAACAAGATGTTTACGCCAGTCGGCACGTCCCGAGAATAGCGGGGGAATGGAGCTGGCGGATGCTGACCGCCGCGAGGGGCCGTAAATGTGAGTAAATGCTGTAAACTGCCGAGCCCCAGGTAGCAATATAGTGTAGCTAACTGTCAGGGGCACAGTGCATGAGGAAGTGCCTATGAATTCCTACATGAAGGAAAGTCTATTGACTAAGGGCCCTCACCATGTGTACATCAGTGGCGTCATAGGCACAATACATTAAGAAGAGCCTATGTGACGAAGGGCTCATCAGTTAAATCTGGACTATAAGATTGTAGAGCCCTCCACCTGTGTGTACATCAACTAACTGAGCTAGTGACAGACTAGTTACTTACAAACACGGGGGACAGCTATGGGGGCGGCATTTGCCCCAAGCATAGCTGTTATCTTCATGGCAGAATACGAATACAATCACGTACTTAATACATGCAATCCATTTCTGGACAGTATTGTACTATGGCACAGATACATCAACAACATTATCTATATCTGGAAAGGAGAGGACCATACCCTCATCGACTTTTTCAACTGGATTAATATCGCACGGAAGAAATAAAATGTACCCTCAACAGCAGCAATACGGGCATTAACTTCTTGGATCTGACCATCAGACCCAAAAACAACACATTAGAATGCACCATGTTTTAAAAAGAGACTGATCGCAATGCAGTGCTTCATTACAAAAGCAACCACCCACGTAACCTATGCAATAACCTCCCATACGGACAATTTCTAAGAGTACGCAGGAACTGCACAGACATCTCAGAATTCAAAAAGAATGCGTCAGCCCTGGAAGACAAGCTGAAAGCAAGAGAATATCTGAAAAAACTGCTCAGAGACACTCAGAAGAGGGCCAGATTCACGCCAAGAGAAGCCCTACTCTCGCCCAAAACCCAGGATACCCAGAAAGAAAACATCATGGCATGTGTCACCACATTTGGACCTAGCATTACCAAACTGAAAGGATTAATAAGAACATTCTGGCCACTTATACAGCTCAGTTTGCCTCATGAACCCATTCCCAGAATGGCATTGAAAAGATCTAAAAATCTGAAGGACATGCTCACCCATGCCAGAATGAGCAAAAGTAAAACCAAGTCTAATTTATGGAACCTCAGAGAAATTAACGGGCATCATCCCTGTGGTAATTGCACAGTATATAAACTGACTAAAAAAATGAATTCCTTTTACATAGGCAGCAAGGAATGGAAACTACAGCATTTTTCTAACTGTAAATCATGCGACGTGATCTACATCATTGAATGTCCCTGTGGACTACGATATGTGGGACAAACATCGAGACCGGTACACAAAAGAATTGGTGAACACCGATCCAGAATCCGCTGCAAGACGCTCTCAGCACCATTGGGTCCGCAATTTCTTGAATTCCAGCACGGAACAGACGATTTCACCTGGTGGGTGGTAGACAAAGTGTACAAAACCAATAACATCACTAATTCTTTACATTTTAAAGAATCATGGTGGATGTACAAACTGCAATCTATTTCCACGGGACTTAATGAGGCACAACCTCAGAACACCTATTTTTGAGCCTCCTACAAAGCCATATTTACTTCTTACTTTGAGCCCCTGCCAATTTAGACTGGCCCCTGTGCCAATAGTCTGTCACTAGCTCAGTTAATTGATGTACACAGGGGGAGGGCTCTACAATCTTATAGTCCGGATTTAACTGATGAGCCCTTAGTCACATAGGCTCTTCTTAATGTATTGTGCCTATGGCGCCACTGATGTACACATGGCGAGGGCCCTTAGTCAATAGACTTTCCTTCATGTAGAAATTCATAGGCACTTCCTCATGCACTGTGCCCCCGACAGTTAGCTACACTATATTGCTACCTGGGGCTCAGCAGTTTACAGCATTTACTCACATTTACGGCCCCTCGCGGCGGTCAGCATCCGCCAGCTCCATTCCCCCGCTATTCTCGGGACGTGCCGACTGGCATAAACATCTCGTTGCCATGACTGCATACATGCATGCGCTGGAATATAGCTTCCCCTTTCCACACATGCGCACTTGCCATTTCGAGACACAGCTCCATTACGTGCTGTTTCCAGCTCCCGAACACACACGCTGACAACGACTCGTATATCCTGCAGCCTGCAGGTATTCCATGCGCCCGTAGCGGACCGCTTTTCACCTCTTTAACTATTGACACAGGTACTTACACAGGGACTTCATTTTGTCGTAGATTCTTCCAAGCAGCTTGCAGCGACACCGCACTAGATGCTTCCAGCACAAATTTTGAAAACTCCAATTTCCCTGAACAGAAGGGATTCACAGATCTCCATCTGAATTTCCCACAACACCAAGGTACTGTTTGGCTTTCCGAGTGCAATGCCCGACTTCAGAGCTTGCTGATGTCTTCTCACAAGCTAGGGAATGTTCGCTTACTACAGCATTTCTTTGCTTTTCCTCTCTACCAAGCTTCACGCACCGAGGCTAATTCACCTTGACCCAGATGAGGATCATACTGGGCCCCATACGTATTTAGTCATTGGGTCTCCACCTAGGACCCAGTCATGTGAAAGGTCAGTATGTGACCACCAATATGAGAAAATTAGAGTTTTTAAACTCATTGAGTCCTTTCCTTTTTCCACACATTTGACATTGTACAAGGCATTTTATCCACTGCGCCTTACATACCCTTTATCCTTCCCTTTTACCCTTCCCTTGTTTTCTCCTTTTTTAAACTCATCAGGTTTAGTAACCTTTGTTCCCCATTACTGTTTACAGGGGATGCTTTACCTTGGCTCCATGAAGAAGGCTATGACCCACTGAAAGCCGAAACGTCCTGGGACCCATCCACCAATCTGGTGGAAGAGGGTCCTTTTATTTCTTCTTTTGATTTATTTCAGTGACGTCGATCCATTACTTTGGTCACCCTTTAGCCTGGCTATGTTAGACCTATCCAAGGTTATCATTTTAGAGGAATAACAAAGTCATGTTAGCTCTAATTTGGGTTAGGAAAACGTGTTTAATCCTGACAAAAATTTCATGTTGTATAATGAGGAGAAAAGAAGGCATTAGAAACAGTTTGTATACATGTCTCTCTCCAAAGTAGCCATTATGCAGCATACTCATGTATTTGATTGTTTGATTCTATGCAATGTTTGTCATTTAGTTCCCATTAATCTTTGATTGCTAAATGTGCTGAAGGACTGCACCCTTCTATATTGTATTTGCATAAAACAAATGCTTGAATAGATGAGGGCAGCAACTTAATAAAAGCTGTACCTCCCCTCAAAAAGAGGAGAAAGTAAGCGCATGTGTATTAGTATTGTCTTTTATGTACACCTACCTATGGATACGCATAAATAGTGCCACAAATAGGTAGTTAATACACAACAGATTTTATTTGCATTTCAATAAGTTGCAATTAGCTTAGACTGTTACAGCCAGGACAATACATCCTTTTGTACACATCTGCCACCACGCAGCACTGGGCCCGAGCCCTTCTCAAGTGGCCCTACCATGCAGCCTCACGACAAGACGACACAGAGCACAGGCCAGAGCCAAAGCAGTGACAGAATACCAACCCAGCAAAGCCACAGAGTAGTAACAGCCAAGGCGCTACCGTGTGGAGCAAAACGCACGCCAGGCACACGTGCCACTCTGTACCCCACATATCATGGCAGATGACTCCACAGCAACGCCACAGGGGCAGCAGGGCCAGAATCCCGACACCAACACGTGGCTAGACACCACACAAGGAACTTTCATGCAACCCTTTCAACCTTTTGGGCCCCGGACTGGGCTCCGCTGGAAGCTCTGGATCCAGCAATTTGAGTTGAGCGTCAAGGCACGTGACATCATCAGTGAGGAAAAGAAAAGGAAATTCCTCATACTCAAACTTGGCACTATGGCACTCCGGTTATTCAATATTGAACAGGGTCAAGCCAGAGGATATGAAACTAAGTTCACTTAGGAAAACATGGTTCCAACAAGAACATGAAGGCAGCAACCCAAATCCAACTCTGCTGATCGCCCCATACAGACCACAAAAAACCTATTGTAAAAAGATGAATTCATTTTTATTATTGTAGTCAAATTTCATTTAAAAAGATATTAAATAGTTAGAAATACACACAGGAATAAACATACAAAAATATAAAGTGCAAAGCGTGGTAAAAAGTGCTGGCCACAGAGGGAGGCAACAAACAATTCAATGCCAATGAATTATTCAGGGGAGAAATGACAATAATCCCTCAAATGACTATTCCGTTGCCGAGGCCACCTTCTCCATCGGGGGAAAAAAATATAATCTCTCCGACGAGAGGAGCCAGGTCAACTGGACACTAATGAATATAACAATTTAATTTATTTAATACATTGATTAGATGATTAAATCAACCTAGCACATAGGCAATTGAAAAAGAGGAACAAAACATTGATCCCAAATAGGGCAGTCCAATGATATATTAGCACTGCAAAGCCTCACAGTTCTAAAGCCATACACTGAAAAATCTGACATAGGGTGCTATTCAATGCACTCCCAAACCCGGGCACAGAAGACGACTATAAGACAGCGAAGGTCATCCTCACAAGAAAATGTAAACCCAAGACCAGCACAGACTTCGAACGATTCAAAATGAGCCAAGCCAGACAACGCCCACAGAAGACCATCAATGACTTCCACAGCCGATTGTGAGAGATGGCCATCGGCTGTGACTTCCCGGACGAGGAATTTGCAGAAAGGCAGCAGGTCATAAACGGCCTCCCCTCCGACAAGCTCAAGAGGTCTATCCTGTCAGAGACGAGCCTGCCGCTAGACACCATCCTGACCATGGGGCGACAGTGGGAAAGACCAGACGAACATGTGGCAGAGATGGAGCAAATGATCAGTCGCCTGCCACTAGACACTGAAATGCCACGCCACGCATGGCTACAATCAATGCCCTGTGGCAGCACACGCCCCAACAAGGGCAAACAGCTAATAAGCAATAAAATTGCCTGTGGTGCAGCGCACAACAACACAGGGGAGAACCCTGCCCGGAATACGGCACTACAAAGGTGGAAAGGTCAACTACTACACGTCAGTGTGTCTAAACACTCAGAGAGCTAAAGACCACTCACCTCTAGGGAGATATCCAGACTGGAGAAGCGACATGAGCCCCCAAAATACACAAACATTCCACCCAAGACAACCCGACAGGACCAGAGAGACCAGGAAGGGATATGACCGAGCAATCAAACGGGAAGACACCAACAGCAGCAGCAATGACGAACATTCGAGCAAGGAACAATCCCCAAATCACACCAACCGGCACCGCAACCCCAGGAGAGAAAAGATCCACATGATATCGGTGGTCAAACCAACACAAAGCAAACAGACCAACGACAGCAGATCACGCCGCCATTGCAAAGTCACCGTAGGAGACATCCTTGTGATGATGATTATTGACACCGGGGCCGCGGTGAACGTCATGTCAACCACAAGATTTGACAAGCTTGATCCCAGACCATCCCTGCAGCAGAGACCTGTGCAGCTATTTGCATATGGCTGCAAAAAGCCCCTCCCAGTCATGGGGTACTTCAAGACTGCCTTCACACACCATGGAAAGAGCTGCAAGACTAGCATCTATGTCGTCAACGGAGGAATTGAGACATTGCTCAGCTGCTCAACAGCAGAACAACTAGAACGCATACAGTTCAACTTTGCAATCCAGTCAAAGGAAATTGATCATCTACTAGCAAAGCACAGAAAGTTATTGAAAGGCATTGGATGCCTCAAAGGAAGGACAGTAAAGCTCCACATCAACCCCACGGTAGAACCGAAAAGGGGCAGTACGACACCGAAGGGTCCCCTTCCACATGAGGGCGGCACTAGAAGCAGAGCTGAACAAGCTCGAGGACCTCCGAATCATTGAAAAGACCACCCGACCCACCCCCTCGATATCCCCCATGGTGGTAACTGCAAAGCCTAAGCAGCCCCTAGCGGTGCGCATATGCATCAACATGCGCCTGCCCAACGTGGCAATAGGGCGAGAAAGGCACATACCACCAACAGTGGACAAGCTAATCGTGGACTTCACAGGCACCACCGTCTTCAGCAAGTCGGACGTACGGTCCGGCTACCATCAAATTCGTCCACAAATGAATCAAGATATATCACAACGTTCTCATCACACTTTGAACTGAGAAAATATCAAAAGCTCAATCTTGGAATCTCGTCAGCTGCAGAAGTCTTACAACATGAAATACGCAAAGTGCTCCAAGACTTCACAGTGGTCACAAATGCCAGTGATGACATCCTAGACTATGGCAGGACCGAAAAAGAACACAAAAGCCGACTAGCAGCCACCCTACAGCATCTGGAAGAATCTGGGTTCATGCTACACGAGTAAAAGTGTGACTGTGAGGAATCCACACTGAGTTTTTTAGGCTATGTCTTCAATGAAAAAGGAGTTTCCCCAGACCCGGGAAAGGTAGAAGACATTAAGAATGCGCAAGCCCCAACCATAGCAACCGAAGTCCAGAGCTTCCTAGGTATGGCAACATACTGTGGGCGATTCATCCCTGACCTGGCCAACATCGCCAACTCCCTGTGGGAGCTCACAAAGGCAAAGACAACCTGGGAATGGGGAACAACCCAGGAAAATGCATTCCAGAACATCAAGGCCTCGCTGTCCAATGACGCCACCATGGCTTTCTTTGACAAAACACGCAAGACAGAGCTTCTTGTGGATGCCAGCCCGGTAGGCCTCGGAGCTATGCTCACCCAGACAGACCGAGACAGAACGGTTGTCTCCATGGCATTCACCAGCAGAGCACTCACTCTGACCGAGAGAAACTACGCACATATAGAGAAAGAAGCCCTGGCCGTCATATGGGGATGCAAACACTTTCAAGTTTAAATCCTGGGGCACCCCTTGAAGGTACTGACGGACAATAAACCCCTCGTCCCGATATTCAAAGGATCAGCACTGCATCCCCCAGCCAGGATCGAGCGCTGGATGCTTCAATTACAACAATTCGACCTCAAGGTACAATACTGAGCTGGAACGGACAACCCAGCAGACTTTCTATCGGGACACCCACGACCTGCCACAGCAATAGAATGTGAGGCAGCCAAAGAGACAGAGGAGCACGTATGCCAGGTCATAGGCTGCGCCAAGCCCAAAACCATTAAACTCAATGAAATCGTAGAGGAAACAGACAAAGACCCCGGCCACCAAATGACCAAGAAAGCGATTACAACCGGCGAGTGGAAAACACTTCTCACTGCTGTCGCCCAGAAAACACTGCAAGCTCAGGAAATGATACAAGCCCTCTTTGGAATATGCCATGAACTGTCTGTGTCACTCAAAGGCCTCATCCTCAAAGGCCATCGCATAGTTCTGCCCACTAAACTCCACGAGAGGGCCCTACAACTTGTGCAAGAGGTCCACCATGGGCTCGTAAAGACACAAGCCTTCCCCAAATCGCGAGTGTGGATGCCGCAGATACAGCAGAAGGTTATTAGACTAGTCAAAACCTGCACAGCCTGCCTAGCTACCTGCCTGCCCGGACCACCAGAGCCCATGGACTGTCCCCCAAGAAGCGAACGTCGCTGGGAATCAGTAAGCATCGACTTCTGCACCATTGCCAATGAAGCCTACCTCCTTGTAGCCATTGACGAGTACACCAGATTTCCCTAAATTGAACCTGTAAACTCGACAGATGCAGCCTCGCTCACCACCGCATTGGAGAAAATGTTTGCGATGCACGGCATACAATCATCCATAAAGAGCGACAACGGCCTGCCGTTCACCAGCTAAGAGTTCAAACGCTTCATCAAGGACATGGGAATATGCCATCACCATATCACCCCATATTGGCCCCAGGCCAACAGGGATGGGGAACGGTTTATGGCATCCATCAACAAAACAGCAAGGATTGCAAAGGATAAGAAATGACCATGGCTAACCGAGTTATACAGGTTTCTTAGTTCCTACCGTCAGACACCTCATGCAGCCACTCAAGTCAGCCCGGCAGCCCTGATGTTCGGGGTAACCATCGAAGCGGGATTGCCCGTCCACCACTCGTGGCAACCTCCGCAGTTGGACCTAGAACATGTGGAACGCTGAAGACAAGAACACAATGCAAAAGAAGACAGGGCAAGAAGAGCCACACCCAGTGACCTCCAAGTAGGAGACACAGCATTAGTGAAGAACAGAACGCTAAAATGAAAGATGGTCCTCCCCTTTGAGTCTCTCCCCTGGACCATCACTCACCGGGAACATGGGCTAGCCACAGCCAAGCGTGGGCCCGAAACAGTAACCCGGAACGTGTCACTTCAAACAGACATCGCCCATCCTGTGGGAAGACTCTCGAGAGGACCAACAGCCCACAGAGACCCGCTCCCCATCGACTGAGCTGACACCACCAACAAGAGACCCGAATGAAAGACAAACCCAAGAACCCCCAATGAAAAGAGCCTGCCCAATCAAGACACCCCACACAGTGGACGAGGAGAACGATACTCACTCCGGAAGAAGCTAGTACCCTCCAACAGACTCCAAGGATACATCCTGAACGGCATCTACAAACATACGCAAATCTGACCGCACAAGACTAGAGACCGAGAAGTTCACCAAGAAAGACTGCCACCAGGGCGGGATAATCCACATGTTTTTTTTATCTGTTTGGTTGTTTTGTTCGTCTAAAGTTGGAGAGGGATGTGATGTCCACCTGGTACACACCACGTGGGCAAGGTAATAAACATGAGCAAGAAAGCCAGCGAAAGACAGTCTCCCCTCTGACACCAGAGCACCTGTGTCAGTGTGGTCCTTGCGCGTCCGCCCGCCGTGCCTCCCGCCCTCTGGCCCTGGCCCAGCATAGGGTCTCTGTGTTGCACACTTCACACTACCCAGACATATTCCTCTTTTGAAAGCCTGGTTTGCAAGTTGATCACCTCTCCCACCTCCACCCTGACTATTACTACCATCTACCGGCCCCAGGCGCCACCTCCCTTTTCCATCTGAATAGGCTGACTTCTGCTCTTTTTTATTTTCCTCCACCTCTAACTTTGTCTCCTGGGTGATTTCATCATTCAACTGAACTCCCTGGTTCTGCATCACTGACCTCTGCTCCTCGCTTTCCCTCTCCATTCTCCCTTCGGGGGCAACCCACACAGCTGGACACACTCTGGATGCCCTCATACACTCTAACCTCTCTCTCTCTCCCCTTTACTAGTCACCCCTCTCTCCTGGTTAGACCACTCTCTCGTCTCCTCCCATCTGGGTCCCATTGGCCGCTGACGGCCCCCCAAAACACGCACCAACCTTGTTCACTAACACCCGCCCGAAGAAACAAGTGACTGCGGCTGCCTTTGCCTCCACTTTCACCCCCCCTCACCCTCCCTTCTTTTTTTTTAAACTTCTTTTTATTAAACAATTTTCAGCATAGACAATAATGGACAACACATGTAATTATAGTGAAATAATGTACAAACCATGTCTGACTGCCCCCCCATACCACTCCCTCCCCCTGCCCCCTTTTCACCTGAGCGGGGGAGGCTCTGGACCTGTGTAAATCCTTGTCAGCAGTCGTAAGTGTCTGTATGACATGGTATGGAGGCATCAGTTCGTGGGCCAAACCCTGTAGGCCCTCTTGGTTGCCCTATCTCTCCACCCCCACCCCCCCCAACTTATTAGCCTCCACTTTCACCCCCCTCACCCTCCCACTTCTTTTTTTAAACTTCTTTTTATTAAACAATTTTCTGCATAGACAATAACGGACAACACATGTAATTATAGTGAAACAAAGTACAAACCATGTCTGACTGCCCCCCCCCCCCATACCACTCCCTCCCCCTGCCCCCTTTTCACCTGAGCGGGGGAGGCTCTGGTACTGTGTAAATCCTTGTCAGCAGTCGTAAGTGTCTGTATGACATGGTATGGAGGCATCAGTTTGTGGGCCAAACCCTGTAGGCCCTCTTGGTTGCCCTATCTCTTCACCCCCACCCCCTCCCCAGCTTATTAACCAAACTCACTACTACTACCTTGGGAATGGACTGTATGTTGTTCCTAGAGTGCTAGTGGCTTTGGGATTGTATAGATGTGGCTGCTTTATGCCTTTCCTGTCATGCATCGGGTATGGACTGCAGGGTGTGGGGCCCATCAGAGGTCTGTGGGAGAGACCAGGGCTGTGTGTCGGAGTGGAGCTGATGTATTCTCGATAAGGTTTAATCAACGCCCCGTTTGTGCATGGCTCTGTATGAGGGGGGCGGGGGGCTGCAATAGCTCCCATTGTTTGCGTGCCAGATCCGCTTTAGCGGGGTTCATTCTTTTAAGAGCACTCCTCTCCATAGAGCATTTCTTGGCCAGCATGACGGAAAGCTGTGATTTGGAGGGTGTGATTGTTGTTTTCCAGTTAATTATAAGTAGCTTACGAGCAGCAATCAGCACAGCACGTAGGACTTTGCATATCAGTGGGTCGGTGTGTCCGTCTCTATGGTTGGCCCGAAGAGCATATCCTCTGGGGATAGTGTTAGCTCAGCGTCTGGGAAGTGGGTGGATATCTGCTCCTGCACCATTTGCCAATATTGTTTAACTTTTGGACATGTCCATAGTATGTGGCCCATTGTACCTATCTCCGCACACCCACGGCAGCAGAGTGGGGAGGGCATCAAGCCCATTTTGTGCATTTTTGACGGGGTGTAATGGAGGCATTGGATGATTTTATACTGGATTTCTCTGTTCTTTAAGTTTAATGAGGTCCCAGGTATAGGATCGAAGAATTGGTATATATCTCCCATCTCGATCTGGGTGTCGAGGTCAAGTGACCATGATTTTGCTAGGGTAGAGTTCCTTCCCACGTTGTTTGTGATAGCCATGGAATAGAGAGTGCGGAGGCGGGGGTGAGTTCCTATTTGCCGCTCCAGCTCCAATATTCAGGGGGCTGGGGAAGCTTGCCTGGAGGCTGCTGTGCTGTAGCGTTTTATCTTGGTATATATTGTGCCATACTGTAACCATTGTCCCACGTGTAGGTTGAGGAGTCTCCCGCCCTCCGCAAAAGAATGTATTTGGGGGCCGTCACAAAGGTCAAGTATTTTCAGCTGTACCCAGAGAGTGCCTTGAAATGGGTGTAGTTTGGTCTTGTGGTCAAGAGAGAGGAGGGTCTTAATCGACATCCACATGGGTGCCAACTTCATGTTTATTGCCTGTAGGGATCCGAGTTTGTTCCATTGAGTTATGGTTGGGCCCGTAACGGGGTGTATTTTGAGGTGTTGAGGTACCTTTGCTGGAGGGATGGCTAGGACGTCTAAGGGTGTAAGCGGGGCCATCTGGGTCAGTTCCGTGCCTTCCCAGTGTGAGTAGTCATCTGGGTTTAGCCACCGTTTTGGCCCAGCCGATCTGTGCTGCCTGATAGTAACTACGCCACGATGGAAAAGCGAGGCCGCCGTCTGCTTTGGACGCCATCAGGGTCTGTGAGCAGATATGCGCTTTCTTGCGTTGTCTAGCGTGTTGTACATTCCCAGGCTTGGGGCACATGGCAACATCATTGCCAGGTCGATCAATTTGGGCATCACATTCATCTTGACGGCATTGATCCTGCCCGTCAGCGATAGAGGAAGGGTGTCCCATTTAATAAGATTGGCGCATATCCGCTCTAGCGTGTGCGGGCAGTTGAGATCCCTGAGGTCTGCAATGTGCGCATTAATGTTGACCCCCAGATATTTGATATGATCTGTCTGTAATCTGAATGGAGCAACATCTCCCGGAACTCAGGGGATGTCCGGGCGTAGCTGCAGGACCCGATATCTGGCCATTGGCCCGTAATTCTGCAAGAGGTGTCACACACGAGGAAGGGACGTGGGTGTATCGCCTCTGTATAATAGAAGGTCATCGGCAAATAGGGTCACTCAGTGTTCTACTCCACCTCTCCATAGCCCCTGCCAGCTGGGGTCAGAACGCAGTTTCACTGCCACTGGTTCAATAGACAGTGCGCACAATAACAGTGATAGGGGGCAGCCCTGTTGTGTACACAAATAGAAGGTGAATGGGGCAGAGGTAAGGCCGTTGGTGGTCATGGTTGCCTCGGCGTTAGTGTAGAGTAGGTGAATCATATCGATCAGAGATGGGGAGGCCATAATCCGCAAGAGCGAGGAAGATAAAGTCCCACTGGACTTTGTCAAATGCTTTTTCTGCATTGATTGTGAGGACAGCGTCCCCCTGTTCCGTTTCTTCAGCGATAATGTGTAGTAGCCGACAGATGTTGTCCCCTGAGTGCCGCTTGCATATGAAGCCTGTCTGGTCGCATGTACCATGTGTGGTAAAACCGATTCTAGTTTCAGTGCAAGGCATTTCGCAAGGACCTTCGCTTCGGAGTTTATTAGCGAGATAGGTCGGTATGCTCCGCATACGTTAGCTGGTCTCCCCTTTTTATGCAATCCCACAATATTGGTGACCAGCATAGACATCGGGAGCCAGCCTTTCTCGAGTGCCTTCGAGAATAAGTTGTGAAGTTTCGGTGCAATGTTGTCGACCATAGTTCTGTAGAGTTCAATTGGGATTGGGATCCGGTGTCTATTCGAGTAAAAGGTGTAATCTCTGCGTGCATCGTGTGTGAGACTCCATATATCTTTCAGCCCTAGGTCAGTGAGCAGGTGGGTAAGTGTGACTAATTTCTTGGGTTTACGTATATCCGAGGAGCCTGTTCCCTGTCTATCCAGGTCCGGGTCCAGGACTACATTTAGGTCTCCCCCGACTAGGGTAGCAGTCTCGTAAGGGGTGCACAGGCTGCAAAAGTGTGGGTGAAAAAGGCTGGGGTATCGGTCGTAGGGGACAGAGATGTTAATGAGTGTGAGTGGGTGTTGGTACAGTAAACCCTGTAACACGACATACTTCCCCTCTCTGTCGGAAACAATGTTTTGCACTGTGAAGGGCACCCGTTTATGGACCAGGATGGAGACCCTCCGTTTATCCTAAAAGGGGGCATGCGCAGCTACCCCAACCCATCCCTTCTCTAGTTTTTTTGCTTCGACCGTATTCAGGTGAGTTTCTTGGCGAAAGACTATATCCCCTTGATGGTCTTTCAGATGGTTCAGGACTCGCCTATGCCCCTGCACATTCGGGGTAATCAGTGTGATTTTAGCCATCAGGGCACCCGGGAGGGACAGGCTGTCCCGGCCCTACTGCGGTGGCCAGCCAACATGTAAGCATGGTATAGGGTAGCATAGTGTAGCAGCGTAGTCTCCCAATTCTCCAGCTAACCAAAACCCAAACTGTGGAGAGTAACATCTCTCAAACATTGGGTGTACACATACCACACCCAATACTGAGCCAAAAAGCCCATGCATGATGTCTCTGAGTACGAGTCCCTGTGACCGCGCTCGTTCCCATGCATAAAGGATAGCCCTCAAGTTGGGGCCTATAACGCTGCGGGTCTGCCGGGGTGCCTGACCCAACCAGTGTTACCAGCAGTGCCTGGGCCAAACGACACGTTCAAGACTCGGTTGGTGGTGATATCAAAGTCATAGGTGTTGACTGGACAATGTTTGTGGGGGTTGATCGCCAGCTGGTCGCTTTGTTTCTCGCCGCCGGACGTAGATGCAGTTTGCATCCTTTTGGGCTGGAATGAAGCTCTCTAAATGGTAATCCGGAGGTTTCACCGCTGTGTGAGTGTGTGTATTCGGCTACGGTTGCTCTGGGCCATCTTGAGTATAGTCCTGGATGTGTTGCCTTCACCAAAGTTACTTCTGCTACTACTTCTACTCACACCTCCTACTCCCTTTCCTACTTCTGTACCACCTCACCCTCTCCTTTCACTCTACTCCCTCCTACCTCACTTCCTGCATTTCTCTAATTCTCATCTCTTCTTTTCTTCTCCCTTACACCCTATTCTTCCTCTCTTACTTCTGCTTTCACCACTACTCATACCTCCTACTTCCTCTCACACCTTGGTCCCTCTCTACTCTCACCAATCCTCTTCTATAATGTAAATAGTTTTTTTTGTACTGTTTTCTGGTTTAATTCAATTGTTATTTAATGCTTGTAGTATCTTGCTTGTTCCTCTTGTAAAGCATTTTGGATTAAAATGCTATATAAATTCAATAAAATACAAAAACAAATAGAAAGTCAGGGTTCATGTTGTGGGTGCATTCTGCCCCCTCTTTGGTCCCCTGAGGCCTCTCCCAGCCCTCTGCCTTCTGCCCCTGTTTGCTGGTAGACGAAATTCCGATGATGTTGTCGCCGGTTATGATGATACCCTTTGGTCGGCCTCCCACGGGTATTCAATTGAGATTAAATTCTGGCGTTGCAGGAATCTCCAGGCATCCTCCGGATCGTCAAACGAGTGCCACCGGCAATCTATTTGGATGCACCAAACCGCTGGAAATTTCAGGTAATGCCTCAGGTCGTGAGCACTTAGTGCTTCAAAAAGGGTACTGAAGCCTTTGCTGCGGTGAGAGACTTCAGCAGATTAGTTGTTGAACAACCTGATAGGGACCCCGTGGACTGTGGTGTTGGTCTCTTGTGCGCGCTGACTGATGAGCTTCATCTCTGCCAAAATAGCTTGGAGCTGCGCAGGGAAGTCCATTGTTGCCTTGAGTCTTACGGAGTGCCTTGCTGTGGGTTCAGCGGCAGCAGGGTCTCTTGGCGAGCTGGAGAGTTCGCCGGTGGTCTCCTTTAACATAGCCCTCAGGCGTATCTTGCCGACGGTTGTGTGTGTGTCCCTGTTTCACTGTGGGCGTGGGTCTTGTTGGTTAGTGACCACTGAAGGGGTGGGCGTAGGGCTTCCCCATGCTTGTCGTTCCGGCTTTGGTTCTGCCACCAGTCACACTAGTGTTATTGGATTGGAATGAGCGATTTGAATATTCCTGTGGGGTTGCAATACTGTGTGTGGCAGTGAAGATCTTGGCTGCAGAAGTGTGTGACCGTCCGCAGGTCCAGCCGCCTGTTCGAGTTGGGCCACGTGGAGGACTCTTCCAGTGGTGCAACTAAGCAGGCCCCGAGTCCAGTGCGCCAGCTGATGTAGCCCTGTGAGTGCTTGTTCAGACTCTAGCCTCAGAGCAACAGGTGTTCAGGGATGTCTGGGGGACCAGGTGGCGGCAGAGATGTGCTTGGTGCCTGTATCCATGTGGAGGAGCCCCCCCACCTTACTAGAGGCGTACTCAGCGATGGGGAGATCCAGGGCCCTCTGGAATGGGGCAATGTCTGCACTCCATGTTTGTGGGCAGGACAACGCCGGACCCCTAGAGCGTGGGGTCTCGCTGTGTACCGCGAGAACTGGGGTGTGTGAAATTGTATGGCATGGCTCGAGAGTTGTAATTGTCAGAGAAGGGCCACCCAGTGTGGGTCTGAGTGTTGCTGTAGCCTCAGATCCTCTCTTCCCCGAGGTCCTTGTGCGGCCGGGTCCCCGGGTCTGTCTCTCCCACTGCCATGATGTGGGGTGTAGAAGTTTGTGGCCCCCAAGGTTGCAGAGGATGCGGGGGCAGGGGTTCAGGGATCACGGGTGGGGCACCGGCCCAGTCCGCAGGGTGGTGGTCTCACTGGGTAGCTGCAGTCTCGGGGATCCCAGCTGTGCAGTCGCGCTCCGTCCCCGGGGTCAAGGGTGCACAGATACGGCCTCTGTTGTCAGGCAGAGTTGGGCCATGCAGCGATGTGTCCCTCTGGGCCTATTGGACAGCCACACGAACCGGGGCTGGCCCCCTCGATCCCCCCAGCCGTGTGCAGTCTGCGCTGGGGGCTCGCACTCACCGCTCTTATGCCGAGGGGGCACTGGGGGATGGGGCGCGCTCCAGCCCTGCACCGAATGCACCTCCGATTCGCCTGTCTCTGCCATGTGTCAAGGGGAGATGGGGTATCTTGCGTTGCTAGCGTTGTGCCGGAGTGTCCAAACACCTTGCGGCTGTGTCGGGCGATGGTTCTGTGCGCTTTGCAGGCTCAAGGTCGGCCACACTGTGGTCGCTGCGGCTATGCAGCAGTTACAGAGAGGCCGAGTCTGGACGCTGGTGCAGGAGAGCCAGCCTCCGTCGGGACCACTGGAGATGGGCCTCTTACAGTATGTGGCTTCAGGCTGCTGTAGTTTGGGATGAGGCCAGTTTGATCTGCATGGGCGAACGGGAGCGGTCCCTCGCGTCACACGGTATGTCTTCCATGTGGCTGAAAGTGGTGGCGGGTTCATTCGGCCTCAGTGCGTTCAAGAATGCGGCTCATGTTGTCAGGACCAGTTGCGCTGGGAGTCCCTTATTTGTATATTTTGCATCGTTCTGGGGGTAGTATAAGGAAATATCACTATTACGGCAGCAGACTCACACGGAGCTCTAACAACCTGCGCCCATCTTAGTTTGGGCTCTTGAGCGCTCTCCCCCCACTTCTGACTCTACCTCTGACTCTGCCCTCAGCAACCTCCATCTTTCCATCACCAAAACTCTTGACATTCTTGCCCCAGTCATGAGGATCCGTCTGAAACCTGCCTCAAAGCATAACACTTGGTACAACACCAAACGTGCAGCCCTGCAACGAAAGTGCAGGGCAGCAGATCGGGAGTGGCGAACCTCAGGCTCATCCTCTGACAAACCTGCCTGTCGCCTGCTCCAAAGGCAATACATACTCGCCATCCGTGCAAAGAAAAGAGCCCACATTCAGGCACGAGTCTCTAGTGCATCCAATAACACAGCTGAACTTTTCCAAATCTGCAGGGAACTAGCCAACCCCTCCACAGTCTGCTTCTCCCCTTCTCCTTCCCAGGCCCTGTGCAATGCACACTGGCCTCACACCTTTCCACCAAAATTCAGGACATTCTGACACCCTTTTCTACACTCCCTCACAACCCATCCCACTCCCCCACCATACTCCCCCGCATCCCTCCTCCTTCCTCCTTCTCTCCTGTCACACCTGAAGAAGTTACCAGAGTTATCCACGCGGTGAAGGTCTCTTCTAAACAGGTCTCCTCTTGCTCATCCAGGACCATCAAGGATAACATTGGCTCCCTTGCCCCATCTCTCGCTGATTTTTGCAATCACTCCTTTATCACTGGATCTTTCCTCTCCTCCCTTAAGCACTCCCTTGTGAAAAACCACCCTCTGAACCTAACTGCCCTGCCAGCTATCACCCTATTACCCTATCTCCATCACCCCTTCCTGGGGAAACTACTTGAGAAGCTGGCTTTGCCCCAACTTAACTCTCACACTTAACTTGGATTCCAAGCATCCTGAAGCACGGAACCGCTCTTCTGAACACCCGTGAAGAACTGCTCGCATCTCTGGACTCAAATTCCCCAGCTGTCCTTATCCTTCTCGATCTCTCCTCTGCATTCGACACAGTTAACCATTTCATCCTCATAGAAAGGCTCCACGATAAACTTGGTATCTTGGAATGAGCACTAGATTGGCTGTCCCCTTTCCTCACTAACCACTCTTCCCAAGTCATCCTGGGCCACTTCTCTGTCTTCAGCCGGATCTCCTTAAGCTCTGGAAACTCCTCAAGACTCTCCTCTTCGCCTCCTCCTTCTCTCTCCCTCTCCCCTGCTGCCCACCTCTTTATGCTCTCTCGCTCTCTCTCCTCTACTTCTGCTCAGTCTCGCTGACTGGCTGCCTGGGTACCTTCAGAGGCTTAGAGGTCCCAAGCCTTCCTCGCCAGTCTCCTGTGCTTGCCCCGGGCCTTGCACTTGCTGCAGCACTACTGCACTTGGTTACGACCCATAAGAGTGGTATCTCTCTGCACTTAACCCATGTTCAGATGGGACTGGGCACGCTTGGTCCCTTTTGCCTCCCCCTTGCACTTCCTGCTCTGTTCACCCGCATGATCTGAATATACCATGCCTAGTAAGATCGTCTGTCTTGTCTTCCATATGTCTTCCCCTCCCATGTTGCGCTTTGAAACACTTGTGTATAAGCGCATAATAAATAATCAATCTTCTTCCATCTCCACCTGTGGTGTCCCTCAGGGCTCCATACTCTCCACCTGTCTCTTCAACATCTACCTTGATCTCTTTGCATGCCTCATCTCCTCTTTCTCTTCCAACTTCCAGTTTTACACAGATGACACACAGCTCTTCATCAGACTCCCTGCTCAACCTCTTGCACCCTCCATCATCCCTGACTGCCTATCTGCCATCCAGTCCTGGTGCGCCTCCAATGATCTCTGCCTCAACGCCTGTAAAACTGAGATCCTTCCCATTGGGACCCTTGTTCCCTCCTTCTTCCCTTCACTCTGACCTTCCTCCTTGGGCTCTCCCTCTGCGCCTTCAACTGAGGCCAGAAACCTTGGAGTCATCTTCGACTCCTCTCTTTCCTTCCTCCCTCACACTCATGCCAAGAAGTCCAAATATTAGCTCTTCCTTCTCAAAGGAATTCTAACTTTTCTCACTTTCCCTCAGAGGCTCAATGTAACTGAAGCCCTTGTTCTCTCTAGACTTGACTGCTGTAACAGCCTCCTCCTGAACCTTCCTTCTTCCACTCTGCGACCCCTACAGCTTCTCCAGAATAGGGCATCGAGACTCATCCTTGGTCTTAAGCCCAGGGACCGCACCACTGCTGCACTAACAAGTCTTCACTGGCTCCTGGTTGCTGCACTGATTAAATTAACTGAATCCATTGGAGGATAAAACAGCAAAGAAGTAAACACTGTGTTATATTCCAGAAAGAAAGAGTATTGGAAGATTGTGAGAAGACCTTTTGAAGGTGTCGCATCAGGCAGTGAGCCTTTGGGGGAGAGTACACCAGCGGATCTTTAAGGCCCAGAAGGGGAATACCTGGCAGGTGTAAGGAAGGCATAATATCAACAGTAAGACAGACACAAGTGACCACAGTTCAAGGGAGTTTATTGAACTTCAACAAGGGTGTGATGAACAACTATCTAATCCTAAATCTACAGATGGAAGCAAGCAATGACCATCAAATAATAATAATGCAGTCCTAGTGGAGTCACGTCAAAATAAAAGGGTCTATACAAAGAAAATGTGCCAATCCTTTTTAAAAAAATATTTTTTATTAGTTTTTCCAACAAGATAACATACAGACTTTGTGAATCACTTCCAATGATACATCGTATTACATCGTATTATTCGCCTGTTCAAAACTCCCACTCCCTCCTCTCCTCCCACCCCCAGCCTATTCCACTTGCTATGTCTACCTATGGTATGTATTAAAGTGCTTTAACTACTCGCTGTATCTCTATCCCGCAGATTGTGACAGAGCATGCATCTGAATATGGGTGTCATCACATGTAGGGGGTGTCAGTTCCTGTATCAGATGTTTCCAGGCCACTTAATCCATGTTTTGCTCCTCTTGGCCCCAACGGGATTCTTCTTGCCACACAGAAGTTTCTGCCAGTGCCCATTTCTGGAGGTCCCTTAGCCACACGCTTATCACTGGGCCATGGCGTGCTTTGCACCCCATTGCTATCCTGCGCTTCGCCAGTATGTACGCTAGATCTTTCCGTTTACTCACATGTCTAGCCTGCTTTGGTCTCTGAAAGATTCCTAGCAAGCACGCCTTGGGGGAGACTGAGTCTGACAACAAGTCAACCTTAGGGTCCTTTCCACTTCCTCCCAATATTGGCGTACTTCCGCACAGGCCCAGACCATATGTATCATGTCTGCATTGATCAGCCCACATTTCGGACAAGTTTGTTCTGTTGCGTTATCAAATTTTGCAATTTTCTTCTGAGTTAAATATGCTCTATGAGTGACATATAGGTGGATCAGTTTCGCATTTCTAGACGCTTTCTTGTGGTACACCATGGTCCTATTCTAATCTGCATCTGACAGCTGCTCTTGCAAATCTACTTCCCAACGTTGCCAAGTCAGTCTTAGATTGCTATCTGGTCTCACCTTCAGTATCTCATATAGCCTTGATACTACGTGTCCCCCTTGAGAGATATTGTAGAGTGTTTCAATCGTTGCATCTTCTACCCATACTCTCTCTGATCCTGGCCATTTCAATTTGATACTATGGAGAAGTGAGGCATAGGTCATGTGTTGCCTTTCTCGTGCTCCCGATTCTGAGACGACTTCACTAAAGGACTTTCAATGTATCTCCCACTGTCACCACCCCTCTAGTCTCCCAGTACTTTCTAACATTCAGCCTAAGCAGTGCATCTGCCCTTTTTAGCATCACCAGTGGGATCTGGCATGAGTAGGGTGTTTCGATGCCAGAAAGTGGCAAGCTCTTTGGCACATCGTCGTGCCTAGCTTCAGTAACAGAGGGTGCCTGGGAACCTGTGGTACTGTGGTCCAAACCATCTCTTTCAAAATGAATGGGGTGCATGCCGGTTGTAGTAACCCAGTGTCTTGGGTCTGTTCGCTTGACAGCCAATATGTGACAAACTGCAGTTGGGACGCCACAAAATACCCCGCAAAGTCTGGCACTTTTATCCTACCTGTTCGCATGGTCTCTGTAATTTCTCCAGCGACGTCCTACACCTCGAGTTGTGCCATAGGAAGCTCCGGCAGTTAGTGTTCAGTGTCTTAAAGTAGCCCAAAATGTCATGCAGTTCTCTATTTTATTTACCGCCTTTAGCGTGTTCTGCGCATGTTCGACCTTAGTGTCGTGGAAGATGTCTACTCTGAGGTATCTGAATGTATCAATTTCCTATTTAGTCGGTAACTCTGGCATCCCGCCCCTGGTTTTCCTATTGTACCTTCCGAGGGGGAACAAACTTGATTTCTGTGCATTTATTGTAATCCCAGAAAGGTCCGCATAGCGCTCAAACACATCTAATATGTATTCTAAATTGGTCTCTGGTTGTTGTAGGTAAAGAAGCATATCATCCGCGTACAGGGAGATCAAGTGCGTGCTGCCTAGTATTTTGATGCCAGCCTCATGGTATTCTTCCCGTAGATCTACCACCAACGGCTCCAAGGCCAATATAAATAACATCAGGGACCAGGGGCAGCCCTGCCTAGTGCCTTTGCTTAATCTCCATTGCTCTGATATAGTGGAGCCTATCTTGACTCTCGCTACTGGGTTGCTGTAAAGTAGCTTTAACCATTTGATATATGTGGGGCCCATACAGAAACCTTTCAACACTGCTAGTAGCCAAGGCCACATGACTGAGTCGTATGTCTTGACTGCATCCAGCGAGGTGACTGCCATAAGCTGGATACTGTTTTGGGTTTGGTCTATGACATGGTGCAAGCGTCTTAAATTACATGTGATATTCCTATTTGGGACGTAACCTGATTGATCTGGATGTATGAGATTGTGTATTACTGGTTTCAACCTATTAGCCATCAGAGCCGTCAGTATCTTTCCATCTTGATTGAGCAGCATGAGGGGTTTATAAGAGCCGTAATCAGTATCGGATCTCTTAGGGTTCAGTATTGAGAGATACATTGCCAACCCTTACCGCTAAATATATATAGTGTTTTGGTAATGTTCATGAAATAGAAACACTTTTTACAAAATGATATGTCAGGCTGTTCAGTGGGTTAGTCTCCCGTCCCCATGTTTTCTGCACAGGACAAGGCGGTTCACTCGAGCAAAGCACACACTCTGGCTTCTTCAGCACAAGGATACAGTTCCATTACCAGCATCAGGGCCTTCTGTGATGCAAGTCTCTTTATTTCTCAAACGTCTCTTGATTCAGAGGGCCTGATGTACAAAAACAAAAACACAAAGT
This sequence comes from Ambystoma mexicanum, assembly GCF_040938575.1. Taxonomy (NCBI): domain Eukaryota; kingdom Metazoa; phylum Chordata; class Amphibia; order Caudata; family Ambystomatidae; genus Ambystoma; species Ambystoma mexicanum. The sequence continues at coordinate 91,688,109 of NC_090936.1, forward strand.
TCCTTTCCTCTTGTAAGTGTTGAATTCAGGACACTGAGCCTGGACCCCCCTCAGCTGGAATCAGATCCCTTTTTATATCACAGTCATTTTCGTGGATCCCCCTCTTCTGGGCTCAGATCCCCCTTTTTATAATGTTCAGAGAATATAATTTCTCGGGTGACTCACGGTTCACCTCGGATGCCCCTCAGCCAGGCTCAGATCCTTTCTACTTTACAATTAGTCACCCTCAGCCGGGCTCAGACCAATTGGAGTTCGTATTCAACTTATCAAAGACTTTCAAACGTGCAGAGGATTTAGCTTGACCCGTTGCAGGACCACTTCAATCTCAAAATTCCCCTTCCAACAGTTACCAATCAATTAGATACCTAACCGAGACTTTTGAATCTGCACCCACATGGCGCCAGACGACTCTGTCTACGGTATCTTGCTTGGACTCCCAAAGTTCAATCCCTCCTCTGGTTTTCAGTTACATTTGCATCGCTCGTCACATACGTTTCACACATTGTTCTCTTTAGATTCTTCATACAATCCTGCTGCTTGCCACCTTGGTTCTAACACAAGCTTTGCTGTCTTTCCTGATGCTGCTTTGTTGTAGGAGCCAAGGACAGTACCACGGCGGCAAACGCTGATAACCGACACACAATGCAGGTTTGTTCAGTTTCAGTTCCCAGTCTTAGATTGCTTACTTTCCAAGGGTCATGAAAGTAACGGTTGGAAAAGGTCAAGGGTACTCCCCGCCTTGCAACCTTCTCTGGTCTCACCATCTTTCTCCTTGTATTAAACTGCCATTTTGGAACTGCTGTTTCCTCACGTGCTTTGCCTTGCTCAGAGTGTGCTTTTGTGCTCCACCTTTTATCTGTGTGGGGAAGCGTGAGGCAAGTCAGGTATGTGTGTAATGATCAGTAATTGCCTGGTGTTGCCTGGCCATTGTATTGGGACATGTCAGGTATACGGCTCTGGTGTTAGTCTGTTTTCGCACACGGCGGGCTGTCTGTGAGAAAGTGTTTGTGTCGGGAAAGGGGAGGGAGTTGAGTTCCTAGGTATCCTACCTGCTAGGATGGGGAACAAGTGTTACAGGGAAGGGGATATCATGTCTCACCATCCGAGATCCCACTTCCACTCCCCGGAGAGCCCTCATCAAAGTGATCCTCCTGCACTGGTCCACCCCCAGGAACTGGATCCAAAAGCAATGGCTGTGTCCTGGCCCGCTGGATGACAGATCCGTGGGGACTAGTGGGTGAGACACCCTCAGGTTTCTCACACAGGGGAGTACACCAAGTAAACCAGCTAAAGTGTATAAACAGAATAGACATTGTAATACAAATTCCTGGGAGGAAAGTAAACCAGGAAATTCTCATCAATTCATTTCTGAGTAGTAGAGAAACTTTTTTCGCCATCCTTACAAAAGTCATAAACTACTTTGGGAAAATACTCTGATATTCTTGAGAAACTGTTGCACAAAAGAGACATTTCCAATACTCTTGGGGAATCAGTGTTTGGGAAGGACAATGTTTCCATCATCCCTGAGAAAGTGCTAAAACCATCCTTGTTCAAGCTGCCAAGAGATACTTTACCATCCTTGAAAATCTTCATTTGTTTGGATGAGACAGTTTCATATTAAGGAGGTGTTATATGAAAGTGACATTTTCTCCCACTCTTAAGGAACTGTTGCTTGAACTGAACATTTTATACCTGAACCAATTCAGGGGAAGGGAACTACTCCCTGGATACAATGATTGTTCTGTTGGATTTATATATTTAGTGTTTGGACTTATTTGTTTCTAATAATAATAAAAATGTAGTGCTACAAACCCTCAGGCATCTGAGCGCTGCTTGTTATTACCCACGGTGTGTGGTGCTCATTTATCAACCTCGGAAGGATGAAAGGCTGAATTTGGCCCTGCCGGGATTCGAACCTGCATCAGCAGGGTCTGCACAGATGTCAAAGCAAGTGCTCTACTCGATGTGCTATCGGACTGGCTACGTTTAAAACAGCAGCATTTACCTTGTTCATTTTCAGATATGTTTTGGACACAAGGACTGTTTGTTTAAGTTGGATGACGAGATACATACTTTCCCCTAGCTTTGATTTCATAGGTAGGGAAACCCATTTGGAAACGGAGAGAAAGGCCTTTTTCAAAACCCTTTAATTTTACTAAAATGGCCAATGTTGAAAACATTAAACCTTTGTTTCCATCTCTCATTTCTGACCCCTCACATATGGTGTCAGAGGAGTGGGATGCAGAACTGGTTGATACAAACTGGGAACTTACCAAAAACACTTTTACACTCTAATGAAAATCATTATTCTACAATTAGAGGAAGAGGATTTTGTGATAGAAATGAACCCTCATAACACTATCTTAAGAATTAAGCTGAAGATCCTGACAAAGTTTGAATTTCCTATATATCACCAAAAACATTTCTTTCACAGTCAACCTTTGTTACATATCTTTAAGGTGTCAGGCTATAATATTAGACGACATAGCAAATTGAAACTGGTGATTAAAGCTGATATAGATTTAGCTTCAAGCTCCTCTACCAGTATACCTCCTAGACTCAGGAGACCTGCCCCAACAACTTTGAAAAATAACTATTGGAGCCTATTTCTTTATTAGAGACAGGTTAATCAATAGAAGTAGATCCTTCGCCTGAGATAGAAGAAGTGCTTTCCTTCTCAGATCAGCCAGATAGGAGTATTGATATAGCTCAATTTGAACAAAAGCTGTCTTCTGATGGATGTTACGTCGTAATGACGAAGTGCGCATGCGCGATCCTCGTTCCGGCCACGCATGCGGAGATTAAATAAAGACGTCCCATACGGCAGTTGCCTGCTGGGACCTCAGAACCAACACACGCATCTCTGTGTCTCTGTGTACGAGTGAGTGTACATGTGCGGATAAGGCGGCCCGAGGCACGGGTTAGCCTGTAACATTGGCGACGAGGAACGGCTGCCACGAGAAGGAGGATCGGTGCATCAATCTCACACCTTTCATCCGACGCAGTCGGGACACGACACGATAGCGAGCAGCCATTTTGTTGTGGCGCGTGGTGTAGTTGCGGCCCGTGAGGGTGCTCGTGCGCAACTCACGTGCTGTGGAACATCAGAAAATTAATTTTTGGAACCCTCGTGGCTTCCCCACTCCGGAGGGCCGCGAATGTGGTCCGTAAGGACCCCCCTTTCTCTACATGGTGGAGAGGATGCTTGCCAAGCCTGGGGTCACAGTCTCTGGAGTTGACTGAAGGTGAGGGCCCAGCACAGTTCATTGCCTACACTTTCAGGTCTGCAGTAGACCCGAAGAGAACAGGTTTGCGGCCTCGACCCTGAAGTGAGGTGCCTGTGCGACCTGTGAAGATGGGCGACAGCGACAGTGAAACAGCTACACCGGTAAGGATGGCTCGGAGACAGCAGGGCTCATTAGCGCCCATGCAGGAGTTTGATACCTCAGGCCCACCCTCTAAGCTGGGCCCCAAGTGGCTCATCTGGATAAAGAAATTGGATATGTTTTTCAGGGCGACAGGGGAGGACGATGACGATGCAAAGGTCACCATACTATTATATTCGGCAGGCACCGAGGTGCTGCGCGTATACGAATCCTTGAATCTCCAAGTGGTGATGTATGCTACTGTGAAAACTGTGCTCCAGAACCACTTTATCCCACTGTCCACCGTTGATTTCGACAGGTTCGTGATGTGTGGGGAGAGACAACACGATGATGAGTCTTTGGACCAGTTTTGTGCACGCCTGTGTCAGCTCTCTAGCATGTGCAGGTGGGACAATGAGGAGGTAATGACAAGGAACCTGGTCATACAGGGATGCAGCTCCAGTAAGTTAAGGAGGCAGATCCTGAGAGAGCCAGGCATGACATTAACCCAAATCCTGGACAATGGCAGGGTGTATGAGCTCGCTGAGAGCAGAGGCGCAAAAATGGATGCTGCTGTACGCCCGTGCAAAAGAGAAGAGGCATTCGCCATAGGGAAGCCCTCCCCAGCGAAAACACGCTGGTGCCAGAAACGCTAAGAAGCGTCCCCCACTCAAGGCTCCCCAGCTGTGTGCCAGTACTGTGGGTATGACTTGCCACACACTGAAGACTGCCCAGCAAAATCGAGGGTATGTGGGAGGTGCAATGCACCTAGCTACTATGCGAGGATGTGCCGTGCGGCAGCTCCGGTAACGACACACAGAGGAACCGCAAGAGCTAGTGGCGGCGGTTTCAGAAAACTGTGAAGCGTCGCAGCGCTGGAATAGGAAGCTCAGAGGCTCAACATCGCAGAAGAAGAGGAGGATGACGAAGAGATCTTCTTTATTTCAAACCTTGCCACAGGAACCAAGAGAAGAAGACAGCCCACTTGTGTCGTTGACATCCAAGGTGCCCCCACACAGGTACTGATCGACACAGGGGCCTCCGTGTGTGTGTTGGCCACGGAACACTACAAGGCAATCCCTGGCTCACCGCCGCTAGACAAATCCAAGGTGAGAATATACACATTTGGTGGCGATACGCCTTTGCCGATACTGTGCGTTTTCGTTACACCTGTGACACATGGCCCAAAGGCCATCAAGGCGCGATTCTACGTCACTGACGTCAGTCCACACTCACTTCTGAGCTGCGCTGCATCGGAGGCCCTGGACATTGTTCATTTTACACTTGTGGTATATCAAACCGATATTGAACAACTTTTGGGCAAGTTCACAAGCATTTTCCAAGGGGTGGGCAAACTAAAGGCAGACCCAGTACGCCCCCACATTGATGAATCTATAAGACCCATGGCACTCAAACACCGGAGAATCCCTTTCCACTTCAGATCACAAGTAGAGAAAGAACTACAATCGCTCATCGAGATGGACATTATTGAAAGAGTGGAGGGGCAAACGCCTTAGGTCTCGCCCATTGTGGTAGCGCCAAAGCCGAAACAACCTGGTGCGGTCCGCATTTGTGTAGACATGCGACTCCCTAATGCCGCTATCAAGCGCAAGCGCCATATCACGCCAACACTGGATGACATTGTGAGCGAATTGCAAGGGGCCAAGGTCTTTTCAAAGCTAGATCTGCGGTCCGGGTATCATCAGCTGGAGCTACACCCGGACTCGCAGTACATAACAACTTTTACCACCCATGAAGGCCTCTAGCAATTTAAGCGCCTCAGTTTTGGTGTATCCTCTGCCGTCAAAGTATTCCAAAACACAATAAGAGGAGCGCTGGCAGGCTTAAAGGGAGTGCTCAACATGAGCAATGACATTCTGGTGTTCACATCATCTGAAATGGAACACATGACGCAGTTAGAGCTGACGCTCCAGAGGCTGAGCGAGCTGGGCCTTACGCTGCATCGGGGAAAATGCGAGTTCTTCCAGGATCGTATTGGATTCTTTGGCTTCATCTTTCACGCAAACGGGTTATCACCTGACCCGGAAAAGGTATGCGACATCTGAGAGGCCGCTGCACCTCAATCGCCCATCGAGGTGCACAGCTTTCTCGGTATGGTAAACTATTGTGGACGCTTCATGAAAGGTCTCGCTTCACTTACGGAGCCGCTTCGCGCTCTGACCAAGAACGATGTGCCATGGACATGGGACAAAAGGGAGCAGAAGGCGTTCCAGTACATAAAGAAGGCACTCTCAGATCAGGACAGAATGGGATATTTTGATCCAATGGCAGAATCAGAAATAGTAGTAGGCGCCAGCTCCGTTGGGGTTGGGGGCTGTGCTAATGCAAGCAGATACTCGAGGGAACATGCGCCCCATTGCCTATGCCAGCAAGGCCCTAACTGAGACTGAGACACGGTATTCACAAATAGAAAGGGGGACGCTAGCTATCCTGTGGGGCTGTCGGCATTTTCGCTTCTACATTCTGGGGAAACCTGTAGTAGTGGTGACAGACCACAAACCGCTGGTACCAATCCTGGCAGGTGTGTCCTGCCAAGGCCCCACCGTGCACTGAACAGTGGATGCTGGCTCTCAAGGAGTACGGTGTGAAACTGGTGTACAAGCCCCGAACGAACAATCCTGCTGACTACTTGTGCTGTCACCCGAACAGCAAAGGGGAAGAAGGTCCGGGGGAAGTGGTGGAGTGTCAGGAACTGGTCTACAATATCATCGAAGGGGCTATGCCAGTAGCACTGTCGAGGGAGGTGGTGGCCCGGGAATCCAGCGACGATGAAATCTTCAAGATCATACGGTCAGCCATACAGAGCAGAGAGTGAAAGGAAGTGCTCAACAACAACACGAGGCGTGAGGAGAGGGCGCAGAAAGATCTACACACCCTGTGGAAAGTACGAGATGAGCTTTCTGTCTCGGACGATGGACTTCTACTATGTGGAAGACAGATTGTTGTCTCGCACGCACTGATGTCCTGAGTTCTAGAGCTGGCACACACCGGTCACCAAGGTGTCGCAAAGACCAAAGCAAGACTAAGACCGAAAGTGTGGTTCTCCGACCTAGAGAGCCAGGTGGAAGGATATGTGAAGAGGTGCATACCGTGTCAAGCAGCGAGTCCTGCGAAAAGGGTGCCGCCCATAAAGTCCATGGACAGGAGCAAACTTCCATGGGGTACGGTTCACAACGACTTAGCCACGACGGGAAGGGGAATGTACTTTTTGGCTGTCGTCGACCAGATACCCTGAGGTGGAGCTCGTAGACTCCACTGCAAGTGATCATACAATCTTGGCTCTTGAAAAGATGTTTGCAACTCATGGCTTCCCGGTCATTCTCTGCTCCGACAATGGTCCACCATTCACTGGAAACCAGTTTGTACAATACATGAAGGAGAAGGGAATTCAGCGCAGGAAGATCTCGCCGCTCTGGCCCCGGGCGAATGGGGAAGTGGAAAGGTTCATGAGGACATTGAATAAGGTATTCCGCATCTCAGCAAACGGCGGAGGGGAGCTGAAAAGAAACATGTTCGAGTTCCTACGGGAATATAGAACTACCCCCCAGCAATCGACTGGGGTTGTGCCAGCGGAAGCACTATTCGGACGCTGCCCGAGGGGGCTAATCCCAGAGATAGAGGGGCGTGAACCAGGCGTGATCGACGATGACAGAGTTCGACAAGAAAGAGCAGCCAAAAATGACAAGGAGAGCGAGAGGAGAGGCCTGCGAGAGAAGGAAGTAGCGGTAGGCGACTCTGTCCTGGTTAAGAACTGCCGACCAGAAGGGAAGCTATCTCTTACCTATGAGCCACAGCCGTGGACCGTCATTCATGTAAAAGGCTATATGGTAACGGTGGCCAACGAAAGGGGAACAGTGACTCGCAACAAGTCGTTCTTTAAGAAAGTCAAAGTGCGTGACAGCGGAGGAGAGCAGGAAGACACAGTGGGAAGAGAAGCGACATCGGACATTCCCGATGCAGATAGGCCGGAGGATGCACCACTCATCGATGTCATGCCACTGCCGACCTCACGGAGTAGCAGCCGGTATCTGGCCAGACAGGGACGCCAACCACCGGTACGTTTCAAGGACTATATCATGGACTCAGGAGACTGAGCCGGTATCTGGCACTGACATTTTACTAACGTTGAGTTTGGTTAAAGTTAACTTGTCAACTGTTGTTTAAAATGTTTGTTTCTGTTTAAAGAAAAGGAGGGATGTTAAGTCATAATGACGAAGTGCGCATGCGTGAGCCTCGTTCCGGCCACGCATGCGCAGATTGAATAAAGACATCCCGTACGGCAGTTGCCGCCGGGACCTCAGAAGCAACACACGCATCTCTGTGTCTCTGTGTACGAGTGAGAGTGCATGTGCGGATGAGGCAGCCCGAGGCACGGGTTAGCCTGTAACAATGAAGAAGACTCGAAGGAAGATAGAGGAATGTCAATGCTGCAAGGTCTTTTGACCCAATTGACTATCCATCAGATTCAGGTGGAGCACAGATTCCAAGGGGAATTAGATGGAATCACTGAAGCCTCACAAAGACCCATATTACCACATACATTTTGTTGTTCATTTTTAGTGTGAGGGTCAGATATGTTTTGGGCAAAAGGACTGTTTGTTTAAAGGATAGTTCCGGGACTTTTTTTTTATTGTTCCTATGGTTCGGCCATGTGTTTTTAAACATAAATCGGTAGATCGTAGAAAACTTTCCTATGGATCTTACCCGACTTTTCGTCCATTAACGCACTCGAAAACATCCGCCATTTTATGATAATCCTCTCACTTGCCGCATCGCCCTGGCTCACCTGCTTTTGCGGCACTAAATCAAATCCCCCGCCCCTGAAACAGACTTGATCAAAACATTCATATTCCCCGCCTCTATCCGTGACGTGACTGAGCTGTGTAGGCAAACGCGCCCAGGCGTCTTCTACGCGACTCCACACAGAACCAGGAAATCAACACAGATGAGCTCAAACAACACAGCGCGCCACAATTGGGAATATGAAACTGTACTTTTAAATTAAACCGCAAGATTGTAAATTTGGTAAAGTACATTTATTTGACATCAAATGTTTTGAGAATATTCAGTGATTAGCATTTTTATTTGCTCACGTTCCAAAAAGTTCGTTTCGAGGCACACGATGTTCCTTTGCTGTACACAGGGTCTTAGATCATCTCACAATACAGCGCCACAATTCGGAATATGAAACAGTGGTTTAAAAGCAAACGGCAAGATTGTACATTTGGCAAAGTACATTTATTTGACATCAAATGTTTTGATAATATTCAGCGATTTGCATTTTTATTTGCTCACGTTCCGAAAAGTTCGTTTCGAGGCACACAATGTTCCTTTGCTGTACTCAGGGTCTTAGATCAAAGAATTTTTATGTGCTCTCGATCCAAAATATTTCGTCTTGAGGCAAGCGATGTTCGTGTGCAGTAGACAGGGTGTTGGTTTACGATAAAATAAGCTCTTCGGTCGCACTGATAATCGCATGGTTATTCCAACAACGAGGCACTAGGGCACCACAACGGTCTGTATGTTGCATCTAGCCGTTAGTACCGCATAAGGGCATACTTGTACTTGGCGATCGTCCCACAAAATGGTCAGGGTGCTAACGTTGTTCACGCGGAGAAGCAACTGGCGATTATAGAAGCCATCCGCCGGTGTCTGGTACTCGTGACACAGACAATAATGGACGATGTATCTATTTGAAAAACATAAAAAAAGGAAATTAGTCTCACCATCAGATCTTTATTAAAATTATTCATTTTATATATTAGGTCTGGAAATTATTTCATAGCTAGGACAGTGCAACTGGGTTTTATACGTCAAGGGGGGGCTGTAGGATACTGAGACAGTCCCCCAGTGCAGGGGTTGACAGGGAGTGCAGGTGGAGAGTGGAAGGGCCCAGGACCGAGGTCGCAGACAGTGGACAAGTTGTAGCAGGGGAGAGGGAGAGAGAAAGCAGAAGCAAAGAGGAAGGTTTGGAGGTGCTTCCGTAAAAGGAGACGGTTCTCCCCAAGATAGTGCGCGGTACAAAACAATATGCCACATAGAATGAACAAGTACAACTTAACCCGTCTTTAAAGCTACTGTATAGTAATTAAATTGCGGTATAAACTCATCTAAAGAGTTACTTACATTATATTTGCATTTTCCATTGTGTCTGTGCGTAGGGCAGCCCCGAAATACAACTCCTTCTATGCTGACGTTTTATTTCTTCTAATGAACGAACATGAAATGGCTTTCGTTTCTGAAATTATATTCATTATCGTTTCTTACGTGGTCCCGGCCTGTCAAGGTCAAATAACAATAGAACCTTATACTGAGTCGTGGGCCATTCTGGCACCCGAGAAAAAATCAAAGCAGCTGACCTTCACTTTGAACGAACACACATTCCTAGTTAGCTACATTCAGTGTAAGGCCGTCTTACAGGACTTGAAATTTACACTCCATCTTTGCATTTTGTCTGCGTGCTTTTCTGCCCCACATTTCTGCCCCATCATTTATATTACTGTTTGGTTTAATTTAATGCGCAAATGAACAAGGTTGGATAGATAAACATATTCAATGGGCCTGCGACATGAGGAGACTCGAGAGAACAGACAATCAAATTACAATCATTTAAACCGTGATGTGTATTTCTCAATGAGCTCTTCTTTAGGTGGACATGGAACAGAGGCAATGTTGGGTGGCAATGCAGTTGTCACCTGCACAGGTTCGTTCACAACTCCATTTATGTGCCTATCTAGGACGTCAACAATAAGTCTCTCAATAAACTAATATTGCATATCCTCAAACACTGGTTTGATCACCCATTGTTTACTTCTTTTAGTGAAGGCCTTATTGTAGCGAAGCGTCCCTAAAGTTCCGGTCGTCCTACTTTGTTGACGGCCGACATTATGGTTATGTGCGAAGACCGCTAAAAGAGTCCGATTTATCATGCCCTCCATGCCAAAATGCAATCGTTTTGGCCTGTACTTTAGGCACATATTGTGGAACACCTCCAAATCTCCTGTGTGGCAGAATTCCGTGAGTCCCCTCAAAGCTTTTGTTTTAGTTTTATCAAATACAATCTTTTCAATGGCTTTGTGAGTGGGTGATGAAGGAATCAACCACTTCTTCTTCCGTGCCTCCTCTGTGGACAAATGGCCATGTTCACAATTGTGGAAATGTTGGTTCGTGTTCCAGCTGTGCACGTTTGTACAGTGTAGCATTACTGACCGCCATTTTTCCAGTAGAATTTCCAACGACCCTCCACATGTTTTTGAGCTCCACCAAAGATGGTTGCTGATTGACTTGGACCACTGTGAAATACCTTGCATATCTTTTTTTTTACCTGCAGCCGACAATTTTTTATTGATTGTTTTTGCAAGATGCCAAACGTCAAATTGGTGATTTATATTTTTGTACTCTTCTCTCATTGTCTTGGCAACTGAAACGTGTCTGTCCGTGGCTATCAGGTCGATCACCATTCCCCGCGATTGTAGTTCTTGCAATGATGCTACAAAGCCAACTTTCTCCATGGCCACTGAGGATGTACTTTGTGACACCTGCACGACCACCGAACTCACAATTTTCTTACTTTCCATGTCCTGAAAGTGGTAGGTGCAGTACTTGGCTGAAAATCCTGGGCTGTCGCACTGTCCATCACCGGCTAGCCTGAACCGTTTGCCCGCGAATGTACTATCAATAGACATTTTTTCCATTCTCCAAGCTTCGCTAATGGCTGGAAATAGATAATCGGTTTGGTATTTGTAGAACTGAGTTTTCGCAATGAAACGGATTCCCACAAACTGAAAGAAAGACTCTAATTTTTTAAAACTTGAACCACTAAAAAGTGCAGCCGCTGCACAAAGTAGATTGCCTGCTGGCAGTTGTCCCAGCATGGGTTGTGCAGACCATGAGAAAGGATGATATTTTGTACAGGTGGCATGTATTTTAAGGTTAGTGCCTCGAATTGCACGAGTCACATTAATCAATGGCTCCCCACATACTTCCCGACCTACCGAATGCCCACATTTCAACCGAATAATAATATCAATCAAACAACTATCGAATACAATGAATTTGGCCTCTTTCCTTAAACTGTCACTCTGCATCCCAGCTGGTTCGGCCTGTAACGTTGAGGACATGTCACTCACATGAAAGGTAGAATCTCTGATATCGTCTTCCGCTATGTTCAGTGATATTGAAGGTGTTTCATTGTAGTCCACTTCATTCTCTTCCATTGCAACATCTGTTCCTTTTCCGGCAATGGGTGAATAGGACAATTTCTTCAACTTTCTCGCGGTCTTAATTTTTGCTGGTGTGGATTCTGTGAATTTATCTCCAACTGCATCCGAACTACCAGGAGGACATTCACTATCAATGGCTGGTGGTGGTATAGCTCCGTTGTCAATCACTTCATATTCTTCCCATTGGCACGATGCATCTCCAGTCTCAAGTCCCTGCCAAAAGGTTTGACAAGCAACATCTCTCGTTCGCTTCACTGTCTGTGTAGATCTAGTTCGTACACCCACTCGCAACTAGAGGACAGATTGGAAAAGGGATGTTCAGTTTAAACACAACTTACAGTATTGAACTATTAACAGTGAAAAACAACATAATATAGTGACCAGGACACTAACCTTCTTTTGCTTTCTTTTCTTTGAAACTTTCTTGCCTCGAACTTCAACATCAGGACGCTGTTGCTCCGACTCGTGTGTGCATGTCTCCACTTCCTCTTGCGCTGCAACGACTACATTTTCATGATAAGCACATCCATCACGCACTGACGCTCCATCGACTCCCTGAAACATAGAACTTTCATTAGTATGTATAATAATATCGAAAACACAAAATGTACTTGGGGACCAATACCCACGTACATCTCAATAGCAAAACACAAATGAACGCTTTGTGTAGAACATTCAAACGACAATTATTCACGCATTGTTGATCTAGTTAGATGGAACTGTCAAGATCCATACCTCGGGCTCCTCATAGACTTCCATTGATGATATTATTGAAGATGATGCTTCAGTGACTCCCTGAAACACAGTAATTGCATTAGTATGGTTTTCTATTTTGATAAAAAGAACAGAAACTTTGTGCAGGCGTGAACGGCTCATCTAAATCGACCTGCACAAATGATCAGTTGTCTAAAATAAATAATGGATATGTAAATATGATTCGATTTGCTTGATCGTTGGAAGTGTCACCACCCAGAGATCTGCATCAACTACTAGGGGTGATGTTCTTGTAGAAGAAGCTCCGTCATCTCCCTGAAACATAGTACTTGCGTTAATAAAGAAGGAAGTATAGCGGATGTAATCACGTCATATGATTTCGCTTGATCGAACTGTCAGTATCCATACCTCGAAATGCATAAGAACATCAAGGGACGATGTAACTGCGGTGCACACTTCTGCAAGCTGTTGCGCCGACCCGTAACTGCATGCCCCCCCTTCTTCTTGGACTAATGCTCCATCGACTCCCTGAAACATAGGACTTTCATTAGTAATGAACACAAAATTGAAAAAAGAAGACACATAGGAGGGCGACGGAACTGTCCTGAAATGTACCTCGAGCATCTGAGTGACATCAACGGTAGTCGTCAATACGTTGGACTCCTCAGCATCTCCCTGAAAGACAGTACTTGCGTTATTTTGGATAACAATAATTATAACTGAAAACAAAGACTAGAGGACGAGTACAAGGGTGTACCATTAGGTAACATAATTACACGATAAATTAAAACTATTGATTTACATGCCTAAAACAAGTCAGTGGCAGAATAGCCAAGTAAGATTACCCGATAGGCGCTTGAAGTGGCTGATGACTGCAATAACGACACGGATGGAGAATCTTCCGCCTTCATATTGAGTGGATACATAAATGGGGAAATTATTGTTAGCTAATGCTACACACTACCGCAAGGCCAAGAGATAAATACATAAACTTGACTCACCAGTGGAGGGATGTGGACGAATAGAGTGGGAATAGCGGTTGAGAGCAATTTTCGCCTCGCTCGCGGTGTGTTCTTCTTTATTAGCAATGATGTGGAGTACATGTCAGAGGTAAAGTGCCTGCTGCAGATGCGGTATCGATCACCCCTCTTGTCCGCAAAGACCTCTAGGACTCTACTTTCAAGCTCAGACGGTGGATATCCGCAATATCGGACCCATTCTCTTATCTGATCTATTGTCTTAGGGAAAACATGCATTATAGTACCTTCAGATTTATTATGGGTCTTCGAAGGGCAACCGCCAATGGAACAGGCAGGCATTGTGGAAAGTTCTGAAAAGTAAAGATCAACAATTCTCTATGAATACCAATGTAAACTCAGAACATGTGACTAGTTCCTTGCATGTACTGTCTTGAACGAAAAGAAATTGGACGCAAAATGATTATGGTACATGGCCTTACCTTGACGAACAAACAGTTAGATGCAGGGATCAGAGTAGTTTCTTGTCGTAGAACAGGGAGCAGTTCACAGGTTGCAAACTGACGAGTTTCCTCGAAGTGGTCACGGAAGTTCACAGAGACGAAGAGCAGATAACCAGCACCTTCACGGGTTGACTAGCAAAGCGCAAAGAAGTGCTCATTAGAAATATGAAGTGGGTTATAAAGAATTCGAAACAGGGGTGTGTTTGTGAATGAATGACGTGTATATGTCGTGGCATTATGTGGATTGCAGGGGGCCGTCCAGCGTGAGGGGGGATGCTTGGCAGGAGACACGGGGTCTGGAGGTAGACATGGGAACAACAACCCATGCTCTATAGACCACTTTGAAGTGTACATGGTCTTTGGCACCTCTTGGCCTTTATCGCTCCCTGACTGCTCCAGTTGCCAGCACAAGTACCCCGGTGCGAACTGCCTTTGATAGGGCGGGGGGTGGATTGGGGCGGTGGTCGTGCAGACAAGACACAGGAAGACTCGTGAATGGAGACACACTTATGTGGATTGCAGGGGGCCGTCCAGCGTGAGGGGGGATGCTTGGCAGGAGACACGGGGTCTGGAGGTAGACATGGGAACAACAACCCATGCTCTATAGACCACTTTGAAGTGTACATGGTCTTTGGCACCTCTTGGCCTTTATCGCTCCCTGACTGCTCCAGTTGCCAGCACAAGTACCCCGGTGCGAACTGCCTTTGATAGGGCGGGGGGTGGATTGGGGCGGTGGTCGTGCAGACAAGACACAGGAAGACTCGTGAATGGAGACACACTTATGTGGATTGCAGGGGGCCGTCCAGCGTGAGGGGGGATGCTTGGCAGGAGACACGGGGTCTGGAGGTAGACATGGGAACAACAACCCATGCTCTATAGACCACTTTGAAGTGTACATGGTCTTTGGCACCTCTTGGCCTTTATCGCTCCCTGACTGCTCCAGTTGCCAGCACAAGTACCCCGGTGCGAACTGCCTTTGATAGGGCGGGGGGTGGATTGGGACGGTGGTCGTGCAGACAAGACTCGTTTGCCGCAGGGCCTCACCAAGGAGAGGCCATCTAACTGCATGTAAGAGGCTGGCTGCAGGATCTAGTACATGGAAGGCAGGGGGGTGAGTTTATAAATACCTCACCCTCCCAGGAGAATATATGGGTGCAGTTCACCCTGGAGACCCTGGATGCCTAGGCAGTTAGTCAGCAGCAGGCTGGCCTGTGGTGGCAAGGCGGCACGGGCCAGAGGTGGTCATCTCTGTACCCGGTGCCCAAAAGGATGATTTATTATGATCAACCATATTTACCTATAACCATGTTTTGTATCAATAAAATACAACGGCCTTCCTTTTATTGCCAACGCTTGAACAAATCAAAACAACCATTGTTAAAATATATATTGGGTTTTATTTTGGATCTTAATTTCAATTGAACATAAATAATAAACATTACACATTGTAAATTTGCGGTTGCAGCACATCCAGGGAAAATCCGCGGTATTGTCCACTGTCGCTGGGGAAATGTTGTCTAATGGCAAGTACCGCACAGGCAGGTATTACTCTCCGAACGCGGTGTCCGAGCCTCCCGTGAAGCCACCAAGTGAAGCAACGATAGGCCACCAGCCTGTACCACCTGTGAAAATGAAAGATGCAAACTGTATTAAAATGACAAAACTTTCTTATCACTGTCGATTCAGGTAAAAAATGTCATTCTGCTTTGAAAAAAATTCTATCTAGAAAATGCACAATATGGAACCAATTTACATGCATTCGAATGATATGTAGATGTAATTTTATATGTGGGAGACGACCATGACATAGTAGTGGCATCACTGACATCACAACCAGAGTATACTTACTCGTTACTCGGATTACGCGGACGAACAGTGCCGCGAAGTTCGTGCATAAGCACCATCATCATCCTCAACACGGTCCGTGAGAGGCAGGCTTCCCTGAACTCTGGCAGCTCGGTGATGCATTGCGGACTTGGCTCGCCTTCCGAAATGTAGGCCAGGCATCCCGAGTTTTCTCGGCAGCAGCAGTTCTCCTCCTCAGTTGGCATTAGCTCGCACCGATTGCACGTGCACCAGGTGGAGACGCCGTCCATGCGACATGGTCCAGGCTCTTCATCCGTTGACTGGTCCTCCCAACTGCCGTCCGAATCCCCATCGTTTTCGCGTGCTTGCCTTTCC
Source organism: Ambystoma mexicanum (assembly GCF_040938575.1). Classification (NCBI taxonomy): domain Eukaryota; kingdom Metazoa; phylum Chordata; class Amphibia; order Caudata; family Ambystomatidae; genus Ambystoma; species Ambystoma mexicanum. Next base: position 91,704,092 of record NC_090936.1, read on the forward strand.
AGTAGTGAAGGCAAGCGTCCCCACACAGCACGATCCTCCCCGCAATGAGAGACAATGAAGGACTCTCCCAATATGGGAATAAGGCCAAGACAGAGTGCGGGTGAGCGTAAATGGGAGTTTATCAATCAGAATAGGGCATGCAAAGGACTCTGCAAACTCCGAGAGCGCTCTGTCTGACAATAGCAAAGACAGGCGTATATATTTACAAAAAACGTCATAAGAACCTACACACTATAGGGGGCACAAGTTCATGGGGATTGGGTGGCGATGACTAACTATAGGTGCTGCTGTGATGTGGTTGGCTTTGGCTGGAAGACGTCACTGGGCAGCCTCGTGGGTTGGGCTGGGCCTGGCAGGGTGGCAGAGTTCATCCAGGCGGTGTTGTGGGGCCATCGCGGCCAGTGGCAGAGATGAATGTCTTTTCCTGACTTGTTAGCCCTAAGCCGTGCACACCGCAGTCATTCAAACATTCTGGTATTATCTTCTTTAGTAAATCTTTCAATAGGTTATACAACAGGTTAATGCAACACAGGAGGAATGTACCTTGTGAGGGGTCTGGAGGTAATACGTCAGGACATGGTTACCAGTGTCCTGTTGACCGGGGCCATAGGTCGAGGGGCTAAGCTTCGGGGCCTGGGACGGGCGGTACATGTCTTCAAAGTGTTGGGTGTCCTGATTGCACAGGGCCATAAGTCTGAGATGGTCCGGTGGGTTGTGAGGTTTACGAGGGGGGCGCGTGTGTTCAGGCAGAGGTTTACTGCTGTGCTGTAAATAATGCAGGTGGCGGGTGCTTACCTTGGGTGCTACAGAGGGGGTTACAAGTCTTTCAAGCGGCTCCAGTCTAGTTGGGGGAGGTAACGCAGCGCGGCGCGGTCTCTGCTCTCATGCCTTGGCAGCCTTCGCAGGGTGGGAGGGGGAATGGCCTTGCACGTATTTCACAAAGGTATCTCCCTCGTGTGTTGCCGATTTAGGTAAAGACATCACAAACATTTGAACACTCTATAATACTTATTCAAAATATTACAAAACATGCATTTAAACTTTGCTGGATGTGTCTTGATTATACCCAGTCGGAGTACCTTATTCATACATTATGTTTTAACAAGTGCAGTATTTAGTTATATGCATATATATTTGCAGTAAGTGAGGTAGAGTTAGGGTTGGTGGAGAACATAGAAAGTAACCTGCCACTTGTTCGTGACGGTGGTGGCGCATGTGGGGCCTAGACATGCACACATGACATGCGCCTTCTCATGCATCCTTCACATGGACCCTTTGTATGGTTACATTCGTTTTCTTGTGTCCTCTAGCAGCATTAGTTTAGTTATGGCACGAGCCCATGGGGTGTAAGTTTTCCAGTCATACACGTAACAAACAGATTCCTGGTGCGTGCCGTTATTATTAGTACCCAACTGCAATGGTATATGCTCACCATCGCTTATATCATGGGGGCATGATCTCTTGTAATTATACATCTTACAGGCTTTTGTAATCTAAGGGATTATATGAGAGAAAAGCATCCTTTGCAAGTAATCTCAACATTAATATACAAAGATTGTCTGGCATATAACGACCATTTTACTGTTCTTTTCATTTGCCTAGGCCTGCTGGCCGGGTCATGCTGGGAGCGATGATACACTGCGGGAGGTGAACTGTTACAATGTTAGTGTATTACACTAGCTCATGTCCGTCTTCTTCGTGGGAACGTGCTCGCAGCGGATCTGCCAGGGTGCTGCGGCAACAAGGATGACTGAAACCCTCCAAGGGTGGGGGCCGCGCTACAGTGCGCTGAGCTCACACCATCTTTACCAGACAAAATGGTTTCTAGGCCTAGCTAAATTTTAATACGTGTGGGCAATTAATACGTGTGGGCAATGTCTCCAGTGGGTGAACCCTCCACCACCTGGGCCCGGGTGGCATGAGGGGACGCCCAAAGGAGCCATAGTCCTTAACTGGGGAGAAAGCGTAGGCGAGGGGGGGTCTTTATGGACCAGTCCTCCCCTACATTTCCCCCCTTTCGTTACTAAAGTAACGAATTCTTTAAATCTTCTATCCTCCTACATTCTGCCTCGTCCATCACCGCCTCATCCCATGCAGGAGTTCCTTTGATGGGCATCCATGCTCTGCACACCCCCCTTAAGCTCTCACCTCTCCGGGCATATTCATCTGGGGTACACATTAGATATATGCACCCACCATCTCCTTCCAAATCTACCCAAACTTCCTCATACCATTCTAGTATACGGGGCTCTTTGATGGTGGTGTGCCACAACTTATCTACAATATCTTTATCGTGGTATATAGGCACCAGTTGGTACCTGGGCGAGTTATCTATCCCTGTTTGTACTTGTGCTTCTTGCATCGTTTTTATTGTACCGTGTGAGTTGCCCATTGTCACCATCATCATTGCACCATTTGGTACTGCGTTAGCACAAACTCGAAGACCCACCTGGCACAGGCAAAAAAGTAGAAGGAGGAACACAACAGCTGGTATTAAAAATTTCACAGTTGTTCCAAGCCATGAGGGTACCCAGGAGAAGATGTTGTCGAACCATGTACTCGCTTCTGCTCCACCTTCCATTTTCATTTTTTCTCCTAGGTTGTGGACTGCTTCGATCACATGGGATAGGGAGCCATTCTCTGCGTCTTCAGAAGGTACGAAAGTGCAGCAGGCACTTCCTATTTTTCGGCAAACACCACCGTCCATCGCCGTCAACAGGTCCAAGACATACCTGTTTTGCATGGTCATTAGTCGTAAAGCTCTTAGTTCCACTTTAATTATATTGAATCCTTCCTCAGTGTCGTTTGCCAGCTGAATCAATTCCCAGCGTGTTATCTGGAGCCATTTTGCGTTTGCCCTTGCTTGGACACTTGAGACGAGTGAGGCAAAAAATGTTTCTGCTGAGCTGAATAATCGATACTTGTCTGGGATCTGAGCCAATAGTTCTGATGATGCCTTTGATATGTAATTTGATGCTCGTTTGTTACGGGTCAGCACTTCTCCCTTGCTTCCAGAAGACAGGACATACATTTGTGTCTCTGCAGTTGGTTGAGCCACACTGTGCATGTGTTCCTGTGTCCCATCGACGTGGCTTTCTGGTATCACCATTAGGGCTGAGTGCAGAGTGGCCATTGAGCAGCTGCCACTCCATGACTGGGGGAGGTGTAGGTATGCCTGGTTGCCGCACACCCAGTACGTGTCCATCAGGGCTGCTGTCCCTTTCCTTAGGTCTGGGATGGTGAGGGTCTTGTTGCAGTTCTTGTTTGTTCCCATGGGGGTCCTCCCTTCTCCTTTAAAGCACAGTTTGTAGTCCATTTCGCTTTGCAGTTTGAACGGTTTTTCAATGGCAGTTACCCAAGTTAGTTTTGAAATGTGTTCTCTCCATACTGGTGTACAGGTTTCCTCTATCCACTGCAATTTATCCGGTGCCACACCTCTTAGTGCTTCCGCTTTGCACAGTACTTCTTCATCCTTCCGCTTCCCTTCTATTACAAAAAATGGTTCTTTCAAACATACCACTCCTGCCGTTTTTGGGTAACACGTTTTCTCGTTCTGCAGCATTTGAAGAGTCACATCGTGTGCCTGGAAGGTGTTCTTAATCCTGCACAGCGTGAGATGAAGGAGACATTGGGCATCCACAATAGGCAACTCTTTGGGTAGCAACACTTTGGGTGTACCTGATGCATGGGGGATGAGGGAACAGACATAACAGCTCTCGTTTGTAGTCTGTTTAGCGGTGGCACTCATGTCTGCATACCACTTATTTGTTTGATGGGGGTGTCGTGGGTCTTCCATCTTATCTAGACCTAGCCTATAGTATTCATCATACTTCCTCCTCCCTGCTTCTCTCTTTCGTCTGTTGTTCTTGTTACTCATGTAGTACTTCCCAACCCCCTGGGCAGTGGACCAACTAGACCCCCCTTTCTCATTCCCGCCCCCCTTGGCCCATTCATCATATAATATTTCGTGCATTGCTAGTAGCTTATCGTCTTCTTTCCTGACGTTATCTGGCAGATTGTTTTTTGGGATGGGGGCAAGCTGGCTGGTGGGGGTGTTATACAACCATGATATGGCAGACAGGTTTCGGTCATTAAGACTGTGGGCATTGTAATTGGATACCCCTGGTGGAGACACTGTGTTGCTCTGCATTCCACCTTGTGGCTTTTCTCTTTGTGAGGTCACGACACTGGATGGTGTGGTATGATACCCCCACACAAGTTTAGTTCCGTCCCATATCAAAAAATCACCTTCCCTGGTATTGACCCCTGCAGTTGCATTGGGCCCGGTGGTACTGTTAATTGGTCCAGTAGTGTTGTTACTCCCTCCCCCCTCGTACATCTCGATAGAGATAAACGCTATAAACCAATATGTAACCAAGCCAAACATTATCATAAAAAACAATGTGATGCATACTGATAATCCACACTCATACGAATATCTACATCTCTCATATACTAATTCTCTCATTCTACTAATTCTATCCGTTGCAGGCTGCCCGTTAGATGCCATGGAAGCTCCTGTTTGAGATATAAAAGTGCATTAAGTGCATGCATGTAAACGTTTTGCTGGCACCATCTGTGCCAATACATTTGACGGGGAATGGAAGCGGGTGGGGATGCGGGGGAGGGGTATTCACAGACAAGGGTATATACAGGCTATAATATTATTATTTCATTAATTACATACCACTCAACAAGATAAAAAAAAGGAAAGCACACACACAATTTTTTTTTTTTGGAATATCCTTGTCAGTCATTATGCCATTCAAGTCCAGTGCTGACACACACACACACGCAAGTCGTTATTTAGCCATCCTACTCATTTGCATCGTTTGCTGTTGTCTGTGCCTCCTCATCTATCTCCTCTTGTACATTGCTGTATGCTTTTCGTACGTCGGTCAAATGCACCCAGTACCTCAATCCTTTCACCTTCACTGCCGTGGGTGTGCAAAATATTACTTCGTAGGGGCCATGGAATCGTGGTGCATTCCACCGACGCACAAAGCTTCTAACATAAATTGAGTCACCTGGCATCAGCTGTAGCTGTTGCTCTGGCTCCGTGACAGATCCTGTTACGTTTCCCTCTTCTCTAGTGAAGGGTGGGGACAGTTGTTTTGATATGGCGCGCGCTGCTCTTGTCAATTTTCGTAAATAGTCTGTAAATTCCTCTCCCAATATTGCGGCACTTCTGTAAGCATCTGAGTGTTCGCGCAGTGGAGAGTGTGCTGTGTACATTCTCCTCCCAGTCACGATTTCGTGCGGGGACAAATGGTGGTCTTTGCTTGGCTGATTTCTTAGTTCAAATAGCGCCAGGGGTAGACAGTAAATCCAATTTTTCTTCAATGAGAAGCATAGTTTTGATAACCTGCCTTTTAACAGGCCGTTCATCTTTTCCACTACGCCATTACTTTGGGGATGATAAATCGAACATAATTTATGTTTTATACCCAGTAATGTGGTCACTTCCTTGAAAAGTTAATTCACAAAGTGAGAGCCGTTGTCTGAGCGAATTACGTCACAAATTCCCCAGCGCGGGAACACCTCCCTTAATAGGAACTTGGCGGCGCTTTTGGCATCAGGTCGCGCGCATGGTCCCGCTTCCACCCACCTTGAAAATGGGCACACCACCACGATCATGTACCGCGAGCCATTACACCTTTCCCCCATGTCTGCATAATCTATATGTAGTTCTCTGAAGGGGCCGATGAGTTTTGGAATTGTTCCCCGGAGTGTGCGTAATGTCATTCCTGAATTGTATATTTGGCATGTTGTACATTCCAGTGCTAATCGAGACACATGCTCCTGGAGACAGGGCACAAACCATTCTTCCTGTATTTCTGCTGCGATGTGTTGTTTGGTATTATGTGCAGGGAAGTGTAGCTGTTGAAATGCTACTTCTAGTAACTGTAGTGGCATTACCACTTTCCCTGAGTTATTTTGCCGCCATAATAGGTCTGTTCCTGATTGGCTGCATCCCCGTTTTGTCCACGTTAGTTTTTCTTCTGCACTAGCTCCTTCCTGCAATTCTAGTATTTGTGATAAAGACATCATGTTGTACCCTTCTGACAGTTCTGTGGTTGTTGTGTTCTTGATCATGAACTCACCTGTGTCGTATTTCTGAAAATAGGAAGCCTCTTTGGCGGCAGCGTCCGCTGCCGCGTTTCCTAAAGACACAACGTCTGTGTTGGATGTATGGGCCTGGCACTTCACTATTGCTACAGCAGTAGGGTTTTGTAGGGCCTCTATTAATTCTTTTAACAATTCTGCATGCTGTACTGGTGTTCCATCTGCCCTTCTGAATCCCCTACGGCCCCATCTTGCTAGACCTCCATGTACTGTTGTCGTCATGTAAGCTGAGTCTGTGTATATTGTTACTGCACAGCCTTTCGCTGCATGTAGTGCTTCTATGAGCGCAATCAGTTCTGCTGCCTGTGCAGAGTAATGTGACGGGAGGCGGTACTGTACTAATGTTTCGAACTCACCTTCCTCTAATCTCACTACCGCCATGCCAACGTGTTTTTCTCCCGTGTCCATGTCAATTGATGCGGACCCATCCACAAAGTACACTTCCCCCTCGCTGAGAGCGTTTTCACACACCACTGTGTCCTCCCCTCCTTCTCCTGTGTGGGTTGCGCAGTCGTGATTTTGCATATCCTCTAATGTGCACGCTTCTGTAATGAATGTGGCGGGGTTCACTGTTTTGCATCTCACTATGTGGATGTTGGCGCTGGACAATATGATCTCGTATGCTGTTGCCCGCTGTGTGGTCAGTGTGCTTTTCGATCTTTCAAGTATTGCAAATAATGAGTGTTCCACAAACAATGTCACAGGGCATCCCATTACTATTGTGGCACTTTTCTCAATCGCGAATGCGGCTGCTGCGAGCGATTGTTCGCACGCGAAATGACCCTGCATCACGGCATCCAAAGTACCACTATAGTACGCCAGGGGCTTGTGTCCTAAGGATGTTTTCTGTGTCAGTACTGCTGTCATAAGTGTTCCTTTGCAATGGGAAAATAGGTAAAATTCGTGTCCATAATCAGGGTTTGCTAGTACTGGAGCGCTTGAAATTAGCTCTTTCAGTGATTGAAACGATATGCTCATTTCTTCTGACCATTTTATTTTTCCATTCTCCTGTTGTGCTTCTTTGAGTGCTTGTAGGAGGGGCCTGGTGTATGCTGCATAGTCTAGTATCCATGCTCGGCAATAATTGCACATCCCCAAAAATTTCTGCATGTCTTTCACTGTCGTGGGCTCTCCTACTGACCTTATTGCCTCCACCCTGTCAGGAATTATTCTCTTTCCATCTTTTGATATGAGCTGTCCCAGGTATAGGACCTCAGTCAGGCAATACTGTAGCTTCTCCTTGTCTACCTTGTATCCTTTGTTGGCTAGTAAAGTCAGGAGGGTTGTTGAATCTTTTCTACATGTTGCTTCGTCTTGTGCACACACCAATAAATCATCTACGTACTGAATAATCGTACTCTCTACTGATAGGTTTCCCAAGTCTTCATGCAATATGCGGTTGAATATGCTCGGGCTCTCACAGTATCCCTGTGGCAGTCTGCAGTGTTCATATCTTTTTCCCCCCAGTGTGAACGCTGTAAGATATCTACTCTCTTCTGCCAGGGGTATTGAGAAAAATGCGTTTTTCAAGTCCACTACTGTAAAATGTGATGCTGCTTTTGGGATAATGCATAGTATTGATGCAGGGTTCGGGACTAGAGGGAACTCTTTCTGTATTACATCATTGAGGGGGCGTAAGTCCTGTATCATCCTCCAAGACCCCCCTTTCGCTTTTTTGATTGGATAAATACATGTGTTACATGGTGAGTTTGAAGGCACTATTATCCCTTGTACTAGTAGTGCATTTATCGTTTCTTTTATCCCTTCTTCAGCCTCACGGGACAATGGATACTGTTTGACTCGGGGTAAGATAGCTCCTTTTTTTAGTTTTATTATCACAGGTTGTACTCCATGCAACAGCCCTACATCATGGGGGCCTGTTGTCCATAATTTGTTTGGTACTAGCCTCATGTCGTCATCAAAAAATGGCGGTGGTGTTCCTACCACTGCCATCAATTGGACGGGGATCTCTCTGGCTTGGATCAAAATGTCACAGGGCATCGCTATTTCCATTACTATCTCACCATCTGCTTCTGTGTCTGAAAAGAGATCCTCATCTGTTACCTCGCGTAGGGCGAGGTTGGCGTTTGTACACAGCACGGTGCGCCACTCACATCCTTCTCTGTCCATTCCAATAACAGCGATCCGTTTCGTTGATACCTGCACAGCGTGCAAATCCAACGACACCACTGATCCTGGTGCTGCATTTGGACACACTATGGGGCGGAAGAGGAATTCTGCTGGAATCCTCCAATCCATGCTTTTTAGCTCTGGAACTATAAGGGCCAAAGTCTTTAGCCCTTCAATAAACATCTCTTCATTTTGTGGCAGCCCTCGTATTTCCTGTGTGGTTGTGTAGGCTTGCACTACCAACATTGCACGCAAGGGGCATATCCCGGGTGTAGAACACACTATTCCTCCTTCGGTAAATGATATGGTCATGTTAAGTTTACTCATAAGGTCCCTCCCCAGCAAATTTATCGGGGACTGTTCATAATACAGTAAGGGTGCCTTTACAGTCTTGCCCCCTACGGTTACATCCAAAACTTCTGTGTAAGGAACTTCAATTACAGCCCCAGAGAACCCCTGCGTCTCTAACTTCCTGTTAGATAACGGGAACCGGCCCTCCCTGACACATGATTTCTCAGCTCCCGAATCAACCATGAATACAAATTGCCTGTCTCCTATCTGCGCCCCTACCAATGGTTCCTCTGCTGCACTGTGGGTGGTAGATAGAACTGAACACGCAAGTGTTCTCTGTGGGCTGTCCTATGCGGGGTGTCTCATCGCCCCCCCTTCATTGAATACGTTACCTGAGACCACTGACATGCCGTTGTAAGGTGCTGGTGCGGGGGCCCCGTTTGCTGCTGTCGCGAAAGGGTTGCCTAGTGTATATTGCATGCTGTCGTTGTTAGGCATGTTTTGCGGGTGGTTCTGTGTTCTATACTGGGGTCTCTGTTGCTGGCCGGCATTACCTTGGCTTGGGTTTCTTAATTGCTGTTGCCCCATTGGGAGGCCATATGGGCTTCCCGGGTGGGGATGGCCATATTGTTCTACCTCTTGGAACCCGTTATTGGGTCTGCTTCTGCACTCTCTAGAATAGTGCCCCCATCGCCCGCAGTTCCAGCAACTTCCTTGTGCACCTCTAGGGCCCTGCCATCCATTTCCTCCCATTCCCCCATACCCCGTTCCGCCTCCTCTTCGGCCCCTGTACCCACCTCTTCCCCCTCGAGGGGTCCACTCTTGCCACTGCGGACCTCCACCTTGCTCTTGCTCATTCCACTGCCGCTGTCCTGTTCCCGCCCAATTAGTTGCCATCCTTCCTTGTATTGCTATCAGCCCCTCCTCCTCGTCCTCTCCCTCCCTACTGTGTGGGAGTGCAGCTACTGCTGCTGCGACCTTCACCAATTTTGTCTGTACTAACTTTGCTTCGTCTGCCAACCTTTTCTGTGCCACCTCCTTCTCCCTCTCCTTTATCCTCTTACAATGGTGTATTATTATGCTTTGGATTTCTGGCCATCCCTTCGCTTCAATGCTTGCAATCTTGTCGAGCGCTTTCTGCACTTCCTTGGGGAGCCCTCTTTTTATAATGAAGTAAAATAAAGATGTCGATTGATATCAGGGCGTGCCCGTCTCCGCTCTCCACATCTCTTGAACCCGAAAAATGTAATCCATAGCCTCCTCCCCCTCATTCATGGTACATTGCATCACCGACTGCAAGTCCGGCGTATCTGGGAATGTTTCGCGCAAGGCGTCCCACACCCTAGCCCGCACTGTGTTAAAGGAGGCCCCATCATGGCGGTCACAATCTAACGTAACTCCTGGGAAACCAGCTTTAACCCATACTCTTTCAGCCTGATCGCCCACCGCTGATACGAGCAGACTTTTCACATCTCCTACAGCTAGGGGTACCCCAGCAGTATGTTTTTCAAAGGCGTATATCCACTTACTTGCCCCTCCTGATAACGGGGGCAATAGCTTTAATAAGTTGGCTTTGTCCATTTGTGCCCATGGGATATAGTTAGGTCTCCCTCCTCCTCTGTGTATCAACGGAAGCTGTAGCTTTCCTTTCTGTATAGCACCCGGACCCGATTTGGATGCTGATGTTTCTAGTGATGCCATTTTTCCCACTCTGTTCCTTAGTCGTCCCGACCACTCGTCGTCCAGTGTTCTCACTGAACATGTGCCATCCCCTCCTTCGCTTCCCCCTCCCATAGCCATGCTCACCCTGTCACTTTCTTCTAACTCGTCCCTTATGTCGCATAGTAATTCCTCTCTATCCCCCCTAGGCCTTTCATCATTGTCAGGATCTCCCTCATGTGCCTCTATTTCAATTATTCGGGTTGGTTCTTCCTCAATTCTGAACAGTATCTCGCCTTTCTTCCACCCCTCTTCGGGTGTTCTTGTCTCGCCTGGCGCTCTAGACGTGCGCCCAGACCTAGTTGCATTAAGTGCTGTTTGTCCGCACATATCTTTTATCCTTGAGAGCTCATCTTTTGCTATTGAGAGTCTTGACTGTAAATCATCGGTAAGTTTCTCTATGTCCATCCTTTGTGTACTCGCCTGGCCTCGCTCTCTTGTACTTTCATATGGTGGGGGTGCAGTGGGCCTGTAGGGGTTAATTAGTAGTTGTCGGGGGAGGTACTTACGTTGGATCACTGTATCCTTCTGCGGGTACAGGTTTTTTCAGTATCGGGTACAAACTTATTACCTCTATTGGTGGCGCTACACTTGGCAATTCTTTGGTATCTTTCTGTATCATCAGTGGATTGTCTGTAGTGGATGGGAGGTCAGCATTTAATGCTGGTGCTTTAGGCGGTGGTACCTCTTCAAATAACCTCCAGAGATCTATTATTTCCCTCCTATTTTGCAACTGTTTTCCTTTATATTTCAAGAAAACGCATGTGACCACCATATCCAGAACGCTTTTGTCAAATGACCCTCCCTCTGGCCATATCTGGGGTAGCCCCTCTCCCTTCAACTCAGTTACCCATTGGTCGTGATATTTCTTAATCCGCTCCGCGTACCCTGGAAGATTTTTACAAATATGTGATAAGGGTGTTTCTGCCCCCATTTCAGTGCTCTCCTCGTGCTTATTTGTCTCTGTGTGTCTGCAACTACAATATGAATGTAGTATCAATATTATTTTTCGTATTCTACTTCACATTCACTGTTATTCTCGGTTGGGCTCTCCCTCCCTCGATTATTCAATACGAAACTGACTGTACACCGTTTCTACTTTGTTCTCTTTGGAGGACACATACAAGAGCAACCCATCATTTATTTTGACAATAGCAACCCGGAAATCAAAAGGCACCCACTCACGTCACTGTATCACCGTTGCCTTCAAAAAAGTTTCATCCGGTCACACTTACCATGACCATTTGACAATTATGCATTTATAGCCGTTTTACACATTCGCAACCTCAAATTGTCCCCTGACACATACGAGGTGCACACACCTCTTGGTAACACTCAGTACACCATTCACGCTGCCCTCCCTTTCCTCCCTAGCCGGCTGTCCCTGTCTGTCTTACTTAGATAGATGAATGCGCATATGCATATATTTATATGTTTTAACCTGCTCTCCCCCTCCTAGTAGGCCCCCCTTTTCTCTTACTTTCTTCCCAAGTTCGTGCTAATCTTGGTTTTTATTCCCCCCCTACCCTTAAAGAAAAAGAAAAGAAAGAAGTAGTAGCGATCACTAATATATTCTCAGTGCCCCCTTTTGCTGAACACTTTTATCTTATATTTCACTTCGTCATATATTCCCAGCACTAGTCAATATAGCACTATGCGGCGCCGCCTTCCACCCCCTTTCGGAGCTAGGTTCCCGTCACTTCTATCTCTTATTCACCTCGTAATCCTAATGGCCATATGCAAAGAAAAAGAAAGGAAATTTTAGAATAATCTTTAGTATACCTTCGTACCCCCTTTTCGTTCCCTGTCCTACACTTCTCTCCCCCTCCCTTTACAATCGCTCACACTCAGTACTCACGTGCCCGTCTTGAACCGATAGTCTCCGAAACTGGGTCCGTCCAGGCAGTGTCGCCGTCAGCTCAACAGTCGGCCCCGACTCCGGCGAGCGGTACTCAAAGGGGATTTTTCAACCGAGATCCCGTACCCTTTCTCTATTGAGTGCGCACTTCTTAGTGTACCGGTCGCCGTTGGCGGGCAGCCTCCCGGAGCCGGCTCACCGTGCGTATCCCTTTTCGACCGGAGATTCTCGTGCCAAAAGGGGACGGTTATAACGAGTTTAGGAAGAAATAATATCACGCTATCGGGGTCACCACTGAAGGCAAGCGTCCCCACACAGCACGATCCTCCCCGCAATGAGAGACAATGAAGGACTCTCCCAATATGGGAATAAGGCCAAGACAGAGTGCGGGTGAGCGTAAATGGGAGTTTATCAATCAGAATAGGGCATGCAAAGGACTCTGCAAACTCCGAGAGCGCTCTGTCTGACAATAGCAAAGACAGGCGTATATATTTACAAAAAACGTCATAAGAACCTACACACTATAGGGGGCACAAGTTCATGGGGATTGGGTGGCGATGACTAACTATAGGTGCTGCTGTGATGTGGTTGGCTTTGGCTGGAAGACGTCACTGGGCAGCCTCGTGGGTTGGGCTGGGCCTGGCAGGGTGGCAGAGTTCAACCAGGCGGTGTTGTGGGGCCATCGCGGCCAGTGGCAGAGATGAATGTCTTTTCCTGACTTGTTAGCCCTAAGCCGTGCACACCGCAGTCATTCAAACATTCTGGTATTATCTTCTTTAGTAAATCTTTCAATAGGTTATACAACAGGTTAATGCAACACAGGAGGAATGTACCTTGTGAGGGGTCTGGAGGTAATACGTCAGGACATGGTTACCAGTGTCCTGTTGACCGGGGCCATAGGTCGAGGGGCTAAGCTTCGGGGCCTGGGACGGGCGGTACATGTCTTCAAAGTGTTGGGTGTCCTGATTGCACAGGGCCATAAGTCTGAGATGGTCCAGTGGGTTGTGATGTTTACGAGGGGGGCGCGTGTGTTCAGGCAGAGGTTTACTGCTGTGCTGTAAATAATGCAGGTGGCGGGTGCTGGCCTTGGGTGCTACAGAGGGGGTTACAAGTCTTTCAAGCGGCTCCAGTCTAGTTGGGGGAGGTAACGCAGCGCGGCGCGGTCTCTGCACTCATGCCTTGGCAGCCTTCGCAGGGTGGGAGGGGGAATGGCCTTGCACGTATTTCACAAAGGTATCTCCCTCGTGTGTTGCCGATTTAGGTAAAGACATCACAAACATTTGAACACTCTATAATACTTATTCAAAATATTACAAAACATGCATTTAAACTTTGCTGGATGTGTCTTGATTATACCCAGTCGGAGTACCTTATTCATACATTATGTTTTAACAAGTGCAGTATTTAGTTATATGCATATATATTTGCAGTAAGTGAGGTAGAGTTAGGGTTGGTGGAGAACATAGAAAGTAACCCGCCACTTGTTCGTGACGGTGGTGGCGCATGTGGGGCCTAGACATGCACACATGACATGCGCCTTCTCATGCATCCTTCACATGGACCCTTTGTATGGTTACATTCGTTTTCTTGTGTCCTCTAGCAGCATTAGTTTAGTTATGGCACGAGCCCATGGGGTGTAAGTTTTCCAGTCATACACGTAACAAACAGATTCCTGGTGCGTGCCGTTATTATTAGTACCCAACTGCAATGGTATATGCTCACCATCGCTTATATCATGGGGGCATGATCTCTTGTAATTATACATCTTACAGGCTTTTGTAATCTAAGGGATTATATGAGAGAAAAGCATCCTTTGCAAGTAATCTCAACATTAATATACAAAGATTGTCTGGCATATAACGACCATTTTACTGTTCTTTTCATTTGCCTAGGCCTGCTGGCCGGGTCATGCTGGGAGCGATGATACACTGCGGGAGGTGAACTGTTACAATGTTAGTGTATTACACTAGCTCATGTCCGTCTTGTTCGTGGGAACGTGCTCGCAGTGGATCTGCCAGGGTGCTGCGGCAACAAGGATGACTGAAACCCTCCAAGGGTGGGGGCTGCGCTACAGTGCGCTGAGCTCACACCATCTTTACCAGACAAAATGGTTTCTAGGCCTAGCTAAATTTTAATACGTGTGGGCAATTAATACGTGTGGGCAATGTCTCCAGTGGGTGAACCCTCCACCACCTGGGCCCGGGTGGCATGAGGGGACGCCCAAAGGAGCCATAGTCCTTACCTGGGGAGAAAGCGTAGGCGAGGGGGGGTCTTTTTGGACAAGTCCTCCCCTACAGTAGTTCTTCCTCGGTGTACTCGGGCTCGTACATATACGGCATTATTGTAGCCATTATGTGGTAAAGAAAGTAAAATAATTTATAGCGGTGGTACTGGTATCTGTTCACACGGGCTACAATCAACGAAGGTAGCTGACCAGAGCACAGAAACGAGTCACAGAATACTCAAAGTAACACAGAGAGAGGAATGGATTCGAAAATCTGCTGCTGTGTGTTGTGAAACGGTCTGTTTATACTTATTGAGGAAAGAGGCGTCCTGCCATTTCCATGGCGACACTTCATTAGCTGAGGCGCAGCGATTGTTGACACGAAACGGGAAATGGGCGGTACGCGTCTGCTGATGTCAGGCTCAGGGGCGGGGGATTTGATTTAGTGCCGCAAAAGCAGGTGAGCCAGGGCAATGGGGGGAAATGATAGGATTATCATAAAATGGCGGATGTTTTCGAGAGCGTTAATGGACGAAAAGTCGGGTATGGTCCATAGGAAAGTTTTCTACGATCTACCGATTTATGCTTAAAAACACATGGCCGAACCATAGGAACAATAAAAAAAAAGTCCCGGAACTATCCTTTAAGTTGGACGACGAGACACAGACTGTTGGCTAGTTTTGATTTCATAGATAGGGAAACTCTCATTAGGATAGGGATAGAAAGGCCTTTATCCAAACCCTTTTATTTAACAAAATGGCCAATGTTAAAAACGTTACAACTTTGTGTCCATCTCTCATTCTGACCCCTCACACAGTGGTACAGCCTTCCATGCTGGCCTTCCAGCAATACCTCCATAATGTCTTTCAGGAGGTCTGAATTCCTCTACCTCATCCTCTCAGTAGCCAAGCATGGAAATTGGGAGTGCTGACATTCGGGTGAAGATCAGACCCCGTTGTTCTGAGAGTAGGTCCATCCTCTTTGGAAGATGTGAGGAGCAGATGGCCAAGTCCACATCCTTCTGACCCAGTCAGGAGCTATCAGGATCACAGTGTACCGAACCTCCTCAAACTCCTTCTGATTATAGGAATGATAGGAATTGGTGGGAACGCTTATAGCAGTGAAAATGTCCAATCCATTCCCATAGTATTCCTCTCCAGGGAAATTCATTTGAGAAGAACAGCTTGCACCTCCTGTTGGAGCTGGATGTGAGCAGATCCACATGAGGGGTTTCCCAGGTGGTGAAGATCTCTGCATGGACTTCCTGGCACAGCAACCAAGCCCTGCCTGCTCAGGGCATCCACCGTCGTGTTCTCCTTCCTGGGCAGGTGAATCACAGACAAGAGATTTGTCTTTGCAATGCTTAAAACCAGAGCTGTATTGCCTCCCTGCACAGTGGCAGTTACTGTACGCCTCCTCTCTTGTTGAGGTAGTGCAAGGCCACTGTACCGTCTGCCATGATCAGTGCTACTTTCCCATGCACTGAGGGCAAAAAGGCCACCAGCAACAGCCTGATCACCCTCAGCTCCAAAACGTTATGTGGAATTTCATCTCCATCTGGGCCCACCGTCCATGTACCATGAGTTTATGTTCAGGTGCGCACCCCAATCTTTCAGTGAAGCGCCCATAAACACGGTTAATTCCAGCCAAGTTTGCTGAAAAGGTTCTCCTGCCATCGGTTTATCCCTGCAGGGCCACCACAGGAGATATTGTGGGACCTTGATCGGGGCTTGTAGAAGGTCTGTCTTGTGACCACGGAGATCTGCAGGCCCACTAAAGTGATGTCCTCAGTCTGGCCTCTGGCACTATAAAATGCAGGATGTCATCACACCTACCAGCCTTAGAAAAGTACAGTGGCGGTAGATTGTGGGCCTTTTGGAATCTGCTGACCGTCTGCTGGTTGTTTAGAGCTCTGTCCCTGCGGGGGCAGGGGTCGGGGGGGTTAAGCCTTTCCAAAGGAGGAGCATTCGTGAGGGTGTCATCTGGGACTTTTTGAAGTTGAGGGAGTTGCGTAGGAAGTGAAAAATGCGATCTGGGTGATCTTGGAATTGCTCCTGCAAGCAGGTCTTGATTAGCCAATCGTCTAGGTAAGAGAAGACATGGATTCTGTGATGACTTTGATGGAGTCATCACTGATTTCCCGGCAGTGACCTTCTTCCATGTGGCTGGGGGATGGCAGCCACTACCTGATCCTGACCCTGCGGCCGGCTGTATGAGGGAGGATCACATGGGGGGAGACAACCTCAGGGGCGATGTCATGGCTTCATCGGGTAAGACATGATATCCCCATTTTCCCTTGAAAATAACTCTTCCATATCTAAGAACTTCTTGGCCTATTGTCATACATCTAATCATTCCCCTGTGAAGAATAGGGAAAACCTTTTCTCCAGACCTGTAGGCCAACCTTCCAACATTGGTCTGTCTTGTGAAACTTATGATGCCACTTTCAGCAGTTCCACCTATCAATCATCCAGGACTGATACACCATTAAAAACCATTCAAAATACTTCTCTGAGTTATTCAATCCAATCATCAAAAATTAAAATCGTTTCCCAGAATTACCAAAATACTGGGACGAGGAAGAAGAATTGAGAAATGCAGAGTGAAGGAGGTCACAAGCCAAGCAAGCGCTCTAGGTGTTGCTCACATACACCGGTGCCTGAAAAATGTAAAGAACTGAATCAGAGAGTCTACAGCTGCTGCTGATGCTGGCAGGATAGAGCTGAACCTCTCTGTGAGGACAGTGAAAGTGAAAGGCTAAGACTAGTGTGATGGAGCAAGGCAGCTTAACCGACGGAGAAAGAAACTGCTGCAAGAGCAAAACACGCTTTGGGAACGCCAGGAGCTGTCGAGAGACACATGGGCGTTCACAGGTGACAGAAAGCAGCGCTTCACTTACAAAAGCCAGGAACCAAGCAAACCTGTCAGGTGGAAACCACGAGAGACGGAAGAATGAAGAGAAAGCGGTCGGGAGAAGGAAACCAACAGAGAACCTTCACCGACTGACTGTGGGAGAATCCAGGAATGCCAACAAGAGCCGGCGAGTACTCCCAAAGACAGTGTTGACCCAGGGACTTGTCGGCGGCCACACGGATGAAAACAAATGTAAATAAAGCAACAGAGAGAGAAGAAGTGAACAAACTGACTGTGAAAGGGGGAATTGAATTCCAAGTAAAACCCTTGCAATTTTATGAATGCATGCAGTGCAAGCACAGAGGAGACCCAAACAGGATAATATTTCAAGCAGACACATTATCCCATAAACTATTTGTGCAACTGTGGGAGAGGGTTGAGAACCTGTATAATATAAAAAGCCCCGGCAGGAGAGTATAGCAGGCAGTCACAAGGCATGTGCAAGATTTAAAGAAGCCCTAAAAGGAATATCAGGACTATAAAAGAAAGTCTGTTAACACTGTTTTAGGTGTACTAAACAGCTTTGTCTGACAGTGTTGTTGTTGGTCAAGAAAGACAAAGGGAATTGTTGTGTGTGTAAAACATCAGGGAATAAAGAGAAATCCAGGGGAAAGGAACCACCCTCTGGGGCAAGAACCTACATACCTGGAGAAGCTTTGTGATGGAATATTTTTCTTTCTTAATGAAGACTTTTAAAAAGTCAGTTCCTTCTTCAGCTTAGAGTCTAGTTTATAGTGGGAGGGTCAGAATATAACTTTGAACACGGGACAGTTTGATTTTGACATCCTGACACAGACAGACCCTTAGTTTTTGGTTTAGGTAGGGAAATTCCTATTTGAGCAGGGGCAGAGAGAAATTTTCCCAACCCATTTTTTCTCAATAAAAGTCTTTAAGCAAAATAATGGCTAACTTGTGTCCGAGTTTCATTACTGACTCCTTGCAATTCCCTACTGTCTTAGGCTGGCTGCCACAACCAACAGCAACTTGGTGAAGACCGCTGGGCGGAGGTGCGCCAGAGCGGCAGCACCCGGAACTGGTAGTGTGAGCTGGCGATCATGAACCTTAGGTACCTCCTGTGCTTGGGATGTATTGGCACATGGAATTAAGCATCATGAAGATCCATTGATGCTAACCAATCCTGAAACTCTAAAGTCTGGAGGATCTGCACAAGTATTACCATCTTGAATTTGTCTTTTCCTGAGGAACCTGTTCAAGCGCCTTAGGTCCAGGGTTGCAGTCCTCCGCCCTACTAAGAAGCAGTGGGAGTACCAACCTGAGTCGTTGCTAGGGGGGGCCTAAGGGGGCTATAGCCCCATGTCTTTTGATTGTAGCCCTGGATAGAATCCCAGGAGCTACAGCCAAAAGGCTGGCTAGCCCCCAGTCCCGACAGCTCCGACATCAGCGTAGCCCCAGGTCTTTTCCAGACCTAGCAACACCCCTGGTACCAACCCTGATTCCTCTTTGCTGGAGGAACTGACCCTATTGCACCTTTCTCCAGCAGGAGGGACGTCTGAGAAAACCTTTGTGAGACTACCTGTCTTATCCACACATCCATTGTAATGTGGTACCATTCTACGGAATGCTGTCTCAGATGTTCTCCCACTGGAGTGTCATGTGAAGGTTATTGAGAGAGATTTTGCTGTCACTGTTGAGCCAAATGGGTCTCTTAAGTGACAGAGGCTGAGTTGTCTTTCCTCCACAACCCCTTGTGGTTTTAGCAAATCTATGTTGCCTTGCTGCCAGTTGGCCTCTTCTTTTTTGGCTAAAAGAGCCTTAATAAAATGCAAAGGCATTCTTTTCCATGCTGATGGTCCAGGCTGAGTGGTTTGTTGTGAGCAGCGGCTCCTAAAGATTGTGCTGCTGCCTTTGAAACCTGCAATTTCGAGACTGTCATAAGCCTTGGGGCCAAAAAGGTTAAGGCAGTCAAATGGCATATCAAGCAGTCTTGTACATCTGGAACAAAACCAAGATAATCTGAAGCACCCAGGAACAGACCCTGGCCCTGGCACATTGCCTTACCATCTGCAATAATGTTAAATAACCCTTTCCTTCTCTGGCCCTCCGCAATATGTTTTGCCACTTTTCAATGACAGCCCACTATGTGTGGGAGTATTCTGCCAAGGCGCATAAAGCATTCACTACAGGAAGCATTCACAGCTTCCTGGCACAAAAATCTTTCTTGCCCAAGCATCAACCCATCAACCTTTTTGTCGTCTGAGTCCAGGAGCAAGGAAGGGTAGGCTGCCGATTTTGCTGATGAAGCGGCTGCCTGAACTACCAGACTCTCTAGGCCCGGTTGCCGTGAGAAGAAGTAAGTGTTCGAGGATGCTGGCCTGTATTTCTTGGTAAGGTCACCTCTCGCTATGGGCGATGACAGCACTTTTGCAATAGCTCTATCAAAGGGTCGTTCAAGACAGCATGAAAGGGAGGAACTGGTTCCTTCAGTGGTTCCTTATCTAAAATGTTGGTTAAATCATATTGTGTGACATTTTTGGCTGCTGGACCACAACCAAGGGCTTCAGAAACCTTTCCCATGAGTGACCGATATGCAGCATCAAGGTGAGCATGATGGGGGGGGGCTTGTTGATATAAATCCACCTCAGGAGAAGTGTCTAATCCACTTGTGTCCTGAAGGTCAGTGTAAAATCTTAGATCTTTGTCTCATCTCAGAACAATTCCTCAGGAGAGTTGATAAAGTTACAATCCAAAAAGGAACTTGGTACCCGTCTGCGTCAACTATCCCATCGAAGGAAGACATGAATGCTTACCTGGGCCTCGGTGTATCTCAATGTTGCAGGATCTTCGACACTCAAAGCCAATGGACCTTTTGAAGGTGTTTGTGCAGCATCAAATACCGTTGAGATGGCCGTGGTCATCGACGACGACAGGGGATTTCCAATTGTTGTCAGTGACGACTTCGGACCCTGGCTTTTCAGCGCATGGGACAAGCCTTTACTAGAGTACCTGCTGGCTTTGTCATGCGTGCTGAGCTCCAACCCCTTTTTTTGCCTTCAACTCCAACGATGAGGCCAATGTGGCTGCTTTCTCAAAAACTTGAGCATTTTTAATCAAAACTGTTCCCATTTCTCTGCTGGAGTGTACTTAGAAGGGACTCTTACCTGTGTTTTAGGCGAGGATTCTGACGAATAGCATCTTCATCTTTTCTTCTTCTTTGAAGACGAAGAGAATGAGTGATGAAAATTTCTCTGGGAGTGCAATCTCTTTACATGTTTTCTCAATCTCTTTTTCATTTTTTCAGGAGGTCAATCTGCCAACTGGGTCCCCTTTCTCTCGAAATATCTTTTCTTCGAGGGGCAGGTGCCTAGAGATTTCAAGGATGATCAACTTAGCATCAATTTAGACAGTTTCTCCTCCCGTGCCTTTGGGGTCATCGACTTACACCAGCCGGAAACCGGCCGTCTCATGACCGTAGCCGAGACACCACTAAAAAGACCTTATGAAGGTCCATCAGTGACATTTTCGAATCACATTCTTCATATCGCTTGAAACTAGAAGGCTTCGGCATCACAAATCGACAGAAAAAGGAGTGTGAATTCCATGGGTGTAATTTTAGGGAGTTGTCCCCCCCCCACGTTAGTGGCACACCATTTTGTCCCCTTCATTTGGCAGGGGCCCCTTTCCTTTCGATGTCATGTCCCCCCTCCCCAACATTTTCATCAAAGTTACTCCACTCCTGAGTATGTCAGATATGTTTGTTTTTATACAAAGTGTTCCACATGAATATGGAAAAAAGAAACTGAGGCCTTAGGGCGCTACCTACATCAACATCACGTCCAGTCCTGATGCTGAGGACTGTCAAGGAGCCTTAACGCTGAAGTTGCTGAGTGCCCCTTAGAGGCAAAACATTTTCCGAAGTTTGTTGCTGCCACAGAATGATATTTAAGATGAGAAATCGGTTGGAGTATACAATCTAATAGAAATGGATTTTGTACCCAATGCTGGCACGTGGGGTTTAAATACCCCAGTGTTCGGCAAATAGAGCCCATGGCTCGGGCGTTGTTGCCAGAACAATGGCAGATGCTAGCCAAACTGCGCATGCGCAGGAGTGTGGCCCTGGTCCCCGTGCATGTGCAGTGCAGAGGGCATGGCGGTGGCCATGATGTGCCCACCGGTAGGTCTCCCATAACTGGGCTGAGGCACGGACACCCTCTGGATGCCACAGCCTCGCCCACTAGCCCTCCTCTGTTGTGCCGGTGCCAGCGCGGATATGCATGCCAGGTAATGATCTGCAGGTCGCAGTGGTTACATGGGTGCAGCGGCATGACAAGTCCCATCATTTCCATGTAGTCCTTTTAGCTAGTCCCACTGGTGTTTTGGTGAGTTGGTAGGGGTGGTTCACTTTCGTCCTGCTATTGATTCTCAGTGGTCAGTCAGTGTGACCCATTCACTGAGGGAAATTTGGTGACATGTGTCTTCATTTCACTGTAAGCACGTCAATACAGATGCACTATTTAGCTGTGCAAGAGTAGACTGTCCCACTCTGTGCTCATTTGAGTTATGTCTGCCGTTACATTAATGCATCACATACTTAGCTATTAGCCAGACATTCTCCATCTTTACTTATAATATATTTCTGGTCCAATCACTGTACCTCTGACTGTGCTTTATTTTGACTGGCTGCTAAAGCTGTCAGCACATAGAAGTGCTTTTGTTAAGCAAGCAATATACAAACAGAATCATGCAAGCATAAACCTCAGAGTTGCTCAATTATA
This sequence comes from Ambystoma mexicanum, assembly GCF_040938575.1. NCBI lineage: Eukaryota > Metazoa > Chordata > Amphibia > Caudata > Ambystomatidae > Ambystoma > Ambystoma mexicanum. The sequence continues at coordinate 91,726,086 of NC_090936.1, forward strand.
TGACCATATAATTGCCATATACAGAGTGCACGATACAGACTGAATTGTCTTTTGGCACACCTATGGCTCCTTCACTAGTGACCAATAGATCTCTCACAGAAATGTCAAAACAAAGATGGACTACAGCAATGTCTGGTGGATGGCTACGTTTCCATGGTGCTTTGGTAGGTTCTGAATACATATTTATCTAACCACATATACATAATACAGTTTGTATTCGTATTTTTATTGAATTTCTACAGCGTTTGATGCCTAAGCGCTGTACAAATGAACCAGCAGTACAAATCATTTGAGCAAACAATCAGAAGCTAACAGAACAATGAGTAAGAAGTTGCTTTTTAGACAAGTCTTAAAAGAAGAAAAGGAAGAAATAGAGCGTAGTGAAAGAAAAAGAGCGTTCCAGTCCTTAGGAGCCCAAAGAACCAAAGAACGGTACAGCGAGGAGGCACAATGGGGCACAAGGAACAGTTAGAAGGAGAGATTCAGAACAAAGTGAATGAGCAATAGAGCAAAAAGGGATTAAAGAAGAAAGATAAGGCGGAGCAAGGCCATAGAGACACTTAAAAACAATACAGAGAAAATTAAAAAGCAAACTATTTTCAAAGGAAAGTCATTGCAAAGACTATAGAGCAGAAGTAATAGAATCAACATCATCAATACTTTATTCAGAATAAAACCATAAAATACATATAAAGACAAGCATGCAAAACATGCCCGATTCATGGAATTATTTGCGTGAAAAATGCAGATTTGCGCGCCTTTCTGCCCGAAAATCCCCATACTTCAAACAGGAATTTTCAGGCAGAAAGGCGCGCAAATCTGTGTTTTTCACGCAAATAATTCCATGAATCAGGCTGAAAACGTTTACTAAAACCATCATACATTCTACAAAATCTGAATGTTTCCAAGCTCATTTCCTAAAATACAAAACAATTTCAGACTAATTTCCCAAAAGAAACAGTAACAGTGTTTAACACAAGGTTCTGAGCTCCTTCCAGCTCGCAGATTTCTTACAGCCCCATTCCCCAAGCATAAAACTGTTGCAAAAAGCAAAGTCTCAAAATTCCCGTTCCTAATATGCAATAGTTCTATTCACGTCTCAGGGTTTCCTTTCTCCAAGTAAGGACTCGGGGTGTCCATTCCCAAGTGTCAAGTAACACAGTTCAAACAACCTTTAGATGAAATGTTCCTAATTAGGACTCAGGTTTCCCTTGCCCAAGTTTCATGTGGCACAGTTCAAAACAAAACAGACAAATATCTTTGTCTGCATAGTTCAGGTAACATTGACTTGAATTTATGTTCAGATAATTTGCAGCTTCCATATACGTTGAAAATTCCACTGCTAATCAAGCTTCAATATTTCTTGTTGGTATAATATTTAAAGTCACCTTAGATTTCAGCATACTGTGGTTTGTTTAATATAATGGTTGGCTTGTAATATTCACTCAACAGTTCAGCATGTAATGGTTTGCTTGTATTTAAAGTGTCGTTTGCCCTCTTTGGGTTTCAAAGGTGCTAATTCTGTAATGGTTACAAAGTTTTACTTCTGTTCGGCATTCAATAATTATATCTCTTGCTTAGGGGTTAATTTTCACTCCATTTATAGTTCAAGAGTTGTTTGTCTCGCTTTCATTAAATGGTTCACAGCTCGGAGACCTTCAAAAATGTGTTTCTTGCGACACGTAACCACTCTGATGCAAGATATTCTCCTTCGTTTGATAATTGACAAAATAATTGTTTGTTTCACTTTAATTGGCTGATTGAACTTTTGAAGACTTTCAAAAACATGTTTCTAGGCACACGCGACCACTCCGACACAAAGTAGTCCTCTTTCTTTGATAATTGACAAATATAGTTGTTTTTTACTTTAAATGAATAGTATGTTGTTGGGAGACCTTTGAAACATGTATTTCTCTCCAAACGCGACCACTCCGATACCAAGTTTTCAGGTCAGAAAATGCTCAATTTTACACGGTAGCACACTGGGTTTCTCAATCCCCAGAAACGCACTGGTCCCATGCCACGCTAGAGGGTTCTCTGCTTCATGCACCGGCCGCCTGCGCCTTCTCCTGTCATTCTCCTTTGCCACTGGGTTAGGCTCCATTTATACACCTGCAGCCCCTTAACAGTGGATGATCAATCAGTCTTACTTGACCACCATTAAGAGGACATGCCTGACCTTCACTGTCCTTGACAGGCATCTTCCTCGTCCCATTACTAGAGTGGCTAAAGAGCATAGTCTTCATTGCTCTTAGTTGTCTCTTTTTTGTCCCAGTACTGTCAATTGTCAATGGTCGAGAAATGAGGGGAGCTGGCTTAAAATAGCCCCTACAGGTTGGGGAAGGGTTGGTCGTTAGTAGAGACAGGGGGATACCATGTCTCGCCCAAGAGCACCCCACTCCCAGTCCCCAATGACCCTCCACCCAGGTGATCCTCCCTCGTTTCTCTGCCTCCAGAGTCGGGATCCAATAATGATGGCCTTACCCTGGCCACCTGCACTGAGGATGCAACGGGTCGAGGAGTGAGAATACCCTCAGGTTTCTCAAAAAGCACATTTTTGAAGTACAATAATGAGCAAAGTCAGTTGCAGAAAGAGGAGTGCAAGATGATGGATCAGGAGAACAAGGAGAGAGAATATGATTCAAGCTCGAAAGAGAGGACACGGATGAGAAGGAAGAAGTAAAGGGAGAGTGAAAGTACTGTTGCTCAGCTGAAAGAAGAAGAAAATCATAAGTAGAATGGAGAGAAGAAAGGGAAGACAGATCAGTTGTTGAACCAGACTTGCGCCAGTGCCGTTTAGCCTGACGGAGTGAACGGCGAGAAGCCTGAAGGGGGGATGACACCCAGGGCAGGGAGGGCCTGCGAGATGGAGTAAATGCAACAGAAGGATAGAGAAAGGAGAAGTGTGAGAAAAATCAGTCAGAGAATGATAAATAAGATTGGAAATATTACGAGTAGAGGAATTATTAGAGTGAGTATACAAGTGAGAAGGCATCATAGAGAAAAATTGAGTAAAAAGGAAATTTGAGGATTCAAGATGGCCGCTTGCCGTGGATAGACGCGCCAGCGGAGCTCACGGACCCTGGCACTGGGGAAAGCCCACCACCCAGTCGTCGAGGCGGCATACGAGGCAGTGAGGCGGGGGTGTGAACACTGATCGCACCCCCTGTAGCACGGAGCGGAGCAGTGGAACATTTCCGAGGGCGGCCGCGACGCAGGTGCGGCAGAGGCGGATCGGAGCCTCGGAGCTTGCGGCGGCCGCTGGAGTCTCGCAGCCCGGCTGCCCACGGAACGCGGGCGCCGGTGGAGGAGGAGCAGAGGCAGAGGCTGGGGAGCACCGCCAGGAGAGGCCTGCGGGGGGGGTGCTGGTCGCTGCGGCATCCAAGTGGAGAGGTGGCCACCATAGAGAGACAGCTCCCATGGACAGCAGTGAAAAAGGGGATGCCCTCCCTGAAGAAGTTTGGAAGGGGCCTCGCGGTCTGCCCCCTGGCCCGACGGCAGTGAGTGTGGCCTGAGACGGGGGAGCGGGCACCGGCAGAGCGGGAGAGGCATTAGGGCGGCTCCATTGGGAGTCGTGAAAGGTATTGTGAAGGCCCCTCGCCTGGCCTGATTGAACTAGCTCCGCGGGGGCCCGGCCTTGGAGGGAGAGGCGTCTGCCCAACGGCGCTGCAGAGCCGGGCGAGGAGCTGGGAGTTTGTCCCCCGCGGCGGCGGAGGTGGACGTGCAGGGGAGCAGCGGGCCCGGTCGAGCTGGATTTGCAGGGGTCCACCCCTAACGGAGGCGGCGACCACCCAAAGGCTTGGAGGAGCGATACAAGGCCTAATAAGAGAGATTGCGGAAGCGCGGGTCCGGAGCACAGCGTAGGACTCCAGTCAGTGGCGTGACTTAGCTGGGCGGTGCAGGGGACCAGCATAACCCCCCAGACCCAAGTGGCACTTCTGAGCCCCTATCCGAGGAAAGGCAGGTGTGAACGATCAATCCCCTCAGAGAGGTGCCTATACGGCTGCTGGAACAGTGCACATTACTGGGCAGATATAGGATATGGACTGCTGAGCAATAACCTGAGCGATCAGAGACAAGGATCACCGAAGAAAGTTCAGTTGGGAAAAGGGTTTTGGAGACCCCCTGGGCAGGGACATGGCTACGAAAGTGAAGGGGAAGAGTGGGAAAATGTTATCGACCCCAGGGGAGGCCCCGGGTACCCTTCCTAATATTTGGCCGATCCAAGAAGCGAGGGAAACATCTAAGACCGCAAAGGGGGACCTGGAGAGAAGTGTTCCACCCTTGGACGGGGAGAGCACGGCCGCGGTGTCACGACAAGATCTCAGGGGGGAGATGCACGCCCTGCAGACCAGCTTAGCAAAGACGTTCCAGGACCAATTCCAGATTCTCCGAGCAGACCTCAACTCGGCCCTAGGTGAAATTAAACAGGAGTTGCGACAGCAAGGCGAGCGGGCGGATCTGTTGGAGAGGGGCCTGCAAGAATTGGACGAAGAGGTGACGGCTAACAGCGAGGCAATCGAAAGACTTGACACGGCTACACATAATCTGGAAATTCAAATGGAGGACATGTAAAACAGATCCCGTCGAATTAACATAAGGGTCAAAATGCTGCCGGAAACCATCCAGGACAAGGACTTAAAAGGGGTGACACAATTTATCTTTGCAGGGATTCTGGGAATCTCACCCCCGGAAAGCATTGAGCTCGATCGAGTCCACAGAGTGGGCCGGGGAGGTACGGGAGCGCAGTCCAGGCCTAGGGATGCTCTGGCGGCGTTCACCAGGTATGCTCAAAAGGAGGAAGTCCTCCGGGAGGCGAGGAGACAGGAGCCTATCATGTAACACGAGCACCACATAGCGTTGTTTCAGGATTTGGCAAGCAGCACTCTAACAAAGAGGTGCCAGATGGCCCCGGTCCTGAAGGTTCCAAATGCGAGAGGGGTCAAATACAAGTGGACCTTCCCGTTCAGATTGTTGTTTGAGTGGGAGGGATCTCAGAGGCGCATAACTACAGGAGGGAGCGAGTATTTTACGCCTGGACCTGGACGACGCCGCCCCCACAAAATCTAGGAAGGAGACCGCAACAGCTGGGATGAAGTCAAGGCAATGGGCCTGGACAACGGTGGGGGAGAAAAGGAGGAAAATGAAGCTGAACGCAAAAAGCATTACAGATAGCAACAAGGATGGATCTGGAGTGATGGAAGGGGATGCACAAGAGGAAACCTCAACTAAGTAGTAACGCTATATGGGTGGTGGGCCACTAAAAGGGACAATTGGCAGGGAGGTGAGCATCCTTCTATGAATCGGTAAGGATGGGTATATCCGAGAAGTGGGGGGAGAGGGAGGCGGGAAGGGCACAACCTTCTGGGGGTGGGGGAGGGATAGGGGCATGGGGGAGGGAGGGCAGCAGAAGCTTCACGCAAGAGCCAGGGTATGGAAGGCGGGGACTTATCCGGCCTCAGGAGAGGAAGGGAGGGATCAAGGGGGATACTTGAACCGACCTGTCGATGGGGCACCCAAACATGAGGAGGTCCCGGGGGGAGGTCAGGTGCCGTAGCATTGAAGATATATTAACCCTCTCTAAAGTGGCTAATGCATAATGTGAGGGGTTTGAACACACCCCTCAAGAGGAAAAAATTAGAGCAATTTACGAGGAGAGAGAATCCAGACATTTTGGGATTGCAAGAGACGCACCTCCGGTCCAAAGACCAGGGGCGCCTCAAGTTGAGGGGGTATGATCTGATACTGCAAGCATCGGGGGGGAGTAGATCAGCGGGAGTGGCCTTGGCTATCAAAAACTCAGTGGGAAATTGTTAGGGACAAAGAAGGCATGTACATAATAGTCCTCGGGGTACGTCAGAACAACCCATACACTTTGGCAGTAGTGTACGTGCCAAACGCAGGACAGGAGCAATTCCTGTCACACATATTGGGGATTCTGGAGGAAAAGGCACAGGGACCAATCATCCTGTTAGGCGATCTTAACATAGCATGGGAGAAGGAACGGGATAGGTCGGGGCGCCCGGTGGGAGGTGGAGGGGCAGTGATGTCGACAGAACTAAAGGACAGAATACGGGGTGCAGGGTTGAGAGATGTGTGGCGTGAGGTCAGGGGAAGGGAAGAAGGGTACACTTTCCTGTCAGGGGTCCATGGATCCCAATCTAGGATAGACTATATCTGGATGACTTCGAGTCTGGTGGGTCGGGTTCGGGAGGTGGCAATGGGTTCCATAGATATAGCAGATCACAAAGTGGTGTCAATGAAAATGGACCTGGGTCATAGGGAAAGAGGGGTGTGGACCTGGAGGTACCCAGGACACCTTCTTAGGGACCCGATAATTAGGCAGGATATAGAAGATAAAATCAAGGACTTCTTTGCCGTCAACCGAAGGGGAGACACGAAGGAAGAGATAAGATGGGATGCCTTTAAGGCCACGCTAAGGGGGGAATTGATAGCAGCAGCGTCTCATAGGGCGAAGGAATTGAAGGAGCTGGAAAACCGGCTCGAGGAGGATGTCGAAAGGACACGGCGCAAGGCGGGGGTGACCCCAACGAGAGCATCCATGAGGGAGTACCGTGGGGCGTTAGGGCAGTTGGAAATCCTCTGGACTAAAAAAGCCGAGGGGGCTCTCTTAAGGGTCCGACAACAATTTTACGCCAAGGCGAATAAAGCAGATGCTCTCCTTGCCCGCTTACTAAGAGGAGCGAAATCCAGAAATGCGATCACTGCCCTACAGACAGGGTCGGGGGAAAGGGTAACGGAATCAGGGGAAGTTCAGGAGTTGTTAGTCACCTTTTATGAGTCTTTATATGCGTCACAGGGCCCCCGGGATTGCTTGCAGTCAGCATTTCTAGATAAGATAGAGTTGGAAAGGATTGGGAAGGGAGAGTCGGATCAATTTTCTGGGGGATTAAGGAGGAGGAAGTAGCGAAAGTGATCAGAGGGCTTCCTCTGAATAAGGCTCCAGGTCCCGACGGTTATACTGCAGCTTTTTACAAAACCTTTGCTGCAGTATTGATCCCACATTTGACTCTCCTTTTTAATGTATTCCGGATGAGGGGGAAAATATCCCCGTCTATGGAAGAGGCTAGACTGACCCTTGTATTGAAACCTAATAAGAACCCTGAGAAGCGATTCTCCTATAGACCAATAGCGTTGATTAACATTGACGCCAAGATCTTTACAAAAGTCCTGGCGAATAGGTTGGAGGGCCTTCTCCCGGACCTAATTCACCCGAACCAAGCAGGGTTCATAAGGGGCCAACAAACGGCGGACAATATCAGGAGGGTGGCCCACCTGGTGGAGAAGACTCATAGAACGGGCACTCTAGCGGTCCTTTTATCACTGGACGCAGAAAAGGCGTTTGACCGCGTGGAGTGGTCGTTTCTGTTCAAGGTGATGCGGAAGATGGGCATCGAGGGGAACTTCCTGCGAATGGTACAGGCCAATTACCAAACGCCAACTATGAGAATAGCGGTGAATGGAACCATGACGAGAGCCTTCAGGGTGAGTAGGGGTACTAAACAGGGTTGCCCCCTGTCCCCCATGCTATTCGCAATTTATCTTGAGCCGTTATTACAAGCGATCAGGGAGACGGAGGGGATAAAAGGTATCCACTTTGGGGAAGTGGAACAAAAAGTGGCTGCTTTTGTCGATGACATGTTACTAGCCTTAACGACACCATTGGAATCGATTCGGCTAAGCAGGAAGCTACTGGAAGAATTTGGGGAAGTCTCTGGCCTTAAGATTAATTTTGATAAATCAGAACTCCTGAATTTGACTCTAGGAGCGGAAGATAGGGAACTGTTAAGGAAAGCTACCCCTTTCATTTGGAGCCCGGGGGAATTAAATACCTAGGGGTGAAAATCACACCGACCCTGGGAGGCTGGTAACGAGCTAACTACCCACCGTTATTGAAGGACATTAAACGGGACCTACGTAAGTGGAGGGGCCTCCGGATCTCGTGGCTAGGTAGATTAGCCGCAGTTAAAATGGTGATCCTCCCGCGATTGTTATATTTCTACCAAGCTATACCCCAGGCCATCCCGGGGGGCTTCTTTCGGGAGTTGAGGTCTGTGACAGGTGATTTCCTGTGGGAAGGGAAAAAAGCACGAATCAGTAGACATCTGTTATCGGCCCCGAGGTGGGAGGGTGGCCTGGCGCTACCGAATTTTCAACAGTACTACGAAGCAACGAAATTACGGGTAATTAGGGACTGGCTCCGAGAGGGAGAGGCCTCACAGGATAAGCAATGGGTGGCAATGGATAGAGCAGTGGAGCATCGATATTTGGCGGAAATTTTATGGATCCCAAAGCAGCTTAGGCCCAAGCATGTATATGAGAGCTCTATTACGAAACTGATAGAGAACTGGGATAAACTGGTGAGGAGTAAGGGAATCACAACCTTTCCCTCCCCCTTTACGCCCTTGTTTCATAATGGCGACTTCACCCCGGGGATGGAGGGAGGGGCATTTAGGCGATGGCAGGAGGGGGGGTGTAAGAGGTTGGGCGATATGTTTCAGGATGGGAGGATTCTTTCTTTTGAGGAATGTAAGAGGGAGTATGGGGTAAAGGAGGAAGAAAGACTCAGATACGCACAACTGCGCCACTGGGTCCTCCACCCTGTGAATAAAGGGGCTGCAACAAGGGGGAAAACAAGATTTGAGAGATTCCTTCTGTCCAACCACGGCTCCAAGGGTCTAATATCTAATCTCTATAGGATCTTGGATGAAGCTAATGTTAGAAGTCCCTGGGCGTACATGGGAAGGTGGGAACGGATTTTGGGAAGGGGGATTGAGCGAGAAGAGTGGGAAAGATTATGGAGAAAGATTCCCAGGTTGGTTAAAGCATCCCAGCTACAGGAGATGTGGTATAAAATCCTATTTGGGTGGGAGATTTACCCTGCTGCCTCTGGGAACTGTTGGCGAGATTGTGAGATGGAGGGCACGATGCAGCATATTTGGTGGACATGTCCAAAAATAAGGCCCTTCTGGCTGGAGGTTCAGAGGGCTCAGGAGCAGGCCTTCGGGCCGGGAGGTAGCAGATCTCCTAAGGAGGTCCTTATGGGGGTTGGGCGGCTCAGCAGCGTGGTGGAACCTAAATCCATTGGGAAAGCAAGGGCGATTCTTACAATCGCAGCCATGACGGTAATAGCACAGAGATGGAAGAGTAAGGCGGTCCCCCTACTGCAGGACTTGCTGCGCAAACTCTGGGAAATCGTCGCACTCGAATGGGCAACGTATGGGAAGGATAACAATATACAGTCCTTCGCAGGGGACTGGGAGGAAACTTTGGCTTTTCTTAAAGACGATTTTCTGATTGGTGGCGCCCTCAGCGCTTGCGACTATTGGACTTGTGCTAAGTGTTGGCAATGACCCATGAAGGTAATGGATCATGGAGAAGGAGGAGCCATCCCGGGGGAAGTGGGAGGGGGGATCGTTGGGGGGTTCTGTTCTGTTGGGTATTTCAGCGCAACCTTGAAGGGACTGGATCATGAGGCCAATGGGATACGAATAGACTACTGCTGCCTTTGGGGGGAGGGAGGGTGGGGAGGGGTTGGGGAATGTTTTTTTTTTTTTAAATATATTTTTATTTTATTTTTTAAGGTCAAACAAACACACTACAACCGTTTCAAAACATGGAAAGCATCATATTTCAACACATTTTCAAACTCCCCAACTCCACCCTCCCCCTTTAAACTAGAGCCAGTTCACACATATCATTTACGGGAACATCACTGGGTGGCACACTACCTAGACTGCCATCAACCGGGTCCTCTGTTTCGTTGTCACCCTGGTGAGGGTTTGCCAACAAGGCCACCAATTGCCGCCAGGCCAACAAGGGCCCTACCTCTTCTTCGCCCCCCCTGGTGACCGCTTCAAACCAGACTACGGATTCAGCTTCCGCCCATCTCAAGAGGTCTGTCCACCACAACTCCACCCTGGGTCTATGGGCCGCCTTCCAGCCCATGGCGATCCTACGTTTGGCCAAGACATAGGCCAGGTCCTTCATCTTGCTTATCTGTTTCAAATGCCGGGGTCTAGGGAATAGTCCAAGCAAGCATGACCAGGCCGATTCCACATCCAGCACTACCCCCCCCGCCAGCCAGTTTCGTCTTGACCTCATTCCAAAATCTATGCACCTCCGGGCAAGCCCAAAACATGTGTAGCAGTCCCGCGTTCACCTCCCCACACCTGGGGCATTGCTGTATAGCTGATCCCCCAAACGTTGCAATCTTCCCGGGGGTTAAATAAGCCCTGTGGGTAACATACAACTGAAGCTGTTGGAATCTCGCGTTACGGGACACCTTTTTATGGTACCTATGGGCCCGTTCCCACTGCCCATCCGTCATGGGCCCTCCCACCTCCTCCTCCCAATCATGTCTCAATTGGAGCAACTCCTTTTTCTGCCCTAGCCCGCAGGAGCTCATATATCCTCGATATTTCGTGCCCGCCCTCCGATACATCGTACATGGTTTCCAGGGAGGCATCTGGATCCTCCGCGAGCACCGTCTCCGGCCATCTTTCTCTAGTCTTTTTCACCAGCCTAGTGTAGGTTATATATTGGCCACCATGTACTCCCGTCTCTTCCTGCAGCCGCTGAAAGTCCACCGCCTCCCCTTCCTGCCATATGTCCCCGAGGGTGGCTAGGCCTACCTGTTCCCAGTATCTGCGGACCGATTCAAGTAGTTGGGAGTCGCTCCCACACAGAGCCGCCAAAGGGGCCTGCTGGGAGTATGGTTCCGAGTCCCCCCCCAATCTTCCATGTCCTGTGCCAGATCTCCCAGCCCAACCTCAGTAACCGCCCCTTGCCCACCAGTTTATCTCTGCCCAACCACACCACTTCCATCAGAAAGTATGGGGCTGTATCTTCGCGCAGGAGCCTGGCTTCCGCCGAATCTTCAGTCGAGAGCCACCTGGCCACGTACTGCAGCTGCCCCGCCAGGTAATAGAGTTCGAAGTTAGGCAGGCCTATCCCCCCCCCTGTCGCACGGGTTCTGGAGCTTCCACAGAGCCACCCTATTCCTAGAGCTGCCCCACACAAAACCCCTACACACGCTGTGAAGTTTCGCTAATAGGCTTCTGGGTATCAGAAATGGGACGTTTGTAAAAAAGCGCAAGAGTCTAGGCAGGACCACCATCTTGAGCAAGGCCGCCCTCCCCATCATGGTCAGGGGCAGTATGGACCAAAATACCATACTGTTCCTAATCCCCTCTATCACCTTTTCCGTGTTGTGCTTGTGTTCTGTCTCGATCTTGTGGTAAATGTTTATTCCCAGATACCTAAATGTTACGGGCTGCCATGGTATTGGCAGAACAGGCAGCCTCTGCACCGGAACATTCCTATATCTACCCAAAGGGAACAGGCTGGACTTTCCAGGGTTCACCGATATACCAGAGAGGATGGCGCACCATTCTATCACCTCTAGGACGTACTGTAGGTTTTCTTCTGGATAGCGTAAATAAAGGAGCATATCATCCGCATATAATGATATAAATGCTCTCCACTGGCCGTGTTTATGCCCACCTCCCCATATTGTTGACGCAGGCATATTGCCAGCGGCTCCAATGCCAGTATATATAGCATCGGTGACCAGGGACATCCCTGTCTGGTCCCCCTGCCCAGTTGCCAAGAATCTGAGACCGTGGACCCTGTCTTGACCCTCGCCATCGGGGTGCTGTAAAACAACTGTGCCCATCTGAGGTATCCGGGTCCCACTCCATACCCCTTCAGGACCGCTTTCAGCCAGGGCCATCGTACCGAGTCGAAGGCCTTGACCGCGTCTAACGACACTATGGCCAGCTCGCCCGTGTCCTCCTCAGTTTGGTCCATGACATGGTGTAGCCTCCGGTGGTTGTCGGTGATGTTCCTGCCCGGAACATATCCCGTCTGATCTGGGTGTATCAGTTTCTTAATCACCCTTTTCAGTCTATTAGCCAGCACCGCTGTGAGAATTTTGCTGTCCTGGTTGAGTACAGACAACGGTTTGTAAGACCTGCACTCCACGGACGGCTTGCCTGGTTTCAAGAGTGGGATGATTACGGCCTCACGGAGAGACAACGGGAGTTCTCCCTTCTCATAGGCCTCGTTGAAAGTGGCAAGCAGTGGCTGGAGCAACTCTTGCTGATATGTTTTGTAGAACTCGCTGGGCAGCCCATCCGAACCCGGCGCCTTGCAAGTGGGCAAGTTACGAATCACTACCTCCAGCTCATCCGAGGTGACGGGTGCGTCCAACTCAGAGCGTTCTAGATCATCTAAGGTGGGCAGCTCAATGTCCCCCAATGTGTCTAGTATGTCTTGACCCATATCCTCCCCCGTGTCCTCATACAAGTGTCTGTAAAACTTAAGGAATTCCTCATTTACCTCTTTCTGGGTGCTGCATATGCTACCTCCTTCGCCCTGAATCTCACTAATCACCGAGCGGGGGGTCTCACTCTTGTACAGCCAAGCCAGCAATCTGCCCGGCTTATCGCCCCCTGCGTGTATCCGCTTCGTATATTTCCTGTAGCTGAGTCTGCACAGTCTATCCCAGAGTGCACTACAGGACAACTGTAGCTCCTCTACTTTGGTTCTGTTATCATGAGCGGTGCTCACGCAACGCGTGAGCTCCTCTAGCTCTCTTTCCGCCTCCCGGAAGGGAGCTCCCCTGTAGCCCTTTAACTTGGGAAATAGCTACCCCACGCACCACCACCTTAAACGCTTCCCACAGTGTGCCCACAGAGCTTACGCTTCCCGTGTTTTTATCAAAATATTCTTCAATGGCGTCCCTCCCAAAACCCCTCATCCTGCAGAGCCTCGGTCCTAAGTCTCCATGTAGGGATCTGCGGGCATGGGGGCGGGTGTCTCCAGTCTACCACCAAAGGCGAGTGGTCCGACAGCACTCAGGCCTTGTATTCTGCTCCTTCTATTTCTCTCACTATCCCGGCTGTTACAAACATGTAGTCTAACCTTGTGTACAAATCATGTGGCGCTGTGTAGTGTGAGTACTGTCTATCCGTGGGATGCAGCCTCCTCCACGCATCCTCTAGGCCTAGGTCTTTCAGTAGGGTACTCAGCGCTTTAGCCGCCGGTGCCATTTTTCCTGCCCTATCCTTGGACCTATCCATACTGGGGTCTACGGTACAGTTAAAGTCCCCCCCACACTACCGTACCCCCCGCCAGGGGGCCAAGTTTACCGTAGAGGGTCCTAAAGTAAGCCGCTGTATCGTTATTGAGGGCATACAAATGTATGATGTGTATTTCTCTGTTTTCCAAGAGACCCGTTACCACCACCATTCTACCCTCTGGGTCCACCGTAGAATCAAGCACTCGAAACGGCACGTGGGGCGCCACCCAAGTGACGACCCCTCTGGCATACGCTGAGTACGCCGCCCCCACAACAGTGCCCTTCCATTTCCTCCCGACCACCTCCAGCCTTTCCCTAGTGAGGTGGGTCTCTTGCAGCAGGGCTATGTCTACGCGCATCCTCTTTAAATACATCATCACTTTGTTGCGTTTAAGGTAGCTGTTGAGGCCCCGTACATTCCAGGTCACAATTCTGAGATTACCCGATGCCATCTAGTCGGTCTATCTCCGTCCCATCCCTCCCCATAATGTTCCCCATGTAGGGTCGTTTCCTGGCTCCTTCCCTTCTATTAACGAACCATGCCCCCCTCCCCCTTCTCCAACCTCACACCACTGCACACAACCCCCCCCCACCAACCCCCAACAATAGCCCAGCTCCATCCCTGGATCTCAGGCCTATCCACGTCTGGACCCGTCTCGTGACCAAGAACAAGGACCCCGCGGGGTGTCACCAATCTAACAGTGACCTAACTAAGTATACTACTATCGGGTGCAGAGGTTGCTCCCCAGGAGATCCCAGTCATCTATTTAGGAGAAGTGAATTCAACGGGACCCATCGGCAGATGCCGTGACTTCCCCCACACAAGCACAATATCAAACTATATTCTAGTCCCAATGTCATAGCTATGGCCTCACGGGTGCCTCTGCTCTTGCTACTTATCTCCATCCGCTTCTGTCTGTGCATCCGATTCCTGTGGTCGACCTTGCATATCCAGCCATTCCATCGCATCGTTCGGCGTCTCAAAGAAGAGGGATCTGTTCTTATGGATCACCTTTAACCTAGCGGGGTAAAGCAACACGTAGCGGTGGCCTGCCTCTCTGAGCCTCCTCTTCACCGTTCCAAAGTTCATTCGACTCCGTTGTACAAGCAGTGTGTAATCCGGATATGCTGTTATATTCGCTGACCCCCTTTCTATCGTGCCCCCTTTCTGGAAAAATTTGAGAATCTTCTCGCGGTCACGATAGTTCAAGATCTTTGCAATCAATGGCCGCGGGGGTCTCCTGGGGCCGGTCTCCTGGTCAGGGCCATGTGCGCCCTTTCGACCGCGAAGCCCTGGGTCAGCTCTCCGCCTGTAATCTCCTGCAAAAGCATGGTTTCAACAAAATCCGTGGGGTTCGATCCTTCCATTCCCTCCGGTACCCCCACTATGCGAATGTTGTTGCGCCTGGCGCGCCCCTCCGCCTGCTCTGCTCTGTCCTCCAAATTGCCCACTCGCTGCACGAGGGCATGAAGTTCCTTGGCGTGTGTATTGCACGCCTCCACGGTCGGGGCCAACTCCTGCTCCAGTTCCCCAGTGCGCTCCGCGATCGTTCGCACATCCTGGCGCAACAGGTTCACTTCTTCTCGGACCGCTCCTATCTTGAGGTTTAGGCCCTCTTGCAACTCTTTCATGGCCAGGCCCAGCTTCTTCTCCCAGGCCACCTTCAGGTCAGTAATTGCTGCCAGCACCTCCTGGATGGTGCCCGGTGGGTCCGTCGCCGCCGCAGGAGTTTCTTTGCTCTTGCCCCCTTCCGCGCCCGAGGGCGACCTAGCATAGGTCTCCATCGTAGGCTGCTTGATCCGGGGTCGCACCACCTTGGAAGACATCCTGTTGCGTCGATTGGGCCCACGCGCCCAGCTGTATCCTCGCGGGTTCACTCTGCTAGTCCGCCACAACCCATGGCCTCTGCAGTAGGGGCTCGCCCTTATGTTCTTGCTTTGAGCCCGAGGCGCATGCGACCCGTCTATCTGGTTGGGCTCGCCCACGTTCCGACCAACCTTGTCTTCCTCAGCTCGTCGGACCTTTTATGGCCCTTTGTCCACAGGCGGCCATCTTGGGTGCTCCCCTTACTTTGCGCGACCGCCAACTTCTTCGGGGTCTAGTTCCGTGAATATGCAGTCTCGCCGTTGGGAAGGGCACGCACCGTATGCCCCCCACTTTCATACGCCTTTAGATGCACCGTGGGCTCGAAAGGCCGCCAAAAACCATCACTTTTTTCCCAGGATCAGGATCGGATCATCGGGAGCTCCTCCAAGGAACGTCCGCTCACGTAGCCATCAAGCCACGCCCCCGGGGTTGGGGAATGTTTTTCTGTTTTTTTTGCGTTGAAAACTCAATAAAAAGAAGTTTGAAAAAAAAAAGGAAATTTGAAAAAACTGAAAAAGAGTGATTATGACTATGCCAGTAGTTGTACAAAGAACAAGAGTCCCTAAAAGCAACGGGGGAAGGGCGTATGCAGAGGCGTAGGTCTAGATGATCTGGCAGCACAGGCTGACATCTGGAGAAAAAGAAAGAATAGAAAAGAACCAAAGCAGGTAGGAAAAGCATAGCGATAATAAAAATGCTACCAGCTGTGGACAGGGGCTGACAGTGCAGACATGGCCAGCACTTTGCCTGGGGCTTTGCGGGAATGGTGGGTCAGTGGGGGGCATGGCTAACAGCAACAGGGCAGATGGTCCTCGAAGTCCACAGAAGCTGTGCCGCACAGCAGTAGTGATATTATTGGCAGCACAGTTCTTCACGCTGCTGGAGGGAGACAGACAGCACTCCCAGACAGGAGCCCATTCATGCAGGTCTCCAGGCCACACCACAGTCTGTGGCTGACAGTGCAGACTTGGCCAGGACTTCACCTGGGGCTCTGCCCGGGCTAGATGTTTTCACTCCCGGGGATGGTGGGTGGGTCAGTGGGGGGGGCGTGGCCAACATAAACAGAGCAGATGGTCCTGTAAGTACACAGAAGTTGGACCGCGCCACCACTGCAAAAATATTGGCAGCACAGTTCTTCACGCTGCCTGAGGGGAAACAAACAGCACTCCCAGATAGGAGACAGGAGCCAAAGCATGCAGGACACACCACGGTCTGTGACTGACAGTGCAGACTTGGCCATGTCTTGTTTAATTTGGGGAGGGATAGCAGAAAATACCCTCAAAGAACCTGTGAGAAATGCAGAGTAAGAAGTGAAGAGCTTGAGTACGATCGAACTTGCAGAAATCTGCAAAATCGATTAAAGATATTTGAGACTGTCAGAGAACAACAGTGAGCGAATCATGAGAATTGATCAGCCATGAAATGATGGAGATTAATCTAATTTACCAGACACCATAAAGGAGAGTGAGAATATTGAGGAATGTGGCTCACATGAAAATGTGGATAACCATACAGAAGAAGTATCTGTTAGCACTTTGATATGCCAGATCCTGCTTTGCAGATAGCACATTATTGCTGATACTGATTGTAGACTTTGGAATTGGCTGAGTTAAATCAAGGTTATGGCGTGCTCAGTAAATAAACAAAAGCAACAATTCCCAGCATCACACTGTCAAGGAGTGCACACGAGTGGTGAAACATTAATGCAGAGACATTGGCTTTCATTCCAAATGTATTGATAAAGTATTCCGCTTTGGCTGTAAAATCTTCGATAAAAATGAACAAACAATGCTGGCAAGTTCTTGTTACAATTGTTGGCATAACATTCATGATGCTCTAAAGAATTATGAAATGTCACAAGTTTATTTTGTAGCTTACTTAAAATAGACGGACCCAGACAGAATAAAGAGAGGCAGTGCCTGATAATTTACTTAAGCATTTCTATTGCTTATCGATGCTGCATTTTTGTCTTCTGACGCCCACATCAAGTAATCTGTGAGGCGTACAACACTATCTGCTACAGCAGCACATGGTTCATGCCTGAAGCTGCGTGCCTACCGTCATCGGATATTCAAACCCACCATATTCATTCAAAGATGGCCGGCGCCATCAACAAGCCGTTGTAGAGGCTTTTTCTTCCGGCGTAGTCCCCAGCCCTGATTGGCTGACCCGCGTTATATTGGCCACTTGTCGTGACTGTCAGGCGGAAGCTGTGCCAACTACTAAGGGCCGCGACCAAGGGCCTGTCTGTCCTCGGTTTCCTTCATTCTGCTGCCTCCATCGTGGAAGAGGGCTGGAGCCCTCACCCTCCCTGCAGCAGCCCATCGGAGAGAGAAGGAAATCCTCACATCAACCCCCACCAAGATGGCAGCATGAGCGGCAGTCCCCGGTAATTTACTGAAGCATTTCTATTGCTGATCGATGCTGCATTTTTGTCTTCTGATGCCCGTATCAAGAAATCTGCGGCGTACACCACTATCTTCTACAGCAGCAAATGGTTCATGCCTGAAGCTTTGTGCCAACGTTGTCGGATATTGAAACCGACCATATTCTTTCAAAGATGGCCGACGCCATTAACAAGCCATTGTAGAGGCTTTTTCTTCCGGCGCAGTCCCCAGCCCTGATTGGTTGACCTGCGTTATATTGGCCACTTGCCATGACCATCAGGCGGAAGCCGTGCCAACTACTAAGGGCCGAGATCAAGGGCCTGTCTGTCCTCGGCTTCCTTCATTTTGCTGCCTCCATCGTGGAAGAGGGCTGAAGCCCTCTTCCTCCCTGCAGCAGCTCATCGGAGAGAGAAGGAAATCCTCACATGAACCCACACCAAGATGCCAGCATGAGAGGCAGTGCCCGGTAATTTACTGAAGCATTTCTATTGCTGATCGACGCTGCATTTTTGTCTTTCGACGCCCGCATCAAAAAATCTGTGCGGCTTACGACACTATCTGCTACAGCAGCACATGGTTCATGCCTGAACCTGCGTGCCTACTGTCGTAGGATATTCAAACCAACCATATTGTTTCAAAAATGGCCAGTGCCATCAACAAGCCGTTGTAGAGGCTTTTTCTTTCGGCGCAGTCCCCAGCCCTGATTGGCTGACCCGCGTTATATTGCCCACTTGCTGTGACCGTCAGGCGGAAGACGTGCCAACTACTAAGGGCTGCGACCAAGGGCCTGCCTGTGCCTGTCTGTGTCGGGACTTTCTCAAAACCGTGAGTACCAAATGACCTACAATCTTTCCCCTGATCAACTTGCTCACTTCTCCTACATATGAGATCGAATCAACCCATTACGCTTCACGGTCATATCCACATGACCGGATCGCCCCTCGTCCTCAAGACTATCCTACCAACTCTGAATGCCACGCACCAATAACATTCTCTCACAATCCCCTTCAAGGGAACGGTATGTTTTAAGCACTGAGTGATACAACCCCTCGCACTCCCATTCATGATCTGCATACCAACCCAATCACAATACGCTGGTCACACTTTCCTGCAACCATAGCGACTACTCCGCACTGAGCACAGCATTACACAAATCCATACGACGTCAGCCTAAACTGTCATTATAATTGTCACCGCCATTATTGTAACCTGGTATATAACCTTAGCCAGCTACGTCCTGTATTCACTCTGCCAAACCGTGATACTTACTCCCTGTATACCCTTTGTGACTATGTATTAATGTCATTGATTGAACTATACTATATATCGCATACGCCGTAGCCCGCTGTGCTTTTTCCCTTTGCTACTCTGCACTGTGTTGCCCACTGTGCTCCTGCGTTCATGTGCTAATGCCCATTGTTGAACTCTACTGTATATCCCGTATGGCGTAGTGACTTGTCCTTTGCTACTCTGCATTGTGTTGCGCTGCCCTCTGTGCTTTACGATCATGTATCGATGACCATTGCTGAACTTCACTGTTTACCGCGTACAGTGTAGCCCGCAACACTTTTGCCCTTTGCTACTCTGCACTGTGTTGCCCACTGTGCTTAGCGATCATGCATGAAGGACTGTCGAACCACACTGTATTTCGCATACGGCCCACCGTGCCTTTACCCACAGTGAAAGCATACTGTGTACACCATTGTGCTCTTGTATTATTGCCCACGGCCATACCGTTTTGCTTAGACCGTGCATTTAACCGACCTGTATTTTTGCATCTTGTTCTACATCACACTGCCAATCAATGTTGCCTACACATTGGGCAGCCCACTGTTCTACTGTGCTGCTGCCCTTAACTGATCTGGCACATTTTGACTGTGACCACTATCAGTTCGGCCTATAGTAACTTAGCCCATTGTGATCACTGTCGATCTAGCCTACAGTGATTTATATTGATTCTGCCCAGCATGCTCTCTTTTGACCCAGCCTACTGTATCCGCCACTGATCATTCAGCCCACTCTGCCCACCTTCGACCATGTCCTTTATGCTCACCCTTGAAATAGCCTTCTGTGACCACTACTGATCCCACCAACTGTGTTCACTATTGAAGTTTCTACTGCCACAAAGCTTTAGTCTTTCTGCCGCTCCCCTTGCTTTTCTCAGACTCCCATTCCCAGATTCCACAGAGTCACACTTGCCATGGCCTCCCTCCTGCCATTATTCCACACCATTACCCTGACTAATTTCCTACCACCTCTACAAGCCAATAATAAAAGCATCCTAACCGATGATTCCCCCACAAGGATTACAGCCAGCCCCCAGCTCAGCCCTCTCGAATGGATACGTTTCGCAACACCTCCCACACCACTTATCCCTTGCCCTGTCCACATTATAAACATGAGACTAGGCTCCCGATTCCCTAACCACAAAGACACTCTAAGGCTGAGCAGTCAACTCACCCTGCCCATACCCAATAAACATAACCCATCTATCCGCTCAGCAGCAGCGCCTAAACTTCCTCAACCACCCAACCCCTGGACTGCCATTTTTAAAAAAGAAAAAAAATATTTTTTTATTTGTGTATAGCCAATTTAGGCTTTTACAAAGAAAGTACACGCAGGCAAAAGTCTTGATCTAAGAAAATGAGTAAAAGTGGTGAGGGGCAGTAATCGTTTCATTATGTTTACTTGTGTTTTCATTACTGGATAAGGTCCTTGTTGATCAAGTTCAGTTTGCTCAAAGCATACTCCAGGATCTTAGTCACAGCAATGGTCCATCTGTTTTTTTTCCCCGGAGATGAGTCGGGACCACCAGGATTCTTTTTCTCGAAGATCAGTGTCCGAAAAGAGTGGAAGCAAGTAGAGCTTTCGGGCCCCAAGGGTGGCAGGCCAGGACATCATCAGATGTTTTATAGATTCCACATCGTTGCTACCAGGGCAGAGCCTACATTCATTTGAGTTCGATTGTGAACGTATGTTCAGTATTTCCCTGGTCTGAATAAGATTTAACCTTGCCCTCATAAAGGTTCCTCTAAGTGCTTTTTTGGGGAAAATCTTGATATATGTCATGGTTTCTTTTCTTTTTAGTGCGACCAGTAGGAGGTGGGTCAGCAGTTTGTTCTTGGCTACGTGGTCTAAAGTAGTGATCCAGTCCAATTTCTCCATTTTGTTTTTTATTTTTTGAGGGTTTGTGATCAGATCCTCTTCGGTGCAGACGATGGTAGTTAGCAAAGTTTTTATTCTTTCCATCCAAGAGTTAAGCTAGCTGCAAGTGCCTTCAGCGGCCTCTTCTGCGATCATTTGGTAAACTCGTGGGCTTTCGGCCATCAAGATCTTTCTGTAAAGTTGCATGCCGCTGTGCTCAACCATCGCTGACAGTGAGACTAACCCAAGTTCTCGCCGAATTGCTGCAATTTGTGTAGATTTTGGAAGATTCAAAACTGACCACCAAAAGAAACCTTCCACTTTTGGCCATGTCGTCCAGGGTATACCGAAACAGGCCTCCATCCCGTAAACAACTGAAGGGACCGCCTTAGATTTATAGAAATTAACAGCCGGCATCAATGAGAACCTTCCGTACTGCCTGTCGATCGCTCTGGTTTGGGCGGCAAGGTTTCTAATTTTGGACCAAAGTACTTGCTCCATCCGTGCGTCGAGTTTGGAGGAGTCAATTGTTATGCCCAAGTATTTGAAATGGGTGACTAACTCGAGCTTTGTTTCTTCTAGAAACCAACTTGGCTTTATGGTTTTCCTTTGCGCTTTTTCAAGGATCAAGATTTTGGTCTTACTTAAGTTGATTTCTAGATTATTGTGAGTTGTACATGCCATCAAGTTATCCAGTTGCCTTTGGAGCCCGATCAGCGTTTGATCCAAAAGCGTCACGTCATCGGCGTACAGTAGACGAGACATTGGTGTTTTTCTGATTTTTGGTGGGAAAATGCAGACTTTCTCTGCAGACTCCTTGTAGTCGCCAATGAAAGCTATGAACAAGGCCGGGGCCAAAGGACAGCCTTGTTTAACGCCCCTGAATGTTGGGATTTCGGCCGAGAGTAAACCTTGGTGGCTCAGGCAAACTCGGATTTTGGTGTTCGTATGAAGTGCCATTATGGGTGCCAAAATGGATTTGGGGCACTCCCAGAGTGCGAGTTTCTCCCAGAGCATGTCTCGATCAACCCGATCGAAAGCTTGGATGAGATCCACAAAGGCTACGTATAATCTTGTAGAACCAGTTTGAACTTTGCTCTTGATGATGTTGAGGAGCATGATGTTCACTGCAGTGTTTGCTTTTAAGAAACCCGTTTGGAAAGGGTCCGCACATCTGGAGGTCTTGGCCCATTTCTCAAACATTTTTAGGAGTAGTGAGGCAAAAACTTTGCCTATCGTATCCAGTAGGGCGATAGGACGATAGTTGCATGGTTCTTCTCTCAGTCCTTTTTTGAAAATGGGGACGACTACTGCCGATGTCCAGGAAGTCGGTACTGAATTAGAGGCTTTGCATCGACCAAAAATTTGAGCAATCAAAGGCGTCCATTCTTCGAGATGTAATCTGAGGTCGAGGTTGGTCAGACCGTCAGGGCCTGGAGCTCGAGATGATTTCAAATTCTTTATCACTCTGGACATGTCTTCTTTAACAGAAAGATCTTCTCAAGATGCTAGGGCCAACTGTTTGTCCAAGTGGATCTTGTCTTGTGTTTTCGCGAAGAGCTTTTCAAAG
Organism: Ambystoma mexicanum; assembly: GCF_040938575.1. NCBI lineage: Eukaryota > Metazoa > Chordata > Amphibia > Caudata > Ambystomatidae > Ambystoma > Ambystoma mexicanum. Next base: position 91,748,159 of record NC_090936.1, read on the forward strand.
TGGGTCATCCATTTTAGTTCACTAACCCCATTAGGTAGTGCTTTGTTTGTTTCTGTTCCACTGGGTCTTATGAGCGCCCAGAATTCTTTGTTTTTTTTGGAAGCCACAATCTGGAGCATTTTTTCCGCGACTTGTTGGTAGAGCATCAGACGATGAGACTTTAACCAGGAGCGATATTTCTTTGCTTCCTCTAAGATGATTTCACGGGCGTTTGGCAAGTTTTGTTTCAGGATGTGTCATTTGAGTTTTCTTAACTCTTTCTTCCGGTCAGTCAGGACCTGATTATATGTATGTTTGTTTTTTGCTGATCTTTCCATACGGCTGACTCTGTATTTCATAAGCAGAGGTTGATAGTTCACTGCAGCCATTTTCCCTACAAGGTCTTTGGCCAGAATTTGTTTACTGTAGTTGTTGGTTATATCGGCAATGTTTGATGCTGTGAGACAGAGTCGAGTTTGCTGCATGTTCAGGTCGACGGTCTGGTTCCACCTGGCAATAGGCATTCGAAAGGTGTTCCATGACATGGCTAGAAGGTTATAGTCGCTTTTGCTCGTTCTTTTCACCTCGAAGGTGCCGATTATAGGTAGCATGGAGGTAGAGACAAAAATATAGTCTAAGGTCGCCGAAGAGGAGTCTCTTTCCCACGTCGGGATCGGAGAATCTAATTGGCAAGTAGATGCCACGTTGTGAAAGTTTCGAGATGACATCAAGGCAGACCATGCCTCTCCTTTCTCATCTGCGGATGATCTCTGGGTCTTCGTGGTGACAGCTTCATTGGTGCTAGGGCAATTCACATTCAAATCCCCACATACTATGATGTTGGTCATCAAGTAATCGACTATTAATTCGTCAATTACAGATGCAATTTTTCTGCAAAATCTTCCAGTTGTAGTCCTCTGGGGATTCCAATAAACTGTGAATATGCCCAGCTGAGTTTTTTTTGACTTATCAGTAGCTTGGTTATTGTTGTCCCAGGTTAGGAGTGCCGCAAGATGGCCGTAGGATTCCGATGTTTTTATTATAAGGTCTAGTCCAGAGCCCGTTCATGCTGCAAGTAAGAGGCCCGATAAAGGACGACCCAGGAGGCCTCTTATTGCCGGTGCAGCTAAGACCGTGTATCCATCGAGGGTAGGTTTGTCTATCAGCCAGGTCTCTTGGAGACATATGATATCAAACGGCACCTAGGTTGACGCCTCCTGGCAAACTCCATCACCCAATTGGGTTTAAAGCGCTGAATCACAGAACGAACACACACCAAAGGCAGAACATTGGATTGGGTGTCCGACCTCAACTGCTCCATTACGATCCTACAGAATGAACCAGTGGCCTGGTCTGACCACCACTTCATTTCATTCTCCATCCAGGAAAGTACCACCCCCCCCCCCAGCACCACCATAGCCCCCCTTCCCTAGCTAGAAATTGTCGAAACATCTCAATTGACAGTCTCCGGCCTCTTATGAACAACATCATGGACAATTCTAAGTTCAAGAACCTTGACACTAACGAGATGGTCGATCTATACAACACAACACTTAAATTAGCTCTAGACACCTCTCAAACTAAGAAAAGCCAAATCAATCGCCCATCCCAACAAATGGTTTACACCGAAATTAAAAATTCTTAGGAATCCCAAAAGGACAGCAGAAACCATATGGCATAAATCACCTGCCAGTCATAATAAGACCCTGTTCACCTCAGCAGCAGCCACCTATAAAGCAGCTATCGTATCCACCAAAAAAGAAGCTTACAACACAAGAATATACAACGCAGAATCAAACTCTAAAGAGCTATTTAGCATCCTCAAGTCCGAATCCCCAGCACCCCTCTCACAGGACTGCACTAAGGACGCTGTCTGGTGCACAAAAATCCAGCAGGCACTAGCTGACAAAATCACATTATTACAAAGCAAGATTCAATCTAAAAAGACTAGTCTTTCAAACTGCCATCGCCCTAAACCCGCGCTAGAGAAAAGCCATCCGCAATGCACTACTTTTGCTTTCTTCCAAGTAACACCGAAGGAAGTGGAAGACATTATCAAAAAGTCTAAAACCCTCACATTGTCAAGGTGACATCTGTCCAGCTTCCATCATTAAGGAAGGAGCTAATGACTTGGCCCCTTTCATCGCCACTTTGATAAACTCTTCCTTCAAATCCAATCAAGTCCCTAACAATCTTAAGGAAGCTTCGGTCATGCTTCTCCTGAAAAAATCTAACCTAGACCCAAACAATCCAACAAACTATAGGCCCATCACTACCGTCCCCTTCCTCTTAAAAATTCTGGACCGAGTTGCATATCTGCAAATTCAGAAGCACTTAGAGGAAAACAACCTATCAGGCCTCAGACAATCTGGCTTTAGGCCAAGGCATGGTACAGAGGCAGCTCTCCTAGACTTGAAGATCCAAATGGATGAGGCGATGGACAAAGGCAAGCTAGTGATCCTCCTGCTCCAAGACTTGACAGCGGCCTTCGACCTTGTCGACCACCAAATCCTAACCGGGCACCTTACCACAGCTGCAGCCTTCTCCACCAATGCATCTGACTGGATCAATTCCTTTCTCTCCAATCGGACCACCAGAGTCCCCCCCCCCCATCAGCTTCAGCAGACCCCAGCCCCACACTCAAAGGAGTCCCCCAAGGTTTGTGCGTCCCACCCACGTTATAGAACATATTCACAAAGCTCCTATTCGATCGCTTGGACAACTTGGGTGTCATCTACACCAACTATGCAGATGACACCCAAGTCCTCATCTCCCTCACTGGTTGCTATGATCAAGACTCAAAACCTATGAATGACATCTATTTAGAAATCCAGGCCTGGATGGCCACCAACAGCTTATGCCCTAATGATGATAAGAACGAGCTCCTGATTGTCGGCACTCAGGCACGCTTGAACAAGCTTGACCATAGGTACACATCCTACAACATCGACGGGAATATGATCAAGGTCTCAAAGGAAATAAAAACACTGGGGGTCTATCTCAATTCAACACTGTCCCTCAAAAGTCAGCTCAATGGCGGCTTCCACAGCCTATACCAATAAGTTAATCTACAGCTGCAAACCCTACCTGTCCACCAGTATTTAAAAATTGGTGACAAGGCAGGCGCTCTGTTGCCAGTCAAGTTTTCCTGCATTAGCTTCTCCTCCAAACGCACGTTTTCATGACTCCATCAATCTTCAGGGAGGCTGTGTTTCTTTGCTTTTTCAGGCGTGTCTTCATTTCCTTTTCAGGTGTGGCAAGTTAATTGACTCTAAGGATTCTGGTACTTGTATTTTTCGCACTTACATTTTCTTGTAGGTGGCTGGAAACAACTCCCTCCATAGCACAAATCTTCCCCTTGATGGGGGTAGGGGGAAATCCATAGTTGTGGCTCTCCATTGTAAGGCATGATGGCCGTGCTGCTGCTGCCTTTTGAGCCCGGGACTCCTGGAACAATGTTTAAAAATTGGTGACAAGGCAGGCGCTCTGTTGCCAGTCAAGTTTTCCTGCATTAGCTTCTCCTCCAAACGCATGTTTTCATGACTCCATCAATCTTCAGGGAGGCTGGGTTTCTTTGCTTTTTCAGGTGTGTCTTCATTTCCTTTTCAGGTGTGGCTCAAAGGCAGCAGCAGCAGGGCCACCATGCCTTACAGTGGAGATCCACAACCATGGCTTTACCCCTCCCCCCATCAAGGGGAAAATGTGTGCTATGGAGGGAGTTGTTTCCAGTCACCTGCCAGTAAAATCAAGTGCGAAAAATACAAGTACCAGAATCCTCAGTCAATTAACTTGCCACACCTGAAAAAGAAATGAAGACACGCCTGAAACAGCAAAGAAACTCAGCCTCCCTGAAGATTGATGGAGTCATGAAAACGAGCGTTTGGAGGAGAAGCTAATGACTGGTAACAGAGCGCCCGCCTTACCAACCTTACCAATTTTTAAACATTGTTCCAGGAGTCCCGGGCTCAAAGGCAGCAGCGGCAGCAGGGCCATCATGCCTTACAGTGGAGAGCCACAACCATGGTTTTCCCCCTACCCTCATCAAAGGGAAAATTTGTGCTATGGAAGGAGTTGTTTATGTGAGGTTGCAATCGCCGGCACGTTCCCCTCGCTCACCTGGTAATACTAAACGAACAATCTCACATACGGGCATGCAATTGCACAATGGACTATTTTGAAGGCATTGGGGGTTGCCATGGCGACGCTGCCACTTGACACGGCTGCAGTCACGTTCCCGTCTGCTTTCCGCTCACGTGACTCCCGCGCCGCAGCAACACCGATATAGTCACACCCCCTTCTTCCCCCGGCGCTTCTGATTGTTTTCTATTCGGACTTCAACAGCAGTGCTTTATGTACTACTGAACTCCCAGTTTATGACCCTTGCTTGTTTTTTGGACTTCGTTTGTCTTGCCCTCCTGTCTAAGCCTTGTTGAACGGCTACGACCCGGACTGTGTAACTGGCTGTGCTTTTGTCTCGTGATTTCACTTCTTCTTGTTGCTCGTGGATTGAGGACCTGGACTGCTTACGGAATGCCTTGCTTTATGGACATTGTTTAATCACCTCTACAAGGAATTGCGCTGGAAATACCATCTCCTAGGCGTACTCGTGCCGGCGGGAATAGGGTGTTTATTTCTGTGCTGGACTAGAGACTGCCCGCAGCACTTGTGAAATCTAGGTGTCCTCGTTTCGGCGGTACAGGTGGAGTTCTTGCTTCATTGTGGAATTTTGGAACTATTCGCTTTTCAAGTTTACGTCTTGCTGTGCTGGTGCTACAAAAGAGGTTCTGCTTTTGGACACATAGGTAAGCAAAGGGTACTAGTGCCTGGTTTTTGCTATCCGATTCTATTTCCAGTCCTAGGCTTACCTGTGGTGTGTTGTGTTTACTATAGATTTTTTATCTGACTCCAGTGCTGGCCATTTCTTACGTGGTATCCCAGGATTCTTCTTGGTTATAGTCAGGTGGGTTACCAATTGTCATTTATGCTAATTGTACCGTCCATATACCAGTTGCTAACCCAGTGTTTTCTTTGCAGCCATTTGGGGTCCAGCGTGTCCAGCCATCGTCAATTACTCTTTCTACCAATTAAACGCTCAGCCTGTTCTTAAGTACAACTGAGTATTGCATTGGTGGGAAGAACTCATTTCTTCACTACGAGTTCAAGAGTACCCCATGCCCTTCAGGCCCTTGGTTCTGACAGATTCAGAAGCCTTATAATGGACACAGCTAGTGATCCCTTGGCGACATTGGTCCAGTTGGTGGCGGATTTGTGTGCTGATATGCAGACAGCTCACAACGCCACTCATCGCCGCATTGATGACATTCAGGCAGGATTGAGAACCGTTGTCACTGGGCCTCCACCAGTTGCTGTGGCATCCGGTTCCGGTACGCCTGGAGCCCAGCCACCGTCAGAAACGGTACCTGTCTATTTGGTATCACAGGTCCCATTGGCCTGTCCGGAACGATTCTTGGGCGATCCCAAAGCCTTTAGAACATTTATAAACCAATGCAGACTGCACTTTTTATGCAGACCATCATCATTTCCTGACTCGACTACCAAGGCTGCCTTTGTCCTGTCTAATTTGGGTGGTACTGCTGCAGTTTGGGCCAATCCCCTTTTGGAACAGGGTAGTCATTTATTATTCGATTGCGACACCCTTATAGAGGCACTTACACAGGTCTTTGACACCAGATACAAATCTCAAGCCACCGACTTAGAGCTACTAAATCTTCAGCAACGTGATACCCCCTTATTGACATACCTCGCTAAATTCAATCAGCTCGTGGCTGAGACTAACTGACCGGATGAAAAGAAGGCGGCTTTGTTTGACAAAGGCCTATCGGATTCACTCAAAGACACCATAGCCACGGTACCTGTGGTACCAGCCTCTTTCCCTGATTTTTTGGATCTGGTTCTCCAGATCGATGCTCGGAAATCAGAAAGGAAGGGAGAAAAAAGGACACTGTCTCCGGTTCCAGTCAATCTTGCGAGCTCGGTCCCTGGGAATGGAGAACCTATGCAAATAGGGGCGGTAAGGGGACCATTGTCCAGAGAAGAAAGAGAGAACCGAAAGAAAAACAACTTATGTTTTTACTGCGGTTCGTCTGAGCATTTTTTACGCTCCTGTCCCAAGAAACCAGTGAAATCGGGAAACGCCAAGGCCCGGCAATAAATGGAGCCCCTATGCCGAGCACTAATGTTCAGGGCTCCAGTTTCTCTGTCCCATTCACGATTAAGGCCACCATTGCATGTCCGGAAAGACAGCCCTGGTCTACCGAAGCTGTTTTGGATTCCGGAGCAACTGGAAATGATATTGATAGCCAGTATGTCCGGGATTGGCAAATACCACTTGTACCCAAGGAACATCCTGAAGTGGTCAATGCGGTAGATGGCACTACGCTTCTTTCCGGGCTAGTAACCAAATCCACTGTGCCTCTGACCTTGATTGTCGACAGCTTCCATAGCAAACTTATTTCATGTGATGTTATTGCTGCACCCTAATTTCGACTCATTTTAGGCCTACCCTGGCTTAGAGTCCACAACCCTATTGTTAACTGGGTTACCGGTTCCGTTTCTTTTGTGTCACCGCATTGTCTGGATCATTGTAGTACATCAAGCATTGTGCCAGATAACCCATGTCAAGCTCTATTGGAAACTGCTTCAGTGGTCGGTGGCGTCCTCAATACAACCATACCCCACAATATATGGCGTTTAAGGATGTTTTTGATAAGGGGCAGGCAGAAAAACTCCCACCCCATCACCCATATGATTGTCCAATAGATCTTAAGGAGGGAGCGAAGATTCCTGCGGGGAAAATATACTCCCTCACTATGAAAGAGGATGCAGTATTGAAGGAGTATTTGGATAAAGCCTAGGCTTCTGGCCTCATCCGTCCCTCCCGTTCCCCTGCGGCCTCTCCTTTGTTTTTTGTTCCCAAAAAGGAGGGAGACCTCAGACCATGTTTAGATTATCAGGAACTCAATGCCATAACTGTGCGGAACCAGTATCCCCTACCACTGATTTCTGTTCTTTTGGATCAATTGGGATCCTCAGTAATTTTCAGTAAACTGGACCTTAGGGGGGCATATAACCTAGTGAAAATACGAGAGGGGGATGAATGGAAAACGGCTTTCAAAACCAAATATGGTCTGTTTGAGTATTTGGTCATGCCATTCGGGCTATGTAATGCCCCTGCCACGTTCCAACATTTTGTCAATGACATGATTGACCGTTTTTTGATCGTCTATTTAGATGATATTTTGATCTATTCCCCTTCTCATGACCTTCTCGTACAACATGTTGCAGACGTCCTACAACGGTTGCGTGGTAACAACTTATACGCAAAATTAGAAAAGTGTACCTTCCATACTTCTGAAGTGGAGTTTTTGGGGTATGACATTACTAGCCATGGTGTACAGATGAGCCAAGTGAAAGTCAAGGCAGTCTTGGACTGGCCAGTACCTACTACGGTGAAAGCCTTGCAGTCCTTTCTGGGATTTGTGAACTTTTATCGTCGCTTTATTAGACACTTCTCCAACATTGTGGCTCCTCTCACGGCACTAACAAGTAACACGCATCCGTTCCTATGGAACCCAGAAGCACAAAGATCGTTTGATGTCCTTAAGGAAGCCTTTACCTCAGCTCCGGTGCTACAACACCCTAATGTCAAACAACCGTTTGTTGTGGAGGCAGATGCATCAGACGTTGTGGTAGGGGCGGTTTTGTCCCAACTTTGTCCGGAGACCGGGGTTTTACACCCGGTTGCCTTTCACTCCCGCAAACTCACTCCCTATGAGGTAAACTATACCATTACAGAACTTGAACTTCTGGCAGTTCGTGACGCATTTAAGGTCTGGAGGCATCACCTTTTGGGAACGGAAACTCCAATTCAGGTGTACACCGACCATAGGAACCTTCTAGCTCTTGAATCATTGCAATTCACCACAACACGTCATGCACGCTGGCATGAGTTCTTTTCCATGTACAACTTTGTCTTGTCTTACCGTCCTGGGATTATGCATTCCAAGGCAGACGCTTTATCCCGGTTGCAAGATGGTACTCTGCTTCTACCCAACTAGGTGATATGCGGTTGTACGTTGCAACCCTCCTTAAAAACCACCATCCAACAGTGGGTACTCAGGGGTCCTCCAGAGCTGGATCACTATAATATGGATGTGGTCCAGTCCTTGCCGTATGTTCAAGGCAAGATCTACATACCAGATTCAAATACACGATGTATCCCCATGTCCTGGTGTCATGACTCATTGTTGGCAGCACACCCTGGCCCTAGAAAGACTTTGGAATTACTTAAACGCTGGTGTTGGTGGCCTTCCATGTCTAAAGATATAATACAGTACGTTGCAACTTGCGCTGTTTGCGCCCAATGTAAGACCTCCCCAGCCAAACACATGGGCCTACTGCAAACCCTACCCGTACCTGCTCGACCCTGGGCTATGATCACCATGGACTTTGTAGTGGAATTGTCTCTGGTTAGAGGTTTTGACTCCATTTGGGAAGTGGTGGACAGCTTCCCTAAGTTAGCTCTCTTTTTGCCATGTCAGGGTCTCCCCTCTGCTCCCATTCTGGCAGATTTGTTCTTACGGAATGTTTTCCGCTTCTTTGGCCTCCCTGACATCATAGTATCTGATAGGGGTGCGCAATTTACCTCTCGTTTTTGGAGACATCTTACTCAATCGATGGGAATCGATGAGAGGTATTCCACTGCCTACCACCCCCAGACAGATGGACAAACTGAGCGACTAAATGCCACAATGGAACAATACTTGAGATGCCTTATTCTGCAACATCAGGAGACCTGGCTCTCAGTGCTGTCCATGGCAGAGTTCGCCTACAACTCGGTTCATTCCTCCACTGGGGTCTCTCCTTTTTATGCCATGTATGGACAACACCCTCGTTCCTTACCCTTGGACATTAACTCATCCTCGGAATGTCTGGCAGTTCGGTCCTGTCTTAGGGATTTATCCTCGCTACGTACCAGTATTACGGAGCATTTGACTCATGCCCAAGGGCAGGCGAAGAAATATGCGGATCATCATCGCAGGCCGGCCCGCTTTACAATCCTGGTATGCGTGTCTGGCTTTCAGCCAAGCATCTCCCTATCCCTGGGCGTAGGAGCCTCTTGCCTCGCTTTGTAGTTTCCTATGTTATTGAGGAGGTACTTAGTCCTCTTGTGGTCAAATTGGAGTTGGACGTGGAAAGTACATCTGGTTTTTCAAATTTCCTTGGTCAAGCCATGAACTGAGCAAACCAGACTACCTCTCCGTCCTCCACCTTTATTAGTACAAGGGGTCGATGAGTATGAGGTCCGCGCAATCCTCGACACCAAACTCTCTCATGGAGTGCGTTTGTTCTTGGTGGATTGGTAAGGTTACGGTCCTGAGGATCGCACCTGGGAGCGAGAGTCCAACATCCATGCTCCCGCCTTATTGTCCCGCTTTCTTGCCTCTGTCATGACCCACAGAACGCGCCCCTTCTGGACTTCCTGGTCCTTGACACGGCGGGGCTTACGTTCATCGTTTCTCCCAACATGGCCGTGACACGCCTCGCACCAGCCTTCACGTCGGACTTAGTACGTTCCATAAATATGCCACGCCCCTGTGGCCCCGCACGTCTCAATGCTATTGCGAAGTAGCGACCAGACGTGTGCTCCGTAGCTCGCGGTATTGTTTCCCTTGCTTCTTCCACTCTAACCCAATTCTAGTCCCTGCCCTTCCTTTCTTGATTCCTGGACTTGTGTGCTACTTGCGCACCCTGTTATTTCCTGGATCCCTGCATCCCGGTACTTGAACGCACGCTGGAGTCGGAAGAGACTCGTGCAGCCTTATTCAAGACTCGAGCAGTACGCAAGAAGGCATCGATCAAGAAATCCAGCAAAGATCGAACTCAGGTGAGAAGGGGGGAACTCCTTGACAGTTTGAGACACCAACCGACCAAACTCGATATGGACATGGAATCGGCCGTCCAGGGTCTGATGCGTGGCATGCAAGAGCTATCAACCGAGGTGCAGAATCAAAAGGCGGAAAACGCTGCTCTCAAACAACTAGTTCTATCCCACGATTCTGCCACAAAAGAAAGTGTATTGCTGGGCGGTATAGTGGACAAATACGATGGCTCACCAAAAACCCTTCGAGGATTCCTGGATTCATGTTTGGTTCACTTTACTTTAAAGCCCTACTACTTTTCAACTCCCAGGGCTAAAGTGGGCTTCATAATTTCCCACCTTTCAGGAAACGCCTTAACCTGGGCCACGCCCCTCGTTAATTCTGGCAACGTTCTTCTAGATAAATATGATGGATTCATACAAGCCCTTAAGACCATGCATCAAGGATGGCACTCTGTTAAGAGTGGCACAGGACACCCAGGAAGGGTTTGGGTGGTTGTGCCGAAGTAAGGTGGACAGATAAGTACACACACAGCTGAAAGTAAAGAGAACGAAGAGTAGGTAAGTGTAGCAAGGAAATAATAACAACAGAATGGATTCCCTCTAGGGGTGTATGCAGATATAGGAAAAGAGTATTCCACGGACCTTAGGAAAAACTCTAGCCTTCTGCACAGTTTGCTATAACAGAGGCCCACGCTGTTTGCTCATGGCTTGGAACAATAGCTATGGATGTCTAACGCAGAAACGAGACAAGGGAAGGGGCAGAGGTTGCATGACGGAAACCAACAGACAAGCTCTGTACAAAGGGGTCTACAAACAGTACACGAGAAGACACTAACAGACAAATCCAGGAAAAAGGAAGTCGATAAGCAAACTAGCAGAAGGAAATGAAGGGAAAGCAGTATAACTGAATAGGACAGGGATAAAGAACAGAGGGTTGAAAACAAGGAAGAAAGCAAGGGAGCAGCAGTCAGGAAACAGGGGAACTGCAATAACAAAGTAATAAATGCAGGTAAACTGTTGTGGATTGCAGAGGACTGTAGGGTACAAGGTAGAGAGCTCAGAAGAGCAGGAAAGCAAAGAGCAAGCCCAAAGGAGCAGGGTTGTAAGGAAGGGAGCCCAGAGGGAAAGGGCTTAGGGCAACGGAGTGAAGCAGGCTGCACGGCAAGGAGCCCAGAAGGGCCGGGCAGCAAGGAGTGAGCCCAGAGGAGCAGGGCCGCTGACTGTAGAAGGCTGTAGAGGACTGTATAGGGCTGCTAGGCTGGAAGCCCAGCGGACAAAGGCTGTAGGTAGAAAGCAGCGGAGCGTGATCGGCTGCAAGGCAGGAAGTCCCGAGGACAAGGGTTGTTGACAGCGGAGTGAAGCAGGCTGCACGGCAAGGAGCCAGAAGGGCCGGGCAGCAAGGAGTAAGCCCAGGGGAGCAGGCCGCTGACTGTAGAAGACTGCAGAGGACTGTAGAGGGCTGCTAGGCTGGAAGCCCAGCGGTCAAAGGCTATAGATTGAAGGCAGCAGAGCGTGATCGGCTGCAAGGCAGGAAACTGGAAGACAAGGGCGGAAGGTAGCAGCGGAGCGTGATCGGCTGCAAGGCAGGAGCCTGGAAGGCAAGGGCAGAAGGTAGCAGCTGAGCGTGATCTCCTGCAAGGCAGGAGCCCGGAAGGGCAAAGGCGGAGGCTGAAAGCAGCAGAGCGTGATCGGCTGCAATGCAGAGAGCCCGGCAGGGCACTGGATCCAAAGCAGGAGTAAGGAGGAACCGCATACAAAGATCCATAGCTCGAAGAAAAAAGGTGCTGGAAGGACTCTTAATGCAAGAGCCTGAGCTCCTGAAGGCAGCAGCTTTTATACCACCCAGCCCAGCACAGGGGCAGGCTAATTGGTCGCACCTGGATCAGCACACCTGCATACAATCTGCCTCCTCCCTCTCTGTTCCTGAGCTAGTGGAAGCAGAGCTGATCCCTAGGGCTTCTGGGAATTGTAGTTCCGATGATGAAGAATAGGAATGGCCAGGAATAGATAGTTATAGCCAAGTGCATTGTGGTAAGTGTAGTTTGTTGGGAAAAATAGAAAAGCACCGAAGTCTCGCAAATGGGAAACAAGGTCCAAAAAGTGAACAACGGTTGATCCAAGAGTTCTCCGCAGAAAAATGAATAACAATTAGTCCATATTGATCGCCAATGTATGCGCCCATCGCGCAGGCATGACACCATGTTTGACCGTCCAGAACAGGTCTATAGTGCCCAGGAACGCCTTTTAGACTTTCAGCAAGGATTCCAGGATATGCTCACCTATGTTACCCGATTCAAGCAGTTAGTCAAGGAAACTGATTGGTCCCCGGAGGCGAGTTTTACCCTTTTCAGGAGAGGACTGAATGAGGAGATTAAGGATGAGTTGGCCAGTGTGGCTCGCCGAAACTCATTCCAGGCACTAATGGACCTTGCCATGCAAATAGATTTTCGTATCCAGGAAAGGAAGGCAGAGAAGAAGAAATCCAAAGCTAATCCTCCGAAGCCGTCCTTTGAGAGTACCACCAAGGCGGACATGTCTGAACCAGAACCCATGCAGATAGGAGCCTTCCGTGGACCTATATCCCCGCAAGAATGAGAAGGATTCATACGGGGTTGTGCATGTATTGTGCCTCAGACAAACACCTGGTTAGGGAGTGTCCTCTGGCCCCTCCTCGGCGTTCGGGAAATGCCAGCTCCCGATCCTAGATGGAGCAGAGCTTCGGGAGAGAGATGTTTGCTCCACATCAATTCCATCCTTGAACTCTCCTGGACAAAACAATTTGGTGATACTACAAGCCTTCCTGTCGCCCTCCAAGAATATGACCTATCCCATTCTGGCCTTGGTGGACTGCGGAGCTATGGGAATTTTCATTGATCAAGACTGGGTTGTTAGTCATCATATTCCGTACGAGACACGAAGCACCATGCAGCCGGTGGAAGCAATCGACGGAAGACCCCTCTCTTCAGGACCCTTAAGCCTGCAGACAAAAGAGATACAACTTTCCATAAACCATCACCAAGAGCGGATTACATTTGACATCATTAAGTTAGCCCATTACCCCATGGTATTGGGTTTTCCCTGGTTACAGAAGCACAATCCGTATATCAATTGGACAGCAGGATCGCTATTCCTAGGCTCAGAGTTTTGTATGTCCCACTGTCTAATCCTGGATCCTTCCTCGACACCCGCTAAGGAACCACCAAGAGACCTGAGAACACCACTCATGGTTTCTAATATCATACAAGTCCCAGAGGCCTATCAGGGATATGCTGATGTATTTTCAACTGCCATAGTCCAGGCCTTGCCTCCTCACAGACCTGAAGACTGTGCCATAGATACAGATCCCTCAGCAGTGATTCCTTTTGGCAGAATGTTCATTCTTTCCGAGCCTGAGAAAAAGGCCCTCAGAGAATACCTGGATACCAACCTTGAAAACGGCACCATAAGACCCTCAAAATCTCCAGCGGGTGCTTCATTGTTCTTTGTTCCCAAGAAGGACGCCAAGGAACTCAGACCTTGCCTCGACTATCATGGCTTAAATCAATGCACCCTCAAAGATCGGTACCCACTACCCCTGATCTCGGATATCCTGGAAGCTGTGAGAGGCGGAGTAGTATTCACAAAGTTGGATCTCCGGGGTGCCTATCATTTGATCCGTGTCCGGGAAGGAGACGAATGGAAAACAGCCTTTAGAACACCCTTTGGTCACTATGAATATCTAGTCATGCCCTTTGGACTAGCTAATGCCCCCGCGGTTTTTCAACATTTTATGGGTAGGGTGTTTTCTGACATGTTATTCCTTTTTGTCATTGTCTATCTGGATGACATATTGATCTTTTCCAAGGACCCTCTAAAGCATGAAGAGCATGTAAAGGCAGTACTGCAACGACTCCGTGAACACAAACTTTTAGCCAAACCCGAAAAATGCTTGTTCCACGTTACTTCTGTTCACTACCTGGGATTCATCCTTAGCCCAGAAGGAATTGGTATGGACCCTTCAAAAGGTAAAGGCCATACTGGCATGGCCTCCTCCCACGTCCGTGAAACAAGTTCAATCCTTCCTGGGGCTTGCCAACTTCTACCGGAAGTTCATTTCTACCTTTTCCGAGATCGTCCAGCCGATTGTTGCTCTCTTGAAGATAGACACTCCATTTATCTGGTCTACACCGCAAGACAAAGCATTCCAACGATTGAAGAGTTCACGCAAGCCCCCATCCTGGCCCAACCAGACATAAATCACCCATTCATAGTGGAAAGGGATGCCTATAACTACGCCATAAGAGCGGTCTTGAAACAGGAACTTGAGGATAAACTGGCACACCCTATTGCTTACCTTTCACGAACCCTGACTCCCAGTGAGACTCACTATTCCGTCCTGGAAAAGGAACTGTTAGCCATCCGCCAGGCCTTCACTGAATGGCGACATCTACTTCTGGGTGCTAGATATCCAGTTCAGGTCCGCACGGACCATCGGAATCTTCAAATTCTACAATCATTGGAGTGCAGGAACAGTCGTCAGGCGCGTTGGGCCTACTTCTTTGCCCAATACCAATACCAAATCACTCATGTTCCCGGATCACAAAACATGATTGCTGACGCCTTATCTCGACGTCCTGACTATGTAACTACTGAAGACAAGGCCTATCCTAAGATGTTACCCCAAACGATCTTTGTAGCTCAAGCAGTCAACCTCCTGGAAGAAATTCGATTACAAACCCAATCCTCGACCTCTGGAAGGATATTTCAAGGAAGAATCCATACAACCTAAGACTTAAGGAAGGATACTTATTCAAGGACAATGCACTGGTCATTCCTACACAGAAATTACAACAAAGAATGATAAACCTCTGTCATGATACATTTCACTCCGGACATCGTGGCATAACCAACACCCTCCGTCTTATACAAAGACAGTTTTGGTGGCCTGGAATGAAGATCGACGTACAGCAGTACATCAAAGCTTGTGCTGTCTGCAGTCAAAACAAACATGATAACAAGAGACCGGCGGGTCTTCTAATGCAACCATCGCTGCCAACAAGGCCATGAGAATTCATTGCTACAGACTTCATTGCGGAATTACCACCTTCCCGAGGGTACACGACCATCATGGTTACCATAGATTTGTTCACTCATATGGCTCATTTTATACCCCTGTGTAAGTTACCATCCTCGTCCGAACTTGCTGGAATCTTCCTGGAACACATATTTCGTTTACATGGACTCCCTCCCAAGATCATATCTGATTGAGGACCTCAGTACGTTTCTCAATTCTGGAAACATCTCTGTCGCATTTTGGCAATCCAACGCGCCCTCTCATCTGGCTATCATCCCCAGACCAACCGGGCCACAGAACGTGCTAATCAGACCCTGGAACAGTATCTTCGATGTTTCGCCACCAAGGTTCAGGATGACTGGTCGCTCCCGATACCCGTGGCTGAATTCGCCTACAACAATTCTGACCGTTCAGCAATTAAGACCAGCCCCTTTTATTGTAGCCAAGGTTTCCATCCATCAGTTCTACCCTCTGTTCTCCCTCATCCTACACCAGTACCTACTGTCGACTCCTGGATTGAAACCCTCATCAACGTACACCAAGAGGCCAAAGAAAATTTAGAGAAGGCCAGAACACAGACTAAGAGGTACGCGGATTTAAAAAGGAGACCAGGTCCTTCTTATTCAATCGGTGATCAAGTCTGGTTGTCCTCGAAATTACTACCCCGGCATCTACGGCCAAACATGTTGGCCCCTCAGTACTATGGTCCATTTCCCATCAAGGAAATTATCAATCCAGTTTCATACCGGATTAGTCTACCAGACTCTTGGAAGAAAATTCACCCAGTATTCCACACATCCTTATTAAAACCCTACCACCAAGCCTCCCGGAAATCCTGCCGACCTCCTCCTCTACTGGTCGACAACCAATTGGAATATGAAGTATCTCGAATATGTGACTCCAGGTATAAACGGGGTCAGCTTCAATACCTGGTTGAATGGAAAGCATATCCTCCCAGTGAAAGAACCTGGGAACCACTTTCTAATCTCAAGGCCCCTCGACTGCTCAGAAGATTTCACCTTATACACCCGGGCAAACATGGTGGAACAGGTTTTTCGGAAGAGGCATGCTGTCATGGCCCACAGAACGCACCCCTTCTGGACATCCTGGTCACGGCGGGGCTTACGTTCATTGTTTCTCCCAACATGGCTGTATCACGTGACACGCCTCGCTCCAGCCTTCACGGCGGACGTAGTACGTTCCATAAATATGCCACGGCCCGCGCGTCTCAATGCTATTGCGAGGTAGCGACCAGACGTGTGCTCCGTAGCTTGCGGTATTGTTTCCCTTGCTTCTTCCACTCTAACCCAATTCTAGTCCCTGGCCTTCCTTTCTTGATTCCTGGACTCGTGTGCTACTTGCGCACCCTGTTAATTCCTGGATTCCTGGATCCCTGCATCCCGGAACTTGAACGCACGCTGGAGTCGGAAGATACTCGTGCAGCCTTATTCAAGACTCGATCAGTACGCAAGAAGGCATTGATCAAGAAATCCAGCAAAGATCGAACTCAGGTGAGAATGGGGGGAACTCCTTGACAGCCTCCCGGGGTCTGGAGGCGCCTTTGGGGGAGGGTACTGTCAGGTTGCAATCGCCGGCACGTTCCCCTCGCTCACCTGGTAATACTAAACGAACAATCTCACATACATGCATGCGATTGCACAATGGACTATTTCGAAGGCATTGGGGTTGCCATGGCGACGCTGGCACTTGACACGGCTGCAGTCACGTTCCCGTCCGCTTTCCGCTCACGTGACTCCTGCGCCGCAGCAACGCCAATATAGTCACGGCCCGTCCTCCCCCCGGCGCTTCCGATTGCTTTCTCTTTGGACTTCAACAGCAGAGCTTTATGTACTACTGAACTCTCGGTTTATGACCCTTGCTTGTTTTTTTGACTTTGTTTGTCTTGCCCTCCTGTCTAAGCCTTGTTGAACTGCTACGACCCGGACTGCGTAACTGGCTGTGCTTTTGTCTCGTGATTTCACTTATTCTTGTTGCTTGTGGATTGAGGACCTCGACTGCTTACGGAATGCCTTGCTTTATGGACATTGTTTAATCACCTCTATAAGGACTGCGCTGGAAATAGCATCTCCTAGGCGTACTCGTGCCGGCGGGAATAGGGTGTTTATTTCTGTGCTGGACTAGAGACTGCCTGCAGCACTTTGGAACTCGACACTGTTGGACTAGAGACTGCCTGCAGCACTTGTGAAACCTAGGCGTCCTCGTTTCGGCTGTACAGGTGGAGTTCTTGCTTCATTGTGGAATTTTGGAACTATTCGCTTTTCAAGTTTACGTCTTGCTGTGCTGGTTCTACAAAAGAGGTTCTGCTTTTGGACACATAGGTAAGCAAAGGGTGCTAGTGCCTGTTTTTTTCTATCCGATTCCATTTCCAGTCCTAGGCTTACTTGTGGTGTGTTGTGTTTACTATAGATTCGCTATCTGACTCCAGTGCTGGCCATTTCTTACCTGCTATCCCAGGATTCTTCTTGGTTATAGTCAGGTGGGTTACCAATTGTCATTTATGCTACTTGTACCGTCCATATACCAGTTGCTAACCCAGTGTTTTCTTTGCAGCCATATGGGGTCCAGAGTGTCCAGCCATCCTCATTTACTCTTTCAACCAATTAAATGCTCAGCCTGTTCTTAAGTACAACTGAGTATTGCATTGGTGGGAAGAACTCATTTCTTCACTACGAGTTCAAGAGTACCCCATGGCCTTCAGTTCTGACAGTTTCCAGTCACCTGCCAGTAAAATCAAGTGCGAAAAATACAAGTACCAGAATCCTCAGAGTCAATTAACTTGCCACACCTGAAAAAGAAATGAAGACACGCCTGAAACAGCAAAGAAACTCAGCCTCCCTGAAGATTGATGAGTCATGAAAACATGCGTTTGGAGGAGAAGCTAATGACTGGTAACAGAGCGCCTGCCTTACCAATTTTTAAACATTGTTCCAGGAGTCCCGGGCTCAAAGGCAGCAGCAGCAGCAGGGCTATCATGCCTTACAGTAGAGAGCCACAACCATGGCTTTCCCTCTCCCCCCATCAAGGGGAAGATGTGTGCTATGGAGGGAGTTGTTTCCAGTCACCTGCCAGTAAAATCAAGTGCGAAAAATACAAGTACCAGAATCCTCAGAGTCAATTAACTTGCCACATCTGAAAAAAAAATGAAGGCACGCCTGAAACAGCAAAGAATCGCAGCCTCCCTGAAGATTGATGAGTCATGAAAACATGTGTTTGGAGGAGAAGCTAATGACTGGTAACAGAGCGCCTGCCTTACCAATTTTTAAACATTGTTCCAGGTCTCCCGGGCTCAAAGGCAGCAGCAGCAGGGCCATCATGCCTTACAGTGGAGAGCACCAATCATGGCTTTCCCCCTACCCCCATCAAAGGGAACATGTGTGCTATGGAGGGAGTTGTTTCCAGTCACCTGCCAGTAAAATCAAGTGCGAAAAATACAAGTACCAGAATCCTCATAGTCAATTAACTTGCCACACCTGAAAAAGAAATGAAGACACGCCTGAAACAGCAAAGAAACTCAGCCTCCCTGAAGATTGATGGAGTCATGAAAACGTGCGTTTGGAGGAGAAGCTAATGACTGGTAACAGAGCACCTCCCTTACCAATTTTTCAACACTGTCCACCAGTAGTTGCCTTACGCTAGCGAGAGCTTTGGTACTGTCAAAAATGAACTACTGCAACACACTCTTCCTATGCTCCTCTGAACTTAACCTAAACAGGCTCCAGATCCTGCAAAATAACTCATTAAGAGCAACACTTAACCTACCCAGATCCAGCCACATCTCAACTCTTAGACGCAATGCTAACTGGCTATCAGTTTGTGACAGAATCACGCTTCGCACATTAGTAGTCACGCACAAGTGCCTCACGAACACTACACCTGTCCCACAAAATCTGTAAGCACCACTCTGCTCGCACCACCAGATCTGCCCTATCTCACTGCCTTACAGTACCCAGATTCAACCTAAAAACTGCGGGAGGAGCCAGCTTCCCTGTCCAAGCAGCCAAACGTTGGAACTCTGTACCCACTGCTTACAGACAAGAGCCCTCCCTCCTGACATGCAAGTCTGGAATTAAAAACTGGCTGAGCAACAAGCCTCTCCAATAAGGCCCCCTCGTCTGTATCTGGCTACCGCCCCGAACTTACTCTCTATGATCGCCTGTTTGCATTCGTGTTTATGTTATGTTATAATTGCTTTTGATTCCAGACCTACCTGTAACCATTGGTCTCTCTAATTGCAACAGTGTCTCTATTGTTGTCCATGTATGTAACCACTAAGCCTTTTCCAGTGCCCAGTTACCTCATGGTTCGGTGCATGATATAAATAATAAACAAATACAAATTAGTCAGAAAAAGGAAGACATGACAGAAGAGGCGGTGGCATAGGCATTCGAGGAAGGAGGGGAAATTAAGAGCAGCTTGGACAGGTTGAGTCAGAGGGGAAGATAACCTAGTGCCATACATGAGGAACTATTGTGTATGGGAGGAGGTATCAGCATGTGGCGAGGTGACGAGGAGGAAAGAGGAGTTCAGCGCGAGGACCAAGTCTATAGTAAAGAAGAGAAAGGAATAGAGCAAGAGCCCCAAGGAACGAAACTGTGGTAGAGGCACACGAAGAGTAGACAGAAGGGGGATTTCAATGCGAGTCAGAACATGCCAATGCTGGTGGTGCTTCTCTCCAACCCAGCCAAGCAGCCAAAAACCAGTGGGAGTCCTTGTAGCTTAAGTTTGGTGGCCTCAAGCCTCTTTCAAGTGGTCCTTCAGATTTGGGTATTGACAATGTATGTCCTCTGGAATCAGCATTGGCCATGTACGACCCCCGGAATCAGAGCCCATTGCGAAGGGGAAGTAGAGAGCAATAATGATGATAAGTGTAGGAAAGACTTAAAACCAACACAGACTCTGAACAATTCAAATCCCCCAAGGGGAGTGGGGAAGATCTGGATTCTGAGACTGTTTAAATCAAGGAGCTTTCTTTGAGTTATTTGATTACAGAGTAACGAAAAGAACTTTCTTTGGACTTGTTTCTACTGGAATTTAAGAAGGAAATTTGGAAGAAAAATGACATCAAGGGAGCATACGTCCCTGGCTATTTCTGATATCAGGTAATAAAATCGCGGCAAAAATGTTGCGGTAAAAATGCTGTGGTTTGACTCGGTAAAGGTGTGCCCCATTATACCATTTAAGGGGAGCGGGGGTTGCGGGGGTGTCCACGCTCCCCTTAAATGGTATAATAGGTCCGGGGGTTGCGGGGGTGTCCCCCGCATCCTTTACATGCATTGTGGCGCAAAAACCATGGCATTTTTGCCACGATATTTTGTAACCACGGCATTTTTTGCTGCGATTTTATGACATGGAACCCTATTTCTTAAGTTTCTCCTAGTCACTTTTGTGCCCTTTTTACTATAACAAATTCCGAATCAACGGCAATTACCCAAGCCACATGTGTCTGTCTGATGTTTAATCCATATCCTCTTCATGACAGAGTCTATAACTTTCTGTATGTCTGTCATTTCCCCTGCCAGGTCTCATTGTAATTCTTGAAATCCAAGCATCAGTGTTATATGGTAGGATGCCTTGGTTGTAGCAAGGACCCCTGCCACCGCTAACATAGTAATGATGACTCATACGCTGCATTATAGTTCTGTGAATGCCAATCACATTAGCAAGGCATCCCTTTTAGTAACTTGTACACATAGGTGATTTAAGATGTTCCCCCGCACGGGGCATCCCACACCACAACAATCAGATCCTCAGAATTCTCATCAAACTCAGAAGTCTTGTCTCAATTTACTGAAAAGGCCCCCCAGCTCTGCCTTGGTTATGAATTAATTTGGCCGCACCAAATCATCCACATTTACAGTTCCTTGGCTTGCCAGGTCTGTGTTTTCCACCTGCAGCCTGGAGGTTGATGTCCCTGTCATTTCTCTGGGCGCCCAACACCCTTGAATGTTTTTGTGGACCTTTTATTTAGGAAGCATATGGGCTCTCATTCCCAAAATGGCTTGCTACCTTGCGTGTAGGACTAATGCATGATATGATATGGTTATTTATAACGCGCTTAATACCTAGAGGTTTCTAAGCGCGAACCCGGGGATTGAACCTGTGTTGCTCAGTGTTGTCTTGCTTCCAAGGCGAGCACGTTGCCCCTGAGCTATCCTCCGTAGCCCAACATGACAGAGATGGCCTGCTCGTCACTCTGCTGGCTTCTTCTCGTGACCAGTGGCTGGTGAGGAACACAGGGTACCTCAGATGAAGCACACAACAACCTAACCTCAGATATCCCCCCCATTAGCTTCCTGTAATCTCCGCCCTGACTTTGTAAAGTTCTCATATCCCCCCCATTAGCTTCCTGTAATCTCAGCCCTGACTTTGTGAAGTTCTCCATCAGTTGTAGCAGTCTCCAAGCCCTACACGTATTGCGCCTGTCCCTCCCAGCTGGCAGGTGGGTTACCCAATAATGTTCTCCATTGGGATGGGAGGGTGTTCCCACATTGATCTTTGCTATTCTAATGAGGCCCAAGCCCCCAACAGCATCTAACCAGGCGGCTGTCCTCAAGGCCCCCGCCTGTCCAGCTCACTTTGTTCAGGATCCGAGCGCCTTGGGCTCATCTGGCTCCTCTGCTTTCTGTTCAATCCTTGCCTCATTCATGTAGCTCCCTGTTACGCTCACCTGGTATCCACAGGGACGCCACCCAGCCGGGATTACTCGCTGTTATGCTTCTCAGATTTGCCCTGATGTGGTCTGCGGGAAAGGTTATGCCTGAAAATACAGGAGGACTGTGTTCAAGACTGACCGACTGGGGTAAGTATCCTCCCTCCACCCCCGTATGATATCAGTCCCTCTGGTGCCCTCTCCTCACCTTGTGGTAGAATTAGGCGTGCTCTCCGTCCTGCCTTCTTTGCAGGGGCGTGTTGTCTTTCATGGGCGAGTGCGGTCCAGTTACTTCACTGACGCCGGCCCGTTTGATATTGTTCAGGTAAGTCTTATTGCTGTTCTTTAGTTTTGTTGCTATCCTGCATGCCTTTCATTGTTTAAAATGTCTCTTTTTTCTCCCTTAAGTATGCAGAGCTTCAGCCCGGCGAACTGGCTTGGTTGAGCCCCGCTGGTAAATGATGGCGCATTAAGAGCGCTATGATGTGGTAAGTAAGCCCTATACGCAGCGCTGCAAAGTCTTGCCTTTGCTAACCTGTGTTTTCCCTCCTTGTAGGTTGCTGTGTTCTTCAGCGCGAGTGGAATGTCCGGAGTGGTGCCAGCTGAGAGACAACCAGCCAGGTAAGCCTTTTGAGCAGTTCGTAATTTGTAAATGTCTCTACTGCTTTCTTTAATGTTGCCTCTATCTTCCTCTTTCAGGTCGTTCTGTCCGGGAGGCGTGCAGATTCGAGGAAGCTGTTCTCAGTAGCTGCGAGTGTTTAAAGATGAAGACTGCAGGTAAGATGCTGCTGCTAATGATGTTCCTTTTGTCTCCTTGCAGGTTCTGCTTCTCCGAGGTTCGAGGGAATAGCTGGACACGGTGAGCATCACGTTGCAAGCTGCAAAGTAACGCAAAGCGTGTTGTCTTGCTCGGGTGTGGTTTAAATAGCCCCAACAAAATAGTCCAGGTAAAGTAGTCCCTAGGCTACCACACCCAAAACACTAGACTGCATAGCTTGGTTCTTAGGAACCAAGCTATGTGGATGCCTCCATGTTGGCTAACAATACAATAAAGTAGTTCCCAAGCACATTGTTTTTCATGGTGTATGAGCCTGGCGCCATAGGCGCCAGGACTGGCCCCAGGAGGGCTTTTGAAGAGGATGCCAGGCTCTAGAGGCCCGAGTCCTGAATCCGGCTGGCTAATGGGTTTGCCAGAGGGGGTTTTGGGAGAGGGTCGTGACACACCCATCTGATACCCATGTCCCTGGGATTTCCTTCCTTTGGTGAAATGTGCGCTCTCAGGGATCCCCTACACTGATTTGACTCCCACCTACACCATCACTCTCCGACCGCCACCTTGAGATCTGCTGCTGACGGGAGGGGAAGGAACGTCTCCCCACGGTCCGCAACGATTGTTCAGAGGTTTGCTAAATTCTCATCAGCGATCTGTAGGGAATCGGCTTCCTTTAGACGTGCCTCAATTTTAGCGATTACATGGACGGTTTGAGGATCTAAGACCGGTTACAGGACACAGGCCTCACAGAAGCTCCGGGTGATCTGTAATCACGCGATGTGTCTGC
Organism: Ambystoma mexicanum; assembly: GCF_040938575.1. Lineage (NCBI taxonomy): Eukaryota > Metazoa > Chordata > Amphibia > Caudata > Ambystomatidae > Ambystoma > Ambystoma mexicanum. The sequence goes on from NC_090936.1 coordinate 91,771,324, forward strand.
AGCGATGAATAATCAGCATAGTCCTTATCCATGAATCACCTGGTGGAAGCTTTTGATCGCCTGAAGAAGGGAAACAAAACATGTACATTGGAAACCACCAAAGCTGAGGCCTGATAAAGCCTCAATTTCCTAAACCTAAGGCTTCCTAGAAACCCTTCAATATGTCAGAACATCTCTTATTTTTAATTCACTTAAAATCGCTTCAAAAGATGTGTTTATCTTCTGGAACAATTATACAGGAATAGCTTCAGATGTGTGACTGAATAGTTCTGATTTTTTTCCAGCCAAACTGTTTTCAGTGGTAACTAGCACTACATTTGTGTGGAATGTGCCTGAAAATGTTAGATTTTAAAGCATATTTGCATTGCAGCATTGTTTAAATTTACCTGTTTAAGGTGCACTAAGTCTTTAGCGTGGCACACATTGGGCCAGAAAACCGGCTAACACGAGCCTGTCAGGCTGGCCCTTCAGCGTTCAGAGAGCATAAAAAAACCAGCAAAGCTGTAAAAGAACAACTGTAATTTATCTGTTATTCACCCGTCCCGCCGTCCGCCTAATATTACCACCAAGGACATACGATTCAAGTTAGGACCCTTGTATCTCCCCCCCCCACATACTCACTCTTATCAAGAATAGCCAGATTAAAGAAAAGGCGAGCAAAAGCGTCAGGTGACCTCAGACACGTTACCGAGGTGCTTCAGACAGGAGACCCCTTCAACCGAAACACACCAAAGTCACACAACCACAACGTAAAACAAGAGACATCAAAACCGAAACACACTTCTGCAGCAACCACGATATATGTTACTAAATCTGCACGGGCTAACAACCACAGCTCCAGATATGTGTGACCCTCAACTGACTCAACATGATCTTTTCGTACTTCGACAGTAATTACACGTCTAGAATCCAGTCTTCACCCTCTGGTTTCTTCCTACACTTTCGCAATTAGTTAATTCGGCAAGGACGCCATTTTATTAACCCCAAACCTCACGTTGCATCCCCTTTCTAAATACTCCTTCATGTGAAAAGTATTTTTTTTTTAAGTTATAGAAAGAGAACAATAGAAATGGGACCAACAACGTAAAATACAGAAACCAAACCTCAAAGGCCAGTCTGAGCACTAGATACTTTCATTATAAACGTAGACGGTCTTTCTTTGCATCTGAATTCAGCTAAACGTGAATACTGTCTACACCATATACACATACCCGCCATGAGCTCTGCACCAACATGGACGTGTACGAAGGTACTGCCTGTCGGATTCCGCTGCTGCTGTAGCCCTCTCAGAAGCAATGATTGACAGGGGTGTGGCCCACAGAGCAACTATATCCGGAAGTGTCGCATGAGCGAAAGGAGCCTAGTGTGCTATTATCAAGGTGTGATGTCAGAGTGCCTGATAACGGATTAGCTGAATCGGTTTAGTATTTGTTTATGGCTGTTAATCTGCAGGCTTGTTCCCTTTATGGTGTAAACCATAATGTTAGCAGCAGGTGATAAATAACAGAGCAGCATTGTCCAACAGAAGGTAAGTAAACACTGCACAGTAGTTCCTGTTCGGCAGTTTACATAGACCCGGTTTTAGCCTGCAATTTCTGTAGAATAATTGATAAAAATTCAGCAAAGCTGAATGAGCTTTAAATCAAAATGTCCTTCTGGTGCCAAGAGTTGGCTCATTGAGAGTCATAAGTATGGTGGTATACGTTAAAAGTGACGGTAACAGTATTACCGCCACTTTTACAGTTCAGCCAAATTAAGAGGCAATGGTATTACCATCGGTGGGAATACCGGCAACTGTAATACCGTTGGCAGAATTAACGCAGACAGATTTAACGTTGGCAGTATTACTGCCAAAATCATAGATGGGTATTTCCGCCGTATTACAAGTTGCAAATGACAGTAATACAGTTGAAAGTGGGCGTTAATACCGCCAAAATCACAGTTCATTTACCTCCACCTAAAAGTTTGAGCTTAATGCATACAGGTGATGGAAATTAAAACTCAGGTTCACCCAACCCACTCATGAGGGTTACATTAGGCCCACACCTTCCCCAAATACACTTTCGAACACCATCATGTTGCCACTGGTGACTGCTGGGCCTAGAGGCCTACAGACCCAAGCTACTCCTCAACGAGGCAGAAACATTTTTGGGGATGCTTGCGGTGTGTAGAAAGGATGTGACCAAGCAGTTTAGAATGAACTGCCCCTTTGGGGTGGGACCAAGCCTGAGTTGCATATGGTCTTTCCCCTTCTGTAATGGCTTGGCAGGCAAAGAACGATGGTCTGGTGGGTTTCCCAGAGCAATGCCAGAGGTTACGATTAATTCAAAACCTTCCAGCAATCACCTCTTTTTTTGTAGTCACCCCGAGTAGGACGGGTATGTCCAGACATGGGTCTGATGCCTGCTGGGCCTATAGACCCCTGATGAGGCCCAACAAGGCTGAAACATGTTTGGGAATGCTTGTGGTCTCGTGCAGAAGGGATGTGACCAAGCAGTTTGGGCCGGACTGCACCTTTGGGGTGGGACCAAGCCAGATTTGCATAGGATCTTTCCCCTTTTGTAATGGCTTGGCATGCAAAGAACGATGGTCTGGAGGGTTGCGCAGGGCAATGCCAGAGGTTACGATTAATTCAAAACCTTCCAGCCATCACCTCTTTTGTTTTTCTGTGCACATGGACATGCAGCTGCTCCAGCTGCTCATTGAGCTGCCGAGGCTGGAAAAGCAGGATGCAGAGGAGAGGAGGAGGGGGAGGAAGAGACGCCGTGCAAGGCGATTGCCCATACCCTGGGTCAGGCACTCACCCTGGACCTTGACAGACAACTAGCTAATCACCCTGTACTGGGTAAACAGGGAGACCATTGCTGAGCTGCTCACCCTGACCCAGGAAGACAGACAAAGCAGGATCAACATCAGGACAGCCTTACCACCACTGTTGAAGCTGGTGTCAGTCCTGCATTTCCTGGCAACTAGCAGCTTCCAGCACACCATGGGCATGCTGCACAGCATGCCCCAGCAGCATTTTCTAATGAGCTTGTGCAGGTGCTAGAAGTGCTCCTGCGCCATGTCTCCCAGCACATCTCCCTGTCCACCACTCCGGCACAGGTGAACGCCATGAAGGCATGTTTCTATGCAGCAGCCCACATGCCCAATGTCATTGCGGCTCTGGAAGGCACCCATGTGGAGTTGCTTGCTCCCCAGGCATCTGGAGCGGTATACCGACCTGAAGCAGTACCACTCCCTGAATGCCCAGGTCACCTTTGATCCTGACCTCATTACACACAACTGTGCCTGCTTCCCTTGTTCCACCCACAATGCCATGGTCCTGCGGAACAGTGCACTGCGGGGATACATGGAGAGGCACAGAGGGCAACAGACAGGGTTATTGGGTGAGCAGAAGTGCCATCACACAGACTAGTCTCGCAGAACAATTCACATGTCATGTGAGGGGGGTACCACAACTGAACAATGCATGCCCTGTCAAGTCCCTGCACATGCAGGATCTGCCATCACACCCCCACACGAGAGACTACAACCCACAGGACTAGAACATGAGTGATACTGCTGCAGTAAATCGCCAATGCATTATGCTCAACAGGCTAGCAACACACACATAGGACTACAAGAATCACAGTGCAACATTTCACATCGCTATACATGAAACTACACACTACAACACTGCCACTTGGAATGCAAAACTGGCAGAAGTAATGCCATGTACTCAGGTGACCATGGATGTCAATCCATCATGGAACAGATGCACACAACCTGCACACTAACCACCAACAGGGCACATGCATGTGAGCAACGCACAAGATCAACTAAGGCACCATGGTATGCTGCCCTGTCAATCACATACCCTGAAAGTGATGAGTGCTGGCTGTGAGCTGTGTGCAATATGTTCCACGGCAGAGCAAATGTACCCCCTGAGTGAATGACTCCATATGCAAGTTACTGGTATGGTAAATCATGTTGTGTGACAATACTTGCGATATGCATGCACAGATTGTCTATCAACATGCCGTAATGTAATGTATTGTAATGTGTAACACATCCACTATGCTCTGTGACTGCCACCACGGACCTTTGCCCTTTCAGGCGACTCTGGATACCCTCAGCCTCCATGGCAGATGACACCAGTACGGAATACACAGACGCCACAGGACGTGACCTACAACGGGACACACGCCCATACTAGCCCAGGCTCTGCATCGAGCAGACCTTTCAGCCTGTTGAAGGCTTATTTTCAGTGCCTGCACCTAATGTACAGGCCAGAGATGGTGGTTAATGAATATCCAGTGAGCCATGGAGTATTGGATTTCAGCTGAATACACCTCTTTTGGCTGCGCCATGCAGAGAATTCGAGACAGATGATTTACAATTACGAGAGATTAAAAGCCATTAACAGCATAGGTATACGTCTATCCTCTGTTTTTATGAATTCATATCCAGAAATCGAAGTGGGGAAAAGGTTTCCGCTATTGCCTGCGAGATGACGTTCTCATTGTGCTTGTTGTTGTTGCTTTCAGTTTGTCCTGTTTTTAACTCAATTCCACTCCTGAGATAAAACCAAGACCCATTATAAAGTACATCAGGGCAAGTGAGACTATACGATTCTCACATTAACCCCTAGATAAGACAATATGGATGTTAGATTTATTTTGGTTTTCCTTGAAATACTTGTTGTTGGAAGTATAGTGATTTGAATAGGACAAAGTTATTTATGTGGTATGTTAAGAGTGAATTTTTGCTTTTCTTTTTAATTTTGACCTTATCCCTCGATACTCTGACAACAGTAGGAATTATGCCCGGTTCTTAAGGGATGGGTATAATACCTTTGTTGGCATAGAATCAAATGCCCATTTGAAAAGTGGTGGTGGGTGGATAATTTCATATGACCATGTGGAGCTTTTCCTTACACGACACAATTGGGGAAGGCTAGTTTTAATTTGTAATTAGTATTGTGGTGATGTATTCGGTGACAATAGACAAATACAAGTGTGTTTTATAACTCTCCTCAGGGGTTGCCTGTGTGCTTTTTGGTCCTGAGGAAGGCGGTATCATCAAGGTTTTTTCCGCCGAAACGTGCTCAACCTTGAGAGACAACCGATTGAGTGTCCTTTTTATGGTTGAAGGTCTCTCATATTTACAATTTGAGACCAACGTAGAGCCCTGAGTCCACGGACTCACTTGGTGGACAAGAACTGTTATAGAATTTTCGTACTGTAAAATTGACAATGACTAGCTAGACAGAGAGGCATTTGCAATGTGTTTTAATTGTGAGTTGTGGGTATTTCATATTACAATCCATTATGCTGACTTTCTTATGTTTGATTTTCTGAGTGTAAATAGATAACCTATTGGGGGATTCTGATTCACAATATTGTGTGTTTCATGTTAGAACTGTCATTAAATACTAATTTTGATAAAGAAAAAAGAGATACACAAAAGGTGTGTTCTAGATAATGTTTTTGCAATTAACTGAACTTTATCATAGATGTAATGAGTAAATAAAAAGCTCAGAATGTCACACCGCCACTAAAAGTAAATTGATTGAATCCTTGAGGGCAAGTAATTGCTGGTTGGGACAATCTTTAGTGTGCAAGTCCCACTCTGGAGAGGCCGCCCTCGAACCATGCCTGGTACCTCGAAACATCTGGTATACCATCCCGTACTGGGGGTGCCCATGTATGGCTCATCGGTGAGGGCCATGTAGTGATCCCTCCCCTTATTCCTCCAATGCTCAACACCTCCCAATGGACCCCCAGAAAAGGATGTTCTCCTCGGCAACCCCCCCCTCGGGACCAAAAGCCATTTCCCCACCGTTGCCAGGAGCATGTGTTGATTCTCCAGGAATACCCATTGTCTCTCCGGGTCCTCCCTCAAGTGCGGGACCATTGCCCTAAACTGCGCTGCTCTGTAATATAACATTAGGTCCAGTAGCCCCATGCCCCCTCGATCATTTGGCAACCTTAACATCTCGTATCCCACCCTGGGTTTCTGATTCTGCCACAGGAACCGCAGGATCCGTGACTTAGCTTCTCTTAAGTGTGCCTCCGGAGCCCGCACCGGCAGCATTTCGAAAAGATAATACCCTCGGCAGGAGATTCATTTTTATTGTATTAAGTCTCCCCATGCATAACAGCTGTCCCTTACCTCAGGTTGCCATTTCCGTGTATAGTTTATCGAAAAGAGTGGGGTAGTTAGCTTCACCCAAGTCCTCCCCCGGCCTGACAATATTGAATCCCAAATACCTAATACTATCAAGCTGTATCTGCAGCCCCAGAGGCTCAAGCACCTCAGTCTGCCTGGAATCCCCTGAAGCGATCGGAAAGATCACCAATTTGTCTTTATTGACTTTAAACCCTGAGAACTACCCATATTCCTCAATTATCGCTAGTGCTGCGTGGGCCCAACTGGTAGGATTCTCCAGGTGTAGCAACACATCGTCCACATAGAGTCCCAGTTTGAACTCCCTCATAACCACCCTAATGCCCTCGACCATCGGGGCCCTCCTTAGGCGATCCGCTAACACGTCCATCGTTAGTGAAAATAAGAGGAGTGAAAGGGGACAACCTTGCCTAGTCCCCCTCTGTAATTCGAATGCCCTTGACAGCCGCCCATTCACCGTCACTTTCACCACTGGGGTCACATAAAGCGCTCGTATCCCTCATTATTGGATCTCCTAGCCCACATTTCTGTAGGACCCCCTTCAAAAACTTCCAATCTACCCGATCAAAGGCCTTTTCGGCATCAACGGCTACTAGCACAGGATTCCCTTCCCTCCTTGCTGCGGCCTCCATCAAGTGCAATGTCTTACGCATGGTATCTGCGCCCTGCCTGCCTTGGATGAACCCCACCTGATCCGAATTGACTAATTTGGGCATAAAGCTCTCCATACGTGTGGCTAATATTCTAGTAAAAATCTTCGTGTCAACGTTGAGTAGGGAGATGGAACGGTAGGCTTTACAACACTCCAGATCCCTACCCTCTTTTGGCATTACCGTAATTACAGCCTTTCTGGGGGGGGGGCCCTCCCTGTGTCCAAGATGTGGTTAAACAACTTGGCCATATGCTGTGCCAGAGACCTAAAACCTCACTGTGTACCCATCTTCTTCAGGAGCCTTCCCCAGCTTCAGCCCAGCTACCGCTCTCAACACTTCCTCTATAGTGATCATCTTTCCATTCCCACCCTATCACTACCCTGTAAACCCAGAAGGGGCACCTACTCCAGGTATCTATGCAGTTCTTCGTCTGTCTTCTCCCACTCTTGCCCGTAGAGCGCTCATAAAAGGCGGCAAATACCTGGGCCACATCTGCAGGAAGGGACTGTAACCATCCCTCTGAATCTTGAACTCCAGATACCCACCTCTCCGTTCGTTGGCCCCTCAGTCTGGCCACAAATAGAGCGATGGCCTTTTCCCCCTTTTCATAGTACCTTTGTTTCAAAAATGGCAAGCTAGCGATCACCTTCCCCACCTCCAGGTTCCGCAGTTCCTGCCTCTTTTCCCTCACTAGCTCCTGATCCCCCCCTATCTCCTCCTCCCCTTTACCCTCCACCGCCTCTAGCTTCCAAATCTCGCACCTTAGGCTCTCCGCCTGCAGAGCCCTGATTCTCTTTTTAGTTGCACCTTCCCGAATAATGAGGCCCATCCATGTCGCCTTAGCTGCGTCTACGGCCATGCCCAGCTCCACCTCCCCCGTATGATTCAGGCTGAAGCACTCCTCTATCACCTCTCACATTTCTTTCGCAAAGACCACATACTTCAACAGGTTATCGTTGCAACGCCACAAAGATTCCCGGGGCCTCAAAACGGTCAGTACAATTCCCATGATCACCATGTCGTCATCCGACCATCAGACAGGTGAATGCTCCCTAAAGGTAACCCTACTGGCATATCTCCATTTCAGGAAACAATAATCAATCCGAGTTTGTGATCTATGGACTGGGGAGAAAAAGGTATAGCCCCTCTCTGCAGGGTGACCTTACCTCCATACATCCACCAGCTCCTGATCCCGCATGTACCACAGGAGACCCCCATCCTTTCGCCCTGTACCAGTGCCTACCGCTTCATGCCCCCTACTGTGATCCATAGCTCGATCCGCCCACATATTAAAGTCCCCCCCCACAGTAGCAATAGGCCCTCCGCCCAATCGAGTATCTCTCCCATGGCTTCCCACAGAAACTGCATCTGCCCTGTGTTAGGGCCATACACCATCGCAACAGTTAGCTGCACCTCCTCCAGTGACCCCGTGACCAACAATGCTCTCCCATCCGCCCTTTTCTAAAACAGAGGCCTCACAAGCCTCGCCCTCCGATTAAGTACAATGCCTACTCCCCCTTCTTAGCGTATCTGGAAGCCCAGAATTCCTGTCCAACCTGTGCCCCCGAGATACACCTATCATCCCCCTGAAGGAACTGTGTCTCTTGCACCAATAACATGTCAAGATCTCTATTTCTCAGCTCCCTCCCTAGCAATGAGCGCTTGGTAGGAGAATTCAATCCCTTAGCATTCAAAGTCCCGATCTTAAGAGCCTCAGCCCGGCCCACCCCTTCAACTCTCACCATTTGGACACATAAAGCCCCGTGCCCACCACTCCTTCAGTTGCACTGCAGTTTTCTCTAGAGTTGTCTGCACCTTGAACCCCTTCCCAATCCCCCCTCCTCCCACCACCACACCCTCCCCCCCAAACAGAAATTAGTCTCCCCTCTGAGATGGCCACCATATGATGGGCCACCAGGGACGAGTGCTTGCCCAGCCAGTCGTTCAAAATACCACCAAAACTCCCCCCATGCATCTTATGCTCAAAACACATTAGCCTTTTAGACTTTCATGACTATGCCAGTCCCCAAAGTTATTCTGCGGAGGGGTGTTGAGATTTTTGAACTTCCTGCCACCCGGCATTTTCTTCTTTACGCTCTGAGGACCCCTGGCCCACGCTGTTCCGCTGATGTCACTGTCGGCCTCTCCTGACCTTCATTGGAATCTTCACCCTTGAGAACTTGGAGAAGTTGTTGTGGCTCTTGTCCACTAGTTGGTAGATAATCCGCCTCTCCCTTCTAAAAGGATGGCGCAAATGGGAAAGACCAACGATATCTTATGCCTCTTTTGGTCAACCATTGCGTGAGAGGGTGGCATTCTCTGCGACGGGTTACGGTGAGTACCGACAGGTCTTGGAACACCCTAATTGTGTCCCCTTCATATTGGAAACTTCCCAACTGCTTGGCCTTCGCCAGGACTTCCATTTTCTCCCGATATGTCAGGAAGCGGACCACTATCAATCTTGGGCCCTTTCCTCCTCTGCCACCTCCTCTATGCGCCCTTTCCAGTTGTAGCTCCTTCCCCCCCTACAAGGCGGACAGCTGGTTGATCAGTCCTTGCACCATCCCCCACACCTCCACAGTGGATTCTCCTTTCTGTTCTCTGACCCCCAGAATGCGTAGGTTGTTCCGGCGTTCCCTATTTTCCAAGTCATCCAGCTTCAAGATGGTTTCTTCTTCACGCATTTCCAGGTCTGTCAGGCGTGCTTCATATTTCATGTCCGGGAGGTCTACCTGTAAGTGGTTATTATCCATCCCTTCCATCTTGTCCACCTAGTCCTTTAGATCGCATATTGAGACCTGAATATCCGTCCTTATCACCTTTATTTCTTGGAGTATGTCTTTAAGGTAATCTCTAGTTAGGGCCAGATCTGATGTGCTCCCCCCTGCCGCCATCTCAGTCTGGGTAGGTTGGTTTCCCTCCCCACTGTCGACACAACCTCTCTGAAAGCGTTGGAGCGAATGCACTCACGCCTGCGCCACATTTCTGTGTCCTGGTGGTCTCTGACCCTCTTCCAGTGTGGCCTCGGGCAAGGTATCGCAAAGTTCAACATAACGAGTGACCCCCACTGACCCTTCCTTGCCTTCACTGTAATTCCTCGACGCGTCTGTCTCCTTTCCGGGACTCCCCATCTCCTCCAGACACCACGTTTGCGGTGCTCACAGTCTCCCTGTCCTGGCCGTTACACAGGAGGTCTGTGTTCCTGCGTGAGTCCCCTTTCACTGCACTTTTATGTCTTGTCCCTGGACCACAGACCTCATAGGCTCTGTACTGCCTTTCAACACTCCAGATTTTGGGTCGTTTCCACAGTGCCCTGCTCCACTATCCAGTTGCCCCCAATTGTCCAAGGGCCTTCTGTGCACTGATAGTGAGGGCAGAATCCCACCTTTTCGTGTAGTCAATGTTTGCACCTGGTTGAGTTCAAGGCTCAAGTGCCTCGGGAATCTACCCCTTCGGAGTCAGGTGAGGAGGAGGAGGAGGAAGATTTGAAGCCTGACAGAATACAACGCCCTATCATTAGTATGGCTTCCTTGGAGCAGTATCAAGAACTAGTGGCGGCAATGCAGAATCTTACGGTAGAGGTACAGGCTTTGAGAACGGAGAATATTGCACTCGGACAGCAAGTAGTATTGCTCCGAGATGATCATGGCGATCTTCCGACAATGCCACTTTCCTTTGGCAAGTATGATGGGCACCCGGGAGGACTGAAGGAATTTCTGGATGCCTGCAATGTGTATTTTGCTTTCAGGACCCACGCTTACGATTCGGCCAGATCCAAGGTTGGTTTTATCATAGCCAATCTCACTGGGAATGCTCTTTCTTGGGCTACGCCATTTGTCACTAGGAATGACAACACCTTGAATGATTATGACCGTTTTGTAGAGGTTTTTAAAGAAAGATTCTACAGACCCGAAGTTTTCTACTCCTCTCTGGCAGCAATCTTGGATGTGAGACAGGGGAACACCGACGTCCAAACTTACCTGTCTCGGTTCCAGAGGCTAGCAGCTAAAGCTGATTGGCCTGATTCGGCGCAACAGACCATCTATCGACGAGGTCTTCATGACGAGATTAAAGAAGAACTTGCACGAGTGGCCCGACCCGCTTCTTTCCAGGATTTGGTGACGTTGTCCCTCCAGATAGAATTCCGCTTGCAGGAACGGCGATCAGAAAGAAGAAGATTCAGAGGCACCCCTCAGGCTATCAGTCTACCCTCTCCTTCGCCACTCACTAGACCTACCACAACTACTGATGAACCTATGCAGATTGGAGCTACCAGAGGTCCCCTTACTCTGGAAGAAAGAAGAAGAAGAAGAGATGCCGGATTATGCATGTACTGTGGCTCCTCGAAGCACTTATTAAGAGACTGCCCAGAGGTGCCTCCCCGGCAGAAGGGAAACTATAGCCCCCGTTCTACAGCAAGGGAAGTTTCAGGGGAAATGCCAAGCACCCTTGCAACTGCTCAGGAACAGTAAGCAATTCTGAAGATAACAGTTTGATGGTGTTCCTAGTCCATCTATGGTTGACTGAGTCAGGTCCCACCGAGGTGTACGCCATGCTGGACTGTGGCGCTTCAGGTAATTTTATAGACTCCGATTGGGCAACTGAACATCTTGTGTCCACCAGAACCAAGGCTTCTCCGATCCCTGTAGAGGGGGTGGATGGTAGGCTTTTATCCTCCGGACCTATAACTAAGGAGACGGTTCCCTCGAGGATGAGGCTTGGTCATCATGAGGAGTTTCTGGTATTCGATCAGATTAGAGCAGCTCATTTTCCTCTAGTTATTGGAATACCTTGGTTGAGAAGGCACAACCCTCACATCGACTGGGCTAATAACAAGGTGAACTTCAATTCGCCATTCTGTAAAACACACTGCATGAACTTGCCTTCTACCTCCATCATCCAGGAAACACCCAGGTCCAGAACACTTAAACAGTTAATGGTAGCCTCCGTTCCTCTCCAATATCAAGAATTTTCGGAGGTATTCCTGGACACTATTCCCCGACAACTACCTCCTCACCTTGGCAGAAGACTGTTGTATTGAACTGACACCTGATGCATTGGTTCCCTTTGGGTGCATGTACCCCTTGTCTCTCCCAGAAAGGAAGGCCCTGAGAGAGTACCTCGATGCCAATCTACAAAACGGGCTCATTCAAGAGTCCAAATCTGCTTGCAGGGCTTCCCTATTCTTTATCCCAAAGAAGGATTCTGCAGAACTACGCCCTTGTATAGACTACAGGGGACTCAACAAGGTTACCATACGGGACCGATATCCCATGCCCTTGATACGGGATATTTTGGTGGCTGTACAAGGGAAGGTCTACTTTACCAAGCTCGACTTGAGAGGGGCTTGTCACCTCTTAAGAATCAGGCAAGGGGACGAGTGGAAAACGGCATTCCACACCCCCTTTGGACTATTTGAATACCGAGTGATGCCGTTTGGTCTTGTAAATGCACCAGCTATATTCCAGAGATACATGGACAAGATCTTTGCTGACATGTTATTTTTGTCAGTAGTTGTGTATCTTGACGATATACTGATATTCTCCAAGACACTGTCGGAGCATAGGTTACAAGTCAGACAGGTTCTACAGCGCCTACAGTGTCATCATTTATTAGTCAAACAAGAGAAGTGCCTGTTTGAATCTACATCCGTGTCCTACTTGGGGTTCATACTCTCCAAGAAGGGTATCGAGATGGATGCTATCAAGGTAAAGGCGATCAGAGAATGGAGGAATCCTGTCAACATTAAGGAATTACAGAGCTTTCTGGGGTTGGCTAACTTTTATCGGAGATTCATTCCCAATTTTTCCAATAAGGTACTCCCTCTCACTTCCCTTTTAAAGAAAGGAGTCAAGTTTGTATTTGGTGAGGAGCCCCAGAAGGCATTCCACACTCTAACGGAATGCTTTTCCAATGCACCCATTCTGGTTCAACCAGATCAAACTAGACCGTACATACTGGAGACCGATGCCTCCATAGGTGCAGTAGGGGCAGTCTTACTTCAGAAAGCAGTAGACGACTACGAACATCCTGTGGCATACTACTCGAAGACCCTTACCAGTAGTGAACGTAATTATTCTGTTCTTGAGAAGGAACTATTGGCAATCAAACTAGCCTGCCTAGAATGGTGACATATTTTACAAGGAGCTACACACCCTTTTACTATCAGAACTGATCACCGTAACCTTCGGGTTTTACAACAGATGGAATGTACGAATGCACGACATGCCAGGTGGGCTTATTTCTTTCTGCAGTTTGATTTTGTTATTACATACATTCCAGGTACAGAAAATATGAAGGCGGATGCCTTGACAAGAAGCCTTGGAGAGGGTGCTAGTCCTTACAAAGGCAATGATCTGGTCTTCCCTGGTCTCAAGATTTTGGCTTCCACAGTTTCTTTCCTTCGAGATTTGATTCCTCAGTATCAGACTTGTACAGAACTACCCTCCAAGATCAACCAAAGAGATGACGGATTGTATTACCATGAAGGGACTCTCTTCATTCCCACCAAAAGGCTACAGAGACAGGAACTCTCATGGTGCCATGACAGTCCCTTAACCGGACATCCTGGTATCAGAAGGACATACGATCTTCTACGGAGGAGTTTTTGGTGGCCCAAATTAAGAAGGGATGTTTGACTGTATGTTTCCAATTGTTCTGTTTGTGCTTCAAACAAACATCGAACGAGTAAACCTTTAGGATTACTGCAGCAACATTCCTTACCGGACCCTCCCTGGGATCATATCTCTACCGATTTTATAGTGGATCTCCCACCATCATATGGTATGGCGGTAATTATGGTAACAATTGATTCTTTCAGCAAATTGGCTCACTTTTCCGCTTTCAAGCAGATTCCTTCAGCCTCTGAGACAGCTGCAACGTTTCTCCAAGACATAGTCCGTCTGCACGGATTACCCCGGACTATTGTTTCTGACAGGGGATCCCAATTTACGTCTAAATTCTGGGCTTCTCTCTGTCAGGTCTTGGGTATTCACAAGGCTCTTTCTTCGGGATATCACCCGCAAAGTAATGGACAGACTGAAAGGTTAAATGCTAGTTTGGAGCAATATCTGAGATGCTTCTGCAGTCCACAACAAGGAGAATGGTATTGGTTCCTCCCGCAAGCCGAGTTTGCCTATAATAATGCCTTCCATACTTCAATCCAGATGAGCCCATTTTATTGTACATATGGGTTTCATCCCCAACACTTGCCCTGGCTCAGTACTCCTTCTACGAGGATTGCTACCTTAGACAGAGTATTACAAGACCTCCATGAAGTCCACAAGCTTGCAAAGGAAGCTCACCAGGTCAGCCAACAAGCACAAAAAAGATGGGCAGACAAGCACTGAAGCACCAATCCAATGTGGGAGACTGGACAGTTGGTCTGGTTATCAACCAGATTCCTACCGAGATGGGTTCATACGGGCAAATTCTCCTCACGTTTTCTAGGACCATTCCCCATTTCACAACGGATCAATCCGGTGGCATACAAGCTCAAATTGCCTAAGTATCTCAAGAGGATACATCCTGTTTTCCATGTCTACCTTCTAAAGGAACATAAGGATGACCCTTTCAAGAGACCAGTCTATAGAGGACGAACACAAGTGTCTCAAGTTCCTGAAGAGTATGAAGTTGCCTACCTGGTGGATTCAAGATACCGTAAGGGCAGGTTACATTACCTAGTCCATTGGAAGGGTTATCCAGTGGAGGAAAGATCCTGGGAACCAGTGAGCCACATTCATGCACCTCGACTAGTGAAGAGGTTTCACCTGCTCCACCCGGGTAAACCCGGGGGCTCCCCGAGGAGAAGGGGGTATACTGTCAGGAACGGCCAGTGGAAGTTCTGGAATCGTTGGAGGCATTAGGTTGCTCAGCGTTCATTCTAGTCCTCATTCAACATGGCGGACGTTCCTTTAAATCCCGACTCCGCCCACAAGCCGGCGCGTTGTATCTGTTTGTTCGCCAGCTTCAGCGCCCCGGATTACTTCATCCGTTCCTGTTGCTATTCTGTGAATTCTCATGGATCGTCCTTCCCTACTTGTGTTCCTCTTTGACTCGCCTTCCGTGAATTTTCTTTGCACTCCCAGTGTTCTGCTTTCGGGCGCACACTGTTCGTTCTATCTTTGCCTTTGCTAACGTCTCTGACGATGTCTATTACTTCCCTTTCCGTCCGCGGCCGACGATACTCTGATCGTTCGGCCGAGTATCTTCCTCTCTTACCTGTTTTCTTTTCACCTTCCTCCAGCTCATCAACGCCGGCTTCCCTCCGGGTTGGGTTTCCTTCGGTCTGCTGCGAGCGGAGATTAAGCTCTTTCTGCACCTTTCGGTTGGTACCTCTGTGGCGCTTGCCGCCTCGAACGTTAACCGATCTCTCTCTCTCGGCAGGTATAGTTCCCGACTGTCTATTTACACGCCTACGCTTGTTCTTGCTGATTGTTTCCTTCTACTGCTTTCCATCTTCTGACGTATTCTTACCTCAATCTTTCTTCTGCTCTCCTTTCTTGTGTCCTTCCTCTCTGTTTCCTCCTTGCTGTTTCTTGTTCTTAATATTTCCCATTTAATTGCCTCAAGTCACTCAGGACTTCACCATTACCTTGGATACTTGGCTTTGAAGACGTCTTGTCTTCCTGTGGACATAATACTGGTATCCTGAACATTGCACCTTTGAAATACTACTTGGAGCCCAGCATTCCACTGTTGAACCCGTCTTGGAAACCAGGGTTTTTTCCGCCTTTGAGCTTTTTCCCTGGCATTCGGTCTGGCCCTGTGGGGTTCCCCGAGGATAGGGTTTCTTCTCTGCCAAGGTGGCCTCCGGAGGGGCCAGACCTTATTTGCATGAACGGAAGGTTCGAACACCCAAAGACAAGGCTCCAGAGAAGAAGGATCGTAAGAAGACAGAAGCTGTGCCTCGGGAATCTACCTCCGCGGAGTCAGGTGAGGAGGAGGGGGAGGAAGATTTGAAGCCTGACACCACGCGTGGGCATATTGCTTCCCGGTATCTCATCCGCCCTCTCTCTCACCTGGTGTCTGGGGTCCGGAACGCCTCTCCCGAACTCTTCTTCTCCCTCGCTGTGAGGGTGGCCGGGTCCGCTCCTTGTATCGCAGACTCCAAAGACACGACTGCGGCTCCTCCTCACCGCAGGGCTCTCCTTCTTCCTTTTGCTGAGTCCATCACTGGCTCTGGGACACGAGCTCTGTGAGGGGGTTGGCCGCCACCAGCGGCCAACTTCAGTCCTCTGTCGCTCACCTCTGCTCTCCCCTCACGTTGGGTGAGGCGCCAGACCTTCGCTCAGGGTGCTCGCTAGATCCGTCTCTCCCCTCACACGGGGTCCACAGCAGCCTTTCCGATGAGTCTCCACTTGTGGCCTCAGGTTTGTAGGGCGCTGTGAATCGCTACACAGTCTACGACCCCCAGGAGGTCCACAAAATGCACCGCCTGCCTATTTCTACTGTATGGGGAGCCCCACTAGCTCCAATTTGACAGTGTTGAGGCGGAGCTGCAGCTTCATGTGGCCATTGAGGTCTGCACCCCCTGGTGGTCTCGATCATATTTCTTTTAAGAATAAAATGACATATGTTGAGAAATCTTCAAACAATTGTCTGCCTCGCATTACTGACATATCACAGAGGACACAATCCATTAGAAAGGGTCTTTTACTTTGTACAAACTGGTTCACACCACCACACTATGAATTGCAATATCCGGTGAACCTGCCTTTACAGCCTGCATTATCATCCCCGATAATCCTGTACCCTGTGAAAAACCTAAAGGTGTCTCCCTGGCTAGGCCCCGGGGATCTGTCATCCAGGTGGCCATGACACGGTCATCTCTATTGGATCCAGTTCCTGGGGGTGGACCAGTGAGGGAGGATCACCTGGATGGGGGGGTCCTCTGGGAGTAGGAGTGGGACACAGACGGGTGTGACACGGTATCCCCCTTCTTTGAACACATTTTCCCCTTCCTACCATGTAGGACATTCAAAACCGCTGCCCCACCTTTTCAGACACGAACACTTTTGCACGACACATCAGAGAACGGACTCAGACCAGAGACATTTACCTGACATGACCCAATACAAGGGTCAGGCCAAGTCAGGCAATTGATCAGAACCACACATACCCAACAGCCCTTTCCCTTGCCCTCAGGGATAAAAGGTGGAGCAAGAGAGCACAGTGCGAGCACGGCAGGCAGCACAGCGGCACAGCTAACCAGGCACGGCAGTTCAAGAGAAGGAGAAAGGCAGTTGGAATCGAGAGGGTGGCGAGGAGAGAAGCGACGTTGCTCCTTTTCGTCCCAGGCCCACGGAACCTTCGTGGAAGAGGACATAAGACCGCAAACAATAGCACAAGTGTTTTGTAGCAGATGTCAACAGGGCAAGCTTACGCCGATAAGCAGGAGCGAAGGAGGCTCCCTCAACCATGGTATGGCCTAGACTCCAGTGAAGAGTAAAGCCAAGAGGTTCATCACAGGCAAGGGGAGAACCGATAAGAACCGGGCTGTGTTGAATGAAAGTCACAAAGTGGCAATTTGGAGGAAGTTCAAAGAACTGTGAGATTGTGTAAGAGAAGACCAGCTGCAAAGGGAACCAGCACCAAGTGGGTGCTAATTTGACAGACTCTGGTCGACCCATTCTTAATTCAAACTACAGATACCAGAAGTCCGTAGGAGAGCAGTCAAAACAGGTAAAAGTCGTCATACAGGAGGTCAATCCCTGTGCAATCGAAAGACTTGAACGCCAATAGGACTGCCTTATTTTTCATTTGATGGTCGACGCTTGCTCCCATCTTAGATTTAGGTCTTTTGGGGTCTGGGTCCGAAAATACCTTCAACTCTCCCTTCGGAAATACCTTCCTACTCGAGCTCTTCGCTCCTCTACCTCCAACTCCCTCAGGGTCAGTCGCTTCGCCAAGCAACGAGTTGGTGGTAGATCTCTCTCTTTGGCTGAGTCCTTCCTCTGGAACAGCCTCCCTGCCTCTCTGAAACCTGAGGAGAACCATCTTCGTTTCCGAAAGCACCTCAAGACCTTCCTCTTCGCTTCTGCCTTCTCCCCTGCTGATCTGTCTGTTTCTGCACTGGGCATCTGGCTGCCCTCTGATTTCGGGCACAGATCCCTGCCCACCCAGCTGTATACCCGCTTTGCCTCCTGGCAACCCTCACATTTGGGTCTGTATCTGCAACCCTACAGTCCCCTTACCCGCACTTATCGACACCCGTTGTCTGCATGCACTTGTCACTTTCCACCTTCCCTCCCCCCTGCACTTGCACGTTCTCAATGTCACTGGGCCTAGTAAGATCGTTGTTTTTGTCCTCTCTTGTACACCTCCCTTGCCTCGTCGTGCCCTGAAAGACTTGTGTATGGGCGCAATATAAATAAAATATCATATCATATAACATTTAGGTTTAAATTAGGCGTTCACCCTGCATTTATTTTTCAATAAACACCCTTGAACTGTGATCACTTGTGTCTGTCTTACTTGTTGCCACCAGGAGTTCCTTAAAACCCACACCCCAAAGATATACAATTTGTCAGACTGCACCTCATTTACACACATAACCGAAGAGCATGCCGTCCTAGCTACACTGCTGTTGCTCCCACTACTGATAGAAATAGCAGTAGTATTTCCAGTAATAGTAGTTGTACCAAGACCAGTCGTTGTTATACTACTACTAGACATGTAGGTGGTTTTAGACCCTATTATAGTAGATGTTGGTGGTGCTGGAACTCTGATTTTGCAGGATATATAGGCCACTTTATAAAAGGCCACTTTATATCAATGGATCCTTCTGACCCGTCTACATAATAATGGTATTAGAGGGCAGGTGTTAAAATGGATTGAGCTGTTTCTTATGAATCACTCACAGTCCATCAAACTGGATAGTTTGACTTTGCTAAAGAAACCACTAATCTGTGGAGTTCCTCTGGGGTGGGCCATTTTGCCTTTAATTTTTAATGTATGTCTTTACCCTATGCCTATACATTTCTGTACATAATCTTTTGAAAAATGCCCTAATCCTTCAGCACAGGTGAAAAATCTGTGATTTTCGAATCTGACCTGTCGCTTTCCCAATAGGTTGCCGCAGTAACAAGATCCTGTTTCTTTCAACTGAGGTGCCTATGCAGTGCCTTATCACTCTTTTCAGTTAACCAGAAAACTACTACCATGAATGTTTTTGTCTCCTCAAGACTAGACTTTGGTTAAAGTGACCATATTGGGTTTCGCTCCAAAGATATTGCGAGATTGCAGTGTATGCAAAATGAAGCTGCCAGACTCCTCCTCTTGAGTAAAGAAATGTTACCACATCCTCCCTGGCTGCGTGCCCTGCACTGCTTACCAGTAAAATAAAGAATATTGCTCAAATGCATGTGCCTTAGTCATGAAATGGCACTTGGTCACAATAAGAACCCTTTAGAATATCCCCTTTTTTATCACCCATTTGCTCTCATCCTCATCTGGCATACTCGTTCTCAGATAATCTGCCATTAGCATCAAGATGCCTCTATGCTTCTGCTTTATAAACCCCCACACATACATACATAGCAACAGGAGTAGTAGCAGATGGAGTAACAGTAGTATTAGTAGTATCGGAAGTACTATCAGTAGGACTACCACCTATGACACTACTGATGCTAATTATAGTGACACCAAAGAAAAATTTACAGTATTACTTGGACTATTACCATTGTGATTGCTAATTGTATTAATGGAAACAGCTGTAGGACACATATCAAAAGTGGCTATTGTACTAGTCACATCAGTTTCAATTATTTGCAGTAGTACTAGTCTTACACATTGCATACGAATGACCAGGTGCAGTGAGACTCAATGCAGCAGTAGTCGTTCATGTCATGATAGTGCTACAGGTAACACAAATGCTTTTATCGAGTGTCATACAACCATGTGTACTGATATCCATTCGTAATTGTAATAGTTGTGGTAGTATCAACAGTAGTATAGCAACACATGTGTTCTACTTCTACTTCCTAGAGTACCAGTAGCAATAACAGCAGAAGTATTACTAGTAGTATGGTGTGTAAGTCCAATAGTAGAAGTATCAGTACCTGCCTCAAATATTCCCAGTTCTATGAATTTTCGTACTAGCAGTACCAGAAGTACTTGTAGGAAATAGTGGTATAAGTGGCACTGGTGGCAGAAATACATTAGTAGTAGTAGGCGTAGCCGCAAAGTCCTAGCAAGTATTTATATCTAAGAGGTTCCCGCAAAAATCACACAAGTTTGTGTCTTCAGAGGTGAGGGACCACATTTTCAGGTTCAAGCATGTAAGATGGCAAGGGGGCAGGGGAGAACAAATGATCATCAGGTATAGAAATAGACGGTCAGCCAGAAATGTAAAATTGTTTGGCGGATAAGCAGTTAGCAATCTACCACTTGAAAATGGATACAAGCCCCAGTTAACAGGTTATATAACAGTGCGCAGATCTTCTTAACATACCCCAACAAAATCCCAGTCATAAGCGACACAATTATAGGGAAGTATCACAAGCACATTAGAAGTCAAAAATAGGAAGGAGAGATGAAACATTTATCACATTTTATTTTGTATACCACTTTCTTTGAACACGCCATTTGTTAAATTTAGGATAACAGAAAGTCTGGTAGCATCCGCTGTTATCCTTTAAAGGAATAATACATACATTAATTGTTGGCTGCGATTTGGTTGTCAGATTTTAGGTCGAATGATCAGATTTTGAAGTAATTACTTAATTTGTAAAGGTACTTGGCCTTAAAAAATACCAATAGAATTTCATGGTAAATCTTCATCGATTGATTGGTCTTCCTCTGGCTTCAGCAATCACAGTACTAAGCAAGTAGTCATTTTAGTAATTACCATGAAGAGTACACGGCTTGAGAACCTCTTTGATGCTGCTGGTGGTGTACCTACTATTCAATCAGAAGATACGAACAGGACCCGCAAGAGAAACAAACCACAGAGAGAACACAAGAAAAAACATCTACTGTTTACAAGTTACTCTATCACCACAGACACCAATTGGCTGCTGTCATTAGTAAACCAGACTCTGGAAGCCGTCTTGCAGTTCAAGATAGGAATCAGATGTTCTGTTCGGGTGGCAGAGTTTGGCGCAATGGGCTCTACCTACAGCTGTTTCTCCGAACACCTTTGAGATAAAGCCGTCTACAGATTCACAATGAAAACAATTCTAGCCAATAGACACATCAGAGAGCAATAGGACAACACACCTCTCTTGTTTGGCTGATTGGATCTCAATGTATAACATATATGAAACCAGATTTCACAGAAAGTAGCCAAAAGGTAAAGCAGCAAAATTCTTACAGCAACATAGCGAGGGACATCGCCAGGGTGTCAGTCGTGGGAAAGACCACTTGTAGGACAAACAATGATAAGTTAATATTATAAAATATGATACAATGCTGAAATACAGTGCACTTGAATACCAAAGTGACAGAGATTGGTAAATACTGCTCTTGGCCATTTGATTGCTTTTCTTAAGCAAAATTTGAAAAGTCCTTGTGCTTCGACAATGCTCCTTCTGAAGAGGATCACTCGCAAATGTTCAATACTGCCACAGTCGCTTATAGTACAACAGATCACAGGTTCCACAGACACGTCAACATTGACACAATAACCGATGAGAAAATATAAGTCACTTCTCAGTTCACAGTGTGAAAAAACTGGACACACTCAGTCTTGGAGGAAGAGGCTTTTAGCTATTTGAGGCCATAGCAAATGAAAGTCCTGATACCACACGCAGCGCTAGGTTAGAAAGAAAGGAAAGCAACACATGACATGTTGGGAAGAAAACGTTTTGTTCTCATTTCTTCATGGGTATCGTCTGAGGGACCTTCGCCTTCTGTTGTAGAAACGCCTGAGCCCATGTTGCCGTGAAAAATTCATCATGTAATTTTGTTTGCGAGTGCTGTCAGAAAAGCAAAGACAAAGATTGTAGTTTTTTCCTCTTATTTTTGCTGAAGTAGCATGTACATGAACACAAACAAAGATACCCGATTCTAGCTATACATGCAAAAGTATATAAGAATGATGATTTATTGGTGCAAAATAACTGAACGAGTATCAGAGTAATACGTTATTTCTGCATGTATAGTCAACATTGCTTTAGTGCTAGTCCAAGACATACATTTTGATGCCCTTCATCAGGACTGTCTGTGCACCTGGTGAATTCTTTTATATCTGTTGCACAATCTATCCGTTTTTAACTTATAACTCACACAGAATATTGAAGTTTACTAACCCTTAAAAAAAACATAATCAAGAGTCAGGCAAAAGTCCAATTTGAAGTCAGGACGTTTTATCAAAATCCATTGACAACCGATTGATGAGTTATAGGCTAAGACCCTAATTAGAGTTTTCAGACCACCAGGATGTAAGCCTCACCTCTTTGGATTCAGACTGCTATAACGATGTATGCATGTGTACGTTTTATAAAGCACCAAACATGGCCCTTTGCAGTCACTTCTGGGATCTCCAGTTATTTTATTTTCGTAGACCATTTAGTTACATTCACAACTGTTCTGACACTATATTAAGATGGCTGCAGGACATGGCAAGATCCTCAGGAACCACTAGCTATTTGGGTGTTAGTCAATCACAGTGTATTTGGGACACACCTGTTTTATCAATCTGCATTTTTAAGGAGACCCTTTTATCGTTTCCTATGGCACATAACTGTGGCTGTTATTAATATTATCTTGGAAGACACACCTGTGTCTCACTGTACAATCCAATGAGGTAAAGGGTACTGTTTTTCCCTTAGTCTCTGCAGTGCCTGCAGTCTTGTATGGTCATCAACGGCTCGTAACTGAAACAGGAGAATCGTAGCCCACCCTAATTAGTTTCAATGTGGACCTTGTATAAATAGGCTCAGAGATGAAGGTGTTGGTGGTACTTCAGCGATATATAATTCCTTTTATGATTTGTATAGCTCACAAGGCAGTCAAGATGGTGGTTTGCTCTGTCCTAGTCTATTTGAGAACCATGTCGGTTCCATGAACAAGACTTTTTTTTTGTATGTTTTTAGGGTTAACTTAAACATCCACTGTATAATTTGAATGGTATCAACATGTGGTCCAAAAGAAAAATCTGTCCTCAATAATGGATGTTGCCTACTTGGTCTCCAACAAAAGACTGATGTAGGAAACTAGCAAGCCGGCCTTCTGCAATCATTTTGCACGAGGATAATGCTGTGGACATGACAAATACATTTTGCAATTCTTTCACTGAATATTAAGCTCAAATGTTAAGATGAATGCCTATCGTCATACTATACTCGCATTCGTCTTGCACCAGATTATCCGCTACACCTGCCAGCACCTGAATTTGTAGATGTAGCTTGTTCCAGCAATTCCAAACTAACAGACTTTCCATAACCGTACATTTGTAGTAGAGCATATTCCTGTATGAACTACTTTTCTTACGGTCTGGTCGACTAAACCTCTGACTGTTTCAAGGTGTTTTGCTGATTACTTCATCCAGCTTCAGACTCACAATCTTCATTGTATCTTTGTAATCCTTGTTTAATTCAATTTTGACATCTGGAGACATTGTAAAGCAATCATGTTTATATTCCTGGCTTACTGTATACATTTCCTGAGAACTCTTATTTGTAGTTCTAACAATCACATACCTGTCAATTTGCTCAATGACACTTGCTATACTTGGTGCAAAATCGCCCAAGCCTTGCTCTACAGATTGAGGACAGGGTGACTAAGGGAGTGTGCCTCTACATTATTTGTGGCCAACTGGTGGCATGTGGCAAGTCCTTTCAGAAGGGTAACTTAACTGACATGGCCACTTTAAGAAGGATAATGCCACAGGTAGACTCTCTGGGAAACCAGGTGCAAGTATGTGCGAACCACCCAAAGGAACTAGATTCTTATGGGGCATTATCTCCTGAAAGCAGCTCATGAGCAACACACTCGTATCAACCTTTTTCCAGATGTATGTTTCTACGAGTGCGAGAACACGTTACTAGGCAGAGTTCTCGGTGCTGCAAACCAGGGCGTGCAGGGCTCACCGACTTCTAGACTTTCCCCTCCAGGGCAATGCAGGCTCTCAAAAGTCAGGTCTTTGGACCACCAAGAGGAACCCTTCGTCTGTAGAGAAGATCGGGTGGATGCCAGTTATCCGGGCCGACACTAATCAGCCGGCCATGAAGAAGAACAGACCAATCACAGGTTCACGGTCTGGACTTTGCACATTTGTGACCCATAGCTTCAAACTCAGCCTCAGGGGTGGGAGTGGGAATGTATAAAAAGAACAGCTGGCAGGCAAACAGTGTGAGAGTTTGGACCAAGCAAAGAACACGATGAAGAGTGTGTTTGAAGAGCATGGAAGAAAGAGACTGTGACTATGATAGTGTGGGAATGATAGAGGGGGAGGAGGAGGAGGAGGAGGTGACGTGGAGGAGTGAAGAGGAGTTGAATAAGACAGAGGAGGAGGAAGGAGAGGAGAGGAGGTGATTAGGGTAGGAGAGTTGGGGGGTGGATAGTGGCGACTGATTAGGAGCAGTAAGAAAGACGTGAGAAACATCAAAGGAAAAGATATCCCAGAGTTTGTGAATAGAAATATCCCAGAGTTATGGACGAGAAATAGCTTAGAGGTAGGAAAGAGATAGTCCTGAGGTTGGAAAGAGAGACCCGACTGAGGAGAGGAGAAGAGGTAATCATTAAATAAGAGCTGGAAAGTTGGAGGAGAATAGTGAAAACAGGCTGGGAACATGAAGGAGGAAGTGGAAAGAATTGTTGAGAAGAGAGATATTCTTGTGTTTGGAAAGAGAAATATCCTCAAAGTTACAAAGAGATATTTCTGCGATTGGAGAGAGAGCCCCCCACCCCTGAAGTTGGGAAGATGGATATTCCTGAGATCAGTAAGAGAGATAACCCCAAAGACAGGTAGGATGGGAAGAGAGATACCCCAGAGGGTGGGAAGACAGATGCCCCAGAGGTCAGAAAGAGAGCTATCCCATGCAATGGGGAAAGATAGCCCAGTGCTTGGGAGAAAAGATACCCCAGAGTTCAGGTATTGGGAAGAGATACCCCATAGGTCAAGGAAGGAAACACTCCAGGGATTCGGGAGAAAGATACCAAAGAGGTTGAGAGTTACACCCCATGGATTGAAGTCGGAGATACTCTAGACATTGGGGGCAAGGATCCTCGGGAGATCAAGGAGTGAGATACATCCCAGAGGTTGTGGCAGGATATTCCCCAGAGGTTGGCTTGAGAGTTACCCCAGAGGATAAGGGGAAAAACACCTCAGAAGTTGGAGCCAGAGATAAACCAGAGACTAAGGAAAAAGATACAGAAAAACTATCGTTCACCACTCCTTGTTCGCTGTAATATGAGATGGGTTTGTGGGGGTGTCGCCCACAATCCATTACAGAAAGCACCCTGTGGGGCCAGTTCTGAGCCACATTAGTAGGATGGAACCGACACCACAGGGACACAGGAGTCGGTGGTGCTCATAGAAATGTGCCACTGAAAAGACAAGTAGGGAGGCGGGTTGGGGATCCATGTGATCACTGCACAGCGCCATAATGGAAGTCGGCATTTTCTTAGTCGATATCATAGGCGGCGCAGTGATGACATAGATCCCTGAAAAACAAACCCAAGTAGGGAGAATGGCCAGGGGCAAAGAGGAGGGTTGCCTGGCAACCAGAAAGCCCCACCTGGACGTTGAGACTGTTTGCTTTTAACGAGAGTGACTCGGTATTCACTTTTCCCATTTTAAGGAGAAGCCATCTGAAAAAAATGTTTTTGCCCAATTAACCATGAGAAGAGTACATCCCATATGGGCCTAACTTGAACCTTTTCGGTTTGTAAGTTTAAAAATCTGCTCTATATAAATCATCACTAACATTACTGTGTGTAGATAGGGAATCAATGTCAATGTACAGGAGACAGCAGTGGCATCTGGATTGTCCACTGATATGTCACATCGCTGTACATCGAAACTGCGGCAGTGTGACATTGCACTTGTGAAAACAGTGCCCCCCTCCACTTACAGGGTAGGTTCCCTCTACTGCAGCCTGGTGGCCTCTGAATGATCTTCACAGCTCTCTGATCCAACGGCAATGGAGGACAGACCAGCGTATGCATTGCAACAGCTCTTTTCCACTGAGCAGTTGACATGCACACGCTCTGCTCTTCCTCCTTCAATGAGAGCATTCAGGAGATTCATTATGTTTGAGCTCAGAATGATGGGGGGTGGCCGACACATTGTACATTATTGACGGGATTGACATGGCGGCATACCTCCCCCACCACACATCTGATCTGTTAGGGCGGTTTAGGGGGCACAAAAGGACACTGGGGATCCCACATCTACAATACAATTGTAGACACCCTCATTAACAACCAGAGCTCCCATTAAAGAAATGTACCAGTGAAGTGCAATTTTCCAAGCCACTGGAACTTGTGCAAAGGTAAATGGATGCAAGCATATTTGCACTGAGGCACATTTTGCTCTGGTACGAATACCAGTGCAGAATTGCATTGCAATGGTGCAACATTTCTGGAAAAAGGACATATATGTTTCACACATTGATGTTCTGAGTACGCTACAGTCGTATAGATTGTATTTTTGGAATGGAGTCAAATATCTGTAGCTCTTAAAGAGCCACATGTGAGGCCTTGATGTCCGTTTAACCATGAACTGTTAAAACCAGAGTTTGCTCACTTGGACCCCTGGACTATCTCCTGCTGACCTGATGATCACTGAACATGTGTGCAATTATGGCTAACAGGCTAAAAAGTCAAGTACACCATTTAACTGCTATGGTCTCGGGAGGATAGCTCAGGGGAAATGTGCTCGCCTTGGATGCAAGATGCCACAGAGAAACACAGGTTCGATCCCCGGGTCCGCGCTTAGAAATCTCTGGGGATTAAGTGCGTTCTAAATAACCTATATCATATGTTAAGAATACTGCTTTCAGTAAATTAGGGTTTAATTGGCAACCCCGTAATTCGATCAATGAAAGGAGATCATCTGACATTTTTTTTAAAATAATGTATTTTATAGAGTATACTCGTAGCCAGTGTTCGCCTTCTGCGGACTCCTGTACATGCAGGGGATTGATAAGTCTATTGTTTACCACCATAGTGCAAGTCTCACACAAATCACTATAAAGGTTTGCATCAGTTTACTGTATAAGATCCAATTACTGGGAAGGCTGTTAATTAAGCAATAGAACCGGGAAGGGGGGCATTACCGGTCTAGTAATGCCCCAGGGTATTCGCTCAGGCTTTAACATAAGCCCTGCGGAATTACCAGACCAGTAATGCAGCCTAGAGGGTTCTATTGATATTAATACCCCAACACGTTGTAGCAGGGCACTAATAGTTAATTTTTCTCGAGTTGAGAAATGGTATGTAAACAGTTTCTCAACTCAAGCAAAATATAATGCAAAAAACATGGCTGCCATGGCTCGGGGAGAAGGGACTACACGTAGTCCCTTCTCTCATTGCATGGCGGCTATTCACACCGCAGAGATGCGCTGGGTACAGTACTGTTCCTGGCGCAAGCGAGGGACAAAGCAGCGCAGGTAAGCGGGGTGGGCGTAGGGAGGGGAGAGGATATGTAGAAAAGGAGGGTGGGGACAGGGGGAGAGCACTTACCTGCATTCCCGCAAAGGGAAGATGGCTGACTCCCGCTCCGAGGAGGCTTGGAGCAGGGTCTTTCTCAGTGTGGTAAAGACTCTACTCTGAGCCTCCTCATTGGCTGGGAGGCTGCAACACCCGCCTCGCCGGGGACCTGTGTCACTTATTACATTCTGATGTTTTTCATTTGTATTATGTTGGTCTTCCTAGCAGAATAATGATTTGTTTGAGGAAGGCCTGCCATCTATCTTAATCAGTATGGTAAGTATGATTCAATAGCCTGGCAGACAGAGCATGCACATGGACAGGTGCATGGTATTGGATGGTAGATACACATGCACCTTCCTGGCAATTATTGTTGCAGACCCCTTTTCTGCAAACAAACCCAAACGCGAAAAAGCAAAGCAATGCTAAGCAAATGCCAACCCGCAGCCTTAGTGACAAAGTGCTTGAAATTGAACTGCTTTGGAGGCATGCATGGGATAATTGCATCCTATCGGAATGTGGAAAAAGAACAAAGACTGATGGTTAGAAATGCCCCAGTCAATGCTTCTTGGCCACTGGAAAATTCTCCTGGGGGCATTCCATTCTATTTTGTTCAGCTCATGTCTACCATTAGAGGAGAGAGGCAATCTGAGTCAAATCGGTCTCGGCCTAATCCCTAGAAGAACAGTCCAGCCTAGACTTCAGTCCAGAGCCTTGGAAATGAAACTGCTCCTCACTGATGAGGCACCAAAAGGGGTGAACATAAACAATAACATTTGATGTTTTATATATCACTTTATGCTGCAACTTCGCAGCATTTTGGTAACAGGCATTACTAATGACCATTTTTATTATATTACCCACCTGTGTGGTACTGAATTTATGACTGAATCTGAAGATCGCTGCCAGGGGTAGAGCTTAGGAGGACGAGTGTCATTGGTTGGGGGCAGTATGACCCAAAGCACACTGATAGGCTGTAGAAGAGACTAGCAGTTTAAGTTTAAAGCTAAACTGCATTGTTTTTACTGAGGATTCCCAGCCTGACGATGGGGAATATTCATGAGCAGGTGTTACTAATGATCATTATTAGTAACCACATGTGTGGTACTGAATTTATGACTGAGTCAGCACGGAGGGGTAGCAAAACCTTGTCCGAACGACAGCTCCTCCTCATTGGAGGTGCCCATGCTATGTGTAGAGCGATCTGTTCTGGGGCTGGTTGGTGTCCCACGTTGAGGGGGTGTGGCCTAGCAATTCAGGCTGGAATGCTCCTTTGTTCTGGACTGGGTCAAGATTGACTTTGCATGTATCTGGTCCCTGGAATGGAACACTAATCAGAGTAATCCCCAATTGTTAAGATGTGTTGGCTTATGCATT
Organism: Ambystoma mexicanum; assembly: GCF_040938575.1. Lineage (NCBI taxonomy): Eukaryota > Metazoa > Chordata > Amphibia > Caudata > Ambystomatidae > Ambystoma > Ambystoma mexicanum. The sequence goes on from NC_090936.1 coordinate 91,800,123, forward strand.
TCCACTCATCGCTTTTTGGTCTTCTGACTCAAAGTTCAGCTACAGAGATATATCCCATTGAGTACACTTTTCAATGGATTATGCTGTGCCTCCCATAAGTCATTTAGCAAAAACGGGTTCCCAATTAGGTCTGGGACCTCACTAAGAACATGGGCCATATTTAATTTTCCTTTTAGCTGAATGTATTGTTTGGCGGAAGATTTGCTTACAAACACTGTTATACATTGGACCCATAGACGGCTATTAAGGAAAACACTAGCTTCAAAATGCGATAACCACCCACAATAACATCACGAAAGAAGAAAACAAAAACTGTTTTCCACTGTATTGGCATCCTCAATGTGTCATGCACAAGTGCTACGTCACTGAGGCACAGCCATTTATTCAAATCCCATCAGGAAAGCAACTTCTTCCCATTGTGACTGCATATGTGGACATGAGCAAGGCCTGGTGCTTGGCTCACCACTGTTGCCAAGCAGTAGATCATGGTCTCAACTTTACAGGCCATGTCACTTAAGGCTCACACCCTCAATACTGCTTGCAACCCCTCAAAAATGTGGACACATCAATATTGACTATGTTGCTTGACTCTCAGACCCTCAGTACAGCTGCAATCACCGAAACAAACAAGTGTCCAGGTAGGCCCAGAGTCATTGGTTTCGGGATCCTGATGCAATGGCGTTCGGTGCTCATACCCTCAATTTGGTACCAAACACTTAAATAAACACTCTCCACGAGCCATCACTACAGCATCAGAGTCATAACCCTTGCTAAAACAGATCTTCATGGAAAAGAACTCACACTCTCATTGCTGATGCCATACACCATCTCAGTCAACTCCATGAGCAAGAGAACAATGCCCACCCGCAAGAAGTTGGCCCTCCAACAAACCACCAAGACTTGCCCGTTCAATAAAAAGAAACAACAAAGGCTAGCCTTATACAGGAACATGTCCATCAGCAATGGAAAATAAAGTTGCTCGCACTTAGCTTACATTGCACTTCACCTATTGCTCACCCATGAGCACCCCAGCACCTATTCTATTCCCTCTCCCTTCTGCACTTGCACGTTCTGAACACTCATAAGGCATATTAGGTTCACCCCGCCCCACTGTATTTAATATTTTTAATGTATTTTAATTATTGTTTCTCATCCCTTGTCCCCTCCCTGCTGCCCTGTGGGCGCGTTGAAACAGTATTTACTTCCTGTATAGGCCCCTAACAAGCAAACAATAAGTAAAATAAATAAATAAATAACCATAGCAGAAAGGAACACACAGTCACAAGAAACATCGCTCAGAGGTAAAAACAAGCCACGAACAAGCCTTCATTTCAACCTTTAACATTGTTCATGAAAACCAACAAAAATATGTGTTCTAGTCAAAGAAAAGTGTCATTAACAGTCCATTCACTTTACAAAGTTTAAAGTTTAACACAGAACAAGAAAACAAATTCAGAAAAAAGCTTTCTTGGCTTTTTACATTTCTCAAATTGAATTGGAACAGAATCAGAAAACGAAAAACATACCTAAAATGCCACTAAACAAACTTGAATAGCTCATATCAAACTGTATCTTTCATCCGCCAAACACTATGGGCCTCATTACACGGATGGCGGTAAGGATTTACCGGTACCGGTAAATCCTTACCGCCTTACTACGAGGTCCCTTTTCGGGTTGGTTTTTAACGCCTGCAAAAAGCAAAGGGACCCAGGGCGCTAATTACGGTACAGCAATTTGCGGTACCGTAATTAGCGCCTTCCCCATTCCCATTATGCCCTATGGGGCGAAAATGGGAATGGGGAAGGGCAATGGTGGAAGGGCGAATTACCGCCCCGCCAACCTTGGAATGGGGCGGTAATTCCCCTTTCCGCCAAGGCCGTGCCGGTATTTTGCCAGCATGAACCATGGCGCTAATAGCGCCATGGTTCTCCGCCATCCGTGTAATGAGGCCCTATGAGATGAATACTGGGCAGCTTAGACAGAAACCTTAAAAACATTAACTACCCACATGCAATTCATAGCGACAAAGGAAAACAATTCAAATGAGTGAAAAAAAAGGAAACCAGCACAGAAGATGGAAAGAGGCTTCGCCCTGCAAAGGACCTAACAGATGAATAAATACATCTAATTTATGAAACAGATACTAATGGACTAAGCAATCCCACATCACTTCTGCTGTTGTGTTTTAAATTCCTATATTGCTGCATTACCTGAAATGTGAAGATGTACACCTGATCCACGACAACAAATGCAACAAATGCATCAAATACAAAGAACGTCAAACAAAAAGCAGAATTGGGACAAACACCAAAGACAGCTGACTAATGCAACCAAAAATGTATAATAAGGAAAACTAATCCAAATAGAGACACAAGCACTCAGAACTAGAAATATGCTGAAAACAGATCAAACCCGAGGAGAACAACAGATGCTCCAGTCGATTTAACAGCAAGCAAGCTTTTTAACTAAAGTGTCTGCCTGGTGTACAGGCTATGATCACTGGGGAAAAGAAAATAAGGTACATAATGACAACATTTCAAACATCAGCAGGATTAACCTCAAAAAAATGAATAACCAAGAAAACAACTATTCAAAAATCCATAAACTTTCACAAATATCACGACACAAATAACTTTAATCCACTCACCACTCTCTAAGAGAACACAGAAAAATATATTAAACAATGCAATCGACATCATTCAATAAACAGCACTATCAAATACCACCGACAACCATGAATTTCACAGCCAGGCCCCCTACAGATTTCAATCTACAGAAACATATGTAAAACCAATATCTTAAACGGACCAATAACTGCAAAAATGCATTCACACCAACCCTGGAGAAACCCAAAACAATGCTAAGGTATGCACTCTAACTACAATTAAACGATGACACACAAAATACCAATGGTAGTTCTTTAACTAATGTAACAAACAAAAATGTTCTAAAAAAGAAAGTTTCTTAATAATGTTAACAATAAAACATTTCTCAAACCACAAATATAGTCCTCCCATAAGTATACATATTATAAAGTTTTTGTAATATAATTTTGGGGGATTATGGCATTTTGAAGCTTGTGTTTTGCAGAATGGGCAGCTATGGGAACCCTGTAAAAGATACAATTGCAGATGTATAGCTATCCCCAACAGGTATATCTTCGATCTCAATGTTTTGAGTACCGACACTCAGGTTTCACTATTCGTGTTAATTGGATGTCACTTAAAACCACAGCAGTTGGATTTAGCCCTGTTGATTGCAGTTACCCATCTACAATTCCATATGCAATATCACAATCAACTTCCGAAACGGTTCTTTTGCCGCCAATAAAGAACAAATTGGAGTAGGTATTCTAAAACATTCCATGAGCCTTTGTCTAGACATACCTTAGCACAAACTACTCAGCAATTGCTAGATTATGAATATGTTTCATTAATGTAATAATTACACAAATACTCTTCTGTGTAAAACAGTTTCTACACACATATTATTAACTAGGTTTCAATCAAATACCCTGTGTAATATTCACCAATTTCACCTGTTTAAAACTTGTATTGAACAGCAGGCACTATATTTACATAAAAAACATGGTGAGGTGATACGATAATATACATCTTTTAAAGTGTGTGATTCAGAGCCAAAACTTACCTTACTCTAGTGTAAAACCAATGACAGCAAATAATGAAATACAAGACAAGTTAGAAAATGCCTTTCAACGCATGCAGCACTCTGATTAGTCATTAAAGCCTGATGGGGTCTAGAGGCAACATACGATTTTTCATATCTTTTGAAAATAGAAATTGAAGAAATTATTTTCGGAGTTTAACAATATTTTTCACTTCATTATTGATAAACGTCAATACAGTATTTTAATACAGCTTTTTGCATAACTGTAGCACTGGTTGATTAGAATAAAAGCACCAACGACATTTATTTGTTTAATTTAAGGAATGAAAATGTGTCTAATAATTGGTTAATTCACTACACATTTAAGTGCATGTTTTTTGTTGGAATGTACTTGATAAAACATAATGTAGTTATTGTATGTGATAATGTACAAGTCTGACAAAGAGACCACATTTTACTTGTCTCATACATTGTCTCTGTAACATATACCTCAGGGCAATAGACCCAGCAAATTTCTCATGCCAAGCATGTCGGATCTCCTGATGATGAAGTAGCAGAAGATGATAGTTGTGAAGTGTCCAGTGCTACGTTCATTACCAATAGAAGAGTTCCCTTAGTGCCAGCTTACATATATGCTACCCATGGGTTGCAAGATGTGACTTTTTAACATGAGTAGTGATCCACCATGATCCATTATGACATCATCTGCAGGTGCACATGCAGAGAACACTGTGAAACCAGTCTGCAGCATACAGGCAATGGATTTCTATTGTACTTCAGATGAAAAGTTGAATGTGGGAATGAAATTCATGCTGTGCCTTGGATGGGTTTGTGGATTTTCAGGTTCAGAAGTAGGCAGATGAATATGATAATACGCTTAAGTAGCTGTGCAAATGCCATAACCCATACGCTATCTACTGGATTGATACACATTGTGCTATTTTGTTGTATTGTGCACAATCCGGAAGAGGATTATGCTTTTAAATAGCAGCTTCCTCTAATAATTCAGCAATTTTGGCAAATTGTATCAGTACCCCTCCCCCATCTGCTGGATCTTGATCGGAGGCTGTCCATTTGTGTTCCTGATGGTTAACAGGAGTTAGAAATAGGCAAACATTTACAAAGGAAATATGTCGTTTTAATTATTTCCTCTTTCAAACATTGTGCCAGCCAATGTAAAGCACAATGTGTCCTTTTCCCGGGCAAGGTGAAACACAGGTGTAGAGTATTTGAGTGCCATGCCATTTTAACAGGCCAGTGGTGATGCATTTTGTGATTGACTGCTCCATGCTTAGATTATTATATACGTAAAGAGTTTTACAGGGTGTAATCTTATCAACAATCATCATACGTGGCGGTAAGAGTAAGGTGTGGAACAAACATGTGCAGTACAGTAGGGACAAAAGGTGCAGTACATTAGAAACAAAAAGGTGCAGTACAATAGGGACAAAAACCATTCAGTAGTGTAGGGACACAAGATTGTAGTACATTAAGGACAAAACAGGTGCAATACAGTAACCTTAAGGTCACACTGTGCAGGTCTACCTCTACGAAAACAGCCAGACAAGAAAGCAGGTCGGAAGGCTAAAAATGTGGATTGATACAGACTTGGGCAAAAAGCCCCAACCCACTTGGATTGTGTAGACATCACACTTTCCTGGAACATCTTTTCTAGATGCTCCTTCTCTGGAGAAGACAGCAAAACAAGGCAACAGGCAGCAGGTCACAGCACTCCCAGAATTGAAACAAGAAGCCGTGTCAAGGGAAAGTTAAACTTTCATGTATCATACATCGCAATAGGTACCATTTTTGTTTTAAAAATGTATTTACTTTTTGGGTTTAAGGGTGTGCAGTTGCACATTGGTGAACTAAACAAGGATCAACAATTTGTTGCTAGAACTTTGCAACTCAGTCTTCTCAGACCACTCAGGGCGGGAGTGAATGGCAGCCATAGGATTCAAACAACTATTTCAAAGCTTGAATATAAATTATTATGTAATCTTTAGCACATTGATTTCGAAGGCAGTTGTGTCATATTGAACACATATTAATTATTTTATGCAAGTTATTTTGGAATTTGATGTGACACAGTTGATTTTAAGATTGTTATTTTTATTGCTACCAATGGAACAGACCACTATCAATTTTCATGGGTAATGTATTTTTCGTGCAGCACATGAACATATTGGAAGCATATTTAGCATGGCAGTTCCTGCAAATACTGTGCTACGAAAGTAAGACACACATGGGATACACCTTGTTGCAAATTGGCTCTTAAATTGCTGTCTACTAAATTATAAAAAATAATGCCTATTGTCCTCCAAGTGGTGTGCAGCATTAACGTTGGATTGGTGGAGAAGAGTTAAGTTGGGGAGCTAAGCAAACGCTCTTTTCTCTAAGATTCAAATGCCTATTTTGTATCACAGATCAGACATAATTGAAATCCCTTAAATAAATCCACTCTCCCGACTCCATTTGCCCAGTCCTCCGTATCTGGAAAGGCAGATTCCTCCTTGACAAAATCTGCCTCCCTCAATTGTAATCCCACATTTATCCTTTAACAAACTACTGAATAACTGAAGGATCCACACACACCTTTCTCATCACCACCACTCTACTGATCAAGTGCCTTTGGCTTGGTGTCCCCCTGCACTCAAAGAAAAGACTCAGAAAACGTCTCACCATCTGTACCCTATTGGAGCTCTAATGTATGATCCACGGCAACATTTTCCTATGGGTACCAAGCTTGCTGGCACACAGCCTGTCACTGGTTTCCACACAAATGTATTATACTAGATTCAAATCCATCCAGCACCAATCCCTGACAGCCACTTAGCACAGCCAATGACACAACATCTGATCGCAAACCCTCCACTGCCTCACCATCCCGCTGCACCAACTACTAATTCAGGTATTTCACATTCCTGGCTGCCACCTTCTTATCTCCTGAATATCCAGTTGATCAACTCTTTCAATAGTTTCAAAAAGACTTAGTCTGCATTTCTTCTTACTGAGACTAAATCAATCATGGACAAAAGGTCTGACTTCGAACTGTGAGAAACCAAAGGGCGTCGCAATGGACATGTCCTGCTAATTGGGTCAGGCAAAGTCAGGCACTTGAGTCTAAGTGCATACATCTGATACCAATTAGTTCTCCTCACACGGATAAAAGGCGGTACATAGAGACACTGAGCAAGGTGGAACACGAGTGAGAGCAGAACTTCAGGGGCAAAGGCAAACCTACTGGAGCAGAGCAACAGACCGTGGGACGAGAGCCACGGGTAGAGAACCTCAGGAGTTCCCTGCAGGAGGTCGTTCCCTCCAAAAGGCTGCGAAAGACAGGTGGAGAAGGATGCCAGTGAAAGACATGTGTTCCAAGGATGCCAGCGACCCGCCCGGGTGAACGAAAGAGTTGGAGAGGCGGGGTCAAGCCTGTGGTACTAACCTTGACTCGTAAAATGAAAGAGAGTAATGGAAAGAAAGAAAAGCACACAGCCGGTGAGTAGGCAAGCAACATGAGAGACCGGTGTGTGCTAAAGAGAAAGATTGAAGTGACAACATTATATCGCACAAGTGAAGGCTGCATGCGTGTGGATGAGACACGAACAACGGCAGACCTGCGAATGAACCCTGAAGTAACGATAGCTGTGAATATAGCAATACTGAGTTACAAAGTGGTCCTGGCAAAAGGAAGTAGCCCACTCGAAAGTCTCAGTGAAAGGTGAAAAGCTTATAGCGATAAAGTGAATGACCTGTAAAAGCGAGCTGATTACATTGGCCCTGAGAAAAGGGGAGAGTAAAAGGGGAACTTTGGTGCTTAATACAGTGAACTCCATAGACCAGGAAGCACTGGGGCAAATACCATCGGAGTGTGAATTGAAAGCTGGAAAGTCGAAGTGGTCCTGCGGAGGTCTATAGAAAAACGAAGCCACGCACATTTGAAAGTCTTCGACACCAGGAAACGGTCCGAGCCTGACTGAGGGACACCGAAGGTGTAATGAGTTAGGGGAAAGGAACCCCTAAAGGAGGGGAATTAAGCTTGGGGAAGGGAATCCCTGCAAGTGTTTTGCTTTGTTGTAAGAGTGCTCTCGACTGAGGGAGACCAACGTGAACCTTTTAGTGAACTTTTACTTCTGCTTTGAAAGATCCGAGCCCGACTGAGGGAGATCAACGTAAACTTTTTCTTGAATTTTTACTTTGCTTTGAAAGGTCCGAGCCCGACTGAGGGAGACCAACATGAACTTTTTGGTAAACTTTTACTTCTGCTTTGAAAGGTCTGAGCCCGACAGAGGGAGATCAACGTGAACTTTTGGTGAACTTTTGCTTTAAGAGGTCTGAACCTGACAGAGGGGGACGGACATGAACTCTTTTTGATGAGCTATATTTTGGAAATTGGGAAGTAAGACTTTAACTTGGAAGGCCAGGTGGGCTTCGATCTAAGTCTTGAACTGCCTTTGTGTTAAGAGAATGAGCCAGAGTGCATCATCTTGCCTACAGGGACCGCCTTGCTCTGTGCTGTCCAACATGGGGAGGAGAGCGGACTCGGTCACATGTATTCTTGTGAACACTGACTTTCCTTTGCATACATATTCTCCTTTTCACACTTTTTGTACATGTGTCACGCACCGTACCCCGTGGCGCTTATGGTCTCCTTGGCGACTCACCTGCCATTGAACTGTTCCGCCATGCTCCCGTGCTTCCGGGAGCGTTGGTCTACTCTTTCTGTCCCTTTGTTTACTTCCCCTTTATAGCTCTGCCTCTCTTTCTCTGCGTTGCGCTGCAAACCCTTTTGCGTGTGTTCTGCTTCTGTGCTTAGACGCTGTTTCTTCCCTGCTCGCTAGCTGCATTTTTCCTCCCTCTGCCGCTTCTTCCTATTATTTTCTCTTTTCTCTCAGTTAACCTGCTTTTCTTCCTTTCTGCTGGTAAAAACCTCTTTTCCGTACCGGTTCCGACTTATTCCTCTTTTCTTAGCCAGCCTTTTTCTATCTTCCCAAACACTTATCTTCCTTCTGGAATACTCCCTCTTTACCGGCATACTGTTTTGGTGTGTCCGTTTGCTTTTGTTTCCAGCTTCCTAACCGGCTTTCGGTTATACTTCGTCCTTAGTCTTTCTTTTCTGTCTATTCCTTTCGGGGAACACTCTACTTTTCTTTCCTTTCGCTCTTATAATTTCCCTTCTTTTTACTCTTCCGACTCTACAGTTTTTGCCCTCTTATCGTCTTCTTGACAACGGAGGTACCTTGCCAATTTTGCCCTGCCGTGACTAATCTTCCTGGTCCATTGGATTTTGGGAAGCTCATTTCTGACTGAAGATCCCTGATTACAGTTTTCTGCCATGTAACTGCCAATTCTACAAGAGTTTTTTTCCGCATTCTGCTTTTTCCTCTCTTGGGCTCTCTCGGAAGGAGGTCCTTTGCTCGCCTTCACCAGAAAGGCTGCAGAGTGGCTTCTTCTCGAGGGAGACCCTATCTCTACGAAAAGAAGCACACGGATCGAAAGAGGAAGGGTAAAAGAACAGAGACTTAATTTAAGGATACAGGTGAGGAGCAGGGGGACATTTCTCTGAATGACTACCCTGAAACCAGTATGGCCAGTAGTATTCTTGACAACATGATGTATGGCAGGCATTATGTTTTTGTTAGCATAGGCCATTTTGATTTGATGGACTCAACTAGGACTGTTTTATTCATTATTTGATGGTCAAGACTACTCCCATCTTAGCTATAGGGCAAAATATTTCATCCAACCCCATTGAAACTTCAATAAAGGTTTTATATATGTACCTTTTGTGTCAGTGTCATACTCGTGATACCAACCATGCCTCCCTTACAGGACGCATAAGCTCAATTGGACGTCTTTTGTTCTCTTTGTTGCTATGCCATACAGTAGTATTTAGATACCCTCCTCGAAGTAACACCTCTTTTACTCCTATTCTACTATTTTTGGGATTTGTAAAATGCTGCATGCAAACTTGTTGCTCCCCCATTGTTGTTGGGATCATTGCACTGTATTTCCATAAACAGGGGTTTTAATTTAAATATTTGTATACATATGTAAAAACAAACGTAATACATATACAAATGTGTTCTAATGATTTACACTCCAGTTGAGTTTGATAAAGCAAGTCAAAGACATAGTGACATAGATATGCCAGTTGGGGTAAAAGGCATACTCCTTTAACTGCAGCATACTATGCCATTGAGAGATACAAGCGTACTATTGAAACAATGCTAATTAAACTTGTTAGTAAGCCTGGTGATGACTGGGATGCAGAACTTGTGTTGCTTCTAATGGCTTTCAGTTCCACTGAAGCGTGTCCATGAATATTGAAACTTTGCAGATATTTCTGCAAACACGTCTTATTATGGATGCATGGAAATTTGAGTGAATCACCCCAGTCCTACACAAACTATATTTGCTTTCTCTCCACGCGAGGATATTGTTTAAGACTGCATGTATCATCTACAAAGCAGTCACGAGTAGCACACCAGTGTACCTGGTGGCTAAACTCCACATATCTGCTGGCACACGATCCTCGCACAGCAAATCGACCAACCGACTTGAAATACAACTTGTCTGCAAAAAGAGGATATGCAAACAATCCTTCTCTTGTCACGCACCCGATCTCTGGAACCCGATCCTGCTGTTGGCTCGGAATGACAAAACATGTTTTTTTCATCAACACCTGACGAAGGACTAATTCCAATGGACGCACATACCGAAACATAGGCCTCAACACACAGTACAATGCTGGCTATCCACAGACTGTACAGTGCCCCGCTACCCTTAAGCTAGAGCTGCGCTTTACACAATAAAATACAAATATTAAAAAATTGGTGTCACGGTCTATGGTTCTTTCACAGAAATTGACTAAAGATACAAAATGCATTTAATGTTGTCGCTGCACATGGATATTTAAAACTTTTGTATTCCTTTAAAGAAGAGCTTTTTGTTAAGAAAACCATAAAACGTCTATCTGTAATAGGAAGGGATATTACATCCCCAGGACTTCCAATGAAGAATAGGTGATTTCCGTTGTTTTTCACATTAACAACTATAGAAGCAAATTCTGGCCAGCCCGTGAGGGGTAATCCTTCCTCAGCAAAGGAACAATCAGTTGGAGCAAATGTAACTAGGAATCTAACTCTCCTTCTACAGAACCCACAATCCAGAAGACAGCAAGAGTCCCATCACTGACTGCATTATCCAGTGACAGAAGGTGAGTGACTTTATGAAAGCAGATGAGATTTCAGACTTATTATAGAGAGCAGGTCTTTCAAGGAAGGGAATATTTCACACAATGGAAGGAAGCAAACTAATGTGTTGTTGATATTTATCTGGATTTAACAAGGACACCATTTACAGTTTCTAATCCAATTTAAAAACGTAGTCCAGTGTTTTTGAAACTGAGAGATATGTGGAAGGATTCAAATAAAAGTTAGGAGATTAATTTGAACTCAAATTATGCATCTAAAAGTAGGCATATAGATGTATTCTTAAATAAAATAAGGTTCCTTATAAGTAATGCTTTAGCTTCTGTTGAATTCCACCTTTAAAAATGTTGTCCTATGTGGAGTATATCGTTGTAAACACTTTTCTAATATAAACGCTCTACTAATTTGCAAACTGTCCTCAATCCCTAAAACAGGACGTGACCCTCGAGGAGGACCGGAGGTGCATGGTAACCCAGATACTAATAACAATGGCATAGATCACATGCAAAATAGATTGGTTGTTATGAAACAACAATGGAACACGTTATCAGTAAAATGCACATAAACTAAGTCTGAAAAGGGCTATTGCTCTTAAGAATGTGTTGGAATGACAGTCTGTTAGTTTATAATTAGTAGTTCATGGGGTAAAATCAAACCTGACTGGTGCGAAATGAACCATAGACTTCCAGTTGTTTTTGGTGTTGCCCCAGTTCTTGAGGAACCCTGATAATCATGCCACCCACCAGAGAAATATGTGGACACAAGACTCCCTTAAAGACGCTTTTGAAACAAGGTTCCTGCAGGTGGGTTGAGCACACCCTCTATGTGCGCCCCTACCTCTACTCATGCAAAAGGGTATCACTACATATTTTCCCCACTAAAAATATTGCTGTATATATCGTTGTCTGGAATGGCCATACGCAATATATTTTGGGGGGTAATTTTGGGGGTTTTTGGGAGCAGGGGTTGCAGGGGTGTCCCTTGCTCCTTTAAAAATAATGCGCGTGTTGCGGGGATGTCTCCCGCAGGTTCCATGCCTTAATATTGCTGCAATTTCTGTATGGCGATATTTTTGCGGGGATGTTAACACATGGAACCTGCAAAAGCATTGTTGTTGTGTTGCGTAAGCAAATTTCACTGGAAAGTCTGGATACCATACACTGAAAACTATTTATGATGTTATGCAATTGGTTTGTCTGAAATATGCCCCCAGTTTCTTAATGTGAATCCTTTAGAAGAAAAGGTTAAATAATGAAGAAGCTGGCTTGCTTCCTTTTAGGCTATGTAATCTACATTCTCATGAATGATAGTGCCACAAAATGTTCAAACAGACGAGGTTGTTCTGAAGAAAGTAAACAGTGCTGCGATTGCAGATGGCACCAATGGCAAGTCAATCAAATGAGCCCAAGGTCCCGGTGAAAGCAATGCTGAATAACTGGACTATTCAATGAATGGGCAGCAAGGGTTATATCAATGAGCATCTGTAACTTGATTTGTCTATGGTACTCAATTTGGTAAAGGTACCTCATTGGGGAATACATGTTTAAGTATCAGTATTAGTTCAATAGTGGTGGCAAAGTCTTAGGCATCAGGATTGGGATGATGATTTGACAAAATGCAGGCTCTGACCAAAAGCAAAGTCCTAGATATTCCTAGATATTTGTAAACCCAGATACAGAAAAGAGCACATCCTATCTATGTTCTGAATCATAACACCTCTGATGCACAAAAATGAGAAATTACTCACCAGTAATGTTCTTTCTACGGATTCTTCTCCAACAGGTTCCTCATCTTGATATTCATCCAGTGTGAGATGCTAGAAATGTTCTTGACAGGGGCATTGCGCTGGTCAGCATAGCCTCTCGATGACACCCTTATATCCATCCACACCAATGGACGTGACGTTGATTGTTGTACTGAAAGGATGCACTACACCCCCTTACCTCAGTTCTGCACCTTTTTTTCCCCTCAGGCTCAACAGCGAGAGGGAATATACATTAAAGTGAAGGCCAAACAAAACCAATAAACAATAGCAAACAACTTGCTGGTTGCTTATCTCTTTTTATTTAAAAAACAAAACCATCAGAAACTGGACAGCTTGGGAACGAATTGTCGGTGCACCAGTGCAGCAATCTCTTGCTCATGTTATCGGCACATAGAAGCGTGACAACATTCTGCAATTGAGACCCATGTACGTCCAAGTGGGGAAGGATGGGAGGGCAATGAGGAATCTGTGGCAGGGGAATCCATAGAAAGAACATTACTATAAGTAATTTCTCCTTCAATGGATTGCATTCTCCCACACATTCTTGATCTTGATAAGACTCCCAAAGGAGTGCCCATGCTGGTGGAGGGTTGTAAGTCACACCAAGAGACTCTGGAGGACTGCCCTACCAAAGCGAGCATCAGCTCCTCTGGCAATGTCAAATCTGTAATGTTTGGCAAACGTGTGCAAAGACGACCACGTTGCCGCGTGACAAATGCCCCTAGCCGGCATCGCCTATGGAGGGCATAGGAAGTCGTGATCCCTCTGGTAGACTGGGCCCTTAACCCTGCTGCTACCTCCATACCTTCATTCTGGTAGCACTCTGCGATGCGCAGCACTATCCAGCGAGAGATAGTCTATTTTCTTTATTTATTTATTTAATTTATTTATTTGATTTAATCAAATTAATGATTTTTACAAAACATTGTAGAAGAAGAAGAATAAACTGTGTATCAAAAACTGTATATCGAAAAAAGAAGCTGCATATCAAAGGAAGAGATTCATGTGAAGGACGATCAATGCTTTCGAAGTGTAAAAGAAGAGAAGCAAGGAAACCAAGAAGAAAAACGTTTTTGCAGAAGTCATTTCAGCAAACAGCGCTCTAGTGGCTAAGTTTGTTGTTTGAGTAGTGGTTTAGATTTCATAAAGATAGAATAAACTTGATAGTGTGTGCTGTGGCGATTGTCCAAGTGTTCCTTTCTCCGCTCATTAAGCGGCTCCACCACAGTTCCTCTTCCTTAATATATGATGCCGAAAGGTGTGGTAGCAGGAATTTCTCGCCTATTTCTCTTGTTCCTGGACAGTTTAAGAGCAGGTGGCGTATGGTTTCCACCTTTGTGTCGTTCTTACAGAAACGGCATGTGTCTGAATTACTCTGTCCTCTGAGTTTTAAGATCTCGTTGGTTTCCACTAAATTTAGACGTGCTCTCAAGAACAAGTTTCTGGCTGCTTTGCTGGGGAACTTGCTCAGATAGTTTGGAACAATGTTCAATTTACTTTGATAGGGCGGGAGATGACTGACTGATTTTGCTTTTGCTGCATTGTCCAAGGTTTTGATCCAGTCAAGCTCACCCATTTTTCTTTTTATTTTCGTCGGATTACAGATGAGGTCTTGCTCTGAGGAGTGAATTTCCAGTAGTTTCGCTTTGCACGCTGTTTCCCAAGATTTTAACACACTACAACGTGCGGCCAGGGTTTCAGTACGTATAATGGCTAACAGGTGCGGACAGTCTGGGAGCAGCGTTTTCCTATAAAGTATCATGGATTTTATCTCCGTAGTCCCTTCCAGGGAGACAAGGCCTAACTCTGTTCTGATGAGTGGCGCAGATGTTGACTTTGGGAGGCCTAATACCGTGCGCCAGAAATAGCCCTCTAACTAGCCCTCAAATGCGCTGGCGTGTGAGGAAGAGCTTCCGCTGCGTAGGTGAGTGACGGAACCACCTTCGCATGGTATAATTTGATCATTGGTAGCAAGGAAAAACGTCCAAATTTTTTATCCAGGGCGCGGGCTTGTGCCGCTAGTTTTTTTGCTTTGTTCATTAAGCAGCTCTGGAGGGTTGCATTGATACTGGAACAGTCCAGTGTTACTCCCAAGTATTTGAAGCTCGAGACTTTTTCTAGTGCAACCCCCTCCAGGTACCAGGATAGTTTTTCTTGTGGTCGTTTGGTTTTTTCCATGATCATGATCTTGGTTTTGGATACATTGATGGTTAAGTCATAAGCAGCCAGGTTATCAAGCTGGCGCTGGAGGCCAATCGGGGTCATGTCCATTAGAATTAAATCATCTGCGTACAGTAGCCTTGTGGTTTTCTGCTTCCCCATCGACGGCGGAAAGGAGCGAATAGGTAGTTCGGAATCCTTGAAATCGCCGAGATAAGCAATAAAGAGGGCCGGGGCTAATGGGCAGCCCTGTTTCACTCCTCTACCAACTGGGATAGTCTATTTGGTAAGTGCTCGTCCTAACCTGGTTTGCGAGAATGCAATGAATGGTTAGTCATCCTTCCTGAAAGAGCCCGTACTGGCCAGGTAAATACTCCGCGGCCTCTTGGGATCCAACCTGTGGAGTCTCTCGTCATCCTTAGAAGAATGGGGCAGAGGGTAAAATGCTGGAAGATATATACTCTGGCCCAAGTGGAATTGTGACACCAACTTCGGTAAACATCTAGGGCGAGCTTCCAGGGATAACTTCTTCTTGAAAAACATCAGGAAAGGGGGCTTACAAGAGTGCTTGCAATTCACTGGTTGGTCTTGCAGACATGACTGCCACCAAAAAAGCGGTCTTCTATGTGAGGAGTCTGATGGAAGTAGAATGCAAAGGCTCAAAAGGAGCCACCATTAGGAAGGTGAGAACCATTTTCAAATCTCAATCAGGGACCACAAAAGGCAAAGTAGGGAAATAATTAACTAGGCTCTTCAGGAACTGGGCCACGAACAGAATGGTAAAAAACATGCCTTGTCCTAGGGCCCTTTTCAACAAGGAAAGAGACGCCAGATACCCCTTTACTGTGCCCACTTGTAGGCCTGTTTTGGCTAAGGCCAACAAAAACCTAATCACTGAGGAGGTGGGGCACGACATTGGGTGCACTTCCTACACCTTTCACCAAGTGATGTACTTTCACCATCTGCATGCATACAAGGACCTAGAGACCTGTCTACGTGCAGCCAACAACACTTCTAACACCTCCTCGTCGAGGTCCCTGTCCACGTACCTCAGCCGCACAAGCATGCAGGTTGAGAAAGTCAGGGTGTGGGTGAAGCACATTGCCTCCTAACTGCAACAAGCGGTCCGGTCTCTGAGGAAGCCGGAGTGGTGGGCATACGGCAAGTTCCAGAAGATCCTGGTACCTCGTCCTCCTCGCCCAGTCTGGGCAATCAGCATCAGGTGAGCCCTGAATCTCTGCAACCTCCTGAGAACCCAAGGTATCACTACATATTATCCCCACCAAAAATATCCCTGTATATATGGTCGTCTGGAACGGCCATAGATGATATTTTAGGGGGGGGGGGTACTTTTTGGGGTTTTTGGGAGCAGGGGTTGCGGGGGTGTCCCCCACTCCTTTAAAAATAATGCGGGGGTTGCAGGTGTGTCCCCCAGAAGTTCCATGCCTTAATATCGTTGCAAAAATATGGCGATATTTTTGCGGGGATATTAACACATGGAACCGAATCCAAGGGATGACTGGTAGCAGTGGGAACACATAATAGAGGTTGAAGACGCACTCCATCAGAAATGCTTCCTCCATTGATCCCTTGGGGGAAAATTCCCTCGAATAGAACTGCTTGCATTTCGTGTTGTTCAGACAGGTCTGCTGTCGGGCTGCCCTATCGGGTGAAGATCTATGCAATGACCTACGAGCATAGCTCTCACTCGTGGAAGACCGAGCCCTACCTGCTCAGAGCATCTGCCAACCCATTCTCCAACTTCGCCAGATGAGCCGCAGAGGCTGAGATGTTGTTCTCCAATATCCAGAACCACAGCTGCATGGCCTCCTTCCCTGCACAGGGGCTGTGATCTCATGCCTCCCTGCTTGTTGGGGTAGTATATGGTCACTATGCTGTCCGTTAGAACCAGGCATTCCTCCCCTGCATAGAAGGTGCAAACATTGTCAGCACATGTCTGACTGCTCACAGCTCCAGCAGATTGATGTTGCAAAATATTTCCCTATGAGACCAATGGCGATTGATTTGAAGGGAGCAGCAATGACCTCCCCAACACTTCAGCGAGGGGGATCTGTGACCACCTGTGCCTCTGGCCAAGGCGCCCAGAAAGGTTCTCCTGCCAACGTGTTTGTCTTGTCGCTCCACCAGACAGGTTGTTGACCTCAGATCTCGACACCTGGAGGACATCCGACATCTCGCTGAGATACTGCAACCAATGTCTCCTGAGAAGCCACTGCAGAGATCTCATCCAGAGTCTCGCCTCTGGCACCAGGAAAATTACAGGCTGCCAGGAGACCGAGCAAGCACACGAAAGCAGATGCCAGGAGACTGCTGGAATTCTGAAAGAGACTGACCAGTCTCACCATGGAAAGGAAAAACTCAAGTCATGCACCAGCGAACAAGTGTCCTTGAAGTGCCCTGAAACTTGTTCTGGTGACCGAGATGGGTTCAGCCAATCGTCCAAGTATGGGAAAGACACTGGCTCTCCTGAAACGCTACTACTGCCACCAGCTTGGTCAAGACCCAGGGTGCGGAGGTCAAGCCAAAGGGGAGCACCTTCAGCTGATAATGTCCGTCCCCTGTGCTTGCTGTGGATAGGTAGGTGAAAATAGGCAGCCTGAAGGTCCAACAACACTAGCTTGTCTTGGAACTGCAGAGCCTGGAGAATCTCCCTCAAATCACCATCCTGAATTTGTCCTTCCTCAGGAACTTGTTGAAGTCCCTGAGGTCCGGAATGGAACAGAGTCCTCCCCACTTCTTGGGGACCAGGAAATGTCAGGAATCCCAGCCAGGGCCTTTTTTGTCAGCTGGCACCTTTTTTACTGCTGCCTTCAAAAGAAGGGCTGGCAGCTCTTCCTGGAGGAGAGGATGGTGGAGGTCTGTCTATGGGTCACTTCACAAATGATCGGCAGTATCCCCACTCGACCAGCTGAAGGACCCAGCCATTTTCCCAAGAACCCAGAGATTCTCCCTCCAACTGGCAAAGTATGGGGGGAGACCTCAAAGAGGTTTTTGAAGCACTGTCGACGTGGCAGAAGGAGTAGTCTGCCTCAAACCTCCTCTGCCTATCCCTGGCTGTGGGAATCTATGTTGTCCCTACTTGGCCAAATTCTGCCATGGAGGCTGCTGCTGCACAGCCAATACCAGTGATTTAGCTGTAAACTATGACTCCTTGAATTTCTCGAGTGATTCATCGGCTTTGTGGCCAAATAGATGCTCTCCATCGAAGGCCAGATCTAGCTGGGAAATCCCTGAGCCACTCAGGTAGGCTGATCTGCACAGGACCGTAGATGTGCCCGTGGTGTGGCACATACGGTATGCAGTAAGTAATCTTGCTTGGAGCACTTGACAGCTAGGATGTTCAGGAAACCATTCCTGACTTCCCCATCTGGGAAATGATCAGATGCCTCCAAAATGGTGCTCCACAGGACATGCAAGGATTTCGCAAAGGCACAAGAGGAATTAACGGCTTTAAACTCCATATTCCCCCGCAGCAAACACCTTCTTCGCCAAAGCATCGACTTTTTTCAACTATCAGCAGGGCGGTACGATGTCGAGGGCCTAGACGTAACCATTGCGGCCTGCACCACTAGTTCTTCAGGGTTCGGGTGGGCTGTAAAGAACAGAAGATCGCTTCTCGCCGGCTTATATTTCTTCGTACGCTCTGTGTCGACTACCGGCATCAAACGCGGCATTGCCACAAGTTCATGACATGGTCCACTATGGTGGCATTGAACGGTAAAGCACATTCAGTCTGCCGTCCTCAGTCGAAGATGTCAGCAAGGTAGTATTGTGACACTGGTACCGACAGAGCGATGTGCCCCAGAGCGGCAACAACCTTCTCGACTGCCTTGCGGCATTGGGCGTTTGGGTGTGCGTATGAGTTTCATTGTTGGAACTCAATGTCCAGGGACGTGTCACGTCCGCTTCCGTCATGGAGGCCCTCTGCCAGTTCCAGTAAACCTGCTTAGTCCCCGTGAAATCGGGCAACAGATCCAAGGCTACACCTAGCATCGGTTCAAACCCGAAAGGTATGACATTTCCCTCCTCACCAATCATCGCCTGCATGGAGTCGAAGAAAACAGATTCCGAATCTGGTACGAAGGTTCAATACCAGGATTTTTACGGGCTTACCAGAGGTCGAGGGGCTTCTCGGGCTAAGGGGCTGCCGATGGTATTGGCGCAGGAGTAGGCTTCTCCTTTGGAGTCTTGGTCAAGGGCGTAGGACCTCCCTTGGCTGCCTTTGTGCCGGATGGACTAGGCGCTGATGGAGGCTTTCGAGTCGAGGCCAAAGACCTTCATCATCTGCTTTTGAAGTCCTCCCACTCTCCCTAGACACACCCTTCGCAGGGTCTGATTTATTCTTGTCACTCAAAGAATCGGAATCACATCTGCATTTCTTTTTGTGCGACAATGACAAGGAAGCGTGGTGAGACTAGTTACGCGAGTGCTAGCATTTCTTAGACTTCTTGTGATGCTATCTCTCGCGACGTTTCTTGGGGGTAGGCTTTTCTGTATCGTGCTCCGAGATCTATGAGACAGATTTCGCTTGAGATTTCGATGGAGATCTACTGAGCACCAGTTTTGTTGAACGTTCCTTCAACACCTTCGTGTTCATATATAGACAAGAACCACACTGCTCTGTATCTTGTCCTACACTGAGACACCACACACAGATAGTGTGTGGATTTGTGAGGTACATTTTGAAGTTGCAGTCCTTGCAGCATTTAAAGCTGGACGGTTTAGGCCCCGACATACTGGCGTGTTCCAAGTAGTGTGCTCAAAGCATGGAAAAAAGAACTGAAGTAAGGGGGTGTAGTGCATCTCTTAAGTACGGCGATTGACGTTACGTCTGTTGTCGAGGAGTGTCGTGCCCGAATACGAGGGGCTATGTTGAGCGGTACTATGCCCCCTGTTGAAAAAGTTTCAAAGCAGGTGTCGTTGGATGAATATCTATCAAGATCAAGATGAGGAAAATGTGGGAGAACACAATCCTTTGAAAAGTCATTAATGTCATGGAAATGGCACTGGGTGCATGGATGACCACATCACTTCTGGTGGTGTGGCTGATCCCGTTCTGAGGTACTGAGTTGTTCTTGAACAGATGGTGACCCTTTTTAAAAGCCATTGGCAGCCTCACATATCCCTCTAGATACCAACACATGACCAGGTCTGTAATTTAACTTTACCATTGGCAACACTGCCCAATTGTTGTACAAAATGCTCCAATTTCAGGAATACTTTGATGATAAAATCTACTTATTTTATAAGAAGCATAGGGTTAAAATTGAGACAATGGGGCAACCACTGGAGAGCATGAAATTAGCATAGGGATTATGGGAGCAGACGCTAAGGGGGACAACTCTGTGTTCTGGCAGCGGGTAATAGGGGAAATGCCAGAGACATGCTAAGAGACCAGGAAAGACGAAACCCTGTGATAAATCAGAAAAATCCTTAATATGAAAAGTCAGATGGAGGACATCATGGGCCATGCAGAGGTTGTGGATAGAAACCAGAGAGTGAGCTATGCAGGGGATGTAGAGAGATACCATATGAAGAGATACTAAAGAAAGAAAAGATGGTGGGCTGACATATTCATTCCAAGCTCAATAACAATGACTAGCTAACCAAGATTAATTACCAACGGTATGAGTAGCATAGGATTACTATGAATGAAACAATAGTGAGATATTAATATGAGTGACATAATTTCCAATAATCATCCAGCAGATCACCTAGTCTGAAAATAGGGAGATATTTGAATTGAAGGAGGCAGAGAAGAGTAGTGACCACAAAGCTAAAGGAAACTCAATTTGTGGGGTTCTGACCTATATAAGGTATGGTACACAGAAGAGCCTGTTGACTGTAAAATAGCTGAGCAAAAGGGAAGTGCTGATGGGCGAGTAAGCACTGCAAACCCGATACCGTCCAAGACACCTAAACATTGGAGAACCTGTGAGAACCATGAATGTGAAGTGCCATGTAGGGAGGACACAGTGGAAACGTTAATCTGGTTGGTAATCCTGAAACTTCGGAGCCCTTGAGAAGCTCTGTAACCAGGAAAACTGAAAAGTGTGAGAAACCAAAGAGTGTCTCACCCGCTAGTCCTTGGGGACTTGTCATCCAGGTGGCTAGGACACGGCCATCACTTTTGGATTCAGTTCATGGGGTGGACCAGTGTGGCAGTATTACCTGGGTGAGGGGTCTTCGGGGAGTGGGGGTGAGACGACCGATGGTGAGACGCGGTATTCCCCCTTTCCTGTACCCATGGCCCCTCCTATTTCATAGGATTCTCTGATGTCCCAACCCCCCCTTACTACATAACCATTGGGCTGAGAAAGAGGGCGATAGAGTAACAAAGCTAATGTTTACACATCACATTGGACATATCCCGGTAATTGGGTCAGGCAAAGTCAGGCACTTGACTTTAATGAGATACATGTGATACCCATTAGCTCTCCCCACAGAGCTAAAAGGCAGAACATAGAGACACACTCTAGAGAATGGTGAAACACCAGAAGCCGTAGAACCTCCGGGGCGAAGGCAAACCTACTGGACCAAAGCAACAGATAGAGGGACAAGAACCATGGGTAAAGGAACCCAGGAGTTCTCTGCAGGAGGTTGTCGCCTCCAAAGAAACCTAAGATATACGTGGGCAAGGACGAATCCCAGACAAGAAGATGGCATTGTTTTTCAAAGGCGCCTGCGACCCTCCCGGGTGAACGTCAGAGTTGGGGAGACGAGGCCAAACATGTGGTATTACCCTTGACTCGTGAAGTGAAATGGAAAAGACAAGAAAGGCATGCGCATAGCCGGTGAGTTGGCAAAGAAGATGAAAGACCGACGTGTGTTAAAGAAAGATCAAAGTGGCAACAATATATCTTAAAATGGAAGGCTGCACGCACGTGGATGAGACGCAAAGAAAGGCAAACCTGTGGTGAACTTTAAATAACCGATAACGGTGAAGCCAGTGATACAGAGTAGCAGAGTGGTCCAGCGAAAGGAAGTAGCCCACTTAAAAGTCTCAGCGAAAGGTGAAATGTTTAATAATGAAGCGACGAAGTGAATGCACTTTAAAAAGCGCAATGATCAAGATTGACCCCAAGAAAAGGGGAAGTGGAAAGTGAACATTGAACTCTTGTGCTTATGATACTGAACTACATAGACAGAGAAGCATTGAGGCAAATAATACAAGAGTGCGAGTTGAAGGGAAAGTGGAAGTGGTCCGTCAGAGGTCTCTAGCAAAAGCCTTGCACATTCAAAAGTCTTCAACATCAGGAAAAGGTCAGAGCCCGACTGAGGGTGACCGGAAGTGTGATAAGTTAGGGGAAGGGAAACCCTAACTAATGCGAATAAAGCTTGCGGAAGGTAACCCCTACAAGTGCTGTGATTTGAGAAGTCTGAGCGCGACAGAGGGAGACCTCTGTGAACTTTTGCTATGAGAGGTCCGAGTCTGAGCGAGGGAGACCTTTGTGAACATTTGGTTGAACTGTGAACCCTTTTTTTGAACTGTGAAAGAACTTTTGTAACGCTGGAAAAGTGACTTTAACCTGGAAGGCCAGGCAGGCCTCTATCAATGTTTTGAACTGCTTTATTTTGAGAACCTGAGCCAGAGTGTGTAATCCTGTCTACGTGGACCGCCTTACTCTGTGCTGTCCAACGTGGGGAGGAGCGCTGACTCAGTGACTTTGATTCTTTATATTCTAACACTGTTTTTCCTTTACATACACCGTTTCCCATGCACCCATTTATTGTCATAGTATAAAGGCAGGCAATAGGTTTATTTAGTATAGGCCATTTTGTTTTGACTGACACAAGTAGGACTGTTTTATTTATTATTTGATGGTAGAACATGCTCCCATCTTTAGAAATAGTGCCAAACAGGAGTTTATCCAACCCTTTTACTCAATAACACCCTTGAACATTATATCCCTTGTGTCTGTCTTCACTTATGATACCATTCCTCCCTTACAGAGGGAACATCGTAAGATCAATGAAATGTCTCTAGCACCAGCAGCCTTGTGAATTTGGAGTTCTGGGTGGAAGAAGAGCTGTGTACACAAGTGGAAACTGCTGAATCGCTGCAAGTCCCGAAAACCAATACAAAAGCTATTGTATCCTGTGTATTGTACCGAACTCATCTCAATAATTAATGTGGACTACATAGGTCTAATGTATAATACACAATTACCCCCTCTCTTGTGTTTCTTGGCCACTTGTGCCATAAAGAAAGTAAACTCTGAAGGATCCAGGTGACACTCTTTTGGAAAATGCATGGCCATAGGATACTGGGGATGTTAATGTTAAAGGATATTTGTACCGCTCACTATCACCACTGGAGTGGTCCCCTGGCGGCTCTGAAAAGGGGGAGGGGTGTTAGTGCGAATAAGCGGGGAAAAGTGCAAGAGATCAGTGATGTGCTGTTGGCAGCCTCCACCCGGTTAACACACGTTGGCTGGGCTTGGGGTGTTTTTCCAGTCCTTCATCATTTTGTGCTGTTGTGCGAGTCTATGTGTGGTGTTTATTTTGTTGGAGTGTAGTGAAGTTTGTGCAGATTGTTGTGCTATAGGGTTGTGGTTGTGTTTGGTTAGAGTTTGAGAGGTGTAGGCAGAGGGGTGAAACTGTTAGTGGATTGGTTAATTGGCATTGCAACTCCCACCAAGTGTGGCACATGCTAACTTTCACAGTTCTGTCTAGGTGTGGCACATGCTAACATTCACAGTTATATCTAAGTGAGGCACATGCTAACATTCACAATCTCATCTAGATGTGGTGCAGGCTAATGTTCATGATCCTATCTAGATGCGACGCAGGCTAATGTTCACGATTACATCTAGGTGTGGCACATACCAATATGCACAATTCCGTCTAAGTGTCGCACATGCGCTAAAATTCACAGTTCTATCTAAGTGAGGCACATGCTAGCATTCACAATCCCATCTAGATGTGGCGCAGGATAGTTTTCATGATTACATCTAGGTGTGGCACATACCAATATTCACAATTCCGTCTAAGTGTGGCACATGCTAACATTCACAATTCCATCTAAGTGTGCCACATGCTAGCATTCAAAATCCCATCTAGATGCGACGCAGGCTAATGTTCACGATTAGGTCGAGATGTGGCACATACCAATATTCATAATTCCATATTGGCGTGGCACATGCTAACATTTACGATCTTATATCGATGAGACGGAGGCTAATGTTCATGATTACATCTAAGTGTGGCATATGCTAGCATTCGTAATTCCATCTAGTGAGAAAAGTATGCAGAAGGTTTTAGATTTTTGGT
This sequence comes from Ambystoma mexicanum, assembly GCF_040938575.1. Taxonomy (NCBI): domain Eukaryota; kingdom Metazoa; phylum Chordata; class Amphibia; order Caudata; family Ambystomatidae; genus Ambystoma; species Ambystoma mexicanum. The sequence goes on from NC_090936.1 coordinate 91,824,183, forward strand.
TAGTGGGTTAGATAACCTTTAACATGCTAACATTCAAAAATTATTCTGTCTAAGAGTGGGGCATGCTAACATTCATAATTCCATCCAAGTGTGGCGCTGGCTAACCTTCACAGTCCCATCTAGATGCAGCAGAGGCTAATGTTCACAATTCTAGCTAAGTGTGGCACATGTTAATATTCACAATTCCATCTAAGTGTGGCAGATGCTAACATTCATATTTCTATCTATGTGTGGCAGATGCTAACAATCACAATCCCATCTAGATGCGACCAGGTGAAAGTTCACGATTACATCTAGGTGTGGCATATACTAATATTTCCAATTCCATCTAAGTGTGGCGCGTGCTTACATTCACAATCCTATCTAGATGCGGCGCAGCCTTATGTTCACAATTCTATCTAGGTGTGGCGCTTGCTAACTATCATTATTCAATTTAATTATGGCATTAGCTAACATTCGAAATCCTATCTAGGTGTGATGCAGACTAATGTTTATAGTGTCTCAGTGTGGGATATGCTAACTTTCAAATTATATCCGAGTGTGGCACAATGCTAGTTATTACAGTTCAGTAGTAGGGTAATTTAGATTGGCAGGGCTTTCTAGACTGGAGTAATGGCTCTACTCCCCAACCAAGTCACACTTGCTATTGGTGGCTGAAGGCTGGTCGCTGGCTTCACTGGCTTCCACTGCTGACACCTGCAGACACCTGCAGACACCTGCAGACACCTGCAGACACCTGCAGACACCTTCTGGAGCGGTCAACGTAGGAGTCGCCCTTTGCCTTGGGGTGCTTAGCTGCCGGGCAGAGGGCTGCCCATGGAAGGTCAGGTATGACTATCAGGTAGCCAATCAGGCGGGAAGGTGGGGGCGGCTTAGGAGGCGGAAGGAGGATGCCAAAACCAGTTGGGAGGGGGAGAGAGGAGGAGGGTGCAGTCGGGCAGGGAAACCTTTTTAAATTAGTAAAACGGGCCCAAGTCAGTCCCGGGGGCTTTCCACTCAACTGGAAGGTGCACACAAAGTGGCAAGGCAGCGAGGAGGCCAGTGACTGGGCCTTCCTCAGCACTCTGGCAGTAGCCAATCAGGGTGGGGGGGGGGGGGGTGGGTTGGGAGGCAGGTGGTGGACGCCGAAACCAGTCGGGAGGGGGATAGGGGACGAGGGTGAAGTCGGGGGAGGGAAACATTTTAAAATTAGCAAAACGGGACCAAAGCAGTCTCGGGAGCTTTTACTACTCACCTGGAAGGTGCACACAAAGTGGCAAGGTGGCAAGGAGGCCGGTGACTGGGCCTTCCTCAGCACTCTGGCAGTAGCCAATCAGGATGGGAGGGCTGTTTGGGAGGCGGGAGGTGGACGCCGAAACCAGTCGGGAGTGGTAGAGGGGACGAGGGTGCAGTCGGGCAGAGAAACATTTTTAAATGAGCAAAACGTGCCCAAAGCAGCCCCGGGGCCTTTCCACTCACCTGGAAGGTGCAAACAAAGTGGCGAGGCGGCCGGTGACTGGGCCTTCCTCAGCACTCTGGCAGTAACCAATCAGGTGGGTGGGTGGGCATTGGGAGGTGGGAGGAGGACGCCGAAACCAGTCGGGAGGGGGAGAGGGTACGAGGGTGCAGTCAGGGCAAGGAAACATATTTAAATTAGCAAAACAGGCCCAAAGCAGTCCCAGGGGCCTTTCCACTCACCTGGAAGGTGCACACAAAGTGGCGAGGCGGCCGTTAACTGGCCCTTCATCGGCACTCTGGCAGTAGCCAATCAGGGGGGTGGGTGGCGGGTTGGGAGGCGGGAGGAGGATGCCAAAACCAGTCAGGAGGGGGAGAGGGGACGTGGGTGCAGTCGGGGCAGGGAAACATTTTTAAATTAGCAAAACAGGCCCAAAGTAGTCCCGGGGGCCTTTCCACTCACCTGGAAGGTGCACACAAAGTGGCAAAGGGGCCGGTGACTCGGCCTTCCTCAGCACTCTGGCAGTAGCCAATCAGGAGAAGTGGGCGGGAGAAGGACGCTTGTGAGCAAACAATGAGCCCATTGCTGTACCCTTAATCCGTCGATAGAATTCTCCATCATATATAAAGGGTGATTTCTCCTAGAAGTAGGGTGAGCTGCTCTGCTCTCATAAGGTCAGCTCTCACTTTCCCAGGCTTGTTCATGAGCACACGTACTCCTTTTGGCGTCTGGTGATATCCTCAGCTGTTCAGTATGTCCTTTTGGGATTACAATTTCAGTTAGCCCCTCTAACATGGAGATAGATCAAGGGCAATGGAAGAGCAGTTTATGCCCATACCTGATTCTCGGTCCATCCTCAAGCTCCCCATGAACAGATATCTGCCATTTCGGGCACACATCGGTCCTCTATGCTTCCATTCCATCTTTCTTAATCCTCTACCGACTCTACCTCCTCTTGCTGGACATCTTCTAATTCTAGAACCATGGGCCCACTCTTGGGCTCCCATTTCAGTTGCCAGAAAGAACAGACTTTCTTCATCTTAGAATGGTGGATCCCTATTCTGGGACATTGCGCATTTTTAGAACTTGAGGCTTTGCTTGAGGGTTTTATGATTGTTGATAATAAGAGGAGACATCCTCCTTTTCAGCATAGTGAATCTTTTGTCATTACATGCAGCAAGTTGGGCCACATCATCTCACATATTCCCACTTTGCTTGGACCTTTGCCTTGACTTTAATAAAAGAGTGGGGAAGCGGGATAAAAAGCATTTTGTTTAAGCATTTTGATGAAGAGAAACGCTGCTGTGTTGTACTCCAAAATGAAATTACTGCAACCCTAGAAAGCCCCTCAACACACAGGCTTTTGTATCCTTATTTCTCTGTAGCCATACTAGAGGATCATGACCTAGGGCAAGAGTAAATGTTCTTCTTGATAAATAACAAGTGAGTGCCATATTGCCGACTTCAAGGCTAGGCATTTCTGTTCAATCACAGATTTTTGTTCTCGCAAGAATTGTTTATAAGATGGACCTTTCTTCTGTACCCGCATTCTTGACATCACTTCCTCCCAATCTCACTTTTGGAGACATCAGTTTGGACAATAAATGACTTTTGTAGCGTGTTCAGTCCATTTCAGAATGTTTGGGTGATTATACAATAGGATTGTGAATGAGATACTCCCCCTCAAAAAGACATGTGGTACAGGACGCTATAACTGCGACCATAGGAGCGTGTGGTTTTATGACCCCATTACAGACTTCAGCAGAAACCATATCTCTGATGAGCGGGTGACCACCATCGCTCCAGCTCCCGACCCATAATTTAACTACCCTTACTAGGATTAAATCCTGTATGTAGTCTTCTTGTATAATAAACAAAAAAATCAGGATGACGAGATCCAGACCAAGTTCTGTGTGTGTGTGTTTATTCGCATCAACACAGAAAGTTTTAAGTAATCAAGACAATTTATTTTACAGATCTTTCGATAAGCACGAAAGGTACAATGTGGACGGACAAGGTTTAGTGATGAAAAGTGATAACACATATGTGTGTAGACCTCGAAACTGCAGAGGTCAAAACTTCAATCAAAGACACATTTCCCACAGTTGGAAGGGGTAACAACCCTAGTAGGCAGGGAAAGGTGTGCTCTCAGACTTGCGTCAGTCCAAGGCATGATTAACACATGGTGCACACAACACAATTTACATGAAACGTACACAAGGGGGGTGGAGTTGTGACACAGGGATCGACACGGGGTGTGTTTCGGCCAAAAAAGAGGCTAGAGTGGCGCCTGTCTTTGTGCTGGCCTTCGTCAGGAGATGCACCTATGGCGGTGCTGTCCGTAGTGTCTGCTATTGTGGTAGCAGGAGGCTGTTATGAGGATCATCCATGAATAATGCAGGATTGACGGTGCATGAATGGCACTTGTTCTGTCGGCTGTCTCGGTGGACGGGCCGATTCGTCTCAGGGTCCCGTGCAACTGGTGTAGGCCGGGATTGGTCCTAAATCGCAGTGAGCTCGCAGGTGCTCTGGTCCTGGTACGACGTAGCGCAGCACCTGCGAGCTCACTGCGATTTAGGACCAATCCCGGCCTACACCAGTTGCACGGGACCCTGAGACGAATCGGCCCGTCCACCGAGACAGCCGACAGAACAAGTGCCATTCATGCACCGTCAATCCTGCATTATTCATGGATGATCCTCATAACAGCCTCCTGCTACCACAATAGCAGACACTACGGACAGCACCGCCATAGGTGCATCTCCTGACGAAGGCCAGCACAAAGACAGGCGCCACTCTAGCCTCTTTTTTGGCCGAAACACACCCCGTGTCGATCCCTGTGTCACAACTCCACCCCCCTTGTGTACGTTTCATGTAAATTGTGTTGTGTGCACCATGTGTTAATCATGCCTTGGACTGACGCAAGTCTGAGAGCACACCTTTCCCTGCCTACTAGGGTTGTTACCCCTTCCAACTGTGGGAAATGTGTCTTTGATTGAAGTTTTGACCTCTGCAGTTTCGAGGTCTACACACATATGTGTTATCACTTTTCATCACTAAACCTTGTCCGTCCACATTGTACCTTTCGTGCTTATCGAAAGATCTGTAAAATAAATTGTCTTGATTACTTAAAACTTTCTGTGTTGATGCGAATAAACACACACACACAGAACTTGGTCTGGATCTCGTCATCCTGATTTTTTTGTTTATTATATGTTTACCCACCTGGGTAAATCAGGACCCCGCCAGGTGCCCTACCATTTATATTCTTTGTAGTCTTCTTGTTTCTCATTATGATCTTCTATATCAGCAATTGATTTACTCACTCAAGTAATTGTTCAGCTAAATATTCTCAATCTGATCTAGACCGTTCCTTGCAGACGAGCCCCATATCTCATGCCCATACAGAGTTGGAGCATTTATAATTACCATTAAGATATGATATGATATTTTATTTATAGCGTGCCCATACACAAGTGTTTCAAAGCGTGTCGAGGCAGGGGGGAACAAAGGGAGACAAGACAGCAATCTTACTAGGCCCAGTGACATTGAGATCGCGCAGGTGCAGGGAAAACAAAGGAGGAAAGTGCTGAGGGAAGGGGAGGAGAAGTGCAGGACATAGGATTAGAACACAAGAACAGAAGTGTGGTCAGCAAGTGGAAATGCAAGGTGAAGTGCAAAACAAAAAGTGATGCATAGTGCAGGTAGGGGGACAGTAGAGTTACAGATACATCCCCAAGTGCAGGGTTGCCAGCAGTAGTGCAGGTGTGTAACTGGGAGGGCAGGGACCTGTGCCAGAGGATAGCTAGGCAAACAGTGCAGTAACAGATAGGAGATCAGCAGGGAAGAGATAGAGAGAAGGCAGAAGCAAAGAGGAAAGTCTTGAGCTGCTTCCAGAACCGAAGGTTGTTTTGCACAAAGCTTTCAAAGCTGCTTTGATTGAACAACTAGCCATTTTCCGGATCTAGGCAAAGATGGCTGTGCTGGTCAGCTTCATGCGTAATTGTGTCTTGTGGCTGCCCACTGTGTGTTTGTAGAAAACCAGATCCCCAGGAAATAACTACATCCAAAACATCATCGTTGATGGCAAAAGAAAGTTCTTGGTGCTTGTGCTGCCCCGGAATCATCACCTTTGATTCCATTGCATTAATAGCAAGATGGTTCTTCTTACAAAAATGCTCAAATGTGGGCAGAAATGTTTTCACAGCCATTTCTGTTTTCGCCAGGGCAACAGGGTAAGCGATAACTACAAATCTGTGGGCCTTTAATAGAGGAAGATAAGATATTCTTCACAAAGGCAAGATTGGGACTTTTTGTTTTATTTTGCACTTCATCATGTAGTCCAGCCTCTAAGCACAGGACCAGGAATTGAACCCATGTTACTTGTTGTCTTGCATCCAAGAGAAGCACGTTGCCCCTGAGCCATCCTCCCGATGGGCAAAGTTTATGGTGACAGTCCTCTGAGGTAGTCTTCTGCCCAGTCCCAACCCAGGAGGACCTCCTTTGCATTTTCCCATCCAGCCTTTTTATTGGCTGGCCTCTAACCTTCGTAAGGCCCCTTTTTTAACCAGGCAACTCCCGTCAACAAGCCTCTGGTGGAAGATTAAGAATAAGAGGCGCAAACATAGTGAAGGTGGCGGCTTCATATGTGGTATTTGGGATTACAGGGACGGTTTCCACTGCGCTAGTTTCCAGAGCTACTTTGGAATCATGCAGGCCAGTGATTAGAAAAGTATATACTTGTCATGCGAAAATATTGCAGTTTCGTATGCTAAACAAGCTTTCTCTCCAAAGGTCGGGCATCCTTGTGTCTCATTTTGAAATTTCGGTAGGTGGGTTTCCTACTACATCTACGGGTTCCCCTCTCAGGGGTCAACACAAGTCTATCGAGCCATTTAGAGAAGGGGGCATACATATTTCTACAACTGACAGCAAGCAAATTGCTGCACACTTTTTCAATAATCACAAGACACTCTTTGAGTCCCCAAGACCACTGTGAGACTTACCGTTAACTCTCCCAGGCATGCAAAAGCTGCCTGTGAAATCCATCTTTGTCCTTTTTTTCTGCTAAGGGGCTCTTCCGGCTGGCAATAGCATCAGTGCACAGAGTGGTGAGACGATGACCCTGCTATTTCTATCAGACCTATGCAAGTGTTTTGCTGGATAGAATAGAGATAGATCTCACCCTTATTTTAAGCCTAAGGTTTTTTTCTTGCCTTCCCTTAGAACAGATGTAGCCCGCCTTCTTATTTCTAATCAAAACCACCAGCCCTCTTTGCCAATGCACAGTTGTTGGATTGGTCTTGCTATTTCTAGCACTCCTAGGGTCTCTCCCAACACATGTATTTATCATGGTAAGCTCACACTTTTTTTTGCAGTTTTGGGATCATGCATATTGCCAGTAGTTTCCGACTAAGTCAGCCATTTGTTTCTCTGTGGTGCATGCGAAGCAGAGGTGAGCGTGGCCTGGGTTCATCTTCATTGTTTATTGGCTTTGAAATGGAAGACAGACGAGAGGGCAATAGACCAATTACATATTGGTCATCTTCATTACTCAGTCATACTCTCGTCGCATTCTTTAAGCCGTCGCCCTCTCTTGTGATATTTCACTTGCGTAAAATCTTGAGCCTGGGGCAAAGGGAGCACATTATACTCTTCAGGGTCGGATTTAATAATCAAGAAAAGGAATATAGACTAAGTTGGTATGTCTGGATACTTTCCTTTCCCTATATCCGGGGAGAGGGAGATTAGTAAAAGCTGGATCGGGAGAGGATCCGCCTCATTGTGCAAATAATGGTTACCTGTTGCACAGCCTTTTCAGGCTTGTATTATATCATGGACAGCGGGCCGGTTTTTGAAAACTGGCGAGGAGCAGTGCATTTCTGAAGTGTTCATGAATACTTTATGCAACCCGCGAGAATCACTTGTGGGAAGGTTTTTTTCAAACTGGCGAGGAGCAATGCATTTCTGAAGTGTTCTCGCAAGCTGCTTGTGGGGAGAATTTTGGAAGACTGGTCAGGTGTGTCGTTTCTGTATTGTGCACATACGATTTATACAATCCACAGGAATCGCTTGTCTTTCATCTGTACAAGTGACAGTCTCTGTGTACTGCTTTTCAATTTCTCGGACAGAACAAAGAGCTGGCCAAGACCTGCTGACGAGGGATCAGCCTGTAGATTCACTGGGTTTAATGGTGCAGCCCAGTACCACCAGACATGACACAAACACAAATTTCAAACTACTTATGTATTTTACGTTTGTGGTCTGGAGGACGCCAGAGTAAAGACATACGCGCAAAAGAGGGGTGTGAATGGGCTGATCCTGGCAGCCGCTGGAGCGTAAACGGGGGAACCAGCAAGAGGGATTTGGTGGAAGGGGCTGGGATTCTGCACAGTGTGAGCGGGGGACAGGGACACCCCAAAAATTACATTGGCAGAGAGCGACCTTGCAGGGCAGTGTCCTTCTAATGGCGTCCTCCCGCAATGCCACACGTCTGGCAGCGCTATTTAGACATAGATCGGTATTTGCTCAATACCAATAATTTGTTAATATGAGTTGAGCGTAAACAACATAGAAAAGCATAACTTCCTGCTAATAAGGATTGTAGTTAGTAGCATCTTCCATTTGTAAATTTGCAATCATTGTTAATCAATGCATGTGGTATTCAGCCACACAGCAATCACCTCCACAGTTACATCTCTACACTCAGAACAGCTAAGTGAAGGTTCTGTGTGTAGTCTTTCAGTTTAACAAAGCCACCCATTTGGCAGTTGGCACTGGCATGGGCACCTCTTAAGACAGGCAGACGATGTATTCAAGTGCCCTCCCAAGCCGGCACGGACCACGGTGCAACTAAATGGATTTGATCTGGATGAGTGATGTGTCCCAATTCTTGATGGAAGAGGTTTCCATCTTAGCCACGGATAAGGCAGGAAGTGTCAGGGGAGGGAAGAGAGCCCTTCTACAGGATATCACTATTGTAGTTTCTGCTCCAGTGTGGCACATCACCTATCAATTTTTGCAGGAGTTATCGACAGGCAGATAATTCTCTATGATTTTGGATGACAGAAGACATCAATTAGAAGATCTTTAAACAGGGATTTAGGGCAATATGTCTCCAAAATCCCCTTCCATCTTTTGGGATATTATTTTGCCACAAAGCCGTTTCCCCAAAGTAACTACTGAAAGAAAACAAAGACATGCAGTAAGTACAATTTTGTATTTCATACTGCCTTAATGATCTGATTTTCAATCTCCCTTCCCTAGATGCTGGACTTTCTTAAAGCAGCTGGGGGTTCATATGCGCAAAACAGAAGCCAGCGGTGAGAGTGAGGTTTTGAAACCAAATGCTGTCCTTTGTAGGGCCACCAAATAGATAAGGTAATGAGACCATAAGCCGTGATTCACAAAGGTGCCTTGAGAAATACTGTGCGGCAAGAGATGACATTTTTTATGTTGTTAGTGTATCATGCATTATGTTGCTGTGTAAAGCTAGCTTTATGTCCTTTGAGCTGGGTCACCTTTGCACACTTTGCACGATGCTATTTTCTTGGGTCTGTTCGATTCTATGAATAATTTGAGCCCTGAAGTTGTGTAGCAAATACGTTCATGATGCAGAGAAATAAGGATCTGTGTGATTTTGTCGAACCAAAAAATAGAGAATAAAATTTGAACGAACCCAAAATACCGAGGAAAAAAACATTTATTTTGGGGGGAGGGGGTGGCCCATAACTTTCCCCATGTTTAATACCCCACACCAACCCCTTGCCCACCAGATGTAACCCCACCCCCACATAACTTTTTTTAATTCGTTATTTTTTGGGTATTTTGTATTCATTAAAATTTCATTCTCTCTTTTTTATTAAGTATAATCACTGGACACCCAGAAATAACTCAGATAAACCTCAGAGATGCACACTATAGTGTATATGTCACATTGCACAGACCACAAACCATCGACTTGCTGAACAGGAGATGTCCTCAGTCTATTTTCTGTTGCGCCACATTGACACTAAGAGCAGTGTGAACTCTAGAGCCTCACTTATACTGCCATGACTAGAAGGCACTAAGGACTGAAGCGCTCCACTTGCCACTGCCAGGTGAGTTAGCATAGTGGCCACAAGCTTCCTTCCCGACGACACTCAACTCATTTTCAGGCTGCCCTCGGCCACCTCCTCTCCCTCTCTCATCTCCGATTGCCTAACTGCCATTCAAGATTGGTGTGCCGCCAATGATCTTTGTCTGAATGCCAGCTGAACGGAGATCCTCCTCATCGGCACACCTTCACCATCCTTTCCCCTCACTTTCTGGCCGGCCTCCCTTGGCCCTCCTCCTACACCCACCTGCAAGGCTAAGAACCTCGGGGTCATCTTTGACTCCACACTTTCCTTCTACGCCCATATCTCTGATGTCTCTAAAAAGTCAAAATTCCTACTGCACCTCCTCAGTAGTACTCTGCCTTTTCTCTCCTTCCCCGAGAAGCTCGTGGTCTCCCAAGCTCTAGTTCTCTCTAGGTTGTACTATTGTAACAGCCTCTTTCTAAATCTACCTGCCTCTACTCTCCGCCCTCACCAACTCATCCAGAACAGGACTGCAAGACTTGTCCTTGGCCTCAAGCCCTGGGATCGTATCTCTCCAGCTCTGAAATCTCTCCATTGGATCCCAGTGGATGCAAGGATTAAATTCAAAACCCTCTGCATTGTCCACAAGGCTTTCTGGGGCCTGGGTCAAAAATACCTTCAGCTATCCCTCTGCAAATACCTCCCCTCTCGAAGCTCTTCGCTCCTCTACCTCTAACTCCCTCGGGGTCAGTTGTTTTTCAAAGAAACGAGCTGGGGGTAGATCTCTGTCTTTGGCTGGGGCCTCCCTCTGGAACAGCCTCCCTGCCACTCTAAAACTTGAGGAGAACCATCTCCGGTTCCGGAAGCACCTCAAGACCTTCCTCTTTTCTTCTGCCTTCGCTCCCCCTCTCCCCTGCTGATCTGTTCTCTCTTCGCACTGTGCACCTGGCCACCCTCTGTCCTCCGGGCCCAGGTACCTGCTCACTGTACCACCCTCCCGCACTGCCTCCGGGCCAGCCCTTGCACTGGGGTCTGTATCTGTACCCTACAGCCCCCCCTTTTTCTTCCTGCACTTATCAGACCTACCCTGTCTGCTGCCTTAAACCCAGCACTTGCCAATTTCTGGCTGCACTACCACTGTTTGTTGCCTTTATTATTTATTCATTTTGTATTATTTATCTGTTTCTCCTTTGCTTCGCACTTTCCATTTCTCCCCCCTTCCATGCACTTCTCCCCTCCCCATCTCCCATGCACTTGCGTGTTCTCAATGTCACTGGTCCTAGTAAGATAGGTGTTTTGTTCTCCCCTGCTCCCCTCCCTTGCCGGACTCTGAAACACTTGTGTACGAGCGTAATAGAAATATAATATCAATTAGCGTTACAGTGGGTGCTTGGAAGCAGCCTGCGTCTTCAAGAAACTGTCTATGATTACTGCTACAGAGGAGCCTGCATCAAAAGGGGTTGGGCAAAGCTATGATATGATTTGGAGACTGGCAATGGAGAGTGGAAACTATAATGCATACTATACACAATAAAGCAATGCAAACATGTACATAATTAAGATATTTTTAGTCATGACCTCAGAGGTGTTGGACTGGACTATCTCCATATGTTCACATAACTCTGAAGTCAGTTTTACATCCACTATTAGGTACAAGTTGAGTTACTGCACCCTAGTGGCGTTTCATGTGCTAGCCCTGGAATCTGATTGGCCACCCCAGATGCCACCCCATTATCCTAAACTATGATCATTCAAATTTAAACACAGAAATGTTAAACACTAATGTTAGTAATAAAACTAGATATGAGTAGTGGAGACAAATTGTAAATTAATGCTATTCAGTCGTGTGTGTGTGTGTGCGCTCATAATTCATGCCACCCCTACATAGGTCAGTGCCCCATTTGGGCCGCCCCACTCAAAAGAGTCTGGACACGCCACTACTGCACCCAGTCTTGCCTCATTTTTCAGAAGGCTAAGAATGAAAAAGAAAGAAGAGGTCTCAAAGAAAATAGGGATCAGTTTTGTTATTGGGGAAAAAAGATTAAATGAGTTACAGGTATATAAATAAGTGTCCCATTTGGTAGCTGCATGACACACTCTGCCTGTGTTTAGGTTGTGGCCTTTTTGTGACAGATGCCCCAAGTGGATTTGTGTGATGGCCACGCCACACATTGGAGGCCTTCAACAAGTTAGGGTACTGAACCAGTTTAGACATGCATCAAAGTAAGACCGTTGCGCTTGCAATAATGATAATTCTATACCCTTCGGTTGCTTTGTTTCATGATCAGGCAGCATGCTATGAGAATACATTCGGACGAGCTTTATACTCAGTGGGTTAAGCGTGATCTTCCAAAAGGAACAGCTCTTACTGATCCAAGGCTGTGATCATCTTGCAGGAATTTCAGAACGGTTTTGAAATGGGTAGGAGGGGGTATCAGATACTCACAGGACGACCTCTACATGATCCAGTGCCCACTGATCATGACCTGTTCCACTGTGGCGAGGCTGCCACCAGCGCAGGAAGACTCCTTTCACTCGCGCCTCCCTGTGGATGAAATCAGGAGAGGAGGTCATGCTTAGCTCAGACTGACAAGAGCCTCACTAGTATGGAACATCGCCCAATCCAAGAACCAACCTGAAGAGAGCATTGATACATTTATGAAGGTGATATGGTCACATCTGACTGCAGTCATTTAGAGTTACATGTTTGTGGTCCTTTGAAAAGCCTGTATGCAACAGCTCAGGTTTACACTCTGCAAGCATCATAGGAAGGCACTATTCATACTTTACATCAGGATTCTGCTACCCGTCGCTCTCCAGATATGTTGGATTACATCTCTCAGAATCCCTCACCACGGACTATGCTGGCTGCGGCTGATGGGAGATGTACTCTAAAGTATCTGGAGAGCAGAAGGTGCAGACCCCGGCTTTGAATCTCTTTGTAACCTTCATTGTGTTATGTGTATAAAAAACAAACACACAATTTCATAGAACAAATGCAGCATTCATGAAAAAGAAAACGATTGTCTTCAATTAGTTTGTGTACATATAACTCCATAACTACCTGATTGTTATTTTACAGAGTAATTGAAATTGGAAAAAGGGAAAGAAGAAACAAGGAGGGGGGATTTTGTTATTTCTAATTATGTTGGTTCAACTATTTAATGACCACATGGATCTCACAACTTGGCCTATTTCAAAGACTCTTTATGACATCCTAGACAACAGGTGCCACTATTTAACCAAACAGCATTCAGAAATGTAATTGAAAATAAGTGTCATTTCTATGGGATCTAATTTTGACATATGGTGGAATTTTTATGCTAAAGGAGATGAATAGATTTTCCCCAAATCCTTTATTTCTTTCAAGGAGGAAGCTGCGATTAGAACACATCACTGCAAGCCTGCAGCTGTTTACGCATCCGCTGGATATTGACCATTGCATCTTCAATGTTCTGAGTTGCATTAAAGAGACCAACTCACAGGACCATGAGCATATTGTGCAGACATATATTTCACAAATTGTCTAAAACATTTCAAATTAGTCTTTTCCTATTGACTTACTTTGGATAATACAAGGAAAATCCAATGGTCCAGAGGAATTGAAGGATAATACATTGTACATTTACCAGTATGTCTATGTGTGCATTGAGATTGCATAAGCAATCATTAATGTAAGTAACTTTTTCCTTTCTTTTGCCTCATGTAGTTCTTAAACATTCTGTGATCTAACGTGGGTGGAAATAACATGACAGCTGTTCTGTGTATGGCACAGACTCACTTGGCGTTGCTTTCCCTTCTGATTTTGTACTTACAGAGGAACATTGTAGGACACCCTCTGGGCTTGTATGAAGTCTTTCGGTTGATGCTGGGCGATTACTTGCCATGTGATCCCGTTGTTGACGCTATACTGCAGCAGTACTGCTCGATCGACAGTGTTTGAGTCGCTTAAGTTCGTATTACAGCTGTCGGTTTGTGAAATGCTTCCAATTTGAAGAACAAACATTATTTTGCTGCAAAAAAAAATAAAGGTACATTGCTGGTGTAGCCAGGCCAAGGGAGACCATAGTGAACAGTTCAGTGTTATGTTTAGGATACATTACACTTTAAATGGGAAAATGAAAATAACTTTCCGTCTTTAACTGTTGACTGTCTATGAAAGCCCAGAAAATTTGGAAAGCAACTGATCTGGTGGGAACACTCATGTCACATTTGGTGAAGGTCATCAACATTTTCATGATAAAAAAATAATGCTTAAAATAATGCACTATATGAAGTGACTATTTAATGTTGTACTAAGGTTAGTGTTCTAGGGTAAAAGTGCTGGTGTAATTGGGCATAACTGTGCCCAAGGAGGGGATGGGTTGTTGAAGAATGGTAATAAACATGAACTTGTGGCATGCAATATTAACCATAAGCTAAATGAGTGGATTAAGACAGACTAAATTTACTAAGCTTAAACAAATAGTGTAAGTAAAATTAAGCCATTTTTGTGTGCAAGTTGACCTTACTAAATCAGTGCAAGACATATATACATATGGGGCTGATTGACCAAGCTATAAAATAGTGTAAGTAAAACAAAATGTACTAAGTTAAACAAATTGGTTAAGTAATACTTAGAACAACAAATGACTTCGGCTCTCAAAAAATGACTTAAGTTGTTACTTCAGCTACTTATTTAGCTTAGTCAAGCAGCCCTATGTATGTTTTGGACAATATCTGTTCGAGGGATAGGAGCGTGTACTCGCTTTTGGAAACTAGTTTTTCCTTGTACCTTATATCATTTATTTTCTTCGTTTTTTGGTAGTAGTTAGAAATGGGATTTAGCAAAAAAGATTTTGTGGAAGCCAAAACAAAAAATTATAATAATGAACCAAGTAAGGGTCAAAACTGAGCACCACACCAAAATTTTGAAAAATTACGATGACAAAAATGACAAACTCAAGAAAGTATTTTAAGTGCGCTAATATTACACTGGCAAATTGCAATGTAATATAACCGATTTCAGGTATAACGTTCTTTGCCATGAAAGACAAAGTGAAATACTATTTGGGAAAACACCACCCATGGGGTAGAAGATGGATTTTACACAACAGGACAGGGTGGACAGAAATCTGACATATGCGAATACCCACATTTGTGTAGTGAAGACTTGGACTAGCCCGCCACTGCACTAGGTGGCCGTCCATCACAGGTGCTACATCACAGAAGTCTAATAAATGTACTATACACAATACAGAGGCTTCCCCAGATTGCTACCTCTAGGTACTGGCAAGATTTCCAGGCCTCTTGGCATTGACCTTGTGTTTTATTAGTACATCACCCGACCTCCCCCATTTGAGTATCTTCATGACTGCACTTTGTGTGTTACCGTGTGAAGATTTAAGCAAAGGAACGAGAGCTGGTTTATTGAAAGGTAAGTGGGCAGTATAATCATTGTCCTATATGCACATCTATTTAATTTCTCATGATGAGAGTATCATGTAGCATCTAATCTCACTTTGCATGTATATGTTGTTTATTGGGGTAACTTTAGTCTCACCAGTGTGGCATAAGAATAGTCATACAATTCAAGGCCGCATACATTGGCCCTTAGCAAGGTTTTAGCCAATATGACCTAGAACAATTGACCTAATGACCAATTTGATCGAATTTTGCATGAGTCATTTGGTCTTCGGGCAATTTGGTCATATATATTACAAAATACCAACCCTGGAGAGTGGTTGGTATTTTGCAATTTTGGGGGTGTGGGGTGTCCCCCGCTTCCTTAAAATGGGAGGCGGAGGACAAAAAACCCCACCAAAAAACCGCATATGCGTTTAAACTGGCCCACAATCAAATCATTTTCAGTCAGTTTGTCCCACGATCAAATTATTTTCGGTCAGTTTGCCACAAACAAAATAAATTCAGCCCAACATACCCAAACCCTTAGCAGACTATGAGCAAATAGTTGAATATTATAGCTTTATAACGCTTTCACATAGGCTACACCAGCTGATAATGACGAAAAAGCACAAGCTGCCCTGGGCTTCTGGACCATTAATTTACACTGTAGTCCTTGGAGGAGGGCTATAATGCTATTACTGCCCAGGAAGGAGGCCACACGTGTGAAAAAGGGAGCTGCCACCAAATACAGTGCAAACAGCAGACAGTGAGTTCGGACAACGAAGGGCGAATTGCGTGAAGATGGCCACCCACGGTGCCAGGAACTCTGTCAGTGACTGTTGGTGGAGAGCAGGGCGAGTGGAGAGGGCGACTGCAGCAAGCCCCTGGGAAGGTGAAGGAAGGGCCAATGAGAAGCAGGGTGGAGAGGGGCAAAGAGGAAGAAAGCAGACAGACCACAATGGAGCTGAAGATGCTGAGGTGAGGTTAGCAAAAGTGGAGAATCCTCTGAGGTGTACCCGCTGGTTCAGCCTGGAAATCAGCCAATGGGATTGTGTGAATGAGAGACGTGGGGTGTTAGATGATAGTACTGGTTCAGGGCTGAAGAGTACAATGTGAGTAAATGCATCTCTTAATATTTCTAACATTTACCAATGATGCAGGTACTTTCAGTCTCTAAATTTTTTCAAAACCTCTGACAACTGTCATTAAATTTAAGTTAAATAGAAATATATAGGGCTGTATATAGCTTCACATTTCTTAACTTGTAGACTCAATTAAACCCTCAGTCACTGCACTTGTGACACACGCATCCATCATTTTTATTTGTATTCAGGGCATAGACAGGTATTGCGAGCCCATCCCTACTCCGCTGCTATTTGCCACGGAAAAGGGCGGTGTCCACAGGTTTGTGAGGCCCTCTAACCACCCGCTCTATTCAAGGAGTAGGGCTCGAATAGTGAGTGAATGCGGTTCTTACATCTTGTAAAGACTAGCACCACCTCCGAGGTCCACACTGTGCAATCATTTAACACCCTTTCATGCCGTAATCTATGATTCTGAAAGTAGAATAGCCAGTGTGCTAGTCACACCTCGATTAGACGCAGCCACGTTTCCATGACAGTATCACATTCTCTGTGGGTAGGTAATCTTGCAGGGGATGTAATTAGATTAATATTGCACTACAAGGCACACAAATAAACCCACTATCGCATTCACTTCCATTACAAGTTCCCCAGTGGTTGAAAGCAAAGTCTGTCTCCTATATTATTATTATATCTACACTACATTGTCTTTGAACGTCTGTGCTTGCAATGTCACTTGGCTTTATGTGATTGGTTGACGTCCTCAAACATCAAGATGTTACTGTAATTCCCTGTGTGAAGACATTACCTTGCTCTGGTGAGGTCCAGCGGCTTAGTAATGGCTTGTCTTATTTGACATCCATTAAAGTACAACGAGTCTCCGTGGGCGTACGGGGCCAGCTGCCCGCAGCCATTCCCGATGATTCCACCTTGAATGATTTCCCAATTCACATTGGTGACCTTTTCTGACTCAAAGTTGTCTTTGATGTAGCTGGGAAGGTCGTGGCTGAAGACCGAGCAGTCATCACCTGAAACCAAAGGTAGACATGAGCACACAAGGTACAGATCGAGCATGTACATCACTAAAGAAGATTTCATCTGATCATTGGGCGAAGATTTGCAAGACATCTATTTCTAATTAGCCAGCATTTTCTAATGTAATGCACCCTATTAAGCTAAAAGCTCCATGTAATATTGTCCCTAATAGTAGGAATAATTTAGCAATTTGCATTTTGTTAGGAGAACATCTTTTTGCTAAAGTGCTTTTGAATTGGTATATTGTTCAATAACGTTTCTATATTAATACCCAGTCGCAATTTTCCCTATTCCATCCACCCGCTCAGTGATAATAATGAATTTCCTGCTGCCAGGATTTGGACTGGAATCCCTAAGGTAACACAGCTCAGAGTGGCATCTCTCACAGCTGTAATATCTAACAACTGTGTCCATCTGTTCAAATGAAATCAATGGGCTCGCGCCAGGCGATTGTCATAAAATTGCTCTCCCCCTCTTACTAGCTTTTGGAAAAAAAAGGCTGTGGATCGGAGTTATAACAAGAAAAGATATCGTAATCACAAAAAAGCGGTGTCTAATATATATGTTAAGACACACTTTATTCAAAGCCAACGTCCCACTGCCAGCCCACTTTACGGCACCTACCAAATGTTATGTTATCTAATCCTAGAGTGTGAACACGATGCAATAGAGATGTGTATGGACTGAATTATGCAGAAGATAGAATATATATATATATATGTATTTTTTTTTACTGTTCAGTAATTTAGGCCAGGAAAGGATTAAGTACCTTTGATGAAGCGATGTATCTGTTAAGGAAATATGCGAAGCTATTGGATTTTATACTGCACTCGGCTGCCAATTGCGTGGTCTCTTGGCACTCTGGCAGAGCGGAAAGAGAAGGGGGCAATGAGCAATTAGTGGGCAAAGAAGAAACATTCAAGGTAACTTTCCTGTTGTGTTGATGCATGCAGTTCAGAAGTACTTAGGCCCTGATTCACAGAACGTTTTCCTATGGGATTGCACCATTATAAAACACTTCCATGAATCATGCCCTTAGCATGGTGTGTGGGCATGTTTCTAGGACTTGATACCTGTGTCTAGGAGGGTACATCATCTACCCATAGTCAGCGGTAGAAGTGTCCTACTAAAAGAGTAGCGGGAATGTGATTGCAGCGGGGTACGGGGTAGGCGGGAGGGAGCAAGGGGTTTTGAGGCATTGTGGCTAGGCCAGGTGGACAGCGAAGTGGGAGGAACAAGCGCAAAGGAAGGAGGTCCCCTGTATTCCTTTTCATTAATTTCTCTCAGTTGGAACATTTATGTATGGCCTTGGGAAATCAATCGTCTTTCAGTTTAGCTGTAACAGCTGCAGGGTGGTAACATGTTTTAACTACAAAAAGAACTGCTTCGGAATGGTGAAAAGCTTGTAAAAAATAGCGGGACTGTAGTGGTACTCCACTCCCGATAGCTCCTGCTCACTTCCACCACTGCCCACAGTGCAAGGATGTGACTGTGATTTATAAGTTAGTTGGAGAACTGTAGCGATCTAATGTATGTTGGGAGGAGTATTCAACTGCCATGTGTGAGTGGATTCGTTGGTATGTGTATAGTGTGTGTTGGGGCACAGCATTATTGGGTGTTAGTGCAGGGAGCAGTCAGCAGAGACCTTTCTGGGCCTTTCGAGCATCCATCCGGTGCGGCTGGGCTCGGCTCCTGGTAGTTGGTAGTAGTGCAGCACTTGGAATGGGCTGGTAGTCCTCGCAGGGTCAGGGGTCAGTGTGCTAAATCACGTTGAAGAAACATAAGCGACTGCATACAGGAGCAGCCGGCCATGGGGTGAATTGCTCCAGAGGGGAATCCCTTTAGGGACCTGTAGAGGGGAATTGCAGTGGGGCACCCGGGAGCAAAATGACAGTGGGGCACTTAGGAGGCCAATCAAAGTAGAGTACATTTACAGTGGGACATATGGGAGCAAATCCTAGCGGGCAAATAATGTTGGGGTACCCAGAAGGAGCGTCAAATAAGTAATGGTACTAAATCATTCTCACAAAAGGGTAGGCATTGCCACGTGTACTCAGGAACCATAAGCTCCACGGGTAATGGAAATGGTTTGGTACTTTGTAGTTCACTTTTGCTCTTATGTCTATTTAAGAGTACTGGGAACCTGTTACGCAAACTGAGGCGAGAAAACGTAGCACAACATGCACAAGTTGAACACATTGCGTCATTTCCTTTGCACCCACACTTTGGTGTGCCAGAAATGGTCACACAACTGCCAGAGATCTTATGCCAGCGCACTGACTGAAGAGGTTTCCCACATTTTCCCCACACATGTGGGCATGTGTTTGTGGCCCAGGTGCAGGTCCCGTGTAGAGCATGCACTTGGGTGAATTCTCCTTCCTCCGCAAGGCGTGGCAAACCTGCTTCCCCGCCAGGCGAGGGCCTGCCATGTTGAACGTCTCATTGAAGGCCTCCTTATGAGCCACCGTTGGGTTAGGGCTTTCTTTCTGGTCTTGGGACTTCTTATGCTACCAACTTCTAACAGGGAGTAGGGTTGAGGTGGAGGTATTAACAGAACAATGCATTTGCGGAAACATTGCGGTGCAGGCTGACATAGTGGGGCCTGCCGCATCCATTGCATATGCGATGCGGGCACCTGCTCCCAGAGACGGGCAGGCAGTAGCCATGACCATATACGGGCACTGGCGTATCGCGCTCATTCACTCACAGCAATAATGTCGGGCCACTGGCCTCAGTACTCGATTTCCCACCGGAGACCCAGAAGAGACATAGGCTCCACTAGCATTACCAAGGTTGCTACTAACCAGCGGCGTCCCTGCAGCCAGCTGTGCGGGTAGACTCCCTCAGGGAAAAAAGAGTACATGAGATGCACACACCCTGAGGGACATATGGCCTCCCAGGGGGTGCAAGCAGTATTCACGCCCCTAATGATCCTGGCAATGAGGGTTTATCTGGGAAGAAAGTTGGGAAAGCTACTTAGTCAAGGGGCCTGCATCACAGTGGCAGAATTGGACTTTCCATCTCACAGCCCACAGGACTTCGCAGTAGAGCAGTGGTCCGCAACCCTTGGCTTTCCTGATGTTTTGGACTACAACCCCCATCAGCCCTAGCCAGCATAGTCAGTGCCGAGGGGTCACGGAAGTCATAGTCCAAAACATTTGGAGAGCCACATCTTGCAGACCCCTGCAGAAGAGGGTTCCGTTAATGTGGGAATATGTGAATATACGCGTGATTTTGTCAGCAAGTGTAGAGGTAGTAAGAACCATTATGGGAAATAGTTTTAGGCGTGGCAAAAAGTGACATGTAACTCTACGCATGAGTAACTACAGTAATGAGCTCTTACCATTACCCCGACCAATGTGTTGATATGTTGCACATGGTCTTTTGTGAATACCACGTGCAGCCATTACTTACAAACACACCTGTTGCGTAGATGTGTTTATTGCTAATCGGGCCCATCATGTTTTGGGGGTTTCGTTTTGCTTAGGGTCCCTTCGCCCCAGTACAAGACTGTTCAATCTCCTGACTAATGTACTTGCTCCTATGTAATAACCAGCAACTCTATAGATTTTTGTAAAACTGAAGGAAAGACGCAAGACCTTGGTGTCCTTCATCACAAATGCAAACAGCGCCGGTTGTGCAATATCCATGACCGCTGCAGAATTTAGGGCAGGCTTCTCCGATGTACACGTGATCAATGGCCCAGTTCTGCCGCTCAGCCTCCTCTCCTTTCTGGATCCAGCGAAACTGGGTGGCACTTCAAAAAAAAAGAATTAAAAAAAGCACAGTGAGTCTTATACCAAGTTGCAAACATTCATTGTGAGTACAGCTGTTTAATCAGAATCTCACTGGACAGAGAGCGAGGGAGAGAAAGAGATAGAGAGGCTGAGAGGCAGAGGCGTGGACGGGGTAGGGCCTGAGCAGGCAAGGCCCACCCTAAATCTGTAAATGCCCACTCAGTAGCACTGAGTGGGCAAATACAGATGTTAATGTCACTGTGGTGGGCCCAACTACATTAGATTCAGACCCCAATTGTTAGACAATCCTGGCTACGCCTCTGCTGAGAGGGAGAAAGAGGAAGAGAGGGATAGAGATGACAAGGGAGGGAGATAGAAAGAGCAAAACAGAGGGACACAGAGAAAGAGAGGCTTAGAGAGAGGAGGAGAGGGCTAGAGACGGAGAGGGAGAAAGAGAGAGTAGCGAGAGAGTGTGAGGGAGAAATATGGGGCTTTGTACATGGAGAGAGCCACGGACTGTAGCTGCCGATCCCTTTGGGCTGCTTAAAGTACAATATACATGGACAGTGCTCTATCTATCTTCTGTCCAGAAGACCTTACAGTCATTATTGTAATTTACCTCTGGATGACCAGGCTGCAGTAATCACATCGCACTATTCAACAAGATAATTCAATAAGCCAGACAAACCTCAGTAACTGCCCACTTAAGACTACGCCCCTCCAATAAAGTGCAATCGAGACGCAATAAGTGATACTGGAAAGAAACCTATAACTGGCCACTTCCAAACAAAGCAGCCCCCTCCCCTGACATATTTCAGGAATAAAACGGGTTTAAGAAGGTTTCAAGCCGGCCCGCTGCAGCCTTACAGTGTGGGAGAGCCGCGTAGCCTGGCAATGGACTGATAAAAGGGATCCGGTGCACACGCAAGAATACCGTGGTAAATGCAGATGTGCAAGAGATGCACTCCATGCTTTGCGGACCCCCCACTAAAAGCTCATTGTTGACCGCCTTCTAAGCAAAACATCAGACTTGAACAGATCTCTGGGTTCAAAGAGAAGGCAATGCAGGTCACATAGGATGGGTACAATATGATCAGACTTTCTTGACTCAACATCCAGCCACACCGCAGAAGGCAAATTGGAGTTCAACAGCCACAAAAAAAACTGATTGAATTTCTTCAAGGTTTAATTCCCTCCATTAATGTATCAAGGAACTAGTTCCCGAACCATTGGTCGAAAGAGATTATCAGGCAAATCATGTGTAATGGGCCTCAGGAGAGCAATTTAATAGCAAACAGCAGGCAAGAGAACAGGTGAAAAAGTATCGCTAGCCACAAGGGATAGCCACTATTTGAACACACTGTCTGCTAGTCTTCAGATGTTAAGTCTGAATTGGCAGGCAATATTAAAGTAAATTACAGAAAAACAAGTTCCCAAGCAATAAACCTCTTCCTCCGTTGACACCTCAACATGTGACAGGGTCCCTTAGCATTCAGATGGATAGAAACATGCCTTTTGCCCCCCACCCCCACCCTCCTGCAGCATAAACCTGGTAGCGGCTCATACCTGTACAGATCAAATCCTATCAAAGGGTCGATACTAAACACATTCTGGGATGATCTCCACCCTCAGCACTCCCTACACCTATGTGTGCGGAAAGATTGAAAGTAGGCCCCAAGGTCTATCCTATTCAATCCCCCAGGGAGAACCAACAGCGTAGGTCAGCATGCATTCCTGCAGTCAGGCGGATGTAAAATATGATACAAAACCTGGTAGCTTAGCTCTTTGTCCCAAAATCTTCTTGCAAGGGCAAAACCTCTGATAGGTCAGAAATCGTTAATAGATGCAGTGTATACCCCAGGATTTATTTGAAAAACGGGGAAATCAGGGTTCCTTTTAGGTGATCAACAAAGATACTCTGCGGAAAGGAGATGTTTATCATGCGTAGGGAAAGCAGATGATCGGCAGCAAACTCCTTCAAGTGGGGAGCACGCATAGCATGACTGGTGTATGAAGTAGACGTCAGAGGACAGATAGGACATTTCAACTCCAATCATGAAACAGATTTGATGGCTTGCCCTTTAAGGTGTAGCCGATTAAATTAATAGAATAACTAGCAAGGGCTAAATTAAGTAGCAAGCTCCTTTCGGATAAAAAAAAAAAACTTTATTATAATAAACTATTGATCTCAAAACAATGACTGAATAAGTGACAAAAAATGGAGATATAATAGTGGCTTTTCAATGTTCAAGCACCAGGACCAGCCTGGAAAAAAGCACTCAGTGAAAGTGTAATGTGAGTACATTCATTGGCATATAACTACATTTGGATTCAACAGTATCAAAATGCATTGTGAAATTGCTTCAAAATTTTGAAAGCGTCATAGGCCTTTCTAATCTGTGGTATTCCTTATGATTAAGGCTTTGAAAATACCAAAGCGACACTTTTCAAAATGTTTATGCTGATCCACCGATTGCATTTTAGAGACAAATTCCTGAAAAAGATTGGTCGGACTAGACAAAAGAGTACTGGAACAGGATAAAGAAATGTAAAAAAGAGAAAATTATTTTTATTATGTTTCCGTTGTTAGAGTAACTAGTAAACTGATGGAGATCAAATATCAAACATGATCTGAAAGTAGGTTGTTTTGGGTTACGAAAATATGTTCACTGTGTGTTCAGATGACGATTAAGTAATTATATAAGCAAATTGATCTTTGAATACTTAGCACAACCCCGGAGAGTGAAAAACTAAGTACAACGAATCCTGAATGCAAGTGGTGACAGAAATAGCCACTGACAAATGCCTCAAAAGAGAAGTTGATTGTAGAAAGTAGTTTGCATGACATTTCTCTGTTTAGTCACGGCTTGATCCCTCTCCTTCCCCTGTCTGAGAGGTTAGTCTTTAGTTTGCAAAGACACTTCTCCTTTGGGAGATTTAGCAGGGCAAGTTCAGGATGTACTGAAGTACCGGGGGTCACCTAATTGAAATCCATGCACATAATCTGCCATATCCGAGCACAATATAAGGCAGGATCTCATTATTTACATATAAAACCAAATACCAGTTTTCAGTTTTATTTCTATATAGAACAGATTTTGCCTCGGTATAGGTACGAACACACCAGTAATCTGCTTTCAGTATCCATGAGGGTTCAAAGGCAAAAAGGAACACTGCCAATTCCTGACATCTCCACTTATAGCAGCTAGCACATAGGCCAAACGTGCACCGGGAACCACGAACGGGCATGTTTGACCTGTTGCACCATAACTGTGACATGACAGAGTAATGTATATACTCCTGCATTTTGTCTTTGCAGGATACCACATTTTATTACTGTTACAATAACTAATGTAAGTGGAATCAGAAGAGAAAAGACATACTTCTTGTGATTTTCTATAGATACACATGTTTATATTCTCTATCCAGACAAATACACTGCCATGAAATCATTGGGACTCTAAGTGAAAACAGTCAACTTCTCTTTCAGAGAAAGTATCAAAAAAACATTATTTGAAGTATTTACAGAGTCTAATATTGTTCTTTTTTGTTGTATTGCATTTCCTTCATAGTAATTTGTGTTGAATTTCATTTGGCATTCATTTTCTGTGCTGTCATTTTGTAAAATAGATCACCTTTAATTATCATACATCAAGTTTATGGTGACTTTATTTTTTTTGTTTTGTTTCTATCATTTAAAGTTATAGTTATATGTTCAACTATATTTATCATTTAACGCATTCTACTGTGATTCACAGTGTGCATTTATCACATTTCAAAATATGAAGTAAGTTCTAAATAATTTCGTAATATATCCCTATAGCCTTTCCCTTGTGCGGTATAACCCAAGAACACACAACATCAAATGTGCAACAATTTTTGGTCTGTGAACCCTGTGATCAGAAGCAGATCACAGTACCTTGGACCTCATTGCGAGTTTGGCAATGCAGTACATTTTTTGCCAGTAATTCTGTTACTGCCTCTTTTTTGGCGTTGACAGAATTACTGCCAATTTTACATCACCACTGATTTTGAGATTGGAGGTGAAGTGGAGGATTTACCTTTACCATGTAGCTGAAGGTGAACTCTCCATGTTATCCAAAAACAAATAGTTAGATTTACTGCAACAGAATTACTGCACTTTCTTTCTTGTGGTCTTTTCTTTTACTCGTTCTATTCATCGGTTTGCTTTGCTCTTTCCTTTCCTTTCTTTCACACTTCATTTAACTCGCTTTTATTCTTTCTTCCACTCTCTTTGCTCTTGTTTTTTGTCTCTCTTGCGCTTTCCTTCTCTTTCTTTTACACTTACATTTTCCTTCCACTCTTGTGCTTTTTCTATGCCATTTTCACGCTTAATCATCCTTTCACTTTTGTTATTTTGCTCTTCCATTTTCTTTGTTCCCTTTTAATTCAATGTGTAGCGTCTTTCACTATTCGGTTCCCACTTTTTTGTCTTTTCTTTCCATTAGCCTCTCTGCTCTTTAT
The DNA here is from genome assembly GCF_040938575.1 of Ambystoma mexicanum. Lineage (NCBI taxonomy): Eukaryota > Metazoa > Chordata > Amphibia > Caudata > Ambystomatidae > Ambystoma > Ambystoma mexicanum. Next base: position 91,849,402 of record NC_090936.1, read on the forward strand.
TCTGCTCTATCTCTCTGTTCTGTTTCATTGTTTCTTTTCATTCAATTCCTTCCTTCTGCACTTTCCTTTTTCTATTTTATTCTGTTTTTACTTTCACTCCCCTTTTTTCTGTTGCTCTTTCTTATACACTTTTTCAGCTCTTTCATTCACTCTTGTACCTTTTCTTACTCTTTCTTTTGTGCTCTATGTTCTTTCCTTCATTGGTATTTTCTTTTTTTAATGCACTTTACTTTTGTTTTTTTCTCAAGGTGCACCTAGTGCTGACACCATAATTGCACTTTTATTTTGTCATTTCATTCTTTTAAGATCATTGTCAGTTCCCAATAGTAGTCCCCCGGCTTCCTGAACCACAACACAAGTGATGGGACTACCTGGATGACACATGGTCCGGAAGCTGGATGGTCACGCGCTTCCAGGAAGAGCTGTTGACGGAATTGTAGATGGTGGCCTCATGGAACTGGAATGGTGAGCACCCGATGCTGTTCGAAGAGGAGGGAAGGCACTGTGTCTGGACAAGCTGCCATGAGTCGGTCCTGCAACAAACATACACATGTTTTTCTAGGTCAATCAAAAGGACTAATGGGGCACAGTGCCACATTACAAAGACTGCTTGCTTTTGACTTGTATGAACAACCCTTAGCAGTATGAAGGTTGTTAGTTTCCAGCTCTGCAATGAGACAGTTGGCCCTGATTTGGCCTGTGGAGCAGTATGGAATACTATTTTGTATTTCCCATACCAAACATCATATTAACTTTTGGTCTACACATGATAGCGGACTGAAAAGCAATTTTTGCCATTTAGTGGTGTGTCACAACCGGGCTAGTCTGCATGCTGCAAACAAATTCAAAGCAGTTTTCACATTTGATAATACCAGTTGCACAATTGCAAATGGTTCCCACTAGGTGCTGCTACTGGCATATGAAAATGTGGTCATTTAATGAGTAGGCGGGAAGGAAAATGCTAATTTATTTCATTGGAATTTTGCAAATGGCTATTGATATCTGGTGATGTCTAGTGAGTTCGGCTGAGGTTTTTATTTAACTAGCAGAATTGAACTTGCTATTCATGCTGGGTGTTCAGTATCACGAAAGGTTCCTTCGTGTGCAGACACACAAATCAACGCTTACTGGCACTTTTGCGCAACATTCGCTGTGCATTTCTATGCCCTTCATTTTACACATGATTGTGACTGGAAAATGCACAGAAATCCGTGCATGCACTGTATGTTACAATAATGTGGCTTTAAGCATGGAAACAGTGAGAAGGGAAAACACTAAAAATGGAAAGATTGTGGTATCTGCTCAGTTGTGGAAACAATCACTGCAATGCTTATCTTTAAGGTGGTGCATGCCCGCAAAGTGTCAAGCGCCCTCCTTTAGGAAGCACAACATCACAGCTATGGACAGACATCCCCCATCTTACACTGATGTGCAGTGAAACCACCCTCAACCAATACTTTTCAAAGGCACTCGGGGCAAGACTTGTACACTCTGGCAGAATGACCACCATGAGTGTCATTGCATGGGATGTGTGAACTTCAGTTTGTAGTCCAGGATTGCATTTTTAAACCACTCAATACTGTGCCTAACACTGTGCATGGTTAGCAGTGTGGCTAATGCTATGATTCATGTGGACATACCGGTGAACATATTGTGCTATGGGGTTCCAGTTCCTAGTTCCTTTACCACATGGCCGTGAACTACGTCAATGGGGAATATTACACACACACATATCCACATGAAAGACGTGCCACTGTCCCCTTTGGCACCTTCGCACACAGCTATGTGGTTATGGGGGATTTGTACATATCAGTGACTGTACCTGGCCTCCTTGGAGTATTCCAGCCTCACAGAATGCAGATCGCCACATGAGTTGGCCTCGCAACCGACCACAATCTGAAAAACCAATGGCATATATTAGCAAAGCAGAGTTCTCTGCAAGGGACTGTGTGTGATATTCTGCATTTTACTCTCCTCTCCGGAGGAAAATCTTACAAAAACACACAAATTAGTTATCCACATAAATTAAATAGTTTCATGTATCAAGCATTTCAAAGTATGATTGATGTTACTGTAGTTTTATGATCCACCAACGTTGACCACACAACACTTTACATTCATCTTTTCATTAAAGTGTACTTTACAAAATCAAGCATCAGCATTGTATGTGTATGACACGATGTCACAATGCCATCTGTTCTGAGGTACATGTGCATTACATACGAATGGTATCATGAAAGCTTTGTTAGTGTGCAACAAGCAAACACACCCTTATCACCACATCACTGTAACACACAGCGCAGGTGGGCCTGGCCTCGCTTTCACCCTGCCCATTTCTGTGAATTTCTTTTAGCACATGTATTTAACCAGCATATGGGTTTATGCACTGGTATTTAGAATGCTGGACGGGTGCCGAGTACACCCCACCGTCTTCCATCCCGGGGAAAGCAATCTGTGTTCATTGTTCCTATACTTTCAATGGAACTTCCCTAAAATCTGCCCTCTGGCACTCCACGGAAATTCCAAAGTTGGCTCTGCTGCAATGTTGGCACGTTACATTACATTGTTTTCTAATATTGCGCTTCATGGCGGACTCCAGCCTCTAAACAAGGGACTGGGACTGGGACTTGAACCTGTGCAGTCTTGTTTCCAAGACGAGTGCATTGCCCCTGAGCTATCCTCCCATTAAACAAAGTCTGATAACCCACATGCTGCCAACTGTAATGTGGAATACGGTTAGCATGTACACTGTTGCAAAATCAGGAACATTCACGGTTCCACTGGGCAGACAGTTAGGTGTTCTGTTGGCAATGGTGTAAACACCGTTATTAAAAACTGCCCGTACAAGACCAAAGAAAGGTTCATTCACAGTGCCTTACAGAGTAAAAACAGAAGAGTCTCAAAACAAATAAAGTAACCACTAAAGTAAAAGTGAATTTACAATACGAGAGCCCATGGAAAGTGAGAAAAGACTAAAGATTCTCTGTTTTAGCCTGACAGTAAAAACAAAACAAAAAAACAGGAAAGACACAGAAAGTAAGTTATGATATAGCTTCTGTAAATAAGCAGGTCAGGTGATGTCCAGACATGAGGCTACTGCTGTAGCGGCCAGTGTGGAATGACCGAAAGGGGGTGGTTAGGAAGGAAGGGACTGGACGAGGAATTGTGGAAAAGAGGAGGGACATTCTTTGCTGAGAAAAGTCCACAAATGTACCGAGTAAAGAACAGAAGTCAGAAGGACATGGAGTGGGTAGCTATCCTCAGAACCATGTTGTTTAGCATCCCTGTTTAGAGTTTGTGATATGTTGTATGCCAAATAACTGGAGATCGTCCATTTTAATAGCAAGTGTCAATGGTGAGTAAATGCATTTTTTTCTAAAGGCTGCCAGATGTATTGCAAATTCTTAATAGCCGAATGCTACTTCACAAATATAGTGGCATGTGCAATAGAGCATGTGCATTGCAATCATAATAACTTGTCATTTAGATAGTGCTTTTAGCCAAATCCCTTTAAATATAACATTTTTATATACAATTATTATGTTTACAATGGTAGTGTGGCAATAGGTGACACTGGGGTTTGGTCTCTTGCCACCCGTGCTCGGTATTCCATTTAAGAAGAATTTTTTTAATGTAAGTCCAATGAAAATGATATTAATGATCAAATGCAACTCTCAAGAATGTTCTGCTTTGTGTTTATTCAATGTATTTCACACCACAGCCTACACATGTTTCGATCAACAAAGGTCCTCCTCAGGGTGAAATCAATACTTCTACTGAGACCCAAGTAAGGGCATATATGTTCTCAAAAGTTCCTAACAATACAACAGGTGTTTTGAGACCCCCAGTCCAAGTGGGCAAACATCAGTGTTCTGCTTGTAAGCAATAGATGAAACTCTGCATCAGAAATGTTGTGATATTATTGAAACAAAATGTTTTTATTGATTTCACACATGCATAATTTGCACTTGCAGTGTATGTGTTAAAACCTTTGGGCCTGAATCAAACACAAACACACTAAGCATGTCAATTAAATAATTCCATGTATCCAACCTTTATTTATTTTAATTTTATTTATTGCATTTGATTATACGCCCAAACCCTTGGGTATCACGGCGTAGTTAACATATATCTTAGTTTTGAAATCAGTGTTACATACATTTTAAGTTGCAGAAACAAAACAGTCAGATATACATATAGGCAATCATATGGTGTAGCAGTAATCAAGTGGTACTGGGGGTTACAAGCTTGGAGGGAGGCGTTTATGAGGGAGTTTTAGTACTTGTTGAACAACCAGGTTTCTAGTTGTTTTTTTAACTTAGGTAGCAAGGTTTCATTGGACAGATGGGGCGGAAGAGAGTTCCAGATGCGGGGGGCTGCAATGGCGAAGCTGGTGTTGCCTGCTCTAGTGGTAGTGAAGCGGGGGATGTGCAGCTGGGTATTAGCATGGGATCTGAGAGATCTAAGTGATGCTTTGCGTGCAGTGCATCTGGTGAGGTAGGTAGGAGCAGTGTTAGCTAGACATTAGTGGGTGATGGTGAGTGTTTTGTGGAGAAATCTGGCCTGGACTGGGAGCCAGTGTGCATCTCTTCTGTGTTGTGTGATGTGTTCTCCTTTCTTAAAGCCCAAGGCTGCTCTGAGGGCTTTATTTTGTAGAAGTGTTATGCTTGAACTAAAATGGCACTGGTGCGAAGTGTATTCTGGGAGCGCTCGGAGCCATGATGGATATTTACTTCATGCCGCAGTGAAAAGCTGCACACATTTTGCTGGGTGTTAGATTCACGGTGCTGAGAAAAACATGCTTTCCAAACCTGGTATGCGGTCAAGGACATTTCTGCTGGGAAAGCCAACTTTGTTATGGTTTGCTACTGTTCTCCGTGGAGCGTGTTTTTAGAGAAGGGAGGCACTCCGCTTCTTGGGGGTAGCTCTCGATTGACCCAGCTGGCAACCGACGGCTGCTCATCAACTGCGCAAGTGCAATTTCCAGAAGGTTCGAGAATTGACTCCCCTTTGTGGAATGTGTTTATATATGCGGAAACCCGGAGGTGGTCAGGTGAGACTTTAGCCGGAGAAGGACGCTTACGTCCGGCACTCCTGTGAGCTGTGGTGCTCTCGGCCTGGCTGTTCCCGGGGTCTTCCAGCCGCTTCTGGGCGAGATGAGGAATTCTGTTACGCTCACAGTGATGTATATTTCCTTTTGAATTCTTTGCTTCTTCTGTGATTTCTGTCTATATTATTTTTGTGAGTTATTTCTATGTACTTCTAAGCTTTGAATAAATAGCCGTATAAGAGCTGATTATCTTCTAAGAGTGTGTGGCTGTGAGTTATTGCATCTGTATGAGTTCAAAGTATTTGCTCTGTAATTGCATTGGTGATTTATGTTTTTTCCGTGCACTTTGGGGAGAGCAATACAAGAAGTTGGAGTTTGGTTAGATTTTTTTTTAAGCTACCTAGCAGTAAGATGTTACAGTAGTCTATTTTTGTTAGGATGAGGGCTCTAGCGAGTACCAAGCAATTGACTAGTGATAGGAGAGGCCTGCTTAGTGTGATGAGTTTGGCAGTATAGGCCGTTGAAGAGGCGAGGGCGCTGATGTGACTGTTCATGGTGAGATTGGAATCAAGGTGTACTCCTAGTGTTTTGACTTTATGGGAGATGTTGATGGGTGCACCATCTATCACTATGGTGGTGTAGTCTGGGTGGAGTTTGCTGAGTCTGTTAGGGGAGCCAACTATGAGAATCTCAGTTTTATCTGCATTAAGACAGAGGCTGTTATATGCCATCCAGTTTTGGATGTGAGAGTATATATTAGTACGATTCATGCAATTGTAGTTTTATCCTTCCTCAATTTTGTCCATTGATCACTTTACATTCCTCTCTTAATTGTAAAAGTGCAGTTTACAAAATGAAGCATGTACAACACACAGGGATACAATCTTATAGTGACGTCACAATACAAACTGCTGAGAAGCATGTGTGTAAATCCTATGAATAGTTACTCAATCCCAAAGTCAAGTCACAGTGCCAGCTATTCAGAAGTATGAGTGCAATACATATGCATAGGCATTCTATCAGAGTCCTGCCACCATGCCGCCGGCTTTTCAAGATAGGCCTTTTAGACCAGTCCATAACCATCGATACAGTCAACCCAGCTGTCCTAATTGGCCGTTTACACAAGGTATGCATTTGGGATTTGATCCTTTCTAGAATACAGTCCTTGTGCAAATTTCCTAATCAGTGGCTCCTTCAGCCTTCAACTCAAGCACATAGAAAATGCTGTGTTGCATGCCTCAGGGATGCGCTCTTCCTTCCTTCTGTTCACAATGGCAAAACTGCTTGGATCATATATCCAATGTGACATGTATGCAAATGATACTCACATTCTACTGAGGCTTAGTGAGGGTTTCAAGCATATATGAAAAAAGTAATGCACTTGATGAACGGTGATAGACTAAAGAATAACCAACTGACTTGATTGTGCTTAACCATAAGTCCTTATCATGGTACTCTTCAGTTGTGTCCATAGTCCCGTGACAAGACCACGAGTCAGTTAGCAAGCTTCACAATAAGGATCTGCATGTCATCTGTGACTCAGCTAAGTGCAATCATTAAATCCATGTTTCTAATCTTAGAAATGTGTACCTGGCTTGTGATTATTTCCCAATGGAACACAAACTCAAGTTGTTAAATTCCTTAGGATTGTGCTGGCAAGTGGAGTCAGTTGTGTAGATCTAGGCTTCCCTGAGGAAAATCTTGCAATGTTTCAATGAGCTCAGAATGCAGCAAAAGAGTGTTAGTCTTGAAGAAATACTCAGTGCCTATTTAATTCAAGACCTTCAGACTAAACCAAAGAGCTTGCTGTGGGTTTAGCCACCAGTTCTTGTGGGTGTTACTACATAAGTATGCCCCCAATATGGCACTGAGATTGAAAAATGTGCACCTACCTTTGCTCGCTCGCTACTGCTGCCAATGGCTCAGTGGGCACTCAATTTCCTACCAGGCAATATTTGCACTACAGGCAAGAATTTCCTTGTTCGTAAAGCCCTGAAAACATGCTTATTTCCCTGCTCATAGTTGTCAGCAGTGCCTTTTCTGTCTGATATGATCATAATTGGGCTACACCCTATCAGGCGACCATGACTGTGCCAGTCATTTACAACAGCACCATGCACACAGCATTCCAAAAAGATGAAAGCAGCGGGCAATCACATATCATATGAAAATACTTGGCATTGGCAGTGCCGCACTTAGGGCAACTACCCGCTTCCATCTGTGAAAACAGTCTTAGCCTAGCCGGTGTATAATGGTATCGATGCATCACTAGACTATATAAGTCTGAATCGCGAGTTACATGATACCCTGCGTGTTTGTGTGCACATATATGTCCAAAGCTCATCCGTAATGTCTCATCGCATGTCGCTCGCCCATTTAGAGTGGGTGTTAGTTAACAGGGATCTACGTGATTATTGCGACAGCCGAAAATGCCGACTTTTTTAAAAATCCCTTTACATCACATATATATTCTCGGGGGGAGACGCCCCGCAGCCTCCCCCATATTAATATTATATTCTATACCCCCCACATATATATGTGGTGTAAGGGGGAGTCCACAAAAAAAAGTCGACATTTTCGGCCGTCGTCATTGTGAGGGCGACATTTTAGTACGATTCCGTTAACAGTACTGACATGCAGTCTTGGATTAGACGATATAAGGATGAGACCAGGGCACGGCTCCCACTCGCAGTCAAAATATAACATAGAACTGTGTCACTCTCAGGTTCCAGCGGGAACCCGCATGTATGCCCTACGCAAGCCGAGATATAATAATCACTTTGCAGATTTACACTGCAGAAATATAGGCATGTCGCTAGCGGGCATAAACTTCCCATCTGAATATATCGTTCCTAGTGCCCTGAATGTGCGTTGCACCCATCTGTGCCTAGAAACCACACATGAGGCAAGGAGCGCACAAAGTTCCAGAGTGGGAAGTCCCTGTGGTATGGAGTGGACATGTCCATTGCTCTCCATATTTTACGCCAGGCCAATGCGGTTATGCTGTTGGGATCGAACACACAGTCATCCGCAAACTGGGTGCGAAAGACCAGCGATTTCAGGTCCCTACTGCTGGCAGAGTATCTCTCTAGTGTGATATGTGAGGGAGGTGTACCCTCTGTGAACCAAAAAGCTGCAAACTTTGCTTGTGCTACAGTCCAGTACAAATGGAAATTGGGGCTGCAAATCCACCACTCTCATGAGATTGAGCTAGCGTAGCCAATTTCACCCGCACTGCCCCTGGGTGTCACACACACATTAATTTGAACCTCAATTCCATGAAGAACGACAGTCCAGTCCATAGCGGAACATTTTGGAAGAGGTAGAGAAGCTTCAGGAGCACTACCAGAGTGTTATCTTACTAGTCATAGGGCCTCATTACACGGTAGGCGGTAAGGGTTTACCGGTACCGGTTTTTTACCGGTACCGGTAAACCCTTTTCGCCTTACTACGAGGTCCCTTTGCGGGTTGGGGGAATTTAACGCCTGCTTTTTGCAGGTGTTAAAAACCAACCCGCAAAGGGACCAGGGAGCTAATTACGGTACCGCAATTTGCGGTGCCATAATTAGCACCTTCCCCATTCCCATTATGCCCTATGGGGCAAAAATGGGAATGGGGAAGGGCAATGGGGGAAGGGGGAATTACCGCCCCACCAACCTTGGAATAGGGCGGTAATTCCCCTTTCCACCAAGGCGGTGCCGGTATTTTACCGGCATGGACCAAGGTGCTAATAGCACCTTGGTCCACCGCCGTCCGTGTAATGAGGCCCATAGTCATTGGTAACTGCGCCCAGATCCTAAGTTTAGTCACAAGGTGGTGTTATATACTCGGTATAGTTCCGATCATACAGCGCAGTGCCTTGTCTGGCGACTACAACCCTCAAGTAGCGGATAGTAGAGGGGGCCCATGTGAGGCCATGTAGATTGTGAGGTTTAACAGTAACATCCGTTAGAGGGAAGGCCTCCGACCTGATCATTCCTTGAAATGAAGAACAACTTCCATAATGGGCGCAAGGTGAATATGGGGATCTTTGATGCATAATATTGCATCATTGGCGTAAAGAGATATACTTTCAGGTACCCCAGTCATCCTTATTCCCCTGTGTCTGTGTCTACGCCTTATAAGGTCTGCCAGAGGTTTGATGGCTATGTCGAATAACAGAAGAGACAGGGGGCAATCTTGCCGGGTACCCCTAGTTATCATAAACGTTGGTGGCAGTATACCCTTAGTGCTGAATCTGGCAGTGGGCGATGTGTAAGGGAGCTGCAGATGTGAAAGAAAGTCTTGACCAACCCCACACTTTACAAGTACTATTTACATAAACTGCCACAAGACGGAATCAAAGGCTTTTTAAAGAGATGCTGCAGGTTTAATGCAGTGGACCGCCCCGGAATAAAGCCTGATTGGTCTCTGAGTGAATTATGTGGGGCATAAATGGCGTCAACCAGGTGGCCATAATGTTTGTGAATATTTTCACATATGTATTGATTAATGAGAGGGGCCTATAAGAGCTGTGTTGCTCAGCAGGTTTATTGGGCTTTAACAGTACTGTAATCACAGCTTTCCTCATGGTATCAGTGAGCACCCGTAATTCAAGGGCCCCCAGAGCGGTTTATAGTGTTTGTAAAATTTGGCGGTGAGTCTGTCTGTACCAGGCGCTTTCCCGGTTGGAAGATCATCAATTGCACGGGCGATGTCTTCTAGGGAGATCGGTAAATCCAAGTGGGCACTAACCTCGTGTGACAACTGTATAATTGGAAGGCCTGCATAAAATCTGTCAATGTCTTCTATAGTGCGAGTGTCTTTATTGGAATATAGATCAGAGTAAAGTGTTGTGGATACTCTACTGACCTCAACCTTTGTGTGTACCAGATCGCCCTTCACATCCTTAATGAGTGGAATGCAGCCACTACCGCCTTCCTGGTGCACCGTGCAGGCCAGTAACCTGCCAGGTTTTTCGCCCCATAGCGCTTTGCTGCCCTCAGGGTTTGTGAAAAACCAGAGGATGTTTCCCAACCTTGTTCCCGAGAATGCCGTACTGAGGTGGCCAGGGAAAGGCCATCGTTTTTTGGATCCCGACCCTATGGGTGGACAAGCGAGGGAGGATCATCTGGGTATGGTGGTCCTCCGGGAGTGGGGGAGAAGCACCAGATGGAGAGACATGGTATGCCCCTTTTTCCACAACACATCTAACCCCTATCTCTACCTATTTTATGGGAAACTACAGCTCCTATAATTCCTCCCCACTTCACACTGACAACACTACTGAGCCGACGTTGATGAGGAATGAGGCTGGAAAGATTACCTCTACTGACTTGCAATGGCTCTGTCTCTTTAATGAGACCAGGCAGAGTCAGGCACGTAATCCTAACTACACACACCTGCGACTTGTTAACACTCCCGTTCAGGATAAAAGGTGGCATTCACAGGCACACGGAGAGCGAGGCTGGGTACGTGAAGGAGCAGCTCTTCCGGGGCTGATGCAAACCAGGCTATCAAAGTTGTAAGGCCAAGGGGCTGATCGGCAGTTGCGAAGAATGAGAGAGAGCCAGGCGAGAATTCCATACTTTCGGGAAGCTGCAAGCATTCCAAGATTGAAACCGAGAGAAGAGAAAGAATATACCTTCAAAGTACTTCAAAGTGGCCTGCTACCCTGCCGGGTGAACGACTGAGTTGGGGAGGAGCAGAAGAATTATTGGTAACGGCCTTGACTGCTACATGAAATGCGTTGAAGAAAGAAACCCAATTAACAAGACTGTTGAGGTATCAAAGGCAACAGAGGCCTGGTTTGTGTTAAGAGCAAAAGTGACTGTAACAAGAGTTGAAGGTTGCATGTGTGTCAGTAGAACACGTAAAGGAAAGGACAATTGCTGAAGCATAAGGAAAGGATACAAAGTAACAGATTGGTCCTGCAAGTCAGAATCACACATTCAATAGTCTCTCTGAAATGTTTGAAGTTGTGATAAAGCGGGAAACAAGGGCAAGAAAGTAACCGCAATCCTGAATGAGAGTTGATGAAGTGAAAAGCAAATATATGGACATTTAAAAGGCGCTGAGAGGGCGAAGTAAAGAAATAGTAATTCTAAGAAACTACAAATACCAAGAAGCATTGGTGTTGTGAGTTAAGGAAGATTGTCAAATTGTTTAAAGAGAAGCATTGGTGTTGCAAATTGATGTTGGATTTCAAATTGGTTAAATAGAGGTCGAAGTGGTCATGCAGAGGTATATGTAAAATCCTTGCAGTTTCAAAGGTCTTTGACAGTTAAAAGTTGGATGAAACAAAGAGGAAAGACAGGCTTGAGCACGGCAGAGGGAAGCCTGTGTTGCATTGTGCTGGATAAAACAGAAGGTGGGGCAGGGAACCCCCACAAAGAGGAAAGACAGGCTTGAGCCTGGCATAGGGAAGCCTGTGGTGAAAGAGTCAAATGAGAAAAGAAAGACAGGCTCGAGCCCGGCAGAGGGAAGCCTTCGCTGAACTGTGCTAAAGGGAAAGTCAAGTGTAAAAAGAAAGACAGGCTTGAGCACGGCGCAGGGAAACCTGTGCTGAACTGAGGTAAAGTGAAAGTCGAGTGTGAAAAGAAACACAGGATCGAGCCTGGTGGAGGGAAGCCTGTGTTGAATTGTGTTATAGTGAAAGTCAAGAGTTGAACTGTGCATATATGGCAAGGTTTACGAAGCCTAAAGAATTTATGGAACTGTCAAAAGCTAGACGCCCAAGCCTGAACTGTTGAATTGTACCAGTCAGACAAAGGGCCTCATTATGACCCTGGCGGAATGGGTTTAACGGCGCTGGTAAAGGTGCCGGAGCCGTTAAAACCATTCCGTCCTTTTACGAGGTCCCCTTGCGGGACCCGCTCTGGACGTCTGGTCAGACCAGACGTTCCTTTGCGTGTCCCGCAAGGGGACCAGAGAGCTAACAACGGGCCTGTTATTAACGGGCCCGTTGTAGGCTCCGACCCCATTCCAATTTGAGCCCTATTGGGGCTCAAATGGGAATGGGGATGCGTAAATTGAGTGAGGAATTACCGGGTCCTCAAAGGTTGGAATGACCCAGTAATTCCTCATTCAAGGAACCCGGACCCGAGTTTGGAGGTAGCCATGCCCTTATTAAGGGCATGGCTACCTCCAAACTCGTAATGAGGCCCAAAGTGTGCCAGACTGATAGAAATGTGCCAGCCACCTATCCTTTTGATAAACTCCGGAGACCCAGTGCTTCTGAACGTGCGGAAGGGGGTTGTTACCAAAGCCATTCTTCCATTTCTTTTAAGACACTATTTTTCCTTTTGATATCCCCTTTACGCATTTGCCATTTGAGAAGGAGGGCAAGGTTAGTTTTATTTTTAGTATAGGACTTTTTATTTTGACTTGATTGACTTGCACTTGTTTGTTATTTATTTAATGGTTGAGACTACTCCCATTCTAGAATTAGGGCCAGTTAGGAATTCCCCCAACTGTACCAAATACAAAAATAAAGGTTTTGAAAACTTGCATCTATTGTGTCTGTGTCAGCTGTTTATACCATGCCTTCCTTACAGTATCTAAAAATGTTTGAGCTCTCACTCTGCATTTTCCCTAAATGTATCCACCGCTGATTTTATCTGTGCAAGTGTAGCCGTAAAGGCAGTGGCCGCATGTCCACACTCCAAATCAGAAAGACCCTACTTGCATCTTTTAATCTCTCGCCTAATAGTCTTGACGTGGGTCCCGTGCCTGCCGGGCTAGAGACCCAAGCTACTCCTCACTGATGATGCACAACAAGGCTGAAACATATCTGGGGATGCTTGTGGTCTCGTGTAGAAGGGATGTGACCTAGCAGTTCGGGCTGGACTACCTCTTTGGGGGCGGGACCAAGCTTGATTTGCATATGGTCTTTTCCCTTTTCTAATGGCTTAGCAGGCTATGAACGATGGTCTGGAGGGTTACCCAGAGCAATGCCAGAGGTTAAGATTTATTATAAACCTTCCAGCCGTCACCTTTTTTGTTTTGCTATTGTCACCCCGAGTGGGAAGTGAATGTCCAGATGTGGGTGCCGTGACTGCTGGGCCTACAGACCCAAGCTACTCCTCACTAATGATGCCCAACAAGGCTGAAACATGTCTGGGGGTGCTTGTGGTCTCGTGTAGAAGGGATGTGACCTAACAGTTCGGACTGGACTACCCCTTTGAGGGCGGGACCAAGCTTGATTTGCATATGGTCTTTCCCCTTTTGTAATGGCTTGGCAGGAGAAGAACGATGGACTGGAGGGTTGCCCAGAGCAATGCCAGAGTTTAAGATTTATTCTAAACCTTCCAGCCATCACCTCTTTTGGGGACGCTAAATACAACAGCCATGAGAATCCCTTGAATGTAGGCCTAGATGGCATCCCAGAGTATGTGAGATGAAGTTATTGCACCTGTGTTTTTTTCAAAATAAAGTTTCACATGTTCATCTATAGAGTTTGCAAAGGTCACATCCAATAGTGCCTGTGACTTAAAGCACCAGCTACTGTGGGGCCTAGGGAGCCTGCTCGCTGTCAGAGTAATGGGGACAGGAGAGTGGTCCGAGTATGCCCTTGGAAGCATGCATACTTCAGAGTCCCCGCTGAGTAGCACATCTGAAAATACCCACATGTCAATGCAGGAAAAGGAGTCATGGACTGATGGATGAATAAAAGAAGTATGCTTGATCATGCGCATTCATTGCCGTCCAAACATCCACCAGGTTCAAGGCGCCCATCCCCTCAAGTATAGAACATTCTACTTTCGTGAGGTACCTATGACTGTGGGTGGATCTATCTAATTGGATATCAAGAATGGTATAAAAGCCACCACACAAGAGGATAAAGAGCTAGCATGTCAGTGATTTCGGTGTAGAACTGGTGATCATCTATGTTGGGACCATATACGTGCAGGAGTAGTACCTCCCTACCGGCCAACGACCCATAGACCAGAACATATCATCCCAAAGGGTTGATCGGGACTTTGGGCCTCATTACGAGTTTGGAGGTAGCCATGCCGCTATTTGCGGCATGGCTGCCTCCAAACTTGGGTCCAGGTTCCCTGAATGGGGACTTACCGGGTCATTCCAACCTTGGAGGACCCAGTATTTCCCCATTCAGGGAAGCCATCCCCATTCCCATTCGAGCCCCCATAGGGCTCAATGGGAATGGGGAGGGAGCTAATAACGGGCCCGGTATTAGCTCCCTGGTCCTTTAGCGGCTCCCGATAATGGCGGCTGGTTTTACCAGCCGCCCTAGGCAGGACCCGCTAAAGGACCTCGGAATGAGGCAGTAAGGGGTTAATGGCACCGGCATCCTCACCGGCGCTGTTAACCCCTTACTGCCGCACTCGGAATGAGACCCTTTATGTTGAAATGGCAGACATCTATGTATTAATATCATTACACTTCTATAAAAACCCAATAAATAAAATAAAATGAATAGATTGCTAGGAATATGCAGTATAGAACCTGTTCTTGCCCCAGCTCTTAGCAAACCCCTCGCAACATGCAGCAAGGGCATGCGTCTCCTGAAGATATAACATTTTGGCTTTGTGTCTCTCGACGTGGAGACGCAGCTTCCGCCTTTTAACTGGTTTCCCAGCCCCCTCACATTCCAGCTCAAGCATGCAACTTCCCCCATTCCATAAATGTTAGGAGCATGTCATCCTCCACCATTTGAAGCTTCCCCAACCACTGCACATTCAGATCCCTAGTGGGAAGCATAAACATTAAATGTGTCATTAACCTCCAGGCCAAGTGCATTTTTGAAAACCCCAACTCTCCCATCCCAACCCCAACCTGCATCCCCCTTAAAACTGGGGTGATGAATTTCCTGCAATAGCATACCCAACCCGTATTGCAACATTGCATGGGGAGGGTGATGCGTCGTGCAGGCCCAGGCCAAACAACATACTTTGGGATATGAAAGAACAAGTGTACACAAGCTTCCTATGTCAACTCAAAATGTCAAGGTGCTAGAACACACAATGGGACACATCACATCTGCATTAACTTTCCCTGCAGTATATTATGTATCGACTGCCTGGGGTAGCAAAGGAAACAAGAAGGTAAGCTGTTAATCAAACTTAGGCAATAAGATACCGAAGTCATTTCACAGGTACATTCTCGTCTAGGAACTTCATAGGTACCTCCGCTAGAGTGAAAAAAGAAACCTTGCTGTTCCATTCAATTCGCAGCTTGGCAGGATAGAGCATCCCATATTTTAGGCCTTTGCCACGTAGCCGCTTAACGATTAGCTCTCTTGCTGCATGGCCACCGAGAAGTCATGGCATCTCGGGCCCAATAATTAAGCATTCGAGTGATCATCGGACGGGGAGGTGCTCCTGGTTTGGACTTGCGTGTCAAGGATCTGTGGGCATGCTCCACTGCAAATTGTGGCAAGAGCTAAGGGTTACCCAGAAGTAGAGCGCCCTTCATGAATGCTTCCAGTGGGGTTTCTGTAGTATTCCCAGGCCCACCAATGGTCCGAATATTGTTGTGACATGGCCGCAATTCAAGCTTGTCGCTCTTCTTGGTGACTATGTGGACCTGCTTGGATAACATCGTCACTTCAGTCTTTAAAGTTGACACATCATCCTCTCCTATTCCCACTCTTGTCTTAGCTATTGTCAGCCTGAGATCAGTTTTCTCCAGGCATGCGTTAATAGATCCAATTATGCTTGTGATGTCGTTGAGTTTGCTATGCACTGCTGAGAACCTCTCCTGCATGCAGGCCATCATTAGCTGAGTTTTGGTGAGTTCAGCAGATGCAGCTGGTGCAGCAGCAGTGTCCATTGCCGTGACTGATCCTGCATTGTCAGGAGCATTCAAGGTAGTTTTAGCATATAAATTCATGGAGCACTGTTCATCATTTCGACAGTGTTTCTTGGGGACAAGTAGCCCAATGCAAAGCTTTAAATGCACGCTGCGGAGCACCAAGCAGCAGTTTCCCCAGCGTCTCACCACGTCTTCTTGGTGTGCTTGAGCCAGGCAGTGGTGTAGGCGTGCAAGTATATTCTCCACTATAATCCCTGCTCATCAGTATCCAGGTTGCGGCCTGTTTCTCACACCAGAGAGAGTAGACAATGATAGCGTTGTAGTTAAGCTGTTGACTACCAGCCCCTCTTGTCTCAGCTGGGGGCCCCTCAGGCAGAGTCTAGAGCAGCTTCATGGCGGTGAAGGATATGGGACTCCATGAATGGGGATTTACTGCGTCCCTCTGGGACTTGTAATCTGGCAGCAATCCCGCCGGACCGAGTGCCATAAACAGTAACAGCCATTACCGGTATCTTGGCGGGTTTACCTCCAGGATACTGGCAAGGTTGTAATGAGGCTCAATGTGTGGTTTTGCTAAAACCCCAAACTGGATCACCCAGCATAAGGCCACAGGGCATGAACTGGATGCTCCAAAAAGCCCTCATCAAACCCAAGATCTCCAGATACTCAAACAGGAACAATCACATATACTTGGGATCTGCCTGTTCAACTTGACCAGCCGCACAGAGCAATTGCACCACATTGAAAGTAAATACAAAATGTCATCGCAACTGCAAGGGTGAACCTAGGACCCATTGAACTTAATACAGTTGCGAGGAACTTACTGCCTTGATGATCAAATTAAATAGCCATCTTTTCCTACCAAGTAACCAATTCATCATCATGACTCTCACCTTCTACTTTCCACCTTACACTCCATACATCAAACAGCTAAGAAACACCAAAGAATGGTTAAAATAGTGCCTTACCACACCACTCTTATCTGTTCCATCACATAACATTCCCAAACCTGATCATGCTTAAAGTATGGACCTCATAGCGCACAGCATATCATAACACCTGGAAGCATGTGTCAACACCCAACTCTCCTAGAACGCCAACGGCAAGCAGACAGTGGGTACTTCTGAATCTGCATGCATAAACACATCAAGAGACACATATTACCTCTCCCCCTGCTGCCACTTACCCCGCCCCACTCTTGCAGAATGGTGCACCAAGAGTCTCCCAAAATGGCTGAAGGTGCACTATATAAAGACCCAGTTACATCACACTACATTATATGAATAGCCTCTCTACCTCGTGGTGAAGTCACAATGCTAACTGTTCAGAACTACATGTGCATTACAAATGAGTCACTCTAACACACAGTCATTTCACAATGCCAGTTGCTGAGATGGGTTATGCAAGATATAGGATAATGGGTTCTTTTAACAAACTGATCGAAATGACCACTTTTCTCAAATTTCTGTTTTTGTAAATTGTCCCCCAACTTACTGCATCTCTTTTTGTCCGTTCCTCTCTCTGTTTGTTCAATTTCAGTTGTTTGTTGTCTGCCTTAGTCCGACCTTCCCCTAATTCTATTCGTATGTCAGAGAACTCGACACCTAAAACCTTATCAACTTTTGTTTGTCACTTATTTTCTCAACAGGAACTGAATGGGGTTGATGGACATGTAATTGAATAGCGAGTCTATGCCATAGTGATGTCAGACTGCCAACTTCTCGAAAAAAAACGTGCATACATATATGAATGCACAGAATAGTCACAAAGTTATCTGTTATCAAGAATACAAAAATGAAAGGATAAACAGTATCTGCAGGCTCTAAAACTCTATGCCCACATACATTCTGTAAGATAATGCCATTAGCATCCGCCATTACATTTTTTTATAACACAGCAATGAGTTCCACTGACAATACACTCATCAAAAGCGCACATTGCTTAATCCTTCTGTTATGTCAGTTATTTATAACATTCAACGACTGCTATTTATACAACCCCTTGGCTGCATCTTCTCTTGCTAGAGAGTTTTTCTACAGAGGGTGCTCTGCAGGGGGGTTGAATCATACAACCTCAGGTCTAAGCCCACCGCTGCTTCTCACTATTGTAATTCCAACATCCTGTCTAGATGACTATGGTTGATTGTGTTTTTATTAGATAAGCACTCCTCTGTCTGTTTGGTAGAATTGAGCTGCATAGCTACCTTAAATAAGTACATGGCGAAGAAAGACATCAATGTGAATAAATAAAGGATGGAGTTGCAAGTAGAGTGGTCAATCGGGGTGCCAGGTGGTGTGCCATAGAAGAGGTTGTCAGTGGCGGATGTGTGGTCTTGGTGGAAATGGGATGCTCACGTTGCATGCTGCCAGGCAATATTTGAAGGTGTAGGAGAGGGCACTTTTGAGAGTGCTGCATAATAGGTGCTTGTTGCAGAGAAGTACCTTCTACAGAACTGAGTTCACTGTTTTACTTGTGGGTTCCACAGAGGTTGAGTCTGGAGGACTGCCCAATGTTCATTTGTGTGTCAAGTTGCCATAGCTTTTTTTTTGGCAGGGATTGCAGATATGGTTTTAAGAGTATGCACTGTATCCCAATGCATGGTTGTAAATAAACACGGTGATGGAATCGGATAAGTTGATTGTCAGACTCATGAAACTTGTTTGAGATGTTGGTGCAGTACTGGTTTGGGGGGTGATGTAAAGGCGGCAGCAGGGGATGATGTTGCATCTGTTTGTCTGGGGTGGTGAATAAGTGACCCTAGATTTTTGTGATGTGTGTGTGTTGGGGGATTTGAGGAGAGTGAGATGTTGAACATGCTTGTCTTGTGTGCTGTGCCTGAGGGGGCGATGTGTCCAATAGTGGTAGGTGATCCTACGATGGTGAGGAGTTAAGGCATGCTTTTTCTGCACTCATCATGCGTGGCCTGATGGAGGAGGATGACATGTTCTCTTGTGGTGTGGACGGGTTGATTGGGGTGTGGGTTAGTTCCCACTTAGTTATCATATTGGTATTGGAATGTGATATGTCGTATATTTATTTTCCAAAGCAAAGAAATCTAAATGAATCCTAAAACCAAGACGGATTGTCATTTCCATCATGCTCACATTTTCTTTAATTGGAAGGTAATTAGGTGCTCTATTAGCATTTAAAGATGCAGATTACAGTGTGGGAAGATTACTTTCTCAGAATGTGCAGCACCCACGTCTTATCTATTTAACGATTGTGGAGCACTAGTAGCTAGAGTTGTGCAACTCTCATATCTTGTTCATGCATGAATACGCTTGTTTTGGAGCACTGGCTTATCGTAAACTGTATGTCTTATTAGAAAGGTGTGCTAGCCGGTTCAAAACAGGGCATTCCTCTCTTGCAAAGGAGGACGAACATACTCTTGGAGTCAACAGACCAACCTACATGCATTCCCTTACTTTAAACTGCATCATGTATCCGGGCTGTATGATGAGCTCACGGGACGAAAGGATGTTGTGTGTCTTGTCCTTCCGCTTGTTGGGCCAGTAGAGGTGGAATGAGGGATTGCTGCAGAAACCTGCTGTCCTCACTGCGTTGGGGTAAAAACTCCAGTTTTCTTCATGGGACGTTCCTTCTGGTAAAATAATACAAGGAATGGTGTTAGATTTTAAACTACTCATTCAAATATTCCCTGTGCTGTATTGGTATTATAAAATACTACAGATATCATACCAAGACCTGACCATATTTTCAGACACACAACCGATAACAACGAGGAAGTGCCATGCAGGGGGTGTGTATAGGCACTAGATTTGTGAAGTATGGGTGCTGGTGTCAATGAAACAAATTGACATGGAGCAATTTTTTCTGGATATTTTTAACACAACCAAAATAATCTCTATTATTGCAGAGCCAATCAACAAAAGCATTAGACATTGTTCAAGTTGTGGTGGGGGCTTGTTGGAGCCCATCTGCAACTAAAATCTATCATCCATGTAGCTTTGACACCTAAAAACAAACCTCTGTTGACCTTCGCCAGCATTGTAAAATCACGGTTGAAATGGAATGGAGAACTCTATTAACGACCAAGGATGACCTACTATCAAACCACTTGCCCTCTTCATATCATCACCTATTCAAGAGAAGGAGAAATTACTTACAGGTAATGTTCTTTCTATGGATTCTTCTCCCACAGATTCCTCATCTTGATAAATACCTATCCAGCGGCAGAAGCTCAGAATGTATTCCGACAGGGGGCTTTGCGCTGCTCGGCATCGCCAACGACTCCCTCTGGTAAGACTGCCATTCTCGATCGGACGTTGGGCGTTGTATAAAAGGTTGCACTATGCCCCCATACCTAAGTTCCCCACCTCCTTCCCCCCACCCGGTCTCATCATATGAGAGGAAATCTACAGAAAAGTGAAAGGCATTGAAGCAACAACAACAATATTAGCAAGCCACACTTTTGTCGCTTTCCTCATTCTTCAATATCTCAACCTTGGAGATGAAACCAGAAGAGAAGGAAGTGTTGTAGTCAGCCAACTGCCTCTGCCCCGAATGTTGCACTCCGCTCATGTCATTGAGCAAGAAACGCGATAGAAGAATGCAACCGGTCTATGGTCTTTGGACTTCCAAGGGGGGTAGGCTTGGAGGGCGATGAGGAATATGTGCGAGAAGAAGTCATAGAAAGGACATTACTGGTAAGTCATTTCTCCTTCAATGTATTGCATTATCCCATAGATTTCTCATATTGATAGAATCCCAATGCAGTAGCCATGCTGGCGGAGGGTTGGAAGTTAAACCAAGAAACTCTGCAGGACCACTCTACCAAAACACACATCTGCCCCACTGGCCAAGTCCAAGCTGTAATGCTTGGCAAACGTGTGTAAAGAAGACATTTTGCTGCGTGACAAATATCTGACATGTACTTACCTTTGAAGAGCAGAGGAAGCCTCAACACCTCTGGTAGAGTGGGCCCTAAGCCCTGCTGGAAACTCCTTGCCTGTGGATTGATAACATTCAGCAATACACAGAACTATCTACCGTGAGATGGTTTGTTTAGTGACTGTTCACACCAATCTGAACTTTGAGAAAGTGACAAACAGTTGGTCATCTTTACTGAAGGAGCCCGTCCTGGCCAGGTAAAAGCTCAGCACCCTCTTTGGATCCAACCTGTGGAGCCTATCCTCATCCTTCAAAGGATCTGGCGGAGGGTAAAACGCTGGAAGTTCTATACTCTGGCCCATATGAAATTCCGAAACCATCTTCGGCAGAAATTTCAGTCACACCTTCAGGGAGAGCTTTTGTTTAATACATTGGAGGAAAGGGGCCCTGCTAGAGAGTGCCAGCAATTCATTGACCCTTGTAGTGGATGTGATTCCCACCAAGAAGACTGTTTTCGACGTGACTATTCTGATGGGAGCCAAAATGCAAGGGCTCAAATGGCGCCGCCATCAGAAACGTTAGGACTAGATTCAGGTCCCAATCTGGGACTACAAAAGGGTGAAGGAGGGAATCAATATTACAAGACCTTTCAAAAACTGTGCCACCAGAGGAACGGTAAAGTGAGACAGAGCCTCCCCATACCTCTTCACTGTGCCCACTTGCAGACCTGATTTGGCTAGGGCCAATATGAACTCCATCACTGATTAAAAGCAACACTACATGGGGTCCACGCCTTTCGCCTTGCACCGGGTCACAAACTTTCTCCATCTGCACGCATACAGGGACCTAGTGGATGGTCTGCGTGCAGCCAACCGCACCTCCAGTACCTCCTCCTTGAGGACCCAGTCACCGTACCTCACCCTCTCAATAGCCAAGCATGCAGGTTGAGAGGGTCTGGGTGCAGTACATTGCCTTCCGACTGGGACAAGAGGTCCAGTCTCTGAGGAAGCTGGACAGGTGGGCATACGGCCAGCTCCAGGAGATCCGGGGACCATGTCTTCCTCACCCAGTGTGGGGGGATCAGGTGCACTCCGAATCTTTGCAATCTCCTGAGAAGCCAAGGGATGACCAGTATCGGCGGGAATGCATAATGGAGGTCGAAGACCCACTCCACTAAAAATGCATCCCCCAATTCTCCCTGGAGGGAAATTCCCTCAAACAGAACTGCTTGCATTTTGTGTTGTTGACCATCACTCCACTGGGTGAAGATCTCTATAATGACTTCTGGGTATCACCCCCAATCGTGGGAAAATGAGCTCTGCCTGCTCAGAGCATCCGCCAGCCCATCCTCCACCGCCACTAGATGAGCCACAGAGTCCGAGATATTGTTCTACAGCATCCAGAACCATAGCTGCATGGCATCACGGCACAGAGCTAGTGATCCCATGCCTCCATGTTTGTTGAGGTACGGCATGGTCACTGTATGTTCCGTTTACACCAGGACATGCTTTACCTGTAGCAGAGGCACAAACACCGTCAGCGCCAGTCTGACTGACCACAGCTCCAGCAGATTGATGTGGCAGCATTTCTTTTCCTGAGACCAATGACCGCTGTGTACGGCAATGGGCTGCCCAGCCTTGCAGCAATGCATCCTTGACGACCTGCTCTTCCGGCAATGGCGCCTAGAAGGGTTTTCCCACCAACATTTGTTCTGTCACTCCACCAGGTTAGGTCGTTTGCAACAGACCCCAACACCTGGAGCACATCTGACATCTGGCTATAGTACTGCAACCACTGGCTCCTGAGAAGCCACTGAAGGGATCTCATGCAGTTTTGCCTGCTGCACCAGAAAAATGCAGCATGCCACGAGGCCCAGTAGGGGCAAGAACACCCATGCCAGCAAACTGCTGGAAGCCTGGAAAAGACTGACCACCTGTGCCACATTGGTGACTCGCTCCTCAGGAAGAAAAGCCTTCCCTTCCCGGGTGTCCAAGCCTGCACCGATGAACTGGAGCTTCTGTGCTGGTGAGGTCTGGGATTTCTTTAAATTCAGGGAGAAATCCAAGTCATGCAGCAGCGAACAGGTGTCCTCGCGATGAGTCGAAACTTGTTCCGGCGACAGTTCTCGGATAAGTCAATCATCTATGTACAGGAATATAAAGACGCCTGCTCTCCTGAGGTGGGCCACTACTATCGTCATCAACTTGGTAAAGACCCTGGGTGTGGAGGCCAAGCCAAATGAGAGCACCTAGAATTGGTAATGTGCGTTCCAATGACAAACCTGAGGAATCGCCTGTGCTTCCGATGGATTGGCACGTGAAATAGATGTCCTGAAGGTCTAGCGACACTAGCCAGTCTTGAAGCTGTAGAGCCTGGAAAATGTCCCTCACCCTCACCATCCTGAATTTGTCTTTCCTCAGATATGTTTTCAAGTCTCTGAGGTCCAGGATGGGACAGAGGCCTCCCCCTGCTTTGGAACCAGTAAGTACCAGGAGTACCAGCACAAACGTACCACATGGACTGCGGCTGCCTCCACTGCTCCCTTCAGAAGAAGGGCCAGCAGCTCTTCCTGCAGATCCCAATCGTTTGATGGGAAGGGGGAAGTTTGTGCGGGAGTCTTCGCAACAAACCGAAGACAGTAGCTCCACTCGATCAGTTAGAGCACCTGGGCTGTCGGAAGTCACTTACCACTATGTGACTAGGATTTCAGAGATTCTGCCTCCAACTGGCGAAATATGACTGGAGACCTCAAAGAAGCTTCAGGTGTGCCATGGAAGTCGATGCGACCACTGCCGCTGACTGCCTTGCTCTGACCCTGCCTCTACCTTGTCGTGGGAATCTGCGCTGCTCCTGTTTGGCTTGTGGTGCTTGCACCCTTCTAGGAAAAGTAGAGTACCTTCTGTAGCCCCTTCCTCTGGCGCTGAAAGAATAGGCTTGTCATGGGGGGTTGTTGCTGAGCCGCCATTCCCAACAACTTGACGGTAAGCTTCGAGTCCTTATATGTCTCCAAGGGGCCAAGAAGGTGCTCCCCATCGAAGGCTATGTCGAGCAATTTTGCTTGGACTTCGAGGAAAACCCTGACCCCCTAAAAATATGCTGACCTGTGTAATACCGTGGATGTGACCATAGCCCGACCCATTGAGTCAGCTGCATCTAAACCTGCTTGGAGCACCTGGCAGGCCATCTCCTTTCTGTTGACTACTATGTAGAGGAAACCAGCTTTTGCCTCCCCCTCGGGGAGCTAGTCAGCTACCTCTGCCACAGTACTTCAGAGAATGTGTGAAAACTTGGAGAAGGCATAAGAGGCATTTGCTGTTTTAAGGCCCATACTCCCCGAGGCGCAGAGCTTTTTTGCCAAGGCGTCAACCTTCTTCGACTCTGTCGGCTGCAAGGTTTGAAGTTGATGACTTTGACGTGACGGTCATGGCTTTGTGAGCTCTGTGTTGGCTGCCGGCATCGAACACGGGCACTGCCACAAGGTGAGAACCGGGTCCGTTATCCCTGCGTTGAAGAGCAAAGTGTGTTCTGTTTGCGTTCCCTGGTCAAAAATGCCAGTCAGGTCAGGCCACAACGACCTTCTCGACCGCCTTGCATTAACACAAATTTGGGTGCACGTAAGGGTTGAGCTGTTGGATCTCTACATCCAGAGATGTGTCCAGTTCATTAATGTCATGGAGGGCTTCTGTGGGCGGAGGTAATCCTGCCCGGTCAGCCATGAAATCGGGCAGCAGACCCCCTCCATCGGCACTGACCTCAATGGAATCAGCTTGCCTTCCTCGTCAAATATCGACCACATTGAATCGAAGAACACTGAACACTTGTCTGGTATGATACTTTGATCTTGCAGGGCTGCTTGAGGAGCATCTTTGCCAAAGGGGGCTGCCAAACGGCTTTGGCTCAGGGTGAGGTTTTTCCTGCAGGGTCTTGCTCGAGGGCGTTTGAACCTTCTTGGCATCCTTTGTGCCAGTCAGACCGTGTGCAGTTGGAGTCGAATTGGCCAGCGGCTTTCAGCAGGAATCCATATCAGCCAACGCTTTCTCAAATACCTTAAGCATTTGGGCTTTTTATGGCGACGACCCGCACAATGTTTTTTAGGCATCGGATCCTTGGTGTCATGCTCCGATGAGTGCAGGAGTGACTGTGTCAGGGATTTGCATGGCGGTCTGCCGAGCGTCAGCTTCTCCGAGCATTCCCTCACTGTCTTCAGGTTCATCGAAAGGCAGGAACCACATTGCTCCATGTGTTGCCCTACTCCGGGACACGACACACAAATAGTGTGTGGGTCCATGAGGGACATTATGGAGTTGCAGTCCTTGCAATGTTTGAACCTGGACGCTTTAGGCCCCAAGATACTGACACAGTAATTT
This sequence comes from Ambystoma mexicanum, assembly GCF_040938575.1. Taxonomy (NCBI): domain Eukaryota; kingdom Metazoa; phylum Chordata; class Amphibia; order Caudata; family Ambystomatidae; genus Ambystoma; species Ambystoma mexicanum. The sequence continues at coordinate 91,874,425 of NC_090936.1, forward strand.
GATCAAAAATGAACATGTTCCAAATAGCGTGCTGATCGCGGGGATGAATGGAACTGAGGTACAGGTGCATAGTGCAACCTTTTATAGGACGCCTGACGTCACGTCCGATGGAGGAATGGCACGGCCGTATATCAGGGAGTCGTCGATGACGGCGATTTCGAGTGACATTACGCCCCCCTGTCGAAGAATATTCTGAACAGCTAATGCTGGATAGGTATCTGTCAAGATGAGGAATCTGTGGGAGAATGCAATCCATTGAAATAACTTTATCAAGACAAGTAGAAAACACTCAGGGCTACCGGAGATTCACACCTGAGAAAAAAAAGCATCAGTGAACCATATCAAAAGCTGCAAAGAGATCCACTGCATTTATCAGTGTGGAGACACGGACCCCAGAACTGGATACACTAATCTCGATGACCCCTCAATCGCGACGAGTGCACCTCTGACATTATTTTGCAGCTTTTCAATGTCTGTCAATAGGTCCCTTGCATATCTGCTAACAGTCTCTTTGTGTCATGCCCCGGGCCTGGTACCGCGGCGGCGCCACGTTAGCTTACTTGGAGACATTATCTGCAATGGCGGTTGTGGACAGGAGGGACCGGTACGCACACCCATGGCAGAGGGCTTAACTTTGATTATGAAGATATTTGGTTCTGTGAACATGTCCCCAGGAAAATGTAGTCATGTGAAAAAGTAGTCAGCAAAAAGTAATTTAAAAAAATGTAATCATTCAATACAAGCAATGCGGTGAGTGAACATTGGCCAAAAAAGCTGTTTTGAAATATACAAAAGTACAAGGATGTAACCCCAACTATGAGCCAAACCTCTAATAAAACCTCCACATCAGCCTAACTCCATTCCTAAATCTTCCCCTAGCTCAATTTACAACCTCTATTCTACCCTGAACTCTTACAGAACACTAAATCATCACCACGCTACAGCATTTTATTAGCATCTAACTAAATACAAAATAAATAGAAAATTAACAGTGAACCTAACTCCAACCCCACCACCAGCTTGCAACAAATTACCACTTGCCCTAACCCAAATTCATGCTCTTATCGTAACTTTAGCCTTACCCTAACTGCAAGTCTAACACTTACCCTAATGCTTACTTTATCCTTGCCACTAGGCTTATCCCAACCTCTATCCTACGCCAAAATCACCAGCACTTCCAAACTCCCTATCCCTTTCGTTAGAACTTACCCAAACCATTACTCTATAAGCATTAGCCTTGCCATAACCCTGAGTCTAACACTTACCCTGACAATTTACCCTAACCCCAACATCACCAGCCCTGCAGCCCCGACCCTGATCCTAACTTATCATAATTCTAACAAAAATCTTTACTCTTGCCCTAATCCCTATCCTAACCGTAAACCCGGCTATTACAAGTCACTAAACCCTAGCAGCAGTGCATTTTTGGACTACTTTTTCTTTGACGTTTTCACTGCAGAGGTATTTTTACCATGACTTTTTCACCGACTACATTTTTGTTGGCAACATTTTCACTGGATACTGGACATTTTACTCTATTAAGAAAGCCAGTAATTCATGTGCTACAGGGCCAAATGGATTGTCAAATATAATCTTGAAAAAAGCACTTGAATTATGGGCCTCTGTTTTATATGTCCTTTTTACTAATGTCACTCTTCTGAGGAAGATGACAGAATCCTGCAAGCACTTGCATGCTGTTCCTATTTATAAAAAGTGGAATCGAGAGGACATGCTTAATTAATCGCCCAGTTACGCTATTGGATGTTGATAGTAAGATTTTCGCAACTGGGTGCACTAGAGTGTTGGGGAATTTCTTCTGGACACTTAAACACATTCCAGTCTGGCTTGAGAAGACTGGTTGGTACCTCACTTAATGGAACAATCTTGATCCTTCTAAAAAATAAGGCAAATTTGAAAAACTCCCTGTGTATTTTATTTGTTTTGTCGATTTTAGTTCAGCTCTTGATTTGGTAAAGATGGGTATATTATGGAGTAAATTCCTTAAGTGGGATCTCCCAAATGGACTGCAAAGTATATTCATCTACCTTCACTCGAATACCAGCATTAGGGCGATGCTGGATTAAAGGGGGAATTTATTCAACAACATCAACACCACAAGAGGCATGAGACAGCGGTGTACATTAGCCCCTTGTCTGATATAGGCTAATGCCTTAAGGCTTGCTCGCTAGTATCTCCATGCTTAGGCTTGCAGCCCTTGATTTAAAATAAAATAGAATTAAAACAAAGATATTGAGACCGTCACATACAACCAAAAGCAATTAGCTTCCGGTGGAGTCTTGATAAAATTCCCCTTGAAGTTAAAGATCATTTTATATATCTTGGCATGCCAATCTTTAGTTGCCCAAATAAAACTGGTATAGCTGCCTATTTACGAGCAAAAACTGAAATAAATCTACCCAAGAAGTACAAGGCCAAGTATGGAAGATTTTTAATAGAACCCATCATCAAGTATTATAATGCAAAGCCAATTCCAAAAATAATTTACAGTTTGGAGACTATCTTCTGGGAAGATTGGAATAAAATGGATGTGATTGAAGTTCGATTGTGGAGAGGAGTTCTGCGTATGCCGAAGAGCCTGCCTATAGCAGCCATAAGGTAGGAGTTGGGATTATTATCGCTTAGAGTTAATTTAACCTGTAGCGCTCTGACACTGTTTAGGAAAATAGTATCCCCCATTGTAAAAGCTTTGTATATGAGCAAATGCAATGTTTATTTTAACAATCTATGTTTTAAGTCTAATGAGGTTTTAAAAAGCGTAGAGTGCAATCAGGAATCCTTAGCCCAAGTTCCAAACATGATTATAAAAATAACTATGCCAGGCAAATAGGATCTTGACTGGTTAATCATTCACTAAATATAGACTGCTCCAGAATATGGCCCTAGAGAATAAAAAGTGGGTAACCTTACTGCAATATCTTAAGGAATTTCCTAATAGGAATTGGAGGTACCGGTTAATGCATCTCTAGGTACTGTAAAAATGTGGCAGTTCTGGAATCCTTAAAACATATTTTTGTTAACTGCCCAGAGCTCACTGGTTGTCGCCAATTATATTTTGGAAAATGTGTGTGTAATTTTAGGCTTCACAATAATGAGTTGTTTTGGCAGAAGATTCTTTCAGGCTCCTTGTTATTAATCACAATTCCTGTGCTGAGATTTCTAAATCATCTTCATTTTATCAAGCTAAAATCGGGACCGATAACTAGTTTGTTAAAGATTTAGTTGAAAATAATCCTTTCCTGAACTTTTTTTAAACACATGAAATAATTAGTTGTCATTTGTTGTGGATGTGTATTTTCATAAATTGTTTAAAATGATTCTATAACTGTCTTGTAAATGTATGAAATGTGTAAATGAAATTATTGCATGAAGGTCTAACTAGATATTTGATATGAAATAATATGTTTATACTTAATTTAAACAATGACACAATAAAAGAAATTTTAAAAAGATGGCAACTTTTTCATCGGAAACATCTCTGCACCCTCAACCCTTGGGCCCACAATGTCACATCCAATGGTGAGAGCAGTTGTCCCCAATGGCTTAGACTTACCTAGGGTCATTGTCCATCCTGATCCGTGTTTGAGGGGCACCTTACATACCCGTTTGTGTCGTAGCCCTGATCGCTTTTTAGTTCTATAGTGCACACAGGCCTCCTCAGCAGATACCCTTGTCTTGCCTTTGGTGGTGGAATTCGGGCATTGGCATTATGTCTGTGGCCCCGTAGACATCAGGAATTGGTAGCTGTTCCTTGCTTTGCAAGAAAACTACTGTTATGTTAAAATGTTTTACTATCCAAAGAACCTGACTGCTGCATTGAGCCCATTGTTTCCTATGTTCCTATGGGAGGACTTTTGCTAAAACTTAACACTGCTCCAAAGTGGCTAAAACCTGGTTACTTACTTTGAACTCTGTTGAAGACATATTTCTAGGTTAGGGTTGGACTCATTAGCCTTAGTTACTGTGAGCTGGTGTTGCTTTTTCATTTTTTAAGGCCTGTGATAACTTCTTGACAATCTCCTGTGTATGTTAACGTTACCTTACACCAAGCTCCTGATCTCCTTAGTCTAAGCCTTCCTGCTCATTCACTGTACCAAGTGACATTTTGGTTACACTTTTGTGTTAAGCTTTGCAGGTCCACTAAGGTTGGCTTCCCAGTCTCTTACACCAATAGTGGTTCTGAAAATCACCTCTAACAGTCACTTACACTTTTTAGTGATCCCGGAACCGGAGATGGTTCTCCTCGAGTTTCAGGGAGAGAGGAAGGCTGTTCCAGAGAGGGGCCCCGAGAGATAAATGTTCTTAGAGTAGATTAAACAACGAATTAACACATGTCTTGACCACAAAGGTGAAGTCAGAAACAGTGCTAAAAATTGACACTTATTTGTGTAAATATTTTAAAGCTTGGTGCAACAGTCTATTTTAAGCTGTGCTGGACAACATTTGATTAAACATGGTTGAGCACAGTCGAACACCTCCTTTCATGAAAACGGGAACACGTTGTACCGAAATCTACAGTTCTGAAATATTAAAATCTACCAAATCCATGCATTTACTGAAATCACTTGTGTATGTATTGCAGAGATAACATTTCGTTTCTGGTCACAAAATGGTCAGACTGTGGGGATAGGGTTTGTTTAGTGGTAGTGGGTGGTGGAAAGTGGTTATGCACTCCTTTCAACCCGTGTATATACACGCAATGTTATTGCCGAGTCTTTCTTCACACAACACTTGTGGTTGAAGATGTGTGCTATGTTGGTGGCACATTTCTACTCTAGCTATGTCCGCTAGTAGGCAAATCAGTCAGTCATGTTCTTGCTGTACACGTATGCCTGTAAATTGCAGTTCAGGGTTTACAATACAGGTGGGCTTACTCAGCCTTTCATTCTTCAGAGGTTGATCAAACAAATGTCATTTACTTGGAGAACAATAAAACTTGTTGGGAAACAGTCAGCAAGCAATGTAGAAAATTAGCACCCAGCAAGGGGGTTAGGGGTGGGGAGGGAGTGGCATCCCAACCAACCAGGAAGCTCAGAACGGCTGCCAACCCCCCTTGCCGGGTGCTAATTAAGCAATAAACCCTGAGCTAGGGGGCATTATCAGTCAGTTAATGCCCCAGGGCCTAGGTTACAGTGCATGGGCCTTAACAACAGCTCTGAGACATTACTAGATCTGGTAATCCCCCCACATCCCCGGCATCCCTCCAGCAAGGTGTTATTGCTTTTAGCATCACAGATTGTTAGACCGGGATGTTAATAGCTTTTTTTTCAAGTTGAGAAACAGTATGTTTGCCGTTTCCAAATTTGATTAAAAAAACAACAAACTAAGATGGTCATCATGGAAGAGGGAGAAGGGAACTACAGGTAGCCCCATCTCCCTTTCCATGATGGCCATCCACGCAATGGGGAGGCACCAGGAACGCAAGTGTTCCTGGTGCCGTTGAGGTATAAGGGAGCGCCAAGTAAGTTGTCCGGGGGTGGGTTAGATATGTGGAAACGTGAGTGAGGGAAGGGGAGGCAGGGGAGCATGGGGGCTCACTTAAACGAGTCCTGGTGGGGAAGATGGTGGCCTCCCGCTTCCGAGGATGCTCCCCCGTGTTCTGAGCATCCTGATCGGCTTGGTGGCTGTCACCCCCCAGGCCCCTCTGGGTGGTAATTATGCAATTCACCCTGAGCTGGTGGGCATTACGAGTCAGGTAATTTCCCAGGGCTATCCTTAAGGCCCTTGCTTCGCTCGAGCCTGTAACTTACTCCCCGGGCTATTACCTGACCTTTAATGCCCCCCAGCTTGGAGTTTATTGCTTAAATATGTCATATTACAATACTAGTAAAATGGCAGCTCCATTGCAGACAATGCACTGGCAGAAGGCAATAATGTGGAGTTCATCCCTCGTTACAGGGGCTGGAACAGGGGATAACGTCCTGGCAGCCCAAGTTATCGGCCCAAGCTAAAGCGGTATCCCCGGGTGCTTAAAAAAAGTTGTTTCCTTCCTACAACAGTGTTAGGCAAGATTGTAAGCAGTACCCTTTGGGTGCACTACAATAATCTTGACCTCCTGGCAATAGGGAACCAACCTTTGGTATAAGTCTGAACTATACAGGTTGGTAGTGTGGCTGAGCAGCCAGGCTTATTTCAAGAGGGGTCAATGAGAGCAGTAATTTTGTAACACATAGTTTCACAGTAGCAGTTATTCAAATAAACACTTCTACTCAAGGTTTCTTGATAAAACAAATATTAATTTATTTTACAGTAAGTTGTACAAGCCTTCTTCTGAAGGAAGCGATATTTATAACACTTGTAATACACTTCAAAATACACTCTGTTTCTCTAAATCAGATGATACCCATTGGGGATGGCACACAGACACTTCCTACACCCTCAGGTGACTTAAATAGCTAGGATACTGTGGACATTGATTTACCACTGGTACATTTAGAGCAATACTGAGTTTGGTGTAAAAGATAGAAGAGAGGAATAAAACAAACGTTAACAAATAATTCACAAACAGTAAGTACATTTAAGAACCTTCCAATGTCAAATAGGTTTAACCCTTTCCTGAGGAAAAGATAAAGCACAGAGGTAAAGAAGAGTCTCTCAGGGAGCCAGGAAAGCCAATGTTAGTTGCACAATGTCTAGGGGAGATGAAGATCGTCCTTTGCAGGTTGGTAAAAAGTCTTGCACAATGTTTTTAGAAATGTTTGTAGAAAATAGAACACTTGAAGGGCCACAAGCTGGTAGGCTTGTGAGGGGCAAAGCTATAACATCTCTGCAAGGTAACCAAGATAGGTCTCAACTGAGAGCAAGCAAGGCTAGACAACAAGAGGTACGTTCTCTTAGACTTTACAGTACCTCGGGTAAGAAGAAATGGTTCCAGCTGGCTTCTGTTCCTATCCAGCTTTGCAGATCCTGTTGTTCCTGAGCCTCAGTCGTGGGGGCAAGAGGGAGGATGTCTGGGGACTCCTGCTCTGCGATGGGAAGGTCGCGGCAGCAATGGGCGAACTTCAATTCAGTGGTTCTTCAGTGTTTCAGCTCCTCGCGTCTGACAGGAAATAGCAACACTGCAGTTCTCGGATACCACTTCAGACTTTCCTTGCTTCTTGGGTCCAGTACTCTGCTAAGGTGGCTCAGGCTTGGACAGACCTGCATCAGGGAAGTCCGGAGGATCTTCCTAGCGCTCAGGTCTGACTTAAAAGCAACACACACAATCTGGTGTTCCTCTACCTGGAACTTCGGTTCCAGCAGTTGCAGCAGTGGAAATACAGCCAGCTCTGAGAGGATGTCCAGACAGGTTTACTTTGGAGTTGATTGGTCCCACCAACTCAAAGGGAGAAGTTGTCCTTGCAGGGCTTCAGCTTCAGCACAGCAGCAGGGCTTCACTGGGTAAACTAACAGTCCAGGAGTTGCAGCAGGCGCCTCTTCCAAGTTATTCTTCGGATTCCTTCATCCAGTGGTCAACTCTGCCTTCCAACCCAATAGTCCTGGCCTTTTATGCAGGTTTCTCCCATTCATCCCACAGCTGCCACCAGTGTTAGGCAAGATGGTATGCAGTACCCTTTGGGTGCACTACAATAACCTTGACCTCCTTGCAATAGGGACCCAACCTGTGTAGTTCAGCCGTATACCAAAGGTTGGGTCCCTACTGCCAGGAGGTCAAGGTTATTGTAGTGCACCCAAAGGGTACTGCACACCATCTTGCCTAACAAGCAGGGTGTGTGCGCTGTCTCTTTGTAGGAAGGACAATCCTTTCCCAAGATGGCTGCCATGGAAAGGGAAGGCGGGGCGAGTACCTCTTCCCTTTCCATGGCAGGCAGCGGGAGGCGAGGTGAAGGAGCAGGTGCAGCGGCACCCGCCACAGACGAAACAAGGTAAGCAGGGGGTTAGGGGTTGGGAGAAAAAAATAGAGTGACAGAGGGTCAGGGGAAGATGGCGGTAGGGGAGCCAGCTGACAGGTGGCTTCGAACGTGGGCTTGTACCGGTGGTTCAACCCTGCATTCCTAGCCATCTGATTGGCTGGCTCCCCCCCGCCCGGGTGCTACAGCTGGGACATGTCCCTTTTTTAAACATTCCAGTGGCGAGATCCCTGGACACTCTAGATGTGAAGGAAGCTCTTTGTTATTACCTTGACCACACTAACGATTTTAGAACATCCTAACATCTCTTTTGTGAATTATGGTTCAAATAACAAAAGTCATCCTGTTTCCAAAAGGTCCATAGACGGATGCAAGGTATCTTGATTTGTGTTCCCATCATTGGCCAAGACCCAATTCAACCAGTGGGAAGGCAGAGACAACTGCTCTCCTGAGTAATGTTCCTCTGTCAGTAGCCATATGGACTAGCCTTAATGTCTGGATTCTGATGCCAAGACAGACACCCAGTTGGGACAAGCTCCTTTGGGAAATGTGTTTGCTTGACCATATTTGTACCACCATGAGTTCTTATAATCCTCTCAAATTTTACTACCTGTTCGCTGAAGTTCCCGCCACCTTGCTGGTGATGGGGTTGGTGGTCTAATAAGTGTTGACGAATGTCAATGAAATCTCATAATGGAGAAGTTAAAGTTACTTACTTGTAAACCAAGTTCTCCATGATAGGTATCTGCACTAAATTCATACACATATCGCCATCCTCACTGTAAACATCAGAGGTATTGAATTCGATCGAGAGGATACTGCTTTTTACCCTTACGCTCCACAGTAACTTCCCAGCTTACCACCACCCACATAATCACTGTAAGTCTGCTCAGGCACCCTGAAAAGGGACTGCCTCCAATCTCTGTTATTGATCTCTGTACAACACCTCAGGTCGAAGTGCCATTCGATTCAACAAATACCTATGGCTTTGCCCTTGTCTGAATTGAATCGTAGTCGTCAAAGATTCTATCATATGGCCCCAGGGGTACATGTTTATATCTCACCATCATCAAAAGTGTCGACCAGTTGGCTTGGGTTGATCTCTGAACCCCCAATCAATATGTCATCGAGGGCCCACTGAGCACGCTCGGCACCAGACACCACAAGTCCGTTGGAGACCACGAACGGCTGCCACCACCGCAGGCGTGTTGTGTTGGTTTGTGCGTGGTCTGGGAGGATGATGTAGTCGTGCCTGACTGAGATATACTTCTGGTAGTCCAGCTCGTGAAGCAATGTCCACGTAGTACCTGCGAACAAACATGCCAAAAACAAAGAAGGGGGTTACAAATAAATATCATCAAATGCATCGTGCAGCAACAAAAACAGTGGGAGCATCTCCTCTGGGTTCTTTGAGTGATCACCAAGTACAGTTTAAAAGAAGACTATTTTATCTGGATGATGTCAGAATGAAAACTATTTAAATGGAAACCTGGGAACCTGCACAGGTTCAAGTGCAATTAGCACTGGGGCAACCATTGTCCTAGTGCAGGGGCCTGCAATCTGTGGCTCTAGGGATGTTTTGCACAACTCCCATGACCTCTCACCATTAACTATGTTGGTTAGGGCTGATAGGAGTGGTAGTATAAAACATTCTTTCAACACATTTTTGCACTATGGAAATGCTTTCCCTAGCCGTAGTCCTTTGCCTGCGTGCAAAAATACATTTAAAGAACATAATGATTGCACCAGGGGAAATGTTTGTCCCAGCTGACTCTCTACCGGAGCCTGGCCAGCCCTGCTAAGCCTTATTTGGCCAAATGCACACAGGCCTTCTACTCTTACTCCGTGACCTCCAACACTCTGGACTTCGGTACCCGAGGGCAGGTCCACCACCAGTGCATTGAGATTATAATGATGGTAAAAGGCGCTAAAGAAATGACAACTACAATACAATAGTGCTAAGTGCAATTGCACTGGTGCAAATGTTTTGTAAGGCCACTCAGTTGTGTCCATTATTTCGAAGTGAAAGGCAGTGTACTGATTCTGCTGGCACCTTCAGGAAAATGCCTTTGTGTAACAGTGCACCAACTTGCCTCCATCGATCGAGTAATCCAGCAAGACTCCTTCCTTCCGGCACTTTGGTCTGTGGCAAGAGCTCATGTTGCTTGCACTCCCGATTCTTGCCCAGTACTGCACAAACCTAAATAGTAATGAGAATGCAATTATTTCTACAGTGCTGAACCTTATCACCGGTGCATGTTTTGCTTCGGAGATTGTGTTTCGCAACAAACACAGTATATGGACTTACCACTTTGTCTTTTCAGTCCAGAGTGAGTACCTTTACAAAGTAGCCAGGTACTGGCACAGCTGCATTTTGAAGCGCTATGAAATGCTAGGAAGGCGATATTCGCAAAAATGCAAAGTGCTTTTCACACCCGGCTTCCAGCAAGGCAACACCCGGGTAGGTAGGTAGGGGTGGGAGGGACCTTTTCTTTGCACATAATGGCAAATGTGCAAAGTAAAGGTGCCCTTTTTCCTGCACACAAATGCACATGTTTGAAATACACCGTCCAGGCACACTGGCCCAAATTTGCTGGCACCATTTTCCACTTACATGTAAAATGTTGCAGGCAAGTGGAGAAATAAACATACCCTAATTCCGGAGTTTGCAATTTGTGGATCTCCAGATGTTTTGGACTACAACTCCCATCATCCCTAATAGCCAGATAGCATGGAAAGTGCAGTCAGAAACATCTGGAGAGCCAAAGGTTGCAGACCCCTGCCCTAATTAAATTAAATAAAATTGCCTAGGGAAAAGTGTGTGCACATACAGTGTCACCCCACGTATGTGACACGTATGTGCATCTAGGCCGTGACCATTTTTTTTTTATAGGTGAAATACCAACAAGTGTCTGAATGTGTGGTTCAGATAAAGGCTAGGCTACCATTCATCATCTCCTCCCCCATTAATTATGCTATTTTTTACATAAAGTCTGAAGTCATAAAAGGAGAGACTTGTGAAGTGGTCTGAAAGCTGTGCATCTGCTCGAAGGAATTTTAAAACGTTATTCTTATGATCGGTTCTACAAATGCACAGGGGAATGGACTATGAGACAAAAAGAAACAGCCCATTAGAACAGGGGACTGCAACCTGCAGCTCGTCCGATATTTTAAACTACTACTCCCATGATCCCTCACCATTCACAAAGCTGGCTATGGCTCATGGGAGTTGTAGGCCAATCCATCTGGAAAGCCAAAGGTTGCAGACCGCTGCTCTAGAAGTTCAAAGTGTGACAAAAATGATGTGGATGAAAAAAGGAAATTCTGGGTGTGATATGATGTGGAATGTATTATGCGCCTGCGCACAAGTGTACGCTCCAGTTTTGGTGGGGAGCCTTTTCGGTGAAACACACCAAATCACCAGCAAGACTATTTGTTGCCCAATTGAGTCTGTATTTCTGGTAAAGTCTTTTAGCAATGAAGCAGTGAAGTAGCATCCTCTTTCTGTGGTGCCCCACTCTAAGCTAGAACGTGGTTTTCGTGCCTTTCACATGTCTAGACTCAGTGCCTGATCACGAGTTGGGTGTTAGCCCTTAAATGCGGCTGTAACGGTCTTACCGCCGCATTTAAGGGCTGGACCTATCACAAGTCTGGCGTGTTTACCCCCAGCTCAGAGCTGAGGTAAACACAGCAAGACAATGCCAATTTTCGGCGCAATTACCGCCAGAGGTATTTCATTGCGCTGAAGATTCCCCATTGGGTTCAATGGGAAATGGGGACTTACAGTTAGCGCCGGACTGGTGGGCGCTAACATTAATATAGTTGGACGGTATCCCAGCCGGGATACCACCCACCTCGTGATCAGGTCCTAAGTTTTGCTCCCCCTATAAGCGCTACCATGAGTGAACCACACAGTGAGGTTTGCATTTCCTTTAGTACAGGTGTGCTTGTGTGACATTTTACCAATCCAAGCTTTATTTTCGCTAGGAATAATGCATTAAGATCATTTTCTGTTTAGATAGTATTTGACTAATATAATCAGTATAGAAGGTGTCAGAATGAAGATATCCAAGTGGGCAAAATAGAACAATTGATGCAGTGTGCTTGCAGTGCCCCCTACTTCACATAGGAGTGTGCCCAGAACCCCTCTTTTTGCGTGCATGGTGTCAAAGCAGCAGACATGCCAGTAGAAAGGATTGCCGGATGGAAGGAAGACTAGGTTACACAGCTGTCACAGCCTTTGCTTGGCCACATGTGACAACATGGCTCAGCTCTCGAAGCAGAGAGTGACAGACTGAAATGCGCTGCTGTTTTCACAGCCATCACCATGTCACCATCACAGTGTAGGAGATGGAAAAAGCAGAGTGACAGGGCCGGAGAGATGTGCCAATTAGAGACGCATGATAAGTAACCATGCGTAGGCAGTGGTCTTCGAACCTTTTCATACAGAGGCTCACCTTGAGTAGAAATGTTGTTTTTGGTCCCCCTCCACAAGCTATAACTGCCCATATTTTCTATTACATGCTTACATTTTCGATTAAAAACAGTCACCAGAATCCCTTTTTAAGGAGCCTTGCACCCCCTACCCCCATCATCCTTCGGCCTCCGTAGGGGGGCAGCCCCACAGTGTGAAGACCACTGCGCCTAGAGGCCGCAGCTCTGGTGCTATGGGGTGATGTGCTACAGGGACTGAAAGCAGGGAACACCAGCTCCGGTGCTATTGCAGAGCAATCTTGTTATCTGATTTGGGCTTCAATATGACCTTTTATTTTTTTAATCACTTTGACTTAGATCATGATAAAAAATGATCACCTTGGGGTTTCTTTGCAGCAAATACCGTGACTTGGCCAAAGACGTTCTCTCCTTCACTCCACGCTATCAACTAAATTCTAGGTCCAGCCTTAGTATCATTTTCAGGACAAAGCGCCCCCTTTCGTCAATTTGGCTCTCTTGCTTACAAGCTACACTGTTGGACTAATTGGGGGGCGATGTTTGTAGTTAACGTAACAAAAAGGAAGTTCCTCTTAGGGGTCATTTTGGTATTTGCACTAAAACGTAAGGCTAAAAGAAGCCTTTTAGTGGATATTTTTTCTCAAAAGTAAACCTAGGTTTTCCATTGGTAGAAATGTTTAGCTTCACTTCTGACTTTTTAATGAGTATGAACACCAGATCTGCAACTTGATTAAAGATTTTGATGTGGTGTTGAGGCACGCAAACCAATTCATCGTTTGTGCTCATTTTAACCATTCTTAACTTCATATTTTGCCCAATATATGCATTGCACGTTAATCATACTGATGTTAGATTGAACATTGTGTAAATTTAAACTTAAAAGTTGGTCTTCGTTCGCAATTACTGTACAACCTGACACGGGTTTGACATACTTTCCACCCCGTAAGTCCAGATCTTGCGTGACGGTCTGCCTCACCGCCGCGCCGCCCAGATATAAGGCTGTGTCTTCGGCAAGGACCCCACACTCGGTGCACATCTTCCCGCCTTCCATGGACAGCCACAGGTCCGACCTTGTTTCCTCACTGTCAAACCGCTCCTTGAAGAAGGTCTGGAATAGGAAGGGAGATTGTTAGGCAGCGTTCTGTACAAAGGCATTTGCAATGATCGACACCTCTTGGAGCCAATCCCAGAGAAATGTAAATAAGCTTTTGAAACACGCTGCTTTCTAAGTGAGGGCTCATTGGTTGGTTGCCCTTTGTTAACTGTATGAGGTGAAACACAAAATAACTGTTCCTACTAGGAATGATTTTAAAATTTCAATTACTCAAATGATTTAATTTGAACATGTGCTGTATATTTCATTAATGATGTACTAGCATGAACCCTATTTTAAGACAAAACAGTAGGTCATTTTGATGAAGATCAAATCATTTTTTATTTGACACAATGTAATAAATCAAACATTATTGAATAAAGCTACTATATACAAGAAATAAACCACAGGCATACATAACACATGAATGTACAAAGAAAAAACTAAAATGAAAAGTGCAAATGACAAACTAAATGCCAAACAACCTCTTCTAAAACAGAATCACCCAAATACTAATTGAAAGGGATAAGAATCACCAAGGGTGATCTGATCCCTTGTAATTAGTATTTGGGTGATTCTGATCCCCCTCGATTAGGAGTAGGAGACCTGTGTTATATATAAAAGGGCCCTAACTTTTTTAGAAGAGGTTGTATGGAATTTAGTTTTTCATATGCAGTTTGCATTTTTCTTTTTTCTTTGTACATTCATGTGTTATGCATGTCTGTGGTTTATTTGTTTTTTGTTACATTGTGTCAAATAAATTAAAAGTGATTTGATCTTCATCAAACTGATATGCTGTTTTGTGCCTTAGCTTTTCCAGTACACAGTGGAAAAGTTGAATACTGCACGGAAGTGCAAATTCCCCTCCTTGCAATACTCTTATATAGAACATGACTCAGAGGTTCTTTTTTTCAGCTCATATCTGAATAATACCCAACAATGGACTTGTTCTGTCTTGGGGGAAAAAAACACAGTTCAATTGGGGTAAAAGTAACTTCTGGGTTGAATGGAAACACATATCAGAATAATTTGCTTACAAACAGTATAGGTGGAAGTTCAAATTTCTGTCAAAATTCCATAATTCTTCATTGACAGTTGCTATTTTTCATTTGGCCATTTTTTTCAATATTGCCTGCTTTTATGGTTGATAATTAGTTGCTAATTGGCCGTTTCAAAGTTATCGGTCACAAGCAAAGCTTGAAGCATGAACAACCAAACAAACCACATATAGCCTTGCAAAACAGCACATGACAACTACCGACTGTAAAATCACACCTACGCTCAGCCAACGGTGTAAACTGAACTGAAGCTGCCAACAGCATATCACAGCTCTCTTGCGCTTTCCCCCACGTATTCCTACTAACTTACCCTACCCTCTTGCTTTTCAGATCTGCCAGAGTACCAGGGGACCACTCAGGAGGTGATAGTGCATGGTATAGATATCCTTTAACATAACATAACATAACATCTACTGACAGCAAAAGCTATGAGCATGTGATGTGTGTCACCATGCTGCAAAAAGTTGACAGCAAACTGTAAAAAAAAAAAAAAAGAATAAAACGTTTAACATGAAAGCTCCATTCCTGATACTGTGGGAGAAACAAAAAAATTGGCTACATTTTTTGTCTCATTCACAGTGTTTGTAAAAGCTGCTTGCCTTTTCAATAAAAGTTGTCATTTTGCAGTTCAACAGATTGTGTTTTTTTAATGCGAACACAATTATTGCCACGACATGACATGAGCGCCATTTTATTTTTCATTCAGTCTCAAACAGTGGAGCTGGGAGCAGAAAAAGGCCAGAGCAGCAAGGAGAGGGTTAGCAGAACACATTCTGAAACCACAAGTGGCGGAATAGATATGGAAAGTAGCATGGTTCATTTGAGTTCAATCAGAGTAAATATTGTCAACAGAGGTGTGTGACCGATCCAGCGCGGGAAATGGGCCGGAATAAGACAAAGCAGTGCTCCGGCAAGACAAGTCTCGCCGGAGCGCTGCCCTGTCCCCACACTCACAGATCTGCTCCAAAGCTGCGTTATCGCATACACAAACGTGCAACCTGCGGTTCAATGAGCAGGCTGCTTTCCGGAGACTTTGCTGCCGAGCCTTCTGAAAGAGGTCTTGCTCGTGCATGTGATAACTCAGCTTTAAAACAGGATCCTCCCTGCCAGATCTGTCTTGAAGTCGAGAGCAACCCTGTGCGAGGGAAACTGAATTCAAAAACAGCCAAAGCCTCACATACTTGTTGCAGCTGTCCAAATTGGCATATACCTCCTGCAATGTACAGACATTTATTTTAGGGTGAGCAGTGTGACCAATCAAAACTGCAGAGCCCAACTTCCATTTATTCGCTCAAAAGTGTTACTTATTGAATCACTTTAGGCAGGTTTTCATGACTCCCTACCCTGGTTGGTGTATTTTCATCACCGCAAAGTTCAATGTTCATCAGGGGGAATGTGTTCCTTCCCCTGGTGTAAAGGTCAAAGTTCAAACAATGCTCACCAGGGGGAAAACAGTGCTCACCTTCCCCTGGCTGCAGGTGTCCTGAAAAAAAAAGATCACCTTAACAACCCTTCTCGTTCTGGGTCATTGTATCAGGGGGAATGCTCCTCTTCCCCTGATTGAAAAGATTCCTAGAACACTTTGTAGAAAAAAGGCCAGGGGGGATGCCTCCCTTCCCCTGGCTGGAAGCTTCTTACTTCCTCCACTTCTCCTGTCTCCCTCCTCCTGATGCTTCTCATTGCAATGTGTGAATCACACTTGCCCCAGGGGGATGCCTCCCTTCCCCAGGCTGGAGGCTTCTTACTTCCTCCACTTATCGGGAGGATGACTGCCTCCTCCTGATGCTTCTCATTGCAATGTGTGAATCACACTTGCCCTGGGGGGGGGGGGTGCCTCCCTTCCCAGGGCTGGAAGCTTCTTACTTCCTCCACTTATTATCAGGAGGATGACTCCCTCCTCCTGATGCTTCTCATTGCAATGTGCGAATCACACTAGCCCCAGGGGGAATGCCTCCCTTCCCGTGGCTGGAGGCTTCTTACTTCCTCCACTTATTATCAGGAGGATGACTCCCGCCTCCTGATGCTTCTCATTGCAATGTGCGAATCACACTAGCCCCAGGGGGAATGCCTCCCTTCCCCTGGCTGGAGGCTTCTTACTTCCTCCACTTATTATCAGGAGGATGACGCCATCCTCCTGATGCTTCTCATTGCAATGTGCGAATCACACTAGCCCCAGGGGGAATGCCTCCCTTCCCCTGGCTGGAGGCTTCTTACTTCCTCCACTTATTATCAGGAGGATGACTCCCTCCTCCTGATGCTTCTCATTGCAATGTGCGAATCACACTAGCCCCAGGGGGAATGCCTCCCTTCCCCTGGCTGGAGGCTTCTTACTTCCTCCACTTATTATCAGGAGGATGACTCCCTCCTCCTGATGCTTCTCATTGCAATGTGCGAATCACACTAGCCCCAGGGGGAATGCCTCCCTTCCCCTGGCTGGAGGCTTCTTACTTCCTCCACTTATTATCAGGAGGATGACTCCCTCCTCCTGATGCTTCTCATTGCAATGTGCGAATCACACTAGCCCCAGGGGGATGCCTCCCTTCCCCAGGCTGGAGGCTTCTTACTTCCTCCTGATGCTTCTCATTGCAATGTGTGAATCACACTAGCCCCAGGGGGAATGCCTCCCTTCCCCTGGCTGGAGGCTTCTTACTTCCTCCACTTCTCCTGCCTCCCTCCTCCTGATGCTTCTCATTGCAATGTGTGAATCACACTAGCCCCAGGGGGGATGCCTCCCTTCCCCAGGCTGGAGGCGTCTTACTTCCTCCACTTATTATCAGGAGGATGACTCCCTCCTCCTGATGCTTCTCATTGCAATGTGCGAATCACACTAGCCCCAGGGGGAATGCCTCCCTTCCCCTGGCTGGAGGCTTCTTACTTCCTCCACTTATTATCAGGAGGATGACTCCCTCCTCCTGATGCTTCTCATTGCAATGTGCGAATCACACTAGCCCCAGGGGGATGCCTCCCTTCCCCAGGCTGGAGGCTTCTTACTTCCTCCTGATGCTTCTCATTGCAATGTGTGAATCACACTAGCCCCAGGGGGAATGCCTCCCTTCCCCTGGCTGGAGGCTTCTTACTTCCTCCACTTATTATCAGGATGACTCCCTCCTCCTGATGCTTCTCACTGCAATGTACTAATCACACTAGCCCCAGGGGGGATGCCTCCCTTCCCCAGGCTGGAAGCTTCTTACTTCCTCCACTTATTGGGAGGATGACTCCCTCCTCCTGATGCTTCTCATTGCAATGTGCGAATCACACTAGCCCCAGGGGGATGCCTCCCTTCCCCAAGCTGGAAGCTTCTTACTTCCTCCACTTATTATCAGGAGGATGACTCCCTCCTCCAGATGCTTCTCACTGCAATGTGCGAATCACACTAGCCCTAGGGGGATGCCTCCCTTCCCCAGGCTGGAGGCTTCTTACCTCCTCCACTTATTATCAGGAGGATGACTCCCTCCTCCTGATGCTTCTCATTGCAATGTGTGAATCATACTCGCCCCAGGGGGAATGCCTCCCTTCCCCAGGCTGGAAGCTTCTTACTTCCTCCACTTATCGGGAGGATGACTCCCTCCTCCTGATGCTTCTCATTGCAATGTACTAATCACACTAGCCCCAGGGGGGATGCCTCCCTTCCCCAGGCTGGAAGCTTCTTACTTCCTCCACTTATCGGGAGGATGACTCCCTCCTCCTGATGCTTCTCACTGCAATGTGTGAATCACACTAGCCCCAGGGGGAATGCCTCCCTTCCCCTGGCTGGAGGCTTCTTACTTCCTCCACTTATTATCAGGAGGATGACTCCTTCCTCCTGATGCTTCTCAGTGCAATGTGCGAATCATACTTGCCCCAGGGGGATGCCTCCCTTCCCCTGGCTGGAGGCTTCTTACTTCCTCCACTTATTATCAGGAGGATGACTCCCTCCTCCTGATGATTCTCATTGCAATGTGCGAATCACACTAGCCCCAGGGGGAATGCCTCCCTTCCCCTGGCTGGAGGCTTCTTACTTCCTCCACTTATTATCAGGAGGATGACTCCTTCCTCCTGATGCTTCTCAGTGCAATGTGCGAATCATACTTGCCCCAGGGGGATGCCTCCCTTCCCCTGGCTGGAGGCTTCTTACTTCCTCCTGATGCTTCTCATTGCAATGTGTGAATCACACTAGCCCCAGGGGGAATGCCTCCCTTCCCCTGGCTGGAGGCTTCTTACTTCCTCCACTTATTATCAGGAGGATGGCTCCCTCCTCCTGATGCTTCTCATTGCAATGTGCGAATCTCACTAGCCCCAGGGGGAATGCCTCCCTTCCCCAGGCTGGAGGCTTCTTACTTCCTCCACTTATTATCAGGAGGATGACTCCCTCCTCCTGATGCTTCTCATTGCAATGTGCGAATCACACTAGCCCCAGGGGGAATGCCTCCCTTCCCCTGGCTGGAGGCTTCTTACTTCCTCCACTTATTATCAGGAGGATGACGCCATCCTCCTGATGCTTCTCATTGCAATGTGCGAATCACACTAGCCCCAGGGGGAATGCCTCCCTTCCCCTGGCTGGAGGCTTCTTACTTCCTCCACTTATTATCAGGAGGATGACTCCCTCCTCCTGATGCTTCTCATTGCAATGTGCGAATCACACTAGCCCCAGGGGGAATGCCTCCCTTCCCCTGGCTGGAGGCTTCTTACTTCCTCCACTTATTATCAGGAGGATGACTCCCTCCTCCTGATGCTTCTCATTGCAATGTGCGAATCACACTAGCCCCAGGGGGAATGCCTCCCTTCCCCTGGCTGGAGGCTTCTTACTTCCTCCACTTATTATCAGGAGGATGACTCCCTCCTCCTGATGCTTCTCATTGCAATGTGCGAATCATACTTGCCCCAGGGGGATGCCTCCCTTCCCCAGGCTGGAAGCTTCTTACTTCCTCCACTTATCAGGAGGATGACTCCCTCCTCCTGATGCTTCTCACTGCAATGTGTGAATCACACTAGCCCTAGGGGGAATGCCTCCCTTACCCTGGACACTACATTGCCTCCTCTGTTCAATATCACAAGCAGTTCCAAGTGTGCTTGGGTCCCAGACCCAGGTTCTTCTTCTCTAAGTTGGCAGACCTGATTCACTAACCTGCCCAGTACTGCCACGAGGAAGATAACTTGTATCTCTGTTTTGGCTTGCGTACTCGACCCGGGTTTACCTGATGGTCAGAGCTTTTGTTCCTTCCACTGACACGAGGAAGATTTCCTCTGATACGCACATAGTCCTCTGGGCTCTTAGGGTCCCTAACCCTTCTCTGGTGGTCAGTGGTTTTGGTTCTGCCACGGACATGAGGAAGATTTCCTCTGATGCACAAATAGTTCTCTTGACTCTTGGGGTTAGTGACCCTTTTTTCGCAATGTTCATATCATAGGAATTACCCCAGGGACCACCCACAGACCCTCTCCCTTCCCTCGTATCACCGCCGGAAGACACGTGCCCCCTGTTACCAAGAAGGGACTTGTGGCACATCTCCGGACCCCACTGGGACTGGAAGGGGTGTCTTGTTGGCTTTACAGGTCTTTCTCATTCTCTCTGATGGGTCAGCATCTTCCCGCTGACTACTGTCTCAACACTTGCCAAGGATTTACCAGTCCGACTTCTCGGGGCAGTGCTATCGTTCCTCTTGGCGGCCAAAGCTGTGCGCGGTCTTCCTTCGCTGGGATCGGACAGGGCTTTTCTCCCTCTTCCCCTCTTTGGTTGGTGTCCACCGGTCTCAGGATTCCATCTTCCCGCGTCTCGCAGCACCTACGCTCTGTATAGCTTACCAGCTGGACTTTCTCTTTCGGTTGTCCTTTTTCAGTTTGTAAAGTGGTCATTTCCTCACAAAAGACTAGTCTGTTGCTCAGGTTCTGGAGAGTGATCGTCATGTCTGCATGCCTCTTCTTCATCACAGTACTTTCAGGTTTCCTATCACTAACCTTATAGCAGCACATAGGTCTACTATCTACAAAGAGGTTCTTCAAGGAAGGAGAGGTTAGAGTGTGAGGGTGTGTGTTGATGTTACAAGGGCTGCACCCTAGATGGTCGTACTCATCCCTGAAGAGGGAGTCCTTCCTCATGCGATCCTGCTGCATTATACCAACCCCAGGGGGACTATCAGGTAACGGCCTCACCTCCCTGGCCTCATGGGAAGGGGCTCTCCCTTAGGGAGAAGTGACGACATCTAGGGATTCAACACACAGTCCAGCCATGTAATAACACTCATCTTGCTTGCTTTATCAAAGGATGCCCAATAGAAAATGTCATGCCACAGTAAGAAATGGCTGGACTAGTTGCACCAAAATGCCATTCTAGACACACAATAACACATAACATGCTTACTTTATCACAGATGCCCAGTAAAGAAATTACATGCCTGCCCCCTCAATGGGCTGTGCAAGGCTGGGGAAGCAAAACGCTCGGCCTCACGTGGCTCATTGAGCATGTGCGGCTGGGGAATAGAACTGTCAATGGGGACCCGCATTTCCCTTTGGCAGTTCAAGCCAGCCCAGGAGCGCTCCCTCAGCTAAAAAAAGCAGCTGAGTGAATGCTCAATGTTTACACTGGGCTAACTCTAGGCTCCTCCATAATGAGTGCGGTGTCAGTACCCCCTTGCTCATTATGGTGGAGCTGCCACTGCTGCACCAATACCCTCTCCCATGCCGAACCCACACATTCATATACACATGCACACATGCAGTCACACACTCATACAGCCTCTCTCTATCACTCAAACCACACCCACCAGAACACTTCACTCACAGATGATTGTGTGTATATGCGTGAGAGAAGTGTGCAAGTGAGTGTCCTGTGAATTATTTAAAAAGCTGTATGGGTGCGTAACTCCTTATGTGTATATGGACGTACAGGTGTGGGCTTGGAGGGGGCATTGGTGCAGAGCAATACCAAGGTCAGAAAACATGTTCTTGCAGGCTTCGTGCAGGGCATGCAGTAAATAAGAACATGTTTTCTAACCTCGGTATTGCCCTGCTCCAATGCCTCCTTCAAACCGAAGCCCATACACACAGAGTCATAAACACATGCGCCTGCACCCAAGCAGCCTCTCTAAATCATGCACATGAGACCACCCTTCACTTGCACAGCTATGCATGTTCATATACACATGCACTCAGTCAAGGCCCCATACAGTAAGTGTTCTCCTGGGCGTTGTGCGAATGATTCAGTCGCATGGCACACAGCAGAACACTTTACTCATGCATGCATACATTCATATAGACACATCTACACGAGCAGCCATGCACCCTTACAGCCTCTCTATCAATCATACACAACACTTACACACACGCACGGGCTTTCTCACGCTTGCTCCAATGCCATCACGTTGGAGGACGAGGGTCAGGCAGTGACAAGAGACGCTCTTCATCCCTCCTCGTGCCTATTCCTCTATCAGGCAGCGTGCGGGGTCAGCATTCAGACCCCGCTCCCGGCCTTAGACAGGCAGGCAGAGGGAGGGGTGAAGACCCATTCAGGATCCCTCCGTGGCTGTTTCTAACCACGCCCTTGAGGAGTCTTGAAGAGCGGGCGTCACCCATGGTCTCCCAATGCCTTTCACAGAGCTCTACATGAGCAAAGGTATGGGCGCTTTATTCACCGCTGCTGTGAAGGGCATAAGGGACACAACCAGTCTTTGCATTAGCAAATAATTTAAACATTTTAGATTCTTTGCAAATGTAAATAGGAATTTCAGTCAATTTTATTGAAATATAGATGTGGGGTGGGGTAAGGGAATAGGTTAAGGTGTGGGGAAGTGGAGGGTCTACTCCCGCATTTTCGAGAAAAAAAACGAACAAAATAAATTCGGTCAATTCGGAAACGGTCAATTTCTTTCGATCAAATAGACGTAAACCGGTTTGTAGATCATGAGAAAATCACCTACTCCACTGTAAGCACTCACTCTGTGGATAGTTATAAAAACAATAGCCTCCTTTAGCAACAGAAACTTGTACAAGCATCAGATTTGTTTTAAAGTATATAAAGCTATATTTATTTATATTTATTTAATTTCACAAGCTTTGGTTTAAAACAAACCTTCAGCAAGTAGTAATATCCAATTTAAAACTGCAATAAAAACGTCAAACTTCAACCATCAACCTACTTTGAGCATTATAGTCTCTGTGGCCCACTTTTGTGGCTTCTATCATCTCCTAGTCCCCACGTCGCATTCATTTAATTCGCTGCAATCCTACCTCGCCCTGAACGCTGACTCAATTAGGCGCCTTCTCTGTCCTTGCCCTCACCGCTGGCGCAGCCTCTCTCCATTAATGGAGGCACCATCAGCATCCAGGCATTCAAGACGCCCTTCAAGCCCTGGAAGGTCCCTGCCATTACTCTGGCCTGTTCTCTCTACCCTCCCACCACTGTAATTGCACGGACACCCCCCTTTAAATGAAATATTCCTTGCGTGCACCCTCTATCTCTGCTTTGCCCCCAGTTCATGTGCTATCTCGCTATTTTCCATTCAGTAACTTCTATTGTACGGGATTTCACTGTTCAGAAAATGGCTTCTTCCCATTCAAAATGGAAAAGTGAAAACAGTTAAGTGGTTCCTGAGAAACGATCTGCCTTATTGGACTTGCAGCTCTGAACACAGATCCACAAATTCCCAACTGAAACATTGTGATGGGTTTGAGGTTGCAGTCAGGGACGTCATTTCACCAAAATGCCAGGGGTAGTGGAAGTGACATCACACGACCCTTGACCCCTGATGACATCACAGGAAGTGATGTCATTTGACCACACCCCGAGGTGATATCGCGGGAGCGATGGAACACGAACCTTTCACCCATTGCCAAAACAGGAAGTGACATCACAGCATTGTACACTACGAAAAATATGGTTACGATATCACTATAATGTGATGTACATTTCATGCAAGAATGGATCGCCATATGTAGCGTTAAGGTCAGTGTGTATAGGCCCATATTACCAAATTACTGTGAATGCAAGCAGACGTCCATGCCCAAATGATAATGATGTGTTATTGTATAGCACTTACGATTAAGCGCTTTATATAGAAAAAATATACACCCAATATCACCCAACCTGTGTGGGTACTCATTTATCGACCTCAGAAGGATTAAAGGCTGAGTTGAGGCATTTGAGAACAGACTAAATCAGTGACTCACACCCTGAAGTGTGCCTGAAATAAACCTTTAATGAGTTTATCAATTATTGTACAGAATTCCCGAAAGACACATTGTTTGGTTTCCTATTCTTTCTTATTTAGGGTCAGTGCTGAAAGTGTTAGACTTGTGGCACCCCTGTTCTTATTTTTCTTTTTTTTTTTTTTAAAGGGCCTGAACATGAGAGCCAGCCACCTTGCGTTACAAAAAACGAAAAAAAAAAACTAAATTTTTTTTTTATTTCTTTTTTTTAACAGAGGTCGCAAGGGAGACCACAGAGGTCGCAAGGCAGACCTCAGAGGTCGCAGTTGTGACCTCTGGCGACCCCCAAATGACGTCCCTGGTTGCAGTGTCTGCTGACCCCCCCAAAGAATCCACAGCTCTTATAGAGAGGAACAATGCACATGATCAGAGACTCCCCAGACCCCCACAGTGAGGGAAAACACTCTGCATCTGCAGATCTTCCCGGGCTTGCAAATCCCACTCAAGGATTATGTGGAAATCAGCACGGGTTCCTCAAACACATGGGACAAAAATGGCTGCCCTTTGATTAGTGCACAATTCAGACAGCAAACCACTGCAAGCACACTCTGTGTGGCACGTTTTGCACTGAGCCTGGCCGGCCGCCAAATACCATGGGCTACGTTTGGTGTACCCGGGTGCCAGACGGTGGCTGAGCACCGTTCTCACCACGCGCAGGCACTACAGACAATGTGCAGCCAAAGGCTTCAAACTTGTGTTTTTTATATCTGACTGCATAGGGCCATCCGCCATGCACTCTGCGTATCCCACACAACTGATTGTCATGTGCCTGATGAAGGCATTTTTGATGCCACCTGTGATGTACACCTCTTTAGCGTATCCAGTGATATGGTCGCCGCATAAAATCCTGCCGCAAAAAAGACTGAATCATATCTTTTCTCTGTGCACTTTTCACGCATATATATGTGGAGGTGGGTTAGGGTAATTATTTATTGTATGGGGGTTGAAAGGGGTCTCCCGCTGCATATAATTTGCAACTTTTTAAAAAACGGTCTTATAAACTGCTGGATTTTTGCGGCGACCTTATCACATGGAACCATCTTTGCTTGGAGAGTCTGTTAAGCATGCAGGTGCCTGGTGGTGTCTGCAGTGTTGCATTGCTTATTATTGATTCTGTTCTCATTTTGCTCCGCACTTTCCACTTCTCCCCCCTTCCTTGCACTTTTCCCCTCCCCCTCTCCCATGCACTTGCGCGTTCTCAATGTCACTGGGCCTAGTAAGATCGTTGTTTTGTTCCACTCCCTTGCCTTGTCGCGCTCTGAAACACTTGTGTACGAGCGCGATAGAAATAAAATATCAATTCAATTCAACTGTGTAGGCCATGCTTCGTGCCGCTGCAGTTGTGGCGTACCTTGACAGGGTGGGACAGGTAGCAGTTGGGGCCCGAGTAGCCCGGCTCACAGATGCACTTGTCCTTCAGGCAGTCGCCGCGGCCTCTGCAGTTGTCCAGGCAGCCGGGTCCCAGGTAGAAGTTGTCAATCGCCCACTGCACGTCCGAGTACTTCTGGTAGAAGCGGAACCTGACCGAGCTGTAAAAAGAGGGGCGAGACACAAGAGGGGTGACTGGGGTGCCTATTAGACATCCTGAACACGGATGGCATTCGGAAAGATAGATTTTCAAATAAAAATTGTGTTTTCAAATGCTTTATAAGCATTTACACGTGTTTGTCTGACAAACTATGGTTTTACATCGGAAGCACTCGAATCGCTTAAGCCATGGCAAAAGAAATGATTTTGTAAATGCGTCATACTCTTAAATTAGACCCCACGTTTGCAATTCAAAACATACAAGAAAGCTCCCCAAAAATGATATAGTAAACTAAAGTAACATGATAAGCACACAAGTAATTTGACCATAACTAAGACGTTGCCCTTTTTGAACACATGGGGGCTTCTTCTGCAAGTCCCGGTAGTGCAAAAAGGCGCAAAAGCCTGGTGGAAAAGGGTAAACATTCTTTATAATAAAGGCGGAAAAGGTTGAAAATCGGATGCGCTATGCTTGTTTAAAAACCCCTCAAGTGCCAGACTATTATGCAAGTGTATGCAAAAAGGAAGAGCATACTGGTCCTTGGCACTTAAAGGGATGGTTTGCTCAACATTTTTTATTTAAAAAATAGATAGGCAATATTTAAAAAAAACGATTGGCTTTTTTTTCCTCCAAGTCCCTATGTAAAATTTTGAGCAATTCAAGCTCAAAATTTGCAAAAGCAAGCACATGGGTGCATCCATTATGTGAAATGGATGCCCGCCTGTGCTGGCCTTTGCTTTTGTGGCACTAATGAAGAAAAAGCCAGCCAGCTGTAGTAAACAAAAGCTACCACTGGGTGGCTTTTTCTTCATTGGTGCCGGGACTCGGAGGACGCAGACCGGAGACTACAGGCAGAAAAGCTGCAGCTGCATCTCGGTAAGTGCTTTTTTTAAAAAAAATAAGCACTAGCTGCCTTTTTTGGAGGAGCCCGGAAAACTTAGAAATAAAACCGCAGCTTTACAAACATTGTATTTATGTTTGCGGTAGCTTTTGTGGTAGCTTTTGAAGCTTGCAGTCACTGAAAACTGCAACTGCAAAAGCTACCTTCTGTTCTATTGAGCAAATTTGAAACCGCATGGCTCCACATGTGCTGCATACCCTTTGCACATTCAATATTGGTTTCAGATATTTGCACCTTAATTCCAGAGTTACAGAACCTATTAGCATATAATGTGCAAGTGTTTCATTACAATTCCACACAAAGGGCATGTGCCAGACCAGGAAGGTGACCAAGAGCGAGTGTACCATGCAGCGTGTAATATCCCCAGCCTCAGCCAGAGGTAAAGAGAGAATTCATAAGGCGGATGCATTTCCTCCAAAAGGTCCTTGCCGTTTCCCATGATACTGCTAGAGAGACATTCTGGGTCATTTTCAATAAGGCCTTCTTGGTCTCCATCTTTTCCACAGAGTTTCTTCTAGCCTTAAGAACTATTTTTGAAGACTTTCTACAATCAGCTGGGTTGTCCCACAAGGATCCAACATTCAGCGTATATAGTACTACAGCTGTTGGTCCACTCCAGGAGTAAAACATTTCTCAAAGCATGTTGATATAATGCCAACCCCTGGGTAAAGCACAGGCTTAAGAGCAATCTGGCCAGCTATGGGGAAGACATAGAGATTCATTAGGACCAACGACGTTGGGGCATTTGTCAGGGGTAGAAGTAACAGTTTGATGAATGTATTGTCATTAACAGATAGTGGGGTCGTGTTGGCATAGCCCCAGAGTTCCGACCCATAAAGAGCTGCTGGTAGTGCTTGTTTCTCATACAAATTCAGAGCCATCGAGACTGCTCCTCTACCGTGGCGGGAGAAAAATAAAAGAATCTCCCCATTATATTTCCCGGGATTAATCTGGGCTTTAAGTAGCTGTTCAGACCAACCACCTGATTCATGGAACCTGGTGCCCAAGGAATCAAACTATTTGACTTGCTCCAATATTATACCATCAATTGCTACTCTCATAGGGCTGCTCTTCAAAACCATAACTTTGGTCATAATGTGTTACCCTATTTGTATTTGTATTTCTTTATTTGTATAGCGCCTGGCCCACAGGTATCTGGGTGCTTATCTTAAGGTTACTATTACACATATTATAGATTACAGTACAATGCAAGTCAAAAAGATAATACAGAACATATGTACCGAACGAGGTATACAATGAAGGGTAGGTCCTAAATATACAGTAGAAGTTCAAGAAGATACAGATTATATGTACCACATTGCAGGGTGTAAACCGAGAAGTGGCATCAGGACGGTACAGAATCAGGCAGTGGTGCGAGTGTCTGAGGCAAAGAGCCACAGTTTGGTTTTACTTTTAAAGGAGTGGAATGAGGGTTCAGATTTAAGAGGGGGGCAGAGTGTTCCACAGCTTGGTTGCTAGGACCGGGAAGCTAGTCCCGCCCGCTTTCTGAAGTTTAAATCTGGGAAGAGCGAGGCAGTGGACTTGTGCGGATCTCTGAGGTTGGGTAAAGGCAGAAGGTGTAAATCTGCTCGCCAGATAGGTCGGAGCCTGGTTAGCCAGGCATTTGTGGGTGAGCGCAAGCGTTTTCACAGAAATTCTTTGAGTGACTGAGAGCCAGCCTAAATTGCGTCTGGTGTCAGAAATGTGTTGATTCCTAGGAATGTTTAGAGCTGCCCTAATGGCATTATTCTGTGTGACCTGGAGTTTATTTAGGTTTCCTTGGCTCATCCCTAGATATAAAGCATTACAATAGACATAATGAGTGTTCTGGGTTGATAGTGCAATTAGCAGTAGTGAGGAAGGTATATCCTGAACCACCCACTCACTCTTGATGGTTGCGCATTCACTGCAGAACACATCTACAAATAAGTGAGTAAAAGGAGCACTTTTTGCCTACTTTGGCAAACCTACCGAGCCACTGCCACACAGCTTGGGTAAGCTGGTAACATCCACATTGCAGTTTTTCTGATTTTTCTTCCTGTTGACCACCCTTTAACCCTCAATCAATGGTACAAGTGAATCCTGCTCTGCTGCAAAAGGTAGCTTTTGAAAATGGTTATGAGTGGGGGGATTTCAGATCATCACAAGAGTGGTGTGAAAAATTCAACCTTTGCAATGAGAGGCTGGCATCTCATGGGGGAAATCCCTCTAAGCTGTATTTAGTGCCCCCATTTTGGGCAGGCACATCTAAACTGGTACCAGATGCAAATAGCATCAATATTAATGAACAGTGCAGGTATGTCGTCAAGAGAGAGGGAGCCCACCCCAAACAACCTGTGCTGTCTGAGGCCCCTTCCTCTCCACACCTAACCTGTGATGATGGCAGCGTTCCTGCTGCAAGATAGCACAGAGGTGGAGAAGCTGCAACTGGCAGCAGCAGAAGGAAGACACCACACAGCCGCGACCCACACTTTGCTGCAGGATGCGGCAAGCAGCATAACACTGGCCGCAAGAGGAAGGTATGCCACTGAGACTCTACAAGTCTACGGTATTAGGTAATAATGGCCACATACATAATGTCCCCGGGAAAAGCCATTGACAACATTATATATGGTGACATTATGTATGGGGACGGGTTGCAAGGATGTCCCCTGCACCTTGTAAAAAAAATAAAAAATAAAAGAAATTAGGGGTTCCAGGGGTGTCCCCCGCATGTTCAATGTAATAATGTCTCTGCAAAAAAATGGAACTTTTTTGTCAGGAGACATTTGTGCGGGGACATTATTACATGGAATCAAGTTTACGTGGTATCCAGAAATGAAGGTCTAATTACTGAAACTCCTACCAGCCCACCAGGGAAATTAACTTTAAAAGGCCCACCAGAAGGCCCTATCAAACAGGGACTCAAGTCCCTTATAAAATCGTTTACTTTCTTTGCAAGAGATGCTGACAGAAAAGGGAGTGGAGCTTACACACCCTTTTTGAAGGCTACCTAAGCACTTCCCCTGCCACACCCCCTTGAGCCAGATAAGTGATTGGACAGGGTGAGTATCAAATTCGGGCTAGGGGTATGGTATTTAAGGATGTGCATGTGAGTTGTGCAGTGTAGGTTAGTTGGGTGAGAACAGAAGGTGGAGGTGACATCCGAGAGACCAGAAAAGACGAAAGCGAAAGGTGTTCAGAGGCTATTGGTGAGAGAGGGTATGTGAAGTGTTTGTGTGTGAGAGGAGGGAGTGTGTGAAATAGCAATAGAGTAGAAAGTAGTAGTAGTTGGGAGTGTTGGTAGTAGCAGGAAGTAGTAGTTGGTAGTAGTGGACAATAGTGAGTGGTAGCAACAGTATTGGAAGTGACAGTAGCAGGAGAGGGTTAGTGAGAGTAGTAGGAACAGGGGAGAGAGGTAGTTGTGGTAGTGTGGAATTAGTGGTAACAGCAGAGGTGGAGTAGTGAAGAAGTTGATAGGAGTAGAAATACTGGTAGTAGAGTGGCAGTTGGGATACAGAGAGTGGTAACATCTAAAGGTGGAGGTAGGAACGCAGAGTGTGAGAGCGGAGGGACAGTAGTAGGGTGGGAGGGCAACATACTGGGTCCCAGTGCAGAAAAGGGTCAGGAGAGACTGTGTGTGCAGAGAGAACAAGTGGTACTGGATGGAAGAAGCACCAACTCATATTTCCTATAAATGAGCATGTGGGTTAAGTTTGGGATAGCTAGAAGATCCGTAGGGAGGCAGCCGTCCACCATCTTAGGGTTTCCCCTTTTAGCCTGAGGAAGAAACACAGATTGTAGAGGTCACCATGCGATATTACTAGCACCCTGTTACGGACGCCTGAGTTAGGGAGGAGGAAAAGACCGGGGTAGTCGAGAGAGGGATGACCCTAGCACCAAGTATCCTAAGAACCCAGTAGGCCCTAACAGCTATTTTGATAGTTCGAATAGCTACAATAAAGACCCTTGGAATGTATTCCCGCCTCCGGAGTGTTTTTTTGTGGCAAGCGCCCCGTCACAGTATGCAAGGTACTAGGTTGACTCTGCGCTGCACCTGGCACTAGTTAATCACCTAACAAATCGATTGTGTTTCTGTGCATCAGGAAATAAATTGCTTTGAACAGAAACAATGTATAAAAGGTGATAATGGCAGGAGGAGCAATGCTGCAACTGCATGCTTTACCAATTGGCGGCAAAGTATAATGACTGAGACAGAAACCAGCTGGTGGAGTGGAAGGGGCAGGGAACATAAAAAGGAAACTACACAAACTAACAGATACAAGATATAATCTTGGGCAATTGTGTCAATGTATATATATATAAATTAGGTCATCCATCATCAAGGAGGGATAATGACACTGTAGGTAGAAGGGGGTGCTTCAGGTGAGACCATGTGCCTCTTGAGGGCTATTTTGAAGCCTTCAAAATATTGGTGGTGTTTTTAATTTCTGATGGTATAGTTCAAGTTGCAGGGGGTGTATAGGGAGAATTAGCATAAGTAGAAGGTAGCTTCAGGTCCGAGAGTGTAAGAGGAAGAGCACTGAGAGATGCAGTCTGCAAGTTCCAAGGCAGGGCAAGGCCTTGGATAGATTTAAAGAACAGAAGAAGCAATGTGAAAGGGGAGTCATTGTGCATGCATGACCAATGGCCTGCTGGTGGCAAAGTCAAGCACTTGTACGAGGGTCAGCTGTGCCTGAGGAGGAGGTGGCATGGGGCGGGCTGCACTCCCTGGAGGAGCTCTCCTCATGAGCTGCGATGTTGCAGTGAGAGCCTCTGCGTCCACAGAGTCCTTGCAGATGCTTTGGGTGGAGGTGCGCCGATTCCTTCCTAGGGTCTATCAGCAAATAGGAAACATTTACTTCCTGTGGCCACAGAAAGGGCACATTGCTGCTTGTGAAACTCGACAACACATTCTGCTCATTTGATACTCTGAATTGTTTGCACCTTTGACTCGAGAGATATGAAAGAAGATTTCTAAAAGGTTTCCATTGCCCAGTTCCGCTTTTATGAAGGCTATCATTGGAAAAGACACTATCGAACTCTGAATGGAGAACTTGTAGACTTTGCTATTGTGTCTGCTGGTGATATAATCCCCTGGCACTTCTCCTTTTGTGTGCATCGGTGTGCTAGCGCCCACATTTTATGTAAGATAACATTTACACCTTCCTTTTTAATGCAGAATGTGTTCACTGAATTTTAGCTTTGATGATTTGTGTGCTGTTGCTAGCTCACATGTCTTACTAGATGCTAGGAAAACAGCTCCTCCTAACCATAGGTGAAATGGTTGTTTGTCTAAGAAAGAGGTCTGCATTTTCTAACTGGTTATGCTTTGCATTGTGTGATGAATCAGAGATGATTCACTCAGGGAACCTGACCTGGGACCCTTCTCATGTGGCCAGGGAAAAGGAAGACACTTTCTGATCCTCACCCTGGGGGTGGTGTTACCGGGAGCATCACGGGGGATGGGGCGGAAGTACAGAAAAGTGTGATTGTGTCACGGTGGAGAATAAAAAGAGCCAATACTGAGAAAGGACAATATTCTCAGGAAAAGAAACAAACCACCACTGCCAAAGCCAAGAGAGAAATATAACTAGGCACTTAAGAAACCCCCCGAATTGCTCCAGTCAGAAGGAGGCAGCTGAGAATCTCAATGTTGCCTTTATGAACAAGAGGTCTTAAAATAAAAGGGCTCTAACCCACATTGTCAAAGCCAAAGAAGTGTGAAAGTGAAACAGGATTCCTATCAGCAGTTGGTTAACACAAAAGGGGAAAAACAAGAGTGGCAAGAAGGCTGCCCTTCTGAAGTAAGAGTTTCAGAGGGAGCAGGGCATAGCCTGCAGAAAGTGTGCCAACTGCACAGGTGGAACAAAGAGCATCAGTGTGGTTCTTGTTTCCCTTTAAGTGTTTCTTGATTTTGAGGATGTGGAGCAAAAGACATTGCTAACCTGTTTGAGTTTCACCTTTACCACAGAAGTACTTACAAGTAGTGGTTTGTTCTGGCTTGGCAGGACCAGGTCAGAAAATGCTGTAGTAGTTGGAAATGTTCTGGCAGGGGAATGTACCAGAGCAGCAGGGAACTTTGTTTCATTTGGCCTGGCAGATGAACGGACCTGGTCTCATACATTGAAGTATTGTGGCGTGGTAAAAATATTGAAGAAGAAGATTGAAGAACCACTAACGTGTTGTTGGGAATCCATATCGAAACATCCTGACAAATGAATACAGATGAAGCAAGTGTGGAATGAACTGCTGCTGAAGTATTTAATATTGTCAAGCAAGTAGTTTTGTGAACTGGTGCAGAAAAACAGGACAAAAACCTTTTTTGTTGAAACCAAAGAGCAAACAAGAACTTTGTTGGAATTTTTGTGTTATCAGGTTGGAACTTTGTTGCGACATTGGATTTCCTTAACTTTTTGGGAATTGTTGAACACAATCCTGCTTGAATATAGGAAGGGGGAGCCACCCAGATTAGAAGGAGAAACAGGTGTTATGTTGTGAGTTGAACTGTCATATCTGTTGCTATTGAACTGTCATACATTGCCTTGTTAAGTTGGTGTATATTTAAATGTGAGGGACAGAATCCTTTTGTTAGAATGTTTCCTTTAGTTTATTTTAGGCAGGGAAATCCCTCTCAGGGTATGGACAGTGAGGTGTTTATCCAACCTTTTGACTTAATAATATGGCATCTTTTGAAAAACCTTCACAAAGTCGCCCTCCTCCGTTTTCTGACCCGTCATAAAGGATGAGCACAGATGGTGCAGCAATACATCATACCATCTGTGCACTTGAATAAAACACATCACCACCCACACGATACATTGATAGTTGATACTGAACAACTTCAATGTTCTGGTGAGTAATAATGCAGGAAACAAGACCTACTGGATGGCAGAGTAGAAAAGATACATTACTTGCCGGAATGCGTGGTTCTAGGCAGTGGTAAAAGTGGAACAAAAAAGAAGTGGTGCTGTGATGCTAGCATGGAACCACACACATGTTAAGGGATTCAGGGGTGTTCAGGTAGATGACCAACTGGGTAGGATGGACAAAAGAAGGGGGTCTTTGATGATTATTTTTCTGAGGTTTTCTTTTCAGGGTAATTGATTTGATGTTCTTATTGATTTGGAATATGGTTGGAAAATTCGATGTATTCCCAAGCAACCTTTCTCAGTTCTATGCAAAAGTGTTTTTATTTTTGCTTTGATATATTGAAGCTCTTCTCAAATTAAGTACCAAAATCAGTTATTGGCGCTTAGGTCATTTTTATCGTAGTTATATTTAGCAAACATTTTTTCCACCTCATTTTCAATACTGTTCATTTTGCAGTCATTTTTACTTCACACTTGGTCCATTAGACATCTAGCCCACAACTCATTGTAGGGTCAGTAGCATACATGTGCTGCAGTTTCTATGTGTGTTTGCCGCTGGACATTAGGCGGTTACGGTTTCTCCTCTTCCTGTTTTGGGCTGTGACAGGACAGCATTCCAATGGTCAGTCTGGCTGAGCCTTGGTGGCCCATGTCTGTCTACCGAGGACTGTGCTGCACCAGGGAGTTAAGTAGCATGGAAGCACCCACTACTGAATGACAGGCATAGGAACCAATGACAGCGATTATTCTAATAGCTGGGGCGGACAGAGAGGGGTCGACGAGGAGAGTTGGTGCGGCGCGAGCCTTATGTGTTCCCAGATTCTGATATGGGCTACTCAGTAATGTCCCCTTGCAAATAATATCTTGACCTCATGTATTATAGGGCCCTCAGCTGAAGGATGAGCCTTTAAGAGGGGGAATATTATGGGTTTCTGTCAACAGGGTGCAATGCTTCGGAGACTGACAAAGTACATTAATGTAAGAAAAGGTATATGTTACCCCGTGGTATGCGGCTCAGTAGTTTTCTTTAGTATTTGAGCTTAATGTACCTCGTGGGGTGATTAATACATGGTTCCCTAGTCCTTCCCATAATGTTTCCTTCTCGTAATGTGAGGGGTCCCAAAGCTCCACGTATACCCACCTCATTTATTTGCATGCCATGCACAGGGTCATGGAATAGCTGCTGTGTAGAAATACTCCCTGGCGCCTTTTATTTATTTAGCTCAGCATATACACCCTGTGGGTATAACCACTCTTAGTTCTGTCAATGTCACATGTTAATAAGTGGTGCCCTAGAGGTGATGTAAGCACTAGCCAACATTTGTGCTATAGGACGGGCTACATCGGGGATCCTTGGCTGCTCCGGTTGACTTCCAGCTGCTGCACCAGGGCCAGAATAAATTTGAGGGTAAAACAGGTGCCCTAAGGTGAGGTCTCTTTTCATTGTGGTTTGTTATCTTCAGTTAAACGTGTGAGAGTTAGGAGAGTAGTATGTGCCCTTTTGCTGGCCTGGACCTCTATTTGGGCATATTATGACATTTCAACAGAAGCAGTGTCTATAGTGGGCCAGAGGTTGTGTCCGAGTTCAGGTGTGTTTTCAATCTTGGGATGGCAAAGTGAAGAGCTCTGTTTGGGCATTGTCAATACAACTCAAGAATTAATGGGGCGTCCACTAATGAAAGCAAAGGATCGGTTTGCGTATATTTATATTATGCACATGCTAATGATTCATTTGAGCTGGTTTATCACATTTCTTTAGTAGACTACTGACCCAGAGTCGAACATTTGGCTCATTTCTGTGTTGGTTTTAAATATATCTACTGTCCACTATATTACAGAGTACAAAGTGTTAGCAGGGAACCTACCAGCCCCGCATATACTTATCTACATCCACTACATCCAACTCTCTCTTCCAAAATACCTTCCATCTCGAGCCCTTTGCTTAGCTACCTCAAACTCTCAGAGGGTCAGATGTTTCTCCAGGCAGAAAGTGTGTGGTAGATCCCTCTTCTCTGCAGGTGCCTCCCCCTGGAATGGCCTCCCTGCCCCTCTCAAACTTGACCCGGACCACTTAAAGATCTGGAAGCAGCTCAGGCCCTTCCTATTCTCCTCTGCTTTCTCTCTCTCTCTCCTGCTGGCCTACCCTTCTGCTGCATCGACTGGTTGCTTGGCTACCCTCAGAGGCTTACTGGGTGCCAGGCTCCTCCATGATCAGTCTCCCCTGCACTGCCTCCGGGCATACTGCGCACTTAGCGGCTCTGACTCTAACCCTATAGTCCCCTGCCTCCTTGCACTTACCCAGAGCCATGCTTCCCTGGCTGCACTTACTAAGAGCCATGCTGCCCAGGTTGGACTTATTCAGAGCAATGCTGCCCTGATTGCACTTCGCACTTCTCTCTTCTCTCTCCCTGGCACTTCTCCCCCTCCCTCCCTCCGTACTTGCATGATCTGAATGACACATGGTCTAGTAAGATCGTTTGTCTTGTCCTCCCTCTGTCTTCCCTCCCTTGTCTTGTCGCCCCTAGAAACAGTTGTGTACAGGCACGTTATAAATTACATATATCATATCACATCTTCATTGAGAAGTGGAGGCACGTTCTTTGCAACTTGAACACTTTCACACAGTTATCTGGCGGAGCGCCTCAGTGATGGATTAATGCTTACAAACGCCTCAGGTGACTACTGTTGTGCCCCTCTACTCTTTTACACTATCAAGTTAGCACCATGAAGCCTGCAGATCCTGTGTTTGCTTCTTTTCAAGGTCAGGGTGTTTTAGACAGCTCTATCGCCACCATTACTTCCACTCTAGAACAAAGGAGCATGGAGGTTAGGCCAGCTCATACCAAAGAACATCCGCGTTTGTGCTTTAGAAATTAAGGGGGACACCTGTCTTTAGCTCATAAGGTCAGGATTAAAGTCACAATATCTTTAGAGAAAAGCATACTGGAGAGCTTTTCCTTGGAAATCGAGATGCTACAAAGTGGGTGTTCCTTGACCAGGATTTCATTCCAACAGCCTCTGCCGCGCCGTCACTCTGGGATGAAATCTTTTGTTAAAGTGGTGCAGAGGGCCCTGGGCATCAAGCCTGCACTAGTCTGTGTAGGTGGCTGATGTCTTGCTCCCTGTGGGCCATGGGGACTACCACCTTATACCCCTCTGCTGGTGCCATGGAGGGCTCAATAACGCTCAATAATGCTAGCCCCAAAATGATGTCCCTTCATGCGCTCGGTGGCCACTTCGGCCTGTTTCACCGTGGAGCGGCCCAGCCCCCACCCACTTTCTAACCCTCCTCCTCAGACAGTGCTGCCCGGTACAACATGCAGTGACTTTTTTTCGAATGTACTTCTACAGGTAAGAGAGAACAACCTGATACAGATTTAAAGAAAATAGTGAATTGGTCTATGCAGTAGTAGTAGTTGTTGCCATTTATATAGAGCCTTTTCCCATTTGTATGACCTTACCATGCTTTGTGGTAGGAACCCCCTCGTGGACTGAAGTCCAGGAATGGGAAAATACTCTGATAAGTGCGTGTGTGCATTTTGCAAAGATTAGGAGTTAGGTGGGCAACCCAAGAGGTCATGCATGTGGATGGGCGCTGAGGTAGGTCACGACAGAGCGCTAGTGCAAGAGAATCAATGTGTGACCAGGATCGCTCAGGGGCAACACGTTTGTCTTGGAAGCAAGACAACAGTGCGCAACACAGGTTCGAATCCCGATCCCCAGGTTAGAAACCACTCGCTGGTTTGAAGCGCATTATAAATGAACAATAAAATGAAATAAATCCACTGAAAATTGTCATAGGTTGTAGCTGTGATGGTTTAGGTGCCTGATTTCCCTTTTCTCCCCCTTCTGTCCAGCTCTCCTCACCTGAACTGCCGGAATTACTGCTGGGATCCTGTAGCCGCCGTCGAGTAAGATAGTCCTTCTCCTTTTTTCGAAGTGCCTGCTTGTCACGGAGGGAGGCCACCTTGACTGCTGCTGGGAACAGCTGGCCGGGGACCTCCCTTCCGGGACTAAGCCGAAAATAGGGGAAAAAACCCCTGATGGGGAAAAAACCCTGGGACTCCTCAGGTTGTCAGCAAGGTAGTATTGTACGTGGCCGTGCAGGTGAGCAGGAGAAAGTAATAAGCAGGATCCGTGTTGGTTGCAGGAAACAGCAAGGCAGCAGGGGGGTCCTACTGAGTGGAAGAATCCCCGAAACCCCTGCCAGCCAAGCAACTAGCGGGGCGAGGACCAGGAATGGGAGGAGGTCAGGAAAAAAACACCGGCAAGGCACCGGCAAGGCAGTCCAGAGAGAAAGCAGAGGAACGAAGGAAAAAAGGGGCGGAGCCTATCCGCGAGGACGGAACCGCAGAGAACTGAAACAAAGTCGCCGAGGCACGGTGACTACAGGGAAAACTGGAGGAGAGAGAGAAAAGAGAAAAAACGTACGCCGAGAAGGGGCGCGAGAGCAGAGCAGAGCAGAGCAGAGTAGACGGAAGCTGAAACGGGGTAGGAGCGAAGAACCAGGAAGTAACGAGGGCTTCCACTGGACAGTTGCAACGCAGGGACCGCTGGGCCGGGAAGGTAATTATACTCCCAGCGGCCCCGCGTCGTGAGGAGGAAGCGTGATGGACACAAAGGAGGGACTAGTGCCCTGCATACCTGTGTCCTAATTTCCAACGCGGGAGAAGCCGCCAAGCGGAACGCCTGCGGGTGACAGTATGCCCCCTTCCAGACCGTATCACCCCCGGCTTCCCTGGGTGCAGGCGGTGAAATCTAGCGAGCAAACGAGGCGCATGCACCTGAGAAGCCGGTTCCCAAGAGTCCTCCGACTCCGGATAACCCTTCCAGGACAAAAGGTATTCCAACCTGCCTCGATAGAACCTAGAGTCCCTAATGTTGGAGACTTCATATTCTGCTTGAGTGGGGGTCTGTGATGGAGCAAGTCTGGGCACTGGTCTGTGATGGGAATCGAAATAGAAGTCTTTAAGGAGAGAGGAATGAAAGACTGGGTGAATGCGACTTAGAGAAGGCGGCAGCCGAAGACGGTAAGCCACAGGATTGATTTTGAGAAGAATGGGAAAAGGACCCAGATAACGAGGGGACAGTTTAGAGGGTCTTGTCCATTTGGGTAGAAACCGGGTGGACAGCCACACCTTGTCGCCTGGCTTCCAGTCCGGACATTCTTTGCGATGTTTATCCACTCCCATCTTAGATCGTCTCCTGCTGTTCTCCAAACTCTGTAATGCTGTGTCATGGGCATCCTTGATCTGATCTAACACCTCTTCGGCCGTCGGGGAATTGGTGAAACTGGGAATTTCAGGGAGAAAGGACTTAGGGTGAACCCCATAGGTACAAAAGAAAGGTGAAAGACCTATGGCAGAGTGTTTGGCATTGTTATACGAGAATTCTGCAGTAGGGAGTAGGGAAACCCAATTCTCCTGGTGTTGAGTGACGTAACATCTCAGATATAGTTCGAGAGTGGCATTAAGTCGTTCCGTCATCCCGTTGGACTGGGGATGAAAACCCGAAGAGAGTGCTCTCTCGATTCCTAAACGGGTACACAGGGCTGTCCAGAATCTCGAAGTGTACTGGCTTCCCCGGTCCGAGATGATCTTGTCGGGTAGACCGTGTAGCCTGAAAATGTCTCGTGCAAACACTTCAGCCATCTTGGTGGCTGTGGGAACCCCAGAAAGAGGGGAGAAGTGTGCCATCTTGGAGAATGCATCTACCGTGACCATGATGCAGGTACATGATCCAGATTCCGGGAGGTCTACAATGAAATCCGTAGAAACCAACCCCCAAGGGCGAGTAGGCATTTCAACTTGGGTAAGTAATCCCAACGGTTTCCCCGTCGGATATTTTGATCGGGCACAAATAGGACAGGTCTTCACGAAGTCTAGGGTGTCTTTCCTCACGGTGGGCCAGGAAAAGGTTCTCGAGATGAGCTCCAGAGTGTTGATTCCCCCGCGATGACCCGCAAGGCGGGATGTGTGACACCAATCCAGAATCTTCTTCCGCAGCGGGCCTTCCGGAATGTATAGACGTTTCTTGAAGAACAGCCAGCCGTCTTTCTCTTGATAAGGAGAAGTGGGGTGCAACGCAATTCGAGGAAGCTCTTGACTCACGGCGGTCTTAACCCCTTGTAGGAAAGTACTGACCTGGGCCAATATCCGATTGTGATGAAACATGGGTTCAGTGTCTAGTGAAGCCCTTTCCTTGCTGGAGTCCTTGCGAGATAGAGCGTCTGCCAGACGGTTAAGCGAACCGGGAATGTAAGAGATCTGAAAATCATATTGTGAGAAAAGATAGGCCCAACGAGCTTGCCTGGAATTTGAGCACTCCATTTCTTGGAGGGCTTTCAGGTTTTTGTGGTCAGTCCTGATGAGGAATGGATGCCTGGCCCCCATGAGTAAATGGCGCCATTCGTCACAAGCCAATTTCATAGCCAACAACTCCTTTTCTAGGACCGAATAATTCAATTGGCTAGGTGAGAGAGTCTTGGATAAGTAGGCTACTGGATGCTCCACACCGTTGACAGTCTGAAGTAGAACCGCTCCAATCGCGATTGCAGAAGCGTCAGTCTCCAGGATGAAGGGCAAAGTCTGATCTGGGTGGTGGAGGATCGGAGCCGAGCAGAAAAGATGTTTGAGTAGTCTGAAACTGTTTTCGGTATCGGGCGACCAGTAGAACGGAGAGGCCTCTTTCTTGAGTAGGCGAGTGATGGGATATACTACTTCAGAGAAGTTGGGGATGAATCTTCTGTAATAATTGGAAAGTCCCAGAAACCTTTGCACCTCCCGGACAGATGTGGGTGCGGGCCATTCGAGGATGGCCTGAACCTTCCTCTGATCCATATCTATACCCTCTTCGGACAGCTGATAGCCCAGATACTGCACGGAAGGGACCGCGAATTTACACTTCTCAGCCTTCACTAACAGCTCGTTCTTTTGTAGACGTTCCAGGACTTGAGTGACATGCCCGATATGTTCTTGTAGGTTGGAGGAGTAGATAAGGATATCATCCAAATAGATGATGACGGAAGTAGAGAGCATGTCAGAAAACATTCTGTCCATAAATCTTTGGAACACAGCCGGGGCGTTAACTAGCCCGAATGGCATCACCTTATACTCATATAGACCGAATGGAGTGCGGAATGCCGTCTTCCATTCGTCACCCTGGGAGATTCTGAGCAGATGATAAGCGTTTCTGAGGTCAAGTTTTGTAAATATTCTGGCCCCTTGTACCGCCTCGATGATGTCGGAGATAAGTGGCATAGGATAACGATCACGGATCGTCACCTTGTTGAGACCTCTGTAATCGATACAGGGTCTCAGATCAGTAGAGTCTCTTTTTTTTATGAAAAACAGAGGAGCCCCTGCTGGGGATTTTGAAGGCTGAATCAACCCGTTCTTCATATTAGTGTCCAGATAGTGTCGTAACACAAGTTTCTCGGCCAGAGTAAGGGAGAACATTCTGCCAAAGGGAACTAGGGCATTGGGTACCAGATCTATAGTACAGTCTTCGGGCCGGTGAGGTGGCAGTATGGAGTGAAGGTTCTCCCGGAACACCTCAGAGTATTCTGAACAATAGTTGGGCAATGCAAACACTCTCACACAGTCCGAGGTATAGGCCGTAACGGATTCAGGGCCCTTCTGGCTCTTCGGAGAAAGACAATGTTCGGTGCAGTATGAAGAACCAAAGCTCAGCTGGTTCTTAGTCCAATTGATCTGGGGATTGTGTTTGCGAAGCCATGTGATTCCCAGTATGATTGGGAAATGTGCAGCCCGGATAATGTCGAATCTTACCACTTCTGAATGATGAAAAACTGTTAAGGACAGATCTTCAGTGGTATGGGTGATGAGTCCGGATGATAAGGGAGAGCCGTCGACTCCTTCTATCTTCTGTCCTTCCTTCCGGGGTATCCTGCGTAGACCGACCTGGTCTGCCCACAGGGTATCAACAAAGTTGCCGGCTGCTCCGCAGTCCAGTAACGCGAGAGTCTCCACCTTCTCACCTTTTACCGTAAGAGTGGCAGTAACTACCATGAGTCTGGTATCTTCCTTGAGTTCAGAAGAAGAAACTGTAAGCGAAACATAGGGACGAGTAGAGAGAACTGGAAACCCCCGGACACTAGTCCCTATTGATGCCGAGGGTGCTCGTTTCCCTGCCTCTTGCTAGGCAATTCAGAACAATCCTTAAGAAGGTGTTGGTCTGACCCACAATAGGCACAAAGTCCCTTTTCCCTTCTTCGCCGTCTTTCGGCAGCAGTCAAAGGTGCTCTTGTGGCGCCTATCTGCATGGGTTCTTCTGACGCGGCAGTGGAAGAGCGACGAGGGGGAGAGCATGCCCGAACATCCAGGGGGAATCCTGAGCCACGTTGTCTGCGTCTTTCTGTCTTCCTTTCTTGTAGACGATACTCGATATGCAGTGCAGTCGTTAGTAGGTCCGAAAAAGTAGGCGAGCGAGTAGACCTGGCTAACTCGTCCTTAATTTCCTCTTTGAGACCCCTCCTGAAAACGGCATACTGTGCAGGTTCTGGCCAGCCAGCGCCAGAAGCTACTGTCTTAAAGGCCGAAATATATGACAGGACATCCAAGGAACCCTGCTTGACGTCCAACAATTCTTCAGAAGCAGTGAATGATAATTCTGGGCGTTCGAATGTCTGTCTCAGAGAATTCTGAAATGCTGAGTAGTCTTGAAGTATGGCATTGTTGCTTATGACTAGGGGAGTAGCCCAAGTCAAAGCATTGCCGGTCATATTCGAGATTAGGAAGCCGACTTTAGCTTGATCCGTAGAGAAAGTGCGGGGTCGGAAAGTAAAGTAGACAGTACATGCCTCTAGGAATTCCTTCACCTTCTTGGGGGCACCGTCAAACTTTCCCGAGGATAGTATCGTAGGTGGTAGTTCTGGAGGAGGGGGTTCCCTGGCGGAAACCATTTGTCTAAGGAGGGCGTTCTCCGCCTTGACTCCCTGGAGTTCTTGAGACATAGCTTGGATCGCCTTCCAAAGCTCTTG
Source organism: Ambystoma mexicanum (assembly GCF_040938575.1). Lineage (NCBI taxonomy): Eukaryota > Metazoa > Chordata > Amphibia > Caudata > Ambystomatidae > Ambystoma > Ambystoma mexicanum. The sequence goes on from NC_090936.1 coordinate 91,916,357, forward strand.
CACTTGTCCCTCAGCGGACATCGTGTCTTTACTAGGCGTTGCAATCTGTGATGGTTTAGGTGCCTGATTTCCCTTTTCTCCCCCTTCTGTCCAGCTCTCCTCACCTGAACTGCCGGAATTACTGCTGGGATCCTGTAGCCGCCGTCGAGTAAGATAGTCCTTCTCCTTTTTTCGAAGTGCCTGCTTGTCACGGAGGGAGGCCACCTTGACTGCTGCTGGGAACAGCTGGCCGGGGACCTCCCTTCCGGGACTAAGCCGAAAATAGGGGAAAAAACCCCTGATGGGGAAAAAACCCTGGGACTCCTCAGGTTGTCAGCAAGGTAGTATTGTACGTGGCCGTGCAGGTGAGCAGGAGAAAGTAATAAGCAGGATCCGTGTTGGTTGCAGGAAACAGCAAGGCAGCAGGGGGGTCCTACTGAGTGGAAGAATCCCCGAAACCCCTGCCAGCCAAGCAACTAGCGGGGCGAGGACCAGGAATGGGAGGAGGTCAGGAAAAAAACACCGGCAAGGCACCGGCAAGGCAGTCCAGAGAGAAAGCAGAGGAACGAAGGAAAAAAGGGGCGGAGCCTATCCGCGAGGACGGAACCGCAGAGAACTGAAACAAAGTCGCCGAGGCACGGTGACTACAGGGAAAACTGGAGGAGAGAGAGAAAAGAGAAAAAACGTACGCCGAGAAGGGGCGCGAGAGCAGAGCAGAGCAGAGCAGAGTAGACGGAAGCTGAAACGGGGTAGGAGCGAAGAACCAGGAAGTAACGAGGGCTTCCACTGGACAGTTGCAACGCAGGGACCGCTGGGCCGGGAAGGTAATTATACTCCCAGCGGCCCCGCGTCGTGAGGAGGAAGCGTGATGGACACAAAGGAGGGACTAGTGCCCTGCATACCTGTGTCCTAATTTCCAACGCGGGAGAAGCCGCCAAGCGGAACGCCTGCGGGTGACAGTAGCTGCATTCTAATGGAAGAGGTGTTGAGGCAGGTATGGTGTAAGTGCGAAGCCATTACATGTCCAGCTACACTGAATTTGTCATAGCCGTAGCTGTATTCTAAAGTGAGTGGATGGAAAGACGGGCCTGTGGCAGATGTCCCCGAAGTGGTGCATTTGGAGCTTATCTCTGATCTCGCTCTGATCCGACCCCCTCAAACGCTCTTCTGGCACTATGTGTCTTATCCTTTATAGATAGAGTTAGTTACATAGATAAACTGTATATTAGGGATGCATCAATATGTCATGGATCTGTGGATATGCCTTCACTGGTAATTTTCACAGATAGCTTGGGAAAACAGATTTAAAGTCCCATGTGTTTTCCCGCATCATGCCCGATGTGTTATTGAACAGTGTTGCAGCAATACAAAGGTACCCACTCCCTACGAACACACTATGGGTAAGACAGTCCACGCCTTCTCTGTGATTAGTCTCCTTCTCACACTTACTTGCCAACCAGGTTATCGGGCAATGGGTAGATCACCCGCTTCCATCCTTTTGTTGGGAAGAACACAGATGGCTGCGAGACGCTTCCGGAGCATTTGGGGTCGGCGGGGACGCACTGAGGCACCAGATAGCTCCAGCTCACACCAAAGTCTGTGGAATATTGCACATGGACCTGGTTCTGGACATTCTTCTCGGTCGTTTTACAGCCAGCAGCAATCTGATACATAAAGGAAAGCACAATAATGAGTACAATTGACTCACCCTAATATAGGCCCACTCAACCTTTGACTGGAACGGACCTTCCCCAGATTCAAGGGTGACCTCAAGAAATTGCTCTGGAAGTAAAGTTCCCTCTACTCCCATCCCACAAGAGAGGGAGATCCCTCAGGCACATGTAAACACTTGGATGCTGACAGACCCACTCCCCCGCTGAAAGACGATGCACCCTCTGGGGACTCAGACTACCTCTCCCTCTCCCCCATATCTTCTCCCAAGACCATCCCGTTTACACAGCTCTTAGACCTGGAAAACACTCCTGAAACATAGTCGCTCTCTTAATTGTGATAATGATCATTTGTCTATCACAATATCTATTTCCCGTGCCCCCATTCGCTTAGTTATACACTTGCATACAAATTCTCCTCCAGAATGCTAAGGTCTGGACACCCCTGGCGGGATCACAATGTGGAACACTACAGAGAAGCCTAGCTAGGGGCTCTGAAACAACTACGACAGTGATTTGCTACGTAACTGCAACATATCGACATATCATAACATACACCAGGATTGTAATTCTTGTAAAATGAACATTATATTGCACAGATTAATATCTAATGTTCCTCTTTTTTTTACCTACTCCTCTTTTGCCAAAAGTGTTCAGAAGTATTATGTATACAATTTATGCAATTTACAAAACAACAATAAAATAAAAATGATTATCTAAAAAAATTAACAATTAATGAAAAAAATGAGCTGTAGCCATTTGGACTCTGTTGCCATATGTGTAACCTGGCACAAAACCAAGTTCTTTTTTTAAAAGTCACATAATTTCCTGCCTATATCAGAACATAAGAAATGGAACACACAATCCTTTGAGTTAAAATAACTATCAGATTTCAAACAATATTTCATAGAAAATGTGTTCCATCAAGTGTGTTGCCTCATATCAAACAAGGACAATTACTTTAAACACTGAGTTCTGCGTGTAGTAGAGCACTGGAATTAAAAATACTTCTAATTTGCATACCCACAATGCATTGCTCAGTCGCTCTTAAATAGAGGTGACATTTCAGGGATGGCTACTTGGAGGTGTTGTGGAATGTCTGGACCAGTTGAAATGGGCCAGTTTACTGTCAATGTCGGCTGGACTTTCTTTTTTTTTCAATTAATCTTTTTATTTGGTTTTAACAGTAAACAAACATCTCAGGCACTTCAATTCACATCTTGTGTCATTCGTTTAGAGATGAACATAACAAACAAAACATAATCAGGTGGAGATGGGGGTACACTGGGGGAGGGACAATCGGGGGTGCTGTAGTCCTTGGGGGTGTTTTGGGCAGTTGTCTTTCGCCGTGAGGTCTAACTATTCGATGTCTGCGGTGGGGCGCTTCTGGGGGTTCGCCTTTCCCTCCGCTGCTCTTGGTTCCGAGTTGACCTCACTCGGGAAGGTGAGTTCGGTGTGGTCTTCGGGGCTGTTTTTGAGTTGCGTTAGTCATATTTGTCTAGATAGTGGAGGGGTGGTGGTTTCCTTGCCATTCCAGGGAACTGGTTCGCGTAGTCTATGAAGGGGGCCCAGGTGTCAAAGAACTTGTTTCTATTTTCCAGGCAGATGGCGGTTATTTTTTCCACGACTGTGATGTCCCAGCATTTGGCCCACCACAGGCTCACTGCAGGGCCCTCCGTATGTTTCCATAGTCTTGTCATGGCTATCTTTGCTGCTGTGAGAAGTTGTGTGCATAGGCTTGTCAAGTCGCCAGTAAGCAGGAATTGGCCATCCCCTGTGCTGCCCACTAGGACAATTCCTGGGTCCCATGGAATAGTCAGGCCTGTGATCTGCTTGATAAGGTCCAGAATTTCCTTCCAGTATTTTGTGGACCTTGGGCATGTCCCGAGCAAGTGATACAGCGTGCTTGTGTCTGCGCATCCTCTTCAACATTGCGGTGTGATCGCTGGGTTGCTCTTGTTCAGGGTCTCTGGGGTTAGGTACCATCTGTAGCAGGTTTTGCTCGCCCCTTCCTTATTGGTGACGCATTTCGAGCTCTTCTGTGTTCTGGTCCAGATGTGCCCCCATTCTTCCATTTCAATTGTTCTGCTGATGTCCCTTTCCCATGTTTCCATATAGGCCTTCTTTTGGTTGGGACTCCTCTGTCCAGAGGTCCGTATAAGGCCGATGTTTTCCCTCTGGGGGGAGGCGCTGTGAGCGTTTGTTCCAGGGCCGTTAGTTCTCTGCAGCCCTTGGATTTCATGGGCTCGTGCGAGAGCCAGTGTCAGATTTGCGGATAGCGGAATCTCTGTTTCCGGCACCCCGAATTTCCTCTTGCATTCTTCCAATGTTAGCAGGGATCCCTCCGCGTAGAAGTCTCCCACATGTTTCAGGCCTCCTGTTTTCCAGTGATCGAAATTATTGGGCGTCTTTCCGGGGGTGAAGTCAGGGTTGTCCCAGATCAGGGATAGGGGGCCTATTGTGCTCCCACGGGTCCATCTCCTGGCTGCCCTCCTCCAACTCTCCACTGTGCTCTTGGTTGCGGTTAGGGGCCCCTCTTTGGGGGGGGGTCAATGGGTCTAACGATGTGTGGGAGCGCTTCTGGGGGGCTCCGCACCAGTCCTCCTCTAGTTTCGCCCAGCGAGGCCTGTTAGTGGTTAGTGACCAGGTGAATGCCGGGGAGAGTTGGGCGGCCAGGCAGTATCTCTCTATTTCTGGGGCTCCCTGGCCTCCCGCTCCCTTGCTCCTCGTCACCACCCTTCGGGCTATTCACAGCTTACTCCCATCCCAGATGAATTTCATGATGCTTGTTTGAAGCCTCTGTAGGTCTTTCCTGGGGATGGAGATTGGGAGGGCCTGGCAGTGGTAGAGCACTCTTGGCACCATGTTCCTTTTTACTGCTGTTATTATTCCCAGCCATGACACCTCTTGCTTTTTCCATCTTCTTAGGTCTGACTGGAGCTCCTCAAACAGCGGGGGGAAGTTCAGTTTGTACGCCTCCTCCGTTTTCCGTGGTATCTTTACCCCCCGGTAGGTAAAGTGCGAGCTGGCCCACTGGATGGGGTGGCTGGCGGCTAATGTTTCTATCATGCCTTCTGGGGTGTTAATCGCCAGGGCTGTGGATTTTTCGGGATTGATGGAGAACCCCGAGGCCGCTCCGAAGCTGGCCAACTCGTCCCACAGCGCCTCCAGGGATGACTCGGGCTTGGTCCGGGTTAGAAGGACGTCGTCTGCATACAGAGCTATTTTGTATGCTTCCCCCCTCACCGTTAGTCCGCTTATTAAGGGGTTCTGGCGAACTCTACAGGCGAACGGCTCCAAAGACAGTGCAAAGATGAGTGGGGATATTGGGCAGCACTGTCTTTTGCCCCTGGTGATGTGGATTCTGGGTGATTTGGTGCCGTTTATCCTCAGTGCCGTGGTTGGGTGTTGGTAGTTGGCCAGGGTCCATTTACGGAACTTTGGGCCGATGCCTAGGTGCTTCAGGGCTTCCTCTATGTATCCCCAGTCCAACATGTCCAACATGTCGAATGCTTTATTCGCATCTAGTGACAAAACTGCCATTTGTTCCCCTGTTCTGCTTGCTGATTCGATGATGTTTAGGGTGTGCCTGGTGTTTTCGAAGGTGCTTCGGCCTGGGATGAATCCCGTCTGGTCCGGGTGGATCAGTTCTGGGAGGTATTTTGGCAATCTGCTTGCCAGAAATTTGGAGAAGATTTTTGCGTCGTTGTTCAATAGTGTGATTGGTCTGTATGAGGAGTAGAGCTCCGGGTTTCTCCTTGGCTTCAATATCAGTACCGTCAGGGACTCCTCCATTGAGGGGGTGACGGAGCCGGAGTCCAGAATGAAGTTATACAACGAGGCGAGGTGGGGGGTCAAAATGTGGGCGAACTTTTTGTAACTTTTTGTAAAATTGGGCGGTTATACCGTCAGGGCCTGGGGCAGTGTTTTTCAGAGACCGGATTGTGTCTGCTGCTTCTTCCGCAGTGATGGGGAGTTCTAAGGCGTCGAGCCGTGGGAGTAAGGGGTCTCGTCGGACCAATCGCATGTATTGGGCTTGTGCTTCCTTGCTCGTGATCGGCCTGGACATGATCCCCTTGTGGTACTTGGTGATGATTTCCATCTTCTCCGCTTCTGTGCAGCAGGGCTTGCCCCCTTGGTCCTGGAGCGTTAGTATCTTGTTCCGGGAATTAGTTTCTTTAGCTTCTGGACCAGCAGGCGGTTTGCCTTGCTGCTGTTTATATAGTAGTATTGTTTTATGTAGGCTAAGGTTTGGGCCGTCCGGTCTGCCAGGTGCATTTCGAGTTTTACCTTTGCTTTTTTAAGTTCTCTGCCACCCTTCACGGATTGGCGTGCCTTGTCTCTGCTTCACCCACTTCTGCTTCCAGCTTGGAGAGTTGGAGTTGGTGCCTCCTCTTGTGTGCTGCTGTACAGTTGATTGCCACACCTCTGATGACTGGCTTCATTGCGTCCCAGACAGTGGCTTCCGAGGTGTCTTTCGCTAGTTTTTCTGTGAAATAGTTCGCAAGGGATTCCTGGAGCTAGGTGCTAGATGCTGTGTCTGCTAGAATGTAGTCTTGGAGTTTCCAGGCTCTCTGCGGAGTAGCTGGGAGGCCTTCGACTTGTAGGCTGGCTATGACTGGGGCGTGATCAGATATGACTGCGGCCGATTTGAATATCTTCAATGCAGGGGTAGAGTTCGCTTGACATCAGCAGGAGATCAATCCTTGAGTAGCCTCTGTGTACATGGGAGCAGAATGTGTAGTCTCGTTCTCCTTGGTGAGCCAGTCTCCAGGTGTCAATGGTGCCTGTGTTCCTCAGAAATTCTGCCATTCCCAGCGTCCGGGAGAAGTTCTTCCTGGAGGGGAGGGAAGCGCCTTATCCATGTTAGGGTCTGGGGTGAGGTTGAAGTCTCCTCCGATTAGCAGGCGCCCTTCTGTGAAGGAAGTGAGCGTGGGGAGGATGTTGCTGAGAAAGCAAGCTTGTGCAGTGTTCGGGGCATATATCACTGCTATGGTGATCGTCTGGACTTTTTTTATAAAGGATTTTCTAAGTCCAGTATAACAATCATGGTGTTCGTGAAAACTTACCCCAATGCCCCAACCACAATGATGTTGACTATTCCACACTGATGATCCTACATGAGGTGAAACACCTCTGTGATTGTCTGAAACATTGAGAGCTGTCTTAGGTTGATACAGCTGTGCACAAACTAGCACTGCCCTATATAAAAAAGATAATTTCCTGGTGTAGAAAGCTTGCATCTAGGGTAATTTGCATACCCAAGATGCATTGCTCAGTGGCTCTGAACTGCAGGTGAACCTGCAGGCATGGATACTATGTGGTGCTGTGGCATGTGTGACTTAGCTGAAAGGGCCTGTTCCAGTCTTACAAATGCTTCTATGAAAGTTTTGCAGATGATCCACCTGGTTGAGACGCTACCTTAAATTGCATGATCCAGCCGTCATTGGGGGTGAGGTCATGGGTCACTGCATAGACTTCCCGGCCGTCATGACTTCCACAGAGCATCACCCCATCCGGAGAGTCACAGAACCGCTCAATGTTGCAGTCATCGTGGAATAGCCAGTGTTCATTAACTAAATGAAGAGCGAGAGAAGGACAAAGAAAAGGATGGTTAAAAACACAGACAGATCTGACCTGGGGTCTCCATCTGCCGGCTTTTTGCAGGGCCACCCGTGGGCGCCAAAGTATCACTACTCATTTTAGATTTGAAAGAGCTTCCGAGAAACATGTATTGCAGACAATGGCCGTAACTAAAAAAGGACTCACTGAGGGAATAGAATTAAATATATTATTGTGTATAGCCTTAGTTGAGAACTTTATTGTGAGAAGCCCAACACTGACTATTCAATCTCCTCAATGTTAATGGTGTGCATGTCTGTTGCTGCCTTTGTTTTATTTTGTGAAACACGCTCTTTATCTCACTAATGTGCACTCTTTAGTGAACCATTTAATGATAGTTTAGCTTGCTTGCTCTTCTTTCTCTACATAGAGAAAGCACATTTACAGCTCCATCTGTGCAGACCATCTTTCTTGGTGCTTCGTCTTGTTCTCCAAGGTGTCCACAGTTCTATCCGTATATACCGTGCCTCATTTCATGATCCGATGGAATATACTACTATTTTCCCTCATAGAGAGGACTTGTGGAATCATGCAGTTCCATGTAATAATTTCCCCACAAAAATGTCTCCTGACAAAAAAGTTGCAATTTTTGGCTGAGACATTATTACATTGAACATGCGGGGGACACCCCTGCAACTCCAACATATTTCTTTACAAGGGGAGCAGGGGACATCCCCGTAACCTATCCCCATACATAATGTCACCATATATAATGTTGCCAGTGGCTTTTCCCAGCGACATTATGTATGGGGACATCATTACCTGATATCCAGATATCAAGGACACAAATGTGTACTGTATTTAATTTGACAGTTCAGCAAATCAGCATTTTTCAAGTTATCCAAAAACATTACAAAACGTCAGTAAGGCAGCTAACTTGATTAACATATGTTAAACATGCTGATGTAATCTAACAGCAGTGTTGGTCACTTTGCTACTCGTTTCCAAAGTCCTTGGTTGGGCACCCTTTGCATCTCACGGTCAGTGGAATCCGAGTGGGATGGGTATGCCCAGACATGGGTCATGTGCCTGCTGTGCCCATAATTCTAAGCTACACCTCACAGATGACGCCCTATGAGGAGGAAACATGTAGTCAGAGGGTGCTTGTGGTGTTATGCAGAAGGGATGTGACCAAGCACTCCGGGCTGGGCCGCCCGAAGGGATGTGACCAAGCACTCCGGGCTGGGCCGCCCCTTTTGGACTAGGATTTTCATATGGTTTTTCCCCTTTTGTAATAACATGGCAGGCTTCAGAATTGTGGTCTGGAGAGTTGCCGCCAAGAACAATCCTAGTGGTTTAGATTCATTCTGAACCTTCCAGCCATGTCTTCTCTGTGCTGCAACGCTTGGCAGGCATCAGGGTAGAAAGAGAGATCTGGGGGACGAGGTTTAGATAGCATTGGCCTGGTCCAGAGATACTCACCATTCACCTTGATGCTTCTAGCTAGACATGCCTGACAGGTATAATAGATACAGGAGAAGGGATTGGGACCATGGATCATTAAGTAGGCCAGACCCCAGAAGACCACCTACCAGGATCATTGTATTGTTTAACCTCTTCCACAGTTGTTCAAAGGAAGTTGTATCCAGAATGAGTTTTCTTTTTTTAGAGTTTGATGGTGTGGTCCCGATCCTACGAATAATCAGTGCATTGAATGCGACTGAATGCAAGCGAGAAATGCAGGTCTTTTAGATTGGTTTTGACATGACTGGAGCAGCCCATCATTGTATCCTGGACAAAGTAGAGGATTGAAGAAAATATACGCTGTCAAGGAACTGTTGCCATCACAAGGATGACATCAGAATTAACATGACCTCCGGTACGGAATATGCATCCTGGACAATTATTCTGCATGGGGTGAGCTGTGATTAAATAGGGCTGTAAATAAGCAAACAAAAGAAGTGGGTTTGACGAAGAGGGTACATATGTATTATGGTTTTTATAACACGCGTAATACCGAAGAGGTTTCAAAGCGTGGACCCGGGGTTCGAACCTCGGTTGCTCTGCGTCGTTTTGTTTCCAAGACGACCATGTTGCCACTGAGCTATATTACCCGTGTTCCATAAGTAAGTGGGTTGTAATTGGAGAACAGCTGGTAGAAAGGATGTCTGGGCACTAAAGGTTGAACAGGTTAAATGCTAGTAAGGAATCATCTAAATAGCCAAGTTTTAAGATAATGTGGTAAAGCATCAGACAGAAATCGGTGGGTAGGGTGATTAGGATCTTAGTTGCCTAATAAGAATATTGTAGATTACTGAGGAATTATCTGCCATATGAAGGACTAGGTCGCAGGCAAAGTGATTTATAATAGGTTTAAAGAGCACTTAAGGTGAATTCATCCTGCTATAGCTGTCCAAAATTCTAATGGGTAGCTTCCATTGAAGGAAGTAAATAGCGTTCCTTGAAATGTCACCGAAGGGCTGTGTTTGGTTTTGTAAAAACAGTTGTTTGCCATTTAATGGGACCACACCCGATTCCTAAGGGTAGGATTTAGGCCTCCAAAAGCTGCCGCCATCACGCGTGCGTTTCACGTCCTATTAGTAAGCGCTCACTGAAGTCCCCGACAGAGGATTCTATACTAGTCTAGTTGTAAGCTCACAGCTACGTTCTGTAATATAATCATCCACTCTGTAAAGTCCCCCCTGGAGGGTTGGTTAGGAAGAACTGAATCCAAGAAAATGCAATGGCCTCCTGTTTTACATAGAATTGTCAGACTGCGCACGACAGAAATCCTCCAACTAGATGTCATTGTGTAAATCAATATTCAAATGGATGCTTATTAGTGGAGACTTGTGACGAAATACCATTTGGGCGTAACTCCACTGCCAGCTTCTAACTACAATTCCACCCACAAACATGCCATATCTTTGATCTTAACTCTTGTCCTCTCACTCTGGCACAGGTTTTCAGTGTAGCAGAGAACAGTGCTGAGTGTGACAGGGTCATGGTCATGCCCCTGTCAAGGGGAAGCCGGAGCCCCATCACAATCTGATGTAGGCGGCCACCAAGGACCAATGGCACAGGGAGGAGGTGAACCTAAGGAAAGGCAGTGCCAAAAAAGACCCCCACTCAGATGCAAGAGTGAGGGGTGTGCGGGTGAGGTCAGAAGGAGAGACGGTGGACCAAGAGATAATGCAGCAGAGAGCAGAAGGTGGAGTGGAGTGCTGAAGAGTTTGTGGAAGAGCAAAACAAAGTGGTGATGGCTGGAAGGTTAAGGTTAATTCTAAACCTTCGAGCCTTCACCTCTTGCATTTTACTACAGTCACCCAGATTGGGACGGGTATACCCAAATATGGGTCCTGTGCCTGCTGGGCATAGAGACCCATGCTATTTCTCGCTGATGAGGCCCAACGAGGCCAAAACATGTCTGGGGATGCTTGTGGTCTTGTGCAGAAGGGATGTGACCTAGCAGTTCGAGCTGGACTACTCCTTTTGGGGTGTGTGAGAAACCAGAAGATGTCTCATCCACTAGTTCCTGTGGTTCTGTCATCCAGGCGGCCAGGACACAGCCATCGCTTTTGGATCCAGTTCCTGGGGGTGGATCAGTGGTACAAAGTCCTTTCATCGCGGGACGTTTTTTCGCAGTTTTTTTTACCGCTAATTTTTTATCAACAAAAAAAACCATCACATTTTTTGGGGGGGTTAAAAAATTATATAAATGGGATGTAGGTTTTTGGTAATAGATATAAACTGAAAGGGAATGGGGTGCTATGGGGGAATCACCCCCAAAAAGAAATTTAAAAAAATGTGATGGGTTTTTTCGATAAAAAACTTGCGGTTAAAAAACCCAGCGAAAAAACATCCCGTGATGAAATAACATGAACCGGATCAGTGCAGGAGGATCACCTGGGTGAGGGGTCTTCGGGAGTAGGAGTGGGACACCGGATGGTGAGACGCGGTATCCCCTTCCCTGTAACAACTTTACCCCATCCTACCAGGTAGGATATTTAGGAACTCTACCCCCCACCTTTTACAACACAAACACTTTCAAATGGACAGCCCGCTATGATAGAAAACAGACTAACACCTGAGCAGTATACCTGACATGTCCCAATACAATGGTCAGACGAGGTCAGGCAATTACTGACCATCACACACACCTGACTTCCATTAAGCTTCCCCACACAGATAAAAGGCAGAGCACAAGAGCACACTCTGAGCATGGCAAAGCACGCGAGGAAACAGCAGTTTCGAGGTGGCAGCTGAACGAGAGAAGAAAGACCGCAAAACCAAAAGGGATCTCAAGGAGGGAAGTTCCCTTTACCTTTTCGACAAGGAATCATTATTTTACAGAACCCTCGAGAATAGAAAGCATAAAACCAGGAAACCAGGATGAATAATCCTGCAATGTGTGTCGGAGGTACTCGGGGCCCTCCCACGTCAATAATGAAGGTGGGGAGAAGCGCCAGCCGCTGTGGTTCAGTCCTTGGCTCCAAGTCTCGGAAGGATAGCTCAGGGGCAACGTGCTCGCCTTGGAAACAAGATGACACGGAGCACAGGTTTAATCCCCGGGCTTGCGCTTAGAAACCTCTGGGTATTTATTAAGTGCGTTATGAATAACCTATCAGATCATATCATAAGAACAAAGTAGTGTCAGTGAAATCAACACAGCCGGTGAGTTGGGGAGACTGATACAAGACCGGTCTGTGTTGAAGCCAACGTTGCAGGCAGCAACATTATCTGGCGAGCGCTGGAATGAACATTGTTAGAACGCGTGTGATAAGAGACGCAAGTAAAGTTGAACTGCTGATGAGTGATTGAACTTTAAAAGCACAAGATCAAATACCTTTGACGTAGTGGTCCGGCACTGCATGGGTGCTCAATCAAAGGTCTCTGTAAGGTATCTTGCTGAGAAGTGGCAAAAGTGAAAGTGTGGAAAAAGTTATATCAAGAAGAGAAGAAATAATTGTGAATCGAAGTGGTCCTGTGAAGGGTTGAGCAAAATCCTGCGCACAGTTGAAAGTCTTCGATTTTGATGAAGTAGAGAACATTTGGAAAAGTAGATAAAGTTGGTCCGAGCCCAGTGGCGGGGGACCCGGGGTGAACAGTGAATCACCCAAAATGTCATGTATGTGAAATCCTAAGAAGAGAGGAACTTTATTGTGTTAAAGTGGGTCTTAGCCCGGTGGAGGGGAGCCCGGGGTGAACAGTAAATCGCCTCAGAAGTTGTACATGTGAAATCCTGAGAAGAAAGGAACTTCAATGTTGTTGTGTTGCATCAGGCCCTTTGAAATAAGAGACTTTAATTTAAAAGAGACTTTGGCACAGAAGGCCCTGATGTGGAAGCTTTGAACTGCTCCCTCGTGCTAGAGAAACCAGGGAGTGTGCTTAGCTCGAGTGTGCCGCCTTACCCCGTGCTGAAAATGTGGGAAAGGGAAGCCAACAGCTTGAATGTCCTGAGATATCATTTCTTGAATACTTTTCTTTTGCAAAAGATTGCTTCCCACATTATTTGTATTTAGAAGTAAGGATTGGCAATAGGTTTATTAGTACAGGCCCTTTTATTTCGGCAGACTCAACTAGGACTGTGTCATTATTATTTGATGGTCGTAGCTTGCTCCCATCTTTAGATTTACGATTAGACGTTTTTCAAACCCAATTGAGGTTCAATAAACCCTCTTGAACTGTGATCACTTGTGTCTGTCTTACTGTTTGATACCATGCCTTCCTTACAGGTAGGACCACGCCTTATTGGCATATGGTCTATCCTCTTCTGTAATGGCTTGGCAGGTGAAGAACGATGATCTGGAGGGTTGCCCAGAGCAATCCCAGGGGTTACAATTAATTCTAAATCTTCCAGCCATCATCTCTTGTCTTATGCCAAGTTTGTGGAAGTGTTTGATTAAGAGTGAGGGTATGCTGTTGTGAGTGAGAGTTTTACCAAGCTTGGGACACTGTAGTGAGTGTGGTGTTCATGATAAACTCTGTGTGGAGAGAAGGGTGCAGGAGAGTGGGGGATTAGGGGATGCAGTGAATATAGATAGTGGAAAATGAGAGTTAGGAAGTTTGTGAACAGGAGCTAGGAAGGCGTACCAGGAGGGAGAGGAGAGAGAAAGGAGAGGGGAGTGAGGAAGGAGTGTGAGATGATCTGAAGAAGATGGGAGAGATAAGAGAGGCAAAGAGAGGAGGGGTGAGAGAGAGAGGAGAAGATAAGGATGGGTAGGGAACCCTTTGGAAGTCAGAGAGGGTGTAAGGTAGCTAAGGCTACAGCCCTTAGGCCCTCATTGAAAGGCTGGGTTAGAACCAGACAACAGGGGTTAACTGTGTCTAGTGTTTCAGTTTATCCTGTTGTGGAGTTTGGAAACCTGGGCTAGGGTAGAGGGAGCTCATGGAAGGACAAAGTGGGGGGTGGCTAGGGACCCCACTAGTCTGGAATGCCTACCTTTATTCAGCAGGGGAGCCTTTGACATGTGATTATACAATCCCTAAACTCTATATCTGGGTGCTTGACAGGAGTGTCCCGAGAAATTCGACACCCTTTTTATGGGTTTCGGAAACTAAAGAAAATGCTGCGTCCACCCTCTGCATGTGCCCTCGACTTCAGCCCTGAAGCTAACAGAGGGCAAATATACCAACAGACTTCAACACAGAACATCCTGTAGTAGTTAAACACTTGCTGTACATGTTCTATGGCCATGAAGACTGTTTTCAAATCCAACCTGTAGACGGTCTCCTACTTTCATCATCATTAAAAGAGCTAGGCTTGCCAACCCACCGAGCAGTAGAATCCAGTTGGATTTCCAGAGTGGTCAGGTATGCAAATAATCTTCACTGAAAGACAGTGGGCCTCATTACACGTTTGTCGGTCTGGGAATTTTGGTACTGGTAAGCTTGCCAGTACTGTAGTTACCGGACCAGCAAACTACGAGTTGTGCTCACGGGTGCCTTTCTGCCCACCAGTTCTGACCTGGCGGGCAGAGCGGCACCCGCGAGCACAGCATGTCGGATGCACCGTCACCATTCTGAATGGTGCCGGTGCATCCAACCTCCCCATTCCCATTGAGCCCTATTGGTCTCAATGGGAATGGGGAGCATTTTTTTCCGGCGCCTCCGAATGGCTAAATACCGGGTCCGGTGGGCGGGAATGCCCCGGTAATTGCACATTCGCAGGCGCTGGAACTTTTAAGAAATTTGACTGTAGCCTGCCGGTTTCACCGGCAAGGCTACTGCCAAACTTACAATGAGGCCCAGTATATGTATTTTTTTCTCATTTATAGTCATTGTGCATAGCCGCAGTACCTGAAAACTAAGTTGTGCTGTGAATGATTGCTGATGCTCCTGTGTCCACATCAGTGAAGAGGAACAATTATCGCAGACGGATATTTAAGCATTGGCAAAGCCAATATTCTTGACTTTTATGTGGACAGGAGATCTGCATTTTTTAGGACTGCCTGAATGGTACTGCCTGGCCATAAAATGCCAACAGCTGGCAAATGTGCTACTACCTCTGCATATTATGGCAGTGGTCTGGCAAATGCATATCTAATGTATATACTACAGCCAAAATGATTGGCTTTGTCAGTGCGTGCTTTCAAAAGGAATTCAGTGCAAGGAAACTATGCAGGGACACAGTGGGCCTCATTAGGAGTATGGCGGTAAGGCAACAACGGTGCCGGTATCGCTACCGGCACCGTTGCTACCATACCGCCATACTAGGACCTGTGCTCGCGGGTGCCTTTGCAGCCACCTGATCTGACCAGGAGGCCGTACCTGCACTCCGCGAGCAGAACATGATGGTAGCAACGGTACCGTTATAAACGGTACTGCTGCTACCATTTTCCCCATTCCCACTGAGCCCTATGGGGGCTCAAATGGGAATGGGGACGTACCGGCTCCGGCACCTGCGCAAGGGGAATTACTGGGTCTGCCGAGGTCAGAATGGATCGGTGATTCCCCTTTCGCGGGTGCCAGAGCCAGATGCGAGTTTGGGGGTAGCCATGCCGGTAAAACCGGCAAGGCTACCTCCAACCTCGTAATGAGGCCCAATGACTATTTATATATTAAGTGGCTGAAGGCACACTTGTTTAAGACAGCTTATTACACCAGGAGCTGGTTGATAGATGCAATTAAGCCATTACCTTTCAGAAGGCTGCTCAGAAAGCACAATGCAAGACTTGGGCGTGAAGGGGCACTAGCATGGCCATTGCCAGTCATTGAGTGGGTACATTTCCAAACAACACTTACAGGCTGTGTATCCCTACTCAGAGCTTTCCTATCTTCACTTAACATAACAATAGTTTTGGATTGTAGGCAGCATTTTAAGGACCACCGAATGGCTAAAAGTATTATCGCATACCGGCACGTTACCGCACAGGCACACTGCCAAGTTTGGTGGTGGGGTGGCTGGAATGACCTGCAGCACCCAGCTGCCAGTAATTTCCGGCACTGCACCACCAGCAGCACCGGTATTTCCGGTGCTGGTAATACCAGCAATAATACCAGAAATTCCTCCCATGGAGTCCTATAGGACTTAATGGAATGGGGAATACCCACCGTTACCGGCACTTGTAATCTGTGGGGTAATTCAGTTAGACCAAGTTCCGGTAACAGTAATACCGTTTGGTGTCATCATACCACTAAACTTCTAATGAGGTCCATAGTAAACATATTTTTCTTTCATTAAAACTTTACAATAATTCCTTCCCATGATAATTGCCAGGCAGGTTTGGCAGGATATATTTTTTTCTAAATGCTCGCGTGGTGTACAGTACAGAGGTACACCTCATGACTTACCTGTGGTTTTTTCCTCTCCAAACATATCAAAGGAAATCCTTCCCGTCGGCCCAGCATCAGCAGGGGCGCGCTCATGTTGGGGGAGAGGGGCGCTGCTGAAGGTGTCCAGCATCACCGTGCGCTGGTCCGCTGAGCCAGATATCAGCACGTTGTCGATCGCCCAGTCATTCTGATCCAGGCCGTCATGTTTGGGCTGCCACCAGCGGAACCGCGTTCCCACCGTCCGGGCTTCCATAGGCAGAAGAATGTTCACAAAGCTAAGAAGGAACCGCAATTGACAAACATCACAGTCAGACTTTAGAAAGAAGACATGACTCTGGATATAGAAATTGGGAAACTGGATTTTTTAGGAATTATGTATTTGAACCTTCTAATTCAGCTCCCTTTATAGAAGCTGTGCAAGTGAACACTTCCTCAACTTCAGCTATACAAGACACGAGTAGAAAGGCAATGCAAACATGAGGATTCCCATAATCCCATACCCTTTAAGAATTAGGCTTAGAAATGTGGTATCTGCTCAGAGCTGCTTCATCTGAGCAATTTAGCTTCAATTAGGGAGGACAAAAATCCTCAAAGCAACACACAGACACGCTCACCCACCCACACAGAAACACACCCACCTACACAGACCATTAGCAACACTGTGGATGTGTGGGACTAATGGTAGAGATTTATGCTACATTTACATATAGGCCCATGTCATAACTATCAGAACAGAGTTTGATCCTTAAACTCAATCCGTTGTTAATAACAAAATCTAAATTCACTTGACTTTACATTATTCATTAAGAGATCTGGCATACTGATAACCAGTGCAAACAGCCATTCACAGTTAAGTGAGTGCATATGTAATACGTTATATGTACACACACACACACACAAACACGCACGCTTGCTAGTTGACAGGACCTACTTTTGGCTTTTCATAAAACATTGTCCGTTCCTTATTTAATCTGCGACCAATATCCAGTAATTCTCATGTCGGTGCTAGGTATACAGAGAAAGTATCCGGTTGGAGGGTCACCCATGCACATCCTTTCTTGAGTGTCACCTGTTGCCTCAGCCTGCATACTCACTGTCCACCCCCAGACACAGTCCAAGCATTTGAGTTTGCCACACAGCAAGGACTCTCAAACCCTGCAAATATAGTCATCCCAACAAACTTGATTTCCCCGGCCTTCCCTCACCATCTTAGAACCAGCACCAAGGGACTCCAGAGGAGGTGAGCACTGTCCTTTAAACATTTAAAGTTCTCAATGATCTTACAATACTACCTTGGAATTTAGCAAGAGTAAAGTGCAAAATCTTTGATTCGGAATGGCATACATCCCTGGAAGGATTCCAGGGGATCTGCTTCCGGGAAACATGGTTGAACGGAGATTTCCCAAAGGCAGGATATGCCAATTACTTTGAGCTGGCTGTACCAAGTCCCAAAGTCAGACCGAGTGGAGGGCTGGTGATGTGGGTGAGCACTAAGCTAAACGTTGGGATTGAAAAAATAGAGACCAACTCAAAGGATATACTACCTCTAAAACTGAAATTCCTAAAGGAGATTCTGTTCATTTATAATCTATACGTGTGCACTGGTAAAAATGGCAACATTGCTAAGGTCCTGCGAGAACTTGAGAACCTGATTAGTAACTATGAAGCTAATGATATTAAGAGATTACCCACACAGAAAGTCATGTCGGGAGATTTCAACACTCAGATGGAGCCTCTCCCTTTACTTACCAACCTCCCAAACGATGAAGACTCTATTTAGGGTAAACGCGAGTTAGAATGCCCTTTTCTCAAATGCAGCTACTGTCAAGGGAAGGAAATACCTCCTAATTCATCCTATACATTGGGCTTGCAATGGACGACTCCCCGGTGATCGCCCATCAGCACCAACATTTAGAAGTGGGCCACAGATCCATTGCATAGATTAAATATTATTGGAAGTGACTAATTGGGATGCTGGGAAATCATTGGAAGTAATCGCCCGTACAGAGAGTGACCATGATCCTGCATGTATGAAATGAGCTGGAGGCCTATATTTTGAATCGATTTTTAGAACTGATCTTCACTCATTGGACATAGTCCTCTCGAAAAATAGAAGAGAATTCAATGGGTAGAGTTAAATTATGAGAGCAATGCTCGGAGGATCTTTTGAAGCAGTTCTCCCAATACTTCATTTAGCTTTAGTATCAGAAAGTATAACCCCAAATCTTTTAGAAATCATCTACTGTAATCTGCTAGTATCTATAAATCCCATAGTTAACAAAGGAAATCAACAATCCACAATACATGGTATGATTCAGAATGTAGATCAACCAGGAGGGACCGCCTGAGAGAGATTAAAGCCAAAAGATCCCCAGAGCGGATTTCTGTCTCAAGGCGTATTAACAAAGATCTGGTAAATAGGGAAAAAAGCAGCAGAAGAAGCACGATGGGAGGCATTGAAAACAGCTACATAACATAAACCACCCAGGTATTTTGGAATCTCATCTCAGCTATACAATCAAGCTCATCCCGAAACTGTGAGGTGGAACCTTTTATAACTAAAGATACATGGTTACAGCATTTTTGCACCCTTTATGCATCTAATGCAGAGGAGGGTGTTGCTGTGCCAGCGCCAATGGAGGCGTACTATGCCCCCCTCGAATTTAGTGTATAAGAAACACAGAGGGCCTTAAACTCTTTAAGGAAAGGAAAAGGTCTGGGTATCGATAAGATGCCCATCGATCTTTTCAAAGAAGATGGAAATATCTGGCACCGTATACTCGCTTGGTTTTTTAACCACCTAAGTAGTACTGATTATGTTCCCTCCAGTTGGCAAACGGCTGAAATTGTCCCGATTTTTGAAAAAGGCAGCAGACTATTACCATCAAACTATAGACTTTGTAATTGTAATGGGTTATTATAACTGCTTAATACCCAGAGGTTTCTAAATGCGGACCTGGGGATTGAACCTGTGTTGCTCAGCATTATCTTACTTCCAATGTGAGCACGTTTCCCCGGAGCTATCCTCCCGAAACGTATGAGCCTGATTGATGGCCTTTCGAATGTACACATGTATCCCGTCTTGAGAGTTGGGTAGAGGATAGTGGTATAATCTCAGATCAAAAGTGGCCTGAGCACCATAGACCAGGATTTTTGCCTTTATTCAATTTTAAGCAAGTAAGTGTCCTATAAAAAGGAACCACTGTTCCTCTTCTTTATGGATTTCAAATCCATGGTCGGTCTACTTGATCGAGCAATGTTATGGGACATCTTAAAATTCCAACTGAATTTTAGCCCTATACAGAAACTTTATGAGAATAATAGAGCGGCAGTAAGATGTGGGCAAGCAGGGGGAAAGAACACGATCATTCCCAGTGACCACCAGAGTTTGACAGGGGTGCATCCTTGCACCTCTACTCTTTCTAATCTATGTGAATGACCTGATCCTAAGAATTTCATCTTTAAGTATAGACTAGGATTGGCAATTGTAAAGTTAGTATTTTGATATAAGTGGACGACACAGTCTTAATCTTAAGGACAAAAATGGGTATCCAAAAACAGATAGCAACACTTATATTTCTGTAAAGAGAGAAGTCTGTTAATTAATCACTCCAAAACGGTTGTAATGTTGTGTAATTCTACATGTACAATTAAAACAACCATTTCTTTCGATATGGAATGGCTTGCGCAAGTCCATTCCTACGATTACCTATGCATACGGTTCCAAGATAACGTAAAATGGACTGGCC
Source organism: Ambystoma mexicanum (assembly GCF_040938575.1). Taxonomy (NCBI): domain Eukaryota; kingdom Metazoa; phylum Chordata; class Amphibia; order Caudata; family Ambystomatidae; genus Ambystoma; species Ambystoma mexicanum. The sequence goes on from NC_090936.1 coordinate 91,936,092, forward strand.
AAGTAGCCAAGAGTGTGCTCGCCCTGAATAAGTGATCAGGAACGATCCACACATTAAATCTACAAACAGGCCATCGCCTCCCCTTAACAGTTTTGGATGTGTACTGAGCCAAGGGCAGGTGAGCTGCCCTTTACAGATGTGAGATTTTGGGTCAGAGTGATACCTTTGCTTTGTCGGCAGTGGAAAACTCATTTGTAAAGAAAACACTTAACCTCCTCCAGTACACCAACAGTACCGCTTATGATGGAAACAGGGGTGAGAGTTGTTAGATACATGGCATCAAGTAAACCTTTATTTTATTGCTTTTCATGAATAAAATCAACAATTTAGCTTTTTATAAAGGCATCTTTTTTGATGTAGTCGATTCCACTAATGGGAAATCATGGAAATGGCATAAACATATATGAAACGTATTAGATAAAATAGGGTCTTTTCTCAGACAAAGGTGCAATAACAGATGAAATTATGGGGACGATCAAGGTCTCAACTTGATATTTTATACTAGGAAGCCCTGATCTTCGAGTCTGTTAATCTCGCAACCTTTCCAGACTACTTAATATTTAAGTTTAACATGGCCCCTGAATCCTAGCTAAAAGATATGTATCTGAGTCAGAAGAGAGCACTTTAAATAAAATTCAGATTCAACGTTTTGCCAGTGGCCCAACTAACTTATAAATGGCCCCATGATTCTTCCAAGGGTTGCATATTTTCCACCTCAGAAGTTGAATCTGACGTTCGTTTTTTTCCTGCTTTGCCTGGCATACGCCAGTTTGACAAAGAGATGGCTCTATCCCGTCGTCGTTAAATATTATACCCTCTCCCTAACCAATGCATTTGTCCTGTGTAAAATGGCTAACAGGACGTAGTATACGTTTTTTAAACAAGGCATGGAGAATCCATTTTAAACGCTAGCAATTAATTTTAGCAATAGAAACTATGGGCCTCATTACGTGTGGCAAGGGTGCCGGTAAGCTCACTGGCACCCTTCTTTTCGGCCTGCCACACTACAAGTCAGCCTGCCGCGGCTGCTGCGCCCAACAGGTCTGACCCTGCTGGGCGCAGCAGCCCCGGCAGGCACAGTCACCATGAAAGCACCGCCAGCAACGGGTTCTGACGCTTCCTAGTCCCCGTACCCATGGAGTCCTATCGGACTTCATGGGAATGGGGACTTACAAAATCCGGTGGCACTGGGAAGTCAGGCGCCGGATTCAGTGTTACCGCCAGCCTCGTAATGAGGCCTTATGCTTGTGATTTTAGTTCATGGATGATGTCTTGCTTGTGCCATATGACGATGTTTTAGTGTATATTTATTGTAATTCTACTTGTATATAGTTGATGTGCTTTGTACTATGATTTCATGGGCATTGGCCAGAAATGAAGCTGATTGATGACGATGATGATGATGGTGTTAATAGTCATAGATTATACTGCCTGTGAGTGGAGGGACTGATACTCCCGCCCCTTTTCCTCTACCCAAAACAAGTACGTGTAAGCCCACCGCTTATAGATTCACTGCTTGCTTTTTTTGTCTGCATCTTCACATGGTCAAGCTTAGTGTTAGGATCATTGCTGGGATCTGTGTTTGAGTTTGGATCAAGATTTGGGTAAGGGTTTAGTTTACTGTTAGATCTAATGTTGGGGCAAGGGATCTTCAGGATAGGAAGACAAATATGGCTAAGAAAAGAGGGGGTTTACAGTGTTTCTCTCCCTTTAATGATACAGTGAATTGTAGAGGAAGCAGAGGGGTGTGGGGTTAGGGACGGGATTTGGGTAAAAGTTGACTTTTGTGTTCCAGTTAAGGGTAGGGGTAAGGAAAGGATTAGGGGTAAGAGGACAGGACAGAGTCAGCTGTAAGCTAAAGGCAAGGTATATGGTTACGGTTAGCTTTAAGGTTTAGGTTAAGGGTGGGGTAGGTGAAAGAACATGGGTTACTAAAGAAGAGAATTCATGGGAAGCCTCACTTTGTCATGATGAAATGCATTTCAGAAGAAGTGAAGGACAGAAGAAGTATCACTACAAAATACCGAAAATAAAACAGCACATATACTATTACATAGCGGAAATGCTGCATCCCTGTTTTGTCGCACCGAAAAGTAGGGGTTGCTGGGGCGTCCCCTGCTTCCCTTCCTGCCGTAAATATGCCACGCAGGGTTCGGGGGCTGCAGGGGTGTACCTCGAATCTTAGGGACAGTTTGCAACCAGATGCCAATAAAGTTGACAAAAATGCAACACAAGCAGTCTCGCAGGAGTTTCCGACCACTCGTGGAGTAAGGGAATCATGTCGGCTCAAGAGGAAGCAGTCAAAGAGGTAAGGTTAAGTGTGAGGCAGTTAGAACATGTACACTTTTACAGCGCATTATCTGCTTTTCGGACATTTCAGTTTCGGGATTTTCGTATGTGGTATTTTGGGACTCGTGGTGATCACATAGATCCCAGAAGAAGTCAAGCTAAGAAGAGCTAAACGTGACAAAGTGAAGGCGCGGTGAAGGGAATGCAGGAGAAGTAAACACATGCATCCAGAGGGAACTTGTTCGCCAAGCACAGATGAGGGTGCTGCAGAATGTGTGTAGGTAAGAGACTGGAGGAGAGTCTTGGGCTAACAAAAGGAAATACATTTTAAAGAAGATTCATAGGACGGACACACAGCAGAATGGTGCAAGAGGTAGAGGACATGTATGTGGTTGGTCGCGGAGCAGGCAGAAGAAAGCACTGGCTGGGTGGACGTGGAGGCCATTTTCTGTCCTTCAGCACCATCTTCCTTTGACTTACCCGAGCATGCAGCACGGCCGGCTCGTCTGCCAAATGCTCTCATCACCCACTCCGACCTGGAACAAATGATCAAAAACACTACCTGTGCAAATGGAGGAAAGCGCGAGAGAAATAGCACACGTTTCCACACAATCCCTGCGGGCACTGCCAGGTCCCTTGGACATACTCAGGTTTGCTGTACTGCTCAAAGAATATCTCCATGAGAAGGATCCAGGAAATGCCTCCGTTCACCGAGTACTCAAGCAGCACGCCCTGGTTACGGTGAGTTGGCGAGATGAGACAGCCGTACATGAAGTAAAACTGGATGAACTCGGCGTTGGTGAGGTTCAGGTCCACCGTGACCAGCAGGCGGCTGCAGCCCTGGAGGGAGAAACAGCGAGAGTGAGTTGATCTGAATGTGGATTGGGGCATTTGGTTCAAGACAAGGGTTGTCCCTTTGTTGCTAAGCTAAATGCTTTGCTGAAGAGGACACCAGAGCACTATTGTACGGCAGTTATCACACTGATACAAATATACAAGTGAAACCTCTTTCAGGTAGTCCCATTACCACATGCCACACGCAGTAGATTAATCGAATGGAGTGTGCATTCAATTCTATAGTGGGCCATTTATATTATAATGCACTATTAGTGTTATCTGGGCGCATGTACCGACTGAAAGCAAAGCTGAATGGAGAGAAGCTGCAGCTCTTGGCGTGTCCCATGCTGCAACTCGAGGAAAAGCTACTTGGTGCATTAACTCTGCACTTTCCAACACCTCTAAACACTACATAGCTAGAAGGTACTCACTGACTTGCTTGAGATGGCATTGGACGACTATGTCAGCCACCAAGAGGGATCCTCAGTGATCGATCATATCCTCATGATGCACAGCTGAGGGAGGAAATGTGTCTGCACGTGACACCACTCATAATCAGTGAGTTCTCAAATCAGTCATCACTCACAGGCAGGAGGCAGTGCTCACAGGGGACAACTAAAGTCTTGAGGCCCCTCACAGCCCAGAGGAGAATTAACTTGCATGCTGCTTTACTTTCCAAAAAACAACACACATCCCAACTGTGAAATGATCCATCACACCACATGTTCATGCCAATTACTATGAGAATAATTCAGATTTAGAGCCAAAGCGCCAGATTCTCGAAACCTTTTTGGCGCACGTATTGAGATGCGCTATCGCATCCCATCACGTGCACCAAATAAAAGCTGTGCTCTATGCACAAACGGCATAGGGATGTGTATAACATGCATGTGCACATTCACGTGGCATCTTAGACACACTTTTCGTGCTTGCACAAATAAGGGGACATGTCTGCACATTTGATGCACTTTAAAATGCACTGAAAAAAAGCATAACCCTGCACCGGATTAAAAATAGGTGCAGTGGGACGCACATCCCATTACAGGACCACTCCAGATCCTGTCACACATTATTTTTTAAGTACAACAGCTGCGGTATGAACCACTGCTGTCCCACTTGCATTTCTACCCCTTAAACACAAATAGAAATAATTTGGTTCTTTTCACATTTCATTGTGATGGTCCCTTTAAGGGCGAATCACTTTAAAATGCACTCAGAGCTCCTGCGGGTGTGCAGAAAGCCTGCAATGCATTAGTGTTGGGAGCGTGTGCAAGGGGACTGGCCCAGTAGAGTATCAAAATTTGGGGGCCCCCCTGCGAGCCATGCTGAGGGTCCCCCCAAACTCAGAAACAAATCACGGGTTGCGCCACTCTCTGGGCCGGCCTAGATGACCACGCTTGCGCAATACGTACAAACATGCTGCTGAAGGGGTTATTTCCGCACACTGCACTAGGAGAAAGATATACGTATGTGTTTTAATGCAATTTACAGCACACTTTCAGAGAAAAATTGGCTATAAAGCCACAGTGTTTGCAATTGTTTTGTAGGGTAACATCAATCCACTACACGCAAGTCAACAACAGCGCACAGGAACATTAATACGTTGCTATTAAAAATGCCATGGCACAATGAAAACATGTCCAACTGGCTGCACAATGTAGACCAGTGTAGACACGTAATGACATTACAGTAAAGCATGCCAGGCCACATTTAGACATACCTAGACTGGCTGCACCAAAATGGCAGTCGAAGCAATAATACTCATCAAGAAGAGAGCACACATTCAAGCCTGCGTCTCTGTGGCCTGTAACATTGCCGAACTCTTTAAAATCTGCAAGGAACTGGCCAATCCTGTTGCAGTCTCTACCTCTCCTGTTCATTCCCAGGCACTCTGTATGGCTTTGGCCTCTCACTTCTCTGCTAGAACTCAGGAATCTATATCCCTTTTCCCGATCCCTCCTTGTCAGCCCAAGTTTGTGTAGTCTGTTCACCATTACCGCTCTCGCTTTGGTTGAACAATGTTACGGTTAAAGCAATCCACTGCTGAATGTGCACTCCTAATTCTTGTTTTTGCTCTCCCAACACCTTTTCCCATACTCCAGTTTCAGCTGCTGCCCATTTCTTCAGGTCTCCCCACCATCTATCAACACTTGGTCCTCTGGTGGCTTTCCATTGCATAGCTATGCTACGCTTAGCCAATACAAAGATTACATTTTTGATCTTACCCATGGTTTTTTGCTTAGTGCTTCTCTTAAAGAGTTCCAACATGCATACCTCTGGGGGTTGGATTTCAAGGGTAATGCCTCCTGGGGCCACTCTGTTTGCCACGCCCTTCCAAAATGCTCTCCATGACCATCAGTCTGGCTTCAGAGCTGCCAGAGCCACGGAAACTGCTCTCCTGTACACCCATGACGACCTGCTCTCTAACCTTGATTCCAGCATTGCTTCTGTCCTCATCCTCCTTGATCTTTCCTCTGCTTTTGATGCGGTCAACCACGCCATCCAGATAAATCGACTCATTGAGAACCTTGGCATCACGCATCAGGCCCTGGAGTGGCTGAGGCTGACCTCCTTCCTCTTGGAACGCCCCTCCCAGTCCAACTTGGTCCCTTTCTCTCCACCACCTCTGACTCTCTCTCTCTCTCTCTCTCTCTCTCTCTCTCTAACTGTGGCATTCCCCAGGGCTCTACCTCAGAGCCCTGGATCTCTTTAGGCTGGTCTACTGCAAGAGCCTCTTCCTCAATCTGCCTTCCCCTACTCTCCACCCTCTGCAACTAATTCAGAACAGGACTGCAAGACTTATCCCTGGCCTCAAGCCCAAGGACAGTATCTCTCCAGCCCTGAAATCTCTCCACTGGCTCCCAGTGGATGAAAGGATCAAGTTCAAGACCCTTTGCATTGTCCGCAAGGCTAGCTGGGGCTGGGGCCCGCACTATATCCAACGCTCGCTTCCAAAATACCTTCCTTCTCGAGCCCTTCGCTCAGCTACCTCCAACTCTCTAAGGCTTAGACGCTTCTCCAGGCAAAGAGGGGGGTTGATCTCGCTCCTCTGCAGGTGCCTCCCTCTGGAATGGCCTCCCTGCCCCTCTCAAGCTTGAGCCGGACCACCTGAAGTTCCGGAAGCAGCTCAAAACGTTCCTCGTCTCCTCTGCTTGCTCACCCCCCCCCCCCACTGCTCCTTGACCTACCTGACCAACATGTGTACTGTACCGACTGGTTGCTTGGCTACCCTCAGAGTCTCACTGAGTCCAGGCTCTTTCTTGATCAGTCACCCTTGCACTGCCTCCGGGCCTACCATGCACGTAGGAGCTGTAACTGTAACCCTACAGCCCCTTGTACTACCCAGAGCCGTGCTGCCCTGGCTGCACTTACTCAGAGCATTGCTGCCCTGTTTTCCTCTCCCCTCTCCCTTGCACTGCCTCCGCCCTTTCCCCCCCCCTTGCACTTCTCGTTCTCGGACTTGCACGATCTGAATGACACAAGGCTTAGTAAGATCATTTGTCTTACATAACATTTAAGCGCTTTGAAACACATTGTGTATAGGCGCTATATAAATAAACGATCATATATCATATATATATTATGTATCATAAACCCCCCCTTACTTCCCTCCCTTGTCGCGCCTAGAAACAATTGTATACAGGCACATTATAAATGACTTATCATATAATATAATTTTATCACAAATGCCCAGAATAATATACAATGCTGCAGTAAGAACCAGCTTGACTGGCAGCACCCAAATGCCAGTCTAGTCAGGTAATTACACTTAGCAGGACTGCTTTATCAGAAATTCACAGTTAAAAAAAGTCAAACCAAAAAGAGGAATGACTAGGCTGGCTGCACCAAAATGCCTCTCTAGCCACTAATACCACATATCATTCCTGCTTAGCCTGGACATGGACGACCATTATGGTTTATCGCACATTCCCACCCCCCACACATCCCCTCTCCCTCCCACCCCTACCCCAACTTTACTACTTGCATGTCAGGGGAGTGACTGGAAGGGTAGAGAGGGAACAGGAGACTGCTCATTCTCACAACAGTCCATACGTGGGTGCTTTCAGACTTAAAGAAGAGAGTAAACTGCTTGTAACATTGAAGCTGCACTAGAATAGTCCCATTAAAATGTGTAAAGAAGTTAGATGCCCCCACACAAATATGTTTGGCCTTCAGCCGTGAAGTTAGCACCACTCCCAACATTTGAAGTGTTAGTCCCCAGAAATGTAGGTTTTGTTGTGCCCCTGAACACAAGCACCCACACCATTCATCATACACACACGCACACCCAGCCATCTGTACATTTAAGTGTGCACTCTTTCACCATACATGCACACCCAGGCAGCCACCAATACCTTTATGTGTGCACCCTTTCATCATACAGGCACACCCAGGCAGCCACCCGTACATTTAAGGGTTCACCCTTTCACCAAAAACTCACACAGGCGGCCACCTATACATTTAAGTGTGCACCCTTTCATCGCACACACGCACACCCAGCCACCTATACATTTAAGTGTGCACCCTTTCACCGCACACACGCACACCCAGCTATCCATATATTTCTGTGCACCCTTTCACCATAGACTCACAAACACACACGTCATGGGGTTGAGGGGAGCCTTATCACTTCAAGAAGAAATTGTTTCTTTTTTTAAGTCACTCTGACTCATAAAGAAATTATTTCCGTTAAGGACAGAACGATTACGGGAATAATTTCTTTATGAAGGCAGAATGACTTCAAAAATAAACTATTTCTTTTTGAAGTCATAGGGTTCCCCCACCACATTACATGGAGGCCTCCAGCGAAGGTCTTCCATGTCATGGGGTGGGGGAGCCCCATGCTTCAAAATGAAAGGTTCTTTTTGTAGTCACTCTTCCTTCATAAAGAGCATGTTTCTGTTATAGAAACAAATGACTGCAGAGTGAATAAAAAAAGAAAAACAAAATAGTGATTTTATTTGTGTTGATTTTTTTTTGTTTAATTGTTTTTACTCCGTGGGTCCCACTCTCAGGACATGTGGTGGCGGGGGCTGTGGGGGCCGCAGTTACGCCAGTGGGCTGGCCAGCACATCATTTGCACTTCTGTACAGCATAGGTTACCTTTGAGAATAAAGTGACCTGCGCATTTCTAAAACAAGGGCAAACAAAGCATCCTCTGCACTTTTTTGCATTTGTGCTTGTTTATGACAATTTGGCTCAATGCATCCAAATGCGTTTAGTGTGGATACTGTGAATCCATGGATTGGCTTTGTTTCCCGCGTGTCCAACTTGGAGATCCCACTGCAGCACTTCTGTTCCATGAAGGTACCTATCAGCACTTCAAAATTAGTGCAGGCGCTGCCATTTTGGCAGTGTATAGAATCGTGCCGCCAGAGGTTCATTCTAAAGGCTATTTCAAGTCACTTGGAGGTGTGTACCTGTGTGCAGCACTCCAGCTGCAGGACTAGGATTTAAATGACCCCTGACTCGTTTTGCCTTTTAAAATCATTATAACGTGCTGTTGGGTGTACGACAGGCGGCCATGTCGGATCACAGATGTCATCTACCTCAAATTCTGGAGCACCAGCCACAAGCAGAGGGCTAGGGCGTGGGGTGCCACGATGGTATGCATCAGAACAATTAAGCCTTCAAAAGAGAAACGTGAAACACCGGATGGATCTTCCAGAGACAGGTAAGGCAAGACGAAAAGCCACAGGCGAAATACAATGGGAAGCCCAAAAAGGACCAGCAAATCCTGTAGCAAGCTTCCTGGATATGTTATGCAAAGGCAGATTCTTCGTAGAGAGCCAGACACAATCCCCCACATGGTAATGCGGTTCCATAGAACGCTGTTTATATCAGCAACCGTTTTTGTCATGGCCTGGGAGGACTGTAGATGTTCCAGCACTTAACGGTGTACCTTGTGAAAACGCAGAACAAGGACAGAACTGGAGACCACCACACCTGTCGTCACAGAAGTTGAAGGCAACAGAGCAGGATGGTAGACCATTCAACAAAAGAACAGACTAACCGCAGTAGCTGAGTGGACGGTGTTGTTTTAGGCCACCTCAGCCATATGAAGGCAGTTGTTCCAGTCCGACTGCATGCCACTGGTAAAATAGTGCAAGTACTGCTCAAGTGTCTGATAAGTCCGCTCTGTCTGGCCATTTGTCTGTGGATGATAGCCAGAGCTGAAGGCATTGAGAAAACCAGTGAGTTTGCATAAAGAATTCCAAAACCGGGAAGTGCATTTTGAACCACGGTCCGATATGATCTTTTCAGGAAGGCCATGGAGCTGATACACATGGTCAAAGAAGAGTTCTGCAAGTTGTGGAGCAGTAGGCAAACCAGGTAAAGACAGGAAATGTGCCATTTTAGAGAAACAATCCACTACCACCATTATACAAGTTGAGCCATTAGGTGGAGGAAGGTCCATGATGAAATCCGTGGCAATGGTATGCCAAGGACATGGTAGGGGTTTCAGTGGATGTAGCAGACCTACTTGGCGCTTATGTTCCACCTTGGCCTGAGTGCATACTGGACAAGAAAGTATGTAGTTCTTGACGTGATAACCTAGACCTGGCCACCAGAACTGTCTCTGTATCAGTTCAGTAGTGGTGTGACATCCGCAGTGACCAGCCAATCTAGAGTCATGCATTTGTGACAGTACAATCCATCAAAGAAAATCAGATGGTATGTACAATTGATTTTTGTAGAATAATAGATTTGTGAACTGATCTGTGGATGGGCGAGAAGGTCAGAGAGAGCCGGGTCATATGCAGTGTCCTGCACTGTTTGATGAAGCAGTGGTTGCCCAGCAGCCAAGAAGTGTGTGACAGGATATAACCAGGATGTTTGCAGGGTTCAGTCTCTTCCAGGGAACGGGACAAGGCATCTGCTTTCTTATTTTGTGTTCTTGGGGTGTAGGGTGACAAATAAATCATATTGTAGAATGAAGTACACACGCCTTGCTTGTCTGCTATTCTGACTGCTGAGTTTTGAGGTATTGCAGGTTCCTATGATCCGTCCGTACCTCTACATTGCAACACCCTCCCAACAGATGCTGATGCCATTCTTCAAAGGCTACCTTGATAGCCAACAGTTCCTTTTCTATAATGGAATAGTTCTGTTTGCAGGATGGTCATTTGCGTGAGTAATAAGAAACTGGCAGTTTGGAATTGGAACATGGATCCATCTACAGCAAAAATTGCTCCCAAAGTGGAGTCTGACACATCTCCCTCCACTATAAAAGGTAGTGAGTTGTCAGGATGTTGGAGGACAGGTGCCCTGGTGAAAGCATCTTGAAGGGTAAGGAACGCTTTCTCAGCTCTTTTGGTCCACATAAAGGGATGTTTAGTGCTGTTTTTAGGATGGTTAAACCTTGGGCAAGCAGGGCAAAGTCATAGATGAAACACCTGTACTAGTTGGCAAACCCAGGGAAACATTGTAGGGACTTCAAATCGTGCGGGGTTTTCCAGGTCAATATAGCTTGCACTTTTCTGGGGTCAATATGTATCCCTTTGGCACTAATGATATATCCCAGGAACTCTGTTTCCGACTCATGGAATTGGCATTTTCTATCTTAGCATACATATGGGTTCTGTTGTAGCCTTCTGAGTACTCCTGATACATGAGAGATATGTGATTCCCGGGTGGATGAAAACACCAGAATGTCATCCAAATAAACCCATACGGATTGCCTCAAGAGATCTTAAAACACTGAACCCATGAACCGCTGAAAGACTGATGGGGCATTGCAAAGACCAAAAGTCATTACTTTGTATTCAAAATGGCTGAAAGGGGTTTTAAAGGCCGGCTTCCACTCATTCCCGGATCGGATACGTACTAAATAGAAGGCCCCACGAAGATCCAATTTGGTGAACCATTTAGCGGTATGTAAAGATTCAAGGATATTGGTGATCAGGGGCAATGGGTGTCGGTCTTTCACCGTGATTTCGTTAAGCAAGCAATAATCAATGCACAGTCTGAGTGTGCCTTCTTTCTTAGGCACAAAAAACAAAAGGAGATCCCATAGGTGATGTGGATGGTGTAATATACCCATGTCATAAACAGTCTACAAGGTATTTCTTGTGTTCGATTCTTTCTGATTCTGTCGAAGAGTGTGTTATAAAATTTGGCAGGACATGTTCAGGAACCAGGTTGATTTCACAATCAAACTCACAATGTGGAGTAAAAGGTATGTTCTCAGGCTCTCTAAAGACATCTCGATAGTGATGGTATTCAATCGGGAGGGATAAACAGGAAATCTTCTGCATCCAGTGTGTCTAAGCTCCTTCCTGAAAAGAGTCCACCATTGTGGTCTGAGTAATGGAGGCAAAGCAGTGCAAGGTACAGCAGTCGGAAGAAAATAAAGGTACGCGGGTGGTCCAATTAATACTGGGATTGTGGTTCATTAACCAAGGTAATGTTTGTTTGGGGTGACCAGGTATAAAGGCACTTTGGCGAAACTGGGAAATAGTGTGTCAAATCTGTTGACAGCTGCAGACTATGGAACTGTAGGCTACCCCTGCCTAGTGTAATGAAACAGATAATTCAAATTGTTTCATGTACATGCGCTGGCCATTGTAAGATAACTTATTGCATAACAATACGAACGGGATGCATTATCACGTGACACAATCTCTGTAAATCACATGATCATACTTGCAGAACTTTTTTCCTTGAGCAACCTGCCGACGCTCGCGTTGCTTCTTTTTGCGCAGGCCAGACAATAGCAGGGATGCTTATCAGGCATACCGGTAATGACTAATAGCTACCGACAACACGCTTTTTCAATGAGGGAAACCGTGTCAATATAGAAACTCAGCGTTCGTATCACAGCAACAACACCAGTCTATTTGCCACCGACCTGACACGATAATCAGACACCCATCTGGGCTATTTGGCCAGGACTCGTGTGAATATCGGACTATAAATTGTGCCTTGAAAAAGACTGATTTGGTCGAAACACATGTCGGCATTAATAGTACTGACCATGGAATAAATATCGACATTCAAGCACATTATGTTGATTAGTATTGTTATGCAATGACAGTTATCTTACAATTGCCAGCGCATGTACATGGAACAATTCTAATTATCAATTAACCAAGGTAACCCTAAGACCACAGGATAGGCTGGCATGCGAATGATGTGAAAAGGCCAGGTTGTTCATTGATGGCCATCAGCAAAGGTACAGTCTGAAAAACAACCGGACCAGAGGATAACGGGGCACCATAAATCACTTTAATGTTAGCACATTGCTGTTTTCTGACTCTGGAGATATTGTTCTTTTGTGCAAATTCCTCCTCCAGATTCCTCAGGCAGATTTCCGCGAAAAAGGGTGAGCTGCGTTATTTCAGGCCACAAGGAGTCGGGGGCCAGTTATTTAAAACAGGCCAATGAAAGAAACGATATCCTGGGTCCCTTGACGCAATTCCAACAACTGGCTCTGGGCGGTAGCAGCTTGGTTAGGGGATTTGAATACATCGAAGAAGGCCTTTTCAAAACCAGCAAAATCGTCCAACAACGGGCTATGAGAGGATACGTAAGGAACAGCCCAAGTCCAAGCTAAAGCCGTCCCTGTCAAATGACTGATGATGTAACCTATTTTAGCTTTATCAGTCAAAAATGTGTTGGTCTAAGCATAAACTGAATGGTACAATGATTGCACAATGAGTCAATTTCCTAGGTTCGCCATCATATCGCACGAACTAGACTGCCCAATTGCACTCTCGTTATGGGCTGCAGAGGCTGTGGTGGACAATGCCTCCCTTAAGTTCCTATTCTTGGATTTCAAGTTAGAGACTTTGGTACGCACTGCCTGCAATTCATCCCGTAATTTCTGTAGGGCTTCCATGTCGGGCTCCAGGGTAGTGGTAATGCATCGCAATTTATCAAGGTGTGCCCTCCTTGACTCCAGCGTACCTGATGGTTTGCCTTTTGCTCGGTCCAGGGTAGGTCTTAGCCCGATGTCCGATCCGGTCCGATATTGAGCGATGAGTGAAGACGCCCCCGGAACCCCGGTCTGTGGATTACAACAGTGACCGAGGACAGTGAGCCCCTTCCCAACACCACGAGGAAGGACCAACCACGTATTAGCGTGGTGTCAGGCAGTGTAAACACTGATGTGGAAGGCCCAAGGAAGACAGAAGGAAGGGGAGATGAGAATACTGGGGCAAGGAAAAAGGAAAGAAAGAGGTAGAAGGGCGTACCCAGGAAAGGAGGGAGCAGGAAGCATGCTGGAGACTGGCAGATGGTAAGACCACCCACAGAAGGAGAACGAGGTAGAAACAGAATACTGAGCAAGAGCACACAGCAGAAAGAGGTCCGAAGCAGGCAACAACTCTGCAGCAAGAAGCGTCCCTTCAGAAAAGGTTGCAATACACTGAGGGCTAAGTCTGTGGCCTCTTTATAGGCCGGAGGCTTGCGTCTGATTCGTGTTGCATGGGCGACTGCTAATGCTGCTTTCACTGCACATGCTCAGAAAAGGGCTGCTGGTCCCTTGCGCATGTGGAAGAAAAGAAAGATGGCAGCCCTATGAATCGGTTTTGCAGCATCAGGAGCCACCGCAGGATCCCCACGGCAGCCAGTCACAGAGCCTCCAGGTGAGTTTCCAGGAAGGCACGGCGTGGCATGAGTGGCGAGGCCGCGCCATGACAGGAGGTTAAAATGAGCTTTGTCCGGTTCTTCTATGAGCACATTGATGTTTTGCGTGTTGCGGTGCAAATATCTTGGAAACTGTGCCTCCTAGGGCCTGAATACGTGGTTTTCAGGGTTCCACAGGGACCTTAAAGTTGTGCTCATTGCGTCCAGGCGCATGAAATGAGCTTTCTGGTCCTTCTATGACCATCTCGATGTTTAGCCACTTCGAGGCAACCATCTCATGTGTACAGGGGCTGAAATCCATGGGACGGGGTGTGGTGTCACCATGTAATCCATGGGACAGGATGGGGTGTCCCCAGTGGCATCCAGAGGGTCCTAACAGGTAACTGCAAAACGTGGTGCTGATTGGTGGAACGGTGTGGAATTGTATGAGGAATAAACACACAAACTAACAGATTTTCCATTTTATATATATAGATACATATACTAAAATTACTAAAATAAATTAGAGAACTTGGTACAGCATACATTTGTATATATATATATATATATATATATGTTGATCTCTGTGATATATATATATATATATAATGTTATACGCAGCTATCCACACACACTGCACGGCGTTTCATGCCTGACCATTACTGACCCCGCTGAAGTGAAGAGACAGGCCGGAGGACACTGCCCCACACACCGAGGTCAGCTTCCCGCCGTTTACGGTGAGCCAGTTCTGACTGGAGGGCGCTCGGTTGAAGTTGTCTTTCAGCTGAGCTGGTAGAGAGGTCTCTGGTTCGTCACAGTAGATCCCACCCCAGTTCTCGTCGCAGCTTCGGGGGGAAACAAAGACAGCACAAAAACCTTGAGAACCAATTTTGGATGAAACCCGTTTTAAAGACATAATAAGCAAAAGCGATTGCACTTTAAAACGTCCCAGCTGCCTGCGCACACCCAACTTAGCAGGTTCCTGTGCGTGACCTGTAGGTCGCAGGCTCAAATCCCAGCAAGGCTCACTCAGCTTTTCATGTTCCTAAGGTTGATAAAATATCTACCCCTTTCAGCTGGGTGATAGCTGTATATAAAAATATGTTATGTACCACGCTTCGGCGAGAGTGCTACTTAAACACGACACCATTACTCTGCATCAAATCTCTTGCTCTCCCGCCCTCACTAACCTACTCATCCATAGCCCACCTGAAACTATCAGTCTTTTCCTCTCTGATCCCAACTTACTGCTCAAAAAAGCTCCTGGGTGATGTCCCTGGTATTGCCACGAGTGACCTACACCTCCCTAACATGGCCATGGAGTACAGACCACATGGACTCCACTTTCTCTCTCTGACCACGCTTGGTAAATCTATAAACTCGTTCCATCCACGGCCCTGAAAACACAGCAGATCTTGTCTTCCTAGCCTCACTTCACCCCCTCTGTAGACCCCTCGCCCTCGGACCACACCCTCGTTCATTTGACCATCTCCACTCCCCCCCTCCCCAGTCTATCTGCCCCTACTTCAGTTTTCTGCAATCACCAGAAGAATATTTAACCCGGATACTGTTGACTTGTAGAGATCGACACATCTCTAGTCCCTCCCGACCAGTTACACTTCCTGGCTCACCCTTGCACTTCGAGCTGCCCTCAACATTGGATCTCCCCAACCACCCAACAGCTGGCATCTTCACTTTCATTGTTAGCACATACCTCACTTCCCTGCTCTCCTCGCTGCCCACAAAGCCTCCCTCCATGCCCTCACCACTGCGATAGACATGATTAAGTCTTGCTATTGCATTATTCTCATGTACTGCCTCCACCCAAACCATTGCAAGCAGCCCAGGGCTCTCAGGCCATGCTGCTGCCACCAAACCTTCGCTCAATATCTTCCTCCTCCTTTGCTGATGACTTTGCGTCCCCCTTCTCCTCTAAAATCAGACAAATTCAGGACACCCTGTCCTCTCTTTTATCTCTTCCCAACCCCTCTTTCTCTTCATCACTACCCTTTCTTTCCCAATGAACTTCCATCCCACCTGCCCTGCTGACCCGACACCCACCTTTGGCTTACCCAACCCATCATGTCTGCCTTTTGACCCTTTTGCACTGCAAACAGTCAAACAGCGTGTGCTATCTGCTTTCACCTGCCCCCCCTTTTTAACCTCTCTCTATTAGCATCTTCCCAGCCTGCAACCTTTGCCCCTCCAGTAGTTTTGGAGTACACATTTCATGGTCCCTCCCCTTGAATGTGCAAGATGGGGCTGATGGGATTTGTAGTCCACATCATCTGGAGAGCCAAAGGTTGAAGACCCCTGCAGTCTACACCCTGGCAAGATATTTTCCGTACGTCGGCATACCGTCACCTAGTGCGCGGCTCTCTATTCAGACTTGCTGCCTTATCAATGTTCTGTGCCATGTGTTTATATATATCCATAGCCCAGCACTCCACTAGCTGGCTGAATCCATTCCTCTCGGGCTCTCCCCGCTGCAGCCCTCAACAAACTCAATGTCTCATTGTCCCCTCTCTGGTGGTCTCTTTCTCCCCCAATTTTGTCTCTCTCTCTCGGAGGAAAGAATTGAGAGAGCGAGCATGCAAGAGGACGTGAGAGTAAGAGTGAGAGGATTAGAGATTAAGAGACAGAAAGAGATCAAGTGAGATAGATCAAAAGAGAGTGAGACTGGGAAAGAGAGTGAGAGACTGGGAAAGAGAGTGAGAGACTGGGAAAGAGAGTGAGAGACTGGGAAAGAGAGTGAGAGACTGGGAAAGAGAGTGAGAGGGAGAAAGAGAGTGAGAGACTGGGAAAGAGAGTGAGAGACTGGGAAAGAGAGTGAGAGACTGGGAAAGAGAGTGAGAGACTGGGAAAGAGAGTGAGAGACTGGGAAAGAGAGTGAGAGACTGGGAAAGAGAGTGAGAGACTGGGAAAGAGAGTGAGGGACTGGGAAAGAGAGTGAGAGACTGGGAAAGAGAGTGAGAGACTGGGAAAGAGAGTGAGAGACTGGGAAAGAGAGTGAGAGACTGGGAAAGAGAGCATATTGCCTGGAAGTGGCAAAGTGTATGTTCAAATAAAAAGCATTACCCTTTGCTCTACGGTTCTGACCATCTCCCAAACACCCAGGTAAGCGGGGGATTTAGACAGCGGCTAAGGGAGAAGGGGGTCTAGCAGGGAAGTTAGAATCCATGAGGTCTCAACAGAGTGAAGAGAAGTCAAATAAATAATAGTATACAAGATGAGTTGTGAAATGAATGAATTTATACTTACACGCAGTTGTCATGTAGGCATTTACCATGGCCGCTGCACATATCGACACAACCGTCGCCGATGTAAACGTTATCGATAGCCCAGGTTTGCTGCTTATCAAAAGGAGCTGGCTGATGCCAACGGAATCGAGTAGCCTGGGACCTTGAGGAACAGAAGAAAGCATCAACTAGAAACACAGTATTTGACTGGAGTCCGCATTGTAATGGGAGAGCGCTATTTGCCAGTCCATACTCTGGGAGGTGGTGGGTGTCTCTGGCCCCACTTTCAGCACATGAGGAAATCCTATATAATAAAAGGCCAGATGTATGTTTTTCCGATGTCCAATGCAGTCATGCGCAGTAGAGGGAGCTGTTACCTTAAGATACACCTGCTGTCCCCAGTAGAGGGAGCTGTTGCGCATAGCTTCACCTGCTGTCCCCAATAGAGGGAGCTGTTGCCTTAAGATATATAAAGAAAATGCCAATTCGCACAGCTTCACCTGCTGTCCCCAGTAGAGGGAGCTGTTACCTTAAAATACACCTGCTGTCCCCAGTAGAGGGAGCTGTTGCCTTAAGATATATAAAGAAAATGCCAATTCGCATAGCTTCACCTGCTGTCCCCAGTAGAGTGAGCTGTTGCCTTAAGATATATAAATAAAATGCCAATTCGCATAGCTTCACCTGCTGTCCCCAGTAGAGGGAGCTGTTGCGCAGCTTCACCTGCTGTCCCCAATCGAGGGAGCTACTGCCTTAAAATATATAAAGAAAATGCCTATTCGCATAGCTTCACCTGCTGTCCCCAGTAGAGGGAGCTATTGCCTTAAAATATATAAAGAAAATGCCTATTCGCATAGCTTCACCTGCTGTCCCCAGTAGAGGGAGCTGTTGCGCATAGCTTCACCTGCTGTCCCCAGTAGAGGGAGCTATTGCCTTAAAATATATAAAGAAAATGCCTATTTGCATAGCTTCACCTGCTGTCCCCAGTAGAGGGAGCTGTTGCGCATAGCTTCACCTGCTGTCCCCAGTAGAGGGAGCTATTGCCTTAAAATATATAAAGAAAATGCCTATTCGCATAGCTTCACCTGCTGTCCCCAGTAGAGGGAGTTGTTGCGCATAGCTTCACCTGCTGTCCCCAGTAGAGGGAGCTATTGCCTTAAAATATATAAAGAAAATGCCTATTCGCATAGCTTCACCTGCTGTCCCCAGTAGAGGGAGCTGTTGCGCATAGCTTCACCTGCTGTCCCCAGTAGAGGGAGCTATTGCCTTAAAATATATAAAGAAAATGCCTATTCGCATAGCTTCACCTGCTGTCCCCAGTAGAGGGAGCTGTTGCCTTAAGATATATAAAGAAAATGCCAATTTGCATAGCTTCACCTGTTGTCACCACTGGGGGGATCTGCACTTTTGGCCCGTGCACAGGGGCTTTCACACTAGTGAGAAACTAATTGGACAAGTTCATATACCTCATAGACTAGGGTGGTGCTGTCCGGCCAGAGGAGTATAATGTCGCCCTACGCTATGAACTAGTGTGTAAGATTGGTGTCGCAATCGCCAAGAAGGGCGGAGGCTTCCCTGTGCACCGTCAATGGTTTAACGTACAATGGGCCTCATTACGACCCAGGCGGTAAGTTACCGCCTGGGCCGTGACTTTACCACCATGGCGTAAACTACGTTTACGCCATGGTGGTTGGCGGACTTACCGCCCCATTCCGACCTTGGCGGGGCGGTAAGTCCCCAATCCCCATTTACCCTTCCCCAATCCCATTTTTGCCCCATAGGGCATAATGGGAGTGGGGAAGGCGTTAATTACGCCACCGTAAATTACGGTGGCGTAATTAACTCCATGGTCCCTTAGCGCCATGGATTTTAACACCTGCTAAAAGCAGGTGTTAAAAGCGCCATGGCGCTAAGGGACCTCGTACTCAGGCGGTAAGGGTCGGCGCTGTTAACGCTGCCGTTAACCCCTTACCGCCTGGGTCGTAATGAGGCCCAATGTATAGGATTGCGGCAACCACAAGTGCCCGTTCATAGACAGGGGGACTTTAACATCCAGGTAGGGATAAAGTGTTCATTCACAATTGTCTACATTTTGGTAATCTCTTGTGATGATAATATCAAAAGACAATTCGAACCGATATGATCATGGCTCCAATCAGTGCGAACAGTCCATTTGTGGTGGGCGCACTCCTAGTCCAGGGGATTTTTGGACAGTGTAGGAACACTGGGGGGGGTTTGAGCTTAACTAAGAGGCCTTTAAGTAAAGTTAATCACTGGTATAAACGCGCAAGATATAAGGCAAGTCATGTATGGTGCAATGGGGCTGTGGTACTTGAGCCTTTAAGAACCCACGTGATGCGGATACTGAAATCGAGGCTTGCGTTGCTAGCGGATTGCCAAAGAAGTGTGCACCCCATACCTGCCTAACCGCCGGAATTTTTCCGGAGACTCCGGAATTTTAAGCATTTCTCCGGGTCTCCAGAAAAGTCCCTGTAATCTCAGGATTTTTGAGATTCCGGAAACGGCGCGAAATGTTCGTGCCCACTGCCTGCAGCACTATAATAATGCTGCTTTCAATCCATGTCATTGGATTGAAAGCAGCATTATTTCTGCTGCAGCGCCACCTGCAGTTTGCTTTCTATAGCATTGAAAATCATTCACTGCACCCCCTTCCCGGAACCAATGGCTTCTGCTTGAGGAGTGAGGAACATGACTTGTAGGTAAAAGGAGGGTTGCGCTGCCAGCCTGGGTATCTAGCTTCCCGTCCCACTTGCATATTAAGTGTCGGGCGCAAGTCTTCAGAATCTCCGATGGCCAACTTGCCCAACCCAAACGCCCCACCCGGGCATAAATCTACCGCCCACCACACAGTAGTGTGGACTTTGCCCTTTCTCTGCAAATGAACTACACGAGAATTCTCGTCACTGGAGCCTTTACTATCTGGGTGGATGACTCGCTCACCACTCCCTTGAGTATGTCTTTGGAGTCTAACAGCACTTGCATACTGGCGTAAAATCAATGGATGCCTATGGAATCTGTTGTAAACGCTGCCTGCCATGTGCACATGCCTGCCAAAGTGCACTGCAAAGTGCAAATACAAAGGCACATAGGACGATTATGCCTGCAATCACACCTCTGGCACGAAAATTGTTCAGTGGGGACCTGTTCGCCACAAACTATAAATGTAACATCACGTGTCGCCGCCACACAGTTTACGATTTGTTGCAAAATGAACAGCAATGTTAGACTTCTGCTGCAATTGGGTCCTCAAGGAGCAATCTCTGCGGGAGTGGTCTGTTTCCCAGTCCCGCCTCTAATTAACGCAAGTACGTTGTGCATCACCCACCATGCCTTCAACGTCCCGGGCCCTGAATTCCCACAGGCCAAGCTGGTATAATATTAGCCCAAATGCACCCAATGGGCAACCGCTGACCACTGCGTGGCTGGGCACCCGAGGGCCTGTCTGGAAGGGACTGTCTTTGTGCAAACAGCCAACCAATTCAACGCCTTGCATAGGAGTATTGTTTGCATAGAAGCACATCTCAAGGAAGACACTGATTCTTGGTATTTCCCTTACACAGGACTTTTAGTGGGCCGGTGCTATCCAGGGGTGGAATCTTGGCAGTTTCCCAAAAGGGCTCCCGAGCCATGACTCTGCCGGGGCTCCACCACCCCCCCCCCCCTCCGACTTGCCTCAGATACGCCAATCCATTCAGGCAGTCCACTCAGCAAAAGAGTTGCATGGTTAAAGGGCTAAATGCAGGGGCCTGCGTTGCTGATTACATAAGATGAAGAGGCAACGCACTTACCAATGCCGCTTTTTCCTAATCCAAAGTGTCGACTGCCGCAAGCAGCCCTTTAACCATACAGCTCCTTGAGTGAAAGGGTTGCTTGCCTTGGGTTGGCTAAGAAACAAAAGAAGAGTTGGGGCGCACTGCTATCGTTTCTTTGGATGTGCTGAGCCTCTACTTTTGATTCCTAAACAAGGATCTGACTCCCACAGGCAGCCTGCCAGGGGGCTTGAGGCCTGTGATTTAGGAACAAAAAGGAGAGGCGGACGCACTGCTATCATTCCTTTCGTGTGCCCTGCCTCTGCCTCATGGGCCAATCGCTTGACAACTCCCTACACCAATAGGTGAGGGGTGGGGCTTTGGTTAGGAGGCGTGGCCTACAAACAGGCAGATGGGGTGGCAGAGGAGGCCCTCTCCCAACCTCCCGCCCACCTGTACATAGGCCATGCCCCCTAACCAACCCACCGCCCTCGATTCTGTCTCCCACTTAAAGCTCTTCCCTTACCCGTCCCCATTATAGATAACAGACAAACTTGTAATGTTGACATTGCAGGGCTAGCACATTCCACAGTAGAAGATAGCAGTGGTCGAAGTGGTCAGGAGTGGTGTTCCACTACTTTTATTTTTTTCAGTTTACCATTTCCCTACTTTTTTACGACTATACTCACCATTCTCTGTAGAGGATTCGTCCATTCATTTCCCTGTGCAAGCATACAGTTGTAATAGGAGCCTTGGTTACTAGTCATTTAGACTATTGCAAATTCCTGGCTACAACACCTTGTCACATGTTGCACTAGGATTCCCCCTACCCTCTCCACTGCCGAGACCACAGTTCCACTACTTATTTGGGTACACTTCTACCACGGGAAGACAGAGACACTGGTTAGTTCTGGTTTTAACTTTACATTCTGGGACTTGTAGACCTGAGTTTATAATGGGGAAGTCCAGGACGACAAGTCTCAGAATGCATGTTAAAACCAGGACTGGAATAACCTCGCCCGAATGGAATGGAATGGATAATGCTAGCATGCATGCCTAGCACTGCTAAAATCGCCACAATCGGATTTCCACGCCTACTTCAGCTCCTCAACGTCCTTTTATTTTTAAAAGGTGAGCACTTATCTTAAATATAGTAATTCCAAAATGGCTGTAAACGTTGGCCTGTGTATGGTATTTTTTCCATTGGCTAAGATTCGATCGACGGTACCTCAACATGTCCTTTTTGTTTGCTGTCAAATCCTTTCCTTCTGCTTTTATTATATTGTTTTGTTTTGTTTTTTATTTAAATGCCATTATCATCCATTATTTTTTGGCTATAACAAATTATTTCTCTACAAAAAGTGTATTGATTACAGCTGGAATTAGTTGTCATTTGCTGAAAAAAAATGGATTTTTATTTTTAGTGTGAAAACGGAGAATTAAATGATATTTCATTTATATCGCGCTCATACACAAGTGTTTCGGAACGTGACTAGGCTAAGGGAGGGGAACAGGGGAGAACAAAAAACAACAACCATCTTACTAGGCCGAGTGATATTAAGAGCACGCAAGTTCATGGGGGAGGGGGAAAAGTGCATGGAAGGGGGAGAACAGAATAAATATCAATAAGTAAAATTAAAAAATAAAAGCGATAAACAGTGCTAGTGCAGCAAGTGGCAAGTGCTAGGTTAGTCAGGTAGGGTATATCTGATAGTGCAGAGGAAAAATGGGTGGGGGACTGTATGGGTACCAATACAGACCCCAGTGCAAGTGGTGGCCCGGAGGTAGTGCAGGGTGGCAGAGTGAGCAGGTACCTGTGCCCAGAGGACAGAGGGTGGCCAGGTGCACGGTGCTCAGAGGGAGAGAACAGACCAGCAGGGGAGAAGAGGGGAAAAGGCAGACCCGAAGAGGAAGGACTTGAGGTGCTTCTGGAACCGGAGATGGTTCTCAAATTTCAAGGTGGCAGGGAGGCCCCAGCCGAAGACAGATCTACCCCTGGCATGTTTCTTTGAAAAAGGACTGACCCCGAAGTTGTTAGAAGAAGAGGAGCGAAGGGCTTGAGGGCGAAGGTATTTACGGAGGGAAAGTTGAAGGTATTTTGGACCCAGGCCCCAGAAAACCTTGTGGACAATGCAGAGGGTTTTAAATGTAATCCTTGCATCCACTGGGAGCCAATGGAGGGATTTCAGAGCTCGAGAGATTCGATCCCAGGGCTTGAGGCCAAGGACAAGTCTTGCAGTCCTGTTCTGGATTAGTTGTAAGGGGCAGAGAGTGGAGGCAGGTAGATTTAGAAAGAGGCTGTTAGTAGTCCAATCTTGAGAGGACAAGAGATTGGGAGACAGTGAACTTCTGAGGGAATGAGAGGAAAGGCAGAGTACCTCTGAGGAGGTGCAGTAAAAAGTTAGATTTTTTAGAGATGTCAGAGATGTGTGAGGAGAAGGGCAGTGTAGAGTCAAAGATGACCCTGAGGTTCTTAGCCTCGCAGGTGGGGGTAGGAGGAAAGCCAAGGGAGGCTGGCCAGAGAGTGAGGGGAAAGGATAGTGAAGGTGTACAAATGAGGAGGATCTCAGTCTTGTTGGCATTTAGACAAAGATCATTGGCGACACACCAATTTTGAATGGCAATTAGGCAATCAGAGATGAGAGAGGGAAAGGAGGTGGCTGAAGGAAGCCTGAAATTGAGTTGGGTTTCATCAGCATAGCACTGGGAATGTGAGCAGAAAATGGAAATGCAGTATGCGAGAGTTGCCAGGTATTGGTTGAAAAGCCAGGGCGAGAGGTTAGACCCCTGGGGTACACCACAGGTCGAGAGGGAGATAAAAGATAGAAAGGACCCAAGTTGTACCTGGAAGGGTCGGTCAGAGAGGAAGGAAGTCAGCCAGGCCAGAGCCTGATCGGTGATGCCCAGGTTGTCACGAAGATGGTTGAGCAGGGTGGTATGATTGATTGTGTCGAAAGCAGAAGAGAGATGAAGTAGGATGAGGACAGAGACAATGTTAGAGTCAAGGTTGTAGAGCAGGTCTTCACGGATGTTCAGGAGAGCAGTTCCCGTGCTTCTGGCAGCTCTGAAGCCAGATTGATGGTCATGGAGACAGCCAACAGAATCAGAATGAAGGTTAAGCTGAGAGATGGCCAGTTTTTCCAGGAGTTTACCCAGAAATGGAGTAATGGAAATTGGGCGATGGTTAGCCGGACAAGAAGGATCAGCTGTGGGTTTCTTGAGGAGATGATGTACAAGGAAGTGCTTCGGAGGGGAGGGGAAATATCCAGAGGCAAAGGAGAGGTTGCAGAAATCGGCAAGGGCCGGAATGAGGGTATCGATGTGGTCCTTAATAGTTTTAGAGGAACAGGGATGGACCTGTTTTGAAGAGGCTTTCATAGATTGAACTTGTCTAGCGACCTCATAAGGGGAGAAAAGAGGAAATGAGGAGTAAGAGTGAGGGGGGTAGCTGAAGGAGGGTCAGTAAGCAGAGAAGGAGATGGGAGAGGGGGGGAGAGGAGGAGAGGGTGGGTTTTAGTGATAAAGTGAGAGGCAAGGGCATTGCAAAGAGCCTAGCAGGCGAGAGATGAGTTAAGCAGGGACAGGACTGTGTCAGGGTGTGAGTCAGCCAGAGGTTGAGAGGGTGGGGGGAGAAAGTGGCAGCAAAAGCCTCGCCAGACAGACGCTTCATGGGCCGGATATCCGAGAAGGTGGGTGGCAATCTAGGGGTAGCCTTGGCTTGAGGGGAGGAGATGGAAGAGGGGAGGAGAGGAGGCAGTGATCACTCCGGGAGAAAGAAGTGTTGAGGGGAATAGAGAGGGGGAGGCCGGAGGAGATCAAGACATCAAGTGTGTGACCAGCAGAGGGAGTCGGGCCAGAGGGTAGGATAGAGAGGGAGAGCGAATCGCAGAGGTCCCGAAAGAGCACAGAAGAACAGGGAGAATCAAGATGGATGTTGAGGTCACAAAGGAGGAAGAGTTGAGAGGTAGAGGCCAGGAGGGATAAGGATAGGTTAGCCCACTCAGAGAAAAGAGGTGATTTGACCAGGGGCCGGTAGAGAGTAGCAACAGTAAGAGAGTGGCTAGGAGAGAGAGAGAGCCTGCAGACAAGGCATTCGAAGGAGGAGTAAGTCTGAGTGGGGATGATAGAGGCAGGAATCCACTCAGGAAAGATCAGGGCTACACCCCCTCCAGGCTTGGTGGATCTATGGGGCCCGAGAGGATCTTGTAGCCATCAGGGGCGAGAGTGGCAAAGCTTGTGACAGAGCTGGCCGTGAACCATGTCCAGGTAAGACTGAGGACATCAAGGTCAAGTTCTTGCAGGAGGTGGCAGATGTCAGAGGAATGTTTGACAGTAGAGCAAGAGTTATGAGTTGCAAGGTGAAGAAGGCTCCCAGCCTTAAAGACCTTCCTGCGGGGGGTACCAATAAGAGGTACACCGTGTGGAGGTGTGGACGAGCTTGAGATGGGGTAGAGGAGGAGAATACACTACCACTACCGCTGTACATGTAACCATTTAAGTGAGTATGTGTGTGAGCACTCGCCATTAATCTTCGGCTTTCTGGGCTTTGGTCGTGTTTATCAACGCGTGCTACTAACAGACTACAATGCAAACGATGTCATGAAATGTAAACAGTACAATTTTAGAGGTTGCGAAATAATATTTCATCATACGTAGTTATGGAATCTCAACACTAGATGGCAGCATCTCCTCTCAAAATAGCTCGCTCTCGTCGTGAGCGGCTAAAAAGGGCCCCTAGCAGACTCCTCCATTTACGGAGAAATATAAATACGGTCAATGAGAAATTAACATAATGAAGGACGGCTTCAGTCTCAGACTAGAGTGAGTTATGGTATTGCCACTAGTTCCGCACATGGAGCTTATCTGCTGGCGCTCTAGGAGAGCTCCTTTCTCCTCATGACCGAGGCCTACCATGGCTTTGAGGGACAGCCAGGGGAGTTGCTAGGTCTGGAAAAGACCCGGGGCTACGCTGATGTCGGGGCTGTTGGGACTGGGGGCTAGCTAGCCTTTTGGCTGTAGCTCCTGAGATTTTATCCGGGGCTACAACCAAAAGATCAGGGGCTATAGCCCCATTAGCCCCCCCCCCTAGCAACGCCCCTGGGGACAGCCAGCAGATTGCAGGAGACGCAGAGGAGAGCGGGCGCCTCGCTCACTGTTACTTCCCGTCTCCCTCACGGAATCGCTCCCTCTTCGTTTTCCCTTTGTCTCCTTGAGCTTTTGAGTTGCAGGCTATTTACCGCCGACGTCAACTAATTCACGTCCAACTCAGCCCTTGTTTGTTTCTTTTAGAGGAACATAAGGAAGTGGACTCGTTGTTCCTATGACCCATACATGCCAACATTATCTTTTACATTTGGGAGAGGCCAGTCTAGTCTTGGAAATAAAAGCGGGATGTCAACAGCTATTGCTGTTCAGGTATTAAGAAAAAATGCACAGAAGAGCCGGAAACAGCCCACCTTTGCACTGCCCCTTTTTCTAATCAGGCGCAGAGAACTTTCCTTGGTTTTGCAAGGATCGGACAGCGCGTCACGTCTGCGAGGGCCGCACAACCCGTCAGGTTGCTTGGACCATGGGTTTTGCGGTGGAGTATGTGCCTGGTTTCCGAGCCGCCCATTGACTGCTCCGGCCCTCACCCCAGCGCCTCTGCCTCTTGGCTTTATCCAAAGCCCGCCAGCCTCCTCCCTTCTTCCCAGCCCCGGCCTGCATACTTTCCCCAACAATGACTTACTCGACTCTACGCATCCCCCGTCAACTCCTTCTGCCCTTAAGGAAATTGCCTAATCTTTTATAACGCCCGAGGATTAAGTGGGATGACAAATCGAGGGGCGGTGGGGGCTCTCATTAGGGGGCGTGACCTAAGTAGGTGTTTACTTAGGCCACGCCTTTTACAAAGCCCCCCACCAATGAGAGCTGGGGCTCACTGGCATTATTACCTTTGATGTGCCCAGGCACTCGGGCTGGGCCACCAAAGGTGTGACACCAGTGTGCCACAGCTCTCACACGCCGCAGGCAGGGGCCCCACATTCAAAGGGCCGCATGGTTAAAACCACAGGTTCCTTGAATGGGAGGGGTGCCTCCTGCGTGATGACTCTGGGAGTCTCACGCACCATGAAGTCTCGTTTAAACGGCTTCCTGCTGCAGGATGACTCTTTACTCAGAAACAAAAGGAGAGACTGGGCCCTCCACCCCCGCCCTGTTTCGGAGTTCAGAGTCATCTGGCAGCCGTGTGGCCGAAGCCACGGTTAGACCGGCTGTCTGCAGAAGTCAGTACTTCCGAAGTGCTGTCTGTGTAACTGTGCAGCGCTTCGGCATCGCTGGGGCTAATCAGGGTGGGCCCTGGCAGGGCCCCGGGTCGGGAGACCTTGCTGGAGACTGCTGGGGCTTGGCCCGGGCTAGCCCTGGCACACTTAAAGGCTTGTGTAATGCGCTTGATACCAGAGACCAATCTCTAAGCACAGGCTGGGACGCATACAAGTGTTGCTCAGCCTTTACTTGATTCCAAGACAAACACGTTGCCCATGAGCCCCCCCCTGGCCCCCGGCACCCCTCATAACCCCTGCACTATAGAGAAAATGGGTTGCATGCTCTGCCGGCCCGATTTTCTGTCCCCAAAAAGCACCCCTTAGCACCCAGAAGGTGTGCAGGGTGCGAATAGCCACGAGGCTGTGTAAGGAGGCTTGTTGCAGGTTGGAACCCTTCCTATGACCAGGCCTAGTAACCCGAGAAGAGAGAGGTGCCACCGTGCACATGCTGCCAAACACTGCACTATGGCCAATAAGCGGGTCAACAAACCGTTCAGCCCCCTGGGTCACGCGATGGTGCACAGGGGCAACATATAACATCTGCGCAGGGAGAAGAGTGCCCCAGGAAATAACAGGTGGTATAGAAGAGCGGACGGTGTTTGCAATAACAGGTGGTATAGAAGAGCGGGCGGGGTTTGCAGGGCTGCGTCTGGCGCAGGCAGAAGAGTGCCCCAGGAAATAACAGGTGGTATAAAAGAGCGGGCGGGGTTTGCTGGGCTGCGTCTGGCGCAGGCAGAAGAGTGCCCCAGGAAATAACAGGTGGTATAAAAGAGCGGGCGGGGTTTGCTGGGCTGCGTCTGGCACAGGCAGAAGAGTGCCCCAGGAAATAACAGGTGGTATAGAAGAGTGCCCCAGGAAATAACAGGTGGTATATAAGAGCGCGCGGTGTTTGCAATAACAGGTGGTATAGAAGAGCGGGCGGGGTTTGCAGGGCTGCGTCTGGCGCAGGCAGAAGAGTGCCCCAGGAAATAACAGGTGGTATAAAAGAGCGGGCGGGGTTTGCTGGGCTGCGTCTGGCACAGGCAGAAGAGTGCCCCAGGAAATAACAGGTGGTATATAAGAGCGCGCGGTGTTTGCAATAACAGGTGGTATAGAAGAGCGGGCGGGGTTTGCAGGGCTGCGTCTGGCACAGGCAGAAGAGTGCCCCAGGAAATAACAGGTGGTATAGAAGAGTGCCCCAGGAAATAACAGGTGGTATAGAAGAGCGTGCGGTGTTCGCTTGCATCGGCTGACATTTCCTGCTAGTTAATGGGTCAAAGGCCGACTTGATAGGTGGTCTCTACATCCCTGGACAGTGTGCATGTGAATGCCAATTCAAATTGGCCATGCTGGGTTGGGGCTGGCTGTAAAATGAGTCTTGTGATGTCCATCCTGGGAGGGTTGGTTTGAGGGGGCTAGAGTTGAGGGTACACGCGGGTGGACGGGGTCCCCCCACTTTTTTCAGAGGGCACCTTGATATGCTAGTTTCTGGTGATGCCACATTCCATTGGAATGTTAACGAGCCCCCCCTCGCCCCCACCCTTTATTTGTTAGGACTTGGCCCCTGTGTAAGTGCTCTCCAAGTCATCCTGTCAGCTGCGCTGTGTGCACCAAGGGCCTCCCAATAATGCTTGCATCCCAGCAGTTTGGTTGGCTGTGAAGATAGTAGAGTGCAGGCGGGGAGATAAAGAATGGAGGGAGCAGTGGGAGGGAGGAAGACTGGAGTAGGAGCAAGGACCAGTGCTGACAGACCCAGAAGAGGAGCGCGCAGAGTCTCAGCTAAACATCTCGAAACTGCAGGCACTTATTAGCAATTATTGCCTGCATTGCACGCATTCCGATTGGTTGTGACTCAGATTGTGGTTCCTCATAACTTCTTGCCGTGCATGGTGCTGGATGTACCACACTGCACAATCTCCCGCCACCGGCGAGACCAAGCCGCTCCCATTGGCCATTCCTCCAGCGGAGTCAGCAGGACTGGCACCACGCTACTCTGGCACACTCCTCGGCAGAATCCCAACAGTGGGCCATAGTGGGGGTGTGTAGCCTGTCAGTAGAGGGAGTTTTTGTGAGTGTCAGCAACAGGCAGCACTGAAGGTCAAACAGACAAAGTTAGCATCGGAGGACGCAGGCAGTCCTGGGAGATGGTGCCTGATGGCCTCTTCACAATCTGCCCCCAGTGTGCTTTGGGTAAGGCTTCTATGTGATTGCAGCGAAAACAATACAATGTGTTCTCATTTTTGTTGTCTTTAATTCAATTTGGACGCAGATATATCCGGGGAGAGACTCCCGACCCCTATCCCACTCAACTTCCCCCTATCTTAATTATCACAATTAACCCCCCATCCCCCCATAGATTTTCCGCCAAATTCGATAACAAAAAAAGCGCCGAGTTGGTATTCGACGAATTCTTGCACGATGTAAGCGCCCTGTCCTGTGGGGTAAGCCTGGTGATGGTGGGCGAGGCACATTTCCCCCATAAGTAAGTGCCAAGGCCGTGTATGTTCCCCCGAATTCCCATACAGAGTCACTGTAGGTTCCGCCCACTCCTGCAGTTGAGTGACAGTCTGAAAAGGCAGGGCCTAGTCAGTGCTTTAAGTGGGGTAAGAAATTGAAGGGGGGGGGCTCGTTTGGGGGCGTGGCTTCCATTGTGGGCGTGGCCTAAAACGTGCACAAATCATTGTAAGATGCGCAAACAAATATATAAATGTATGTGAGCATTTATATATTTGTATGCGCACTACTATGGTTTGTGTACCTTTCAAGCCTTATAAACATACCAATGTTACGTATTTCTAGGTTTATAAAAAGGTGGCTTGAAAAGTGCACAAACCATAGTAATTTACGCACACTTGTGTGCTTACCTTACTGTGGTTTGTGCACTTCTCAAGCCACCTTTTATAAGCATAGAGGTTTATAACATATTTCTACGTTTATAAAAGATGGCTTGAAACGTATACAATTTAAGGCATCTTTTATGAAGCTTTGCCGACGGAGAAAGGCGCCTCGGGCTCAATGATCTCTGCTCAGAGCAGATAGATCACTGAGCTCGAGGCGCCTTTCACCCTCTGAGAACACGCGGGCTCCGTGATCTAATCTGCATATTAGATCATGGAGCCTGCAGGTTCCTGAGGGTCAGTGACCTGGGGAGGGCAAACAAGGGAACTGTAACTTCCCTGATGACCCCTCAGATGGGGGGTCATCAGGGAAGTTACAGTGACTGACAGAAGTGCCAGCCAGCCTCAACAACGCTGTGCCTGGCTGGCACTTCTGTCAGCTCACCTGAAATTAAACTGGTCGGCGCATCTCCTGTCACGGCTGCGGCTGCAGCGGGATAATGCATCCTGCCAATGTTGTGTGGGATGGGGGGCCCCGGCAGGGCCACGGCTCAGTCCCACTTTTTGGAGACTTCCGGGGCCCGGCCCACTTTAAGCACTGGGCCTAGTGCATTTATCTTTGTTTCCGCAATATGGACATGGACACGGGTGCAGTAAAGCAAGCCACGGGCGTCGCAAGAGCAGCATGGGGTGCTCCCAAGGGACGATGTCTTCCCAGCACCCCCGAGCTCCAGCCCCCAGAAATGACGAGCAACCCTGCTGGTGATGGGGGAGACTGCAACACACTCAGACAGGACCCTGGCCTCCAGAATCCATGCAAATAGGAATTGGTTCAACACCAAATCAAGTGGGGCTTTTGTGTCCATAGAACCTTCGAGCACTGCTTAATTACTTATGGCTGAGTCGGCACATGGGTTTCTGGCACCACTCTGTACTGCTGCACACCTTAGAAAAAGAATGGCTTAGAATTAATAGGAATTAAGCGCACCCCATTCAAGGCCCATTACACTTGAAGGGGGCAACTTACTGAGGGGTAGATAATGGGCACATTGTACGGGCAGAATGCGCACCAGGTGCCTTACGAAATCTGTTGCCTTGAGAAATATTTCTAAAAAAAGACTATAATAGGTACATTCCCTCCGGCACATTTATTCGCCTTCGGGCCGCGCACTCTTCATTTGGCCGCGCGCTCTTCATTCTGTCGCGCTCCCATTAGCCACAAAAGGGGCCGGGCCTTTTTGTCCTAATGAATGCGCGCTAGCGGCTGAGTGGCCCAAGGCACCTATCAGGCACATGGGGGAAAGCTGGCACTTAATTATGATGGATACGAAGAAGCTGGGGGCAATTAGGAACGATAAGCATGTTTGGGGACGTTATCCGGCTGTAAAAGACAATCAATTAAAAACTTCATTTTAATAGAGTTGTATGAAAAATGTCATCAGACTTCCATATTTCGCTGTGCCCGGCCCACTAATCGCTTTATCTATGCCAGCTAGCTCACCTAAGTTTAATTGCAGTTGCGCTAGGCGAGCTTCGAAGGGAGTAAAAGCACAGTGTTTTTCCAAGGGCTTAATCTCCTAACCTTCCATGTATCTTTGTTAAGGAACAGTGAGCGGTAGAAGGGAGCGCATGACTAAAACAGAAGGGCTTGGAGACATCTTCCAAAAACAGTGTTGGCTTGAGGCCGATTCTAGAACATTGCTGCTTGTTCCAGCAGAAGGGACCTAACTGAGAGGCAGAATGGCAACCACAGTGGGCTTTCTTAAACCTTGGAAAGAGTTGGAGTCCGGCTGATGGGGCCCTTTCCTCTGGAAGCTTGGCAGCATTCCCTTGGGAAGCGTGTGGTCCACCTGAACACAGCAGGACTGGGATTTGGACAAAGCCTTTGACGCATCGGAAGCAACAGGTGCAAA
This sequence comes from Ambystoma mexicanum, assembly GCF_040938575.1. Classification (NCBI taxonomy): domain Eukaryota; kingdom Metazoa; phylum Chordata; class Amphibia; order Caudata; family Ambystomatidae; genus Ambystoma; species Ambystoma mexicanum. The sequence goes on from NC_090936.1 coordinate 91,967,824, forward strand.
TCTATTGCTTGAGGCCCCCCCCCTTGCTGCCTGGATTTCACATTGTGAACCAATAATAACGCCAAAAGGAAAAGAATTTAATTGACAAATGATTTGATTATCACTCATTGACTGATTGGCTGGTTCACTCACTCGTATATCGGGTCCCCTAGTAGCCCTGTTACTAGTATTATTATTATGTTTATTGAGTGCAGTCCTAGCTTTGGGAAGTGCTTTTGAGAGCACTTTACAAGTCATAGAGGGAGGCACACCGTGAGGGAAGGAGATGGCAATTGATAAATAGAAGGGAGCGTAGCAGGGGTTCCTATCATAGTGAGGTGAAGCTCAGAAAGGAAATGGCTGGGCCCGTCGGAGATCAAGCCACGTACGAATTTCGAACCCCTGCCAAAAAGTTAGCATTGTCTTACCTTTAGAAAAAAAAAGGAACAGTGTTCACGCAAAGGGAGCGAGAGGAGCACGGTTATTTCATTTGCAACTTGGGGCATCAACAGAAAAGGCAGCGCTCTGGGCTGCTGATTGCTCTTTCACATGGTATAATGTTCATTCATCGCTAGTGCTTTTTTCAATGTTTTTTTCTCCGATGATTTGTTTTTTTAAAACTCATCAAAAATATATAGGGTGTGGGTAAGGGTATGTAAAGGGTGGGGGAGTCGGGAAGAGTGTAAAATAAATAAGAAAGGGAGGTTGGGGGAACGCCCCAAAAATAAAAAATACAATTTTTTCAGTTCGTTTTTGGGGAAAAAAAATCGGAAAAAACATCAGAAAAAAGATTGCGAATGAATGAACATAGAACCTTCCACAGAGTAGTAGCTGGCAGCTGGCAGTGTTTGCTGAATCCACCCCACCCTTTAGAATGAGAGTCATGCAATCCGGCACTCCCAACAGAGTAGTAGAATACTGTCGAAGGACTGCTTTCCATGTTATACCTGGAAGGCCTCTTTTATGACCTTCCTCTAGGGGGCTCAATTCAAGCCGAGTCCTTGACTGAGCAGCAGCTTCCCTAGTGGAGATCTTGGTGAGGAAGGCTTTGAAAGTAGGTTGAAATAAGGGGACAAAATCTATTAAAAGTTGGTTTCCCATTAACAATCTTGATTGATAGGAAGCTCAAGCAAATTTGCTAATACTGAAATTAAGGCTCCTTATCAGTCTAGCTTACATGGGTATCCTGTGGCTTTCTCGACAGTAAATACTTTGAGTTATTTACTACGAAGTCATTACTTCGAAATTCCTTCAGTAAATATGGGTATGTATTGGTTATGGGGTAAAAAGGGGGTGGGGTGGGTTTTGGGTGGGGGTAGTAATCAAGGGGACGAGGAGGTATGGGGAGGGCCGAAATAAAAACAAAAAACATTCTAAGTCAAATCTTGAAGTAAATACTTCGCAGTAAATTACCACTAAGTAATTACTTTTGATGAAATGACATAGAACTCTAACACGTCCAGCAGCGCCCCCATGAATGGGACTGCAGGGAGGTCTACAATACATGTGCTATTATTTAGATAGCCTCTTCAATGTGTTGGTCTTATTGGTAGTGGTAGAAGTTGCCACTTCATTGAGACTACCGCAGCATTCTTCATACCTCCACAGCTTACATGAGTCCATAATGAACCTTTGTGCAACCCCAGTGTGGGCAGCAGCGCCTGACTTTGGCAGGCGGCAGCAGCACTCTTAAACTGGGTGCACTCTGGGGAGAGGACATATGAATTCTGCCAACTATCTACCAAAGGTTTCCGTTGTGTAGGAGTGGGGCAGCGGGTAGACCCACCACCCTCTGGGATGTCTACTATCTCTGCTGACTCGGGGATAAGAGAAAAATATTGCAAATAGGTAGACCACAACAGAAAACATGCCCACACGTCAAGAGGTTCCTATTTAACAAAGCACGCATTCATGATCTAAATCAGAATTAACCAGAAGGACGCTTCTGGCGAGCAGCGTAGTCTTCAGGGGATGTGGTGGGCTTGCAGAGGCTTAGAAGGGTTATTGAGGTCTGGGCACTCTCCATATTTTGAAAGTATTGCTTTATGAAAAGAAATAGTGTAGTACAAAGGAAGGGGTGGAGATAGGGGGAACAGGAGTCTCCCCCAATGTCATACTACATCAATAACGTATCCATTACACATGTTCAAATCAAGATATGTATATTTTGACAGCATAAATAAAACATTCACTTATTTCTATTTTTGTCACATAAAATGCCACATTGTTTACTCTTTGCATTGCTCTCAATGTAAGAAGAGTTATTTGTACTGTTTCGTGTTCACCTCTTCATTAGAACTCCCGATTGTTTACAGGGCTATTTTCACATCGCCAATTAAGCGCAATTTCCACGGAGGTGCATTAATTGGGTATTTTCCCATATTCAGGGGTACGGCCCCAGGCAAAAGCGGGAACTCAAAGCAGACCGTACCACGAATAACCTTGGCTTTGGCACAGCAGGAAGAACGAACAGCATTTCGCACCATGTCAACCCTGCTGGTATTCAAGCCAGCAACCTGCGGATTAGGCTAAAATCTTTACCACAAACACCACCCCCCTGATCCCCGCCCCCTCCCAGGCCATCTTGCTGTTCATTTTCAACCTACACAATCTAACATCCCTTTCACAGAAATGCTTCCCACAAGATGGAGAAGACAGCACGAGCCACGCGGTGGCGCCTGTTTCCTGGCCTTCCCGTCATATTGGGAGCATAACACCAATGGCCGGAAGTCCGGGAAGACCGACAAGCTTTCCTGGACCTGGAAAGTGTTTCCTGTTCTGGGCGATGGACACTGACTTTAATGACACGAAGGGGTCCCGCCAATGCCACAGGAAGTTGTTTGATTGAATCCAGGTTTAAATGAATGCGGCCATTTTACATCCACGTCACTACTGCATTATCTTCTTATGGGTTCGAGCAAAGCCCGTGTTAACTACTTGGCTGCTGTTCTGCGGGATGTCTCTATAAGGAAGATGTTTGTGCTCTGCAGATTTTTATAGCATGACATTACAAACCAACACAGGCAGGAAAAATAACTTGCGATTGACAGATCAAACATCATCAAGTGGCTTAAAGAAAACGATCTGTAGTTCCAGTATTACCTGCTACTCCTAGTAATTGAATTAGTAACCAAACTGGACCCTGCTTTTCAGCTGTGGATACATGCTTGTAAATGTGTATGTACTACGTGTTGTATTGACCTGTATCTATGTGACTATGTAACCTTGTAACCATGTAAGCTTAAAGTATTATTGTTTTCGCGCCCTGATACCTTTGGGTCTGATGCGGGCTATAAATAAATAAACAAACAGTCAAATATTTGGGGGTAAGTTCAGAATGAGAGCGATACAGGGCACAGCAGAATTGATCAGCAGGTACACGCAGCGGCACACAAACGTGCAATGCAGTGTTTGCGGGCGCAGTCAGCATGGCACTGTGCATGTGCATGCATCCCGTGCGGTTTTCTGAGGGCAAACGTATGTGCAGGAGGAGGTGTGGAGTAAGATGCTTAGCTTGTGTAATATCACCCACACCACAGTCTGGAGGCCGAAGGAGGTGCTAGCGGAATGAACCAAAGTTTGGACTTTGGAGGGGGGAAATAGAATACCAGCACTGCAGCCAGTCTGGAATCTTACCTGGTGTAGGGTGGGAGGGGCAGGGTGATCCGGGTCCACTTATTGAAGGTGTCAGAAACCAGAACCCTTTGCAGGTGATACTTGTTGCATTCGACGTTGGTGGGCAGGCAGTCTCTCAACACTGGATTCCAGGTAAGCCCCAGGTCCACTGAAAACTCCAGCTCAATAGCTGTACAAAGAAGAACACCAGAAACAAAAGTGAGTCACGCGCGACACATCACTGCATGCTGACACGGATAACACCACAACGTTGGACATCAGACAGCGGACCACCACCTTTATAAGGTAACATGCTATGTTTTACCAGAAACAAGTTCCCCTGCGAAACACGCAGCTCGTAGATCAAGGAGTTAATCAAATTCTACAATTTGACTCTGTTTATCTTCAATTCCATGAGAGTCCCTGTACCTGGCCTCCCTGACAATTGCCTCCTTACATTTCGATTTCCATATGTCTTGTAGCCACTGTGCGGCTTGTCATGGTACAGTAGGTACTCCTGGCAATCATGGCTTGAACCTTTCTGGCGATTGTTACTGAGAAAAGAATCGGCTCTGGCCCTTCTGCTATACCATAGATGATCTGACCTGCGTTCGGAGGATTCGCTCTATTGTAGAATATCAGCAAAGACCTGGCAAGTGACACTAAGAGTTATTCTATCAGTATTTACATCACCATACATTGGGGGCCCCGTTTATAATATCCCATTCATGGAGCCTGACCCATGACGAAAACCTGGACACCAAGCGTCTATCCATTGCCATGTCTATTCTATTCCTGGTTTCCTGAAAAGAACGCTGTGGAAAAGCTAGGAGGGGATAAGGCCACTGGGATAGAAACATCAAGTGCGCAGGCCGAGGCCTTCCTCCCACTTAATGACATTATTTCTGGGCCTCAGTACCGGTTTGGAGGTACTGGCAGCTACCTGCAGTGATACCTCTGGAATTTCCACCTGATTATGAGTTGTGGTTAGTCCCCTTGCTTTTGGGGGAAATGGGGCAATTACCTCTGCAGGTAATCCCACTGATGGTAACTCCTCCATTTGTTTGGAGGATATGCCTCCATGCATATACTGGAGCAATTACCTCCATTCTAGTTTGCAACTCATAATCGGGTGGAGGGAAAAAAAACCGAGGTAATTCCGTTACCACCAGATTTCTTTGTAGTCCCCCCCAAACTCATCATGAAGACCATTTGGGTACGTGGAAGCAGCTTCTGCGTTCCTTTGCAATGTGAGCCCCAATCCATTCCATGTTCCATCACAGGTTTTGGTCTCTAGCAGGTGCATCGTCATCGCAGTGTATCTTCCAAGATGTAGAGAGCTGGACTAGGGGCCTTTGTCAGCTAAAGGCGGGAGCTTGATTGCTTGCGTGGAGTGACTTTCTGCAGTAGCAGTTGTCCTATCAGCTGCCTTCACTCAGAATGCTTGCTCTCTGCTCCCTTGGCCAGCATTTGGAACATTTTCTTCATATCCTGCAAATGATTCTGAATCTCACCTGCCGTGACTGCATTTTGCGGCATCCCGCCCCACCTGATGTTCCGTTCCCGAGATTCTCTGTGTTTATGTGCTCCCTTTTCTTTCTGTTCATTCCTACAGCAATCTGTTTTTCCCTGTCAACTTTTCTGTAGGATATCTGGAAATCCTCACTTAGGAGGCTTCTAAGAGACAGGCCCTCCTTGTGCTACACTAGGAGAGGAATGCAACGTTATCATGCAAAGCTCTCGTGTTTGGTATACAGGTCTGGGGAACCCTTTATGGACATAGTTGCAATGGTGACTGATGTTGATCAGCCCCAGTTCATGTTTGGCACCCTAATCAGTATTACGTCATCATGTAAAAAAAATGTTTTGCCAATTAATATGAATGTTGGTGATGTCAGAACAGATGGCACTAATGATGTCACTTGTGAAGCCAAGTGGTCTGCTGTGTGTAAAGTCATAAGTGTTATTGGTGGTATTTCAAAACTCTCTTGTAATGTCATCTGTGATGCAATGGGCACAACGACCATTGCTAGGCATGGTGCTTGTTCCATATATTACTCAGAGGGATTCACATAGAACTGATGCCAGTTATTCAGCGTGTATCTGGGCCTTGTAGATAGGGCTCTAAAGTGACTTAGTGAAAGTAGAGGAGTCAGGAAATTGGATATGGGAAACACCATCAGTGTTATCGTGGATTTAGAAATGCATGAAAATAAGCTGTTCTACATGAAGAAGAGTAGAATGGGCCTTTTTAGCTAAGCAATTTATGTCACAGCGCCATCCAGTAACCATCCCTGGAAGTTCATCGCCAGTTCCGAGCCACTGAGCAGTGCATTGTGGGTATGCAAATTAGCTCAGAAGCATGCCTTTTCCTCCAGAGAATTGTCTTTGTCTTATAGGGAGCACTAGTTTATTCATAGTTTTATTAACCCAAGTCAGACAGCTCTCAAGAATGCAAACAACCACAAATGTGTTTCATTCACATGGATTAGGAAGTAAACCAGGGATTTTAATAACGAAAAAGAGCAGACAAAAGTAGGATTAACAGAGACACCCTAACGTTGGATTTCTAATTGTAGGTATCCCACGTAAAAACCTCAAGGAAATAAGGGGGATCTTTTTCCAACCAGAGTGCACAGACCAAATGAATAGAGTAAGTATGGACTTTTTCTCTATGACAATTGGTCTCTGGGATACCACTTATAACCCCAGGGACGGTAGGGAGGGTCAGGGATGCCTGTTTCCTTACCCTGTTGCTTCCGCTTGACAGGCTCTGCCAAGAAGTGATAGGGTCGCATGAGCATTGAGGATTTGTCCATGGTTTTGAACTTCCTCCAAGAATTGTTCTGGAGGCCAGTACAATTCATGTAACAATTAAGTAGTTACATGCACAAGTGTTTGTGCTTCTATGTAGAAGAAATGAGGATGGTGAGAACATTGGTGGTAATGTTTTTTTTAAAATTTCTATTGTTCTAGATGATGTTTCCAACTCCATATGTATAGAAGTGGGGCAAAATAAGCTGTCCACTTCTGCCCTGAAGAAGGTTAGAGAAAATTGAGGGCTACAGTCTTATGCCCGCCGATTCTGACTGAAACACGTGTCAACAATAACATCTGTTATAGAACAGACACATCAGTACGCATAGGGGGGTGTAGAAAATCTGTGAAATATTTGTTATGTGGTCATGTATGTTACCATGTCACAGGTTTCCCCCCTTCTTATCTGTCTGTATTGTTTGTTCGTGATTTTCGAAGATGTCTTCTTCAGCACTGTTCAGGTTTTGTACAACCCTGTGCGTGGATCCTCTTGTTCCAGCGTGCGGTTTGTGACCCAACTCCAGGAAGCGTTCAGATGTCTGGGAAAAAAGTCCAGGAAATGGCGAGGAGCGCGCTCGGAGATACGAATGTGCTGACAATCCAGGAAATGCAAGGTAAGGAAAAAGGGGAAGGATGAAAGAAGAGGAGATTCAGGGGACCGGGAACCAGGAATCAGAAGGAATCGCTGTCCGAACTCCGGCCACACACGTCTGACTACTGCAAGAGGTAGCGGTGAGACGCGCAGGGCCACGGGGGAGTGTCTGATTTGTAGAACGTACAACGCGGAGACTGCCAAACAGCGTTCCGCGTTCAGCAGCCATGTTGGGAGTACTGCTGAGTTCAGTCCCCTACGGGTCAGGGACCACGAAGTCCAGAAGGGACGCATACGGTGGTTCATGACAGCATGCCTCCTCCAAATCCCAGTTCCTCCGGGTTTGCCCGGGTGTATAAGGTGGTACCTTCGTAGCAGTTTGGGGGCATTCATATTTGAGACTGGTTCCCAGGTGCGTTCACTGGGAGGGTACCCTTTCCACTCGACCAGATACTGTAGCTGTCCACGTCTGTACCTGGAGGCACATATTCTGGAAACCTTGTATTCCAACTGATCATTGACAATCACAGGGGTAGATCTTGGAGCAGTTCGGGAGGACTGGATGTATGGTTTCAACAGAGAAGTGTGAAAAACTGTGGATCCTCTTCCAAGATTCTGGTAGTCTGAGTCGGAAGGCCACTGTATTAATGATTTCCTTTATGGAGAAAGGACTATAGTACCGGGAAGCCAATTTATTTGGTCGTAAGTGTCGAGGCAGAAGTTTCGAGGATAGCCAGACCTTATCACCTATTGTGTATGAAGGCCCTGGTCTTCTTTTGGAGTCAGCATAGTGCTTGGTGTTTGTACGGGCCTTTTCGAGATGTTCTCTTGCTTCTCTGTGTACGTTGATGAGGGTTTCAATCCAGGAGTCAACTGTAGGAACAGTGGTAGGATGTGGAAGAATTACCAGGTTACTCACCGTAGTGACCACCTTACTCCTAGTCCATAGTCCTCTTTCCTCCATACCTGTGGGACATCTCTCCGTCCTGTGGGACGGGACCGGAGCACTTTGTAAAAAGCATCCACATTTTTTTCAAAAATGTGTCCCTCCTCTCTTTTCTGCACGGGGCCCGGCACGCGGCCGTAACCCCGCTCACCTTGGCTCCGCCCCGCGCATCGCCCATCAGTCCTTTTCTATCCCCAGGTCAAAGACCCATTAGCAATAACAGAGGAACCTTATTAGAGGGGACGGCGGGCGGGCGTATAGAGGAAAGGGGACTATGGACTAGGAGTAAGGTGGTCACTACGGTGAGTAACCTGGTAATACTCCTACGTCCGTACCCTTTCCTCCATACTTGTGGGAGATTCCCAAGCACTCCTTACAGGAACTACGGGTGGATGGAAATACCCATTACTGAAACAGGTTCTTCAGCACAGCCTGACCAAACTGAGCGTCAGCTCTTGAGCTCATGTCGAGACAGTAATGCTTACAGAAAGCAGATGGGGAGGCCCAAGTAGCTGCCCTAGCGATGGACTCCCAGGGGACATATTTCTGAAAAGCAACCGCGGCTGCCTTGCCCCGCACCAGGTGTGCATGGATACCCTTAGGAGGTTTCAGCCCTTGGACGGTGAAAGACTCCGTGATGCAGGTGGCGATCCACCTAGAAATAGTTGCCTTAGACGCCGGCTTGCCCTGAGGGTTACCGAAGGTCACAAAAAGTTGAGAAGAACTCCTAAGCTCAGAAGTCCTGTCCAGGTAGAACTTAAGAGCTCTTTGGACATCAAGACAGTGTAGAACCCTTTCAGCCTCTGAGGCAGGGTTCGGAAAAAAGACTGGAAGGGAGATCGACTGATTCAGATGGAATTCGGTCACCACCTTCAGTAGAAAAGCCGGGTTTGGCCGAAGGACTACCTTGTCCTTGTGAAAGACCAAGAAAGGATGCTCCACCGACAATGCCTGGAGCTCACTCACTCTCCTTGCTGACGTAACGGCGACCAGAAAGGACACTTTCCAAGACAAGTACTTGAGGTCCACCGTAGCCATTGGTCCAAAGGGTTTATTGCACAGCGCCGTCAGGACTACATTTAGGTCCCATGGCGGGTGCGGATTACGAACCGGAGGGTAGAGGCGTGTCAAGCCACTGGGCTAGTTAGAGAATAAGAACACAGGTCTGTAGGAAGGTAAGCGGAAACCGCTGAGAGATAAGTCCTGCATGACAGGACATGAACCCCTGACTCTGCTAGGGAGAACACGAAGGACAGCACCGTGTCAATCGTGGCCACCCTCAGATCCAACTTTTTCTCCAAACACCAATGACAGAACGTGAGCCATTTACTCTTGTATTGAGATCTGGTCGAGGGTTTCCTGGATGCCTGGATAATGCGCATGTTATCCGCAGACAAATTCAGATGCTCTAAAGACTTGAACTCAGGCACCATGCCGCCAAGCTGAGCGGTTGTGGGGAGGGGTGCCACATCTCTTGTTCCCCTTGGTGAAGAAGATCGGGAGTTACTGGTAACGTGATCGGCGGATACACCGACAGTGTTGAAGTTCTGAGAACCAAAACCTGGCTGGCCACCACGGGGCTATGAGTAGAAGGGAACAGTTTGCCGAGTTCTTCAACTTCCAAATTACACGGTGAACTAGAGGCAGAGGCGGGTAGGCGTAAGCTCTCATGTTGTGCCATAGACTCTCGAGAGCATCCCCCAGAGAGGAGGCTCCCGTGTGCCCCAACGCGAGAAAATCCATGAGAGGACTTTCGCCTTCAATTCCCACTCGTAGCTGACCACTGTCCGCCGGCTGAGGGCATCCGCTGTGACATTCAGCTGGTCCGGGATGTGCACTGCAAGCAGCCAGACACCATGAAGCACTGCTCACTCCCAAATCTGGATGGACAGGTCCTCGCAGGGGGGGAGACTTTGTTCCCCCTTGCTTGTTTATGTAATACATTGACACCACATTGTCCGTTCTTATGCGGACCACCTTGTTGACAATGAACGGTCTGAACGCCCTGAGCGCTAGGAAAGATCGCCAGAAGCTCCAAATGATTTATGTGCAGGAGCTTGTCCTGAGGCGACGAGAGGTCCAAAACCTGAAGAAGATCTAACGTCGCACCCCACCCTAGAAAGGAGGAGTTCGTTGTGATCGTCACCATGGGGACCGGGTCCTGAAACCCCGCGCCCCCAGACAGATTTCTGAGAGATGACCACCAATCCAGGTCCACTCTCATGGAATCCGGAATCATTATCCGCATGGAATCCGGATCCACTGCCTGACGCCATGAACTCCGAAGAGCCATCTGGGTCCGTCTCATTTTGAGACGAGGAAGAGCCAGTAAACATGAGGCCATGAGACCCAGAAGCCTCTGGAACCACCAGGCCGACATGCTCTCCGACTGCGCAAACATCTGACACGTGGCTAACAGATCTGCCATTCTGTCCTCGGTCAGATACACTCTGCAGTCGATCGTGTTCCAACGAAAACCCAGGAAGATCAGGTCCTGTGAGACCGTCATGGAGGATTTCCGCCAGTTCACTGACAGCCCAAGATAGAGCAGGAGCTGAAGGAGAGACTGGAGGTTGCCCGCTGCTGCCAGCGGACAAGGGCTGCGTAAGAGCCAGTCGTCCAAATAAGGATACACATGGATGGGGGCGTGGCTACATGGCCATGGGATAGGCTGTGTTGCCGTGGAGCTCCTGCTGATCCGTCATATATCCTGGGAAAAAAGTGCGATCTGAAACTGCTGGGCAATACGAAAAAAGAACTCACAGAAACATGAATGGATGGTGCACGCATCGCTTATAAGCCCGGCGAAATTCCCCACACAGAAAGCTAATAAGAAGCAGGACAAGTTTGAGTGCGGCGGCGGAGGAGCGAACAAAATGGCGGCATCAGGACAAAGGAACAAAGGAAACAGCCAGCTGAGAGTTACACCGCAACAGTGTAACTAGTCGGAACACTGCTGCGATGCGACCGCTCGGCAGTGGGCAGAGTCACTGAGCCAACACAAGCTGCAGCATCCGTGACCGCATATGCGGCAATGGACAGACACTAAACGCGGGGTATAAAAAATAAAAAGCCAGCTGGGTGCTGCGCGAATCGACGAACGCCGGAGTGACATGGAGACTGGATCATGTCACAGGAGCAATGACTGCCTGAGCACCGTTTCTCCTGCGCGGAAATATGCGAGTGTGCACATGAGCAGCAATACATGGCACCTGAAGGGGCCCACACCGAAGAACGGCACTGAACGAATAGGCGTGACCGCACCCCACTTAAATAGACAAAAGAACGCTGCCAGCAGGAACCCGTGAAACGAAACCCTCGAGTGTTTGGATCAGAAGCGAAATTGACGAGGAAAGCAGCATCACGGTGTGTGGACTCGCCTGCTCAGAAAGGCGCCCATGGACACAAGCCAATACAACATCATGCTGTAATAAAACGAAACATTTAAACATAACACTGGATTAAAGGGAGGGGGCGTGGCTATGCAGTAGGACGTGATGCCTATGGATCCTGTGATCCATAAATGATCTCATCCGAAGGTGGAGGTTTGAGCAAGCTTTGGAGCCTGCAGTTGCAGTACAGAGTGGGAAAAAGAGGCGTGCACATTCTTGCACGTATGAAGACCTGCATGAGCATAGCGCAAATCATAAGGCCAGATGTATGACCATCGCTAGCATCCCGGCACTGACCCAACAGCAAGGAAGAAGGGAGGGAGTGGACTGGCTGGCCATCGGGGACACAATGTTTCTGATGGGTGCGGAGCCCTAGGAAATGACAAGAGACAAAGAGGCCCATGATCAAGAGGCCACGCGCTAGCCGGCCAGCAAGCCCGGTGTAGGGTGTACTCAGGATGTGAATGGTGGCTACAAGGCCCATGTGTGTGGCCTGACAACTGACACTGGGGCTTTTCATTGTAGCAGTTATCCGCGGGTGATCCGGACACGAATCATAGGGCATCCCTGTGGACGCATAAAGGTATTGAAGAAAGGACTGTGCTTGGTACACTTCTGAGGTGGCCTCCCGGAACGCAATAGACTGTAGTGAGTTGCCCCCGTTGGAACTGCAGACTACAAGTGGCGGGACAGACCCACGACCCATAACAACAGCACTATGTCCAACAAACCTCCTAGACTCAAGGGGAAGCAGCCTACGTTGGACGAATACGCCAGGACGCCGCCCGGCCCAGAAGGTGCCAGGAGTAAGGACAGGCCTCCTGCGGGTAGCATGGCCGTCACGGGCACGAACCAAGAGGTCCTAGCCGCAATTGCAGACCTGAAGTTGGCCTGGGAAGCCAAGCTTGAAGTGGCTGTGAATGAACTCAAAAGAGCGCTGGACCGCAAGGTTGGAGAGGTGCAGGAAGAGGTGAATCTTCTCCGGCAGGATGTCAGGTCATTGGCGGAGCGCACTGAGAACCTCGAGAAAGAGGTGAGCCCGAACACAGCAGACTGTGCTTCACAGGCCGGAGGAAGCGGAAGGACGCGCCCGGAGAAATAACATCTGCATTGTGGGCTTGCCGGAGGGAGCAGAGGGCCACAACCCCACAGAATGTATTGAATCCATGTTGTTGCAGGAGATTCCTGGAGGGGCCCTGTATCAGGGGTTCGCGGCGGAAAGGGCGCATAGGGCTCTGACGAGGAAGCCGCCGCCGGGTAACCCGCCTAGGCCAGTGATTGCCAAGATCCTTAATTACCGGGATCGAGAAAGGATACCGCAAAGGGGGAACAATTCAAAGGGGGGCAGCAAACATAACGGCCTACCTAGACTATACCCTGATGGTGCAGCGGAGTCGAATGAACTTTGGGGCGGTCAAGAGGAGATTGAAAGAAGCGGGCCATAAGTATATGTTGCTTTACCCGGCAAAATTGTCTTCCACAAAAACAGAACCTTATTTTTTGAAACTCCGCAGGATGCCATGGGATGGCTCGATGCGCAAGGTTGCCCACAGGAGCCGGACATCCAGACGAAAGGAGGAGATGGAGGAGATAAGTAATGCGCAGGGGGGCACCTGAAGGGGATGTGGTTTGAGACTATGGGACTTGACTATAGTCAGTGATGCGGCCCGTTGGCCGGTAAAACCAGTTTGGAATAGAAAATGAAACACAAGCACTGTGATTGATGCTTCATTAAGGAGCCTTGCAGAGCTAGTCTGCACACCCCCATTTAGAGATTAGTTAGGTCGTCAATAGTGTGGTGACACCCTGCTGGGGTCTTGGCCTGGGGTTCCAGGGTAGGTCCAAACGCGGGGGAGCCTGAGATCTAGGGATGGAGCTGGGCATTTTTTGCGGTAGGGTGGGGAGGGGGGAGGGGAGAGGGAAGGGGTTGTGTGCAGTGGTTTGTTGTAGTTGAGGAAAGGGAAGCGGGGGGAAAAGGGAAGGGAAGTTTGCAGTGTTTGTAGTTTTAGGAGGTTTGAAGTGGGGAACGAGCCTAGGTAGACTGAGAAGGAAGTGGGATCTGGACTGCACTGGTGGGAGGGGAAAGGGAACTCTCATAGACCATGGGGTATCTTAAGATAATTACGTGGAATGTCAGGGGACTCAACAGTTATCAACAGTTATCTGAAAAGGAACAAGGTGATGTTGTACCTGCGCAGACAAAAGATAGATATAGATATAGATAGATATTGCACTGTTGCAGGAGACTTACTTGACACAGGGAAAAATGGAAATGATTGCAAAGAAATGGAAAGAGGTTGTGGGGGGCTCAATATACTCTGCTTAAGCTAGAGGGGTACTCATTTGGGTGGCACCGCACGCCCCGTTTCAACTGTTGCAGGAGGTGGCCGAAACGGATGGGAGGATGGTAATATTGCGGGGACTATTGGAGAATAAAGAGATCAGTATTATAAATACATATGCCCCCAATCAGAATACGGCAGCGTATTTCAGGACTTTATGCAACAACCTTAGCTTGTGCATGGTTAGTGCGGTGATTTGGGGAGGGGATTTTAATTGTGTACTAAACCCCAGGGTAGATAGATTGGATGGCAAGTTTGAGAGACCCATGGAGAACGAAATACCCCCAAGAAAGGCAATTTTCACACTACTATGCCCCGCAGCAGCTACACACGAGGCTGGACTATGTCTTTGCCACAGCGGAAGTATTGATGGAGATTATTCCAGTGAATATAAAGCGAGGGTCCTCTCGGACCACTCACCCCTGGTTCTTGGGTGGCAATATTGCCCTCAGAGAGCAAGGATTCCGACATGGCGCCTCTGGGCGGAGGCGCTTAAGGATCCGGTGTTCAGGGAGGAAATACGGGAGGAGATTATAAATTACTTTGAGGAGAATATGGGTAGCGTTGACTCGGCAAGCACATTATGGGAAGCCTTCAAGGTAGTGATGAGAGGGGTGGCTATAGCTAAATCAAAAGGCCTGCAAGGGGGGATTGTGGCTGAACTACAAGAAACAGAAAGGGAACTAGAAAGGGCATTAAATAAAGAGGACGTAGAGACGGAGCTGATACTCAAACTGCAACAGAAATGTGCGGAACAATCGGACAGGCTGTGCAACCTTAACTATAAAAAATATATAGAGAGACAGCATGCGGGAAGTGATAAAACAGGAAGGCTTTTGGCATGGTTATGTAAGAGTGAAACTCCCAGACCCACGATCAGAACGATAACTAGAGACGATGGTACTGTACCGGACACCCAAGAGGGAGTTAATGAGGAGTTTGCAGATTATTACAAATTATTATATGGGGACGAGGAGGGAAGTAGTCATGAGGAGATAATGGAAACATTAGAAGACATAGGACTGCCTAGAATAAGTGTTGAGGACAGAGAAGAGCTAGATGCACCGATCACTTTGGAAGAGTTAGAAGAGGTGGTGAAGCAGCTGCCTACGAGTAAGACCCCGGGGGCGGACGGATTCCCTAGCGAGTTTTACAAAGTTTATAGGGCAGAAGTGCTCCCCCCAATGTTGGAAATGCTGAACGAGGCGTTTGAGGTAGCACAGCTACCGGAGTCACTAAGGGAAGCGATCATAATACCGCTTCCCAAACCTGACAAGCCGGGGCATAGCTGTGGCTCTCATAGACCGCTCTCGATGATGAACCAAGACAGCAAGATACTGACGGCGGTCTTGGCAAACAGACTGCGGAGAGTTATTGATAAACTTATACACCCCGATCAGACGGGCTATGTCCCGAACAGAAATATAACACATAATCACAGACGACTCCACCGGATCGTCGAATGGGGAACTAAGCAAGAAGGCGAAATGGCGATTGTGTCACTAGACGCGGTTAAGGCCTTTGATTCGGTCAAGTGGCCATGGCTGCTAGCAGCCCTGGCAGGTTACGGAATGGGACCAGGATATGTAAGATGGGCGAAAATGCTATACAGTGAACCGCTGGCTAGGGTTAGAACAGGAGCAGTGATATCTGGAAGATGGCAACTCAGCAGAGGCACCCGACAGGGATGCCCGTGGTCCCCAATGCTCTTTATATTAGCCCTAGAGCCCCTAGCAATATACCTGAGACAGCAGTACGACACTATAGGCATTGAGGTGGGAGGGGAACGTCACTTGATCTCCTTATATGCGGATGACTTGTTACTGTACATGAAGTACCCGGAAGAAAATCTTCAATATATCCTGGAGGTGATGGAGAGATACACGGGGCTGTCTGGCATAGCGGTGAACCCACAAAAATCTAGTATGTTCCCGCTAGGCAGTTACAAGGGGACTCCTGGGGGGCGATTGCCGGTGTTACAAATACCATGGGCAGTGAGTACCTTTTGGTACCTTGGGATAGCTGTGTACCATACGGTTGAGGAAGAACATAGGCACAATACTGAGGTGGGCATTGTGAAAATCGAGAAGTGTATGAAATTTTGGGTGAAGCTGCCCCTAGCGATGATGGGACGAGGGGCAATGTTGAAGATGGTGGTCCTACCTAGGCTCCTGCATTATTTTGGGAATATTCCATACCTGATACCCAAGAAGTTTTTCACTAAACTAAACTGCATGTGTAGGGATTTCCTGTGGGATGGTACCCAGAATAGGGTGGCGCTATGGAAGCTGCAGAACTTCTACGAAAAAGGGGGGATAAAACTGCCTAATTATGAGGTTTATTATGTAGCGAGCCAGCTGCAATACATTGCCAAATGGCTCTCAGACAAAGTGACCCCCGAATCTATGCTGCTTGGTCATGATTGTACCCCATTTTATTTAAGAGAAATGATCTGGCTGCCCAAGGCAGAAATGGGAGAGCCCCCAGAGATGATGAGGGTTGGGTGGAAGATGTGGCGCCAGGCGTGTCGGATGATGGGGAACCCACTCCCATGCTCCCCGCAGATACCGTTAGCTACACTGGCAGGGGGAGATAAGCAATTGAGAATGATAATAAGGACCCACTGGGAATCGGCAGGGGTGGTAACGATGGGAGATATCTGGCGAGAAGGGGCTATTATGGATTTTGAAGTACTAGTACCATTCTGTGATATGTAATATACTGGCCCGTAAAGGATTACATACAGGCCAGTATATTACATATCACAGAATGGTGCAGAAAATTAGGAAAACGTGGCCTGAAACAGTATTGGAAGAAGAACCAGACGCTATTATGGATGTAATATATGATATAACGGAAGGCGGACATGAAATTTCTAGACTGTATGAGATGATGATGTCAAAGGTCGGGAAAGAATTAACGCAATTGAGGTAGAAGTGGGGGCCTCGATAGAGGATGGGATGTGGGAAAGGGCCCTGGGATACCACAAGAAGGTTTCTAGGAACGCCAGA
Source organism: Ambystoma mexicanum (assembly GCF_040938575.1). Classification (NCBI taxonomy): domain Eukaryota; kingdom Metazoa; phylum Chordata; class Amphibia; order Caudata; family Ambystomatidae; genus Ambystoma; species Ambystoma mexicanum. The sequence continues at coordinate 91,984,518 of NC_090936.1, forward strand.
CTAAAACAGATACAACTGTATATTACACATAGGGCATATATGACACCTCAAAAAATATCTAGGTTCAATAACGCTGGAAGACAGGCATGCCCCAAATGTGATGAGGAAAATGCTGATTTGGTACACATGATTTGGTCATGCTCAGTGATCGAGCGTTTCTGGGGTGAAGTAGCACAGAGACTGGCGGAAAAAGGGATCACTATTGTCATAGATACGGCCTGGGCCTGCTTGCTAGGGGGGTTCCCTAGAGCACGAAAAACTTAAACACGTCAGTAAACTAAAAGACCTAGCATATGTGCTTGCAAAAAGGAGGATTGCCATGGGGTGGAAGACATGCCACAGGCCACGAGTAGAGGTGTGGTGGAAGGAGTTGCAGAAATGGGCGGAGGCAGAAACCACGGTATGGCAAGAGGCAAGCAATGTAGGGGGAGAGGAGGAGGCGGGAATCCTGATGGCATGGAAATCATTAATAGCGGAATTGTTTGGAACGGCACAAGATCTGTCGGAATCCACAGAAAGTGAGACCTCACCACGTGAGGCAGACACAGAGTGCTTGGAATGAATAGGCTCGTAATGGGGGGTGGGATTTGGGGAGCAGTGACCGGAATTAAACGATGAACAAATGAACTGTTGATATATGCACTGCGTGTTTGGTTTGTATTGTTGTTGGTTTGAATAAATAAAAAAATATTTTTTAAAAAAGGATACACATGGATACCCTGTAGACGAAGATAGGCCGCAATCACCGACATCATCTTCGTGAAGACACGCGGCGCCTAGCTGAGGGCAAAAGGAAGCACCCGAAACTGGAAGTGCTCCTCTCCCAAAGAGAAGCGGAGATATCTCCTGTGTGGATTCCAAATCAGGATATGCATATACGCATCCTTAAGATCCACAACGCTGAGCCAATCGCCCATCTGTAAGGAGGAGCGTATCTGGCTGGGCGTGATCATCTTGAATGTCTCTTGGGGTAGGAAAAGATTGAACTGGGAAAGCTCTAGGATGGTGCGCAGGCCAGCCTGGTTGGGTTTGGGCACTGTAAACAGCCGGGAGTAGAAGCCCTCCCCTCGCTCCCCAAGGGGAATGGGTTCCACAGCTCTGAGGTCCAGAAGTTTCTGAACTTCGGCCTTGAGGGAGGGTGAGCCCGACGGCTGAAAAGGAGGGTTGAGGGGTGGGGTAGAGGGTAAAGGTAAGCAGAAGCCCGCTCGAGCGACTGACAAGACCCATCTGTCTTCTGTGATGGTCTGCCACGCTTCCCAATGAGACGCAATGCGTCCTCCCACCGGGGTCTCGTGCGAGCGCGGAAAACCCTCATTTGGCAGGTTTATCGGTGGCGGTGCCACCTGAACCTGATGAGGAGGCTGAGGAGTGGGAGAAAAACCGCGTGCGTTGTTGTCTACGGCGGTTATTCCCCGCAGGAGTATCCACTCTGCGAGATTTGCGGTCGAGGAAGCCCCTAAAACCAGAGGAGGGTTGACTTTGCGACAACTGTCTCTGGGATTTGAAAGGACTTTTGACCAGAACAGACAATGATTTAGCCGTCTGAGTGCTATCCTTGGTCTTGGTGAGCTCTACATCAGTAGTAGAATGAAAAAGCTCCTTACCATCGAATGGAAAGGTCCAACACCTTGTATTGCACTTCCTTAGAAAATTTAGTGGCATGCAGCCACGCCTGCCGTGAGGTATCAACCCCAAGCATCAGGCCCCGAGCCGAGGTGTCTACGTGATGAGCCGCAGCCTCCAGGAGATCCTGGGCCAAGACCCTGGCATCGGAAAGGCCTCCTTTGAAGTCTTCCAACTTCTCGACCGGGATGTGCTCCTCAAACTCCGACAGACCTTTCCACATCCGCATGTTAGCTCCCGCCAATATCAACTCAGCGTTGGCCTGCCTGAGCTGCAAGGCTGAGTTGGCAAAGATTGTCCTCCCTAGGGAGTCCAGGAGCTTGTCCTCCTTTCCCAAGAACTGAGTAGCCGTCGTGGAAGAGGGTGCTGCAGGTCTGGATTGCAACGTAGCCGCAGTCACCACTGTGGAGAAGGGAGGCGGAAAGACGACAGGGCCACCTCTTCCGAAGAATGCAGCCTGTACCTCACGACAATCTTCTTATTGACAAAAAGTCCCGAGTGTGGCTTTTCCCAGACTCTGCAGACCTCGGCCAGAACGTCCTTCTGCAGGAACAGGCCAGTACGCGCCAAGTGTAACAGTTCTAACTCTGTTGAGAGTTTGTGTTATCAATTCCCAAAAAGGATATTTAGAAAAAACACTAACCTGATCGGATGCCAACGTGTTCAGAGCAGCAACAGCAGAAGAGAAGAATCACCCCGGAATCCCTGTTCCCCCTAGTACCGAACATAAAAGAATCAGTGAGGGGAAACACGGACCCCAGGGAAACACTCTGGGGAAGAAAACCCTGGAGATCTTGAATCAGCCTTCTTGTAAGGAAAGACTCCGGAAGTCAGGACTGGTTGTCTCTCAGGATGGCCCTTCTCTATGTGGCGAAGTGGAAAGAGACCTACAGAACGAGAATAACAGGTAAGTATAAGAAAAGCAGAATGAAAGATAAATTGATGAGAAAAGTGCGGAACTAACTTGGGATATGACTGGAGTTAGATCCTTCGAATGGGTCTTCTCGGGCAGTTGAAGGAGTGGTAGTCCAAAGAGGAGGGTAACAACTGACAAAGGGAAAATGGTAAGTGAGGTTCTAAACAAAGAAAAGACCAAATGTAGGAATTGGACTTACTTCCGATAGGTGGACCTTATGACTAGAGCGGAATATCAAATGGAGAGCCCTGCCTGAAGAGACGAGGGGATTTCCTGGACTGAATGAAGGAGAGGAAGTGAGCAGGCCGAGACGAGATACAATTCTATAACAAAAAGGAGTGTCAGTGAGAAAAAGAGAGTTGAATAGCTGTCGATAGAATAGGGCTCGAGGTCCTGAATCTTAGCGAACTTATGGAGCATCACATTCAGCAAAAGCGACGCGTTGAAGCAGAGTTCCGGGGTCCTTAAGAGGGATCAGATGACTGGTCACGTGTTTCTGACGGCAACGTGAAACAACTAGACTGCTGGCATAGGAATCTCTTGCTATATCGGAGTTTCCTCGAATCATAGCTCCACACAGGGACCAATGCCGCCTAAGCTGCCATTGGCGAAAAGGTGTAACACCAAGGGAGACAGGGTGAACGCCCCAGAAAGCATGCCCTCTTGCGGAGCGGGTGCCTCGGGCACCGGAACATCTAAGAAACTCATCATGTCCAGTACCCGGTCATGAAAGGTTCTGATAGAGCAGGGAAGGTCCTCGTTGTCCTGATCGCCTTGAGGGTCATCTGACAGGTCAGGATCCTGCTGAGCCGTGTCAGGCACTGCCTTGTCCACTGGGGACAATGGAGGAACAGGCGGAAGAGCCGGGGGAGGCACCACGGGCAACGGAGGCACGGGCGGAACTACCAGAGGAACGGGTGGAGCCGGAGGCGCAGGTGGACATATCTCCTTGAAAAGCCCTTTGAAATATTCCCTCATGGGGTTGATGCGCATAAGCGCTTGAAATGTACCGAAAAAGGCGTCCTCAGGAGATTGCTTCGGAACCTGAGGAGGCCTCTCATGAGGTGGACAAATCCAGGGACGTAACGGGGAAGGGTGCCACACCGGCCCCTCCACCGACATATCCACATAAATCAAAGGAGCCGCCCCCGCGGGCAACAAAACATTGTGCGGAAGAGGCATCCGGCCGTTCCAATCATAAACCGGCCGGTAAGGATGCACACAAGGGACCTTAGATTCACCCAAGGGACCGTGCCCTACACCAGAGGCCGATGCCATAGTTGTAGGGGTAGCACCTAAAATGGCCCCCGTGGTCGTGGCGAGAACGGGTGCCATTTTGTCCTAATCTGAGGGGAACTGCGGCATGTGAGGAAGTGAGGCAGGGGTCCCCGTTGATGGATCAGGGGTCTTAATCTTAGCCTTAACATAAGGAACCTCGGCTGAGCCGGTACTATGAGGCCTGGAATGTTTTTGTGACATACCAACCGCCAAATTAGCCTTTGAAGGAAGGACCTCGGCACTGCCGGTAAAAGAAGAACTTTGCTTCTTTGCCCCATCAACAGATCTGGTATCACCACAAGAGCGGGAACGGTGAGCAACCGCTTTCACTGACAAAGCCTTGTCCGGCCTCTCAGAACTGTTGGTAGCTTTAGCCTCTGAACGAGGGACCTCAGACCCAGGCCCGGTAACAGCCTTATCTGCACGGGCCTCGAACATCCGCTCGGTAACAACCAGCCCAGCCAAGGCCTCGGGGCGCACCCCGGTCTTGTTTTTGAGGGAAGCCGACAGAGAGGCCTCAGAGCGAGCTCCGGTACCCCACGATTCAGGAGAACTGGGTCTACAAACAGCCCCCACAGGAGGGGCCTCGGAGCGTACTCCGGTGTTCACAAGCCCCTTATGGAGACCCTCAGAGAAAACTCTGGTAGAATTATTAGGCCCAACGGGCACCTCAGGGCCAACCCTGGTGACAGAGCGATCAACGCCCCTCCCGGACCGAGAGGAACCCGGAAAGGTATCCCCCGGCAGGGGTGCTCTGAAAAGTAAAGAACTTACCGGGCGTTTCTTCTTCTCGTCGATGAACACATGAAAATGCGAAGGAGGAGTTCGTCGGAACACCTCCTCCCACCGCTCCAACCGACGTTGACGTGCCCAGACCGAAAAGGGAGTCACAGTAAAAACAGGAGTCCCAACGGTGTTCCGGACCCAAACACTCTAAACAAAGAGGATGGGGATCCGCCCTCGCGAAGCGACGGTGACACGATGAACAATCTGGAAAGTTTAATTTGAAAGACATAGACAGACTAGTAAACGAACGCTAGCGAGAGCCAGAGAGGAAAAAAGGGAAGAAAATCTTCCGAGGATGCAAGTGTGTCCAGCCCCGATCGAGCAGAGAAAATGACTGATGGGCGATGCTAGGTGGCGGAGCCAAGGTGGGCGGGGTTACGGCCGTGTGCCGGGCCCCGCGCAGGAAAGAGAGGAGGGACACATTTCTGAAAAAAAATGTGGATGCTTTTTACAAAGTGCTCTGGTCCCGTCCCACAGGACGGCGAGATGTCCCACAAGTATGGAGGAAAGGGGACGGGACGTAGGAGTATGGACGGTAGCACCGAAGGGTGGAATCCTTGGCTACAGAAAAAAGGGCTGGTTTTAACAGCCGAGTGATCCGAATTGTTGTAGGCAAATTCAGCCACAGGTATTAAGAGTGACCAATCGTCCTGGACCTTGGTGGCGAAACAGCTGAGATATTGTTCCAGAGTTTGGTTCACGCGTTCAGTAGCTCCATTGGTTTGTAGATGATAACCTGACGATAGGGCACGTTGGATTCCTAGTATGCGACATAATTGTTTCCAGAACTGAGATATGTACTGGGGTCCTCTGTCAGATATGATCTTGGAAGGTAGTCTGTGAAGTCTGAATATGTGTTCCAGGAAAATTCTGGCAAGTTCAGAGGAGGACGGTAGTTTATATAAGGGTGTAAAATGAGCCATGTGGGTGAATAAATCAATGGTAACCATGATAGTTGTCTATCCCCTGGAAGGTGGTCGTTCCACAATAAAATCCGTAACAATTAATTCCCAAGGTCTTGTTGGCAGCGCTGGTTGGAGCAGGAGACCTGCCGGTTTCCTGTTGTCATGCTTGTTTTGAGTGCAGACTGCACAGGTTTGGATGTCATGCTGGACATCATCCTTCATCTTCGGCCACCAAAACTGTCTTTGTATTAGACGGAGGGTGTTGGTGATGCCACAGTGTCCTGAATGAAGGGTATCATGACATAGGCTTGTGATCTTTTGTCGTAGTCTCCGAGTGGGGATAACCAGGAAATTGTCCTTGAATAAATATCCACCCTTCAACTTGAGGTTCCATCGATTCTTTCCGTTAAACTCCTTCCAGATTTCAGAGGACTGAGTTTGAATCCGAATTTCTTCTAGGAGACTGATTACTTGGGCAACAAATACTGTGTGGGGAAACATCTTTGGGAAGGATCGGTCTTCAAGAATTTCGTAGTCAGGACGTCGGGATAAGGCGTCTGCTATTATATTGTGTATTCCAGGGACATGATGGATTTGAAACTGGTACTGGGCAAAGAAGAAGGGCCAACGAGCTTGACGACTGTTCCTACATTCCAGGGATTGCAGGACTTGAAGATTCCGATGGTCCGTGCAGACCTGAACAGGATGTTTCGCTCCCAGGTTTAGATGACGCCAGTGTGTGAAGGCTTGACGGATGGCTAGTAGTTCCTTTTCTAAAACAGAATAGTGGGTTTCGCTAGGGGTCAAGGTGCGAGAAAGGTAGGCGATGGGGTGTTCTAGCTTGTCATCAAATTCCTGTTTCAGGACTGCCCCGATGGCGTAGCTAGAGACATCAGTTTCCACTAGGATGGGTCAATCAATGTCAGGTTGGGCCAAGATGGGGGCTTGTGTAAACTCCGACTTTTACCAATGAAACGCCTCATCTTGGACTGCTGTCCAGTGAAAGGGTGTGTCCTTCTTCAACAATGAAATGATCGGGTGTACAATCTCCGAAAAGGAAGGTATGAATTTCCGGTAGAAGTTAGCAAGCCCCAGGAAGGATTGAATTTGTTTCACAGTAGTTGCAACAGGCCAGGATAGAATAGAGTCAACTTTCGAGCGGTCCATTCCAATTCCCTCTGGGTTGAGGATGAATCCGAGATAGTGAACAGCAGACACATGGAAAAGGCATTTCTCGGGTTTAGCCAGGAGCTTATGTTCACGTAGACGTTGTAAAACTGCTTTAACATGTTCTTTGTGCTTCAGATGGTCCTTGGAGTATATCAGTATGTCGTCCAGGTATACTATGACGAAGAGGAACAGCATATCGGAGAACACCCGGTCCGTGAAACGTTGGAAGACCGCTGGGGCAGTGGCAAGTCCAAATTGCATAACCAAGTATTCAAAACGACCGAAGGGTGTTCTAAAGGCTGTTTTCCATTCATCACCTTCCTTTATACGGATCAGATGGTAGGCGCCTCTGAGATCTAATTTCGTGAACACTACAGCTCCTCTTACCGCTTCCAGGATATCCGAGATTAGGGACAATGGGTAGCGGTCCTTGAGGGTGCATTGATTAAGACCACGATAATCTAGGCAAGGCCTAAACTCCTTGGTATCTTTCTTGGGGACAGAAAACAACAAAGCTCCCGCCAGGGATTTGGATGGTCGTATGGTACCATTTTCCAAGTTGGTATCCAGGTATTCTAGGAGTGCTCTTTTCTCAGGTTCTGATAGAATGAACATCCTTCCAAAAGGAATCACTGCGGAGGGTTCAGTATCAATAGCACAGTCTTCAGGTCTGTGAGGGGGAAGGGCTTGAACTATGGCGGTTGAAAACACATCAGTGTAATCCTGATAGGCCCTGGGAACTTGGATGATATTTGAGACAGTGAAAGGACCTTGCTGGATAGTCTGCACATCTATATCTTCAGAGGATCTTGATGAGGAATCTAGAGATAAACAGTGGGATATACAATGTTCTGAACCAAGAAACAAGGATCCTGCTGCCCAGTTGATGTAGGGGTTGTGCTTCTGTAAGCAGGGCACACCCAGTACCATTGGGTAATGGGCAGATCTTATGATGTCGAATTTGATCCTCTCTTGATGGTGGTTTATGGAGAGCAGGATCTCTTTGGTTTGAAGGGTAATGGGTCCTGAAGAGAGAGGTCTTCCATCGATAGCCTCTACAGGTTGCATGATGTCTTGTGTTTCATATGGAATGTTATGGGTGATGACCCAATCATGATCTATGAACATCCCCATGGCCCCACATTCCACTAATGCCAGAATGGGCTAAGACTCTTTCTTGGAAGGCGATAGATAGGCCTGTAGAATAACAAGATTATTTTGTCCAGGAGAGTTCAAGGATGGAATAGATGTGGAGCAAACATCTCTCTCCCGAAGCTGTGCTCCATCTAGGATCGGGAGCTGGCGTTTCCCGAACACCGTGGAGGGGCAATAGGGCACTCTCTCACTAGCTGTTTATCCGAGGCACAATACATGCACAGACCAGTGTGAATCCGTTGCATCCTTTCTTGCGGAGTTATGGGTCCGCGGAAGGCTCCTAGTTGCATGGGTTCTGGGTCTGTGGTTGGGGAAGAAGTAGGCTCAGATCTAGAGGAAGGTTCTGTAGAGGCCTTTTGGTAGGGTATTTTAGTCTTCTTCTTTTCCATCTTTCTTTCCTGGATACGAAAGTCAATTTGTAAGGAAAGATCCACGAGGGCATGGAAGGAACTTGGGCGAGCTACCCTGGCTAGCTCGTCTTTTATCTCTTCATTCAAACCTCTTCGGAAGAGGGTGAAACAGGCCTCAGGGGACCAGTCTGCTTCCTTGGAAAGTTGCTTAAAGCGTGTCACATAGGTAAGCACATCCTGGGATCCTTGTTGGAAGTCCAATAAGCATTCTTGGGCACTGTAAACCTGTTCTGGTCGATCGAACATAGTCTTTAGCGCCTGCACGAAACCATCATAGTCATCCAGGAGGGCATCACCCGAATGAACTAAGGGAGTTGCCCAAGTTAATGCTTTCCCGGAGAGATGAGAAATCATAAAGCCCACCTTAGCCCTGGGGGTGGAGAAGTAGTAGGGCTTAAAGGTGAAGTGCACTAAACATGAATCGAGGAAGCCACAAAGGGTCTTTGCAGAGCCATCATATTTATCCACCACTCCGCCCAACAACACACTTTCCTTGGTTGCAGAGTCACGTGACAGGACCAGTTGTTTCAATGCCGCATTTGCGGCTTTAAGATTTTGAACTTCTGTTGTTAACTCCTGCATGCCGCGCATGAGGTCTTGAACTGCAGCCTCCATTTCCGTAACTGTATCAGTTTGTTGGCATCTCAATCTGTCACAGGTTTCCCCCCTTCTCACCTGTCTGTATTGTTTGTTCGTGATCTTCGAAGATGTCTTCTTCCGCACTGTTCGGGTTTTGTACAACCCTGTGCGTGGATCCTCGGGTTCCAGCGTGCGGTTCGTGACCCGACTCCAGGAAGTGTTCAGATGTCCGGGAAAAAAGTCCAGGAAATGGCGAGGAGCGCGCTCGGAGATACGAATGCGCTGACAATCCAGGAAATACAAGGTGAGGAAAAAGGGGAAGGATGAAAGAAGAGGAGGGAACCAGGAATCAGAAGGAATCGCTGTACGAATTCCGGCCGCACACGTCTGACTACTGCAAGCGGTAGCGTTGAGCGCGCAGGGCTGCGGGGGCGTGTCTGATTTGTAGAACTTAGAGCGTACGACGCAGAGACTGGCAAACAGCGTTCCGCGTTCAGCGGCTATGTTGGGAGTACTGCTGAGTTCAGTCCCCTACGGGTCAGGGACCACGAAGTCCTGAAGGGACATGTACGGTGGTTCATGACATACCAGACCGATATATAAAATGTATTATGGAGAAGTATGATATCTGTTTGTATGAGTGAGTATGTTCTGATGGAGTAGATTGAGTGGAGTACGAGTGATCATGGATATCTGTACAGATGTGTACAATCTGGTTTTTAATGCCCATGTTGGCATAGTACCACAATAATAATTGTTATATATGAAACTAAATTGATATTTTAGTGAAAAGGAGTGAACTGTTTCTTACCATCCTCTTGCTCCCGGTCCATTGTTTTGTGTATATCCATTGTTAACCTGGAGGACCGTGAGCATACCGGGTACACTTTATTTTGTGAGGATTAACAGAGTGACAGAGGTAGCAGCATTGGAATGTAGGGAGAAGAGGGTAAAAGCGTGAGCGTGAGGGAGGGACGACAACTAAACATTTGGGAAGCTAAGTGTGAAAAAAGGTAAAATTGGCAGATGTCCTTGACATAAGTTTAATTGGGGAGACCAGTGGCACCCACTCCATAACAGACATTGGGGTGTAGCCCCTCCAATTACGCACTGGCTGCCACTTATTCTTTGTGTCAGTGAGAGGACCAACCCTCGGGCTACACTGCAGGGGATCATGCTGGGTGAGGGGGGAGAAAGTACTCCATAGTGGGAAAGCTCTAAGAGGAGCATTGACAATCATATAAGGACTGGAGTGGAGACCCCGCTCTCTGCCCACAATTAACTCCTACCTGATGCCCATCAAGGCAGTTTTAGTCTGTTTTTGGCGGCACCCCTACTGTTAATCACCTAGGAAGGATTGAGATACTGGGTGCATAGAATGAGTGATTTATAGATTTTATTAGCGCCCATTTCACCACAAGACTTAAAGTGCATCACATTGCAAAGCAATGAGTTCAGTTATTTATATTAGTTAAACTTAAGGAAAAGCAAACAAAAGAAAAGACAATATTTTTAGTACTTGGATTGAATAAAAACGAAAAAGGAATAAAATGAAGGCGTATGCCATTCAATAACAAGGGCATATCTACTAGAATCCTTACACAGACCTTGGCCAATCTTCAAAGGGAAATTGTGAATCCTTATACGGATGTTGGCCAATCTTCCAAGGGGAATCGTGAATCCTTACACAGACATTGGTCAATCTTCCAAGGGGAATCGTGAATCCTTACACAGACGTTGGCCAATCTTCCAAGGGGAATCGTGAATTGTTATACAGATGTTGGCCAATCTTCCAAGGGGAATCGTGAATCCTTACACAGACTTTGGTCAATCTTCCAAGGGGAATCGTGAATCCTTACACAGACGTTGGCCAATCTTCCAAGAGGAACCGTGAATCCTTACACAAACGAAGCCCAATATTCCAAGGGGAATTGTGAATCCTTTCACGAACCTTGGCCAATCTCAAAGGGAAATCATGAATCCTTAAACAGATGTTGGCCAATCTTCCAAGGGGAATCGTGAATCCTTACACAGATGTTGGCCAATCTTCAAAGGGAAATCGTGAATCCTCACACAGATGTTGGCCAATCGTCCAAGGGGAATCGTGAATACTTACACAGACGTTGGCCAATCTTCCAAGCGGAATCATGAATCCTTACACAGACATTGGCCAATCTCCCAAGGGGAACTGTGAATCCTTACACAGACGTGGCCAGTCTTTCAATGGAATTGAGCAAATTTGTGAATCGAAGAACACCTGGGAGGCCTCTGGAGCACAAGGGTGCAGAATATTCTTTTTTCATGGTCCTGTCCCAGAGGTTTGTCTAGGAACTAGCCTTGACCATGCCTGCCTGGCAGAGGGCAGGTGTCTCTTATGAGTATATCAAGAACAGAGTGCACCTTTGTTGTGTCAGTGTCGCATGCAAGATCCCAGATCAGCCTGGGTTTTTTCCCTGCCTTGGATCTGTGCGAGTCAAGCGGAATTAGCGTTATCCAGAACAAACATCATCTTAGATGCTTCTTTCTGAGCTCCTTACTCTGCCATAGAAAATGCAGAAGATTCCTTTACTAGAGTTCACAATGGCAAAGCCAGTGCACTTCGATCATTGCGTTATCCTGGCTCTTTGGATTGTTCATTGGTTTTAGGGTCCTCTCAGCTGAGGGCCTATTCTACCATGAAGCAACACCATGGCTTTGTTTTTGAGGGTGTCCCTCTTTTCGGGATCCATGTGGTGCTGAGAGTGCACTTCCAGTTTTGGACTGATGATCATGACGATGCTGGTGTAGTTGTCTTACTGTGTACCACCCCGTGCTTCTGGCATAAGGTAATTCACGCTAGTTTTAAATTGACCCTCCAGGGCTGTCCAACTATGTGTCTCGCAGGCCGGAATCCTGAAGTATTTTCAGGATATCCCTCATTCAATATTTATGATGAAAAATGTGCATACATTTATAATCATTGTATGCAAATTTATCTCATTAATATTAATGAAGGATATCCCGAAAAAGCGACATGGGTCCTCGAGGCCTGGAGTTGGACAACCCAGATTTGCTATTTTCACATGGTGCCATGGGATCAGGATATTTAGTTTAAGATGCTGCCACGTGTATCTCTGGGTTTTTGGCCATCTCATCGGGTACAACGTCAGTGTTAAGGACCCCACGCTTTCTCTTTGGGCCGTGCTTTGTAGGATTCATTTCTTCGGGGAGGTGCCAATTTATGGGGTGTGTATTTTTCTGCATTGCCAGTGGCTCTCCCCCCATCTCTTGAGCTTGCTTGGCACTGGCAAGGCTCTGCTGGCAGCTCATTGCTTCAGCAGAGGATGGTGAAATGCTTGGTCCTCATTCTGGACTGATTGGCCATCATGTGGCTCTCTGAGATTAAAAGCATTCTCATTGGAAGCCGCTCCATCAGAACCTTCCCGCTTGATTTAACCCTTGTAGTAGTCTCTCGCCTCCTAACACCAGCAGGGATTCATAGCCTTGTAGGGGCTGTCCCCATCATTTTCAGGATCCATCTTCTCTTTTCTTGTTGGGCACCTCTTTTGGGGAGACTACCCATGTTTATTGAAGCCGGCATGAGCCTGCTCGCCAGCAGTACCGCCATTGGACTGTTCATCAAAGCTACTATGTTTTCAGCATTCACACTCCTCAAGTTCCTCTCTTCTCTACGTCTTCCAAACTATTCCCTCGTTCCCCGCTCGATGATGTCCAGTTGGTCAACGTTTACCTTGTTTCCACATCTCTTTCCTCAACTGTTTCCTTGGCACGGTTTTTCCTGGTGGGGTTGTTGGTGGCTGTGGCTCGCATTACTGCTTTTGCTTGCTGTCTGAATGTCTCTGGTGACCACTGACCAGAGATCATGCCAGTGGAGCGAGGCCACAAAGGCCGGGGAGTAGACATTGGTGGGGAAGTCAATGGGGCGTTTTCTTTCCAGTTGGGCCTTTGGCCACTTCGTTCTCTCAGCCTTATGGCATTGGAGATCATGGGGAGCATTTTCGCAGGGCGGCCGGCACCTGATAGAATCGCATGGAACCAGGAACGGGGAACCTGTAAAGGAAATGCAAATGAATGCAGGCTTCCTAAACCAAGTGAAGGAGGTGCAGTGTTAGGGGCAGCTACTGCAGGAATACTGCAAGGGTGCAATGCCCCATCAGGGGCACAGCCGCAAAGCGGGTAGGATAGACCAGCAACGCTGGAAGAAACTGGCAGGACGCTTAATGCAATGTATGGCATATGCAGGCAGGGATCACGCAGGTTGCCTTAAGCACATGTATACAGACAGGGAGAGCGGAATAAGAAGCCTCTTATGCAGGGCAGGGTAGAGCTGTAGATTATAGCTGAATACATGGACCTAATACGGCATGCCTCAGGCGCCATGCCCCCAGGCTGGAGATGCTGAGGTCTAATTGCCATGACGTGCATGCCGTAGACCAGCACTCCTAGATCTCCAGCCCTTTGCGCCACTTCACCACCTGGCCGTGTCTTCAAAGAAACTGCCGCAGAGCTAGTCCTCCATGCCTTCAGAGGGCAGGTGAGCGGCGCACCACCAGTGGAAGAGGCACTTGCCTGCTCACTCCCCACCTCTTCTGCATGAAGGAACTACCCATGTGTGCGGACAGGCTGATTATGCTTCAAAGCTGTTATCATGGTGTCTGGTGAGAAATCCGAGAGTGTGACTCCAACAGGCTGTGATGTACCGGAGGTGCTACTGTGTGGGGGAATGAATGGCTGCACTAACATAACATCATCACTATTGGTTAAGAAAGGATAGCTCAGAGGCGTGCTCGCCTTGGAAGCAAAACGATGCAGAGCAACCCAGGTTCGATCCCCAGGTCCGTGCTTAGAAGCCTCTGGATATTAAGCGTGTTATAAAAAACCAATTCCAATAAAACACAAATAGCTGTCTATTCTTAGGGATATTACTTTTAAATCCTATTTTTACAAACAGATGTTTCAGAAGAGCTACTTAAGGACCACTTCCAGAATGCACAATTAGATCCACTCCTTTCTCAAGTAAATAGAGGAAAACAGAAAATGAAACCAGCACTGGCAAAGCCAGCAGCTTTGGCTTGTGTGTAGGCATGGGATAAGCATGCTTTAGGCACTGCCATAATGGTATTACATGGTCATAAATTGGCAACAGCTAGCAAATTGTATTAGTACCTGGGCATACTATGTCAGTGCCCATCTAATGCCTATGCAAGAGACTAGAGAGTTGGCTTTGTTAATGCTTGCTTTTATCAGGAATTTAGTGGCAGGAACAAATGCAAGGACTCACATATTGTTTATAAATGAAGTGACAGAAGACACGCTTGGTAAAGACATCTGTTAAGACAGGTTAAACCGTTAAACTAGGTTAAGACACTAGGAGCTGATTTACAGCTGCAAATAAACCATTACCTTTCAGAATACTGTTAAGAAATAACAATGTCATTCAGTTAAAAGTGTACAGCTAGGTTAAAGTGATCCCATGGGTGGGGGAAGGGGGTGACTTGGGTGCGGAGCACAGGTATTAGTTAGGATTGGCTATAGAGACTATTATGGCCATGGGTGGTCTATGGGTGGCAAACAGCGCCCACAGTCCATGTGTGCCCCTGCTCAGATTCCATCTTGCTCCTATAGTCCTTTGCTATGCCAATATGTTTGGCTTGTAGGCAGCACTTGCAGCATCAGCTAATAGCTCACATTAAAAATGAAGATGTACATTTCTTAGTGATGGCTTGACCATTACTTAGTTCTACACATGATTCTCTCCTCGCCTCCTTTTTATGTTATGTTATTGGGCATTTGTATAGCGACTTTCAACATTGGTCTCAACGCGCTGTAGGTTGAGCGCCCTTGGGGACTGGAGTCCAGGTCAGTGGAGACAGTCAGAGCAGTAAATAGTGAATGTGTGCACTCTGTGTGTGCGTGCAGCTAGGCCGACTGTTTCGCGGTGGATAGCTGCATTCTAATGCTGGCAGTAGTGTGCAGGGTATGTGAGACCAGTAGTATGCGTGCAGCTAGACCGACTGTTTCGTGGTGGATAGCTGCATTCTAATGCTGGCAGTAGTGTGCAGGGTATGTGAGACCAGTAGTATGCGTGCAGCTAGACCGACTGTTTCGTGGTGGATAGCTGCATTCTAATGCTGGCAGTAGTGTGCAGGGTATGTGAGACCAGTAGTATGCGTGCAGCTAAATCGACTGTTTCGTGGTGGATAGCTGCATTCTAATGCTGGCAGTAGTGTGCAGGGTATGTGAGACCAGTAGTATGCGTGCAGCCAGACCGACTGTTTCGTGGAGGATAGCTGCATTCTAATGCTGGCAGTAGTGTGCAGGGTATGTGAGACCAGTAGTATGCGTGCAGCTAGACCGACTGTTTTGTGGTGGATAGCTGCATTCTAATGCTGGCAGTAGAGTGCAGGGTATGTGAGACCAGTAGTATGCGTGCAGCTAGACCGAATGCTTCGTGGTGGATAGCTGCATTCTAATGCTGGCAGTAGAGTGCAGGGTATGTGAGACCAGTAGTATGCGTGCAGCTAGGCCGAATGCTTCGTGGTGGATAGCTGCATTCTAATGCTGGCAGTAGAGTGCAAGGTATGTGAGACCAGTAGCATGCGTGCAGCTAGACCGACTGTTTCGCGGTGGATAGCTGCATTCCAATGCTGGCAGTAGAGTGCAGGGTATGTGAGACCAGTAGTATGCATGCAGCTAGACCGAATGCTTTGTGGTGGATAGCTGCACTCTAATGCTGGCAGTAGAGTGCAGGGTATGTGAGACCAGTAGTATGCGTGCAGCTAAACCGACTGTTTCGTGGTGGATAGCTGCATTCTAATGCTGGCAGTAGAGTGCAGGGTATGTGAGACCAGTAGTATGTGTGCAGCTAGACTGAATGCTTTGTGGTGGATAGCTGCATTCTAATGCTGGCAGTAGAGTGCAGGGTATGTGAGACCAGTAGTATGTGTGCAGCTAGACCGACTGTTTCTGATGTTGGAAGTAGAGTGCAGGATACATGAGACAGGTAGTAAATGCGATCCGCCACGAAATACAATGGCCTCCATACCATTTTTCTGTTATTATAAATCCATTTGAAATCGTTCCTATTGGGATTGATGGAATTGTTGTTTTTAGGAGTATGCAAATCCTCTGCGCCTTACCGTAACACGAGTCGGTGACAGAGCAGGAGGCGGCAAAGTCCATTTGTAAGAAAGACTCCTCGTTCACCACAATGTCAGTGGTCACAACGTAGCGGGTGCTAGCTTTCTCGATGAAGACCAGCGCCTCCCCCGTGGAGCCACACACTGGCATCTTGGTCCCACCGGGATGGAGCAGCCACTTCCTGTTATCCAGCGTGGTGAAATCGTCCTCGAGGACAGTATTACCCGAAATGTTTCCGCCAATCAGAATCTAAAACAAAATACGAGGATCCATTATTCACAGCCACGAATCACAGAAAATTGGCTTTTTAATACATGCCCATAAAGTTGACATGGAAACAATTTCAGAAATCAATGATCAGGTTGATTTGCATTTGATAAGTCAATTAAGGGGGTGAGTTAGATATCCCCTAATCTTTGATCCATGAAGATAAAGACGGCATTGCATACCCAATTTTCTATTCCTATTGCATTTCCCATTTCATGGCTATGCAAGACCAATTCCAGTTATTGATGCCAAGCATGAGCACTTTTAAATGTGACTTGGCGTCTTTCTAAATGAACAATAGAACGTTACTGGCTATGCACAGATGTCTTAGGTCAGCACCTGTAAAAGTCTCAGGCAACGTTTACACACCGTACAGAGGGCCTCATTAGGAGTATGCCAGTAATTCTGCCATTATTCTGTGGAATTACCACCAAACCCACTCGCTGTTACTACCACTAAGTCCAACAGATGTACACGTAAGGCGGGGTAGACCCACGCTTTTGGGGTCCATAGGACATCGAGGGGATTTGTGTACGTTTAGTGTGAGTTGTAATTCTGGCATGGTAAATCCACCGCTTTTTGCAGGAGAAGAAGATTTACCTCCAGCTGGTGGTAAATCCTTCACTTCACCTCATTTCTTGGAGTTTGCTGGTGCTGTACAGTTTGCAATAATTATGTTACCAACCTACAGGCTCATTACAAGTTGCCCAGTCTGGAAATAAGGTGCCGGTAACAACGTACACCAGCACCTTTCCAGACCGGCCAGCTCCAAGACTTCCGGTGGGGGCTCTGATCTACCAACAGGCCTGACCTTCCAGTAGGTCAGGCCCCTACCGGCAGATAAATGCCTGAATCCCTGGCACCGTTACTAATGGTGAATCAGGCAACCCCATCCCATGGAGTCTTATGGGACTCCATGGGATGGGCAGTTACCAGTGTCTCCACTGCCCGTAATATCTTGGTGATATCAGGCGGAAATGGTAAGGTAGTTTCCCGGTTTCCCACCAGAATTACCGGCAGAGTACGGGGGAACTCATAATGAGCTCCATAGTGTCAGTGATAGAATTACCACCAAAATGTTTAAGCACCACAGGTAATAGTTAAAGGCAGACATCTTAACCACTGACTCACAAAGGATCTAGCACACAGACAGCCTGAGTGGTTTGTTGAGAGGGCAGAGTAGCATTGCTCACCTGATCGATAACCCAGGGACTGTAGAAGTGCCCATTCTCTGAGGGCTGCCACCAGCGTAGACGCGTAGCGCTGGAACGGGCCTTCAAGGGGATCTCGAGGGCGATATACCTGCCAACGTTGCTGGAGTTGCTGAACAGGAACTCCTGGAGGAGGCTCCAGGAGAGGCCACCGTTGAGTGAATACTGCAAAAGCACAGGCTGACTTCTGGGGTCCGGTGCAGCCTTGCCACAGCCCAAGCGCATGAAGAACTGCACAAATCTAGTGCAAAAAACAAATATTGTAAAATATCAGTGCACAAGGCTTTCTTGGTTGACGAGCAGGCAGGTTTACTTCAAATTACTTTCACACATTAAAAGATGGGATGCTTGATTGTATGATCATCGAAGTATCACCTCCTCACTTATCCCAAAGCACTGACGCCAGGGATGTGCACGAGAGAAGGTCCCAAAATGGCTGCACATGCAACGGCAGCCATTTTGACTGAGCCTCGAGAGAACACCTACCCACTGTGGCTGCTCGTATGGTTTCCCAAAGCACGCCAGTACATCACAATGAATGCACTGAAACCATGTGTTTAACTGTTGAGCATCTGGCAGATGTTTCCCTTTCCTGTCTTACGGCATCTTTGTCTGCTCACCATCTCATTCCCTTCGCTCCTCTTGTGCACTCAACCCCATGCCCCCATTTCACCTCTCGCTTCCGTTCTTTCTCCCTAGTCGCCCTTCTTCATTGAAAGCTGCTGCCCATTAAACCCAGCACGACTTGGGATATCTTCAAAGCTCGGCTTAAGCTGTACTTACCTACCAAAGGGGGCGTTCTCCCTGGCTTATCCCCCATCACCCCTACCTTATCACACATCTCCCTCCAGTGCTGTGTAGAAATGGAACAATGTCAATTTGTGTATTTGTACAGTATTCCTCTTTCGATTTAACCTTTTGCTCCCTGTGTTAACGATACCTTTGCAATTCACCTGTTTCTTATATGTTGCTTCACTTTGTTTTGTCTCTGGTCTATGCCCCATTTTGTTCACACCTCAAACTGGCTCATGATTTGTTCTCAACTTTGTGCTGTTGTACAGACACCGCTACGGGGAATGCCTCCGCTATCTGTAAATGTGTTACTGTAAGTCATTTCTGGTGGAAATTGACATCCCTTTGCATCAAATAAATAAAAATATACTTATATGAGAAGGGCAAAGACAATGAACACTAACACAGACCCTCAGTGGTGTCAAACCAATCATGGGACTAGGGCAAGGAGTCTCGCACACCCTTTTCTTTAATTGACTTACAGGGATCGAAATTGGGATTTGTTGACGAGGAGCAAAAAGCAGCACCTAGGTATCAGGCATAACCAGTTAGGCAGAAGCTATCTCTGGGGAGCCAGGAGCTAGTACACAGTGAGCAGCAAATCAAACTTTGCACAAGATGCAAACTCTTCACATTTATGTCAATTTCATGTTATCAGACATACTCTAAATGTCCCTTTAGTGTGTTTTTTATTGTCCTTTATATACATTCCCAAACATACACCGTTACAAATCACTAAGCTAGGTTTGTATGGCACCACTTGCCAAGGAGTCAAAAGCAGCACCTGATAGTTGTTGGTTTCAAGCTAACCAGGCTCCCCTCGGCTATAACCAGGCGGCAAATAGCTCCGAGCTCCTGGCAATTTCGAACCCTGGACTTATATCTTCACCCCAATCGATCCACCGCTGCTGACATTGCACAACCAAAAGACCCTGAAAACAAGCCACAGGCCATTTTGATGTTTTCTAAACCACCTTTATTGGAAACTGGTGACTTACTTCATTCACCATCTATCACCTACACGTGAACAAAAGCTGCAAGCATATTTAACTTGTAAATGCTTGTTATTCACAGTGGGTGCAAGGCAGTGCACAGGGGTTGCGAGCAGCAACACAGACGCCCACTGCTACAACTACAGCCTCATTTTATCACAAATGTTTATTGCTTGCAGGGCAGCACCACCGTCAGCACATTTGTGCCCAGGGGTCTCATGAATGCAATTTTGAACATTCAGGAAGCAAAGGTAAAACGGAAAGATTAAACGCGAGACAAGCAGTTCCTCCCCGCCCCGTGAGCAAGTAAATGCTGGCCGCAAATTACACTTTGTCGGCAGCGTTTCTGAAGAAGCTCATTTTCGAAGTCCCCGTAGCATACGCCTGTCTTAACGCCTCCATGCAAGCTCTGGGGATTTTCATTGTTTTTTAAGGCAGAGAGCGGGGGAGGAGGAGCAGGAGTTAGTGTTCACCTCCAGTTTGCATCCACTTGCAAACCCCGTTTTCCGTCAGCATGAGATTTTCATGCTGGCATGAAACCCATGATGTCCCATGGAAACCACCTGCTTTTAAAAAAAATTAGGCAGTTTCCATAGGAAACTCATTCAGGCTCAGACTGGCCTATAAGGCAATAGGGCAATGCCTGAACCATAAACACAAAATGCTGGCGTGGGCCTATTTTTTTGGTCAAAGTGGGACACTTTTTTGGCCAATGTGGGCCAATTTGATGAATTCACTATGCGGTTAGAAGTTTTAACTAGTGTTGCTGAATAAATATTCTTTAAACAATTTGCATCACATTTTATCCCAAAACTCCCCCTTGGGTACTATTCAAACAGTCTGTCACAGAAGAAATGAATAGCCATTTGCAACTGTGGGCCACTTTTTCATTGGTGCCCAAGCCAATTGTATGCCCCAGTCCGACCCTGAATTGAGTGTAAACGCTGCCTGCCATGTGTACATGACAGGCAGCATTTACTCTATTTGCACTACAGGAGTGTAAAGAGACTTCCACTGTCTCTTTACACTTCTTATTTACACTCCACAGTGCAAGTGACGGAAATTGCCGAAGGGGACTTGTTTACAAGGAAGTGCATATGTATGGGTCCTATCCAGGCTATTTACATTTTTAAAGAAAATGTGTTCCTAAGGAGCTCATATTCCATGAACACGTTGCATAAATGAATGGTATAAAAGCCGTTTTTTTACGCCATTCATTTACGTTACGGCTCATAGTCAAACATTTGCATGGAGGAGAGGAGGGGCGGAACGCAACTTACATTTCCGCCACCTCCTTCCTCTCTGCCATACAAATGTTCCAGCAGGGGAGTTGCTAGGCCTGGAAAAGACCCGGGGCTAAGCTGAGGTCGGAACTGTTGGGACTGGGGGCTAGCTAGTCTTTTGGCTGTAGCTCCTGAGATTCTATCCGGGGCTACAACCAAAAGATCAGGGGCTATAGCCCCCTTAGCCCCTGCCTAGCAACGCCCCTGTGTTCCAGCATCTGCGCCAACATGGATTTTCTTGCCGGGCAGAGATGCTGGCGATCCCTATGGAGTCTGCCTGCTTTCTGCACCATAACACAGGCAGACCCCAGAGGCTTCCAATGTACACGCTCCATGCAAGAATAGGCACATGGTGAGCAGTGTTCCCAGTTAAAATTAAACCCTCCCCGACATGCCTGCATCTGGGGCAGAGTGTCATTTCAATTGTGAGCGTTGTTTGTGATGCAGTGCTCACAAACAATAGTAAACGCAACCTGGCATGCCAGCAGGTCAGGCAGCATGTACTCCGCCCTTTGCCCTTCACATTTGCACCCACAGTGGGAGCTGTTTACATTTCAGTGTAAATGTAACGGCTCTCCACCGCCAAATTGTTCATTCGGCCAACATGAGCCCCACATAGTTTCCTTTGGAATCTGCCTGCTCATCAGAAGGCGCATATGCCGGGCGGATTCCACAGCAATCCATTCGTGTGTTACGCCTGCAGGAAAATGTCCTGCAGGCGTAACAGTAAACGTAGTGGCAATACGGAGGAGACAGGCACGGCGGAGATCTTTTCTCTGCTCTGTGCCCCATCCACTGCTTGAAAATGGAGCAGAGAGGTACAACGAGGCGTAAAAAGCATTACGCCTAGCTTTTGCACCCTGAATTAGCACTGCACCCCGTTTGATACCTCTGCTCCGCCATTAAATAAAAAAGCCCATAGAAGAACGCATGCTCGCGGTGCACTAACGAGTCCATGCAATCCCCCTGGCCCCCTGAGTGCCACCCAAATGGGGGACCTGAGGCCCCTGTCCTAACAATTAAGGGAGAAAGAGCGCAGTACTGTGTGTTGAGCTATCCGGGTAAACGCTGGGAATAGAATTTCCCGTGGCTTTGTGTGGTTTCCTCGTATGCCTCAGACGTGAAATGCAAACCCATGTAAATAGCACTGAAGGCCAGTGCATAGCACATCACGAAGCTGCCGCCTGCTGTCCCGGATAAACCCCCGCAGCCCGAGGCTGTGTCTTTGGAGATAGCGGCCGCGCGGGGCTCACGGCCCCGCTCTCCTAACAGGCACCTTTCAGTTTGGGAAAATATTCATTATTCCGGCCTGTTTGCAGGCTCCATCATTTGATAGCGACAGCGTTTGCGGTTATTTGCATCACCAAAGCAAATGAGGTTTTTAACATCTCGAGGTCAATGTATGCAAATCGGGCGCCCCCACCCGCCACCCGCTACCCACCGCTGGGGGAAGCACTTTCAATATTGCAGGGAATGGAACATTCATTGTGAGCTTGAAGGACGATGTCTGGGAAGGCCTTCCTTGTATCTTTAAAACGGGGTACACATTTGACAGCAATCTGGAAATTGAGATTATTCCAAAAAGATCTATACTCCCCGCCTGCATTTAACAAACTGCATGTTCGCCTTGAGTGATAAAACAAGCATTGCCAACGCCAACAGTCTGGGCTTTTGTGGAGCACCTGGGAATCTAACAGCAGTGCCTGGCAAACGCCTAAACCTTATGCTCAAGTCAAAAATGTTGGCTTTGCCAATGCTCGTTTTTAACAGGTCTTTAGTGAAGGACAGGAAGAGTGCTTATAAACCGCGTGGATGAAGGCAGACCTGGTTAAGACATTTTATTGCAGCAGTAGCATGTGAACTATGGAGACAAAGCAATGTTTGGCCCAGACTCATGGCTGTGGAACCCCCAAACTGTCCTCAATGGTGGAACAGGTGAGAGGTGAATTAGCACACGCAGGTGTCAGTTGCGCCATATGGACTGGCCGTGGTACTGGCAGGTAACCCCTGTCCAAGGTAAGCCTATTGATTAGGGAAAGCCCCGACCCTATAACAAGGAAAGAACGCTTGCTTGCAATGATTCTTCTAAGTGCAACACATTCACTAACCTTCAAATTCCTCCAAGCGCAACACATTCACTAACCTTCAAATTCTTCTAAATGCAACACATTCACTAACCTTCAAATTCTTCTAATCGCAACACATTCTCTAACCTTCAAATTCCTCCAAGTGGAACACATTCACTAACCTTCAAATTCCTCCAAGTTTAACATATTCACTAACCTTCAAATTCCTCCAAGCGCAACACATTCACTAACCTTCAAATTGCTCCAAGCGCAACACATTCACTAACCTTCAAATTCTTCTAAGCGCAACACATTCACTAACCTTCACATTCCTCCAAGTGGAACACATTCACTAACCTTCAAATTCCTCCAAGCACAACACATTCACTAACCTTCAAATTCCTCCAAGTGTAACACATTCACTAACCTTCAAATTCCTCCAAGCGCAACACAATCACTAACCTTAAAATTCCTCCAAGCACAACACATTCACTAACCTTCAAATTCCTCCAAGCGCAACACATTCACTAACCTTCAAATTCCTCCAAGCGCAACACATTCACTAACCTTCAAATACCTCCAAGCGCAACACAATCAATAACCTTAAAATTCATCCAAGCGCAACACATTCACTAACCTTCAAATTCCTCCAAGTGCAATACATTCACTAACCTTCAAAGTCCTCCAAGTGCAACACATTCACTAACCTTTAAATTCCACCAAGTGTAACACATTCACTAACCTTCAAATTCCTCCAAGCGCAACACATTCACTAACCTTCAAAATCCTCCAAGTGTAACACATTCACTAACCTTCAAATTCCTCCAAGCGCAACACATTCACTAACCTTCAAATTCTTCTAACCGCAACACATTCACTAACCTTCAAATTCCTCCAAGTGGAACACATTCACTAACCTTCAAATTCCTCCAAGTGGAACACATTCACTTACCTTCAAATTCCTCCAAGTGGAACACATTCACTAACCTTCAAATTCCTTTAAGCGCAACACATTCACTAACCTTCAAATTCCTCCAAGTGCAACACATTCACTAACCTTCAAAGTCCTCCAAGTGCAACACATTCACTAACCTTCAAAACCTTCAAATTCCTCCAAGCGCAACACATTCACTAACCTTCAAATTCCTCCAAACGCAACACATTCACTAACCTTCAAATTCCTCCAAGCGCAACACATTCACTAACCTTCAAATTCCTCCAAGTGCAACACATTCACTAACCTTCAAATTCCTCCAAGCGCAACACATTCACTAACATTCAAATTCCTCCAAGTGCAACACATTCACTAACTTTCAAAGTCCTCCAAGTGCAACACATTGCCTTCCCTCAAATTTGTCTAGGTGCAGTGTATTTGCTACCCCCATAAATCTATTGTGTGTGACGCATTGGCTAGGCATGTATCTATGGGCAACACATGATGCAAGTCGGTTTACTATAACTGGCATCGCTGCAGAAGCTTGCAAGGGTTATGCAAGTCAGTGTACTAAAACTTTCAGAGTGATGGATGCTGTCATGTGGCACTAAGGAAGCTCGCAAGGCGATGCATTTCACTGCCCTGAAACTGGCATTACTGAGCAGAGGGGAAGCTTGCAAGGTGATGCAAGCCAGTGTACTATAACTGGCATCACCGGGGAAGCTTGCAGGTTGACACATGCCAATGTTGCAATGCCGTCTTCACTGGGCACGGGAAAGCTTACAAGGTGATGCATGTCAGCGCTGTAGTGGTGCCACCATTGGGGAAGCTAGTAAGTGAGGCACGTCAATATCTTAATGCTGCGGTCGCGTGGCTCCGGAGAAGCATGCGAGGCATGACAAATCATTGCATCAAGCAGAACCCAGACGTCACTGGGAAGTTGGGAAGGAACAGAAGATAATGGACAACCATGGGCAAGTGTTGCTATATAGTGCGTGAGTTAGAAAGTTACAATAAAGAAACGCTACAGAAAGAGCCATTCAGTCCAAGCCAACTTGGACATAGCACCACAAAGTGGAAGATATGATATGATATGGCATTTATAACGCACCTATACACAAGTGTTTCAAGGCACGACGAGGCAAAGGAGGGGGAAAAGAGGAAAGACAGAGACAACAATCTTACTAGACTAGGTGACATTGAGATAGTGCAAGTGCAGGGGAGGAGGAAGGGAAAAAGTGCCTGGGAAAAGGGGGAGTGGGTCAGTGCTGTACATGGGATCAACAATAACAACAAGTGTGGCCAGCAGGTGGCAGGTGCAAGGTTAAGTGCAGACAGCAGGTGTCCAAAAGTGCAAGTAGAGAGACTGTAGGGTTACAGATACAGACCCAAGTGCAAGGGTTGCCGGAAGACAGTGCAGGTGTGTAACTGGGCGGGCAGGGACCTGGGCCTGAAATCATAGGGTAGCCAGGTGACCAGTGCAGTATCAGACAGGAAATCAGCAGGGGAGAGGAAGCAAGAAGGCATAAGCATAGAGAAAGGTCTTGAGGTGCTTCCGGAACCGGAGATGGTTCTCCTCAAGTTTCAGGGAGGCTGTTCCAGAGGGAGACCCCAGCCGAGGAAAGAGATCTACCACCAACTCGTTGTTTGCAGAAGCGACTAACTCTGAAGGAGTTGGAGGAGAAAAGAGTTTGAGTAGGAATTTATTTACAAAGAGAGAGTTGGAGGTATTGAGGACCCAGGCCCCAGAAGGCCTTGTGGACAATGCAGAGGGTCTTGAACTTAATTCTTGCAGCTACTGGGAGCCAATGCAGAGATTTCAGTGCTGGAGAGATATGATCCCTGGGCTTGAAGCCAAGGACAAGTCTCTAAGTCCTGTTCAGGATGAGTTGCAGAGGGCGGAGAGTAGAGGGGGAGATGGGAGGAAAGGAGAACATGATCACTACAGGAGAGAGGAGTGGTCAGAGGGATGAAGAGTGGGAGGTTTGAGGAGATCAGAACATCCAGAGTGTGCCCTGCAGAGTGAGTCAGGCCAGAGGAGATAATAGAAAGAGAGAGAGTCACAGAGGTCATGAAAGAGTCCATAGGTGGGACAGGAAGCATCCAGGTGGATGTTGAACTCTCCAAAGAGGAGGAGTTGAGTGGTCAAGACCAGGAGGGAGGAGGAAAGGTCCACCCACTCAGAGAGGAAGGAGGTGATCTGACCAGTTGTGGCCAATAGATAGTAGCCACGGTAAAAGAGTGGCTAGGAGAGAGAGAAAGCCTGCAGACAAGGCATTCGAAAGAAGAGTAGGCCTGCATAGGAATGATAGTGGCAGGGATCCACCCCGGGAAGATCAAGGCTACTCCCCTTGGAACGGTTAGATCTAGGTGCAGAGAGGATCTTGTAGCCGGCAGGGAGGAGAGTGTTAAAGCTCATGACAGAGCTGGCCATGAAACATGTCTCGGTGAGACCAAGGACATTGAGGTCAAGTTCTTCCAGGAGGCAGCAGATGTCAGAGAAGTGTTAGACAGATGAGCGAGAGTTAAGAGTGGCAATATGGAGAAGGTTGCCAGCCTTGAAAGACTTCCGGGGAAGGGTACAAATCAGTGGTATGCCCTGCGTAGGTGTAGATGGAGCCCGAGGGGGGACGGAAGAGGAGGGAGGAGAGGGCAAGGTAGCCAAGGAGGAGGCAGAGGGGGGAGGCAAGGAAGCCATGGAAGGGAGAGAAGGGACCGCAGGAGAAGAACCGAAATTGATAAGGCACAGGAAGCATCTATCAAAGATGAGAAGGTTGGCCTGAGGGCTTTGTACCAAGACGGTGCCATTCTGGTAAACATTAATTACCTTAGAGGAGTAAAAGGGGGCCAGGAGGGCCTCCCACAGGGTGCCACCATTAATGGGAGAAGAAGAGAAAGGGGAGAGCACAGGGACCATATGAAGAGTCCATAGGTCTGGCAAGGGAACGACAAAGAGGATGTCGGTGAGGGTCTGTCTGGAGGAAGCACTGGTATAGGTATCAGCAATAGGGAGGCCTGGGTTGGAGACCAGGATATCCCTTTTGAACATCTTCCTACCAGACGTAGTGAGGAGAGCAGGATAGTCGATAGAGAAGCAGTTTGAAAAGATAGGAGAAACAAAGAGCACCATAGAGTAGGTGGGGGAAGAAGAGAGAAGAAGAGGTGGAGGTGAAAGGTAGGGGGGAGACAATAGGGGAGGACACAAGGAGGGGTTCAAGCAGACGAGACAGACAATAGTAGACAACTTAAGTAAGTAGACAAGAGCTCAAATGGAAGAGCAGGCAGAAATGGGGCAGTTCGGTAACCAGATCAGTTTACCATGGTATCAAGAACAGAGCAGTAGCTAAAAGAGAACCTGGAGGAGGGTGGAGCACAGCAGATCACAGAACAGTATACAAAAGGACAAAGCAGTCAACAAGTGAAACCTAGTAGAAGGAACAGTACAGCAGAGCATGAATCAAAAACAATGCAAAAACAGGGCAATCGGTGAGGAAAGACACAAAACAAAGTAGGACAATTTACAAAGAGCAGAGCAGTAAACAAATGATAACATAGAGGAGGGCAGAATACAACAGAACACAAATCAATATAATGCAACACAAAACAATATACAAAGAACAAGGGCAGTTGACAAATGCTAACCTAGAGGAGGGAAGAATAACACAGAACACAGAGCAATACAACGCAAAACAGGGCAGTCAATGAAGAAAAGCAAAGAGGGCACGTGGGTGGGTGCAGGAGGATGGAAAAGGGGGCGCAAGGCGCACGCAGTCGGGAGTTTCGAGTGACCAAGTGGTCAAGGACGCGCGGTGTGATGAGCCAAGGATGGAAGTGCGAGGAACACGTGGTCGGGAGTTGCGGGGGACCACGCAGTCAGGGCGCAAGGCAGACAATTTAGACGGGACACAGGAATGCAAAATGGATCCCATGACATCCACCCATCATTGGAGATTAGCAAAATCCACCCCATCAAAAATCACACTGCAGCCACATGAGAGTCAATGTGCGGTCTATGACTTGGGAGCAAGTGTGAAGTGAAGAGGTGGCAGAGGGCGGGGTGGGCGCTGAAAACCATCTAGAGATGGACAGATCTTGCATACTCTATTTCTCAATAATGAATAGGGCAAACAGGGGTGGAGGAGAACATTTTGTAGCGGTGAGAAACGGTACACATTGGCACTAGGGGATGGATTCCTCTGTAGTGAACACTGAAAGTGAAGGCGCCACTCTGGACAGCAGGGTTAACGGGTGTGGGAAGGCGCGGCTGGCTGCCAGCGCTAGAGGATGGGGCAAAGCACACTTGTAAAGTCTGAGCAATCATTTTGCCCGTTTCAGATCCCACTGGGCAAGGGTGAAGATGCATTTGTTTTGCATGGATTAAAACAGAGGCACGTGCTAACAACGTCAAACAATACATTCGCCATCATTAAACAAACTGATGGATGTTCGCAAAATTGATTGATGAAAATTAGAAAGAGGGGGTTTTCCAAACCAATGCCTCTGGCCTAGAAAAAGTGTAACCTGTCATGCAAGCCGCCATGGCATTAATCTGTCCAATGCGTACGTTAGAGTCATAATCACACCAGGCTCTTAGCAAAGAAAAACAAGAAGTCCCTCAACTTGTGGGTCAGCGTTATCAACTTTAGAATGGGAAGAAGCTCCAAGCTGGAGTCTGTTACTGTGTCTATCAAAACATCAGTCTCTATATAGAAGGTGTCTTGCTTAACAGTGCTGAATATTACTAAATCACTTAATTCTGACAAACAGAAGGCCCATGCACTTACCTATATGCTGCTGGAAAAGACATCCGCCTAACAAAACCTGATGCAGAGTAACAGGATTGTGGTAACAAGTGTCCCAGCAACTTTACAAACCCACATGAACCAGCTCTCACGTTTGCTGTGATCATGTGATAAGGATAACGTGTCTTACCAAGCATACGCGGTGCAACGGAAAGTGCAGAAGAAAAGGAAACACTAACGTATCACAACCCGCGATCCGATTAATGTCAATAAACTCCTAAGTAATTACCCTAAGCGAAGTGCTAGGTCTTGTTACATGAAACTATGCCAACATGTTGAAAAACCTTTCAGGCTTGAATCCACATTTAAATAAATCCAAAATGTCAAGTCACCATAGTGGCAGCTTACCAAAACTAGTCCTCATTTCATTGCAAATCAAAACAAATCAAAACCAGCTCCCAAAATGCAAATTGCTCTAGCTATTTAAAAAAAGATTATACTCACATAATTCAATGTATCATTTCATTTGGAAGACGCATGGTATCTTCCCCATTCAAGATGGCTGTTAGTTTTAGCTTGTTTCTAGAGAGCTTCCTTACAGACAGTCACCCAAGATGGCTGCCTCCAAGGAAGAACTCAGAGCTCAAAGAGTTCCGAGATGGGCACGGAATGGGTGGGATTAGTCATAGGTATTTCCTTGTTTAGGGGCATGGAATGGGAGAGATTCAATATAACCAAACAACACCAAATACACTCCATTGAAAAATCATTAAAGACCCTCATTCAAAGCCCATATTTGAAGCTCTTATGTTAAAGCTATTATTTTAATGACAATCGTTTTTTCTTAAAGGTTGCATAGCCCAAACTAAAAAAGGAAGTAAGGTGTGGCTTCACATTCTCAGAGTCACTAGAATTCAACATAGTATGATATGTTGCTCACAAGTCCTTTGAGAATAAAAGTTAAAGCTTAGGAGAAGAACTAAGAAAAGCAAGGACTATTGAAGTTTCTGATGCTGGGGTATTGTTATTAAGCTAAAATACATGCCCAAGCACATTTAAAAAGTGTGTGAACGGGCCAACTAGGGGGGGTTTCACTTGAGGAAGACTTGGGAACTTAACTCTGTATGTGTGACGGCTTCTGGTCCAATGCAGGGAGCATCGTTACTCAAATGTGTTCTGCCTGAATCCTTTAAAATATTGTATGCCCTATTAAATGGAGGGGAGATGAGAATGTGGGAGTACTTTCGCTTTAACTGTGGGAGTGGGCGGACCCTACAATGATTCCTTATGGGAGGTCAGGTTGAAGCTACCTGCCCTTATGAAAGGAAAAATGAGCACTGTGGGGTTTCTCCCAAATCGCTGTGGCTAATTGTACAAGAGTGCGTTCGCCTAGCACAAGTCTATTAATTTTCAGGGGCCACAACCAATGTTCCTATTCATCATAGTGACATTTCATGGAATCTACACCAGAGTGCCTACTGAGAGGAATTAACTGGGGCCATTTATTTTTCCTGCAGGATGTTTTTGCCTAGAACCCATTTCCCGGGTCCGGCATCGCTGCTACGGGGGAAACACTTCACTTTGCCTGCCCTCCCACCAGCCCCACCTCTAATGTGGGGGCACCCCAGCAAACCCCTGAGGTTTGCTGCCCTCTTTCCCCATCTAACTCCCTCCTCTAATGCAGGGGACACCCCTACAATATCTGGACACCTGCCAGTCCTTCTCACACCTCCTACCCCCTCCCTTCAAGCACCTTTGCCCAGCCTGACACGCATCCCTGACCTCAACCCCTGCCCCGGGTCCGCGCCTTCCCTCCTCAACTACTGCTGCAGCTGCTTCTTCACATGGATCCTCCCCTGGATTAGTCCACTTTTGATAAACAGTTCGGGAAAGGCAGCCTGACCGGAATTATAGGCAAAAGTGAGCTGAACGGAAATGCAATTGACTCTTGATGGAGGGATGATGGGGCTGTGCTATGTTTAGGCAGAGCTCTCCCTCCACTCACCACCTACGGATGTCATAATTCACTTCTGCCTGGTATTTGTGACGTTTGACGATCATAGTACAGCAGCTAATTGGGCATCCATCTTGTCAACAGCTGGTTTAAAAAAAAAATGCATGGCCTCCAGGAGTGCGTCACCAACCAGGTCTCTCTATCACTGAGGCAGTTCATCATCGAGCAAGCCGCCATCTAAGAATGAACCAACGCCCTGGCAGCAGAGACGTCTTTCAGAGATTTAGCTAATGAGACCAGATACTCTCAGATTCGGACCATCCCAATAGCAGCCATTTTGGGATTAGTCAATGTAATGTCTTAATAAGGATTATGTCTTTGGACAGGTCATGATGTTAGATAAGGAAGAGACTGGATGAAAAGAGAAGGAACGGGAGGGGCAGTTCAATTTGGCACTGAGCTAGAGAGGCTCACTAAAATAGAAGTAAAGAAACAAAGATGAATAATTCAAACATTGCACTTGTTTGGATATCATCTCTAATTAATAATCATACTATCAGTGACAAGTGATCACCTCAGAGCAACCCTATTCAGGGCAAGTGTTCATGTGGTGTGAAAACAAAGCTAAATGTAGACTTTGGGGCATATGGAATTGGGAATTAGACCAGACAAAGGCTCACACTTTTACTCCTTGACTGGCCTGAAGAATCTGGGATGCCATTGGTTGGCTGTCCAACAGAAGGGCGGGAACAACTGTATGCCCCTGACCTCATGCTTCAGACTAAGACACTGTTTTTGATCCTGAAAGCTGGCAGCTTTTTGTAATATGAGTTAGAACCAAAAAGGAACCAGACCTGTAACGTGCACTTGGGGCCTCACCGTTACTTGTGAAAAGAGGTCTAACGTGTCCCCTGTGACTTTCATTGTGACTGGTTGGCATGCTGGCCCTGCTTTGGATTTCTTTCCTTTTATTGTGTACCAAAGGAAAGTGACTATCCCTGAAACCCCAGCTCCTAAATTCACCTGATATGCGCAGTTTGGCAGAGCTACTATAACACCTTAGTCCTACCTATCACCACTCTGTTTAGTTCATTAATACACCAGAGTTCAATGATAATGCTTAGTGGCATGTGAGCTGCAACACTACATCAACGCTTGAAATAGGAGTTTCATCTTAATATCGGAAAGGTATTTTATAAAACATCTTTGGTGAGACCTATATATATATAGATGATGGAAAAATGGGCTCTAAGATCGAACGCTCCTGTGCTGAGATCAAGTTGTGTTCTGGTAATCTCTACATATTCTGTGCAAGGTCACAGGTGTGAAAAGGTGAACCCAACACCTTTCATAATGAGAGAGTAGAAGTTCCTGGTTACCTTGCTGCGATTAGTTTTCATAAAGTCTTGTGATTACAAGAAATTACACGCTAGATGCTGTGTCTGAAAGGGTGTTTTTTATTATGCATAGGGTAGACAAATAGTCTAGAGAGTGGTCAGCCGACACGTGTTTCAAACCCTAAGGTTCCTTCTCAAGGCATGAAAGGAATTCAAGGTCTTGGATTGGAAAATGGAAGTTGATAATAAATGACTATCTGGTTGAAAGTTCAATAATTGCTCATTTTCAAGGCTCTTGCCTGCGCGTCCGTAGATGAATGCATCCGAATGGAGATCTATATATATAGTCTGAACTCCTGCAAGTCTGGTTTCCAGTTTGAACAAAGGAGCAAAATGTAGCAACTGCGCCACTGACTTGCAATGTGTTCTTCTCTCATGCGCCCCCTAAATATCGCAAAACTGCTGTACAATCCTTGAGCTGTGCCGTGGGCAGTGAATTTACCACCTAGTTTTATGCAAATTTAAAAAAGTGGTTAAATGTTTATTTAAAGGTCATTAACTCATGTCAACTGAAGAATGTACTGCCACGCCGCTGAGCATTTCTAAAACCAAATACACACCGTGCATTTCTGTCTGGTTCACCAGGACTTCTTTATTATAAAATATTTGCTTTGAAATCTTGTAACAATTGCAAACAGGAAATACACACATTTATTTATGTGTTCAATGCTTTACTGGATAATTTGATCACAATCAATGGTAATGATAGCCCATATCTAAATGTCACTTTCAAGTAATAGACGTCTTTTTGAAAATAAGCATTTCTCTTTCGTTCATGCATGCCTCTCATAAGGACTCTCATCCAAACACTGTCTCTTCTATATACATTCAATGGTGATTGCTTTCACAATGCCCCAAACAGTTTTTTTTTTATTTGTTCAGACATGTTAACACCAAACAATAGAATGCAATTGGTCTATAGCTACAGGGATGATCTCTTCTGCCTTGTTTATATACTTTGAATATGATACGGTCTTGCCGAGTACTTGGATCATTTTTACAGCTGATAAATGCTTTATAAAGATGATGCAGCATAGTTGTTCACAGACTCATGCTTTGCTCTAATAAAGAAATAGAAATTCCTTCTGGTCTTTGGGCTCTAGATGGGTTACAAGCAAAAATTAAGGTTTACATTTTTTTAAAGGAAGGTGATTCCAAAACAGTACAGTTTCTTGATTTATGAAGGAAAAACATATTTCCATATTCACCATGAATTTGACAAAAAACAGAGACATATTGTTTCCAAGATTTCACATTTACTGCATTGACATGCATTCTTTTGCCTTGGCATGTGGCATTTTAAACATATTGAAAGAAAGCCTTTGGGTCCTTTTTCCTGATGACCTCTATAATTTCTGCCATAACAAGTCTTGATACATTCTCCTTTTAGTTTTTATTAAGGTTTTATATTTGATCTTTAAAATGTTCCTTAATCTTTTATAGATGGACCAGCCTCATGGCATGCCCTGAAAAATCTCTCTACTGAGAACATTGCTTCCATTCAAAATAGTTTCTTCATACCAATCCTGTTTATAGTTAATCTTTAAATTATTTGATACTGTGTTGTTTTGATTTAATTTAGTTATTTCAGGCCTAATTGTCTTTAAGAATGTATCATACTATCTTTATGTGGTGTTTCCATCCCCTTCCTCAATCATAACCCGAAGCAGATGTAGCCAAAAGTCAAATTCACGATAAACCTTAGAATTCCACATTATTGTATCATCTTTAACTCTACAATGTGTTCTTTTGATGATCCCCATAGCTCACTCCTTGTCGATATTGGATCTGTTTTCCAAAGCAATGGATTATGATCACTTGACTGATAAAATTAGGAAGGAACTATATTTGAAAATCCTTTGAAGAAACTACAAATTAGTCCAAAATAGAGGCATAGCCATTAAACGTTATATAAGTAGGGTTTGCAGGGGTATCTTCAGGGAATCTTCCATTGATGTATGCTAACTTGATTCGAATAAAGCAGGTCTAATAGAACTTTGCCTTTAGCATTCACTCTCCTATTTAACTTACACATGTTCAATATATCTCTATAATCTTTTAAAAATAGGATTTCTTCTTGTGGTTAATCATTAGAAATCTTTGCATTAAAATCAGCCATCAACTAAAGTGCACCTCTGGATATTCTACTTGAAAACCCAGCCTAAAATCGTTTTTTAAAATAAAAACTCATGTTTCTCAAGTGACATATAGGTATGAATGAGAAGGACTTTCATGTTAAAATTCTGATTAAAACTTTACACTAAACAGAAAAACACATCAGCAATCTGTGTATTAGCATGGGAACATGATAAAATACTAGCTGGCAAAGAAATTCTTTGATTAAATAAAACCGCTCTCCTCCATTTGCCCTTCCCGATTTCCCTTTATCGCTGACGATAAGTACTGAAATCACTACAGTAAAAATGAAGTTAACAATCAAGTTTATGGAATATACCTGATATCTGCCGTCGAGAGTTCACAATGATTTTACAACCATACTAAATTTGTTTCCAACCCTGCCACATTTCATGAAATTTAAGTAGTGTAAGTATTAGGAGTACTGTTTCCCTGATGTAATTGTAATTACAAAGTAGTTCACAATGAGATCCAATGTGCACTCTTTTTAACGTGTTCTTCATCATTGCCATCAGGTTTCTTTAGTACATAGGGTCACTGGACTTACTTTGCTGTTGTTGTCATATTTGAGTTATTGTAAATTTTCATCAAAAGTGTATAATTAATTTGAGGTTATACTCAAATTTCCTTTGAATGTTTATCAGAGGCCTTCTTAAAAGCCGGAACCAGTTGTTGTTCCTTTAAAATATCTGCAGGCAATCAAGTATTCCTCTCCATTCAAGTTCTTTATGATAATGAAGCATCATCAAAGCTATTGTCAGTATTATCCATTCTACTTTTATTTTTCTATAATCTGCACAACCTCTTTAGAAACCAAAAATTAAATCGAAACAATATCTCTATAATTTCCAAAATACGTGTCTTATTCATCGGACAGGAACTATCCCACTCAGACTCTTAGCCTTGAAATATAAAAATCTATAGGCTCATCCTTCTACTTAGATCCCTTTGTGATGCTGTTTAAAGAGGATCATTAGTAAATTACCATTCCCAATACATCTTATATATTTTCTACACTGTTTTCTTAAGTTCTAGAAATACTAAAGATAGTAGTATCTTGCTCTATCATTCTCAGAGTGAAATGTAGCAGCATTCACAATCAAGACAGCTTTAGAGACATCATGGATGTGACACTCAAGCGACGTGCACACAGCTGTGCTTAAAGAGTTTACAGGGACGCTTTATAGGTCATATCTTCTTCCCCAATATTCTCCTTCTATGATATGATATGATATATCATTTATACGCGCCTATACACAAGTGTTTCAAGGCGCGCCGAGGCAAGGGAGGGGGAAACAGAGGGAAGACAGACAACAATCCTACTAGGCCAAGTGTCATTGAGATCGTGCAAGTGCATGGGAAGGTTCAGGGGAGAGGAGGAGGGAAAAGTGCAGTACATGGGATAATAGAATAACAAGAAGTAAGTACGGCGAGCTGGTGGCAAGTGCAAGGGCAAGTGCAGACATCCGGTGTCAAGTGGTGGTAGTGGGACTGTAGGGATACAGAAACAGTCCTGAGTGCGGGGGTTGCCAGGAAGGCAGTGCAGGTGTGCGAATGGCAGTGGAGGGGACCTGGACCCGAGATCAGAGGGTGGCCAGGTAACCAGTACAGTTAAGCCAGGGATTCAGCACAGGGGAGGAGGAGATAAAGCAGAAGCAAAGAGAAAGGTTTTGAGGTGCTTCCGGAAGTGGAGATGGTTCTCCTCAAGTTTCAGTGAGGCAGGGAGGCTGTTCCAGAGGCAGGCCCCAGCCGAAGTGAGAGATCTACCGCCAACTCGTTGCTTGGAGAAGCGACTGACCCTGAGGGAGTTAGAGGCGGATGAGCGAAGAGCTCGAGAAGGAAGATATTTAGGCAGCCAGAGCTGAAGGTATTGAGGACCCAGGCCCCAGAAGGCCTTGTGGACAATGCTGAGGAGTATGAACGTAATCCTCGCAGCCACTGGGAGCCAGTGCAGAGATTTCAGTCCTGGAGGGATCCGATCCCTGTGCTTGAGGCCAAGGACAAGTCTCGCAGTCCTTTTCTGGATAAGTTGCAGAGGGTGGAGAGTAGAGGCAGGCAGATTTAGAAAGAGGCTGTTGCAATAGTCCAGCCTAGACAGTACCAGAGCTCTGGAGACAGTGAGCTTCTGGGCGAAGGATAGGAAAGGAATACCACCTCTGATGAGGTGCAGCTGGTAGTGGGCGTTCTTAGAAACATCAGAGATGTGAGGAGAGAAGGAGAGTGTGGAGTCGAAGATGACCCTGAGGTTTTTAGCCTCAATGGTGGGCGCAGGAAGAGGGCCAAGAGAGGCCAGCCAGAGAGTGACAGGAAAGGAGGGAGCAGGAGTGCCGATGAAGAGAATTTCAGTCTTACTGGCATTAAGGCAGAGATCATTGGCAACACACCACTCCTGGATGGCGGACAGTCAGAGATGAGAGAGGGAGAACAGGTGGCTAAGGGTAGCCTGAAAATGAGCTGAGTGTCATCCGCATAGCACTGGAAGTTGGGGCAGAGCGTGGCGATGCAGTGGGTAAGGAGTGCCAGGTATTGGTTAAACAGCCAGGGAGAGAAGTTAGACCCCTGGGGTACACCGCAGGTAGAGATAGAGATAGAGGAGAGGGAGGACCCAAGTTGAACCTGGGAGGGTCGATCAGAGAGGAAAGAAGTCAGCCACGCCAGGGCCTGACCAGTGATACCCAGGTTATCACAGAGACGATTGAGCAGGATGGCATGGTTGACCATATCAAAGGCAGAAGAGAGATCAAGAAGATCAGGACACAGGTGGTGTTGGAGTCAAGGTTGGAGAGCAGGTCTTCACTGATGTTCAGGAGAGCAGTTTCTGTGCTTCTGGCAGCTCTGAAGCCAGACTGATGGCCATGGAGGCAACCAACAGATTCAGTGTGAAGATTAAGCTGGGAGATAGCTAGCTTTTCCAGGAGTTTAACCAGGAAAGGAGTGATGGAGATTGGGCGATGGTTGGCTGGGAAGGAGGGGCCGGCTGAGGGTTTCTTGAGAAGAGGGTGCACAAGAGAGTGCTTCAGGGGGGAAGGGAAGGCTCCAGTGGCAAAGGAGTGGTTGCAGAAGTTAGCCAGGGCAGGAGCAAGGGTGTCAATGTGGTCCTTGATGGTTTTAGAAGAACAGGTGGAACCTGTTTTGACGAGACATTCATAGATCGGACATATCTAGAAACCTCATCAGGGGAGAACAGAGGAAAGGCAGAGAAAGAGGGAGGAGGGGTGACCGCAGGGGGGGGCGGAGGTAGAGGGGAAGAGTAGAGGGAGGAGGAGCAGAGGAAGAGAGGGCGGAAAGGATGTTGTGGGTTTTAGAGATGAAATGCGAAGCCAGGGCTGTGCAGAAGGCCTGGGAGGGGACAGGAGAGGTAGAGACTTCAGCAGGATTGGCCAGCTCCTTGCAGATTTTAAAGAGTTCGGCTGAGTTGTTAGATGCAGCAGAGACGCAGGCTTGGATGTGGGCTCTCTTCTTAGTGCGGATAGAGAGCCTGTATTTCCTTTGGAGCAGGCGGCAGACCAGTTTGTCAGAGGGTGCACAAGAAGCTGGCCATTTCCTCTCAGCCACCCTGAACTTGCGTTTAAGGGTGACGAGGTCAGTCATACCAGGAGTTGTACTTGTCTTTGGGCTTCAAGTGGATTCTCATGACGGGGCAAAGAACATCAAGAGTTTCAGAGATAGAAGAGTGGAGCATGGAGAGGGCTGTGTCAGGATGTGAGTCAGCCCGAGGTGGAGGAGTGGGAGAGAAATAGGCGGCGAAAGCCTCAACTGACACACACTCCATGGGTCGGATGACCGAGAAGGTAGGTGGCAGTGCTGGAGTTGGCTTGGCCTGAGTGGTAGAGGGAGAGATGGGAGGAAAGGAGAAAGTGATCACTCTAGGAGAGAGGAGTGGTCAGAGGGATGGGGAGTGGGAGGTCTGAGGAGATCAGAACATCCAGAGTGGGCCCTGCAGAGTGAGTCAGGCCAGAGGGGAGAATAGAAAGAAAAAGAGAGTAGCAGAGGTCAGGAAGCATCCAGGTGGATGTTGAAGTCCCCAAGGAGGAGGAGTTGCGTGAGGCCAGGAAGGAGGAGGAGAGGTCCACCCACTCAGACAGGAAGGAGGTCGTCTGTCCAGGTGGCCGATAGATAGTAGCCATGGTAAGAGAGTGGCCAGGAGAGAGAGAAAGCCTGCAAGCAAGGCATTCGAAAGAGGAGTAGGCCTGCATAGGAATGACAGAGGCAGGAATCCCCTGCGGGAAGATCAAGGCTACTCCCCCTCCGGAACAGTTGGATCTGGGCATGGAGAGGATCTTGAAGCCGTCAGGGAGGAGAGTGTCAAAGCTTGTGAGAGAGCTGGCCGTGAACCGTGAGACCGAGGACATCGTATTTTTAGATACAGTTTTAGTAGATACATAGGGAATAACTTCTCCTTCTGCTTTACATTACTTTTCCCTTATGCTGTTTCCGATTCATTAGATTAGTCTCAATAAGATCAGAAAAATACCCATTTATACATACATTACTTCTACCTAAATTATCTAATTTCGATGGCACTTGACATTGAGCAGCTTTATTTTTCAAACAGCCATATTTTCCTTCAGACGTTCCTATGATACAATTTTGAATTTCTTGTGAATATAATGTTGTCAGGGGATTTGTATTTACCAGAATTCTCAAAACCTGAATGAATAGTTATGAATCCTTTTTCTGAATTACCTAATGTGTTTTCCATGAACATCAGTCATGAAACCGGGATTGATCGTATTGCTTTCATTATGGAAGTGACTGCAGAAAAAGCAATTGGCAAAAGATGTTTGTAGCTGCTAGAACTGGTTCTTCCGATATATTAGGTATCTCAGTTTCCACATTATCAAGAACTTTCTTTGGGGCAAGCAAGAAGAACATTTCATTAAGGAAGTGTCCGATATTAAAAAGTTTGGGTGCTCAAGTGATGGTCTAGATTCTTACTTGCATCGGGCAAAGAATTCCCCTTTGGAATTTGAGGCCATTCCACAGGTGCTACTAAGTAAACTGACATATCTAAATGTTGGCATTGTGTAAGGCTAAAAAACATTCTGACTCTGTAATGTTGCCAAAGTGGACAGGGATGTACTGGACACAGTGAGAACA
Organism: Ambystoma mexicanum; assembly: GCF_040938575.1. Classification (NCBI taxonomy): domain Eukaryota; kingdom Metazoa; phylum Chordata; class Amphibia; order Caudata; family Ambystomatidae; genus Ambystoma; species Ambystoma mexicanum. Next base: position 92,023,354 of record NC_090936.1, read on the forward strand.
ACGTCGCTATGGAGACGATGTAGGGAGGAAGGTGGCCACGGTTAGGCGGGTCAACGGATGGCTCCTCCATTCCAATGTATTAGATGAATGAAAAGCAGGCCTACACCATGAGCAAAGTTTGGTCGAACAAGCAATAAACTGGACGAATCATACATTTGACCTTTCAATTTCAATATTTTTACTTGCACATAGAAAGTCTAGCACTTTAAAAACAAGAACCAGTTTAGGACAACGATTATATGTTGCTCTGTCTCACCAGCGGTGCCCTAGCTTGCACTCACAACCGTATCCTAGATTGCACTCACAGTTCTTTGCTAGATTGCACTCACAGCCGTACTTCAGAGTCAGAGCTGTTTTTCCAGGGTGTATTTGTTTGATCGTGAAGAAGGCAGAGCTAGTTGTGCAACCTGCCGAATGTATGACCCTTTAAGTTAGCAACGTATGTGTCGGAAAGGCCCTATAGGTGTATTGGTTTACTGTATGACATACGCAGACCCTGGTTTAAAAGGTCCCCATAGAGAAGTTTTAGTTTCCCACTGTTAGTATACAGCTAGGGCTTCATTGTGCGGCCTGTTGGTTAATTTTGCCACTTGAAGTTTTTATGTGGCTATTGTTTTGTGTGTAAAATTGTAGTTTGTCCAAACATTTTTTTTATTTCATTATGATGATATGTGTGCGTGATTATGTTTAAATTGAACAACATTTTTGACTAATGCTGTAATGTTTAATGAGCTGTACCTCAGTGTGCTCCTCTTTTCTGTATAGGGTCCGCCATAATGTTTGGATGTTTGAAGAGACTTCAGGGTGATCAAGTTGATATCTTTGCTGCTATCTGTGGGGTGTGGCTAGAGGCCATGTAAAGAGGACATGCTCTCCGCGAGCTCCTGACGATCCGACTACTGATATGCAGCAAACAAATGCTTATTAAGATTAAAATATCCAGAAAATAGAGGAACAGCAGCTGGAAGTGCCAGCGAAGCTCCGCACTGCGTGGCATTGCTTACAAGGACTGAATACAGGTCAATCTACCGGGCAGAAGAAAGGCCACGGCGAAGGTCGGGAAGATGGCGACTGAGACCTAAAGGACAGCGGATAAACTGGTGAAGTTGCAGAACGCTCGTGAGAGGGGGTTGCAGCTGCGCCGGCAGAGAGGACGCCACAGTACTCTGACTTTTGAGACTGCTAGAAGATACATTGCAGCTGAAGACGCGACGGAACCTCGTTGCCAGAGGAAGGAAGGTCCAGAACACTGCGCAAATTGGGAAGAAAGAGAGCCTGGCGGCCAATGGAGTGAAGCTTCTGAATCACCAAAATAACGTGACCAAAGGGGCCAGGGCATAGTGCCAAGCAAATGAGTATGGATCCAAAATAACCGGTGGACGTGAACGCGGGCCCTGAAGACATTTGCTGCTGGCAGACGCGAGGGGCGACCAGCTGAGTCACTCTGCGGGCTGCAGCGAAGCTACGTTGGAGGACCCCCTGCCATAGAACAGCAGGCGAGAGAAGCCGACGGCGAGTCGGAAGAGCGGGGGACAGAGGAGAATCAGGCTGGGCACCATATTAGCGGTAAGGAGTCAGGGGGCATGGCGGGGGGGGGGGGGCCTGAATGGACTTCACTAATCATCTGGCTAGGAAGCAGGCCCCGCCCACCACTCTCAGCACCCTGGCGTACGGCCGCGCTGGATATAAATCAGCACAACAATAAGGACGCCCATGTCTAAACTGCCCCCCCTGCCCCCCGAAACGAGTCAGACGTTAGCAAAACCCCCTCCTGGGGGGGCACAAGGGCGATAACAGCCCTCATTACTTCGCACAAGCGGAAAGGGCAGCGGGCAACACATCAGTGCTATGCCAGCACACATAGCAGAGCCCCGGAGGGGACAGCACCAGCCAACGCGGCAAACTCTCGCCCTTCTCAACAAGTGTTTGCCTGGTGGGGGTCGGACGAATCGCTCACACCAAGTGAGCATGGCCTTGGAGGTGGAGCGCCACGAAGTGGCTAGTGAGCAGATGGAACAACGGAAGACCCTGGGGTGTCACGGTTCGATCTGAAGGACATAGCAATGGCAACTAGGGACTGGAACAACACCACAATGAAGGCGAAGCACATGACGTGGTGATCACAACATAGCCACGCTTGTGCACGAGGAGACCACGGAGACAACGCAACGCTGCGGCCGCGAGAGGTCCAGGAGATGCCACATTAACACCATCCCAGCAGCATTTTCGGGGCTTCTGTAATATACACAGCTGGCCAGGGAGAAGACGCATTTGCGGCCACAGGAGTAGACCCGAAACCTGAAGGTCCGATAGGAGCTGTTAGTAGTGGTGTAGCAGGCTACCAGGTCGCTAGCCCCAGGCCTCCACACTGGTCTTGACACTGGGCTACCACTCAATTTAAGGAGATCATACACTGGGCTGTGCCTGTAAACACTTGCTCCACCATGGCACAACCATCACACGCGTTTGCGGTTTGCAGCGCACATCCGATGTACTAGGGGGCAGAGGACAAGCAGAGGAGGCCCAGGACACTCAAGCACTGCACACCTTTACGCACATGGGAATTGCCTTCTGGAGAGCATATGTTGTGTATGAACCCCACTAACTAAGATACAGCATTGCTGGCGCTGGTGGGAGGCGAGGGCCACAAAGAAGCACTGGTTCTTACCAGGCGCTGTGCTGGAAGACCATTTACAGAAGACCCCTGGTGCAGGAAACCACCCCCTTGAACAATTGAGACCCAGAAGCCCCACTGGCTCAGCAAGCAAGATGACAACCAAGGGCAGCAAAGCCAAGAATAAGGAGATCACATTGGAAACCTTCACACCAGGTCCAGCACTCCGACAAGAGAAAGACAACGGGGACAAAGTGAAACACCAGACATCGCCCCCTGGGAACATGGCGGATCCTGGGAACCAACAGATTCTGCAGGCCTTTGCAGTGCTTCAAGCAACATTGGAGAACAAGATAGACGCTGTCGCTATTGATGTGGCATTGCTACATCAAGAGGCCCGAGCCATAGCAGAATGTACAGACAAGCTGGAAGAACAAGGTAAAGAAAACACCAAGGTCAAAGTGCAGACAAGAAAGGATATAGACATCCTCATGCAGAAACTGAAGTTATTGGAAGACAGAGCAGAGGAAGCGGAAGGTCGAGCATGCAGAAACAACATCTGAATTGTGGGCCTGCCAGAGGGAATGGAAGGATCGGACTCCACTAACTATGTGCAAAAGACATTGATACAGGAAATCAGAGTGCAAGAACTCATGCAAGGGTTTACGATTGAAAGAGCACATCGTTCCCTCGATAGAAGGCCACCACCGGGTGCTCCACCCAGACCAATGATAGCCAAGGTGTTGAATTATAAAGACCGAGAAAAAATCCTGGCCTTCTCCAGATCCAGAGGAACGACACAAAGGGAATCGGCGAAGATCGAAGTGTACCCTGACTATACCTTCCAGGTCCAAAAGAGGTGGGCAATATTTATCTCCACGAAGGCTAGGCTAAGGAAAACCAGTCTAAAGTACATGCTAATATATCCAGCGAAATATCAGGTGATCTATAAAAGCAAAGCCCTATTTTTCGAGTTGGCAGCAGAGGTGCAAGAATGGATGGACAACGCACAGATACTGGAAGAAGAGGAGGAGAGTCAGCTGGCCTGACGAATGTGGAAGTCACTGTGCGGACTGAAACAGCAGATCTGACACTGTAACAGTGATAATGCTGAGTAGTGATATGCCCAGGCTACACAATGGGAAAGCTTTATTAATGGTATGGTAGCTACATGATCCGATAGAGGAATAGCAGGAGCAATATGGCGAAGTCACGGATACCTGGTAGAGGGAACGCTAATGCAGACCTACTAGCCCCTTGAGGAGTAGTTTTCGGGCCACTATATAGAGCCCGTCCGTAGGGCACCAGGAGACTGGTCTATGGACCGGGTCAAATGGAGCGGAAACGGGCAAATCCTAGCAGGGGTAGCTCCGCTGGACAAGTTATGTGTAAGTTTGGTTTGTAGTTGGGGGGAGGTGGGAAGGATAAGGGTGGGAGCCCTGACACACTCTGGAATATACTATGCACAAGGATTTATAAGGACTATACTAGATTCATTGCTCACATGATACCTTGGGTCTCGAGACATAATGGCTGAAACTGTTAAAATCATGACATGGAATGTCAGAGGATTAAATAGTTATGTTAAACGCTGGAGAATAAGTATGTATATTAAGAAGAATAGAGTTGGGATTGCACTATTGCAAGAGACACACCTAGATGCACAGAAACAACAGAACCTGGCAAGGGCATGGGGAGGTGTATTTGTGGGTTCCACATACTTAATTTATGCAAGAGGGGTCTTGATTTGGATAAACCATGCCATCCCATTTAAAGTCCTTACTACTAAAATTGATAATGAGGGTAGAAATTTGCATCGTGAACACACATGCACCAAATCACAACGCCATAGTCTTCTTCCGGTCGCTGTATGCAAGGCTAGGCCCTTATAGGGATGGGGACTTTAATTGTACTACAGACCCTACTAAGAATCGATCAGATACCAAGCATAAAAGACCTACCCCCCCAGCCAAAGTGTTAGCCTCACTGCTGCAGCATTTCCAGCTTAAAGACTTGTGGAGAGAACAACATGTGGATGGTAGAGAATGCTCATTACTCAGTCCCACATAGAGTTCATGCAAGAATAGATTACTTGTCACCGGGGATGAACATGGGCTGGCATTCTCTGAGGTGAGATATTTGGCAAGGGTCCTGTCAAACCATTCCCCACTCTCTGTGATTTAGACAGTGTTTGCTCCAAGACCACCTATACCCACATGGAGATTATTAAGCGAAACGTTGCTAGACATTGCATTTTGCGAACATATAAGGAAAAGTACTACAGATTTTATAACGACAAACGAGGGGAGTGTACAAAAAGTGGGCACAGCTTGGGAGGCATGTAAAGTAGTTATCGGGAGAAATGATGGCGGCCTACAGAGGAGTCCAAAAGTCTACAGTGAATACCCTTAAGGGTATCGAGGATAAATTACAAGTATTGGAGAAGAAGGCAAGAGCAGACACAGAACATATTAAAGAGGAGATCAAGCTGAGGCAGGCATGCCTAGTACAGTGGGACAGGCTAGGGTAGTTCAACCAAGCGAGATACTTAGAAAGTAGCCATGTGCAGGGTGACAAACCCGGCAGAATGCTTGCTTGGCTATACAAACGAGAAGACACCAGGTCCCCGATATGTATCACCCACACCTCAGACCAAAGTGAGGTAAACACGCAAGCGGGCATAAACTCAGTCTTCACCGAGTACCATGAGACATTAACGAAACACCCTTAACTGGTTACGATCCAACGACCACTATGACTAAACGACTGCACCAGCACAGAACCAGCGACCGCTTGTTCCTTTGTACCAGTTCCTTATTGTATTTTATTCTGACTCTGTTATTGTATGTATGTACTCTACCTTCACCTGTCTTTACTTTGTAACCAAGCTATAAGTATCCATGTTTTCTGTGCGCCCAGTTACCTAAGGATTCAGTGCGCCTTACAAATTAATAAACAAACAAACAAACAAACAAAAAAACAAACAAACATATGCCGACCCCCAGTCAGCGACCAAAAGCAACATACTGGACGTCTTAGACACAATAGAGCTGCCACGGCTGGAGGCACAACAGTTAGATATACTAGAGGAGCCCATTACCCCAGAGGAGGTCCTGGTTACAATCAGAAAGTTGCCCTCTGGTAATGCCCCAGGCTCAGAGGGACCAACAGGGGAGTTTTACAAGGCTTATGCGGACACCCTGGCGCCACTTCTCACCACAGTGTTCAACGAGGCTTATGAAGCGGGGATTCTCCCAGACACCATGAGAGAAGCAGTGATAATCCCACTATTGAAACCAAATAAAGAGCACGGACTGCGGATCATACAGACCACTGTCCATGTTAAACCAAGATAGCAAGATCCTAACCGCGCTGCTAGCAAACAGACTCAGGAAGGTGATCCCCCTGTTGATCCACTGGGATCAAACAGGATATGTGCCGGGCAGGAACATGGCAGAAAACCTGCGCTGACTGCATCATGTCATCTATAGCACAAAGGACAGAGAGGCACAATGTGCCATAGTATCACTAGACGTAACTAAGGCATTTGACTCTATCCAATGGAACTGGCTGTAAATCACCATGGTCAAAATGGGAATAGGGCCAAAATACATGAAGTGGGTCAGGCTAATATACACGGTACCGATGGCCAGTGTCAGAACTGTTATACATACTGAGATGGGTGGCAGCTGAACAGAGGTAAGAGGCAGGGCTGCCCCTTGTCTCCAATGCTATATATTATTACTGCTGAACCTATAGCCGCATACCTGAGATAGGAATATAGTGACGCAGGAATTGAAATAAATGTAGTACAACATTTAGTGTCCATCTACGCCTATGACATGTTATTGTATCTGTGTAAACCGGAGACCAACTTGCCATACGTGCTGGAGGTGCTTGATGGGTTCAGTGCACTGACTGGGATCCAAATAAATAAAAACAAGTCATGCCTCTTTCCATTGGCCATGACGTTGACGAAAGAGAAGAAGGACTTGCCAGCCTTGCCCCTGCCGTGGTGCACCGACTCCTTCAAATACCTGGGGTTGAATATACACCACAACCCCAAATCAGCACACGCCTTAAACACAGCACGAGCTAAAGAAGGGTTGGAGAAATTGATGGAGTTCTGGGGTAGGCTGCCCCTGTCCATGGCAGGGAGGGCTGCATCATTGAAAACGGCAGCACTGCCAAGACTTATGCACTGCTTTAGCAACATCCCGTTTAATATCGCGCGGCAATTCTTCAGAGACCTAGAGAAGCTATGCAGACGTTTGCTATGGCAGGTGCGAGGCACAGAGTGGCACTAAATGTATTACAGAGGCCCTATGAGCAAGGGGGATGGAAAATACCGAACTTTAAGTTGTACCTCTTGGCGTGCCGGTTGCGACATGTCGTACAATGAATGGCAGATGAGACCACAACAGAAACGAATCTCCTTCAGCCAGCTATAAAAAACACATACCTCAGGGATCTGATTTGGACCCCCAAAGGAGAGAAAATGGATCACCCATATCTAGTGAGACTGGGAATGCAAATTTAAAGAGAACCTGTAAAATTATGGGACTGGTAGATTCGATCTCGCCACAGACCCCTATAGCGGCAACAATGGCAGACATGCCAGGGAATGGTGAAGGGTGCGGACCAAATGGGAGCCTTGCAATATCGCCACGATAGGGAATATACGCAATGAGAAAGCTTTGTTGACTTTTGCTGAACTACAGGAGATGAAAGGCATACACACAGGGCAATTTCGATTGCATAGTGCAGTGCTGAAAGTAGTGAAAGGGAGGTGGCCTTGTATCAATGACGAGGTGATAGGAAGTGATGAAATAGAGAACTTTCTCAGTGTAACAGAGGGTGGGTGTACACAACATTTCAAGAATCTATGAAGTACTGATAGGGAGAAACTCGAGAGTTGAGTTAAAGTGTAAAGGGGAGATGGGAAATTGAATTGGGCAAAAGATTTGAAGATAATGATTGGGGCGCCATAGTATTATACCATAAAAAGGTCTCCAGAAATGCCAGACTGCAACTGATGCAACTCTATATCACACACAGAGCATACCTTACGCGAGCGGCAATTGCAAAATTCAAGGGCGCAGGTAAACAAGAATGCCCTAAATGCAGGGAAGAGGAAGCAGTAATGACACATATGTTCTGTGGATGCCCGGCAATACATGGGTTTTGGTTAAGTGTGGCGCTTAAGGCGGCCCAAGGCGGCATAGGTTTGGATATACAAGCTCCAGAGGCATGCATGCTTGGTAGATACAGGAGGTGTTCGAAGAACAAACCATTGAACAAACTTAAAGATCTAATGTATATACTAGCCAAACGATGTATAGCTATGAGTTGGAAGGATGCAAACAACCGAGTGTGGCCAGATGGTGGGATGACTTAAAGAAACGGTTGGTCGCCGAAACTGGTGTGTGGGAAAAGGCGCTAATGAAACAGAAACAAGATCTGGGCATGGACATACAACAGTGGATTGCCTTGACAGTGACCCTGTTTAACCGTGACATAGGCGAAGTCGCTGTACTAGAAGATGCACATGAAGCAAATTGTGAGCCAATGTATACAACAAATAATGCAGAAGTATGCATAGGCAGGGTGGGAGGGGAGTTGGGAAGTTCATAGGGAATGATCCTCATGCTAATGTAATGTGACATATCATGTAATTATGTTGTTTTGTTGCTGTTTGTTATAAAATTATAAAAATCATTACAAATATTTTTTTTAAATCATTACTGCTATCTTTGATCAATAGTTGAAATTTAGCCCCACAGTCTAATGAATGTTACATATTTTGAATTGATTGATATTGTTTTGTAAATGATTCCTGGTGGGACAATTGTTTCTTGTATTTTCTGTTTTTCCCCAGTCCCACTTAGAGTTGGGGTTAGCCCTCATGTACGATACTTTCCTTATTTCAACCTGTTCTATAAGGAATCATTTAATCATGTTAACGTATAGAGCTGGCACAGCAACTTATACCGAGGAAGAATGTGGCCAAAGACCCCAGGTGCTCAGGAAACTGTGCATTCTGCAGCCCCCCCCGATCTCCCATGCATGGGCCATTGTTAGAGTTGATCCCTGCATAAGCCAATAACTGGCCCGCCCTCTAGGAGCCAGTCAAACTGACCAACGCAGAAAGTATGTTTCCTATGTTTCCACAATGTTTGCGGTGCATGCATACCGCGGTAGACTAATACCAGAATAGCCGTCTGTGAGGCACACTGGGAATACACCAGGAAACACATCCGTAGGTTACCTTGCAAGCGACAAATCCAAGTCCCTAGTCATCAGCATGCGAAGGCCTTCCTCATTGAAGAAGAGGTTGTTTCCACTTGAAAGGATACCACACTTCCGCGAGGGCTTCCCACCGCTCACCAACAGGAACCTGTCCGACTCGAGCTGGCCTGAATAGACAGAATATGGTTTTTCTTAATTATCTTCAGATATTGCTCAATTTTCAACATCAGCATTTCTCAACAAAATAATTTTGACTGTGCCATCTCTAATGATAACTTCCGCCCAATTGGTAAGTAGTAGCAGATTACTTTATACTGCAACGCACACCGGAAATCCTGCTAACAAAAGAAGTAGGGCTGGGTGTGAGAACCATTAGGTTAATTTAATTGTCAACACTCCCCATTGTCAACTTTTATTGCAACTATTTTTGTATAAAGAAATGATATTCAAACAAATGGACACACATTCCGTTCAAGTAAGAAGGTTGAACAAATCACTTAAAATATTGAGCTTATTTCTCTTATTGAAGCAGGTTTACATTTTGGGTACATTTAAAGAATCATGTTTCCATTTTTTGTAGGTTAGAGGCGCCAAACCTAGACAATTTTAGGTTTACAGAAATCCGGGTCCCTTAACGTTTACATACATTATAAAGCATCTTGATGTCACCCTCTGGCCGGCCTCTCTTGGCCCTCCTCCTTCTCCCACCTGTGAGGCAAAAAACCTCTGGGTCATCTTCGCACTTTCCTTCTCTCCTCACATCCCTGACGTCAATAAGAAGTCACACTACCAGCTGCGCCTCCTCAGAGGTATTCTTCCTTTCCTCTCCTTCCCCCAGAAGTTCACTGTCTCCAGAGCTCTCGTTCTCTCCAGGCTAGACTACTGCAACAGCCTCTTTCTAAATCTGCCTGCCTCTACTCTCCGCTCTCTGCAACTCACCCAAAATAGGACTGCAAGACTTGTCCTTGGCCTCATGCACTGGGATCATATCTCTCCAGCTCTGAAATCTCTCCATTGGCTCCCAGTGATCGCAAGGATTAAATTCAAAACCATCTGCACTGTCCACAAGGCTTTCTGGAGCCTGGGTCCAAAATACCTTCAGCTATCCCTCCGCAAATATCTCCTTCGTCCCTCTACCTCTAACTCCCTCAGGGTCAGTCGTTTTTCAAAGAAACGAGCAGGGGGTAGATCTCTGTCTTCGGCTGGGGCCTCCCTCTGCAAAAGCCTCCCTGCCACTCTAAAACTTGAGGAGAACCATCTCTGGTTCCAGAAGCACCTCAAGACCTTCCTCTTTGCTTCTGCCTTCGCTCCCCCTCTCCCCTGCTGATCTGCTCTCTCTCTGCACTGTGTACCTGGCCACCCTCTGCTCCCTGGGCCCAGGTACCTTCTCACCCTGCCTCCCTCCAGCACTGCCTCCTGGCCACCCCTTGCACTGAGGACTGTACCTGTACCCTTCCCATGCACTTGCATGTTCTCACTGGGCCTATTAAGATCGTTGTTGTGGGGCCTAGTAAGATCGTTGTTGTGTTTCTCCCTTGTTCCCCTCCCTTGCCTTGTCGCGCTCTGAAACATTTGTGTACAAGCGCGATACAAATAAAATAGCATATCATATCATATCATTTGCTATCAGGATCTCAAGCAATTTGCGACATAGTGCATTAGGTGGCTTACACCATGAGTGTTATACCCGGGAGAACAGGGCCCCAAGTCATGGGGAACACAACGCCTGGAGTAGCCTTCTCCCGCCTACGGCGCTACACACAGATCCTTGTGACATGACTTGGCAATAGGTGTCTGTCACCATGATTGGAGGCAATTACTGAAAACTGTGGTCAGCCTTTGTTTCTCCTCACATACACCATTGGGTTTCACTATCTATAATCAGAATGATGGGACAGTCTCTCAAATGTATTGCCCACAACTGAAGAAAGAGCAAACTAAGGATTTGATAAGCAGGTGCCGAAAGCGTGTCCTAGGTATCAGGCACCACCCAGTAAGTAGGAGCAACGTCTAAGGAATGAGGAGCTAGCACATACTGTGCTGCTAGTGTAAGTTCCATATGAGAAGCATATTATAGCTCTTTGGCCACTGTGCTTTAAATGGGCCTTAAAGCTCTTATAAACATATTTTTAAACACACAGCGTTAATGTCAGGTAGGTATGGCACCAGTTGGCCTGGGGAGTCAAACGTAGATCTTGGTAGCTGTTAGTTTGGCAATAACCAGGCTCCTGTAGACTACACGCAGGAGCTAAATAGCTCCCAGCTCCTGGCAATTTCCAACCCTGACATGGCAAGGTATTGGTGAGAGAGCACATTTATACACAACACATAGGTTTAAAAAAGAAATTTACCTTCAAAATCATCCTTGAGGAAGTCTGGATTCTTGGTGCTCACCCGACAGGTGGGCCCCGAGTACCTCGGGTCACACAAGCACTTGGTCCCATTGATGCAGCTTCCATGCCCGCTGCACATGTCTTCACACTGGAGGCCGATGTACACGTTATCAATGGCCCAGGTCACGGGCTGGGATCCGCTGGTATAAAAGCCCTGGTACCATCTGAACCTTGCAGAGCTGGCAAAGACATTTTTTGAACATTTTGAAAACCAACTGTTTGTATAAATAAATAACAGGTTCATGGGGCAGTCAGCTTTCTCAATTTTGAAAAGTGTTAGGATCTTGACAGGCAGGGTCATGCCATACATCATAAATGCACTTCCTTACTTATCCACACATGCATGCCATGCAGATGTTCTCATATTGTAAATCATCAATCCGTACAAAATGACCATATGTTTAAGGAGAAAAACAAGAGTAAAACATCAAGCATCTATCACCTGACTGCAGATCTAGAATTCAAGCCGCTGCAAAGCTAATTTAATAAGAAAAGCGGATATTTGGCTCAGAGTTTGAAGCAAAATGTATGTGGTCCTCCTCTATGACGGAACTGAGATGGGTATATTCATAATCAAGCATACTGTACAAAATGTTGCATGCTCCTTAAACACCCTCATAAATGAGACAACCATATGCCAAGGCTCATACTGCATTGGGGCATTGCAGAATACCCAGTCTAGGGACAGACTTAGTCCACATATGCACATAAACCCAAATCATGCTCCTTGCCCTTTGGACGAATATCCAAATGTAGGTTGAAGATGGTTTGTGTTTGTTGGTATAGTATAACACTCCAAAGTGTCACGTCCCTCTAGTGTACTCTAAATACTCTCTAAATAGTCTAACCTTCTAATCAGCGATAGTATAGCACCGATTTACTGTTTCCTTGTTGGGCAGCACTTTGTTTCTTCACAGCTATGTTTACGCTGTATTAGAACCCAGCACACACACACACACACACACACATATGTTCACTGTTTAATTTCATCATCTTAATGTATACATATTGTATACTCTGCGGTTCAGAAAACTGTCCAGATTTGTGGTCTAGGTCTTAAATCAAAGTGCTCACATGTATACAGCTTCATGCCTAAGAAATGTGAAGGTACATAATCCTCAACCAGTTCCAAAGTTATTGGACACATTTTCCAAATAAGCCCACTTCATTTGTTCACAATCTGGTCAATTGTATTCCTTGAAAGGATCAAGGTTTGACATCACTCATGAACCAACGGAGATCAGTCCACATGTGAGAAATTCAGAAACCACATTTTCCTTTGTGATTAAAGCAGCATGACCACAACATTGTGCATTCTCTTGAGTTTTCTTTGTTTGGAGGCATACAGGAATGGGATACTTTCAATTTATTGACTACTTCTGAAGTATGTTAATGCTAACCCCCTTACATTCTGCACCATCAGCAGTGCCCATCACTGCGTTCCATACTTCTTGATTTCCTAGTGGCAGTTCTCTGTAATGGACGGGAGGGAAATGGCCAACATATCTTGGAGGCCTCTAAGAGGGAACAAGGGGGTCAAATGTAGCCAGGCCTTCTAAGTATATTTATGTTCCCGTATCCCCTACAAACATCTTTTTTATTTGCAGATGCTTCCAAGTTCTTTGTTTCCATTTCTTTCAGACTTTGACCAATGGAACCATTTTGCTCTCTCATTCGGTTTTGCTTGAACCTTCTGTTGGGGGAATTGACGTATGAGGAGAAAGAGGAGTTTGGATCGACGCCAAGAGCTTTTCTGTCCTTTCAAGGAGCCAATGCAAATATGTCCTCTCTTTCTATGTCATCCACAGCTTTAGCAGCCTACTCTTTGCTCATCTCCCGTTAGATTTCCTCCTGGCCCCTTAAGTGTATTTGCATTTTACTGAGGAAATGGTATTACGAGCAAACAAACGTAGTGACTCATACAGCATCGAGGACAGTCCTTTGAGTGGATGGTTTACAATGAAAGAGTGATCAGTGTATAATGAACAAGGTGATGCTAGAAGAATATGTAAGGAAGGTATGCTATCAACAGTAAGACTGACACAAGTTACCACAGTTCAAGGGTGTTTATTGCCCTTCAACAAGGGTATGATACAAACCTATCTATCCCTAAATCTACAGATGGGAGCAAACTACGACCATCAAATAATACAAATACAGTCCTAGTGGTGTCTCGTCAACTTAAAAGAGCCTATACTAAAAAGAACTATGGCCAATCCTTACCTCTAATTACAAATAGTGTGGGGGTAATGATTATGAAAAACAAAGAAGTGTTCACAAAATGATATGTCAGGATGTTCGGGCCGTTGGCCTCCCTTCGCCACGTTTTCAGCACGGGACAAGGCGTTCACCTCGAGCATAGCACAATCTCTGGCTTCTTCGGCACGAGGATACAGTTCAATTACTAGCATCATGGCCTTCTCTGCCCAAGTCTCTTTCCTTCATCAAAGTCTCTTGATTCAGAGTCGCTGATGAACCAAAACAAATGAAAAGTTCTTGTGCTCTTACAAGTACTCAATTCCGTTGATTCACTCTTCACACTCGATCCCCCTCAGCCATGCTCAGATCACTTTTGTACAATGGTCGTTACTTTGGATCCCCTCTTCTGGGCTCAGATCCGCTTTTATAATGTTCAGAGAATATTCTCTCTCGGGTGAACATGATTCACCCCGGACCCACTCAGCCGGGCTCAGATCCTTCCTCTTACACAATTAGTCTCCCTCAGTCGGGTTCGTACCTGTTTCAGTTAGTGTGCACAGGGTTTAGCTTGACCCATTTGCAGGACCACTTCGATTTCACAATTCCTTTTTACATTTGCCACCTCGCAGTTGGATACCTAACAGAGACCTTCGAATGAGACCCATGTGGCACCGTACCACTCTGTTTACGGCATCTGTCTTGGCTTCAAAGGTTCAGTCACTCATCTGCTGTTTAATTATATTCGCATCGCTCATCACATACGCTTTGCACACTGTTCTCTTCAGATTTCTCCACACAATGTTGCTGCTTGCAACCTTGGTTTTAACACAGACTGGTCTGGTATTAGTCTTGCCGACTCACCGGCTGTGCTGACTTTACTGGGGCTGCTTTGTTGTGGGAGCCAGGGACAGTACCACAGCTGCAAATGCTCCTACCCGCCTTGACTATCGACGCAGGAGAGCCTCAGGTACCTCTGACACACCATGCATGTTTCTTCAGCTTTAATTACATACAGGTCTTATGTTTCTTATTCATGAAGGATCCTGGAAGTAACTGTCTTTCTCTGAAAAGGTCAAGGGCACTTCCCTCCTTGCAAATCTCTCCGGTCTTGCAGTCTTTCTCCTCGTATTAAACACTGCCATCTTGGAAAAGCTGCTTCCTCGTGTTTTAGCCTTGCACAGAAGGTGCTATCGTGCTCTGCCTTTTATCCGTATGGGGAAGTGTGATGGAAGTCAGGTGTGTGTAATGATCATTAATTGCCTGACTCTGCCTGACCATTGTGTTGGGACATGTCAGGTTTACGGCTCAGGTGTTAGTCCATTTTCTCTCACAGTGAGCTGTCCGTGAGAAAGTGTTTGTGTCGGAAAAGGGGGCGGGGGCAGAGTTCATAAATATCCAGGTAGGATGAGGAAAAGGTGTTACAGGGAAGGGGATACGACGTCTTGACATACGGTGTCCCACTTCCACTTCCCGAAGACCCTTCATCCAGGTGATCCTCCGGCACTGGTCCAGCCCCAGGAACTGAATCCAAAAGCGATGGCTGTGTCCTGGCCACATGGAAGATAGATCTCCGGGGACTAGTGGGTGAGACACCTTCAGGTTTCTCACAAATAGCATAACAAACTGGGGATGAACAAGACTTACAAGGAAACAGAGCCAAATACCTACAGAGGATATCATCGTTGCCTCTCTTGCACCCAAATACTATACTGTGTACTCATTTCATATTCTCCAAATCTGCTTGAAAAAACACAAACCAAATTTTATAAACACTGGGCTTCATTTTCGGCATGTTGCTGTCAACCTCGTAACACCATTTCCATTGCCTGATATCCCAATACGGCTGGGATATTACAGTTGGCGACAGACCGGGATGTCAGGCGTCAGAAAAGTTAAGTCCCCATTCCTGTGGAGTCCCACTGGACTACATGGGAATGGGGACACTGAAGCACTGGCACCGTTGCTAATGGTGCCGTTGCTTCAGTGAAGACAATTCTGGTAGGGGTCAGAATCTCCAGGTCAGACCTGCAGGGAGATCAGTGGCCTCTAGTGGCATTGTCGGAGTATGGCGGTCCGGAAACGGTGACGGTATGTTGCTACCGGCACCCTTGTTTCCGGACCGCTATGCTCGTAATGAGGCCCACTGTACATTATTTCTTTGTTTCTGCATTGTAGAACTATGAACTGCCCAACGCGACCAACTTGGTATCTGTTTTGAGAGGTAGGCTAGTTCTCAGTGGGGTATCACAGTCCTCTATAAGGTAGGATTTACAGGGTCATGAATAAAATTGCAACATGGATGGACTTCAGGACTGTTCAATCACCACTGCCATATCCTATCTCAACAACGACATGTACCGTTTAGCCCATCAGTTCCAGTAGAAGAGAGGGCTCTAGTGGACAGTTACATATCAGCAAGATCCATTCAGCTTCCCCCTCCGATTTGTGCAGGGGGATCCACGACATCTGTGTCCAAAGAAGGACCACCTTTATCACTAAGGCCCATTGCCTCTGGAGTTATAACAATACCTTCCTGATGAGCGGAAATGGAGGGAATGCAAACGGTAACCATGTTGGCCTGATGATTGCATTGCATCTATGCTCTTGGCACTGGGGTCTGGGCTGCTGACATGAAACCTTGGTGCTTTCACATTGTCCATTTACTGCTGATCAATGATTCTTGAGCAGATACCCACGCAAAATGTATGTAAAATGTGGATTGGTATCTGATCAAGAATCTTCGATCTGTTGTAATTGGACATACACTTCGTCTCTGGGGTGTTCACGCAGCTCTCATAAGAACAATTAGAGTGCGGTCCACTAATCGTTAATTTATCAATTACTTGCACATTGTTCCTCATGGCAAAAAGATCTAGTATCATTGTTACAAAACAATGATATATTTTGGCAAAAGCATCCTCTGATAGTGATTTGAGTGCATGAGTCACTCTGCTCAAGTGACCTGTACCCCTGTTGTCCATTACTGGGACGCGGACCACTAATGGGGATTACATATGCTTTTCTGCCATGGACTGCAATGGCATTCAGGGTTGAGGGTATGTACCAGGCCCATTGACATAAGCCATGGCCACTATTTTGCTTGTTCATATTCTCACAGGACCTCCCTGAATCTGGTGTGCAAAGAACAGGGCTATGAAAACTGCAGCCTGTTCCTTCCAATCGGAGGATCACTGCTTGCCATGTTAACAGGGTTGCCCGTATCTGTGTCAGCCGGCACAGAAGGTGATAGAACTGATCCCTCTTCATGCTTTCACCTAGTATCTATCATTGCAATGCATCTTTCATTTGTTTCATCACTGGACGATCTTGTCCAGGGATTGCAATACTGGGATCCAGGGTCAAAGAGCATCTGATAGTAATGGCTGCTGATGGAGGCATGGCAAGGGGGGCAGGCAGAATAATACAAAAATGTCACCCCCAAAATCGCAACCCTTTAATTACCGCATTTTTGCGCTGTAATAAAATGCTCACCCCCACTACAAAGACTAATGGGAGCAGAGGTTGTGGGGGTGTCCCCCGCTGCCTTTTGTCGGTGTAGTGGGTGTCAGAGGTTGCAGGGATGTCCCCCGCTTCAATTAGATGGGAGCAGGTGCAATAAAAAAACAAAGAACAAAAAATGAAAGAAAAAGGGACCCTGCAACGTCAGTTTAGACCCACGTTAATGGGCGAGAACTCACGCTGCAGGGTCAGAGAGACAGCGGCACACTTTGCGTTGTGCCGCCAAAAAGGTAAGTGGGTAGGGGGGAGGCGGCTGCAGGGGATGCAGGCACAGTGATCTATGTTATCGACACACTGCGCCCTAATGAGGGTCAGAAATGTAATTGTTGACATTATGGGCAGCATTGCGATCACATAGATTTGGGCAGGCCACCATATCTCCATGTGTTCTTAACCCCATCTTTTGCTGTGGCTTCTGGCTTGGATGTCAGCTGTCTCAGATGTGACTGCACCAGTGCCACTCTAGTTGATTGCCTAATCCAAACTTTGTCTGAAAATGTGCACCTATAAACTGGAGATCTTGCCATGGTGCCACAATGGATATTTCAGAATTCAGGTGCAGACCGAATATGGTCAGTGTGTTTACCCAGTCCAGGTATCCTCCTCCAACTTCATTGTGATACATGTGATAAAGTATCCCTTTTGCAAGGATTAGCCCAACTATCCACAGAGTCATAGCAATCATGACTATCATCCTGTCCCGCCTACACTACGCTAACTCCCTTTACATGGGCACCCCTGCATATCAACTCAGAACGCTCCAACATGTCCAAATCACTGTAGCTAGGCTTCTCCTAACCCTTGGCCCTAGAGAGCACATCACACCCGTGTTCCGTGTTCTCCATTGGCTCCCTGAAGGGCGACGGTCCACTTTCAAAGCCATGTGTATCGTCCACCATGCCCTGCACAAGACAGGCCCAGAATATCTTCAACACAAGCTCACCTGTTACCATCCCAATAGATACCTGCAATCAGGCACTGCATTCCTCGTGGTCAATCCTCCATTCAAATCAACAAGAATAGGGGGATCCTCCTCCGTCCAAGCTTGCAGAATCTGGAACGCAATTCGCCTTAGCATCCACCGCTTAGAGGATCACCTTGCCTTCAGGAAGGCTCTCAAGACCTTGCAACCTCTCCCACTGAATCCTGACAAATCCATGCTGCACTCCAGGTTATTTAACCCCATGGGAGATAGGCTGAGGAAGCAATGAAACGCTCATGGAATGTACTGAGCGACAGAGAGAATATACTCCAGCAGACCACAGGACAGAATCCGCGCCACGTCTACGAAACCAAGAACCCAACCAGGAAACACGGGTGTGTGTCGCATCCTATGTCAATGGAAGATAGCCACAGGCATGGCAACCCACCCACACTCATGCATCCGCTATCATACACTATTTGAAGATACAACTCCTCAGACATTAAAACGCAGCTATGTCCCACAAAAAAGATTTGGTCTAGCTGGACACATTATCAGTCTCCTGCACTCATATATTCCCGACAACCTCACAGCACTGATCCACAAACCAGCTCGACATAGGTCGCTAGCAGGGACTTGGCCACTCCTACCTACCTTCGTATTGGCTAAAATGCACACACACACTCTAAACTCCTCTGATGGATCTCCCATACCTTGGATTTTGGTCCCCTGAGGGCGTTCACCTACAGAGGTTTGAGGCCATACCAATGGAAAAAGGCACTATACAAATGACTAATTACATTACATTGGTGCTATTTATGCCAAATAGGCGTCCTTGCAAATGAGAAAGCTAATTCGAGTATGCGGACCATAGGAAGTGTGATGTTCCTTCCAGGATGGGATGCCAAGGTATGTGTCCTTCATTTCCACTGAACATAGGGGTACTCTTTGACGGGTGGAGTAACATAATACATTATTTTATGTTTGATGGTTTGCCGAGACTGAAAGCTATAACGTCTGACATGCTCTTCCCTGCGTAAACCATGTCCATTTTAGTGTTTAGGGTGTTTATTGCTCTTGGTTTCATGTAAATGTTTGTTTTAATGTTTTTTTCCTTTAACTCTGGCTAAAACATTGGCTGGCCAATCTTTGGTTATGCAATACAATTGACTGCCCTTTGCTGATCAGCGTGATGACTTGTTGAGGAAACTGCATCTTGAACCTGGTTGCATGCAGAACATGATTCATCCTATCCAAATATTTCATGGGTCGTGGGAGGGATCAGAAATGTGAGGCGGACACAAAAGTACAGTTTTCTCAGAATTTGCCATTTTATTAAACAATAAAGGGTGCGATAACGAAAAGGTCCCTACCTGGCAAATTAAACTAAAGAAGAATGACCTAGTGTCCAAAAGTCTCTGACCCTCACACTAATACAAACAACAAAATAATTTAAAGGAATATTTTATTCTTCAATTCAACACCTCAGTGCAAAAGTTCAATCAAACATGTAAGTTTTAAAGAGCACTCCTTGTGAGCCGAGTTGTGTTCCCTTCCCCTGGCTCAATGCAGGAACCCTATAAGAATAGTTCTGATTCAACAAAGTTCCCTTTTATACAACAAAAAGTTGCTTTTCTCCCAATATGACTTTTCCTTTAGTAAAGTAAATGTCTCTTCAGGAACACTTGTTTCCAAAAACAAAGTACTTGTTATTCTTCCTACTTTCCTTTTGCTTGAGGCAACTGTCTTTCTGCAACAATCTCCTTCCAAATATCTTCCCCAATATCCTTTTTAGCAAGACAAATGCCTTTCTCTCCAAACAGCAGTTTATGACCTCAGAAAAAAGTGTTCTCTTCAAGACAGAGTAATTATTAACATATCACACTTCTTCCAACTGAAGACTTATGTCAGGATATCAAAACAACTTATTGCAAAGCAACAGTTTGTAAAGAAATGATTATTGAGGTAATACGTTCTTATTGCCTCTCCTTTTTGCCTCCAATATAATGTTTCACATTATCTTCTTTCCTGGTCCACTCGCCTGCCAGGACTAACCACTACAGATCCCTTTCCCGGTTTATTAGCCTGCCAGGATAAAAACTCCCACTTCTACAACTGTTCACAGTAGCACTATATGTTCTCCAGTCTCTCCAAACCGGCATCACATGAAAGTAGAGCTGAACAATGTTTTTTTATAGTCTCTTAGCTATTGGCAATATGGGCTATATACTTCCTCCATTGATATCCCAACAAAGAGGACTTGAACCCTTGATGCTTATTTGTGGCTTCTGTACTGCCTCTTGGCTATGGGTAATGCGGGTTTAGGTTTTCCCAATTTGGTGTTCAACAAAAGAGGAATTACCTCCTTGTTTTTCATATATAACCTTTTGGCTGTGGGTAATGCGCGTTGTAGGTTTCCCCTAATTGGTGTCCCATAAAAGAGAAATGACACCCTTGTTTCTCAGATGCTGCTTCTGTATAGCTTCTTGGCTGTTGGCAATGTGGGTTATAGGTTTCCTCTAGTTGGTTTCCCATACAAGAGGAATTCTGCCCGGCTCGACATAATGTTACTTTCTTGGTTCGGTATTCACATGATCTCTTACATATTGTTACATGGTCTCTTTGGAGCGGCCAAGGTCACCTACGTGTTTAGGGCAACTCACCGGATTGACTCAGTATCTCCTCTTCTTCGTTACCAGAGAAGACGGACCTCTTGTGGTCTGACTGTGCTCCTGACAGCATCTGCTTTTCTTCAGTGGAGTGTTTGTTCTGCTTCTGAAGCCTCTGTGCTTCACTGCTTCATATTGCACTTAAGAATAATGCCAGCCTCAATTGGAGAGCGTCTCCCCTTCAGACGGCTTTCCTCTTCTGGTGCTGCTTCCCGCTGCAAACACTCTGCATGGTTCTAGGGCCTCCCAATTTGCAGCAGATGGGCTTGTTTCTGCTCGCACAATGATCTACGCCCTCCTGTCTGCTTCAGCTTTGCTGTTCCCACCTTCTTCTCTCACCTGCATTTCATTTCTCCATTTTAATATTCTGCTCAGGTGTTTTCCTGTGCAGCAACTAGACTGCTCATCCAGATTGGTTGCACTTTGGATCCTTACTACCTCTGAGCCCCTCTTCTTCATCCCAGTACCACGGGCATTCTGGACTTTGAAGTCCTTGGTGGTATTAACTCTTTCGTACTTATTCCATTCAGATTGTTTTAAAAACTGAGAGTTGACAGATTTATGAAATGGAAAAAAGATTTGTGTTCTATCCTTTGGATTACGACTTCTATCTGAGATAGTTTCATGAAAATGAGAGGGTGCTGTGTTTAAGGCTTGATCTCCCAAAGGGTACAAAGGGTACATATAAGTCTGATTACAAGACTTCTCACAACGTCTTCTCTGGATAGTTTCAGGAGACAGAATTGAACAATGACAACATGACATCAAGTATCTGGGAATTAGAAGATATTCATCCTCAGTAGAGGTTGAATACTGCATCCCTCCCAAAAGGTCTCACAACTTCTTCCTGACAGCCATTTCCTCCCATGTGACCCCCCCTTGGCTACACCACCCCCAGGTTTAGCATCAGGTAGTGGCTTCCTTTCCCTTTCTACAGAGGAGGACATCTTAGGCTGGGGGCCAGTGATGACTCCACCGGTCTGATTCTTACCACCCAACAAGATTCCCGCTGAGAATAGAAAGGTGAGCATACTCCTACAGGATGTGCATAAATTAATCGAATTCAAAATGTCAGCGGAAGAAAAAAACAAAAGTTATTTGAATGAAAATGACTTGTTTTTTCTCCCGCTGACATTTCTGGCAACCCCCTCCACCCCACGCATGCCCCTTACTTACCTGTTGGCGGCACACCTGGTTGTGTGCTGCCGACTCCATCCCTCTGCAAAGCCAGCTCCCTTTACTTACTTGCATGGGAACCGGCTCCTCAGGGTCCTTAAAAAACAAAATATATATTTTTAACTTTATTGTTCGGGAAGCAGGGGACAACCCAGCAACCCTGATGCCATTGTAATGAACAAGGGTGCAGGGAGCACCCCAGCTCCTCCTGTTCACTACAATGGTACATTATGGTAGATTTGTTCGAAATTATCGGTTGTATGAAATTTTCATACAGCCAAAATACAAACAAATCTACCATTCTTTTTTTCCCCCCGATTATTTACATGTATTCCCTCCTACAGGGTATTTTTCCCCCCGCTCACATGGCATAGTCACGATCTGCTAGACAGCTTTGAGGAAGATGGGTGTAAAGACATGTTCTACTTTGACATCTGGAAAGGGAGCTACCGTGATCTGGGTTTTCCAGATGCCTTCAAAGGGTGGTGAAATTAACACATTGTTCAAAACCTGATGTCTGTGGGCCTCATTACGGCTTTGGCGGTAGCCTTGCCCTTAATAAGGGCATGTCTGCCACCAAAACTGTGTCCGGGTTCCCTGAATGGGGAATTACTGGGCCATTCCGAGTTTGGAGGGCCTGGTAATTCCTCCCTCCGGGAACCCGGGCCTGGACCTTCCCCATTCCCATTGGAGCCCCCATAGGGCTCAATGGGAATGGGCGTGGGAGCTAACAACGGGCCGATTACGACCGGCCCATTGTTAGCTCCCTGGTCCCCTCGCGGGACCCGGTAAGGACGTCTGTTAAAACCAGACGTCCACATCGCGTCCCGTGAGGGGACTTCGTAATATTGCGGAATGGGATTAACTACTCCGCCACCATTAGCGGCACCCGTTAACCCATTCCGCAATTGTCGTAATGAGGCCCGGTGTCTTTTATTGAAAACTCTGCAGCTTTGACACTGTTTGCAAACTCTTTTCGTAGATCACATAATTGTTCTTCAATTACATTTGTACCCATGAATGGTAGTTTCATGAGGCTGGACCTTAGTGAGCCCTACATTTTTTAATCCATGGTTCACAGGTTTCTTCTAAGGACACTGAGGCACCACAAGATAACATCGACACCCTTGTGTTGTTGAACATGAGATCCATTTTACTTGCCGTTGTATAATCTGCAGCACATGTGAGTCGCCACAACCTTCATCTAGGTCCTGGTATATGGTGTTCAGGTCATTTTGGCTGAATTGGTAGTGTTAGAGACATAGGCGGCTGATCTAAAAGCCAACCTTGGTCCAGTAAATGATTTTTAAACTACAATCTTTAGTCATTGGGGTTTTGTAAGGGTCACACTCTTCTTCGATACTGACGTATAATCAATTAGGTCCCACAACATTGGGATGACTCACACTGATATCATCAAAAAGAACTTCTGATACTTGTAGGTCATACATGCATATGAACTATTGAGGGACGGAGCCCTTCTTCAATTTTGCCCATTCCCTCAGAATCACATCTTCAATATCTACCAGCAGCCAGGTGACTTTGGTACATATGTACCTATGATGGAATCTTGATGTAGATGAAGCTTCTAGAGAAGAACTCGAGATGCTCCCTTAAGTGCTGTATAATGTGACTAATCATGCCTTTAGACTTCTATCTGCCCCCATCTCATCAACAGCCTCTCGCTCCTCATATGAGTAGAAGGACAGAAAGGATGATGAAGAGGAAGGGCCCTCCTCCTAGGGCACTTTTTCTTATGAGCCAACACCTAAGCAACCTGCTTCGTCTGAGATCTTGAAATCGTAAGAGACCCTCCATGTGATCTTGTCTGGCTCCTGGATCAGTGCCTTATATCTTTAGGTTTTGGGACTTTTCACCCTCTTAGTACCATCCATGATCATACAGCAGCACTGAACTCACAGAAGAAATGGAGAAAATAATGCCAGCAGCAGCAAATAACAAAGTTACAGCCAAAGGTGTGGGCCTTATAGACCTAAGCCTCATTTAGTAGTGGAGGAGTCACTGCATCCTAGGGTGCTTCCGGCTCCTCCTCTTCCTTTGTGATGTGGATGGAAGAAATGGTCCCAATCTGTGGACCTTGCCTCACCCATATGATCCTGTGACAAACATCCCTGCAATTAAGCCATCTTTGCAGTGCTTTTCGTGTGTGCCCCCTGGCTCTGGCAGAAGCTGAGGGACACTTCTGCACGGTCACACACCTGCCGATGTAGCAGTGGAGGCCAACATGACTCCATTTCCACTCTAGCAGCCCTGCTGCCCCGGGAGCATGTCAGTTTGCCACTTGGTAGCAGCCCCTTTCTTAAAACAGTGATCCTGCCACATGACATTTCTTAAGAGGCACAGGGCAATGGACGTATTAGAGAGGAAAGAGTAGGAGCAAAACATGATTGTGCCTGTGGGGAATGTGAAGATCCTGTAAAATTAAGTCAAGATTGAGGAAGGGGACACGGAGGTGTGGTTTGTAAGTCATAGTTGGGTCTCATATGAGTCTTTTTTTGCAGAAAGGAGAATGGGTTGTGTTTATGAAGACAGCATGCATAACTAAAGTCTGACAAAAGAACAGTAAAGAGAAGAGCATTAAAATGACAGCTCAGCAACCTACCCGCAGAGGTGCAGTTTTCCGAAGTGAATGACTTCTCGTCTCCATCCCTGGGTTGTGCCAGCATAGTAGGTGCTACTAGGGTGGTGCTCTGTGGAGCACAGGGAACTGGCATGACTGCTGCTGCTGTAGCACAATGGAAGAAGGAGGTGCCAGGTGGCTCCAAAGTCCCGTGAAAATTCCAATCGTACAGGGTCAGCGGCAGAGCTATCGGTCGTACATCCAATATTAATCTGCACAAAAAGATATCCAATGATTCATGATGGCACATAATTCACAGGAATGCTACAGCAAACTATGCACTATTCCTGTTGGGCTCAACCATAACACATCTATGGAAGCGGTTAAAGTGATCCTTTTTTGATGCTAATATTTCATGCAAAGATATTAGGTAGAAAGTTAGGGTAGGTTAGTTTTAGCACGTGTCAGTTTCAGTAGTCATTCTTAGGTAGTTTGCTGGAAGAAGAAGTCATAATTGCCAGAAGATAAACATCTTGAAAAAAAGAAAATAATATGAATTCTAGACAACGTCTGATTTTTGAAAGGCAGGAGAAGTTGGAGCTCACACAATTCTCCAGACTACACTACAAGTGCATGTGCCAAGCATTACGTGGGAGTAGAGGGGGAGGAAGAGGAACCGGTTGAGCTTGGGGATAAAGGGTTGTTTCCCCTTGTGTCTTCAAATTCTCAACGCTGTCATTTGTGGAGGATGTGTTTATTATTTTGCCCTCATGCCCCTTTGGCTCAGGATTGGGATTGTACACCAGCATAACTAATGGCGGGTGGGGCACTAGGCCACAGGATTTGTGAGGCAGAGGGGCTCCTGTGGGACCAGGAAGACTGCCAGACCTGATAGTATAAGGGAGGGAGGAGGTCACAGTGATCGCAAAATCATATGATAATCAATTAATCAAATATTAGAAGATGTTGTCTTGTAGTTGACCAGTAGCACTAGTTATTGTCCCTAACACGTCTTATGCATCCCTGTGTGTGGTTTAGGGAGTGAGGGACAATAACTAGTGTTAGTGGTCATCTGTGCAGAAAAATAGATCTATCCACTCAATAGGACTGGCCATATTCCGCCATCCATCGTTTTACCGTTTCAGTTAAAAAAAGGAGGAAGAACACTTTCATAGGTGAAGAGATATTGTACCTCAAATTGAATAATAGTGTTTTCGTTCACGTCCAAATCCCTGGTAGTGATGGAATGCTCTCCAACTTCATTTGATACAAAGACCATGGCTGAATCTTCCTCCCTGGCATAGAAAGAAAAGTCATTGAGATTTATTTAACATTTGGATATTTAAGAAGCAAGGAAGAATGGCCAGAAATAACCAGTGCCGGTCTCCCGTAGAGCCTGAACAAATCCCTTTCTCCAATTGTTTATCCCTGCGTGGTTAGGGAGTTTGCCTTGATAGATGCAATCATCCACGCATTATTCATTTTGCTTTTAGTTGTGGAATTCATTACATCGAGGATTTACACTGCAAATTAAATCCATGATTTGTCAAATGTATTTTTCTAAGGATTCGAAAAAATAATATTCAAGTACAAAAAACTATTGGAAACAATGTTTCTCAAGTAACAGAAAAAGTATTTTTATACGAATGAAAAAATGCGAACAGCACATTAAATATTGACTGGTACCCATTCCACCCAGAAACTGTTGGCGCAAAGTGTAGATTTCGGAGTATGAAAGGCCTCAGAGTACATTCTTCATTGCATCAAAGGCTTGTGGGCATTTATAACTGTGCATTTATGGGTCATGATTATTGAAGTTTACCTGATGACTCCTATCTTGGCAGTTAATGTCACAACCAACCACATTCTGAGAGCTCCAGTCTTGATTTACCTCAATTAAAACAAGTGAATTAAAGTACCAAATAATGTTGCTTGTAGAATGGTACTTAGGATGGAAAGTGGTGATTTGATGTCATGGGATCATCTGTAAGATTCAGGTATGGTATTGAGAAGGGGATAGTCTCTGGCGTGCAGGATTTCTCTGGCCCATCATCAAAAGCAGATCACATTTCCTTAAACTTAAGAGACATCAATGCATATCAAAAAGATCTGTTTGTGCCCTTGCTTTGCCCTTGACCACAATGGCCTCCCTAGAGCATCTTCCTAACTGTTCCCCCTCCCCGCTGCTTCTTGGTGGATACTTACGGTGCCCCTTTGGAAGAGTAGGGACAGTAAAGGCCGATGTTCCCTCCGGGGTAGAAAAACCAGTTGCCTTGCTTTGGCCCAAGGTCAAATGTATCCAGGAGAAATGCTGGGTTCTTAAGATTGTTTCCATCAATGATGAAGTCATCGATGATCCAGATTTCTTCCTTCTTCCCTGTGCCAATACGGAAGAAAATAGATATTTATTACAGGAAAAGGAGGAGCCTTGTTTGAGAGATGAAAGCAGGCATTCAGAAAGGACAATACCCAGACTAATCTTTGCAGAGCCCGGCATCATGGAAGAAATAACTGGATTCATATCACAGTACTGTGCTCTATGCAATTATCATGAAGCACATGCACAATGGACCAGCAAGTGGTCAGACTGATTGTTCAGAGTGGGACAGTCTTACCTAACACTTTTCAATAGTATTTTGTGGGCCCACCGTACCCTTCAAATGGGACCCTCAATAAAGCCTGAAAAGCTAGGTTCAGAGGTTCACTGCCACAGACCCGAGCTCTGAGAGGGACAGGTCCACCCCATTTCTCTGTATTGTGGTCTGTGCCTGCCCTACACCTTCAAGGGACCCACTTAATTTTGTTGGATACTTGCCTCCTCCGATATAACACACCCACTCTTCGACTTCCCACTTAATGGCTTATATTCTACATCTCTTGAGAAGGTTCTGTTATTTTGAAACGTTTGGCAATCGAATAATGCCTTGACCAATGGGCAAATGCATCTTTTACCTATAGAACATGCTAATCTGTCAAAGCATGGATTATAAATAATTTTAAAAATGGGCATCACTTTTTAAAAAATAAATACAAAATCCCATGTTCTATGGGTGCTCATCTGGCCGTCCTCATAAACACATGTGAGAAAGAAATATAAAAAAGAAACATGACTGGGAAAATCTCTCAGTCGCAGGCTAACATTAGTTATTAATGCTCAGTATAACCCGCTCAGGCTGAGGAATCCAGACCATGGTCTGAACCAGAGGAAGAAGTTCTAAGGCTAGAAAATATCCCTTGCAAAGTAAGTACTAGGGAAATGGAAAACATTCAAAGCGCCATTGCTGGACACCCAGGGTTGAGGAGAAAATACTTCAGATCATATTCCAGGGTAATGCAATCCAGATAACCCAAACCCAGGAGGAGTGTATAGGAGAAGAGGTCTGGGACTGAGAAGATAACTGAGGAACACCAAGCAAGCCAGAAGTGCTTAATAAGGCCAGTGGTGATCATTTATGAGAATCTCAATCTGGAAACTGAAACATCATATTAGAAAATAAACATAGACTTAACTGAATTATAGGTGTTTGAATTTAATGACTACCATTCTGCCACACTTTTATACTCTTTACCATATGAAATGGAGAGATTACTTACCGAAAATGTTCTTTCTATGGATTCCTCTCTCGCAGATTCCTCATCGGATAGATCTCCATTCCAGCGTCAGCTGCTCAGAAACCTTTTCAACAGGGGGTCTAGTACGAGTCGACCGCCCCACTCGTCGGCTCCGGAACTGACGTCTGCTGCCATATTTGCTATGTCACTACACCCCCATACCTCACAGTTCCATACCTTTTTCCCCTCCAAGTTCAGCAGCCGCGGATGAAGAATCCATACAATGTTAGATGAAATAGCCCAAACACCTTTTATTTTTTATTTTGATGAGGAACATGGCTCTACTGAACGTCATTGACTGACAGCATAACAACAGCAAGGCATCAAAAAGTGCCCGAAAGATAATTATTCATAACCTTGTCCCAGTAGAAAAGGACAACCAAATATAGACTGCAGATCACTTTCACCGCGGGGCCCTATGGGAGGGTGATGGGGAATCTTAGGTAGAAGAACATATTTATGTTGTTGCAAATTACTTCGCTACACTGTTCGTTTGATTTAGGACACCTAGATTTGAATTTCAGTGACACCACGTTGCTCATAGAATTTAAAAAAGTATTTCTAGTTGTTTTAGTGAAATTGCTTTTATTGAGTTGGATAGCTCTTAACTGCTGCTTTTAGTGTTTTAGTAAGTATTAAGTTGCTGCCTTACCTTGAAAGCACCTTATATTGCCAGAATTGCACATGTTTGATATTAGACTACAGGTCCCTGCAAGATTGTAGTTTCATGCCTTATTACCTGGCTTTTAGGCGCGTCAGCCAGTCTGCCCCAGTCCGTGCCTCAGTGTCTTTGGGGTTACGCTGCAGTGCTCTTACTTCAGAGCATTTTGTTTCCATTACAGGTAAATATTTTGATCGTATACGCGGTGTGCTAAATGGGTATACATCCAGATTTGCATTTAATGCTAGCTGCTCAGAAAGCTGTTAGGGAATCCATTGTTACAAAATATATGGCTTTAGCAATAACCAAAAATGAAGCAATTGTAATGCCTATGGCAACTGCATCTGCCAGTGAGTACACAAAGGTGATTGTTGCTATACTAAAGAAGGGCCCAGTTCTACAAATCATAGAGCTCAACTGGCTATGCTTAAGGAGGAGCTTACTGGCACACAAGACAATATTCAAGATCAAACACCACTACAGATAGTAGAGACTCTGGTGTCCCATGCATGTTTAAACACCTGCAACAAAATTAGAAATAACATGAACAGGAAAACATATGTGGAAAAGTCAGTTGGACTCCTCCCTCATCACAAGCCACAAGCCAACCAGACTATTAAAAAAGCTCTATTAAATACCCGTTCACTGGGGAGATATGCTACTGATGTCCATGACTATATTCTTGACAATATTAGAAATTGCATGGCCATAACAGAAACATGGCTATACGATTCAAGTGGACCAAATATTGACTTGGCCAAAACAGAGAAAAGGGCAACGGGGGTGGGGCTTGCTATTATGGCTAAAGAAGAGCTACATCTCTTTCAATTACCTATTGTCTGGGAAGGGTGTGAGATATTGCGCATACAATTCTCTTTGTCGCCTGTCAAATGTACTAATATTACATTAGTTTACCGCCCACCTAATGACATGCCTAACTTTAATGAAGAGATCACCAGTATTTTGCCAGGGATGAATAAACCTAACTGCTCCACGCTTACGATCGGCGATCTTAATAGGCGTCGGGATAACACTGCAGATATAGAGGCCTTGTTGCTCAAACAGCTTCTAAAAGAAATTCATGTGGCTACTCATAACACAGAAACTACCCATATCGGGTAATACCCTTGATTGGGTTACTTCTAGGAACATACCCATCAGTCCTATTGAGACAAAACCTTATGTGTGGTCAGACCACTTCTTTGTTAGTTTTCAAATCTCATTGCTTGGGAAACAGTCTTTGAAAATCCACTTGCCTAAGAAAATCACCAGCAGGAACCTAAATAAAGTGCATCAGGTAGACCTAGATGATTGTATGTACAGTATTATGGAAACCAATACAGATCTGGACTTCCCACATACTTTGGCAAGAAGGGAATAGTTTCTTACCTGTAACTCCATTTCTCCAGCATTGGTATCTTTCATGGATTCACATGCTTAGAATATTCCCCGTCGTCAGACTGGGACCCCTCGGTACACATATATAGCCTTTTCCTATAGGAAAACTTCTGACACTTTTGTGTCCTATCTATGTCCTTTTGGGGCCCGTCTACGCATGCTCCGTAGGACGTCGCGGTATAAGAGCCCCGCCCCCGCGGCTCCCTTCAGATTTCGGCCCCTCCAAAGTAGGAAGGGTCAAACCTATCAAGCATATCCGGGGAGGCTGGCGGGCGCATGTGAATCCATGAAAGATACCAATGCTGGAGAAATGGAGTTACAGGTAAGAAACTATTCCCTTCTCCAGCATTGGATCTTTCATGGATTCACATGCTTAGAATAGATTGTATAGCAGTAAACCTGAAGACGGCGGTGAGAATGCAATGCAATATACACTCACAACAATACACAATGCATAGGTACACCAGAAATAAGTTTACCCATATATCTGTACCTCCATAAAGCATACGGTCACCAACAGGTAGAAAAAACTCTCCACAGTGTATAGCTTACCTTATTGAAACAGATGGCGCAGAACTGCTCTTCCCATCTGCACCTCATCCGCATGCTGCCTTGCAAGGCAGTAGTGGCGGGTAAACGTGTGGGGCACCGACCATGCTGCAGCCTGGCATATGTCCGTTAGTGGAATTCCTGCCCATAATGCTGCTGAAGAGGACGTTGAGCTTGTAGAATGGGCTCTAGGATGCCCTTGCAGCGGCCTTCCGGCCTTGGAGTGGCAAAAAGCAATCGTCGACGAGACCCATCGAGCTAATCCTTGCTTAGAAATTGCATTTCCTCTCGTCGACGGACCATACGCGATGAACAGTTGTCGAGTAGACCTGAGTTCTTGTGTACGATGTGGATAAAATTTTAGGGCCCTCTTAACGTCCAAGGTATGAAGAGCTTTTTCCGCTGCCGATGATGGGGTCGCAAAGAAAGTAGGGAGGACAATGGACGAGTGTTTGTGATACACTGTAGGAACTTTTGGAACGAACGTAGGATTGGTTGCCAGAACCACCTTGTCTTTAAAGAATCTTAGGTATGGAGGGTCTACGATCAACGCTTGCAGTTCCGAGATTCTCCTAGCTGACGTGATAGCAATTAAGAATGCCAACTTCCACAATATGAATTTCATGTCCGACGTGGCCATAGGCTCAAAGGGTAGTTTCATTAAGCCTGCCAACACTACATTGAGACTCCATGTTGGTGGAAAACGTTTTACTGGGGCAAAAGTTCGAAATAAACCCCACATGAAGTGTTTCACTAGTCTGTCGCTGAATAGAGGAGACGACTGTCTCTTCCTCGTGAACCTAGAGATGGCCGCCAGGTGCACCTTTATCGATGTGAAAGATAAACCCCCCTCTGCCAAGTGAAGCAGATAAGGCAGAACTTGGTCCGGAGTCACCATTAACGGGTGTAGACCTTGTTGTCCTCGACACCACTCACAGAACCTTCGCCACTTATAGGTGTAAGATTTGTTGGTAGAAGGGGCCCGAGCCGCTTGCAGAATTTTCTGGCAATCCTCCGAAACGTCTAAGGTACCAAATTCCGAAAAGTCAGGAGCCAGGCTGTGAGGTTGAGACTGTCTGGGTCGTGATGCTACACCGTACCTTTGTCCCGGGACAGTAGGTTCGGGACTTTCGGAAACGCTATTGGTTGTTCCAGCGACAGGTGAAGCAGGTCGAAAAACCACGGTTGCCGCGGCCAGTACGGTGCCACTAGAATTACCCGGCAACTGTACCTGCGTATCCACTGCACTGTCCTCCGTATGAGGGGGAACGGAGGAAAAGCATAAAGGAACTTGTCCGTCCATGGGAAGGAGAACGCCTCCCCCATGGAACCCTCCTGAGGCCATCTGCTTGCGAATTGTTCGCATTTCTTGTTTTCCTTCGTTGCGAAGACGTCCAGTGGGGGGTGACCCCATTTCTCGAAAACCTTCGTCAGCTGAACTTTGTCCATTTCCCATTCGTGTATCTGGGCCATCCTTCTGCTGAGGGAATCCGCTTGCGAGTTCCTCACTCGCGGGAGATGGTGAGCCACGATGGAAATCTCGTGCTTTAATGCCCAATGCCATACTTTCTGGGCCTCCATGGAAAGGGTCCTGGATCGCGTCCCCCTTTATTTTCTCAAATAAAACATGGCCGTCGTATTGTCTGTCAGCACTCGTACTCTCGATCCCTTGATGTGTGGTAGGAATGCCTTCAAGGCCCATCGCACTGCTCTGAGCTCTAACACGTTGATGTGTAGGAGTGACTCTGTTTGAGACCAACGACCTTGCGTTTGAAGAGTGCCCATGTGAGCTCCCCAGCCAGTTAGAGACGCATCCGTGACTATGGTTAGCTGGACTCCGGTTCCTGTAGGGGTACACCGTTGTCCAGGTTGTGGAAACTCTGCCACCACTGAAGAGTCCGAAGCAGTTTGTCGTCGTCGATGATTATCTTGTCTGACCACGATCCTTGGGCCTGTGTCCAACTCCTGAACTGGCCTCATGAATAGGTGACAGTTTGCCACCAGGTGGGTGCAGGATGCCATGGCCACTAGGACCGAAACGTATTTTCTCACTGAGAGCTTGGTGTTTCGCCGTAGTCGACTCGCCAGTTGATTGAGTTTTGAGATTCTGTCGAGGGAAGGCTTCACTAGCCCCGACTGGGTCTCGAACTGTGCCCCCAGGAACACCAAGGTTCTCGATGGCAGCAGCGAGGATTTTTCGAAGTTCATGGCAAATCCCAGCTGTTGTAGAAGCTGCATGGTGGCTTGCAAACTTGTGTTGGTCGATGCTGGGGAGGATCCCCTTACCAGCCAGTCGTCGAGATATGGGTATACATGGTGGCCTTGCCTCCTTAGCCAGGCCGCTACTGGGGCCAGGCATTTCGTGAACGTTCTGGGGGAGGTTTTGAGCCCAAAGGGAAGAACCGTGAACTGGTAGTGAGTCCGCCCTATCACAAACCTCAGGAACATCCTGTGTTTCTGACACATTGGAATATGGCAGTACGCGTCCCGCAAATCCAGGGACGCCAGAAAATCCCCTTCTTGAACGGCTCGGATCACTTCCTGGAGCGTGAGCATTTTGAATTTTAGGCTCTTTAAGGACTTGTTGAGATCGCATAAGTCTAGAATGAGACGCCATTTTCCGTTTGGCTTTTTCACGACGAAGTATCTTGAGTAGACACCCTGACCTTTCTGTGATGCTGGAACTAATTCTATCACACCTTTTGCTAACATGAGTGTTACCTCTTGTTGTAGTACCCTCAGATGGGAATGAGCAACGAACGCAGGTGGAATGTGCGGAGGGCTGCGCTTGAACTGTAGAGAATGCCCGTCCCTTATTGTGTCCAGCACCCATTGATCTGTCGTTATTCGTTCCCATTCGTCGACATATGCTGATACTCTTCCCCCCAGAACGGTGTGTTGCTCGTCATTGCTGATTTTTATTTTGCTTCTCTCTCGACGACGACGGATAGGATGGTCTCTTCCTGGAAGTCTGGAAGTTCCGGCGTCGGTTTGCTGTTTGGGAAGCACGCCTGCATCCCTGGGAGGGGTACGCCGACCTACCGAAGGATCTGTCTCCTGACGCAGAGAATCTGGAATTACCTGAAGCCCCTCTAAAGGGACGAAAAGACTTGTAGCTTCGGCCACTCTGGAGGGCACCCAATGAACGTGCGTTTCCGAGTCCTCTTTCATTCCCTTTAGGGCCTCACCTACTTTCTCTCCGAATAGAAGGTCTCCCTCAAAGGGCATATCTAATACTTTGTATTGTACCTCCGGCCTGAAGTAGGTACACTTAAGCCATGACTGTCGTAACACGACCCCATTATTGTCTATAGACCCTCCTTCCACACGTGATCTAGTATGGGTATTGAGAACACTGACCTCCTTCTCTTACCCATGTGGTCGAACAGAAAACAGTCCTTTTTCTGT
Organism: Ambystoma mexicanum; assembly: GCF_040938575.1. Lineage (NCBI taxonomy): Eukaryota > Metazoa > Chordata > Amphibia > Caudata > Ambystomatidae > Ambystoma > Ambystoma mexicanum. Next base: position 92,057,304 of record NC_090936.1, read on the forward strand.
TCTTCCTGGGACAAACCGAATTCCTTACACGCCTTCTCCATCATAGAATGGAATGATGCAATATCGTCCGGGGGGGACGGGTGAGCCGGGCTCCTTGGGGTTTCTAACTCCACCTCTGACTCCCAGGTTGGATCCCTGGAGGGGATGATGAGATATCCGACATGGCTCCTCTGTCAGACTCCGAATCTGGCAGCTCACCCTCCTCTTGGGGTGCCTGTGGTGCTGAGACTGGCGTGCGGAAGTGAGTCGGTGGACGGGACGAGCCCGGTTCGTGGTAGGTTTACCTGAGGTAGTCTCTGGTCCAACGACTGTACTAAAGACTGAAGCGTGGACAGGATCTCCAACGACAAAACAGATTGAGGATTGAGAAGAGGGGCAGACACCGGAATTCCGGATCCCCTCGTCGACAACTTGTCAACCACTCGCAGCCCGAGGTCTGCCGGGCCAGCTATTCTCCCGCTCTCGTCCTCTCCTGAGGACAGCGACACTGCCTGTTCCTGCAGTAAAGTATCCGGAGGGATCGGATCAAAAACTTCAGGCCTCCAGGCTTCCTGTAGAACCTCTGCTGACGAGGCCACCGTCGCAGTCGTTGTCGGTAGGATGGTAGATACCACATGCGTCAGTGGAAGGGAGGAGGCCGATGACTGGACCGCCGTCGACGACGGTGGCTTATCAGGTGGTTTAGGCGGTCCTGCCTTTTCTGCACTTGGCCTGCTTTTACTCGACTCTCGACTCGTGGTCGATGTATGGTGATCGCCCGAGGAGGATTTCGGCCTTTCCTTGTCATGCTTTCTTGACGAAGATGACGATTTGTTCGACGAAGATTCTCTAGCTGAATGACTCCGAGATGACTCTTTCTCCGTCGGTCGAGATATCTTCGCCGGTGGTTCCAACGATACAGCGCAGTGTGATGCCGATTGTGTGGAGCCTACCTGATTGGAGGCTTCCTCACCCTCTCGGACAAGTAACATCGCCGCCTTCCTATGCTCTTCCGGAAGATGATCCAGCAACAGAGCCAGCCTGTGCCACATTTCTCTGTCGTATCTGGCTACAATAGCCAGAGAGTCTGCGGCCTTTACTGTAGTTGCTCCCACGGATAGCACTTTTTGCCAAAGGCATCCTGACGTCTTGCCTCGTTTTCAGCGAGGTCAACCGCCCAAAGGGGGGTATGCCCCCGCTCCATCATTCAACCATGCCACCAGCCGTCGATTTCGGTCTTTGAGGGTCTTTTGAGAAAACCCTTTGCATATGTCACAGTTATCAGCCGAATGATGAGGGTGGAGACAGCATATACAATCCATATGTCCATTCCCCTCGTAAACTTTTTTCAAGCCTCACGTTGCGCACAGACGGAACAGCGCCTTTCCTGACATGAAGGAAAAAATGCACCCAACTCCAACTCCAAGTACACAACCTTGTACAAAATAGTAAGACGACGCGAGGAGATCCCACTACTTTGGAGACGGTTGAAATCTGAAGGGAGCCGCGGGGGTGGGGCTCTTATACCGCGACGTCCTACGGAGCATGCGTAGGCGGGCCCCAAAAGGACGTAGATAGGACACAAAAGTGTCAGACGTTTTCCTATAGGAAAAGGCTATATATGTGTACCGAGGGGTCCCAGTCTGATGACGGGGAATATTCTAAGCATGTGAATCCATGAAAGATCCAATGCTGGAGAAATTATGAAAGACATTTGGTGGAAATGTTGGATAGAGTAGTCCCAATGGAGACTAAGACTGTTGGGGACAGACTGAACCATCACAAATGGTTCACTCCGGAGCCAAATATGTTAATACAGGATAAAAGACGGGCGAAAATGTGCCTGTGTCAAGAATAAAAAAAAAATCTAAAAACTAGGAATATATACGAGGCAAAAAAATGTTAATGGGGAAATTGAACATTCTGAAAGTAATACTAAAAATGTTTTTGAAATGTTTTAAAAATTGTAGAAGCCACAAAAGCAACTTGTGTCGATCACCCCTACTAATGAAGACTCTGCAAAAATCCAGCAAGCCTTTGCAGATAAAATTACAAGGGCTCAAGCTAGGATTGCTATGGATTCCGTGTCTGAGAAGCCATCTGGGATTAGTACATCTCTCAGAACTGATCCTCATCTTATGTCTAGTTTTACTCCTATCTCTATCTTAGATATGGAAAAGGTTTTAATGAAAATGTGTCCCACATCTTGTTCCAGAGACATAATCTCCTCGAAGTTTATTTTTAATAATATCGCGTCCTTTACCCCATTTCTGGTACGTTTTACTAATGCCACGTTCTTTTATAAAAACGATTCCCGATGTTATTAAAATGTGGTGGGTACCCCCTTGTTAAAGAAACCCGGACAGAATCCTAAGGATGCTAATAAACGTAGACCCATCACGAAGGCCTCCTTTTTGTTGAAGATCGTAGATAGGGTGGCTACCATTCAATTTTAGGAACATTTAGATCATGCCAGCATTTTACATCCAAGACATTCAGGGTTTCGATCAACCCACGGGACGGAGAGTGAATTATTAGATCTGCAAACACAAAGGCTGGGCATTATAGACAGAAGTAACACTGGTCTGCTGATGCTGCTTGATTTATCAGAGGCCTTTGATCTTCTTGATCACAGGAATCTCCTGAGTACACTGTCGGCTACGGGTCTCTGTTCTGAGGGAACCATTGGTTGGATTGAGTCCATTCGTTCTAATAGAAAATCAAAAGTATGTTGGGTCAGGCATTGTCTACTCACTACAAACTATGCTGATGACACTCAGCTCTTGATAGAGCTGAGTGGTGATTACATCAAGAACACCAGTAAGATCCAAGGCATATATAAAGTAGTTAAGAACTGGATGACAGCCAATTGGCTGTGCCTCAACAGTGTGTAAACAGAGCTTTTGATATTTGGGGCCCCTCAAGCAAGGGCAGAACTTGTCCCAGATTTTCTAAATGTTCATGTTGACAATCACTGCATTAAGGTACAGGATGAAGTCAAGACTTTGGGTGTTTTTTTGGATTCCTCCCTTGGTGCGGACATCCAAGTTGACAGAATAGTAGGAAAGTCTCAATACCATCTTAGACTATTGAGGTTGATAAAACCATTTCTTACAACCAAGAATTGTGAAATTCTGGTGAGGGTAACCATCATGACTAGGTTAGATTACTGTAACATACTCCTTTAGGTGGCGCTAATAAGAGTTGTGTTAGCAAACTTAAAGTGCTACAAAATGATGCAGTAGGCATCATTAAGAATATACCTAGGAGAGAGCACATTAGTGCCGCCAGAAAATAACTCCACTGGTAACCAGTGGCTTCAGGATACTATTCAAAATAAAGACTTTGGTGCATAAATGACTGGATCTTACAGAGAGCCTCCCTTTACAACCACCTGGTAGAGCCACCAGATCTAGAGATGCACTTTGGCTCATATAACCAATTGCCTAAAGAGCCAGGAGGAATGGATGTTCCTTTCCCGGTCAAGGAGCGATTGCTTGGAATAGTCTTCCGGTCGATTTGTGGAGGGAGAGGGTCTCATCATCTTCTGGAAACAGCTAAAGACATTCCTATTTAAATGAAATGATCTGGCTTTATGATATTGTTTGTCATTTATTGTGTCTCTTTGTCCTGGTGTGCACTCTGATGCCTGTGGGCTATGGCACATGATACATGAATAAATACAAAATACAAATAGATAGAAAAAACATTACGGGTAAGTCATTCAATGGATTGCATTTTCCCATAGATTCCTCATCAGATAGACTCCCAAAGCAGTACAGAGTGAGGAAGCGGGAGGAAAGGCCTTAGACAAGGAAGCTCTGCAAAACCACTCACCAAATTGAGCATCTGAACCACGTGCCACATCCAGGCAGTAATGCCTGTTGAACGTGTGGATTGACGATCACATCGCTGCTCAGCATATTTCCCTTACTGGAATACCAGTCTGCAATGCAGATGATGCTGCCATACCATTAATGGAACGTTCCCTGTTGTCTCCTGGCAGGTCTTTACCTGCCCTCCGATAACAATCTGGAATGCAGAAAGTTATCCACTAAGAGATTGTCTATTTTGACCCAGCCAGATCATTCTTGTATAAAGAGAAAGCCACAAAGAGTTGGTCATCACGTTTGAATTCCGTAGTCCTAGCCACATACAAACCAAGAGCCTCTTAGTGTTCAGTATGTGTAGTCTCTCCTCATCTTTAAAAGGATGCGGGGGAGGCGTCAATGCCTCAGAATGCTTCCAGGTGCTATGGAGGGTGAGTGGGCTGCAATGCTGTGTTACCCCCACGTTAATGCCTCAGCATGCTTCCAGGTGCTATGGAGGGTGAGTGGGCTGCAATCCTGTGTTACCCCCGCGTCAATGCCTCAGCATGCTTCCGGATGCTATGGAGGGCGAGTGGGCTGCAATCCTGTGTTAACCCTGCGTCTATGGCTCAGCATGCTTCGAGGTGCTATGGAGGGTGAGTGGGCTGCAACCCTGTATTACCACCGCGTCTATGGCTCAGTATGCTTCTAGGTACTATGGAGGGTGAGTGGGCTGCAATCCTGTGTTACCCCCGCGTTAATGGCTCAGCATGCTACCAGGTGCTATGGAGGGTAAGTGGGCTGCAATCCTGTGTTACCCCCGCGTTAATGTCTGAGCATGCTTCCAGGTGCTATGGAAGGTGAGTGGACTGCAATCCTGTGTTACCCCCGCGTTAATGGCTCAGCATGCTTCCAGGTGCTATAGCGGGCGAGTGGGCTGCAATCCTGTGTTACCCCAGCGTTAATGTCTCAGCATGCTTCCAGGTGCTATGGTGGGCAAGTGGTCTGCAATCCTGTGTTACCCCTGCGTCAATGCCTCAACATTCTTCCAGGTGCTATGAAGGGCAAGCGTTACTGGCTCAGCATACTTCCAGGTGCTATGGAGGGTGAGTGGGCTGCAATCCTGTGCTACCCCCACATTAATGCCTCAGCATGCTTCCAGGTGCTATGGAGGGTGAGTGGGCTGCAATCCAGAGTTACCTCGGTGTCTATGGCTCAGCATGCTTCCAGGTGCTATGGAGGGTGAGTGGGCTGCAATCCTGTGTTACCCCCACGTTAATGCCTCAGCATGCTTCCAGGTGCTATGGAGGGTGAGTGGGCTGCAATCCTGTGCTACCCCCGCAATAATGCCTCAGCATGCTTCCAGGTGATATGGAGGGCGAGTAGGCTGCAATCCTGTGTTACCCCTGCGTTAATGCCTCAGCATGCTTCCAGGTGCTATGGAGGGCGAGTGGGCTGCAATCCTGTGTTACCCCCTCGTTAATGCCTCAGCATGCTTCCAGGCAGGTGCTATGGAGGGCGATCGTTAATGCCTCAGCATGCTTCCAGGTGCTATGGAGGGTGAGTGGGCTGCAATCCTGTGTCACCCCTGTGTTAATGCCTCAGCATGCTTCCAGGTGCTATGGAGGGCGAGTAGGCTGCAACCCTGTGTAACCCCCGTGGTAATGGCTTAGCATGCTTCCAGGTGCTATGGAGGGCGAGCAGGCTGCAATCCTGTGTTACCCCCGCGTTAATGCCTCAGTATGCTTCCAGGTGCTATGGAGGGTGAGTAGGCTGCAATCCTGTGTTACCCTGCGTTAATGCCTCAGCATGCTTCCAGGTGCTACGAAGGGTGAGTTGGCTGCAATCCTGTGTTTCCCCCGCGTTAATGGCTCAGCATGCTTCCAGGTGCTATGGAGGGCGAGTAGGCTGCAATCCTCTGTAACCCCTGCGTTAATGGCTCAGCATGCTTCCAGGTGCTATGAAAGGTGAGTAGGCTGCAATCCTGTGTTACCCCCGCGTTAAATCCTCAGCATGCTTCCAGGTGCTATGGAGGGCGAGTAGGATGCAATCCTGTGTAACCCCTGCGTTAATGCCTCAGCATGCTACCAGGTGTTATGGAGGGCGAGTAGGCTGCAATCCTGTGTTACCCCCACGTTAATGCCTCAGCAAGCTTCCAGGTGCTCTGGAGGGTGAGTTGGCTGCAATCCTGTGTTACCCCCGCGTTAAAGCCTCAGCATGCTTTCAGGTGCTATCGATGGCGAGTAGGCTGCAATCCTGTTTAACCCCTGCGTTAATGGCTCAGCATGCTTCCAGGTGCTATGGAGGGTGAGTAGGCTGCAATCCGGTGTTACTCCCGCGTTAAAGCCTCAGCATGCTTCCAGGTGTTATGGAGGGCGAGTAGGCTGCAATCCTGTGTTACCCCCACGTTAATGCCTCAGCATACTTCCAGGTGCTCTGGAGGGTGAGTGGGCTGCAATCCGGAGTTACCTCTGCGTCTATGGCTCAGCAAGCTTCCAGGTGCTATGGAGGGTGAGTAGGCTGCAATCCTGTGTTACCCCTGTGTTAATGCCTTAGTATGCTTCCAGGTGCTATGGAGGGTGAGTAGGCTGCAATCCTGTGTTACCCCGGCGTTAATGCCTCAGCATGCTTCCAGGTGCTACGAAGGGTGAGTTGGCTGCAACCCTGTGTTTCCCCCGCGTTAATGGCTCAGCATGCTTCCAGGTGCTATGGAGGACGAGTAGGCTGCAATCCTCTGTAACCCCTGCGTTAATGGCTCAGCATACTTCCAGGTGCTATGAAGGGTGAGTAGGCTGCAATCCTGTGTTACCCCTGCGTTAAAGCCTCAGCATGCTTCCAGGTGCTATGGAGGGCGAGTAGGCTGCAATCCTGTTTAACCCCTGCGTTAATGGCTCAGCATGCTTCCAGGTGCTATGGAGGGTGAGTAGGCTGCAATCCTGTGTTACCCCCGCGTTAAAGCCTCAGCATGCTTCCAGGTGCTATGGAGGGTGAGTAGGCTGCAATGCTGTGTTACCCCCGCGTTAATGCCTCCGCATGCTTCCAGATGCTATGGAGGGTGAGTAGGCTCCTGTTCAGGCTAGAATTTTTGTGGGCGTCTTTCCACAAGTGAGCGCCTGGCATACCCAGTGGTACCACTTGGTTACTTGCCTGTGTACTTTGATCCATGTATCACAGGATCCTCAATACCAGGCAGCTCCTTGAAAGATTTATCACTATTCCCATAACGTATCTACTTTATTTGAAAATGGAAAGATATAAAAAGTTGGGCCCTGCACGTGCTTAATTTACTATTTTAAATAAAAGACAATATTATGATAAAAAAAAAAATGTTAAAAAAAGAAAAGTTGTGCCCACCCACCATCCACAGTATACTGTCTTCCACAGCTTCCCACTGGATTTGAAAGGTGGGCTGGGCCGAAAGCTCAATGTATGCCATTATGTTCCACAAATGAGTTGCAGAGCCATCAGTGTTTGCTGATCGAATGCTGATGGCTGAAGACACATCTATGATTTATCTAAGCCTTCTAATTCATAAAAAAACAGTTATCTGCGAGTTTTGACCTCTCCGCTTTAAGTAGGTATTCCTGTGTTCGTTGTACTTGGCATCTGCTCCAGCACCACAATATGTTATGTGGAGGCCATTTTGTATCATGCCTTACAATGGAGAGCCACAAACATGGCTTTCCGCCTCCCCCTATCAAGGGTAAGATCTGTGCTATGAAGGGAGTTGTTTCCAGTCACCTGCAAAAGAAATTAAGTGCAAAAAATACAAGTACCAGAATCCTTAGAGACATTATAGTCAATTAACCTGCTACACCTGAAAAGGAAACAAAGACACGTCTGAAAAGGTAAAGAAACACAGCCTCCCTGAAGATTGATGGAGTCATGAAAACGTGCGTTTGGAGGAGAAGTCAATGCAGGAAAACTTGACTGGCAACATAGTGCGCGCATTGTCACTAATTCTTAACCACGTTGTATTAGCTAGGGAGTCCTGTACATTTTGTGTTCTGCTCTGTAGGTCACTAGATGCTCCTTGATTCCCTGAAGGAGCTATAAAATGAATAAAAAACGGAGCTACACAATGAAAAAAAGGAACAGATGAACATCTCCCCTAATGAATGGGGCATGTATACGTAATATTGCATAGGTAGTACATAACCACATTGTCTCAGCAGCAATTTACTCGCTTTGAAAGCAAGACGATACGGAGCACCACAGGTTCGATCCCCGGATCTGCGCTTAGAAACCTCTGGGTATTAAGCGCGTTATAAATATCACATCATATCATTGCTTAACATATCATATTGTTCGTATCCCACCACTGTGCAATGGCATAGCCTAAATGACCATGTCAGGGCATACTGTCGTATGCGCTTTTGTCTTTAATGTGGGTGGGTGCTGAATTAATAGACATTTCTTCCTTGTCAACCGCCACGGCCGCTCCAAACGCAAATGAAAAAGTGGATTTCGACTGCCAAATTAGAAGCTGCCAGGTGACTACCTGTCGGTCACATCAGGCATCTCCCCCGAGTCGAACTCCCCACCAGGTGCGCAAGAACGGCACCAAATAATGCCTCTGGCTCAATTCCGATCCCCGTTTCAGAGACTGCCCCGCAACGACCCAGGAAGTCCCTACCCTCCTGTCCAAAATGAGGACTACTCTGAATATATCTAGTCTGGTCTGTGAAACACAGCAGGAAGGGATATGATGCCCAGTTCAGTCAGGACCAGGAAGAAACTAGGGAATCGAATGCCGCCTCTCTGCCCCACCCCTGGTGAGCCATCGCGGGATAAAGAAGCAGAGAAGGCTGACAGTACGGAACAAGACCCGACAGACATTTTAGCCTCATGGAGAAATCACAGTAACAAGGATTTGATCTGATTGTATGTTTTTGCGGCGCGGTACAATGTATGTTTTAGTCAACAGCTCTGGTTGGTAGCTGATTTCCAAGTTATCCCGCGTATCGAAAGTGATCATGATCCCCTTGTTTTATCTTTCAATCTACCCGGGAATCCGCCACCCACCCTGAAGGGCGAAGGTAGGCGGAGGATTCCATGGCAAGTCTTGGTTGAAAGCAATTTGTACATCGTTAGTCCCGCTGCTCGAGAGTCTGCTAGCTGGGACCGAATTATCCTCTAGTGTCTTCTGGCAACAGCTGGTATGTGTGTTAAACCCATTTATGACTAAACCAGGCACTGCGGGGGTGATAAGCACCTTGACCACAAACGGGTGGTTTGACCGGGAATGTCGCCAAAAGGAATCTGAGCTGCTCTCAATTGTGAAACTGACCGAGAGTAGGAATGCCTTCCAAATAAGTCTGATTAGGCGAGAATATAAAACCTTGTTGCAGACCAAGAGGGAAATGTTCCAGAAGAAAAAATAGCAAGAACTCCAGCTAGCGACAGGGTAAAAAAACCCATCTTCTTTAAGATAGTGTCTGCGCATATCAAGAGGCTGTCCTATGTCGCTGCCCCAGGTATCCCTGCGGAAAGTTGGTTCTCGCGTTGCAACTCAATTTACCAGGACTCCGAAGCACAATCACTGGCCAACTCCGAACAAATAGGATGGGAGGCTCTGTTGTCACACTATGTGTTGGATATCTCCTTAGAGGAAGTGGAGGAAGCAATCGGCACACAGAAGAGGGCAAAGTGCCTGGACCTGACGCAATGCCAGGGCAACTCTTTATTACTAAAGTAAGGCGCTGTTCTACATCTTTTTTCAAACATCACAAGCCCCCATCTCATACCCGAGTCTTGGCGAGGTGCAACCATAGTCCCCCTTTTTAAAAAAGGGAAGAAGGGTGATCCCCAAAATTATAGGCCTATATCGTTGATTGACGTAGCCTCTAAAATGAACGGAAAATGTTATTAAGGAAACTGGATGCTTGAATCCTCGGAGGTAACACTTCCTCAGATCTGCAGGCAGGTTTTAGACGGGGTATTGGCCCGGTGGACCAAGTATTTAGGCTATCTCTACTCAGGGACAAATATGTAAGACTTAGGAACCAAAATCTCTATCTGGTCTTCATTGATTTACATGCAGCCTTCGACTCAATCCCTAGATCTAAGTAATGGCTGCACCTATTTCAAATGGGAGTCCCTGTCAATCTGCTGGCAGCCATATGTAGCCTGCATGTAGGAACCTATGCCTGTGTAGGCATTGCAGCGGGTGATGGCCTATCCAAGCCCTGCCCGGTTTCTAAGGGCATCAAACAGGGGTGCGTTGTTGCCCCAATGCTCTTCAGCTTATGCATGAATCAAATTGCTGAAGAGATTTCCCCAATGTGACATGGATGTCCCTATGCTAGGAGGGAGGAAAACTGGCATCCTGCTATTTGCCGACGATACGGTCCTGATTAGCAAGACCAGAAGAGGTATTCAGAAGGCGTTACATATATTCGCTTTGATATCAGCAAGGTTGGGCCTTGTAATGAATCTGAACTTAACCAAGGCTATGCTTTGGTCCAAAACATGCGGGAACCCCCTTGCACCAATTTGTTTGGGGCCGGTTGAGATCGAGAGAGTCGCATTCTATGACTATCTGGGAGTCCGTCTTGATGAAAGAGGTTCTTGGGGAAGACAGACAGAAAAATCCTTAATAAGTCAAGGCAAGGAGCGGCGGTGCGAGGTGTCATGAGCTATTATTGGGGTAATGCAGTGTCCCCGGTCCTGGAAGTTCTATGGACCTGTGCAAACTCGTCCGCTATGTATGGCGCAGAAATTTGGGACCACTCTGATCTTAGTAGGATGGAACAGAGGGAAATGGCAATGTTGAAAAATCTTCTTGCCCTCCCAAGGAGTGCCCCATCTATTTCTTTAAGATTAGAATTGGGGGTAGATGGTCTTGCTTTTGATGCTAAACTCTGACCCTCAATGTATTGCCACAAACTGTGCACCTCACCTGCCCTTTGTACCTACAAGGAAGCCCTCTTTGATGTACTCGCGCAAGAAGGCACTAGAGTCCTCCAATGGGTTAGTAAAGTCTCAGACCTTACCAGAAAACTTGGCCTCCCTACTATGATTACACTTGAACCCCAGGACCATATGGTAGCGAAAGACTGCATCAATCAGAGATATAGGGACTGGCACTACAAGATAACTTTTTCTAAGATCGGCATGGCTGGTGCAAAAGCGCACTACATCAAGCAGAAGCACTCGTTAGGCCGAGAAGAATGTTTATCTTGTACTGATGACAAGGAAGCACGTACCTTGTTTTTAAAAGCAAGGTTTGGGATATTTCCATTGGCAGCGGTCGTAAGCAGCTGGGGCAAAGGTGATCTACCCCTGTGTAAAATCGGTGGGCATGGAGACAAAGACCTTGAGCACTTACTGTTTACGTGCCCCGATACAGGAACATCCGCTAAAAGTGGCTTGTTCCTACTTATAAAAAGTATAACCTAAGGAGAACGAAAGACTCTGAATCTTTCTTGTGTAGTCAAAATCATGTTGATCTCCGAACCCATTGGCCTTTTTGAAAAATGGCTGGCGCTTGAGAATGAAATGTATTTTGTAATTGTAAATGCCTGTTTTATGGTCTAACCCTGTATTTTAAATGTTGTTTTATCTGAATCCTTGAGATTCCTGCTTTTATGGCGATGCTGCTGAAATAAAGATTATTACTACTAATACTAGTGGTACTACTGCTAGAGCAAAAATACATGGGAAGATGGTAGGAGTAGAGAGAGCTAAGTGAAAGAGGCACGTGAATGGGGAAAATACCACATCTGCCCATGATGTACTCCATGCATCCCAGAGGGGGAATACCTCCCCATGAGATCCTCCCGCTGAGTACCACCCCCAGGGGGACTATCGGGTAACAGCCTCACCTCCTGGCCTCACTGAAAGGGTCTCCCCCTCGGGGAAAAGGGACAAGATCATAGGATTAATCAAAGTGACCATCCAGAGACTTGTGCCACTGTTCATGGGTCTTTTCCCACCAATCATATTTTATGACAACTACACCTTCAAATCCACACAAATAACTAATCAGGTCTTTTCACTGAAGGATTTAGGAGTTTGCATATATGTTTGCATTTGTGAATCATCCCTGCCTTATTTGGGAAGTGATGCTGATGTTGATAATAGCTGATGTTGTGTTCAGGGTGGCCACATTCAGTGAAAGACATGGGGGCAGGAGGAATATCTGCTGGACCTTGAACACCAGGTGCTCCAACTAACTATGGCCTCTATGCATCATTTTACATTGTCAGAGGAGTCTTGAATGTCACAGTTAAACATACAGCTGTAGATTTGATTATCTGTAACATTTAAATACTACAGACAAAACTAAGAGTTAATGCTGTACTTTGGATCAGGACAAGACGCAGAGCCAACGACTAGGGAAAAGTACAAGAGACTAAGGTGTGAGGGCTGAGAGGAAGAGACGAGCAGGGTGGTAGGACATATGAAAGGAAATGCATGAGAGGAAGACTCCCATTGTTTCAGTGTTCACAGGGTCTGCTAGGCGAGTAGAAGCTATGAATATTTAGGAAAAATCAGAAGATCAGTAAGTCGGCCACAAGTTCAAAGTCTGGTGAGAGCTCCACATTGCATGTTCTCTGGCAAAGGATGCCATTTTTGGATGTAAGTGAAGAAGGGCCCTCGGGTTTAATGCTTGGTAAGCAAACTGGCTACGTTTAACAGCTCGGGAACAGATGCAGGAAAGTTTGAGAATTATACAAGTCGGCAGGGAAAGTCAGTCATAGAGGATATGCAAGGTCATAATGAGATTACACTTTCTTGTTACAGTTATGAGGTGGGCAACAGAATGCACAATGGCACTGAGACGAGAGGCGGCCGTATGAAATAGCCACTCAGGAGTGCAAACGTGAAATCCAGTTTGCAATCTGGAAACAGCTAGCGATTGGGAACTGGTATGGATGCTCAATGAAGATATGAGTAAACTGCTTTTCTAGCAGGGTCGTCTATGTTGTTGCTGAATCTGAAATTGAGGCCAGCAATTAGTACAAACCAGAGGGATTTAGACAATGCGATAAGCGATAGATGTCATTCGCTGGGAATTTAGGGAAACAGCCATGCACTGGAAAGTGAGAAAATGGAAATGCAATGGCAGGCTTGGACATCTTTTCCAATGATGACACATTAAGATGGAGTTCAATATCATGAACATGTTGGTGTAGGAAACCCCCTGTTCCATCCATAAGATCTACGCATTTCAAGAGCATCTGCGATACTATTGGCCATGTTGCTTGTTTCACTGCACAGCAACAAGGTGGGACCTAGGAGGGTTTCATCTCCATTAACCTGGCCTTGCCAGATAGCAAGGCAAAGAACAAAAAACAGGAACTTGACCAAATACACATTCCAATGGAAAGAAATATTGCACAGTCAAATGACTCAATGACAACATACAGATCTAGAAGGCAAACTGTCCAGAGTCTCCAGCATGGAGGGGGTGTTCTTGACCGAGGCTTCTGTGCTGCACCAAAGGAGAAAACCTATCTCTTAATTTTGGAGAAATATCTGTAATAATGGGATGTAAACCTAAGTGGCACCACTGTACATTGTCAGCGGGGGCATTCTAGAGGACACTAATTTAGACTTAATTTAGAAGAGGACACATCTTATTCTCTTTGTGATTAGAAAGGAAAGTACCCTGAAGTAGTAAACTGCGTGTGATAGGAATTCACATTTAGCTGATGGACTTTGGTGGGAAAGGGGATTTGGGGAATGTTACTTAGAGCCACTCAAGAGCTTCATGTAGTTTTCCATGTAGTTGCAATTTACGTACATGGTCCTCATCCTGTAGGTCTGGGCAGTTCTTCTGTTTGGATTAGAAATGTCTGTAGTTGGCCAGTTTCAGCAGAATTTTCAGTTCTGCTAATGAAACATTACCTTAAAGGCTAGAGTGCAGCAGGAGGTCTTATATAGGTGAGATTTTGTCCCTAGAACTACGGGGGACAGTTTGTTGATATTCCAAAGCAGTTTGGTGTTTTATACGGCAATCAATGTTTATTATGGTTGGAATGGAAGGTTGATTGGCATCTTTTTTCATTGATTTGGTGGATTCTTCAAAGAGCGGGAGAACACATTTGCAGGCTGAGGTCTACGGATTGGCGAGACGGTTTCAGCAATCTAAATGAAAGAGATGGGAAAATGGTCTTACCAAATAACTGAAAGGGATATTGGTTAGAATGTTGTGGAAGAGGCTAATGGTGGCAGATGTCATCTTTGCGGGTGTCTTTGGAGACAGGTTAGGGGAGGTTGGAGGCATTGAGAACCTGAGTATGCCTTTGGGGGAACAACGTAGGCTAAATGCATCAAGAAAGATATTGAGAGGAAATCGAGAGAGGCAGTTGCTGATGAAATCAAAGATTTGTTTGTAGAAAGATGAGGACTTGGTGGGTGGGGAGTCACATAAATGATGTCGGAAAAAGATGCTTTGCCACAGGAGATGAAAAGGAAAACAAAGGCATTTGCCCGAAGCTAGATCTCACCGCCAGATTTGCTGCTCTGGTTGCCTCAGAATAAGTGGATCCCGGGAGTCAAACACGCCCTGCATGGTTTGGTCTGATGCTGCATCCAGACCAATCAGGTTGAGCAGAATATCAAATATTGAGCTTCTGAGTGGCAGTACATGCAGGACTCTTCTGCCCCTGGGCAGGCAGTAGGTGCTTCTATCTGATTCCAGTCTACTAAGAAGGTACACTATGCCTTACAAATATCTTCTATATAAACTCATATCACTATTTTTCGTTTTAGTGTTCCTTTGTAGTTTCTGCGTGGAAAATGCCTACAATAATCCTTGACGATTAAGACGATTAAGAACATTGCGCATGGTTTTTAAAGCATGATTCTTGAAGACACAATGTGGAAGTTTTGTCACAGGCTCAGCGAGGTGAGTTTCAAGTAAATTATGAAATGACTTTCTCGGTACACAAATTCAGGAAAAACAGAGGGTCCAACAGTTTTCCTGATGTGATGGGTGTAATGATGTCTTGGAACACCCGTGGAAATCTTCATTACACTGAGGAAGGTGGGCTGTTAGAAAACCTAGACCTGTTTTGTGTAAAAGCACTCCAAGAAACATGGCTCTATAAACCCTGTGACTTTGACGGACGCAATACCATACAAAGTTTGGCTTCCAAAGGGAAAAGAGGCTGCCCTAAAGGTGGTCTGTTAACTTCTATTAAATATCCCTGGTCTGGAGAAAATACTAAGTGGTCAACTGAGATGGTACTAGCAGTAAAAGTCAACACGAACTTAGTAGAATTTCCTTCCATATTAGTATTAATATTTATAATCCACCCAATGGAATAAATAATAAAATAAATGTAGCACTGTCTGAAATTTTAGATGAAGTTAGCACTGATATCCCCATATTTCTTGTAGGCGACCACAATGCAAAGATTTTGCTGCCTGATAATTTAATAACAAATGGAAAAACATCTGGACCTATTGAGTATGGATTATCTAATAGTAATGGCAGACGGTGGGCTAATATGCTTCTAAAACATCATATGAGAATGCTCAATGGAAACTCCATAAGTGATGCTGGCCGCAGTGCCACGCGGGTGAGTTATGACATTGTATCAACAAATTACTATATGCTTGTAAATGAGTGTGCTAACCCCTTGGTTAAAGATATGGCTGTAGGTGTTAGAGAAGAAAGTGACCATCTACCAATTTACTTGCTGACGAAATATCCTAAAGCAGTGACAGTATATCATTTGAATGGCAACATAGAAATTAATGCTGCGGCAAACAGGATAACTAGGAATCCAACTAAATTATTAAAAGCAAATGAGATCGCACAATATGAGCTGAAGAATTTCATAGAGCGACAAGCCAATGTAGTTGATGAATGCTCTAATGATATTATATGTAAATTTGAACAAATTGTCAATAAAATTAAAATAGTCACTGCACATAAACGGAAATACGTCAGTATTGGTGAAAGATGGATGGAACCTTTCACATAATAAAAATAAGATATTTGATTGGGAAATACATAAGGCGAAACAACGGCTTAGGCACTCTATCAAAGAGATAGCAAATTCTGAAATGATTGAATCCGACAAGATGATCAAGCGAGAGAAAAAACAATATGTGACATGGTTACGTCAACATCGTAAACATTAAGAGGAAGAAATATGGCGCTCTATTGCAGTATGTGCGCAGAATAATAACCATCAGGGAATTTGGTCAGCAATTAATGGTGCAAAGAAGAGATGTTTACCTATAGTGTCCCAGAAAACAAATGGATTTCACATGTCAAATCTACGTTGGGTCTGCATATGCAAGGTGAGGAGATACATGAAGTAGTGAAAGCTGAATGGGATGGTAAATATACAAAGAATAGTTTAAAGAAAATTATAGAACAACTGCACACATTCAGGGCTACTGGCCCCGATGGAAGATGTAATGCACTTTTACGGCTATCCCATGAGCTATGGGCTAAGGCACTATTCAGTTTGTACCGCTGGATAGGAAAATCTGGTACCATCCCTGAGACGTGGCGTGAAAGAATTATCCTCGGCATATATAAGAAAGGAGAGTGGAGTGAACCTAGAAATTATAGAATGCTCGCCATGTTAGATATACCTGCTAAAATATTTGCAAAGGTTTTGCTTAATGAATTAAACGAGTGGATAAATGAAAATCATTTCCTACCAAAAAATCAAGCAGGCTTTAGATCCGAATCGTCTACCATCCATAATATTATTAATCTAGTATTTGGTGTGGAATACTCATGGGAAGTTCGTAAACTACCAGTATATGCAGTTTTTATAGATTTCACTGCTGCATTTGATACAATAATAAGAGAAAAACTGTGGGGTAAGCTAAGAAAGTGGGGGATACCACCCGGTTTGCTTTATATGATTCAACTGCTATATTCAGATACGTCTGTTCGTATCTGCCTTGATGCAGAAGGCAGATTATCAGATGCTATACCTACCCACCGAGGTGTAAAACAGGGATGCACAATTGCGGCCATGCTGTTCAATTTCTATTTGGCAGACTGTTTGAATGAAATGTGTGTAGCAATTGCTGATATGATCAAGATTATTAAGCTACCGCTGTGTTGGTTAGGATTTGCGGACGATCTGGTTTTGTTAGATTATACCCCCCATGGTCTACAAAATAGGCTTAATAGCCTGGTTCAATTTGCGAAAGAAAATGGGTTGGAGATAAATATTAGCAAAGCAAAGGTGATGGCCTTTTTAGGTAAGAAAAAGCATTCTCGATCAAATAAGTATAAATGATGTATAGAGAAAACACAAATAGAGTGTGTAGACTGCTATAAATATCTAGGGGTGATCATTGATGATAAACTAAGCTGGAAAAAACACTGGCAAGAGATTAAATTGAAATGCCTAAAAATAACAGGGGCCATAAGTGATTTTATTGGCAGACAAGGTGGTTTTTCTGTTAATACTGTTTTATTACTATACTCAACCAAAATTATATCATGTCTACTCTACGCTGCTGAGATTTGGGGGAAAAAGTTTTGTAAAGAAATTCGTCTGTCTGAAGGAAAAATATTAAGATGGCTTTTTAGACTTCCAAATGCCGTATCATGTGAATATATTTTATTAGAAGGTGATTTTAGATATGCTAGTGATATCTTAGAATACAAAGCTGTCATGTCATTTGTGACATTATGCACCTTAAATAACCATACCTTCGTGGTTGATTTGATGAGGATGTTCAATGAAGGAGATAATTCTGACAGTTTAAAACCATCTATTCCCTTCATTTGATTTATTTGAAATGGGCGAAAGAAAATGCCAGTAGTTGGATATACCATTCTCATGCCAAGGTTCAGCGCCTATTGAAAGTGTATATCTTCAACTATGCTAAGGAAAGAGATATGGTGAAATTAGCATCAAAATCCACTAGTGGTATGTTTCTTGAATATTGGACTCTAGAAAACCCAAATATTTATATGCATATCCACATGGTAATATTATTAGATCCTACATGCTTTTCAAATACAACAAATGTGACACTATGGAAATTGTTGGTGCTAAACCTGGCATTGCAAGAAATGTAAGACTATGCAGACTATGTGGGTGTGCAAATATAGAAACTGCAAAACATGTATTGTGTGACTGTGAAAGCTTAAGTAAGTGAGATTTCTATATCTTAAGCACTATAATAACGCTTGTACTAAAGATGAAATCGAAATGATATGGCAATGCTTACTAGAAGGTAACAATATTAATTTGATCTACCACATGATGATATTTTATGACCTAATTTTAATGATTTTAAAAAATGTGTCTTTAGGAATTTTATGTTTGATTGAACATTTTAAACTATGTTTAGTGATTGATGGATGTAATTGATGTGATATATATGTGTGTAATATGTAAAGCCAGTCGTGCTAAAAGCATATTAAATAATAAAAAATAAAAAAAATAGAAGGCAAACGGTCCAGAGTCTCCAGCATGGAGGGGGTGTCCTGGACCAAGGCTTCTGTGCTGCACCAAAGGAGAAAACTTGTCTCTTCATTTTGGAGAAATATCTGTGATAACGGGATGTAAACCTAAGTGGCACCACTGTACATTGTCAGCGGGGACAGTCTAGGGGACACTAATTTAGACTTAATTTAGGAGAGGACACATCTTATTCTCTTTGTGATTAGAAAGGAAAGTACCCTGAAGTAGTAAACTGCGTGTGATGGGAATTCACATTTAGCTGATGGACTTTGGTGGGAAAGGGGATTTGGGGAATGTTCCTTAGAGCCACTCAAGAGCTTCAGGTAGTTTTCCATGTAGTTGCAATTTACGTAAGTGGTCCTCATCCTGTAGGTCTGGGCAGTTCTTCTGTTTGGATTAGACATTTCTGTAGTTGGCCAGTTTCACTGGAATCTTCAGTTCTGCTAATGAAACATTATCTTGAAGGCTAGAGTGCAGCAGGAGGTCTTATATAGCTACGTTTTTCTGTCCCTAGAACTACGGGGGACAGTTTGTTGATATTCCAAAACAGTTTGGTGTTTTATACGGTCAAGGTTTGTTATGGTTGGAATGGAAGGTTGATTGCCATCTTTTTTCATTGATTTGGTGGATTCTTAAAAGAGCGGGAGAACACATTTGCTGGCTGAGGTCTACAGATTGGCGAGACGGTTTAGGCAATCTAAATGTAAGAGATGGGAAAATGGTCTTACCAAATAACTGAAAGGGAATACTGGTTAGAATGTTGGGGAAGGGGCTAATGCTGGCAGATGTCAGCTTTACGGGTGAATTTGGAGACAGGTTAGGGGAGTTTTGAGGCATTGAGAACCTGAGTATGCCTTTGGGGAAACAATGTAGGCTAAAGGCATCAAGAAAGATATTGAGAGGAAATTGAGAGAGGCAGTTGCTGATGAAATCAAAGATTTGTTTGTAGAAAAATGAGGACTAGGTGGGTGAGGAGTCATAGAAATGATGTCGGAAAGAGATGTTTTGCATAGGAGATGAAAAGGAAAACAAAGGCATTTGCCCGATGCTAGATCACCACCAGATTTGCTGCTCTGGCTGCCTCAGAATAAGTGGATCCCGGGAGTCAAAGACGCCCTGCATGGTTTAGTCTGATGCTGCATCCAGACCAATCAGGTTGAGCAGAATATCAAATACTGAGCTTCTGAGTGGCAGTTCATGCAGGTCTCTTTCGCCCCTGGGCAGGCAGTAGGTGCTTCTATCTGATTCCAGTCTACTAAGAAGGTACACTATGCCTTTCAAATATCTTATATATAAACACACATCACTGTTTTTGTTTTAGTGTTTCTTTGTAGTTTTCTGTGTGGAAAATGCTTACAATAATCCTTGACGATTAAGAATTTTGTGCATGATTTTTAAAGCATGATTCTTGAAGACACAATGTGGAAGTGTTGTCACAGGCTCAGCGAGGTGAGTTTTAAGTAAATCATGAAATGTCTTTCTCGGTACACAAATTCTGTACTTCTTGAAACTATATCAGGTATCTGGAAAAGTAAACACCTTTGGGCGATGCTTGTTGCAGGTGTTTTCATCTGTGAATGTTTACCCTTACCGTTATTGTATGGCTGCCAGAGCCTGAAGCGTGTGGCATTGGTCTGAGCAGAGTGCGGCAGTGGAACATGAATGAACAGGATATCTGTGGTCTGTGGGAAGTAGAACTCATCAAAGAGATGCCAGCTGATGCCACCGCTGGTGGAGTATTGCAGAAGGATTGAATGAGACCTCTCCGGGGTACCTGCAGAGAGGGTAACACACAGACATCACGTAATGGCCCAACCACTGATACAACCACAGTGACAGTAAGCTTTCAACACTTGAGGCATTTAGTGGTATACTGTGCATTTGCTTTCCAGTGGCATAGAAGTAATTCCTACCCCACACACACCCCACAATGAACCGTCGTCAGATTTAAACTTTCTCTTACACTATTTACTTATAATCTCATTTTTGGATTGCAATGCATGCCGGTCTCATCATCCCACGCCTAGGTGCTGCAATGACATATGTTGCTCTTACCAAATTTAAGTATTGGAAGGATGAAGGACTGAGTTGTTGTTGCTGGGATTTGAACCTCTGACTGTAGTTTGCATGCAAATACTAGAGGCAAAGGCTTATCTTCTTGAGCTATCAAGCTGTCCCTGCACCTTTTCTCTGTTTCCTGTCCCATTATTGTCTTCTCTCCATTTTAACAGCCAGACACAACTTGATTGCCTTGCAATACAAGAATGCTTATTTATAAAGTGCACAGTAAATGGACTGCTTAAATAATAGAATATATTCTGACTCTAGTCATTGGTTCTAATTGTATTAAGAAGAAAGACTGAGCTTGCCCTGGCTCGAAGCACACTGCAGATTTTGAGCCAGACGTGCATGCGCTGAACCCTCTCACTAATTACAAATGTCCTAAAATATCACTACAGCAAAATAAAATCCCACACGTCTAGACCATTTGTCTTCCCTGACCACCTAAATAGCCTTTACATCCTTGAGTTCACTAAAATCCAGTAGTCGTAGGCTAATTTAAGGAACCCCAAATAAGGGATGCACTCAAGACAAACCACCAGACCATTAGGAAGAGATAACCAATGACCTCCAAAACCCTTATGCTGCCACCTCCTCTGCCAGGAAGCACACAGTGGCAATCATGTTTACTATGCCTTACTACACAAGTCTACTCACACATGTGAACCAGATGATGCTATCTCCTGTGTTGGAGGGCAACCCAAAACGTAGTATATGATGGACCTCTGATTTAGCCGAATTCTGAAATTCTTCAAATAGTCATAGTCATGGGAACCATTTCTGAAGAACACTGCCTGAAAGGGAGGCCTTCTGAGAGACAAGGCTTCTTTCCATTGTCGCACAAAGCCTAGCAGCTCCCTATTTACATAAGTCCTCTTGTAGAGGAACTGGATATACAATTAATTTAGTAAAACAAAATATGAATGGGCCTGGAAGCTGTTAAAAACAACTCAATGGTAATTTTGGCCTCTTCCATCGCTGGGGTGATTCCGCCCCCCGCCCCAAGCGTATTAAATAGTTGCGTTAGATGCAATGCAATCATTCATTGTCCTACTGATTCCCTGGAATGAGACAGATGACACCTGCCTCAAAGCCCTCCTTTTGAATGTTGATTAATTGAGGCGGCCCCGTTTCCATCATGTGGAAGCCTGCTGATGGGCTGCACATGACCAGCTGCTAATGAGACAGGCCCCAAATCTGAATATTATTCATCTGCCTAGCTGAAATAAGCCTGATGAGTCTGAATAAGCTGGATTAATGGCCGATATCATGCATTTTGCCATACACACACCTTTTAACTAGGCAATCATTTAGGACCACTTACAGTATGTTAATCGAGCATCAGCGACCATGTCCTTCGGCAGGAACTCACCTCTTGCTAGAAATTTGAAGGAAAACTGGATGTAGACAGTGTGGGTGCAGTCCAGGTCTCTGGATACGAGCATTCGCAACCCCTCCTGGAAGCAAATACAACAAATTCTCACTCCAGGGTCTAATAGTTGCAGATTCATAGAAATGTTGACATTTTCTCATATTTTAGTTCATCAAATGGTTTTAGTATATATCACTGCGTTAGTTTTTCACAGGATTTTAGGCTATGAAAGTATTTAGGTTGTTAGAGTGCTATGGCTATCAAGGTCACAAGGCGATAACCACCACAAGTCTAGCAGCACATTTTGTCTGTCTCCTTGTTTGATATAATACAGTGGTCAGGTTTATCACAATTGGTACCCCCTTATGTACCAAGGGCGTGTATGTGCATTCTGAATTCCCACAAGGAATCATTCTAGGCTCTGACCACTCCCACACTAACATTACGGAGAAAGCACATATGTTTCTCACCAGGACAGCAGCACTATTTGAATGAGACACTGATCGAGCTTCTCCACAGGACTACATTGCTGTTTATTAAAATAGGAGAATCCCCCTTTCTCTGTGACAAACACATAAAACATACAATTTTACCAAACATACATTTGTAATGGAATTTATCTGGGTCAGCCTCAATTCCAGATACAGCGGCTACAAATACTTCAGAATGCGGCAGCCAGTGAACGCACCCAGGCTGACCTCTTCTGCAGGTCTGCTGTGGCGACTCCACTGGCTGCCAGTCCTGGCCAGAGTCGAGTTTACTGGGCCTGTTATGAGGGGTGGGGCGGCTGCTTGAAAAATAAGAGAGGTACTACCCTAGTAGATTCCTTCGCTCATCTGCTCTGGGGCTTCTCAGAGTGCCTAGGTATCAGTGCGCGCAGGCAAGCGGTCTTTCCTTTACGGTATTAGCCCCGGCTTTATGGAATCGGCTCCCGCAATCGCTGCGATTAATAGAGGAGTACCTTCCCTTTCAGAAGGCACTTAAAACGTATCTTTTCAAATCTGTTTTTGGTTTGCATTGCTTGGACTCTTTTGGGTCCCCCAGTGACTGCCTGTAGCTTTAGCGCCTAGATGCCCTTGGGCCTTAGTTGCACTCTATAAATGCTGTTACATTATATTACATACAGTTACTAGTGAGGAATTAACAATAAAGTGAACTACTAAAATGGCAAATTACAAGAAAGATTATAGGGAAAAGAAAAGTAAGCAAAAGCCATGAGGGTTACATTTGGTGTTAGGGGATTAAAGGAAAGCATTGCAAATAAATTCAATTTAGAAGGCAAGGTGTAGTAAGAGGGAACGTATTACTGCCAGAGTTAGGGCTCGATGCCAAAGAGAAACACAAATTGGCAGGGGTCAATCTGAAAAAAATGTGATCTATGGGTTCCCAACTAAAAAGGAAGAAAGAAATGGGAGACATCTAATTGGTGCCACGACAGGTTATAGTGGTTCCTCTAGTCCTTGATTTTTCCCTTTGCAAGTACTGTTCAGCTTCTGTGGCGTGTGTTGGGGAAGCGGCTGTTTCTTTCCTCTTGAGACTTGAACGAGCTGTGGTAGTACATTATGGCTTGCACTGTCCACACACAGCATAGTCCGAAGGACTGAATGCGGTTGGAATACTGACCTGTGAGCAACAGTGAACAGAATGGAGGATGGCCTTCTGCATAGTATGAGGTAAACCGCAGTGGGGACCAGGCCAGGCCTGCGTTAGAGGTCCAGAAGGCAGATAGTAGCAGTGTGAAATGACATGGGGTCGATCACCAGTGGCTTCCGATATCCTGGCATTTCATCTTCATCTGAGTTCCGCTCAATCCACTCCTATCAGCCATGTTACACATATGCATGCTATACCTTTAGAGGCTACCTACCGCATCGGAAGAGGCCAAAAAAATGCATACGTTTTGTGATTTCTCTGCATTCAATTGTGAATATATAGACGTGTTGGCATGTACAATGTTCACTGAACCACAGTTGGAATTGTTAGATCAAAGACCAATTCCAAAGCAGAGCAGTACTGTAACCCTAGGCTTAAGTGAGGGGGATTCATCACCGGAGATACACGGAAAACGGCGCTTCAGGGTGGTTTGATGGGAAGCTAGGAGGCAAATCAATGAATGAGGTTGGCATAAGTACAACTGAAACGGGTCAGGGTGGGGTCAGTGATTTTTACCTTAAGTTTCAGGGCAACTAAAAGCTAAAAATGTCTTTCCTGCATCCTTTGAATGTGCCAATGCTCCATTACAGGGACAACAATTCTTTGAAAACAAATGAGACGTTAAGTAAAGTGTCTGGTTTCTCCTCCCTCACCTCTCTAGGTTGGCTCTCTTTTCACTCCCAACTCAAGTTCAAGTTCCACTGTCTTGTTCTTGCTCCCCCTTACCTCGTCACTTCTTTCCTTCTACACTCCTTCTCGTCCTCTCCGCTCTGCTAATCTTTTCCTACTCTCTCCTCCTCCTCCACCCTGAGCCCCCTCCCGCTTCTGCTCCTTCCAACTCCTTGCTCCTTTCCACTGGAACCGCTTCCTCTTTCACATCCGCTCTTCTCCCTCCTACCCTTCCTTTCGCTCTTCTCTAAAATCTTACCTCTTCCACTCACCTCCCTAACAGCCCACTTCCCTACCTCCTCCCTTCCCCTTTACCCTTACCTCTTACTCCTCCTCTTCCTTACCCTCTCCATCCCTCAGATCCCCCTTCCTCCCTTCCCCCGCTTGACTCTTGTCTCACCTCCTCCGCTCTTCTTCCCTCACATTCCTGCTCTTTCCCCCATCCTTACCTCCTCTAACACCTACTACTCCCTTGCACACCTCCCCCCTCCCACACCCTCCTCACCGCTGCAATATTGTAAGTTGTTCTTTGTGGTGTTATCAGGTTGTGGTTCAATTGTCATCTTATGCTTGCTGTATGTTTAATTGTTCTCATGTAAAGCACTTTGGAGTAAAGGGCTATATAAATTCAATAAAATACAAAATACAAAATATCTCGGACTAGCCTTCTCTGTGGTTTCTGCAATACTAGTCCTCATCAATACTAGGTTTCACATAGACACCATCCCTTTCTTTCTCCTCTTTCTTGTCCTGTTCTTACTGGTTGCAGGCCCCATCCAGCTTCTGCACCTTGAGGCACTTTACCTTGGTAAGAGCTTTCAAATCCCGGTTACAGGGATACAGGGAATGAGGGGCTTGGACAGCAGGCATGGTAGGACCCAAAGTCCGAGATGTGAGCTAGAACAGCATGGTAGGACAAGAGCGTGGCCCACTACTGTACCTCTCCACAATATTGTTTATTTTGTGCCTTGCCTCCTCCTCATCAGCTTGTACCCCACTCCTCTGATCCTCGGGTGCTCTCAACCAGAACTGGCCTAACTCCTCTAGTCCCACATCGCAGCTTTCCACTCCTCTATTTCTTGTCCTAAATTCGGCACCAAATTCCCCTCCCGTTGTCTGGATCATCCTCTTGCATTGCAATCCTCCACTTCCTTTGTCAAACCCCTGTACCAACTCCTCCCCACTTCCTCCAGGTCCTTCTCTCTTCATAGCAACCTTTTGTCATGTTAACTCTACTTTCCACCCTCTCCTTCTTTCATTTGTGTGCCCTTTGGGCACCTTCTTTTCTACAGTTCAAATTCCCCACTTTTTCTCCCAACTTGTTCACCTTTTTGGGCACCTTCTTTGCAATCAAGTCTTCTCCAAGTCTTTACTATCTCATCCATTTTCTTCACTCTTCTGTGCACCAACAATCTTCTCTCCAACGTACAATTGTTTCTGGAACCTCTTTTACTCTTCTCCTCATTAATCTTCTCTGGCTCATTACAGTCATTTGTGCCTTCGCCCCTTCGGGGACAATCCTCTCTCTGGTCGCCTTTGGCTGCCACTCCATCACTCCTTTCCAGCAGCCACAGTTCTTTAGCATCCTGTTATTACTCCCTTGGGTCTCTGCTCCAGCTTCCAATGTGGTCCAGCCTTCTGGACCTCACTTCAAGTATCATGGGCTCAGCTCGCGCACAGCGTCTGCTAGGTCTAACCGTCAGCCTGTTTCAAAACAGCTTCTGTTTTCTTCCTCCGGTCTCCAGCTCCCTCTCCAACTACCTCCTCTCTCAGGCTGGGGCCTTGTTTTTTTTAAAGGTCTTTAGCCCCACCGCCTAGCTTTACTCTGGTAAAAGGGGACTCCGGTGTGTCGGCTGGGATGGGTATTTGCTGTTTGCCTCCACCCTCTGGGTGGCATATAGCCTTTCCACAGGATTTCGGATTGGTCCTTTCCTCCCCTTGGACGGTCCTCTCTCCGTTTGCCACTCCCCATCCCTACCACCCAACCTCTCTACACGGAGAGAGAATAGAGGTGTGCCTCTTCAGGCAGCTGATGTAGGATGGACTGATTGGTCTCGCTCATGAGTATGGCTCCCAGTTCTGATGTGGGAATTGGTGCTGGCTAGTCCCTCTTCTTGGGTTGTCCTCTCGTGGGATGTCACATCCCACCCTACACATTAGATGGACTCCCTGATCCTATCTGTTCCTCACTTTATGAGAGTAGAAGCCTTGTAGGATGGATGGCTGGTTGACTGGTCGAGTTTCTGTTCTATTCAGGTCTGCCTCTTTCCCTCTGTGGATGCCATTTTTGCACCCATGCAAGGGCAGCCAAATGATGCTGATGGGCCAGCACCCATCGATTCCCATAGAGAGTGTTAGGGACAATTTTCAGTTTAGCGCTAAATTCCTCCCACCTTA
Organism: Ambystoma mexicanum; assembly: GCF_040938575.1. Taxonomy (NCBI): domain Eukaryota; kingdom Metazoa; phylum Chordata; class Amphibia; order Caudata; family Ambystomatidae; genus Ambystoma; species Ambystoma mexicanum. The sequence goes on from NC_090936.1 coordinate 92,083,649, forward strand.
GAGACCCTCAGCTCTTTTGCTGAACATTTGGACTTTGCACTTTTAATTCTATGTGTTTTCTGTGTTTCTTAGTTAAGTATGGAGTCTGACAAACTCCATAGGTATAATCTTTACATTGTGTCACACAGCACCTTCATTGCAGTGGCACAGGGAAGTCTCTTAGATTTCCCAAAGGATTAAATACCTTCTCTTGGATAAAACTACTGTTTCCAAGAGCAGTGAAGTGACATTGACTTTACTTACATTTGTAACTTTCTAGACCCAGCACACACTATCTTACAGTAGGGGCGAACAATTGTGTCACGGCCAAATCATATAAATCCAAATAAACAGGACTCAAAAACTTTCTTTGAAATGTGGGTCTCGGGAAATGGGGTCAATCAATAAATTAAAAGTGTGTATGGTTTTAAAAATGACATGAACTGTGTATATTGATAAGCTCTACAAAATGGCATTCCCCAATGTTGAGAAAAAGATAGCTAATAACATGCATTAAGGGAGCTAAAGAAATGTTGATACTAGTGAAATGCAGGATACATTTCAAAACGTTATCTACCGCCCACCATACCTTCCATGACAGAGGCCCAGAATCCACCAAGAGGAAAAGTATCCACAAGAAGCCAAACAAGAGTGCTTCTTCGCAGCAATTTAGTAGCAGCAGCAAGTTTCAATTGGAAACCTCATGGTGGATCATCCAGCTCATTCCTATCTACTAATCTGTGGTACTCGCTTGTCCTGTGTCTGTGCACAGAGGAAGATCACTGAAGCAATAGAACCTGAGTAGGGGGCAACACCTGTCTGGTAATAGCCTTGGGGCGATAGTTACAAGCTTGAACGAAGCGAGGGCTTTACCGCAGTCCTGGGGGCATTGCCAGACCAGTAATGCCCCTTCTCCGAGGGCACGTCATACAGGAGAAATAATAGAATTTTTTCCTCAAGCATTGAAACTGTTTCTCAACTCAAGAAAAAAAGAAATGCTGCCAAGGATCGGGGAGAAGGGACTACACGTAGTCCCTTCTATCCTTCCATGGCAGCCATTAAAGAAATGGAAGAAAAAAAGTAAACAAACAAAATGGCCGCCATGGAACGGGAGAAGGGACTACATGCTATGGGAAAAATGAAAAGAACCCCAGGACCGGTGCTCTGCAACGGGTCGCTTCAGGTAAGTCTTACCTGGCCAGCTAACAACCAGGTGAGGGCCAAACAGATCGTTTTTAACAATCCGATTGTCCCTTCCGGGTGCTAATGAACATTCACAAAATCCTTCATAGCTTGGCTATTCGCCTCAAGAGTCCTCAAATGCCTCTCTCCGGACAGAGGGCCAGAAGCAATACCAGCAAATATGCTAAAGCCGAATGCTATTAAATGGGCATCTCTTGTAGACCAAGCACCCAGGGATTGGTGCCTGGGCTGTTCTAGTCCCAGTTCATTGAAGGGAAACATTATAATCCTGAGTCACAAAAAGGCAGTCACAAGTTTGCATCAAACCATAGGATGATTGCCCTCTGAGACCCAACAGGGAACATTTTTGCTCCTCATCTGTCAAGATTGGTGCGATGACAAAAGAGCTTATGCCCTTTGAACAAAGAAGGTTAACACAGATTCAATCAACAATGGACAACACAATGGTTCTGGATCGTTTCCTAGAGATCTATTCTGGTTTAAAGTAATCTTAATTCTTCTGCACATATAAAGCCCTATCGACAGCATTCAATTTAGTGGAAAGAACTAAACCTGGGTTATAATTGCCATTTTTAGGGAATACCAACACCACTGTTCAAAATTAAAATCAAACTGCACTAGGACACACAGGTTCCAGTCAATTCAGAAAAGGCTCTGAGAGGGGATCTGTAACTTGCTACTTTATTTATTATTTATTGGACATTTGCATGGTGCCTATACACAGGTGTTTCCAGGCGCCACAAGACAGGATGGGGGGACCATGTGAGTCATAAGAATACAACAACAAAGAAACGGTTATATCTGCTTTGTGACAATCCTACTGTGCAAGTGCACGACAAGGTGATAAGTGCAAGGGGGTGGTGGTTAAAGGGTGAAGTGCAGGAGTGAGGTGTTCCCACGGGTGGGTGCAGATAAGTGCTGGTCAGGCCAAGGCAGGCAGTGCCAGGGCAAAGAGGGGCAGAGGTGAGGAAGAGTGCAGTGGACAGGAGAACTGGGTTGGGATAGTCTGGAAAAGGGAGCCCGCGGGCAAGTTCTGGAAAAGGATGCTGGGAGGGACTGGTGGGGGGTGGTATGGCCCCTGTATGACTCTGAAGGGACCAGGTCCCAGTCGCAGGTGGAGAGTTTAGCATGGGAGGGGGAGAGGGAATGAAGAGGCGAAAAGGAAAGTTGAGAGGTTTCCAGAACTTAAGATCCAGCTCAAAGTCTGAGAGGTGAGGGAGGATGTTCCAGAAGGAGGCGCCAGCCGAGGAGAGGGATCTACCTCTGACTCTCTGCGTGAAGAAATGTTTGACCTGCAGAAAGTTGGAGCTAGAAGATTGAAGGATTCTGGCTGGGAGGTATTTCGTTAAAGAAAGCTAGACGTAGAGAGTTCACAGGCCCCAGAGAGCCTTGTGGATTATGAATTTTATACTTTCAGTCACTGGGAGCCAGTGGAGAGATTTTAGGGCTGGAGAGATGTGGTGCCTGGGCTTGAGTATAAGGATAAGTCTCACCGTCCTATTTTGGATTAGTTGGAGGGGGCGAAGGGAGGAAGATTGAGGAAGAGGCTATTGCAGTAGTCAAGCCTAGAGAGAACAAGGGCTCAGGAGATATTGAGCTTCTGGGGGAAGGTGAGGAAAGTTAGAATGCCCCCGAGGAGATGAAGCTGAAAATTGGACTTCTTGGCAAGGTCTGTGATGTGTACAGAGGAGTCAAAGATGATCCTAAGGTTTTTTGACTCACAAGTGGGTGAAGGGAGGGGACCCACAGAGTCTGGGCAGAGAGCGAGGGGGAAACTAGGAGCAGGCGTTACAATGAGAACAATCTCTGTCTTGCTGGCACTGAGGCAGAGATCATTGGCAGAGCACCATGCCTGAATAGCAGTCAGGAAGTATAAGGCAGGAAGAGGAGGAGGAGGTAGGGGAAGGCAACCCAAAGAGCTGTGTGTGGTCTCTGTAACACTTGAAATGAGGGGAGTACGTGGTGATCAGGTGGGCCAGAGGGGCCAGGTAGATGTTGAAGAGCCATGGCGATAGGATAGATCCCTGAGGGACACCACAGGCAGAGAGTTCTTCATTATTCCTAACAGATAGTTCTCTGATTGGCATACTCATACAGAGTGGTCCTCCATACGTTGATTCTCCCTCGTATCTTGGGAACCGCTACTCCTTTTTCCAGCCCTGCCTGATTACCAACCCCGATCCCGCAGCATTGCACACTGGAAGAGAATTTTAAGCAGGGGTAAAACTCTGCAACAGTGAATAACTTTAGCAGGGGTCCTCCACAAAAATGCATGGAGATTTACATGACAGGCATAGCTTAGAGACCTTTATTGATATCCAAACTACTCAAGCTGTGATCTGCGCCCCCCCACGAGCTCAGGATGTTCCCGATCTATGTCCAGGAAGTCCATGATGCTGCACACACGCCTTACTCTTGTGTCCTGGCATATTGCGACGAGGGAGATTCTTTTAAACGCTGAAATTTTTGCACTTGAATGTTTGGACAATCCAGAACTCTTAACTCATTGTATGCGTGTACGTGTCTATCAATTTGTTTTCATTACAGGGGAAATGTCAAAATGAGTCAAACGAATGGCCCTTTGAATGAAAGCAAAACATGTCTCATACAACTGACTCAATTTTTCATAAAAGTAACTTAGAACTCTTAGTTTCCAAAATAACCTCACTCTAAAATGTTGTACAAAATGAGCTCCTTTTAAAACAATAAGGCAGCGAAGGGACAGGTAGGAGTGCCAGTAACCTTGCTGGCAGTCTGTTTTTAAGGTCACTATAGTCAAGGTACTGTTCATTTTAAGAAAGGGACGCTAAACACAATATACCACCACCCAACTCTTGCAGAATACAGTTAAGAATATCATAAATTCATCAAACCATGAGGTGGTCCCAATATCACCGTGCAGTGGAAGTGCCGCCATATTGTTCAGTGCTGATCTGCGCAATTTGGTTAGATCTCTTATTCAAACCATCATGGCTCATCTGCACAGAGAACCAAACATATCCACCTCTATGTTCAAGTCTCACATTGTAATATATTTGACAGATCCTCCCTGTACTACTTCCCAAGTGGGAGTTGGGAAGGATCCAAAGTTCACATATGGAAAAAAACATGATATCCAAATAATGTTATATAAGCCCAGATACAAGGCCTCTCTGTTCAGAATTTTGGCAGAATGAGCACGAGCGGAGTCTGGAAAACCCTGGCTATTTATAAGCTATGCACTGGCAATGCCAACAGTTTTGGCTTTTGTGTAGACATGGGAAAGGTATTTTCTAGGCATTGCCATAATGGTGCTAACTGGCCCATTAATGGTGGCAGATTGAAAAAGGTGCACATACCTGGGCATATGTTAGCTGTGCCTGACAAATGTCTATGTAATACCTATACACAAGCTGAAACTGTTGGCATTCCCTATTTTTGTTTTTAGCAGTGAAGGACACACATACCGCTTACAAATCAAGTGGCTGAAGGCAGACCTGGTTAGAGCATTTGTATTGCACAAATAGCGCGTTTACAGCAATAATTAAACCATTAACTCTCAGAAGACTGCTTTGAAAAAACCCTGACAGGCACTTTGAGTGCAAAGTTGGATTTTAATGCTTGATAAATCTAGCTCAAAGAGATCCGAGGAGGGTGTGTTTTGGGCTGGGCAGGAAGTGGGTGGGAATGGCCATTGGGGTTAGTATGGCCATGGCTAGTCAATGGGTGGGTAAATAACCAAACAACACCTGCATGAATTGTGTCCCTCCTCACATACCATCTCTCCTTGGCTGTACTCCAGTGCATTCGATTCAGTTTACAGGTGGCACTACACCACTTTATAGTCAAAACTAAAAAAGGAGGCAGCAGGGATGCATAAATGGAATCAGCCATGGCTTCCGATGCCTAGTAGACCCAAAGCACTTTACATTAATCCTATTGCAGAACTAACATTAACAGGATGGGATGAGAAACAAAAGGTAATTACTTTTTCATCAGCCTTCACCCACCACCTGGGAAACCTGTCCTTCATCCCTGATCGGATGGACGAATAGGAAGTACCTTAAACTGAGCGATCCCTTGTTGGGAAAACAAATCAAAGTTTGATTTTGGTCTTTCAGAAAGCAGTAGATTGCAATCCATGCATTGTGCCCTACATGGTGGAGAACGGGCACACAGGCATTCAAACACGATCATCCTTTGAAAAGATCCTGCAGGGAGCGTTCTCCACCGAAGACTTAATCTCTGCTCGCGATGCAGTACCCACTGATGAGAGGCATATCCGTCTTGAAAAAGTACACAACAGACCGGGAAAGGGTCTTTAACACAATAAGAGATCTCTCTGACTGTGACAAAAGTGACTGTGACAAAAGATGGGGGTGCACCGCAAGATCTCAGTATCTGCAGAAACCTTAGATGCCCAAAACAAGTTCCTTTTCTGGTGCTATCGGACACAAGGAAAGCTGCAGTCGGCCAAGCCTAGTGTTGGCTGGGGAGATTGCTCTGGGAAAGGCTCTTAGCAACACATGGAAGTCAAATTGTCTAAAAAGAGTCTACTTGATTTCTGGACGCCCAATGTTATTTTTCTGAAGTCTTAAAACAGACAAAAACGCCTCCTTTTAACTTCCAAACTATATCTGGAATCTTAATACCAATTGGTGTATATCTACATCAAGTTCTACAACATTTGGCTCTTCATATGTTTTGGAATGCAACTCCCATCAACCCTAGCCAGCATATTCAATGACGTGGGACCCTGGGAGTCATAGTCCAAAGCATCCAGAGAGCACACGTTATAGAACCTTGCCCTAGAGGATGATGGGCTAAACAGGAGCTACAAACCAAACGTATATGCCTCGCCCGCACCTGGCAACTGGTTTTGATGGAGAAAATAACACATGCCATTACAGGTTCGACAGCAAAGTTTATGGTTGTATTTGGTCACTATTTTTGATATTCACCACCCAGGACTGTACTATATCATGAGGCTGTGAGCCCTTGACTGGTTTGATCTTTTATTCGTGTGGTTGATTTGGTGCGGTTTGAGTATGTGCTGTTTCTCTTTACCTTCTGTTTGGGTGAGAGGAGACGTGGGAAGGGATGGGCAAACAGGACTGGGATGGTGTGCACTGCTATGAATAATTCTGCACTTAGTTATTTGCATTACACAGAATATGATAAGGAAGCTCAAATGTTTTACTAAAAGGAACACAAAAAAACTAGTAATAAAATCCAAGGCAATTAACAGTACAACAGCAAACACTGTTCAGAGTGGTGTGGGCCTGATAATAGCACAGCCAATATTTTAAATCAACTTTCGACAGATTACAAATCGTACCCCTTTGAAGATGAGGGCGGTTCCAGACTTGATGGTTTCGCCATTCAGGTTCCCCCGCTCTGCTCCGTAAACCTCAGGCCAGAAATCCGGGTGCAGGTTTCCATTGAAGTCATCTTTCAGCATGGAGGGCAGCGGGGAAGTGGGGACACAGTACGGACCGCCAAAGCCTCTGTCGCACCTAAAAGGGATTTGTGTCAGGAAGGAAGTGGATTCTATTTTTTATTTTATTTGAAAGACAAATTGTATTTGCATAAAATGCGTAGTCTTACAAGCAGCGTCCGGCATCACAGATTCCATGGCCGGAGCACATCCAGGGGCACCCGGAAGCAAGGACCACATTGTCAATAGCCCAGATGTCTGCCCCAGGCGTGTACTCCTTCTGGATCCACCGGAAACGAGTCCGTGGTGAGCTAGCAAAGACAAAGAAGAGTTATGTCAATAGGCATCAGTTTCAAAAAGGCCCCCCTTGCTCAAATGAAGATGCCACTACCACAAGGACATCTTCAAACATTTCAGGCACACCAGCTGGGACCTGCCAATGCCCACAATCACTTGATCCCCTGGATCCATGCCAGGTTTTCAGGATGTGCCTCATTAATATTCATGAGATACATTTGCATACCATGATTCTAAATGTATGCAAATGATTTCTCATGAATATTAATGAGGGATGTCCTGAAAACCTGTCAGGATTCCGGCACTCGAGGCCCAGAGTTGGACAACCCTGCTGTCTAGTTGGACCCAGATATTGAAAGACGTAATATGGAGTTTCAACAATGCCTGCAAGTCGCACTATAGGTCTACTCTGCAACCTCAGGCTCTACACAATTCCCAGCAGAAGGGTCTGTGACGAGTGATCATGGGACTAACACATGTGAAGAGAGACAGGTTGCAGACCCTTTCCAAAGAGTCAATCAGAGGGGTGTGAAAATACATCTGAGAGAAGAAAAAGCATTACTCTTTTTTTTAAAAAATATTTTTATTTTATTTTAAAATCAAACAAACACACTACAACTGTTTCAAAACATAGAAAGCATCATAGTCCAGCACATTTTCATTAGAACTCCCCAACTCCCTCCCCCCGTTAAACTAGAGCCGGTTCTCACATGTCATTTACAGGAGCATCATTGGGTAGCACAGTACTTAGGCAGTCATCATCTGGGTCCTCTGTTCCGTTGTTACCCTGGTGAGGGTTTGCCATAGAGGTCACCAATTGCCGCCAGGCCAGCAAGGGCCCTACTTCCTCCTCGCCCCCCCCTGGTGACCGCTTCAAACCAGACTACAGATTCAGCTTCCGCCCACCTCAAGAGGTCCGTCCACCATAGCTCCACCCTAGGTCTGTGGGCTGCCTTCCAGCCCATGGCAATCCTACGTTTGGCCAAAACATAAGCCAGGTCCTTCATCTTGCTTATGTGTTTTGAATTCCGGGGTCTAGGGAAAATCCCAAGCATGCATGACCAGGCCGATTCCACATCCAGCACCACCCCTCCACCAGCCAGTTTCGTCTTGACCTCGTCCCAAAATCTGTGCGCCTCTGGGCAAGCCCAAAACATGTGTAGCATTCCCGCATTCACCTCCCCACACCTGGGGCATTTCTGCGTAGCTGGTCCCCCAAACTTTGCAATCTTCCCGGGGGTTAAATAAGCCCTGTGGGTAACGTACAATTGAAGCTGTTGGAATCTCACTTTTCGGGACACCTTTTTGTGGTACCTCTGGGCCCGTTCCCATTGCCCGTCCGTCATGGGTCCTCCCACCACCTCCTCCCAATCTTGTCTCAATTGAAGCAACTCTTTCCCTGCCCTTACTCGCAGGAGCTCGTATATCCTCGATATTTCATGCCCGCCCTCCGATACATCATACATGGTTTCCAGGGAGGCGTCAGGGTCTTCCGCTAGCACTGTCTCGGGCCATCTTTCTCTAGTCTTTTTCACAAGCCTAGTGTAGGTTATATATTGGCCACCATGTACCCCCATCTCTTCCTGCAACCTCTGAAAGTCCACTGCCTCCCCTTCCTGCCATATGTCCCCGAGGGTGGCCAGGCCCACCTGTTCCCAGTATCTACGGACCAATTCAAGTAGTTGAGAGTCGTTCCCGCACAACGCCGCTAAAGGGGCCTGCTGAGAGTACGGCTCAGAGTCCCCCCCAATCTTCCATGTCCTGTGCCAGATCTCCCAGCCTCAGTAGCCGCCCCTTGCCCACCAGTTTGTCTCTGCACAACCACACCACTTCCATCAGAAAGTATGGGGCTGTGTCCCCACGCAGAAGCCTAGCTTCCGCCGAGTCTTCAGCTGAAAGCCGCCTGGCCACGTACTGCAGCTGCCCCGCCAGGTAATAGAGTTCAAAATTGGGCAGGCCTATCCCCCCCCTGTCACATGGGTTCTGGAGCTTCCACAGAGCAACCCTATTCCTAGAGCTGCCCCACACGAAACCCCTACACACGCTATCGAGTTTCGCGAATAGGCTCCTAGGTATCAAAAACGTGACGTGTACAAAAAAGTGCAAGAGTCTAGGCTTGACCACCATCTTGAGCAAGGCCGCCCTCCCCATTATGGTCAGGGGCAATCTAGATCAGAATACCATGCTGTTCTTGATCCCCTCTATCGCCTATTCCGTGTTATGCTTGTGTTCTGCCTCGATCTTGTGGTAAATATTTATTCCCAAATACCTAAATGTCACGGGCTGCCATGGTATTGGCAGGACAGGCAGCCTCTGTACCGGGACATTCCTATATCTGCCCAAAGGGAACAGACTGGATTTTCCAGGGTTCACCGATATGCCCGAGATGATGGCGTACCGTTCTATTACCTCTAGCACGTACTGCAGGTTTTCTTCTGGATAACGCAAATAAAGGAGCATATCATCCGCATATAATGATATCAGATGCTCTCCACTGACAGTGCTTATGCCCACCTCCCCATATTGTTGTCGAAGGCATATTGCCAGCGGCTCTAATGCCAGTATATATAGCATGGGTGACCAGGGGCATCCCTGTCTGGTCCCCCTGCAAAGTCGCCAAGAATCTGAGACTGTGGACCCTGTTTTGACTCTCGCATCGGGGCGCTATAAAACAACTGGACCCATCTGAGGTATCCAGGTCCCATTCCGTACCCCTTCAGGACCGCTTTCAGCCAGGGCCATCGTACCGAGTCAAAGGCCTTGACCGCGTCTAACGACACTATAGCCAACTCGCCCGTGTCTTCCTCGGTTTGGTCTATGACATGGTGTAGCCTCCTGTGGTTATCGGTGATGTTCCTGCCTGGGACATATCCCGTCTGATCTGGGTGTATCAGTTTCTTAATCACCTTCTTCAGTCTATTAGCCAGCACCGCCGTGAGTATTTTGCTGTCCTAGTTAAGCATGGACAACGGTCTGTAAGACCCGCACTCCATGGCCGGCTTGCTGGTTTCAAGAGTGGGATGATTACAGCCCCGCGGAGGGACAATGGGAGTTCCCCCCCGCTCATAGGCCTTGTTGAAAGTGGCAAGCAGTGGCTGAAGCAACTCTTGCTTGTATGTTTTGTAGAACTCGTTGGGCAGCTCATCGGAACCCGGCGCCTTGCAAGTGGGCAAGTTCTGAATCACTACCTCCAGCTCATCCGAGATGACGGGTGCGTCTAATTCGGTGCGTTCTAGATCATCCAAGGTGGGAGGCTCTATGTCCTCCAATGTGTCCAGTATGTCTTGACACATATCCTCCCCCGTGTCCTTATACAAGTGTCTGTAAAACGTATGGAATTCCTCATTTACCTCTTTCTGGGTGTTGCATATGCAACCTCTATCATCCTTAATCTCACTAATCACCGAGCGGGGGTCTCACTCTTATACAGCCAGGCCAGCAGTCTGCCCGGCTTGTCGCCCCCTGCGTGTATCCTCTCCGTATATTTCCTGCAATTGAGTCTGCATAGTCTATCCCAGAGTGCGCTGCAGGACAACTGTAGCTCCTTCACTTTGTTCTGTTATCATGAGGGTTGCTCTCGCAACGCATGAGATCCTCTAGCTCCCTTTCCACCTCCTGGAGTTCCCGTTCGACACCACCCTGTAGCCCCTTAGCTTGGGAAATGGCTACCCCGCGTACCACCACCTTAAACGCTTCCCAAGGTGTGCTCACAGAGCTTACGCTTCCCGTATTTATATCAAAGTATTCTTCGATGGCATCCCTCATGCCCTCCCGAAACCCCTCGTCCTGCCGAGCCTCGGTCCTGAGTCTCCATGTAGGGATTTGCGGTCTTGGGGGCTGGTGTCTCCAGTCTACCACCAAGGGCGAGTGGTCAGATAGTACTCGGGCCTTGTATTCCGCTCCTTCTATGTCTCTCACTATCTCGGCTGTTACAAACATGTAGTCTAACCTTGTGTGCAAATCATATGGCGCTGCGTAGTGTGAATACTGCCTATCCGTGGGATGCAGCCTTCTCCACACATCCTCTAGGCCTAGGTCTTTCAGTAATGTACCCAGCGCTTTAGCCGCTGGTGCCGTTTTCCCTGCCCTGTCTTTGGACCTGTCCATTCTGGGATCCACGGTACAATTAAAGTCCCCCCCACACTACCGTACCCCCTGCCAGGGGGCCAAGTTTACCATAGAGGGTCCTAAAGTAAGCCGCTGTGTCATTATTGGGGGCGTACAAATTTATGATGTGCACTTCTCTGTTTTCCAGGAGACCCGTTACCACCACCATTCTACCCCCCGGGTCCACCGTAGAATCAAGCATCCGAAACGGCACATGAGGCGCCACCCAAGTAATGACCCCTCTAGCATACGCCGAGTACGCCGCCCCCACAACATTGCCCTTCCATTTCCTCCTGACCACCTCCAGCCTTTCCCTAGTGAGGTGGGTCTCTTGTAGCAGGGCTATGTCTATGCGCATCCTCTTTAAGTACAACATCACCTTGTTATGTTTCAGGTAGCTGTTAAGGCCCCGTACATTCCAGGTCACAATTCTGAGATTACCCGATGCCATCCGGTCGGACTTACTCCATCCCATCCCTTCCCATAATGCTCCCCATGTTGGGTCGTTCCCTGGCTCTCTCCCTTCTATTCACAAACAATACCCCCCTCCCCAACTTCACACCACTGCACACAACTCGCCCCCTCCCTCCCCGCCAACCCCCAACAATAGCCCAGCTCCATCCCTGGATCTCAGGCCTACCCACGTCTGGACCCGTCTTGTGTCCGAGGACGAGGACCCCGCGGGGTGTCACCAATCTAACAGTGACCTAACTACGTGTACTACTATTGGGTGCAGAGGGTGCTCCCCAGGAGCTCCCAGTCATCTATTTAGGAGAAGTGCATTCAACGGGACCCGCCGGCAGATACCACGACTTCCTCCCCACAAGCACAATATCGTACTATATTCCAGTCCCAATGTCATAACTATGGCCTCACGGGTGCTTCTGCAATGCGTTACTTATCTCCAGCCGCTTCTGTCTGGGCATCCGATTCCTGAGGTCGACCTTGCATATCCAACCACTCCATCGCTTCGGTTGGCGTCTCAAAGAAGAGGGACCTGTTCTTATAAAACACCTTTAACCTGGCGGGGTAGAGCAACATGTAGCGGCTGCCTGCTTCTCTGAGCCTCCTTTTCACTGTTCCAAAGTTCATTCGACTCCGCTGTACGAGCAGCGTATAATCCGGATATGCCGTTATTTTCGCTGACCCCCTTTCTATCGTACCTCCTTTTCGGAAAAATTTGAGAATCTTTTTGCGGTCACGATAGTTCAAGATCTTCGCGATCAACGGCCGCGGGGGGGGCTCCTGGGGCCGGTCTGCTGGTCAGGGCCCTATGTGCCCTTTCGACCGCGAACCCCTGGGTCAGCTCCCCGCCTGTAATCTCCTGCAAGAGCATGGTTTCAATGTAATCCGTGGGGTTCGATCCTTCCATTCCCTCCGGAACACCCACTATGTGAATGTTGTTGCGCCTGGCGCGCCCCTCCGCCTGCTCTGCTCTGTCCTCCAAATTGCCCACTCGTTGCACGAGGGCATGAAGCTCCTTAGCGTGTGCACTGCACGCCTCCGTGGTCGGGGCCAACTCCTTCTCCAGTTCCCCAGTGCGCTCCGCGATCATTCGCACGACCTGGCGCAACAGGTTCACCTCTTCTCGGACCGCTCCGATCTTAAGGTCTAGGCCCTCCTGCAGCTCTTTCATGGTCCTTCAAGTCGGCAATTGCTGCCAGCACCTCCTGGATAGTACCCGGTGGGTCCGTCGCCGCCGTGGGGGCTTCTTTGCTCTTGCCCCCTTCCACGCCCGAGGGCGACCTAGCGTAGGCCTCCATCGTGGGCTGTTTGATCTGGGGTCGCACCACCTTGGGGGACATCCTGCTGCGTCGGTTGGGCCCACACGCCCAGCTGTGTCTTCGGCGCTGCGGAGCGCCTTGTGGGGTTCGCTCGCCGGCCCGTTCACAGCAGGGTTCCACTGAACTTGGGTTCACTGTGCTGGATCCAGGGCCTCCTCAGTGGGGGCTCGCTTTTATGTTCTAGCCTCCAGCCAGAGGCGCATGCGACGCGTCTATCTGGTTGGGCTCGCCCACGCTCCTGCCAACTTTGTCTTCCTCAGCTTCACTGACCATTTATGGCCCTTTGTCCACAGGCGGCCATCGTGGGTGCTGCCCTTCCACTGCGCGACCGTCTCCTTCTTCAAAGTCTAGTTCTGTGGATATGCAGTCTCGCTGGTGGGGAGGGCACTCACCATGTGCCCCCCACTTTCATGCACCCTTGGATGCACCGTGGGCTCGAAAGTCTGCCGAAAACCATCACTTCTTCCCAGGATCAAGATCGGATCATCGGGAGCTCCTCCAAGGAACGTCCTCTCACGACCACTTTTAAGAGTTAAAGCATTACTCTTTTTGCGGTGAAGTAGAAGATGATCTCATTTTGAACACCCCGCAGATCATTTTCTTCTCTTTTATTGTTGTGATTTATATCATGCTTAATGTCAGCTCCAGCTTCTAAGCGCCGGCATGCATGTTTGCTGATATTTAGGAGCTAGTCACACCAGCTGTGTGTAGGTGTCAGGCTGCTACTTGCCCCAAAGATTCCAAGAAACAAAGATGAAAGCCGGAGCCACTTTGAGTTAAGAATTCATACATGCTCTTTTTTGGTGATTTAACCTAGAGATCGCACCTGTGTTTACTTCTTTGCAGTGGGATTCAAAAAAGCTTTTGTAACTTAACCTTTGTCCTGTTAGCGTGTGCAAAATGTACTCAGAGCGTAAGGGCTTCCCAAATATTTTATGCACACCTGAGTGCGCTAGCATGAGGGCAAGGTCATGCCAATACAATATTGTGTCCTTGCTTTGTGGTCAAGATGGTGGCAGGGCTGTGAACATGGTGGAGATGTTTGAGCCAAGAAGCCCTGGGACCTACTGGCCTCCCCAAAAGCCAAAGGATGCATCAAGGGTCTCCATGTCCCTCTACTGGACCCCTCTGCCTGCTAAAAAAACAATGGGCTGAGGCACCCCTTCAGACTGGCACAAGCAAGCGTGCTAACGTGCAGGCATCTCCAGGCAGGCAGTCAATGGGCTACGCAGGTTCAGCATGAAAGAGGGTAGTCTACGGGCTGGCTAAATAGGGCACTCCCATTGTGCAAATATTTGTGTTTGTTATGGTGTAGGACAGTTGTTCTTGCCTTTTGTTTCACCACTAGAAGCAAGACTATCATTTGAAAGGGTTCATAAGGCCAGACATGCATGCTCAGTCCATAAAGCAGTTGGGTTTAGGGTTCACAGCTACATCATAGCTCTGCCAGAGCATTGGTGAGCTAGAGGTTAGAACATTCACATGGGGAAGCCACCAGGCATGAGTGTCCTGTATGAGTCTGATCACTGATGCGCTCCTTTAACTTTGTATGTACTAGATGTTCCCGGTGTAACATACGCCGTTCTAGCATATCTTAAAGATCATTAATTAAATATGACCACACCTTGTTGCTTCGCAGAATCGACAATATAAAGTTGTCCATAACTGACTTATCTACCTCGCTTGGAAATAGCGGTGAGACCAAATGGTAAATGTGGCCGTGTAGTTGAAAACAGTATGGACCATTCGCAGGCAGTGATTTGATGTCGGCACCCAGCGATGTGAACGCCATTGCCTCCACGTTGATTACAGCTTGTTGATCATTCGCATACATGTGTTGCACTCATGTCCCTGATATCGTGCATCTCAGTACCCACAGTTGCAAGAAATAATCCGTAGGTAATGTTCTTCCACGGTTCAGCCATCATGAAGTCTGACATGTGTTTAGTCTTGACGTGCTTACACATCGTTTTTTGTTACTTGAAACCCAAAAGTTGTACGGAAACGGAAACATAACAAATCTTGTACAGAAACATACGAAATTTGTAGGGAAACTTAACGAAGCTTATACAGAAAGTGCAGGAACATGCAAAACTTGTACAGAAACGTATGTAAAAATACAAAACGGAAACATACCTAGGCGTTTTATATGTATAGATTTTTCTAGCTAATCAAGATATACAGCAAAGGCTCCATTGCAATGAAGTACTGTAGGCCAAATACGATTAAATCAATTTACAGTTTGTACACAATAGTATATTGGTCTTCTAAGGAAACTAGATGAAGGTATAGAATATTCACATCAGTCTAAACTCGAACATTTAGCAAGTTCCATCCTTCCTATATGACCAATGTTTCCAGAGGAAGGTTCTTTCTACCGGCTGAAATTGTCAATCTTGACCCTGTGTATGGCCACTGGTCTTGAACGTTTATGTTGTGGTGCTCTGCCAATCTGTTCCAACAGTATGCAGTAAACACTTAGGCACTCATTAAGAGTATGGCAGAGAGGTAAAAAAGTAGCAGTAATGGAATTACCATCACTTTTATCGCTACGCCATATTCTGAGTTTGACATTGGAGTGGAGGATTTACCTCCAGCAACATGAACGATTTACCTCCAGTGGACTTAACACCAGTGGCAATTCCGCCGAAATCCCCATGGAGTCTAAGTATTGTTTTGTGTGACATTTGGTATGAAGATCACAGTATGAGTATATGGTTTTGTGAGATAGTTTTCTATGTAAGCATCAATATATCTTTTTATGGGAGATAAGGAGGAGGAGGAGGAGGGAAGAAAATGGAGACCAGAGGTGGAGGAGGAGCAGCATTAAAGAGGAGGAGGGAAGAAAGTTGAGACGAGAAGTGGAGGATGAGCAGCATTAAAAAGGAGGAGGAGGGAAGAAAGCTGAGAGCAGAGGAGGAGCATTAAAGATTAGGAGGAGAGTTATGAGATGAGACCAGAGGTGGAGGAGGAGCAGCATTTAAGAGGAGGAGGAGAGAAATGAGATGGGACTAGATGTGGTGGAAAAGAAGAAGAGCATTAAGGTCGAGGAGAGGAAGCGGAGTCAGGAATAGATGGAGGGAATACAACTAAAAAAGGAGGTGACAGAGGAAAGAAGAGGTAATAAGGGGGGGGATAAGACCCAAAGGGAAGTTTGACGAAGCACAAGACACTGGGGGGAGGCGGATGAAGAGCAGTTTAGTGTGTGGCCACATGTTGAGGTGGAGAAGGAGGGGAGAGAGGGATTGAAGGTAAGAGAGGCGTAAGGCAGACATGACAGGGCGAGGGAGCTGCACAGGAAATTAGGCAGGGGGAAAGGCTAGTTACGATCCAGAGCCCTGCAGGGGCTTATCAGTTAATGTTGGAGCCACATTCATCAGAGATCCCAGAATCCTGTATTCAGGATTAAGAACCTCAGGGCCTAATGCAATCTGTAGAGTATGATGTGTGTTGTGTTCCATGTACAGTTGACCCACTGCACCACGGGTGGAAGCAGAGACTAAGGAAGCAAGAGAAGGACTGAGAACCACAGCTTTAACATAGTTCTGACTACTTTGTGCTTGTTCTAAACCCCACCACTTGACCTCAGTTGAAACTAATCCCTTGTTTATGTTGTTTTGAATAAAAATAAACCTGAACCATATATCCTGGCATCAAGCCATCCCTTGATCACTTCACCACAACACCTAGCACTTTAAAATAATGTCTTGCATACCTTTCCTCTTATGCGGTGCCTGTGTCTCCAAGGGGTTATTTCTCAGATAAGACTTCCATTGCAACAGTATCCTTGTAAGCAGATATATGTGCAGCAATATTAGCCCCCCCTAGCAGGCGTTCTTGTGTGTATGCGTTGGCAGTTCTTCTGCACTTTTTTGGTGCTAGCCAGACTGGATACTTGCATAGATTTTGTTGTGACCTCCCTAAGTAGATCCTATGCTGTAGTGGTCTGATAGAGTGGCCACTTTATTTATGGGTCACAAAGACTCCAAATAGACCTTCACATGTAGAACTGTGGGAGAATATCCTTAGGCATACCGGATGCTTCGCATTTGCTTTTGAATTCTCTTAGAACGTATGAATTTTCTAAAAGAACGTCAGATCAGTGTTTAAACTTTCCAGTCTGTTCTGCTCTTGCAATCTTAAATGTGGTCATTTTAGTATTGGTGTTATTTCACCAAAATCCTAGGAACAGTAAAAATTACATCACTTAGCCTTGTACTGACTTATAACTTTACAGAAAGTAACATCATACAGCCTTTGACCTTGATTAATGTATAGGAGATGGTAACAAAATATTCCCCAACTGGGTCATCAGTTCCATCCATCAGTTTCTTGTTGGCACCTGCAGTAGAAGCGGTGCTCAGAGGTGCCCATATATTTGCTTCTAGGGCCAAAAATGAATCACGTGGGGGTTCCCTTGAAGACCCCGAGTGTTAAGGTCATCAAGGTTTCAGCATAAACTGTGAGGGCCAGAATGCAATCCCTCACATCCTTTAGATGACACCCATGAATTTTGGCATTAGACTGCCCTCCAAGTCCCAAAGAATGTGTGGGCTGTCCCAGTCACACCTGCTCATTGCAACAGCGGTGGCAGCCATTCTTGCACACTCGGGGGCTGCCGAAGGTGATGCACACCCATATTGCGCTCTCTGAAGTTATCTCAGGGAGGTAGTGCCAGATCCACAAGGCTGTATTTCCATTGGTGGGCAGAGAGCGGAACGTCGCATCAGATGCAGAGGATTTAAGAGTCTGTGGGGAATCAAAGGTTCGAGCAAATTGGTATATTCCCATGTGTCGCACAACAGCACCAATGATACAGCTCTCAGATTCTAGAAACAAGGAAAGCAGATTGTGGAGGAAATGCACCTTCAATGGTGAGCGCTTTGCCAAACAGTGAATCCAAGATGTCTCACCCCAGAAATACGAGGATCGACAGGGCAGAAATCGTGATGGTTTTGAACTAAGAGTTCAGTTAAGAAGTCTTTTTATAGGCCATGTACTTTTGTTTTATACAAGCGCCTGCTAGTTAAGCATTACTTGTTCGAAGACTCTTCTGCAATGCCAGGACAATGGTATCTGCATGTGAGAAGGAGGTGATGTGATCAGCACATGCTGAGAAGTGGACTGACATACATACTCAACAGAATAGAAGATGTAAGGCCAAGCAAATTCATCTAGTAAAAACACAAGCAGGCATGAATCTATATCACTAATTTACTATGGAGGGTTTCTCACTCATTCACTCGCATACTCAATGACCTACCCTCTCACTCACCCTCACACCCACTCACTCATTCACCCACACGGTCACTCACTTACTCACTGGCCCACTCAACCACTCACCTACCAACCTATTCACTCACATGCTCACTCGCCGTTTCACTCATGCACTCATTCACCCACAAAAACACTCACTCATGCACTGACATGTTTCCCTCTCAGTATGACCAGGATAGGATGGCATCTGTTCTTGTATGTCATCAGGCACTTGATCCTAAAATCTGACCATTCCAAGACATTCCTGTCAGGTACCCTGTGACAGGATCCACAGCTCTTACAACTGAATGCATTATTGCCTCAATGGCTGTTCATCATAATCCCTTGTTGCATGTGCCTGACATGGTTTAAAGGACATTGATGGTTAAGCTGCATACATATTTGTAGCTGGCAGGTGTACTAAAAATTCTCAACACAATACACATTCCATAATATTTAGCATACCTCATGTTAAACATTTCAATAGGTTCCCAGTAGAAGGGATCATACATACATGGTGCTAAGTGGAAGGTACACAGTGACTCTTCTCCAGTTCTGGAACCTTTCTGATGTGTAGACCGAGCTTTCGGTGTAATGCAGACAGCCAATGCTGGGTGGCACACACTCCTCCGTCACCTGGTTCCAGTCCCGCCCATTGTTCAGAGAGTATTGGAGCTGAACGCTGTGGATATCACTAAATGGCTTACTGCAACCCATGTTCAATTCAAACTGCAGGAAGGTGGAGGATGACACATGGAAGTCCCACGTCTCAGCGTAGCGCGGCTTTCCTGATGTGGACAAACAGAGATTTCAATAACGTGACATATGCATGCAATGAGGCAACCACTCCTGATCAGATGCCAACGTGGCCAAGACTAGGGATGGGCCTTTTCCTCCCACGAAGGCACAGACCCAATAGTGATCAAAAGTTTGACTTCATTTTTATTTGTAAGGAAGGTGGAACACATCAGTAATACAAAGGTGATAAAACAGATACAATATTATATAATATTATACAATAGTATTATAGTGCTGACTAAACATGTAAACATAACTACATATGAACAATGACATGGAATTAAGAGCACCAAAAATAACCCAAGGAATGCACAGAGAAGATCAACTATTGCATAAGACTTACAAAATCAATTCACCCAAAAGAGTAAATAGCACATGATGTAAAAGTATAACAATGTAGTGAGAGCAAGACCAAGAGCATAATAGTCCAGAAGTGATGTATTCATCCTACTGATGTAAATAGCACATGATATAAAAGTATAACAATATAGTGAGAGCAAGGCTAAGAGCATAATATAGTCCAACAATGTAGTGAGAGTAAGACTAAGAGCATAATAGTCCAGACGTGATGTATTATTCCTACTGATGTAAATAGCATGTGATATAAAAGTATAACAATGTAGTGAGAGCAAGGCTAAGAGCATAATAGTCCAGAAGTGATGTATTCATCCTACTGATGTAAATAGCACATGATATAAAAGTATAACAATGTAGTGAGAGCAAGGCTAAGAGCATAATAGTCCAAAAGTGATGTATTCATCCTACTGTTGTAAATAGCAAGTCATATAAAAGTATAACAATGTAGTGAGAGCAAGGCTAAGAGCATAATAGTCCAGAAGTGATGTATTCATCCTACTGATGTAAATAGCATGTGATATAAAAGTATAACAACGTCCTGAGAGCAAGACTAAGAGCATAATAGTCCAGACGTGATGTATTATTCCTACTGATGTAAATAGCATGTGATATAAAATAAAAGTATAACAATATAGTGAGAGCAAGACTAAGAGCATAATAGTCCAGAAGTGATGTATTCATCCTACTGATGTAAATAGCACATGATATAAAAGTATAACAATATAGTGAGAGCAAGGCTAAGAGCATAATATAGTCCAACAATGTAGTGAGAGTAAGACTAAGAGCATAATAGTCCAGGCGTGATGTATTCATCCTACTGATGTAAATAGCAAGTGATATAAAAGTATAACAATGTAGTGAGAGCAAGACTAAGAGCATAATAGTCCAGAAGGGATGTATTCATCCTACTGATGTAAATAGCACGTGATATAAAAGAATAACAATGTAAATAGCATGTGATATAAAAGTATAACAATGTAGTGAGAGCAAGACTAAGAGCATAATATAGTCCAACAATGTAGTGAGAGCAAGGCTAAGAGCATAATAGTCCAGAAGTGATGTATTCATCCTACTGATGTAAATAGCATGTGATATAAAAGTATAACAACGTCGTGAGAACAAGACTAAGAGCATAATAGTCCAGACGTGATGTATTATTCCTACTGATGTAAATAGCACATGATATAAGGGGGCGTGGCTTGGAGCGCCAGCGATGTGGTCGCTCCGCTGAAGCCGCCCGTGGATCACCCGCTGCCGCAGCAGAATTCATGCAGTTCCCTTGGCTGAAATGACTCGCCGACATTAGCAAGCGGTCCGAAGATGAAGAACTTGAAAGGAAGCTTTACGCCCGAATTCGTCGTCTGAAACATAACACCCTGCTCCCCTCGGAAGAAGCAAGATGGCGGCCGCACCTACGAGCTCAGACGCAGCCAGGAAATGGAGGCAGATCTTACGCTGACCTAGGACTCGAAACAGAGGAGAGCCCGAGTACAGCCTGCAGCCCGAAGCCGGATGCGCAATGCGACCCAGATCTAACATAACGGTGAGGGGGCCAGCGGAGCTCTAGCCGGCGCGAGCAGCCCCGGTGCCCAAGCGTGACATGTGGCAGCGGAGCCCGCACTCCATAAGCATCTTGGAGCCGGCGGGGCGAGTGATGCCTGCCCCAGCCCTGCAGGGCACTGAAAAACAAAGACTCTGGACACAGACAACCCAGGCCTCCCCCACCGGCCTACTCACAAGGACACAAGGACCCCGCTCCAGCGGGCGGTAACCTCAGCTGCAGATCCACACCTGTTGACTGGGAGCACCCTAAGACCACGCGCCCCACCTCATTGCCCGCAGAACCTCCGCGCAGCCGCCATGACGAAACAAACGAAGGCCGGCAAAAACTCAGACATAGCTACTATGTTCTCGACGACGGAAAAGGGTAAGAAACAGGGCCCCCCCAATCTTACCCCGCAAACACCCCGTGGAGGAGAAAAAGCCCTTGCTACCAAGGGAGACCTGGTGGCTTTTATGGCGGACATCAAGTCCGAATTCCGCTCATGCCTAGCAGAAATCTCCACCATAGTGGAACAGACCGATCAGAGGGTGACTGAGTCGGAGCAGTGGCTGGGTGAGGTCGAAGATCGCTCACTGGAACATACAACCGCACTAGAGGAGGTGCAGCGCTCAATCAGAGCCCTACAAGATAAATACGAGATCCTAGAGTATAAACAAGAGGACCTCGAAAACAGGGCCCGTCGGAACAACCTCCGGATCCGAGGAATTCCCTCCTCTGTACCCGACAAAAACCTGGCGGAATACGTCGGAGACTTCTTTCGGTCCTTGCTCCGAGATCTCGATGAAGCCCACCTCGTATTAGACTGCACCCATAGACTGCGCCCACGCCAGGGAATAGACTCAGATCTCCCCCCAGATGTCATCACCAGGGTCCATTTCTTCTCTACTAAGGAGGCCATCTCGGCGATCAGCCGTACCGGGGACAAACTCTCTTTCCAGGGCTCTCCGCTCCAAATTTATCAAGATCTCTCAATGCTCACCCTCTAGGAAAGAAGGGCGCTCCGACCCCTGGCACTCTTTCTCCAAGACCAAAAGGTGCCTTACCGATGGCTATTTCCAACGACCTTGCAGTTCTCATTCAAAGGCGTGATGCGACGTATCAGTCACCTGGAAGATGCGAATAAAATCATGCACCCAACCTCACCTGGAGAATCCGCCTCACCAAACTCAGAGCCAACCCAGACACGGCCCCTCCTCCCCCGAAGCCAAGGCGGCCATCATGGTCAAAGGTGCAGCGGAACAACCGGAAGAGATAACTGAAGATATAGGCGCTCACCACACCTTTCTCATCAACCGCTTGATCCTGCCCAGCAAGGAACCATCATCTTTGGGGTAAGGAACATGCGCGATTAACTGCGGCGGCGGGCAATATCCACGGCTCATGCCCGTTCCAAGAGACGTTCCAACTCTGATTCCTTGGAAATTCACAGTACTGTATTGCTTGTTGGCCCCGTTGGCCAAGGGTGGGGCCACTCACACAATGTCGGCCCACCCGCTGGTTAAAGTTACGCCCTCCCGTTGGGGGCTCGTATTAAAATCCCAAGTGCAGGCTGACCCCTTCTTATCTCTCACAAGCGATGGCGGTTGACCCAGGCGCCATCAACCCTTCCCCCCCAATCCAGTCAACGGGGGGGAATCTGGCCCCAGACCACCAAAACCTAAGACTCCTCTCCCTCAATGTCAATGGGCTGAACTCTCCCGCCAAACGGAAGAATATCCTGCAAAAACTCCAAGATGAGGAGGCCGCGGTGGCCATGCTGCAGGAGACCCACCTGCTACGAGCAGACTTTGGGCGTCTCCGCTCCCGGATGTATCCACTCCAATTCTTCGCCTCGGGAGAGTCTAAAAAAGGAGGCACTGCAATCCTTTTCAGGAGAGACCTACACCCTCAAATCCTGGACACTAAAACATGCCAAGTAGGCCGGTTCATAGCAGTCAAATGCCTCCTCCTTGGTGACTTATATACCTTTGTCTCCGTATATGCGCCTAACTCTGGCCAATCAAACTTTTAAGACTCCTTGAGCATGTCTCTTTCACGCTTCATAGAAGGCCAGGTGATAATAGGAGGGGACTTTAACGGAGTACCAGACCCGATAAGAGATAAGTCGCACCCTCCGACCCCGAACGACTTCACCCAGGCTTTGAGCCTCCTACACCTATTCAGATCCCTGGAAGAAGTGGACTCATGGCGGGTCCTACACCCCACTGAAATAGACTTCTCCTTTCACTCCTACGTCCACCTAACCTTTTCACGGATCGACCTCCTCCTGGCGTCCCCACAAACTCTCGCCTTCGTCAAAGAAGTGTCTATTGGTTCAAGAATTCTATCTGACCACGCTCCAGTGATCATGGAGATCCGGGCCCAGAACCCCACCCCTAACGCTCCCTGTAAATGGTAATTATATGACCCGATCCTCAATGACATGTCGGTGAGAGACAGAATCGCGAAGGTGATCAAGAATTTTCTTGAAGAAAACCCAGCTTCTGATACCTCCCCAGCGAATAACTGGGACACCATGAAGGCAGTGATCAGAGGCGTCCTGATTGCACAGGGAGTAGCCTATCATCGGAACAGGCGGCAGACCAGGATATCCTTGGAGGAAGAACTGAAAGCGGCAGAGGAGATACACAAAGAAAAAGGCTGGTCCCCCAAAACGCAGCGAGCCCTACGCATGGCCAGAACGAAGCTGGAGGCCCACTACGCGGAACAGACCGCACAATTAATGGCCAAGGCCAAACAATTCTACTACGCAAAGAATAATAAGGCAAACAAATTCTTGGTAGCAAAACTGGCCAAAATAAAACAAACTAACACCATCTCCGGCCTGCACGACCCCCAGGGAGCTGTCCAATATTCAGAATCTAATAAACAGCAACTGTCGGTAGCCCACTTAACGCAGGTCATGACGGCTACTACACGAGACCGGCTCAAACAGAAGGAATACCTGCAGAGCGCAGCACTGCATCAACTCTCCACCTCGGCAAGGGAATCTCTGGAGGCACTGATCACAGAAGAAGAGGTTGAGGAAGCCATCAAATCGCTCAAGACATGGGCCCCTGGCCCAGATGGATTCTCGACAAGGTACTACAAATTATTTAAGCACCAGCTAACCCCCCCCCCTTAATAACTCTCTTCAACTCCTTCAGAGACTCTGGCTCGGTAACCCCCTCGATGCAGGAATCAACCACTGTTCTTCTACCCAAGCCAGGGAAAGACCCAAGAGACCTAGCCTGCTACAGACCAATAGCACTATTGAATATAGATGCAAACATATATTCCAAAGTTCTTGTGAATCGTCTGGGTCGCATCCTACCGGAGATAATCCAGCCAGACCAAGCAGGCTTCATCCTAAATCGGTCGGCAGGGGACAATATCCGGAGAACTCTGAACTTGGTGGACATCGCCACCCGAAAATTCCCAAAAATAGTATTGATGGCACTAGATGCCACCAAGGCATTTGACAAGGTGGACTGGCCATTCATGAAATGCACCCTGGGGGCCTTTGGCTTTGGACCAGCTTTTCAGACAATGATCCTGGCCAACTACAAAGGACCCAAAAAATTTCTGAGGACCAACGGATCCATCTTGGCCCCGATCTTGCTGTCCTGTGCTACGAGGCAGGGCTGCCCATTATCACCTCTGCTTTTTGCACTTACCATGGAGCCCTTTGCCCAGAAAATAAGACAAAACACCCAGATCACAGGCCTGCAGGACGGCCCCTCCCAACACAAAATCGCCTTATATGCTGACAATGTCCTGTTAACGATCTCAGAACCCCGCTCCTCCCTGAAGCATGCCCTGGCAGAAATAAGCAGCTACGGTGAGGTATCCGGCTTTTCAGTTAACTTCGCTAAATCAACAGCCTTGAGCATTGGTCTGGCCCCGGAGGAGCGGGAGACACTTACCAAGATGAGCCCGATCAAGTGGGAAAACAGAGCCATCCCCTACTTGGGGGTCTACATCCCGGCGGACCCAAAAGAAACGTACCAGACCAACTTTCCCCGGCTATTTAAAGAACTGGAGGGAGACCTGAGACGTTGGACGACCCAGGAGATCTCCTTAATGGGGCAAATAACAGCCTGCAAAATGAACCTTCTCCCGAGGTTTCTCTATGCCTGCTCCTCCCTCCCAGTGGCAATCCCCGCACCAGCCCTTTGAGACCTGCAGAAGAAAATGGTGAAGTTCATATGGAGGGGTAAAAAACCTAGAATTCCTTACAAACCTCTACTGGGGGCCTCCAAAATGGGAGGGCTCGGAGTCCCGGACTTACAGGCCTACAGAGAGGCGGCCCAATTGTCACACGTTCACGCATTGCAAACACTCACAAACCGCCCCAGATGGGTAGAGCTGGAACAGTCACGGCTGCCCCTACCCCTGCGATTCCTGCCACACATCCCGGCCCCACTCAGGACACATTGGGGAGACCTCCTGCGGGCAACCAAACACACCCTGAGTGTCTGGGACTGGGCACTAAAACGGAAGAGCGTCCCAAGAGGCCTGAACCCGCAATCGCCGATTTTCCACAACCCAGCTTTCTCACCCGGATCAAACCCACGCAATTTTCAACGCTGGATAAAGGGAGGCCTTGAGACCCTGGAGCAGATGTAAGAGGGGAATGCGCCATGCACGTTCGAACGATGCAAGGAGAAGTTCCAACTTCAGGAAAAGGACAGATTTACCTACATACAGCTGCGCCACTGGTGCTCACAGCCCCAAATCCTACAAGCAGCAACGCGCGCCCCGACTTCACTGGAACTATCTCTCAAGGACCCCCATCTCGAGGCAGGATATCTACCTTTTACAGACGCTTTTTGGGCGATTTCCTGGCTGAGAGAACCCGCTGCATGGCCGAGTGGGAGGCCGACCTGGGGCACCCGATACAAGACCAAACATGGGTAGACATTTGGACCCGAGCACACTCCTCGTCCTCCTGTGTCACCAATAGGGATAGGGAATATGAATATAAGATCATGCTGAGGTGGTACTACCCCCCTCTTAGGCTCCATCACATGAATCCCAGGGTGGACCCCTCCTGCTGGAGAGGATGTGGCCACCTAGGCTCCTTTTTCCACATGTGGTGGGCGTGCCCGAAAATCCAGCGATTTTGGAGAAAATGCCTGGGGACAATTACACAGATCATGGGGGCAACGATTCCACTGGAGCCAGGCCCCGTTCTGCTGGGGGTCCCAGTCCCGGCGACCAACCCACACTTCGGGAATAGAGCGAAACTGTTGACCCAATGCCTTTTAACCTGGAGATTGGTGCTGGCCCGCCACTGAAAGTCCCCGGACGGCCCCTGCTTAGCTCATTGGTGGACAAAACTATGGGACATACTGATAGCGGAAAAGGTGACGGCGGCAAAGGCCGGGGTCCTTCACCGGTTCCAGAACATTTGGGGCCCGGTACTGGAATATGACCAGCTATTTCCCGCCCTGACGTATAAGCCTATCAATGCCCGATGGTCCCTGGGAGCACGGGAGGAACCCAAAGGGGACACATAAACTGTGGGGCCGCAGAGTGGAGGGGACGGAGAGTGGAGGCCTGGCAGGGGAGTGGAGGGAGGGGGGACAGGCCCGAGGGGAGGGGGCTAGGGGTTAACACGTCTTTGCTACTATTTATGATGTTTGCTTGTCAACCTGTCTTGATTTAAAATAAAATTTTCAAAAAAAAAAAAAGTATAACAATATAGTGAGAGCAAGACTAAGAGCATAATAGTCCAGAAGGGATGTATTCATCCTACTGATGTAAATAGCACGTGATATAAAAGTATAACAATGTAAACAGCATGTGATATAAAAGTATAACAATGTAGTGAGAGCAAGACTAAGAGCATAATATAGTCCAACAATGTAGTGAGAGCAAGGCTAAGAGCATAATAGTCCAGAAGTGATGTATTCATCCTACTGATGTAAATAGCATGTGATATAAAAGTATAACAACGTCGTGAGAGCAAGACTAAGAGCATAATAGTCCAGACGTGATGTATTATTCCTACTGATGTAAATAGCATGTGATATAAAAGTATAACAATATAGTGAGAGCAAGACTAAGAGCATAATAGTCCAGAAGGGATGTATTCATCCTACTGATGTAAATAGCACGTGATATAAAAGTATAACAATGTAGTGAGAGCAAGGCTAAGAGTATAATATAGTTCAAAAGGGATGTATTCATCCTACCGATGTAAACAGCATGTGATATACTAATATAATAATGTACTGAGAGCATAATAGTCTAGAGGTTCTATATTTAACCAACAGATGTAAATAGCATGTGATATAACATTATACTAGTACACTGGGCGCTGGACTAAGAGCCTAATAGTCTAGAGACTATATACTTAAACTGATGTAAATATCATGTGACATAACACAATTATATACTGAGAGCATATTAATCCAGAAGTTATATAGACACCTAATGCATGCCAGATCTTATTGTAGGGCAGTTTTCTACAGTAAGAGCAAAACATATTCTACCAGGAATCGAAAAGTGAATTGTTCCATATTATAGTATATAATGGAGGATGTCTGTGTAGTAAGAAGTGTGCAAGTTGTAGTCTGGCAAAGCCCAAGGTTCCAATTGCGCAAGGTCTACCATGATCAGATTGACGATCTTCAGTCAAAAGGCCAAACAATCTAAGTTCTTGTGACACATGAAAGACATTTCCAAAAAGGTTACCTACACAATTTGAAATGCTGTACCATTAAAATTATAACAAGGGCACATAGCAACAATATTATTTTCATCTGCCGGCTCCTGATAGCATAAAGAACAAGAGGAGTCCCCCCAAACATCCCATCAAAATAATCTCTTTGGCATTTAATAGAGATGAAATAGTGTACAATGATGCTGACATTTATAATTTGTAGCCATAATGTCAACATGCACATACCCAAGAGATTTCTGGATCAGTTCTGTACTGATCACCTTCCCAAAGTAACTTAATCACCCACCTCTCCTGCATTCTGCCCTCAGCACTACTCTCTGTATTTGGTAAATATCTAAGTACTGGCCTCAGACACTCAATGTTAAATATATTGTTACGTTATGTATGCTCCCATCTTTACCTCTTCACCACCCGCTATACGTCATCCAATAATGCTCTTACGTATGTAAAGACAACTTGCACCTATGATTCCCTTTGCTCTCTGTTATTGGCTACTTTGGAAGTCATTTCTGTTCGAAATGACACTAGCGGAAGTACGCCCAGCACCCTTCCTCCCATACTTGTACCCACACCCCCAGCCCCTGACCACCGCCTCACGGAGCCTCAACATGACCTTGCAAAACACTACCACTGCCCTCTGGCAACAGCCACCTCAACCTTTAGAGGTCATTGCCCATATGACATCTAACAGCGCACCCCCTGATATCCTCGCAGCCATCCGGAGCCACATTCATCACCACACAAGAGCTCCTCATACCCCGGTAGACCCCCCGCCCCCAATGTATTTCCTTCCCAGTGGCGTCAGATGGCTTGGCCCTAGGTGGACTGACACTCATGTTCATGCCACATTTCCTAACCACTATGCCCCCTATGCAAGCTTTACCGGATGACAAACACACCATTGCAACCACTTGTTCCCTTGCCTCAGTGAACTGTTGGCCTGTGCTTCTGGGAATTAATGCCAAAGTTCCCACTCCTTTGCTGAGATAATCTACCTCTTATCTTATTATCAACACATGCCTCAACAGAATAACAGACACCCATACTGACCATGCCACGCACAGGCAAAAACCACCATGCTCATCTCTCT
The DNA here is from genome assembly GCF_040938575.1 of Ambystoma mexicanum. Taxonomy (NCBI): domain Eukaryota; kingdom Metazoa; phylum Chordata; class Amphibia; order Caudata; family Ambystomatidae; genus Ambystoma; species Ambystoma mexicanum. Next base: position 92,112,170 of record NC_090936.1, read on the forward strand.
AGTCATACTTATCCCCCTGCCACCACTCACCTAGCCTACCCATGGGACCTTCAGACCCGTAACTCCTTCCTCTGTTATTGCACCACAATTTAATGGAACCTTCCTGATTTCACACCACCACACATCATGCAAAATGCCTCCAACCTCACTCCATCCAACGCCTATCCACCCACCTTTACACTCTCTTGCATCCTGATCAATGCTAGGTCCATTGTCGCCCATGCCGTAGACATCTATGACCTCATCACAGCCAACAACACTGACACCATTGCCATCACTGAAACCTGGCTCACTCCTACATCTGGCCCAGCCTTATCCATCGCAGTACCTTCCGGATATACTATTATCCGAGAAGATAGACCCACAGGCAAAGGAGGAGGAGTCGCCTACCACTTTGCGAAATCATCTCAGCCAAACTAGGCTGTTCACCTAATTCCACCATCGCCCTGCACCTCGTCTACCGGGCACCAGGCCATCTTGCCTCATTTGAAGAAGTCCTTACCCTACTCCTCTCGACCAACTTAAAACCATCCACCCAGCTGACCATCCTAGGTAACTTCAAGATAGGTTACAAAGACCCCATGGACTCTGAAACGGCATTCCTTGCCAAAACCATGACTGCCTTCGGATGTACCCAACGTGCACAAGAACCTTCCCACATAGATGGCCGAACACTTGATTGGATTCTCGACCATAATTGTAACATCTCCATCCTCTTTAACACACCCTTCCCCTGGACTGACAACCACTGCATTAGCTTCTCTATCCCCATCCCACCCAGCCACCCGGAAAGGCCCAGGTCACTGCCCCCTACGATGGCTTGCAGCTCCCGCAATCTTACAAAAGAGCACCTACTTCCATTGCTGTCCCCCCCATATACCCATATACCTCGACACCAACGCACTTGTGGCTCACTACAACACTATGCTTACCAAAGGTGTAGAGACTCTCGCCCCACTCAAGCCACAGAAACCCAGGAACCCTAAGCACAGGAACTCCTGGTTCACAGCCAAAATGTAATCTTTATGTGGAAAAAAACGAGCCGCGGAAGCCGCCCACCTTCTGATCCCCCTTATCACTGACATTGTAAAATCGTCCTTTAATTCCTGCACCATCCCGACCTGTCTCAAAGAGTCATGGACCACCCCCTCCTCAAGAAACCTTCCTTGGACCCCACTATCCTCGCCAGTGATAGACCCATCACCCCAGTGCCTTTCTGTTTGAAAATCATCTATAAAGTAGCTTACACCCTAATCCAAGCTTTCTTGGAAACCCACCGTATCCTCAGCCCTCGCCTGTCCGGCTTCCGCCGCGCGCCATCGGACTGAAACAGCACTCCTTGACTTGAAGAATCCGCTTGAAGAGGCCAATGATGCAGGGAAACGTTCTCTCCTTCTCCTGCTGGACCTATCAGCGGCTTTCGACTTAGTTAACCACCAAATCCTCTGTAGCCACCACACTAAGGTTGCAGGCTTCTCCCCTGATGCAGCCAACTGGATTGCTTCCTTCCTGGCCAACAGATCTTCCAGAGACTTCTCTGACGAAGCATCAGCCACACCCACTCCCATATCTTGTGGTGTGCCCCAAGGCTCATGTGTCTCGCCCACCTTGTATAATATTTACACCAAACCACTATTTGACTTCCTTGATGCTCTGGGTATAACTTTCAATAACTATGCTGACGATACCCAGATACTCATCCCCCTTAGGACGACCTCATTACCAATCTGCGCTTGAATCCTGTCTCTGCAAGGTCCACTGCAATATCTATACTATGGATTGAGGCTTTCTCGCTCTCACGTACAATTGTCATGACCTCCTTTCACTGCTGTTCGGGCATATGATCTAAGATGGAAGCCAGCTGGTGCCACATTTCACGGTCATAGCGGGCCACTTTAACTGTTTTTGCCCCGATGGTTAATACTTTCCTGATGAAAGCATCGATCTTTCTGCCTTCGTTCTCTGCGGGTGTAGCGCATTTGTGCTGTGAACACGCCTTTCAACTTCCCATGGACTCTGGAGAGGAGAGGGTTGAGAGGTTAGACATTTCGAGGTTGTGTCCGGTGCCTTGAATTTCTTGTCTAATCTTCCTTTTACTGCAGGTGAAAGGGTGTTTCAGGGTTTGCAATCCCTCTTGCCACACATGCTCTAGAATGGGTATTGCAAATACAGCTTTTCGGCGCTTACCCATATGATCAAAAAGAAAACAGTCTTTCTTTTCCTCTGCTAAAGTCAGCCCAAATTCTTGGCATGCTTTTGAGACCATGGCGTGGAAAGCACCAATGTCATCTGGTGGAGAAGACTGTGCTGGACTACCTTGTGTTTCCTGGTCTGCGTCATCTGTCTCCTAAGTATCATCTTGGTGAGGAGAATTGGAAGTGGTGGAAGAGCTCATGTCCCTTGGATCTGTGTCCTGGTCTGTATCCACATGCTCCCCTAGCTCGCCTATTAGCGGGCTACTCATCGTGGAGGAGGAGGTCTGGGTGGAGATTGAGACCTGTGTGTTGAACGTGAGTGTGTGGCGTGGCCTTGGGGCGAGTGCCCCGATCTCTTCCTTGTACTGCTTGCTTGCTAACTTGGCGGTACCTGGTCTCCCCTGTATTGAGGGATTCCCTGAGGCTGAGGCGGTGGAAGCATAGCACTGAGTTGTCCCAATAGACTTTGTAGAGTTGAATGTATTTGCAGGGATAGCAGAGACTGTGGGTTTATAAGAGGGCACGTTGGCATCATCCCTCCTGTTCATGAGGGTGTAGAGGGAAAACCAAGGGGTACACATTGCAGCCTTACCTGTTTTCTTCCCCTCTTTATTGGGGCTGAGTGGAAAATCTGTCTTGTGCATGAGATTGGATCACAGTGCATTCCTCGGAATCTAAATCTGTGACTCCTGGGCACTTTTCCCTAGTAGGCTCAAAGTCAGCTATCTTATATTGTAGTATTTCATCAGGCATGATTTCAGTATATTTTTTGAGTGAAACACCTAGAAGGAGTTACCTGGGCTCTGCTGGTCCCTCCGTTGGCGTTCTTAGTATCCCTTTAGTACAGGATAGTATGCTTTCCTCCTATAGCTGTAGGATAAGTTGTTCAGGATTTTCTGTGGCTTGAGCCGTGGTAGAACTTGTTTTCAGAGGTGTGCGTACTGTTGTTTCACTCCCTGGAGATTTTCATTTTTTCGTCATTGGCGAGTGAACCGTCGACGAGTTATGTCTTGATTTTGTTGTTGAAGGATGTACCTTCACCGACTCTTGTTTGGAAGAAGATCTATGCTCCTCTCTGGAAGTACGAGACTCTGACGACGAATGGTGTTTCTTCTTCGTTGACGAAAGTGGAGTCTTCGCGGACGATTTGATCTTATGCTTGTCTTTCGTCAGCGAGGATGTTCTCGATGAATGGGAGCTCGACATTGACGGGCGCGAGCCCTTGTTCGTATACTTTGACGACGATGGTATCTGTTTGGTTGTCGTCGCTTTCGTCAATGGGTTTTTCGAATATTTACCCACGGACTGCGAGCCTTCATGGCTAACCAGTTTCATTGTGGACGGAGACCAGGATTGTGTGACAGTCTTGTTGTGGTTCATCGACGATTTTGTCTCACCTGTTTTTTAGTAAGTTGTTCTTCCAACCTGGATCTGTGGCTTGATGGTTATCGGTTTTCAGAGGGAGTGGTAGCTCTCCAACTCCTTAATGAGCCAGTCTCAGACCCCGGGTACGCCCTTTCATTTAGCCAGCGAATCAGTCAACGCTTCAAGTCCTTGAGGGTTTTCTGAGAGAAACCCTAACAGATTTCACATTCTTCTCAGGAATGGTTAGGGTATAGGTAGTATATGCAGTCTACATGCCTGTCAACTTCATAAACGTTTTTTAGGCTACACGTCCCACAGGGTCTGAATAAGGTTGGAGTCAATGGCCTCCATGTTCGTTGCCGACACCACCGAAGAGTCGTTGGTTGCTCCGGATTGACTGTATTGTAGAAATATATATTTTTTGAGTATGAAAAAGATTTCTCAGTGACGAGAAGAAATTGGGGAATCTCGCCAGCTAAGAAGACGGTTGAAATCTGTGGGGAAGCTGCTGGGGCGGGGCTACATACTTGATGTCCTACTGGTAGGGACCAAAAGCACCCACAACATGTTGATGGGACACTGAAGGTGTGAAAGTTTTTTCAATAGAAAAAGTACTAAATTAAAGTAATTAGGGATTCCCAGCCTGACGTCGGGGAATATTCACAGCATGTGAATCTATGATAGATCCAATGCTGGAGAAGGAATGTAACTGTGTCCATCAGAGAGAGTGGGAAGTGGCAGGAGAGGGATTTGAATGAGCCAATGTTGTCGACGTTGAGTCTGGTGCAGAGCCACAAGGTCTTGTAGATGACTGTGAAGCCTCTGCCTGTCTTGTTCGTCTGGTCCCTGTGTTGGATGCTGTAGCCGTCGGGGACCAGGGTAGGATGTGGGCGGAGTTGGGTGTCAGCCAGTTCTCAGTGATGAAGATGGCCTCAAGGTTATGTGTAGTGATGAGGTTGTGGATATCTGCATCATGGGTGATAACTGACCAAACGTTGAGTAAACGTTGGCAAGCATCAACTTCCGTTTTGTGGATGGTAAGGGGGTGCGGATGGCTTCAGGCTTATGTGGATGAGGTTGCTGCATTGCGGTGTGCATGCCTTAGAGGAGGGACGATGTGGTTGGCGTTGCCTGGTGATTGCGGGGATGGTCTGTGGGGACGGAGGGAGAAAACACATGTTGGCACGTGCTTATCTGAGTAGGGGTTCTCCTGAGTCTACCCAGTTCGAACAGGACTAAACAGGAATTGCCCTTTTCTTCGTCTTAAGATGCCCTTGATCTAAGAGTTAAGAGCAGAAAGGAAGGGGCAGGGCTAAGAAGAGGGTGGGGCCTACGGCCACGTGACCTAGATCCACTTGCACCTGCTCAGCAACTGCAGACGAAGAATAGATTTACAGTTAAATTCCACACTTTAAATAGCCTTCTTGGCCACTTTTTATGAATGGGTGCACCCCAGAAGCTAGGTATATGCATATTCCCATAAGGAAAACTAACCGCTTTAGTACAGAAGCAGGGGTCTGCAACCTTTGACCCGCCAGATGTTTTAGACTATAACTCCTATAAGCCCTACGCATCATAGACAAGGGTGAGGGTTCAATGGATTTACAGTCCAAAAGATCAGGAGTGCCACAGGTGACCTCTAAGAGTCCAAGCAAATAATCATACTAAGGTCTTCTTGTATATGCAGTGTAAGTTTAAAGTGAGTTTGTCCACATTGTCAACCAAAGAAACATCTCTCAGCGACATTCAACAATCTCAGCAATATTTCATCCTCACACTGGTTATTCAGTGAGAGGGGCTTAACTTGAAAACTAAGCATTTAGTAGGCAAACATCAACCCCTTCATTTCTGGCAACCCAACCAGCTTTGACATTTGATTAGTAATAATTCCCTTTTTATACATTTGTAAAAACATTGTCCTACCATCACACTAGGCAGCCCCCCGCCATCTGTGGGCTAATACTTACCTATGCTTTCACTGAACATCAGAGCTGTGTCCATGGAGAGACAGTCGATATCTACTTGCCCCCCTTGAATCCTATACCAATTAGCTTGCAGATCTGCAGAGCCATCAAACTTATGCTGGAAGCTTGATCTGGAGCTGTCGTTCATCCCAATGAGAACATCATCTAAGGCCCACTGTGCCGAAAGCTTTCCTGTATGTGTAAAGAAGCAAAGAAATAAGCAGGTGCGGGGCATTCACCCACAGTAAGCTATGGTGCTTGCTTGCATACAGCACAAGATTTTACTGACATCACATCATACAGAGAATCGGGCAGACAGGAACGCCCCTGAGGCTTCACCCAATTCCCTGCACTCTTTCTGTACCCTGCAAATGTGCACCCATGGCCATATCATTGGCAGCCAAGTCGGCGTCCCCTGATGCAGGTAAGCTAGTGCTAGGAGATGGCACCAAAAGTATAGTGTCATGGTCTGATAAAAACAGTACATGAGGTGCTCTGTGCAAAGGAAGTGTGTGCTGGCCCAGCAACCTTTATTTTCTTTAGCTTTGTGGATAAATGTTTGTCCCCCTTCACCACCAAGCAACCTGCTGTGCATCCACTCACATCATTCAGGTAAACCAGGTGTTTGAGGGAATGCCCCCCATTGGGCAAGATGTCGCCTTACACGTAATGAATGACTCCAATACACTACTGCCAGTCCAGTGTGAGAGATAAACTACAAAGTGTATATTATTGTTATAAACCAATCAGGATCAAACTACTTTGGTCCGGTTTCTCTCTTTCACTACCAATCCTTCATGGACTATGGGGGTAGCTGCTTCTCCTCCAAACGGACCCAATGCTGCCTCTAGATGTACCCAATATTGAGACTCAGTCCTCTAGTCGAGAAACATACCCCATAGCACCAGTGACAGGGTCACGGAAAGCACAAGAATGGCTAGAAGGAGAGGCGTCGCTAGAGGGGGCTGGGGTGGGGGCTATAGCCACATGTCTTTTGGTTGTAGTCCCAACAGTCCTGACATTAGCGTATCCCCAGATCTTTTCCAGTACTAGCAACACCCCTGGCTACAACACTTAGCACAGATATCGAGCCTGTACCAGACTCCCTGAAGGGAACACCTCAACCCAACGCTTTGCCCTATATTGCCACAGAACATACCCCAGACAAATCTATGTGACCATTGCGCTGCCCGTTATTCCACCGACGAAAATGTCGAGGACCATTACAGCGCGGTGCAGTGATCAGATAGTTCACTGTGGCCTGCATCCCTCTACCCCATTCCCCCTCTGGCCACTTACCTTAACGGCGGCACACACAGAAGTGTGCTGCCAACTTCCCTCGATCCCTGTAGCGTCAGTTCCCACCCTCTTACATGGGTCAGCGCTGACGCTGCAGGGTCCCTTTCTTTTTCCTTTAAACTTTCTTGTCCCTCGCTCTCCATTTAACGGAAGCAGCAGGGGACATCCCTGCAAACCCCATTACCACAACTAAGAGGAGCGAGGGACACCCCCGCTTCCCTTAGTCGCAGTAATAGGGGTCGGCATTTTATTATCGTACAAAGGCACAGGAATTGTACCAGGCGACATAGTGTAATTGCAGTAATGGTACGATTCCCCCCAGACCGCACTTGGCCCAGTATTATCAGCAAGGTACTCATCACTACGGCTCTCTTTTCCCCAGAAGGGCAGTTCAACTGAGGAACCTTCTCTTTTGGCGCGGTTGAAAGGATGTCCAAGGGCATGCATGGCTTTGGTAATGAATGCACCTGACAATGGGCCAGATCAAAGTAGAAGAGCAAAGTCGGGGGTTCCAGGTTCAAAAGGGGATCCTGGTGGATGGCCAACTCTTGCCCCACTCCCATAGCAATGGAGATACTGTGCGCTTGTTTCAGTTTTATGCAACTCTGTCTAGCTCTCTCCTCGCAATCAGCACTGCCGACAGGCAGCTATCCACCATCTCAACTGGTAGTCTTGGTTGTTGTGGTGCCCTTGATTCCATTATGCAGCAGCAGGATTGCTGCGAAGTATGTAACGCAAGGAATTTCCTGGATGTTCCACGGCAACGACCATTTAAAAAGTGGGGTGCAAGTTATACATGGAAGCAAGTGACGCACCCTGAGACTGGTTCTGGGGAATGGATACCTCTTTCAAAACCCCAATCGCTGAACAATTTATCTCAAAAATATGTCACAAAGTGTTTAAATCAAATATGGAACCAAGAAAAGGACAACTCTTCCACACATGCAACAGACAGGCCTTCTAGACACCACAGTGCCAATAACATGCCACAAAGCCGTACACAAACAACAATTTTCCTGATACAACACACATTCTACTCAGTCAGATGAATCATCAGTTTTCCAACGACATGGAGGGTTGCACCGGCTTACCGTGCTGCGGCTGCCACCACCGGAAGGATGTTGCAGGGGTCTTGGCCTCGCGAGGCAGTTCTATTGAAACTATCTGTGGAACGGAGAAAGACATGAAGTCCAGTTCTCTCAGCAAGATCCAGCTGATTCCGTTATCATTGGTGTATTGAACGATGACCCCTGGGCAATAAAAGAAACACATTTGGGTATAAATTAACACACTGCAACAAGGAACAACAGAAAGCATCTAGAAGAACAAGAATTGTTGTGCGATGTGATGATCTAGAATAGCATTTGCTTGAAATTTATGATACTTCTTTTGGCTCTACGCGGTAAATTACTCTGTGGCTTTTTTCTTTTAACGGGGTCCTCCCTCATAATCCCCTTCTCCCTACCAACCACCACCACTCTATACCATTTACCCCTCCACACATATATATCTATTTTACCCCACAAAGTGATATACCATAAAGTAACTTATCATGTTTTAATTCTTGCTGATGAAATGACGATATACACTTTTGTCGCTTGTTGAAATATTTCGAAAGATACTAGACTCAACGTAAATTGGTTGGCTCTATTTATTTATTTATTTATTTATTTATTACATTTATATAGCGCGCAGGCAGCCCAAGGGCATTGTGGCGCTGTTACTTGTAAGGGAACTTAGTTACAGGTACAGGTATAGGTTGTGCCTTGGGTTACAATGAGGCAGGATCTTGTGTCAAGCGATAAGGAGAATCATAGAAAAGGGTACATCATACATCATATATGTTAGTCATTAAAGTTTAAACATGAGAGGTTGGTTAGGTGAACAAGGTAGTTTTCATGGCTTTGCGGAAAGATAACAAGAAATAGATTTTTTTTTAAAGCAAAAAAACGAAACCTTGTAAAGATAATATCTATATCAGATGAACACATATTCTTGGTTGTTGGATTTCAAAACCACATGGAGGCCTCTTCTAGGGGGAGAAAAGTTACTTTTAAAAAAAGGAAACCATTTATGTATTTATTGTGAATTAATTTTAAGGCATCAGTTGTCGGGCAAGGCCTCTTCAGCGTAAAGACATATTCAGTGATCTTGAGGCACCAAATCGCCAGTGGTAGCAGAAATAACATCACATGCCCAATAACATCACAGGACGTGACATCAGATGAGCTTTAACCCCAACAGAACACAAGATGTGACATAATATGACCTTTGACCCCAACAAAATAAAAGCGAGAGCTGTAATGTATGAAAACTGCTACAATGAGTACAAGATTAAGAAAAAACTATAGTTCTAAGGTAGCCAAAAGGCTATTGTGCTTCCATCGTACAGCAGCTAAAGCCTCACATTATAAGTATAATAATCATTTGCAAGGTACTACCTCACATGTCGAGGTGTTGTCAACATATGTCAAGTACTTGCACAAATGTCCCAGTAATACAATGTTATGTCAGTTAGTACCACATATGCCTGGTATATTCATCATGTAAGGGTATACAGGTATAAATGCAATATGTATGATTACATCTTGCATGATCAGATGCTGTCATCATATGCCATGTGTAGCCTACAATGCCCCAGTAAAGCCATCTCATAACCCTTAATGCCTTATATACCTGGTGTGCTCCATGTGCTACCTTCATATGCCAAGTGTGACCTTATATACCCCATCAATGCCATATTTAGCCAGTTAATGCCTTGAATATCTGGTACATTCCTCTTGTATAAAGTATAGCCTCACATGTCCAGTATCTGCCATCATATGCTAAGTGCAGACTCAAAGGCAATGTTGTAATTGTGGCCCCTGCCACAACCAATGACAACAGTGTAAATGAACGCCTGACAAATGCCTTGCCGTGCCTCAACAGGCCCTGCCCTTGAAGGGCAATTGTGCCAGTAGGCCACTGAGTATAGAACCTGTGCAGGTTATGGGGAGATTTGAGACATCTCTCAGCTTGCTAACCAACATAACAAGGAAGGTGAAATGGGTTACTGCGGTCCTCAAATTTCAAGCAACCCTTCCTCTAAACATAAAGGTCTTGCCTCCAATAAGCCTTAGCAGTTAGCTCATGGTAGTACCCGAGTTTCCACACACACCCTCTCCCTAATCTGCCAACTCGCAGAGGATTGTTTTGCCAACACAGGGTACAATGTATCTATTTGAGAGAGAGAGAGACAGAGAGATAGAGAGAGAGAGAGAGAGAGAGAGAGAGAGGGGTAGTATTGGAAGCTAGAGAAATGGCACCTGTCTACAAATGGCCAGGGAAAGGAGTGCAGGGTTGCAGGTTGTTTTGCCTTGCAAGGCCTACTCTGACCTTATCAGACTAACCACCTTACATTTCACACAAACACACACCTCACAGACGGCAACCACAGCTAAGCCATTAGCATATAAACACTAACTGAGCCACGACTAACCTCTCCTCTTTAGCCCTGTTGTACTCCATCACACCAGACCCAAAGTGCTGAAGTCTATCAGATCTTGGGCTGAGGAGGAGGTGAGTTTCCCGGCAGCTCCTGAGACCTGTGTGCGGTGCAGTAGAGACTGGCACCGCCGCCAAAGCAGTTTCTACAAGCAGGAGCTCAACGACAGGGTCTGGGGGGTGCCCGAGTGCCACACCAGCCTCACTCTGGTGGGCTCCACCTGTGCCTATGTCTGTATCTGTGAAAGCAGGGAAGTGACTTGATGGGTATGGCACAAAGCCTTCCATGTCTCTGAGTATAGGGTGCCCAGGGATGGGAGAAGGATACAGTAGCTTGAAGCCGAAAGACCACTCTTGCTTCAGCAGTCCTGCCTAATCAAGGTCAGAGATGCGCTCAATATCTATTGCATGTGACTGCATATTATTCGCTATGCACGTAAGCTGCATGTAGCACTGCGGCAAATAGCACACAGCTGAGTCCCATGGAAAAGGTGGTCCAGCGTTCTACCGTATGCATGAAAAGTATAGCAGAGCCCTCAAGTATACACAGTTGCCCTAGAGGTTAATACACCAGTCATTCTCAGTACTTTCCTCTTTTAGTGGTGCACCCAAACAAATTTGGTCCAGCTGTCACAGAGCCTGTATCCTTTTTTTCAATTGGATTTTATTCAGATATTGCATGCATTTCCATAAAATACATAATAATCATAAAATATATAATCAATAAAACAGTAAAATATCACATTAAAATTAAAACTAGCCACGCATCCAGAGATCCGTAGCTCATGAGTTAACAAAGACAACTCCTTTATACTATTATTTGGGTAACAAAGATTTCACATATTTACGCTGATAAAGCAATGCTGAATCTTAAAGCTTGTGACAGACACCGCCTGGGAGGGCGTCTGACTGTTGAAAGGCTCCCCTGTAGTCTGTATGCCCTGATTTTTTAATATTGGAAAGATCTGTCTTTTGCTGAAGCAGGCATAAAAAGGACCCAGCAACACAAAGTGTAGCTTGGTCTCTAGAACTGGGGGGTTGGGGAGGGCAATCGGACAATTACCACTGTTACCCACTTGCCACTGACATGTGGGTGTGGTCAACAATAAAAGATTAAGCCCACATTTCATGTACAATTAACATTTGTGCAGTTGGTTAATCCAATTCAAATAGTTCTAAAAATAAACAATGATCTGTCATTAGCAAATAATCCACCATGATGTTGCTGGATGGCACTGTTGACAAAAAGTACCCTATCTCACCATTCTTCACCGGCCACACATGATGGCACTTACATGGTTCTGTGTAGGATGGGCATTAACATGGCAAAATGACTCATGGCCAAGTTGAAAAAGCATTCCCATTACATGCTTCATCCAGTCCCAGAGACAGGGGAGCAAGTTTGTGCCTAGTCTCTAGGGCAGGAGAGATGGATCTGTTTTGAAATCTAACAGCAAATGATGCTAAAGCGCCTACTCTTTGCGCAAAGGGCATTCCTTCTACATGCAACTAACAGGTACCAATCCATTTAATCTTAATTCCCAGATAACCAAAAAAGAAACCTGTCAAATGGGTTGATTATTAAATTGAAGTCTCTCTCATCTTCAATACAGTCTTTACCTCGCCACACTTCAGCTTTGAATGCTTCCACACCAGACATTTCTGCTTTCCCTACAGTGCCTAAATTACAATTTCTGTTGCATATAGTGAATAGCTCCTCTCCCGTTTAATCAGACCACAGTCCGCTGAAGGGCCATGCTTCCTACTGCGCTTCAACACGATTAAATATGGTAGGAGCCACTATACAAATATAAGATAACAGATAACAGAACATATGCCAGATAGTACCTCATATGTCTGGTATAGTCACTATATGCAAGATAAAGCCTCACATGGCCAGGTGATGTTAGGATATGCCACAACCAGCCTCAAAGGCCCCATCTTGGCATTGTTTGCTAGTTAATTCCTCAGATACCTGGTCTAGTCATTAGAAGTAAAGTTTAGCCTCACATATCAGGGTGCTGCTTGCATAAGCCACGCGCAGCCTCCAAGGCCCCAGCCTATCATTGTTTGTTAATTAATGTCTCAGATACCTGGTCTAGTCACTATAAGTAAAGTACAGCCTCACATGTCCAGGTGCTGGTATGATATGCCACACGCAGCCTCCAATGTCCCAGCTTGTCATTGTTTGCTAGTTAATTTGTCAGATGCCTGGTCTTGTCATTAGAAGTAAAGTACAGCTTCACATGGCCAGGTGCTGCACTGATATGCAACGCACAACCTCCAATGCCCCAGCTTGTCATTGTTTGCTAGGTAACGTCTTAGATACCTGGTTTAGTCAGTATAAGTAAACTACAGCTTCACATGTCGAGTAGCTGCCATCATATGCAAGTGCGGTCTCAAATGATGAAGTAATACCATCTTATTGCAAGACAAAGCCTCAGAGATCCTAGTACTGCACCCTACCTATATTACTCTTGCGTTTAGGGCTCATGCCCTTGCAGTATTGTAGGAGGGGAGTGGCTGGATGACTAGACCTTTTGACTGCTGCTGGGAGGGTGTAAAGGCCCATCCCCGTGTTAGCACGTGCAATACAAATAGACAGACACACCCCAACGGGTAATGAGACTAAGAGAACAGGCTGCGAGAGTTAGTATTTCTTTATAAAGAATTGGCATCCAGAAAACTCTGCTGCCCGAGAGCGCTCTGGCAAACAATACACTTACAATTGATTATAAGGGCAGAAAACGTCATAAATGATGTCAGACAGGAATGTCACATAGTTTGTATGTGTATTTATTTTATTTATAGAGTGCACCAGGCCCTACGGCATCCGGGCGCATATTTTAGTTACAACATGATAAGACAGACATGGTAGTACAGTTACAGTTTAAATTACAGTTTAGAATTACAATAACATTTATAAACATATATACATAATGCAGTTACGGGTGATCGGGAGGACATAGACTATGTAAAGAGGTGGCTAGCGCATGGGAGGTGGTTGGCAAGTAGGTGAAGGATCTTGGGCGGTTAGCCAAGCTTTAGCCATGTTTTTAAAACTGTGGAAGGACGGTTCAGATCTTAGCAAGTTAGGAAGGGAGTTCCAGAGTTTCGCTGCCATTACTGGGAAGCTGGCTCCGCCAGATCTTTGAAGGTTGAAGCGTGGTATAGAGAGGCAGTTAGTCTGAGCAGTTCTGCGAGGCCCGTTAGTGTTGTGGTGGGCAAATCTGTTGGCTAGGTAGAATGGTGCTTGGTTGGATAGGCATTTATGAGTGAGAGCAAGTGTTTTCAGTGTAATTCGTTGAGGGACGGAGAGCCAGCACAGGTTACGTCTGGTGTCTGAGATGTGTTGGTTCCTAGGGATGTTGAGAGCGGCTCTAATAGCATTGTTTTGGATGATTTGTAACTTGTTTAAGTTACATCTGTTGGTGCCCAAATAGAGGGCATTACAGTAGTCAATTTTTGACAGCACGAGAGTCCTGGCAAGTGTGACACAGTTGGCTGGTGAAAGGAAAGGGCGGCTGGCTGTAATAAGCTTGCAGATGTATGCCGCTGCAGAGGAAACTGCCTTTGTTTGTCTGGCCAAGGATAAAGTAGAGTCGAGGTAAATCCCTAACATTTTAGTGTCCTTAGAGGCCTTGATAGTGTTACCATCAATGATGAAGGAGTTGAACTCAGGGGCCAGTTTGGATAGTTTTTGAGGAGAGCCGAGAATGAGGAGCTCTGTCTTCTCGTCATTTAGACAATGTCTGTGTTGCGGCATCCAGGCTTGGATGACTAGGTAGATAGCATTTACAGAGAGAGAGTCGGCGACGTAGTCTCCTGAGATTGGGATGATTATCAGGGTGTCGTCAGCATAATTGGTATATGTGACACCCAGATAGTCCAAAATATCAAATAGAGGTTTTGTGAAAACGTTGTACAACGTGGGAGAGACACAAGAACCTTGTGGTACCCCGCAGGTCACGGGTGCCGGGGATGCTGCTGCTAGTGGGGAGAAGACACGCATTGATCTGTTGCCCAGGAATGAACTGATCCAGGCTGTGGCTTCATCAGAAAAATGGGCAGCTAGTTTAAGGTGCCGACACAGAATTTGATGATTGACGAGATCAAAAGCCGCAGAGAGATTGAGAAGAAGAAGTAGAGCAAGTTTACCCTTGTCTCTTAAATCTTGGATCTGTGTTTTGAGGTCGATAGTTCAACGTGGTTGGACACAAGCTTGTGTTGTATAGGCGCACATAGGGACTGCTCCTCCGTGGTTGGCTGTTGGGTTGGCGGGAGGGTGAGCGTCACGAGGTCCATCTGTCCGTGTCCAAGCGGGGGTGAGGGTCAGGTCACTGTGAGCAGGGTAGGCCGCTAACTTAGCTAACATATTACATTATAATAAAACATGCACTAAATAATAGTCATTACAACTCCTTTGAGCAAATCATTACAAACCTATAAATTGTATTCGTGTAATCACACCATTACTTATTGGGACTAATATGGGGTGCCAGGTTAAGGGTCTTGACCAGTATGATAACATCGATTGCGGGTGGGTCTGGACTTATCAAAGAGGCTGGGGGGAAAGTTGACGTTTGTTAGTTGCAGGAGGCATTATACTGTGACAGAGGTCTGATTTTAACTAAGGGCAAGCTGGGGTAGGCTTCATGGCAGGGTCACATATCTGGTACATCAAGAGAATACCTTGTAGGGACAAAGGGTTACACTGGCAGTAATTTTCCAACAGCGACGGTGAGGCGGCACGGGCAGGTTTGTGGAGATGGATGAGCTACAAGGCCTGGCTCAGGCCGGTTCACACACGGGACAATGATCTCAGAGGAAGAGTGGGATGTTACATTTGTTTTTATTGCAATTGCTTGCAGCTCGAGCGTGAGAATGGAGCTGCAAAACTTTCAGACACAGTGAGAAAGGGTGGGGGCTCTGTGTGCGGTGTGCACGGCGCTGCTAAGGGGAGATAAGCCTTTTTGTATTATCGCATTGAGGCCTAGTTAAAAAGATGGAGTCGAGGGTGCACAAAATGGATGCCACGCATCCCGCTCAACAGCCCCAACTACGCCAATGCCAGCATAAGGCTGATATTAACATAAGGGCGATGGAGGCGTCCCCACCATTGGGAGGCCTATGGCCCAAACTGCACTGAATGCATGGAGAGGGGCCTGAACGACCCCTCACTCCCACACAAGGGTTTATGACAGTGTTGCTTCACCTGTGCAGCATTTCCCTGCTTGCCTTGCCCAGGAGGAGAGGGGCTATGTAGACAGGAGTTGCGATGTGCGGCACGGTGTGCACGGAAGTCCTTAACTGTACTGCTTACCTTGATTTTGTGCTTTTTGTTTGCCAAGCTTATCAAAGTGTCTAGATACATTAAACACTCTGTGTGTTGTCTAAACATATACTTCCGCTTAACAAAGAGTCCATTAAAATTAAGTTACAAAATGTTTGCCCTTGGTAAAATAGAATGCAGGCACAATAATTAGAAATTCAAGGTGCACAGGAAATGGTAATAGTTGTGCACCTCCTTATGTCTCAGTGTGTGAGACACACACACACAACTCCAAAAGGAGCTCTAAAACCTGTCACTGGAGTGCGCTAAGATTGTATATGGCACCAGTGACCCATTCATTCCATTAATCAATAATTCCTCCCAAAAACTGTCAACAATCATCACTTCTCCGTCAGCATGTGTTAAAATTCCTGAGTGTTGCATCTTGGGTATGTCCATAACCAATGAATAGTGGCAATATCGCAACTTTGATTGTATAGTCCTGCTTCCAACCCACATGTTTTTGGGCAGACCATGCCCCCTTCATCAGGGCCACTGTCAATCACAATGCTGCTTTCTGGTGCCCAGATTTTGCATAAAGCCACAGCTGCCTCTTGGGCATAGGGAACACTATTGGTTGATATCCAATTTAGAGACGCATCTGGTTGAATCACGCCAGAGGCAATAAATGTTATCTCTTGTTGACCACAGGCCAGATCTTAGAACGAAAAGCCTGCACCACTTGTATTGGGTTTAAGTGTCTTACAAATACAGTCAAACATTTGAAAGTTATGTCATATTCCTAAAATTTCTGAACTCCTATTTTACAGGTGCCCCCAAAAATGTGCAATTTCATTTGGAATGCGCCCCTTTGAATGCCACACTATCTATTCCTTGCCATGAATTGTGCAGTGAGATTGGATTAATGGGATTGGATGAATGGGAATGGGCGACTGGCACGACACACCTGCATGAGGCAAGTCTATAAGTAAGTAAAAGCACCAACATGAGCCTGGCTACACAGGAGCAAGTTGTTCAGTAAATAGAAATTAGGATTCAATTTTGATATGCAGATAGCATCTACTTTGTGACAGTGTCTATGTGGCACCTCCTGGCAGCTGGTGGTATTTGCGATTATGCCAAGGTCAGCGCCATTGGGAGTGTAATGTGCACAGAAAACCGGTGCTGTGCAAATTAGGCACAATCTTTGATACATGCACAGCTAGAATAACATCCTATCAATATTTTCTAAAGATGGCAGTTATCTCACAAGGGCCCACAATGCAACCTCTTCTCCAAATATGCATACCCACAATGCCTTTCTGGCTTTGAGCTCAAGCTGAACTTCCAAGAATGGCTACGAGGTGGTGCTGTGGCATGTATAGCGTGATAACTGACATTGGGCCTCATTACGAGTCCGGCGGTAAAACCGCCTCGGTTACCGCCGGACTCGTATTACCATTCCGCCTCCGTGATTCCCATAATTACCGGGGCATTACAACCCCGGTTTCCCGGGAATCACGGAGACGGAATGGTGTTAATCCCCATTCCCATTGAGTCCTATGGGACTCGATGGGAATGGGGATCATGGAAACACCGGCAGCATCTCGTGATGCTGCCGGTGTTTCCTCATCTGCCTGCAGGCGCGTTTACCGCCACCGTTATTTCCGGACCGCCTGATTTGTAATGAGGCCCATTGACTAGTCTACTCTTACATAACAAGAAGAGCGTTTTTTCATGCATTTTTAAACCCACCATAACATTGATGTTGTTTAGTAAACATGCTCCAATCACAAAGATGTCATCTAAAATCACCTAGATGACCCCCCAATCGGGAAGAAACAGGTATATGTCTGCCTTCATCCTTGAGGACTGTCCGTCTTGGATTGATATAGCTATGTACAAAATAGGTTGCCTTGTAAGGCATGGCAATTATCTAAAAGGGAGGTAAGAGCTAGAAAGTCCAGCTGTTCAGGTAATTTGCATACTCACATTGCATATCTTTTTGCCTCTGTACTGGAAATAAACCTCCAGGGCTGGCTACTAGGTGGAGCTGTGACATTTTGTGGCTTGTTAACATCAGAACTCATTTTGTCACGCCCACGATGGCATAGAGAATCAGAACTGCCAAGTTTGGCGTTTTTGACTGGGTATCTTATTGGTAAAAACATGATATTGGAAATCCATAAATCAGTAGATATCCTGCGTAGGATCCAGATTATGGAAACCCTGTAAAGTCTGTTTGGAGGCTGTTTTGTTATATTCACACAAGTGTCCGAAATCACATTACTTCCCACCTCTAGCCCATGATGAATGTCCAATACATTTAGGTTGTATTAGAGGGAGGGTCAGCTAGGACACAAATGTGCATAGTTGCACATATATGTATTCCTATTATGTGTTTTGAATGCAGTGTCAAGATAGTTGAATGTACAAATTAATTTACAGCCTGATTCATGGAATTATCTGCGCTTAAAACGCAGATTTGTGCGCGATTCTGCCCGAAAATCCCTGTTTGGGGTATGGGGATTTTCGGCCAGAATGGAGCGCAAATCTGCATTTTATGCGCAAATAATTCCATGAATCAGGCAGTTAGTTTTTGTGTTTTGGACCTATGCTCGCGTACATATTTGGATGTGTATGCTTTAGTAACTATCAAGTTTTTTTAAATTAGTTGCTTTGTGTGATGACTTAGTAAAGACATTTCATATATTTTTACATGATTCATATACATGGTGTAGTCTATGTATTCAGGACTGAAGGTATTAACAATATAGAGAGGTCACCAATTTCCATGATTATTCGTTTTATTTCCTCTCCTTTGTTGTATGTAAGTACCATGTTGCACCCAGGCAGTAGGAGAGGCAGGTGTTGCTCTTAACACCAAGTAGCTCAGGGTTCATAACAATTTCTAGAAACACCCTCTGAGTGTATATACATGTTTCCCCTTCACCGCGCTCTAGAGTCTTTTCCAGAAGAAGAATGGAGTGTGAGTACTCACATCACGCATTGCTTTTGGAGCAGAGGTTTGCTGATAGGTGTTCTTAGAATGTAGTGAGGAACACACTCGTACAAGCAGAGGCCAGAGTATCCTGGATCCCAGCTGTCGGATTCTGGAATGATTTAAGGTTTGAAGGTAGGCAGCTAAGAAGCTCTCAAATTGGCAATGGCAATTTTGAGATCCAAGGAGGATCAGAGTTGGCATGGGGCATAAACTCTATGGTCAAACAAGGGATGACAAGTAGGCACTAGGGTGAGATGCATTAAAAATGGGCACTCTGTCATACCCATCTATCTTGTAGCATGAAGTGTACTGACTGGGAATAGGACCAAAGGGTGGCTTTATGGTAGATTCCTGGTCGCATGTGTGACTATTCATGAAAACAGAAATGGATCCTTGGCAGAGTCATGTATAATGACTGCACAAACTTAATGGACACAGTGGGCCCCACCACTGCATGCAGAGCCGCATTACCCCACTGCATGCAAGCCACAATGCTGCTTTTATTTAGTGCACTGTCACCAGTCAGAAAAATAGAGCTTATGCTTGGGCTTAAGCAATTTTTAAAGAATTTGTCCATCAGCAGATCAATATACCATGTTCAGTGCCAAA
Organism: Ambystoma mexicanum; assembly: GCF_040938575.1. Taxonomy (NCBI): domain Eukaryota; kingdom Metazoa; phylum Chordata; class Amphibia; order Caudata; family Ambystomatidae; genus Ambystoma; species Ambystoma mexicanum. The sequence goes on from NC_090936.1 coordinate 92,131,361, forward strand.
AGAAATGCTTGCCTTTCACAGGCAATTTGTTCCCATTCCAGTCAGCTTTTATATTGATCTAATTTCAGACATTGTAATTTATTACTTACAAATTGAAATTATTGCTCTGGGCAAAATTCAAGATGGGTGTTATTCACACTTGTCATTGGCAGGTGGTGTAGGTTTGTGAATGTTTGTTTAAAGATATGTAAAGGGTAGATCGTGAAAAAGCAAACTATGGAAGCCGTCATAATCACAGAAAATGACGTATGGCGCCACTAAGTCTGCGATCCCCTTAAGGAGACGGTCACTATTTGGCGCAAGGCAGGCCTTACCTTCATTCCTCGTCCTTGGTCTGTTGCACGAGGCACCATTATTCTTGCTTCCAATCTGAATAAAGAACTGAACCAGCCTGTCGAGGAAACACATCAAATTACAAATGGGAGCACTCCCGAGACAAGAACAAACAACCCCGTGAAAAGTACGCAAAAACAATCTTTCCATCAGATAACAAGGTATCATAAATGGGGAATAGATCAATTATATGGTTAGGTTTATGTTTATTTTATTTATATAGCGCTTTACGCCAAAGCGCTGTACATTATAACAACAAGAATACAATAACAGTAGAAGCAAATACAAGATATGAGTCAAACCATCAATACAGCAACTAGAAAAATTTGCCAGCAGAGATAAATGAGGGAAAAAGGGGTGGAGAGGGGAATGGAGTGGGGAACAGGAAGTGAGATAAGGTGAAGGCGAGAGAGCGGGGGAGAGGGGACATAAGAGGAGACAAGGTAGGGATAGAGAGGCAAGATGAGGAGGATAAAAGACGGGTGGGGTGAGGGAAGGGCGGCAGAGGATCAGAGTATCAGGGAGGGGAGTGGAGAAAGAGATATTTTAAGGAGAGACGAAAGGAGGAATAGGTGGGGATGGAGCAGATAGAGAGGGAAGGGAGTTCCAGTTGAGGGGAGCAAGGAGCTAAAAGGAGCGAAAACAAGAGGACGCACATGGGGACGGGAGAACAAGGAGAAGGAAGTGATCTGCAGATCTGAGGGAACGGGAGGGAGTGTAGAATGAGATGAGAGAGGAGAGATAAGGGGGAGCAAGTTCATGGACAGATTTAAAGACGAGACAGAGGAAGTGGAATTTGAGTTGGGAATGAAAGGAAAGCCAGCCAAGCTGTGAGAGTGAGGAGGAGATGGAGTCATGAGGTGAGAGTAGACAGAGGGTGCAAATTGCAGAGTTGTGGAGGGATTTTAGGGGGGCAAGATGAGAAGCAAGGAGTCCGAAGAGGAGAGAGGAACAATAGAAAAGACAAGAGAAGGGTGGATATTAAAAGTTTAGTGGCATGGAAGGTTAGAGAGGAACGTAATTTGCGGATATTGAAAAGGTGGAAGCGACATGCGCGGGAAGTGAGAGAGATATGGTGGGTGAAGCAAAGGGAGGAGTCGAAGTTAATGCCAAGATTACAAGCATGGGCAGAGAGAGGGAGATTAGTGGGGGAAGTGAATAGAAGGAGGGGGAGACGGAGGAGGAATAGTGTTGGAGGGAAAGAATAAGACTTCAGTCTTGTCTGTATTAAGAGAGAGAAAGTGGGATGACATCCAGTTTTTAATGGCAGTAAGACAAGAAGAGAGCTTGAGATGGACGTCAGGAGTGAATGAAGAGAATGAGAGGAAAATCTGGGTGTCATCAGCGTAGAAGTGTTGAGAAATACCGAAAGAGAAGATCATAGGGGCGAGAAGCGAGGTGTAAAGGGAGAAAAGAAAGGGGCCAAGGACAGAGCCCTGGGGTACACCATAGTCTAGTGGGAGCGTAGAAGAGGTACGACCACCCCAGGATACGGAAAAGGAGTGGTGGGAGAGGTAAGAAGAGAGTCAGTTGAGGACGGAGCCTTTGAAACCTAAAGAGGAGAGAGTGTTGAGCTGTAAGGGGTGGTCAACGGTGTCAAAGGCTGCAGAGAGATCTAGGAGGATAAGGACAAAGGATTGCTTTCTCAGTCTCAGGGGAGTGTTTAGGGCAAAAGCCAGATTGAAAGGGGGGAAGGAGAGAATAGTTGGTGACGAACGCAGGGAGCTGGAAATAGACGATGCGTTCAAGTAATTTAGAGAGGAATGGAAGAAGAGAGATTGGACGGAAGTTGGACACAAGAAGAGGATTAGCAGAAGGTTTCTTCAGAATAGGGATGATGGTAGCATGCTTGAAGGAAGAGGGTAAGGTAGCAGAGGAGAGACAGATATTGAAGAAGAAGGTTAGGTAAGGAATGAGGAGAGGGTAGATCTTGGGAATAAGGAGGGTAGGGAGAGGATCAGAAGGGGCAGCAGTGGGATGAGATTTGGACAGGAGAATGGAAACGTCAGACGAGTGATAGGAGAGAAGTCAGTCATACAGGTAGAGGGGGACTGGGGGAAAAGGGGAGAGTCGTTACATAAAGAGGAGGAAGTGATGATTTGGCGAAGAGAGTGTATCTTGGAGGAGAAGAAGTCAGACAAGTCAGAAGGGGATAGGGGAGATGAGGTTGAGGGGTCCTGAGTAGGTGGGGAGAGGAGGTGAGAGAGGGTTTGAAAGATATGACGAGGATGAGAGGCTTGAGAGTGTAGAAGGGTAGCGTAGTAAGAGCGTTTAGCAGAGTTGAGGCTGGAGTCATAAAGAGAGTGGTAAGAGAAGTAGGTAGTCTGGTTAGATAGAGAGGGGAATTTGAGCCAGCGACGCTCAAGGCGGCGTAGGAGACGACGCATAGATAGGAGATGGGAGGTAAGCCATGGTAGAGAAGGTTTACGAGTAGGACGGAAGGAAGAGAGAGGATAGGGTTGATCCAGGCTGGAAGAGATTGAAGAAGACAGAGAGGATAGGGCTTCATCTACCGAGGGGGAAGAGAAGTCAGGGAGAGGGGGAAGAGAGGAGGAGCAAGTATCATGAAAGAGAGAAGGGCTAAAGTTGCAGAGATCTCTCCGAAAGAAGGAAGAGGAGGAGGGTGACGGAGAAGGCTGAGGCTGAGGGGGAGTAAGGGAGAAGGAGAGTAGGGCATGGTCAGAGAGATAGTTGGGTAGTGTAGAGAAGGAGGAGGAGGAATAGGTAGAGTTGAAAATAAGATCAAGAGTGGAGCCAGAAGAATGAGTAGGCGGAGAAGGGAGGAGAAGATTGAAATCACCAAGAACTGTGAGAGGAGAAGGAGATGGGGAGATGAGAGAGAGGAGGTGGTCAAGGTCTTCATAAAAGGAGGAAAGGGGGCCAGGAGGTCTATATATAATTAGAAAAGAGATAGGATGAGGGGAAGAGAAGGATTTGTAGAGGTATTCAAAAGAAGGGAAGGTTGGGAGAGGTACAGAGGAGGTAGAAGAAAGGCATTTAGCGTGGAAGAGGAGTCCAGTGCCTCCACCACGACCAGAAGAACGAGGGACGTGAGAGAAGGAAGAGGAGGATGTAGTGAGAGAAGCAGGAACAGTAGAGTTGTGAAGTGGGATCCAGGTTTCAGTTATGCAGAGGAAGTGAAGGTTAAGTCAGAAAAACATGTCCAATACAGCAGCGGTGTTATTGCAGATGGATCTAGCATTCCAGAGAGCAATGTTGATAACCCTGGAGGGTTGGGTAATAGGGGGGTAGATAAGTTTTGGGACGAAGGGAAAGGGAAGGAAGTGGATGAGATAGGCGGGGAAGGGGGTTGAGAGAGGGAGTGGACATGATAACAAGGGGAAGGGAAAGAAGAATGGGGAGGAGAGGGAGGGTAAGAGAGGGGGAAGAGGAGGAGGAGTGGGGGGGACAAGGAGAGAGGTTTGGCGATGTGCATGACAGAGATGCTTGAGTGAGAGGTTTAGGAGGGTCCAAGAGAGAGGCGGGTCGAATTGGTCCTATTAGTGGCAAAACCAGTGGTTAAGGAGGGGGCAGGCAGTTCAGGAACAAGGGAATCAGGTGACGGGGGGGAATAGTCAGTAATTATGAAGGGACCGAAAGGCGGTGGAGGTCGGTAGACAGATTGGTACCGTATTCTGGCAACCAGAGAAGGAGGTAGCGGCCCTGAAGGTTATGCGCTTCACAATGTAGTAAGTGAGATGTTAAGGGTTATTGGGAAACATGTACTATTCACATCCATAACTTAAAACCTAGGGGAAGGTTGTCTTTCAGTTGGTAATAGTACAATCAATTTTTCCATAAAGGGTTAGGGCCATTGCAAAGACTGTGCCCAAACCCTGCCATGGATGAACTGGATGAAAAAGCAGAGTGAATTGGTTCCGGGTCACGGTGCCGCTTTGTGGTCATAGCAGAACAGTATATATATCATGATGATAATCGGCTACATTTGGCAGATATCACCAATGAAAGTTTGGTAGAAGGTTAGGCCATCCCAAACGGTGGTGGTGTGGACATGTGTTTATCACAGTTACTAAGGCACCATGTTAGTGGCACAGAACCTAATTTTGCCATGCTTGCTCTCTGTTGTAGAACCAAGCACGCTCGACATACAAACTGGGCTCATCTCCACCATGTGATGGGGTGTTGCAGCAGGAGAGGACCAGACAGCCATACGCAAATCATTCTCTGAGGTCTTGGAAGTACAGCCAAGTATTATCTGTCCAGTAGGCACAACAGAGTGCAGTGCCAAGCACTGCACCAGCGTCGATCGTCAACGAGTGAAGGCGGGTGATGTACAGCCCTATGCAGGTGCAGGCACGGAGGTGGCCAGGGCTCAGCCAAAGGATTTGGCAATCATTGTACATCATTTCCTAGCACAATTCATTTTGTGTGTTCTTTTTGCAGCTCTGATGCCAGTTGGTCTTTTCTGCCCATTAAACATTTTGCTAATAGCTCAAGCTTCCGTTCATTTGGCAGTGGGTGCGGGGGGGATAGCTCATAACTGTCACAGCACGTCGAGATTTCAGCATCACTCATCAAAACAACAAAGTTTGAAAGAAAACTATGGAATTTTCAATGAATAAATCCAGTCAAACATTTCAATATCCACCCTCCATCAAAATACTTCTAAATTAATTATAACAGCAACGTGTGTGTTAATCGCTTCCAAGAGAGCATAAACTCCTTGAAAACACCTGGCTTTATTTTTATTATTATGGTATTTACTGAGCGTGGACCTGGCTTCGAGAAGCAATGGAGCGCTTTACAGAGGTAACAACAGTACAGATGCACAACAGAGCGCTTTACAGAGGTAACAACAAAAGAGATATACAGTGGAGGGTAGGATGCAGAAGGGCACAGAGGAGGGATACAGCTGTACTGGGTGGTGGGGAGGAGAGGCGTGGGTGGCGTCTAGCGAGACAGGTGGTGCAGGGGGTGATATGATGGGCTCACCACTCTGCTACCAACATCTATTTGTACTCCACTCCCCACCCAAGCTAGATCTGAGGTCCAGTGCACTAACGCAACACACTGCAGGGATCTGCATGCGACCTCATGGTTCACAGCTGGTCCACTCAGCCTGTCATCTTCTGATGTCGATAAAATGAGTGCTATGATTCTATAGCACCAAAATACCCCTATCGGTGTAACAGATTTACGCTATTCTTTAACCATGTTTCCTCTTTTTCTTTGGAGAAACACCAAAACAACTTTGCAGGCCACAATAAGAAACTTCCTACCTTGTCTTCGGTTTGTAGGAGTGCGTGTAAGCTAACTGGAAACTCCCTCGCAGCACCTTCCAACACAGGTGCCAAAAGGAGGCCTCCGGGAAACCCTCTTGCGGGAAGAAAACCCGGTGTCGAGAGTTGAAGGTGTGACTGGCCTCGTTGATCCTTAGCGGTGGAGTACGAAAGTCTTGCAGGGGAGTGTCGGGATAAGTCTTCTTGAATGGTTAATCGAACAGCCCTTTCTGGAGGGATGGAAATAATAGTGTTACCCCAATAGTCTTTAGAAATAACCACTCTAGGGTAAATAGTGAGACTGCAGGGAAGGTACCTGAGAGGAATTCTCGAGGGCTATTGTGAAGAGACTCCGGTTGCTAAGAACAGGATCCAGTCTGTGCAAGTTTAAAGAAAAGAAAAGGAAGGGTTTCTGTAGAATGTATTAAAGCGGAGATGTCAGGAAAGGAGATAAAACTGCCAGAGGGTCCTACCTGGGAGAATGCTGGTGGAGGTACTTTGAGGATGGGACCTCGGGGGGAGTTGTGACTGCACCGGAACGTGACTTGTATGTGCTGGATACTGACAGGGGAGACAGCAAATATTAATAGAAGGAAAGTACAGACTGTTGGTGTATGCTAAGAAAAGGGTTTGCTTACAATGGCCTGACGCGGGTTTAATCCACGTATTAGAGCCGGTATTGTGTGCAAGGCTGGGACAAGCGAAACAGAAAGGCGAAGTGTCCCTGAAGAGAAATGTAAGCACAGGTGAGTAAGAAATCACAAGTAGAAGCACAAAGCAATGTAGTGTGAGACGCGTATCGCAGAGACGATAACTCACGGAGCCTAGCTGTTGTAAACAGTAGCAACGCGCCGTACTCCTGCCGCTTCAGATCCATATAGTGTTTCCTGAGAGGGGGGAGGAGCCTCGCTCTCGTCCTGTAAAGCTATACCACTCCTTCTCGGTTCGGGCTCCATGTTAGAGGTACAGACCCTCGCTCTTGGCTGTAACCTTCAACGATGCCAGAGCGAGGTGGTCTTCCGAAGACCCGCCGTAACAGTATGCCCCCTCCCAAGAGAGGCAAAACCCGGCTTGCCCGGATGGAAAAGATGAAATGAACGAATCAGACGGGAGGCATGTATGGCAGAAGCAGGCTCCCACGATCGTTCAGAAGGGGAATACCCCTTCCAGTCCACCAGATACTGAAGGACTCCACGATGATACCGTGAGTCACATATTCCTGAGATTTCATATTCAGGGCCAGCTTCTGTCATCACCGGAGGGGGGGAAGCTACTGTGGTTCTATGGAATTGGGCTTCAATTGTGAAACATGAAATGTTGGGTGAATACGACTCCATGACCTGGGGAGCCGCAAGGTATAGGCCACTGGTCCCCGTCTGGCTGTAATAGGAAATGGGCCAAAATATTTGGGGGAGAGTTTAGATGGGACGAGCCTTCTAGGAAGGAACCTGCTAGCCAACCAGACTTGCTCACCAATCTGAAACTGAGGGGCTGGAGTGCGATGTTTATCCGCCTGGGTCTTACTCCGAGTCTGGGCATCCCGGAGAGCCGAGCTAGCTGTACAATGGCCTTGTTGAATGATGTCTACCATTCTCTCCAATTCTGGAAATTTAGTGTTAGGAGAAGTAACAACAGGGAACACAATTGGGTGAAATCCATAGGTACAGAAAAAAGGACTCGCTTTAATTGCGGAGTGAGCAGCATTATTGTAGGCGAATTCTGCCAATGGTAACTGACTCTTCCAATTATCCTGAGCTGAGGAAACATAACAACGGAGGTATCCCTCCAGGGTTTGATTCAGTCGCTCCGTCTGTCCGTTGTTCTGTGGGTGGAAGCCGGAACTCAAAGCCCAGGATATCCCCAGAATGGTGCAAAGCTGTTTCCAATACTTTGAGGTATATTGGGGCCCTCTGTCCGGTATAATGGTCTCAGGAAGACCATGCAGAGAAAAGATGCGCTCCAAGAATATTCGAGCCATCAGGGAGGCTGTAGGAACAGCAGGTAATGGTATAAAATGAGCCATTTTTGTCAATGTATCAATCGTGACCATGATGGTAGTACAGCCTTCGGATTTAGGTAAGTCTACAATGAAGTCTGTAGAGATTATTTGCCATGGCCTGGTGGGAATCTGAGTCGTGATCAGTTCACCCAATTGTAGTATCCTAGGGGATTTGGTCTGAAGACAAACTGTACATGATGCAATATATTTGCGTACGTCCGTTCAGACTGATGGCCACCAAAAGTGTCTTTGAATCAGTTCGAGGGTGTTCATAACTCCCCGATGCCCGGCTGCTTGTGAGTCATGACACAGCCTCAACACTTCCTTCTGAAGATCCATGTATGGTACGTATACCTGCTCGCCCTTGAACAGGAGACCGTGACTGCTTGTTAATCCCTGTGTGAGACACAGTTCCGGTTCTAGGGTTAACAGGTCTTGGGTTTTATCTTCCAGAGTTTGTAAGAAGTGATGTACCACTGGAACAAAGACTGCCTTTGGGAACATAGGTTCGGCGCGGAAAGGGACTTTCTCTTGAGGTTCTTTTCGAGATAAGGCGTCAGCCCTGAGGTTAGTGCTCCCAGGAATGAAGGTAAACTTTCTTCGATATGGGGAAAAAAAATATGCCCATCTTGCTTGCCTGCTGTTGCATGTTTGTGCATATTGTAGAGAGCAGAGGTTGTGATGATCCGTTCTGACTTCAATAGGATAACGCGCACCATGGAGGAGATGACGCCACTCTTCAAACGCCCGTTTGATGGCGAATAATTCCTTCTCGAGTACCGTATAATTGATTTCAGCTGGCGAAAGAGTCTTTGACAGAAAGGCCACTGGTCTTTCAATATTATGGATATCCAGCTGGAGCAAAACAGCACCCAATGCATACTTCGAGGCAACCGATTCCACAATGAATGGACATTGTTGATCCAGTACTTTCAGGATCGGAGCCTGAATGAACAGGGCTTTCAAATGGTCAAATGCTTTCTGTGAATCGATAGTCCATAGGAATGGGGTACCTTTATTCAAGAGTAGAGTTAAGGGTTTGGTAAGTAAGGAGAAATTTGGAATGAAACACCTATAAAAGTTGGCGAACCCCAAAAACCTTTGGATGTCTTTAACGGATCGTGAAGAAGGCCATTCTGTAATAGCCGAGATTTTTGCAGGATCCATAGCGATTTCCACTTGGGAGACGATGTATCCTAGATAAGAGATGGTGGTTTTGTGAAATTCACATTTCTCTAGCTTGCAATATAGATGGTTAGAATGGAGTCGTTTCAGCACCTCTTTCACATGGAACTGATGTTCTTCCAAGGAACGGGTGAAGACTAAAATGTCATCTAAATAAACAATAGTATAATGAAGACTAATATCTGTGAAAATGTGATCCATAAATCTTTGGAAGACGGCGGGGGCGTTCATAAGTCCGAAGGGCCTGACCCTGCATTGGAAGTGCCCAAAGGGGGTTTGGAAAGCCGTTTTCCACTCATCACCAGCTTTAATGCGAATCAGGTGATATGCCCCCATCAGGTCTAATTTGGTGTACACTTTGGCCCCCTGCACTGCCTCAAGTATGTCCGGGATGAGTGGTATTGGGTATTTGTCCGGGATGGTGATCTTGTTCAACCCATGGAAGTCAATGCACGGGCGGAGTTCGGACGTATCTTTTTTTGGAATGAAAAACGGAGATGCTGCTGCCGAGAAAGTAGATTCCGTGATCAAACCATTTTTCAGATGGGTGTGTAGATATTCCTTTAAGACTTCATTCTCCCTTGCTGACAAAATGTACATCCTGCCAAAGGGAAAAGGTGTATCTGGGAGCAGGTCTATAGCACAATCGTCCCTTCTATGAGGGGGTAGTTCTGAATACTCTGAATGAGAAAAGATCGACCGAAACTGGTCATACTCTATAGGTAAGGAGGAAATCTCGTTGACCATAGTACTGGAAACGTCCGTCCCTGAATTCGGGTCTAGTGAAGGGGCTTTAACAGTTTGATGATGTTGTATACATTGTTCTGACCCTAAGAAAAGTGTACCGGCTGTCCAATTGATATAGGGATTATGGTGTCGTAGGCATGGCAACCATAAGATAACTGGATAGTGGGCTGTCCTAATTATGTCTAGCTCAAGGCTTTCTTGATGAGAAGCCATGGTAATTTTCAAAGGTTTGGTCTGATCTTTAATGGGTCCTGAAGTGAGAGGACTTCCATCCACACTCTCTACAGGTATGGCCATAGCTTTGGTGACCGAGGTATGTTATGGGTTTGTGCCCAGGCATCGTCGATAAAATTGCCTGCGGCCCCGCAGTCTATCAGGGCTGGAACACTGATTAAGGAAATGCTGTCCCATGACAGAGTGACTCCTAAACTAATCATAATACTTCTTGATGACTGGGCCGAAAGTCCTTGTGAAGTGTGAGGGAAGGGACTAATAGCTGCTGCAAAACCAGAAACCGTCGTCCCCTTTACGGTCGGGTGATGGCATTTCCCGGCCCCGGTTTTCGGGGAGGAATCAGAGTACATTCCTTGATTGTGTGACTGTTAGACCCACAGTACATGCACAATCCTTGGGATCTCCTCAGGGCTCGCTCCTCGGGCGATAAAGGACCTCTAGCTATCTCTAATTGCATAGGTTCTTCTGTGGGACTTGGTTTAGGAGAGGAAAACACCTCTGTATGGGATCGGGGGCTTTTTCCCTTTCGTTTTTCTCGGTTTCTCTCCTGGAGTCTGTAGTCTAATTGCATGACCAATGCAATATATTCAGTGAGGTTAGTGGGTCGGGGAACTCGGGATACTTCATCCTTTAGATCTTCCGAGAGACCTCGTCTAAACAGGGTCATCAAAGCATCATCGGCCCAGGAAGTATCCGCGGCCATTCTTTTGAATGCAGTAATATAAGCCAGTATATCTTGATTCCCCTGTTTTAGGTCTAGAAGTCCCTCTTTTGAGGCTACTACCACTTCCTGTTGGCTAAACATGCCGCGTATACTTTTACAGAATGCAGGATAAGAATCAAGAATAGGGTTATTGTTAGTGACTAACGGAGTAGCCCAGGCTAAGGCGGCCCCTGCCATCTGGGCAATCAAGTGCCCCACCTTATCCCTATTGGTGGGGAAAAAGGCCACCTTGAATGCAAATTGGACGGTACACCATTCTAAAAACTCTTTGACGGCATGCGGATACCAATTGCTGTATTTGTTGTTCCATTGTTGAGCCTGTAATGCCGTTTTCAAGCGGTCTCCAAAGGAATAATTTCTTTGGGCGTTGCTATCTGTAACAGATTTACGCTATTCTTTAACCATGTTTCCTCTTTTTCTTTGGAGAAACACCAAAACAACCTTGCAGGCCACAATAAGAAACTTCCTACCTTGTCTTCGGTTTGTAGGAGTGCTTGTAAGCTTACCGGAAACTCCCTTGCAACACTTTCCAACACAGGTGCCGAAAGGAGGCGTCCGGGAAACCCTCTTGCGGGAAGAAAACCCGGTGTCGAGAGTTGAAGGGCTGACTGGCCTTGTTGATCCTTAGCGATAGAGTACGAAAGTCTTGCAGGGGAGTGTCGGGGTAAGTCTTCTTGAATGGTTAATCGAACAGCCCTTTCTGGAGGGATGGAAAGAATAGTGTTACCCCAATAGACTTTAGAAATAACCACTCTAGGGTAAATAGTGAGACTGCAGGGAAGGTACATGAGAGGAATTCTCGACGGCTATTGTGAAGAGACTCCGGTCGCTCAGAACAGGATCCAGTCTGTGCAAGTTTAAAGAAAAGAAAAGGAAGGGTTTCTGCAGAATGTATTAAAGCGGAGATGTCAGGAAAGGAGATAAAACTGCCAGAGGGTCCTACCTGGGAGAATGCTGGTGGAAGTACTTTGAGGATGGGACCTCAGGGGGAGTTGTGACTGCACGGAACGTGACTTGTATGTGCTGGATACTGACAGGGGAGACAGCAAATATTAATAGAAGGAAAGTACAGACTGTTGGTGTATGCTAAACCAGAGAAAGGGATTGCTTACAATGGCCTGACGCGGGTTTAATCCACGTATTCGAGCCGGTAGTGTGTGCGAGGCTGGGACAAGCAAAACAGAAAGGCGGAGTGTCCCTGAAGAGAAATGTAAGCAGAGGTGAGTACGAAATCACAAGTAGAAGCACAAAGCAACGTAGTGTGAGACGCGTATCGCAGAGACGATAACTCACAGAGCGTAGCTGTTGTAAACTGTAGCAACGCGCCGTACTCCTGCCGCTTCAGATCCATATAGTGTTTCCGGAGAGGGGGGAGGAGCCTCGCTCTCGTCCTGAAAAGCTATACCGCTCCTTCTCAGTTCGGGCTCCATGTTGGAGGTACAGACCCTCGTTCTTGGCTGTAACCTCCAACGATGCCAGAGCGAGGTGTTCTTCCGAAGACCCGCCGTAACAATGAGGGAGAAGATGGAACGTGTTTGCTACATGTCATGTAATACACTACTCTCTGAACTGGTGGTTTCTACAATTGTACTCAACATTTGCCCAATAATTCGTACTGTCATTGTCCCTTCACCAGGTTGCTTCAGGTAAAGTGCAGTGATTTGGCTCTTCACTCAGTAGCTCTGCTTCAATGCGCCTAACCAGAATAGCTGGTCTTAAAAGATCCCAAACCACACCACATCGCCCACACCAAGTTCCCCTGCACTGTAATACCCGTCAGGAATGAGTTTATAGGTTAAGGAATATAATTAGAAGAGTGGCTGGATCTAGAAAGTAAGTAATGCGTGCGACTGGAACACAGGCATGACCTTGTCAGCGTGGACTGGGAACCCCTCCCAGAGCTGATCCTATCCTAGAGACAGAGTGACGTAGTTCAGGGGCCCCAGTCCTTCAATCACTGAAGGTGCATGGTGTACTTAAAATAGTGGTACCACTGTCCATCGCACTATGCCTTCCAGCCTTTTTCTCTGGCCAGAGTTTTTTTCCATTTCTTGCAGAACTGCCGGCTCCAGGAAACCATTCGGCAGCAACAGAAATCACTGCGAGTGGAAACCAAAAAGCCAGACATGGTTCTCCCTCCTCCGACAACATCCAAACTGCAACCAAGAACACCATCTTCTTGGAGCTGCAGAAGGAGAAACGTGCCACAGGCAGAAAGAGTCTCACTTTCTTCCTGCACTACTACGGACCTACTACGATGACATGGAGGCTTTCCTGCTGCCTCAACTTGCATGCTGCAGCTTATTCTTGTTACTGGGGTAAGCTTAGTTTTTATTCTGTGAGCGCACATCGGTGCGGTAACTTTTTGGGAAAAAAAAGAAATTGCTTTTAAATTTGTCACCATTTAAAAGCGCACGTCGAGGATTCCTCCTGTTGGACAGTGAGTGTCCTTTCTGCATATTCTACAACCTTTGCCAATACCCTTGGCACCTTGCAGCCTTTCTTCATTGTTTGTGCCTTCCAACATGGCTGCTTCCCTTTCCATCTGACCTGTTTGCCTGGCCTGCTCCCCCTCCCATTGGTTGCACACGGTTTGTTAAGCCAATCATAGCAACCGGGAGGCAGCCCACTTACCTAAGGCCCACAACAAAGGCCCAATACCCTTGGCACCTTGCAGCCTTTCGTCGTTGTTTGTGCCTTCCAACATGGCTGCTTCCCTTTCCATCTAACCTGTTTGCCTAGCCTGGCCTGCTACCCCCTCCCATTGATTGCACACGGTTTGTTAAGCCAATCATAGCAACCGTGAGGTGGCCCATTCACCTAGGCCCACAACCACGGCCCCTGCCTGCTCTCTGCTCCCTGCAAGCGACCAGGACAACCATGACATTCACTCATTAACCAAGTGTTAGTTCCCTCCTTTTGGATATACTCCTACCCTCTTTTGACTTTCAATCTCCTTCTCCGCTTGTCTCCCATGTTTCACTCTTGATTGCATTGAGTTGTGCACCTACTGCTACCATCTGATTTGGGTTGCAACTCAAATCCAGCTGTGTTGTTGCATTTGGCTAAACTCAAAACCAGCTGTGTTGCATTTCGTTAAACTCAAATCTAGCTGTGTTGTTGCATTTGGTTAAACTCAAATCTAGCTGTGTTGTTGCATTTGGTCAAACTCAAATCCAGCTGTGTTGTTGCATTTGGTCAAAGTCAATTCCAACTCTGCTGTTGCATTTGGTTAAACTCATATCCAGCTGTGCTGTTACATTTGGTTAAACTCGTATCCAGCTGTGTTGTTGCATTTGGTTAAATACAAACCCAGCTGTATTTTTGCATTTGGTTAAACTCAAATCCATCTGTGTTGTTGCATTTGGTTAAAGTCAATTCTAGCTCTGCTGTTGCATTTGGTTAAACTCATATCGAGCTGTGATGTTGCATTTGGTCAAAGGCAATTCCAGCTCTGATGTTGCATTTGGTTATACTCATATCGAGCTGTGATGTTGCATTTGGTCAAAGGCAATTCCAGCTCTGATGTTGCATTTGGTTATACTCATATCGAGCTGTGCTTTTGCATTTGGTTAAACTCATATCCAGCTGCGTTGTTGCATTTGGTTAAATTCAAACTCAACTGTATTTTTGCATTTGGTTAAACTCAAACCCATCTGTGTTGTTGCATTTGGTTAACCTCAAATCTAGTTGTATTTTTGCATTTGGTTAAACTCAGACTCAGCTTTGTTGCTGCATTTGGTTAAATCTCAAATCCAGCTGTATTTTTGCATTTGGCTAAACTCAAATCAAGCTGTATTTATGTGTTGCTGCATTTTTTGCATTTGGTTAAACTCAAATCTATCTGTGATGTTGCATTTAGTTAAACTCAAATCTAGATGTGTTACATTTGGTTAAACTCAAAGCTAGCTGTATTTTGCATTTGGTTAAACTCAAATCTAGTTGTGTTGTTCCATTTGGTTAAACTTGAATCTAGCTGTATTTTTGCATTTGGTTAAACTCGAATCTGGCTGTATTTTTGCATTTGGTTAAACTCAAATTCTGCTGTATTTTTGCATTTGGTTAAACTCAAATCTAGCTGTGTTGTTGCATTTGGTTAAACTCAAATCCAGCTGTATTTTGCATTTGGTTAAACTCAAATCTAGCTGCGTTGTGCATTTGGTTAAACTCAAATCCAGCTGTATTTTTGCATTTGGTTAAACTCAATCTAGCGGTGTTGTTGCATTTGGTTAAACTCGAATCCAGTTGTGTTGTTGCATTGGGTTAAACTCAGGCCCACCTGTATTTTTGCATTTGGTTAAACTCAAATCTAGCTGTGTTGTTGCATTTGGTTAAAGTCAGATCTAGCTGTGTTGCTGCATTTGGTTAAACTCAAATCTAGCTGTATTTTTGCATTTGGCTAAACCCAAATCTAGCTGTATTTTTGCATTTGGTTAAACTCAAATCTAGCTGTGTTGTTGCATTTGGTTAAACTCAAATCTAGATGTGTTGTTGCATTTGGTTAAACTCCTCAAATCTAACTGTCTTGTTGCATTTGGTTAAACTCAAATCTAGCTGTCTTGTTGCATTTGGTCAAACTCCAACCTAGCTGTGTTGTTGCATTTGGTCAAAGTCAGATCTAGCTGTGTTGCTGCATTTGGTTAAACTCAAATCTAGCTGTATTTTTGCATTTGGTTAAACTCAAATCCAGCTGTATTTTTGCATGTGGTTAAACTCAAATCTAGCTGTGTTGTTGCATTTGGTTAAACTCAAATCTAGAAGTGTTGTTGCATTTGGTTAAACTCAAATCTAGATGTGTTGTTGCATTTGGTTAAACTCAAATCTAGCTGTGTTTTGCAAACTTGCAGTGTCCTTTGCATGTATTACGTGCTTTTTCTGTAACCTACTGGCCCAGTGACTGGATCGTTGTACTTGCTCTACTCTTACCCGCTTTCCCTCCCCCCACTCTTCTCTCTATCTCGCCCATGGCGCTTTCTGTTTCTCCATTGACTATCCTTCCCTCTCACCAAGTCTGGTAGGAAGAAGCTAAAAAAGGATATCTTGGCCTTCAACCCCGGTCCCCCTATCGCTGACATCTACTCCAGCACTTCCTCCAGACAGACCCTCACTGATATCCTCTTTGTTGTTCCTTTGCCAGATCTATGGACTCTTCATATGAACTCTTGGCCTCCTTTGACTCCTCTAAGGTCATCATTAATGTCTACCTAAATGGCACTGTCATGGTCCAAGGTCCTCAGGCCAATCTCCTACTCTTTGATATGCGCTACCCTCGCCTTATCAATTTCCTTTCATCTCCTGATGTCCCCTCCATCTGCTCTCCTGCTTCTCTGCCTCCCCCCTCTATCCTCCTCTGGCTACCATGCCCTCTCTCTCCTCCTCTTCAGACCCCCCTGGCTCTTTCTCCTTCGCAGGGCATACCTCTGATTTGTACCCCTCCCCGGAAGGCCTTTAAGGCTGGCAACCTTCTTCATCCTGTCGCTCTCAACTCTCGCTCTGCTGTCAAAGACTCTTCTGACATCTTACGCCTCCTTGAAGAACCTGGTTCATGGCCAGCTCTGTCATGAGCTTTGACACTCTCCTCCCTGATGGCTACAAGATCCTCTCTGCACCCAGATCCACCCGGTCCGGAGGGGGTGTAGCCCTGATCTTTCCTGAGTGGATTCCTGCCTCTATCAGTCCCACGCAGACCTACTCCTCTTTCAAATGCCTTGTCTGCAGGCTCTCTCTCTCTCCTGGCCACTCTCTAACTGTGGCAACTACCTATCAGCCTCCTGGTTTGATCACCTCTTTCCTCGCTGAGTGGGTGGACCTCTCCTCCACCCTCCTGGCCTCATCCACTCAACTCTTCCTTCTTGGTGACCTCAATATCCACCTAGATTCTACCTGCTCCTCGTCTTTACTCTTTCATGACCTCTGTGATTCCCTCTCCCTTTCTATCCTCCCTTCAGGCCCGATTCACTCTGCAGGGCACACGCTTGATGCTTTGTTCTCCGCTCAATCCCTCTGACCACTCCTCTCTCCTGGAGCGATCACTCCCTCCTCTCCTCCTATCTCACCCTCTCAACCCCGAAGGCCAAGCCATCTGCAACACTTCCACTGCAACAACCTTCTCGGACATCCAGCCCATGAAGCATGTGTCATTTGAGGCTTTCGCCACCATCTTCTATCCCCCCCCCCTCCTCCACTGGCTGACTCACATCCTGACACAGCTTTTTTTTTCCATGCTCTACTCTTCTATTTCTGATACTCTTGATGTTCTTGCCCCCGTCATGAGGATCTGTGTGAAGCCCAAAGCCAAGTGCAATTCTTGGTACAACTCTGACCTAGCTGCCCTCAAATGTAAGTGCAGGGCGGCTGAGAGAAAATGGAGGGCTTCTTGTTCTTCCCCTGACAAACTGGCCTGCCGCCTACTCCAAAGACAATACCGACTCTCTTTCCATACTAAGAAGAGAGCCCACACCCACGCCTGTGTCTCTGCGGCATCTAACAACTCGGTCGAACTCTTCAAAATCAGCAAGGAGCTGGCCAACCCTACTGCAGTCTCTATCTCTTCTGTCGCCTCCCAGGCCCTTTGCACGGCCCTTGCCTCTCACTTAATCTCTAAAACCCAGGACATCCGGTCCACCCTCTCGTCCCCTCCCCCTCTTCAACCTTCTCCGTCTGCGAACTCTGGCCCTACTGCAGCCACCCCCTTTCTCTTCCTTTCCTCTTTTCTCACCTGATGAGGTTTCTAGACATGTCCGATCTATGAAAGTCTCATCAAAACAGGTTCTTCCCTGTTCCTCCAAAACCATCAAGGACAACATTGACACCCTCCTGCCCCGGACGATTTCTGCAACCTCTCCTTCGCCTCGGGAGCCTTCCCCTTCCCCCTGAAGCACTCTCTTGTGCACCCTCTTCTCAAGAAACCCACAGCCGACCATTCTTGCCCGGCAAACTATCGCCCGATCTCCATCACACCTTTTCTGGGCAAACTCTTGGAAAAGCTGGCCATCTCACAGTTTAACCTCCACTCCGATTCTGTTGGTTGTCTCCATGATCACCAATCTGGCTTTAGATCTGCCAGAAGCACGGCAACTGCTCTCCTGAACATCCGCGAAGACATACTCTCCAACCTTGACCCTAACATCCCTTCTGTCCTCATCCTACTCGATCTCTCTTCTGCCTTTGACACGGTCAACCATACCATCCTGCTCAACCGTCTCTGTGAAAACCTGGGTATCACCGATCAGGCTCTGGCCTGGCTGACCCCTTTCCTCTCGATCGACCCTCCCAGGTCCAACTTGGGTCCTTCCTTTCCTCTATCTCCCTCTCTACCTGTGGTGTTCCCCAGGGGTCTAACCTCTCTCCCTGGCTTTTCAACCAATACTTGGCAACTCTCGCCCATTGCATTGCCTCTCTCTGCTCTAATTTTCAGTGCTACGCGGATGGCACTCAATTTATTTCCAGGCTTCCCTCAGCCACCTCTTCTCCTTCTCTCATCTTCGACTGCCTGTCTGCTATTCAGGAGTGGTGTGTCACCAACGATCTTTGCCTTAATGCCAGTAAGACGGAGATCCTCCTCATCAGCACACCTTCATCCTCCTTTCCCGTCACTCTCTGGCCTGCCACAATTAGCCCTCCTCCTACTCCCACCTGTGAGGCAAAGTACCTCAGGGTCACCTTGGATTCCACGCTTTCCTTTTATGCTCACATCTCTGATGTCTCTAAAAAGTCAAACTTCCAACTGCACCTCCTCAGAGGTATTTTGCCTTTCCTCTCCTTCTCCCAGAAGCTCACTCTATCTTGAGCCCTGGTTCTCTCTAGGCTGGATTAATGCAACTGACTCTTTCTTAATCTACCTGCCTCTACTCTCCGCCCTTTGCAACTTATCCAGAACAGGAGTGCAAGGCTTGTCCTGGGCCTGAAGCCCTGAGATCATATCTCTCCAGCCCTGAAATCCCTCCATTGGCTCCCAGTGGCTGCAAGGATTAAATGTAAGACCCTTTGCATTGTCCACAAGGCTTTCTGGGGCCTGTGTCCAAAATACCTTCAACTCTCCCTCCGCAAATACCTTCCCTCTCAAGCTCTTCACTGCTCCCTCCACCATCAGGGTCAGTTGTTTCTCATAGAAACATGCTGGGGGTAGATCTCAGTCTTCGGCAGGGGCCTCCATCTGGAACAGCCTCCCTGCTACTCTGAAACTGGAGGAGAACCATCTCCGGTTCCGGAAGCACCCCAAGACCTTCCTCTTTGCTTCTGCCTTCTCTCCTCCTGCCCCCTGTTGATCTGTTCTGGTTAGGCATCATGCACCTGGTTACCCTCTGATTTCGGGCTCAAGTACTTCCCACCCTGCCACGCACCTGCACTAACCCCAGGCAACCTTTGCACTTTGGGTCTGTATCTGTAACCCCAAAGGTCCCCCTTTCCCTGCACTTATCAGACACCGCCTTAAGCATAGCACTTTCCACCTGCTGGCTGCGCTACCTTTGTTTTTCATTCCTATATACAGCACTTTCCACCGTCCCCCTCCCCCTTGCACTTCCCTCCTTCCCTCTCCCCTGCACTTGCACATTCTCAATGTCACTGGGTGTCATGAGGGCCATCGCGTGGAAACATTGGACACAGTGGAAACTTCACCATTAATGTGCCACATTAGTTCAGATTAACGGTCTAGTCTTTCTATGGTGGCTCCTATATCAATTCCTTGGGCCCACCCCCTGTGCGTTGCAACTCTAGGAATTACTGTGTTCCGCTCTGCTCGCTCAGTTTTACTTCGGTAAAACTGTATTCTACTCCCTTGTCTGTTCCCGTTCTTCTAGTCCGGGTTTTTCCCTTTTGTGCTCTCTCTCTTTTCTGCTTGTCTGTTCCTCCACAGTTTAGCCTTCTCGTGTCTTCTGCGCGTTCTGTTCTGTCTGGCTGGCTGGCTGTTTTTTATCTTGCTTTTTCTTTGCCTTTTATTTCGGGCTCTTCCACCTTCGTACTTGCTTGGATTGCCCTACCTGTGCTCCGCAACCTCTCTTCCTTATATGCAGTTGGGCGCCCCTGCTGTTTCTCTAGTAAGCAGTTTTCACTGTCTTCTTTTCTGTCTGTGTTTCTGCTCAAGTTCCATGTTAAACAGCCCCTCTGTTCTGAGCTGAGTTCAAGTTAGTGGTTTGTTTCCTTTCTTTTTTAAATATTTTGTCAGCTCTTCTCTTGCGGGTTTCCTTCTTCTGGGGGTTACGTGTGTTCCGTTTCAGAAGTCTATGATACTGTCTATGATTTTTTAACACTTGCTGCTTTCCTTCTCTTCTTACCCTTCATTGCACTCAGCAATCGATGGGTGCTTACTACAGCTTCCGAACCACCTCTGGGGCAGTGCACTGAACTTAGGGGTTCTTGCCATCCACCTACTGCCTTCTGTGGTTCTTTCCGTGGTGTAGAACGCAAGAATCACCATTGGAGCTATCCTGCACCAGACTCTGTACAAGTTGTATGCCATCCAGCATTTCTGTACTTCTTACTGGACTTCAACTACAGCCATTCTCAAGACTTTAAGAAAGACTTTTTACAACTTGGCTTTTTCCCCATTAGGGCTGCCACGGGGAGCGCACTTTGTGTTGGTGCTATTTCACAGTCCAACAAAAGTGGCGAGCTCCCGGAATAGACCCTACCTCTTCAAGAAGAAGGGATCCCAAGAAGAAGAGACTTCACTTCTGACCGATTCCGAGATCTCCTCCAGTGACAGTGAAGGCGAGACCCAGGTGAGACCTACAATTGATGACACTGTGTCTAGTAAGATTGTTGTTTTTGTACTCCCTTGTTCCCCTTCCTTGCCTTGTCGCGCTCTGAAACACATGTGTATGAGCGTGATACAAATAAAATATCAATATCAATAAAACCCGGGCCGAGGAATTAACATGAACGTCTGAGAATTGTAAGGGTGTCGAATTAGGAGACTGACACACAGCTGGCATGCTTTTGCCGTAGATTTTTATTGGTGAGAAAATAAAAGAGAAAACCCTGTGTGACCCTAGTTCGAAGAGGAGTTTCTCTGACTCATCTAAATACTAAGGAATCTGTCAGGATGTCAGTCTAAAGCAAAGAGTCCATCATACTGTGTGCAAAACCTATTTCCAAACCTTACAATGGGCACAAGAGAATGCCATCCTTCTACGGGATGACAGCCAAACATTCACCTCTGGGTGGTGCAATGAAATGTTCTTCTCAAAGGAAACAAATCAACAAGTCTCAAAAAGGTACCATGGATTGAGGTTCCAGTACGGCACATTGAACAAAATGTCTTGAATCTTCACAGTGTTGGGGGATCACTCCCTCCCCTTGGCCTTTCTCAGGCTTCTCAGTTGTTTTCAAATTGCCTGGAAATGTGTCTTACTTTTCCTGGTCGTTATCAGATTCTTCTCAATACCAAGAAAACTGCCCCCTACTCTTGGCTGCTTTAACAATGTTCACAAACACCAGGGATTATGTGTCCCTTTCCCTGGCCTTTCAGAAGCTCTTATGCCAAAAGACAGGAATCCTTTCCCTTGGCCCCTTTCACACTGTTCACAAACTGCAGGGAATGTCTCCCTTCCCATTGGCTTCCCGGTAACTATCCTGCCAGGTATTCTTTTTTGTCGGGTCCCAGACCCCTTTGATATTTGTTTCCTTTCTCGCGCTCATGGCCTAGGCAGCTCTGGTGTCACAGCTCGCCCGGGACTGCCACAAAGAAGATTACTCTGGATGCCACTCCTTTTTGAATGCAGGTCCAAGACCTGTGCCCCACTGCGGTATGGTCCCTAAGGGTTTCCAGCAAACCTCCTGGTCTCCCAATCCTCCTCTGGTTGCTCACTGGTCTCCCCCGGCTGCTTCTGCATCTCTCACCCCGTTCGGATATCTCCTCCTGTGTCGGAGCTCTGAAGCGGCTCCGCAGTGGCTCCCTAATTTTTGGGCGCCGCGTCCCAGGCGGACCACGCTCTCCAGTGCTCTAGACAATCTGGCGCTTCGTCCTCCTCCTTCCAGACACGGGCTGACCAAGGTGGAGCTCTCTGGAATGTCTCTGCCTATGGCTAAGCGTTTTCTCTGTGTTTGAATTTCTCTCTTCTATTTCTACAGTGCCTTGGCCAATAGGAAGTTTGTAAAGGCTAGACTTCTTATTATGGTTTATAGAGGTGCTCTTAATGCATCTGCACTTCTTCCTCGTTCCAGTACTGATCTTGAGGACTCCCATTGAGTCAGTTGGTCTCTTTCTTGTTTCAGTACATAAGGGATATAGGTCCCTTGAGGAGCCCACACTCTTCCCTAATCCCAGTACTCCCTACCTTACTGGTTTTAAGGAAACAGACAGGAACACTAGGGATGGTGTTGTAGGGGGTTGGGGAGGAAGGTGGGTTAAGGTAACGTGGGCCATGGGGATAGCGCGTTCTCCCCAGGTCGTCACTAATCCCAGAGGGGGGACTCTCCCCATGAGATCCACCCACCAAGTAGCACCCCCAGGGGGACTATCGGGTAGTGACCTCACCTCCCTGGTCTCATGGGGAGGAATTTGTCACAGAGTTGAAAGGTGGCTGGGCCAAGAGGGGCAATTGAAAACATGGGCCTGTGTAACATGGCCCCTAAGGAAAAAAAGACCCATTGGGGATGGGCAGGATGCAGTAAAGAAGAAAAACCCAGGTATATAACACCTGTAATCGTAAACTCGGATGAAGGGTCTTCGGATGAGGTCAGGCGGTGGTGGACTGAGTAACCAAGCAGAAGCACAAATTACTTACACCTGGTAATGTTCTTTTCTACTGGATTTTCCTCCCACGGATTGCTCATCTTAGATATTTATTCTCCTACTTTGCAGCTCTCTGAAACATTTTCCCAGCAGGGGTCGTTGTGCGTGCCGGGGTCGATATCCGTTGAATCATTGCCTCAGTGACAGGACGTGATGTCGATGTGGGTACATATAGTGCGCTAAGCACAGCGTGACCTCAGTTGTAATTATTTTCCCATTGCACAGACGTGTTAGGGATTTGAGACAAAAATGATTATCAGCCTTAAAGGAGAGTCATTGTATAACTACATTAGAGAGCTCTGTGAGCAGGGGCTAGGCTGTGAGGGCAATGAGGAATCCATAAAAAATATAATTCTCGGTGTAAACTTCATTGGTTGAAGAAATAGTCAAGTGTGGTCGAAGGAATCACATAGAACAGCATGGAATGCATGCCTGGGTTGGACATCTTTCTAAAGTTCCATAAGCATGGAATGCATGCCTGGGTTGGCCATCTTTCTTAAGTTACATAAATCTGTATCTAGTGAAAATCTCACTTTGGAAAATGTAGCCAAGGGGCAACATTTACTTAAATGACTACAATCAAGCACTTCTTCAAATATCCCAGAACCTGAGCTTAAAATAGTAAATAATACCAGTCCTAGAATATATGGTGAAAGCTTTTTAAGAGTCAATGAAAATGAAAGCCACCTCCCTCAGGACATTTTCCCTGGGGGAATTTCACACACAACCCAAGAATGGGGCATCAGGGAAAGCACAATGCAGTATTCACTGAAAACAAATCACATTTCTAGCAATCCTGAGAAGAACCAATTACTTACCAATTGTAACGTTCTTTCGCCTGGATGTTCCTCCCACGTATTCCTCATCTTATGATATTCATATCTCGCCAGCTTTGCTGCCTTGGAAATGAAATTCTCGGCAGAGGGCACTGTGCATGCACGAGGTCGTGGCGTCGATGTCCCTCGACGGTCTCCGTACCGCGTCAACGTCACCATCAGTATAAGTAGCTTATGCCGCGCCCGCTGGCTTCAGTTCAGTTTTTTTGAGGAAATATTCGATGAACACCCATGCGTGCCTCATGCCTGAAAACTCTTCGTGAGAGAGAAGTGTAAATAACGCAAATTGTACTGCGGGGTAGGATGGGAGGGGCAATGAGGAATACGTGGGAGGAACATCCAGTCGAAAAAACATTACAAGTAACTTGTTATTCGAATGGATTGTGTCCTTGCACGTATTCCTCAATTTATGATAGACTCCCATAGCAGTGGAAATGTATGGAGGTGGGAGTACTAATTATTTTATCATGGACAGAATGTAGTACCGCCTTAGCAAATAATCCTTAATGGGAAGAAGAGCCATCTAAGCAGTAATGCTTAATGAAAGTATGCATTGATGCCAAGTTGCGGCTGAACCAATATCTGCTACAGGGACTCCCCTCTTCAGAGCCGCAGAAGTAGCCATACCCCTTGTGGAATGGGTTCGAAGCCCATCTGGCGGGTCCTTTCCGGCCAATCTGTAGCACTCCATTATAGCCAAAATGATCCAGCAGATATGGTCTGTTTTGTCAATTTAAGGCCAGTATAACCCACAAAAAGTTGGTCATTCTGACGTAATTTTGACATTCTCAATATATAAAAACTGATAGCCCTTTTTGGGCCCAGTCTATTGAACCTCTCCTCTTTGCCCAAATGAGGAGGAGGGTAGAACGTTGGTAATATGATTTTTTGTAACAAGTGATGTTAGGAATGATTTGTTAATTGTAGGTAATTTTCCATCCATGTGGCAACCCCTAAACATTTTGCTGTTGTTTTCACCCTGATCTAGACTTTGCCAGAGAAGCGCAGCCTTCCGCCGCACTCCTCTGGGCTTTCGCTCCATTCTTACGGGGAAACTGACATGCCCTTAAGACAGTCAGTACCGGGAAACGTTGTTTTCTGTAGTTTCTTTCTCATGTTGCAGCTTTCACGCAACATGGCACAAGAGTGCACCGTAACTTACATTACCGCGCTCTTGGGTCACTAGTCATTCTACAGGCCCTAGTAACTCTCGATGGATTTATAACGAACTGTGCAAATATGTCACAGACGGGACTGGTGGCAGCGATCGTTTCTTTGTGTTTTTGAACTCCCCTTTGCCCTGTTAAGCACGCTTCTTGCGTTTGGCCAAAATGTTACACTTCAGGCTTCCCCGCGGGCATCCTTGCAGAATACAACTTTTTTACAGGCTCCTCTATGGTCCAGGTACAAGGGTACAAGCTACCATGGCGTCTGTACAAACGTCGACACACTACAGGTCACCTGACACGTCTTGTACGTGGAAGACTTACAGCAAGCCACGTCCCTTTTACCACTATAAAACCACCATCTTCCAAGGGGCTCGTTGCTGCTAATTAGCGCTACCAGCTACACGCGGTTTTGTCTGTTTCCTCTTCGTGTCTCCCTACACGAACCCTTATCTGAACTCCTGGTTTTGACCTTTTGCCTGACTTTTGGATTGCCTCGTCTCCTACTTTATTCCTGTTGTGCTCGACTGGTTGTTGGACTCGGAACGCTACTGGATACGGCTCTCTTCTGTGTCTTGCGGTTTTTTCCTGGTTGCCGATCTGCACATCAATTTGCTGTCTATTATCCGGATCATCTCAACAGTTACTCAACTATTCTCCTGTGCTCAGGTACATACCTATTGTCTTCCATGGATATTGTCTTCTGTTGGATTCTGGGACATTGAGTGACTTTCCTGTGAGATTGCTCTTAAGTGCATATGAACGCCCTCCTGAACTGCACCAACCCGGCACTAGTGCGTCCCTCGTGCCGTTCGGGGTTACTTACCTGTACTAACTTCCCTGTTTGTTATTTTCTCCTGTCGTTGTCTTCAGTATCCTGGACTCCTCTTACTCCATTATCTTTATTCAGGTCAGTTGTTATCAATTCTATAGCTATAGTGGGAACCGATACTGATTTAGTTAAATTTCACTCATTTGTGTTATTCTTTGTAGATCATCCCGGGGAAACTCAACTCCACTCCAATATCTATCTAGGTAGTTGTCCAATCATTTCAACTGTTCTAATCACTTGTATAATATCAACACTGTCTAATATCTTGGTATTCTTTTGCAGCATTGGTATTGGCGGTGTGTGTTCTCCCCGCTCTTGTACTCAATTGACATTTCTGTCTGTTCTAACTGAAACAGCAGAGAGGTACATTGTGGAAAAGAGCCCCTCTTTGAGGAAGCCTGAGTCTTGTACTCAGGGGAGCTGGGATGGAAGGCTGAATTCGGAATCTTATACGACCAACATCTCCAAGGTCATTTTCTCTGCATCTTCGGCCTATTCGGAGTGGTGAGTATCACAAAATGGGTGGCTCGGCTTCCAAAATGGCAATGCCACAAGGTTCTTTGTCCTTTCCGCTGACCGTCTTGCCCCTTCACCTTCCCCAGGTGGAGCCGACCCAGGGCCATCCTTATTTAGGCATGTACTTTCTCGCGAAACACAGATGCTTTCGCGGGCTTCTGCATGCCTTGTGTGTGCCTCCAGGATGTGGGCTGGGATGTCTGGTCCCAATACACATCCTGGGTGCCAGAGATTCTAGTGTGTCTTGAATGCCTGGGACCACCGTGGTCCGTGATAGGTCCACGTATGGTGTGAGTGTTTTGTGAGCAGATCTCCCATTGGGTCCTCTCCGTTTTGGCGTGAAGGGAACTCTGAATAAGAGGAGGCTGGAAACACCACTACCATGTCGATCTCCTGAGTTTTCACGAATGACGGATACAGGAGCCAAGTATCCTGCAACTAAGAGGCTGAACCGAGGAATCGCTGGTGACCCGCTGAAGGACTGCTCCTCTGCACTGCTGTCGCCCTCTGAAACCATTCTGCCTCTGATCGAACGAGAAGGCCTGTACTGGTACTTCGACCTTTTGGAATAGTGGGAACAACTATTCTCGGCATCTTCATCATCTCCTACACGTAAGCCTTCGGAAGCGTCTCTGGGCCATCCAGTGGACTGACCAGCTTACCCAGGAATCTTGCTCTGTAACCGCCGTCAGGTTGCTGCTGTATTCCGAGTCCTTGACACTCTCACACGATTCGTACACTTGGCATTCCCAGGTCTGAAGTGAGAAGTGTACATTGGGCTGAAATACACACATCCGCTTTGTTGCCCTGCTGTGGTAACAATCTGTGCGGGTTCACTGCATTTGGGACATCCTCAACTCTAACTTCTGCTGCCACGGAATCTACATGACGCCGAGACGTCCCCTGCTCGTATCTGAACCTGCCGGCACTGAAACTGACGCGGAGAAGCCTGGGTCTGCCTGCATCGGGGACCGGTGAGTAGCAACGCTAGGAACTGGTCGCCCTCCTGCAGTAGCCTGCAGCTTTTCCTCGCTGTGTTAAACAGCACACCTTTTTCGCACTCACGCTCTGTTTCTGCCCACAAGTGGAGGCCGCGCTTGAGTAGCGGAGATCTGTTTGCCCTCCTTTGTTCACCGCTCTGAACTGCCTGATTTCCGTGAAGAGACTCCCCTTGGGCCATTGGCACCAGCGTGTGCAGGTACTTTTGAGCACAAGGCTCCACTCTTCATAGGGCTCGGACTTTCTTCTAGTTAGGTGGCCTTTGAAGGCAAACTGG
This sequence comes from Ambystoma mexicanum, assembly GCF_040938575.1. Taxonomy (NCBI): domain Eukaryota; kingdom Metazoa; phylum Chordata; class Amphibia; order Caudata; family Ambystomatidae; genus Ambystoma; species Ambystoma mexicanum. The sequence continues at coordinate 92,158,186 of NC_090936.1, forward strand.
GTCTAACGATTACATGCACTGCCCGTTTTCCCCCCCATCTAGGTGGTCTGCATATTTCGTGCTTCGAACTCTTTAGACCCTTCGGTAATTGTATATATACTGTATTTGATTGTGATGTGTTGGTTTACTTGAGTTTTCGCGTGATTCTTTACTATGGTCAATGTTACAAAAGCCTTGTAATAAATGTGTCTATATTTTTAATATAACACCTGCTTGGAGTAATTTGTAAGCGTCCTTGCTTTGTGTGCTCATTGCGGGCTTTCAGTCACCCTCACCCCTCTTGAGACCTAGTCTTGACCGCCGCGATCGCTACCTTGATTGGCCTGGCTTGTCCAGAGGTTACCCTGTTCCAACCTCTGCCCCTCCAGGACAGAGTTCAGAAATCCATCTTAACAAGTGAAAGTCAGAAACTACTTTTGGTAAGAAAGAAGGTTTAACCTTAAGTACTGTACTTGTAAAAAATAGTGTATAGAGGTTTGCATGAGAGAGCCTGCAACTCACTAACCCTGCGGGCTGAGGTTAAGGCCACAAGAAGGACCATTTTAAATGTTAAAAGCCTCAAGGGACAGGAATGCAGAGGCTCAAAAGGTATACAAGTTAGAAACTTAAGTACAACAATTAAATCCCAAGTCAGGACATGAAAAGGAACTGGAGGGTACATATTAGTGAGCCCTTTCAGGAATTGGATGATCAATGGAATTTTGAAGTAGGAAACCTCTTCTGAGGAGCGCTTGAAAATGGACAGCGCAGCCAAATATCCTTTATTTGTTCCAATCTGAAGCCCCAGATTGGCTAAATGCAGCAGGAAAGAAAGCACCATAGGGGTGCCACATTCAAAAGGGTCCAAGTTCTTATCCCTGAACCAGTTACTGAATTTATTCCAACAACATTGTTACAGAAACTTAGTTGCTGGCCTTCTGGCCGAAAGCAAAATCTCCATTACATCATCCGCGAGGTCCCAATCCTTATAGCTCAACCTCTCAGAAACCATGCGTGAAGGTTGAATGTCTTGATCTCTGGATGGAGAACTCAACCTTCCTCTTGCGAGAGAAGATCCTCTCTTTGTGGAAGACGTATTGGAGGGCAGATGGACATGTCCAGAAGTTCTGGGTACCACGTCCTCCTGGCCGAATCTGGGGCAATTAGGATCATGGTTTTTCTGAACTTTCTCAACCTCCTGATTACGTGAGGAATCACGGGGACTGGAGGAAACGCATACAGAAGTGGGAATTCCCAGTCCACTACGAATGCGTCTCCTAGAGCTCCTCTTGGGGGGAATTCTCTTGAGCAGTACTGATCGCACTTTCGGCTGACCGAGGTCGCGAACAGATCTACCTGAGGGGTTCCCCAAAGGGTGAAGATCTCTTGAAGGACTTCCTGAGCTAGTTCCCACTCGTGGGATACTGTGCTCCGCCTGCTCAGAGCGTCCGGCGCTATGTTCTGCTCTTCGGCTAGGTGAACTGCCGACAGAGAGATTCCTTCTTGTATTGGCCAGAACCAGAGCTGCATTGCCATGCTGCACAGTGGTAGTGACCCTACGCCTCCTCTCTTGTTGAGGTAGTACATGGCCACTGTGTTGTCCGTCATTATCAGGACATTCTTTCCCCGTACAGAGGGCAGGAAAGCCTTCAGCGGTAGTCTGATTGCCCTCAGCTCCAAAAGGTTGATGTGTAGTTTGGACTCCGATGGAGACCAACGACCGCTAATTGTCAGATCGGTGGTGTCGGCTCCCCACCCCGTGAGTGAGGCATCCATCACTACTGTTATCTCCGGCAATGGTTGCCAAAAAGATTCTCCTTTGAGGATATTGTTGTTGCAAGCCTACCATAGTAGATCCTGAGCAACTGTGCTCGGGACTTGCAGAAGATCCGACATACTCCCCGAGTATTGGGACCACTGAGTTCTGAGGGCCCATTGAAGACATCTCATCCTCAGTCAAGCCTCTGGCACCAGAAACATGCAGGACGCCATGAGGCCGAGCAACCTCAGAAAATCGTAGGCAGGTGGACACTGGGCATTCTGGAATGGTGTTACCATCTGCAGAATGTGGAGAGCTCTCACCTCGGGAGGCGAGGTTTTGGCCGAGGAAGTATCCAGGACGGCTCCAATAAACTGGAGACTTTGGAATGGTATCATATGGGACTTCTTGTAATTGAGGGAGAAGCCCAGCTTGTGTAGGGAGTGGCAGGTGATTGCAAGATAGATGTTCCTGAGCTTGTTCGGGGGAAGGAGCTTGTATCAACCAATAGTCCAGTTAGGGTAGACATGAATCCCCCCTCTCCTGAGATCCGTTGTAACAATTGCCATCAGCTTGGTGGAAACCCACGGGGCGGAGGTCAGCCCGAATGGCAGAACACGAAACTGATAGTGAGAGCCACCCACCGCGAACCTCAGGTACTTTATGTGCTTGAGATGGATTGGCACATGAAAGTATGCATCCTGAAGGTCCAATGATACCAACCAGTCTCAGAGTTGGAGAGCCTGAAGGATCTGAGAAAGGATTACTCTCTTGAACTTGTCCTTCCTGAGGAACTTGTTGAAGTTTCATAAGTCCAAGATGGGTCTCGGTCCTCCATCCTTCTTTGGGAAGAAAAGTAAGGGGAGTACCAACCCTTGTTCCTCACAGCCACAGGTACATGTTCTATTGCACCTTTCTCTAGCAGGGTTAAAATGTCCTGCACAAGGAGCGGATCTGGAATTTTGGAGTTGGCTCCCGATGGATGGTCCTGAGGCCATTTTATGAAGGGAAGTCAGTAACCTGGCACTACTGTTTCTAGAGCCCACGCATCTGAAGAAATGCCCCACCATTCGTTCAGATGCTGAGAGATTCTGCCTCCCACCGGGGTCTTGTGTGGTAAGGTCTCAGAGAGATTTGGAGGCGGCTGCAGGAGTGGCTGAGGGCAAAGATGCCACTGCTGAGGATGATTTAGCACCTCTTCCTCGTCCACTACGAGGCACATTTCTTTTACCTTTCTGTGTGGCCTGTCCTCTTCCTCTCCCAAACGACGAGCAGTATCGAACAGAACTACCTCTCCAGGAAGATGAGCCCGAATAAGGTTTTAGAGGCTGTTGCATAGAGGCGATAAGTGACTTAGCTGCCGCCTTGGAGGTCTGCAGTTTTTCTAAGCTCTCATCAGCTTTACTGCCGAACAGCCTTGAGCCGTCGAAAGGGATGTTGAGTACCCTGGCCAGCACGTCTGGTGCAAACAGGCTTGGATTGGCCGGGCTGAAATCGTCACTGGGGAGTGGGGGCGAGTTTCTGGCCACGCCTGGGCCGGTTTGGAAAACATTTATTGCATTTTATTTTCTTCCATTTTTTTTAAAAAAGCCTTTCATCCTTCTTAGGTCGATAAATGAGTACCAACACAGGTTGGGTGATATTGTATGCATATTTGTTCTATAAAAAAGAGCTTAAGCATAAATACTACACAATAACATAGTATCATTTGGCCTTGGACATATGCTTGCTTTCACAGTAATTTGGTAATGTGGGCCTATACACAAAGATATTAATGATACATATGGTGATCCATTCTTGTATGAAATATATATCACTTTACCGTGATATTGTAACCATATTTTTGTAGTGTACGTAGGAAGAATGCCATTTGATGCCTTTCCTGTTTTGTCAAGGGGTGAAAGGTTGTGTTTCATCGCTTCCCAGGATGTCACTTTAGGGCAGGGTCAAATGACATCACTTCCGGTGATGTCATCAGAGGTCAAGGGTCATGAAACCAGGGGTGGGCCACTTTTTTGAGGCAAGGGGTGGGCCACTTTTTTTTGGGTGACAGGGCCCATTTCTTGTCCCAGTCCGACCCTGTGCAAACCCTGACTTGCTCAACTACGCAAATCTGCGCAGTACTGTGCTTGCAGCCATTGATCTGCTGATGCTATCAACAGTATCCAATCCAAATTGGAGACATTCCCCCATATCCTCCTTACCATCTTTCACAATATTCAGAAAGCCTTCCCTTTCTTCACCTTCTGGAATATTTTCAGCTGCCGCTTTTACGCAATCCCACAGGGTATGGGTAAACCTGGCCAGGCTACAGGTAACATTTGCTGATTTTCGGGCAATACTGCCCGAGGAAAATACCTTGCGGGCCCAAGCGTCCACCTTTTTATCCTCTCTGTCTGGGGGGATAGATGGATAAGCTGACTGTCTTGTGGAGGTAGCAGCTTCTACCACTAGACTTTCTGGTGTAGGGTGTTTACTCAGAAAATCAGGGTCACTGCCTGATGGCCTATATTGTTTTGGAAAGTCTGATTTAGGTAAAGGTGTATACCTTTTTTCCTGTTCAGGAATTTGTCTTGAGGGAATCGAAGGATTCCTCGAAATCGTCGATGATGACATCGATAAAGTAGCCGATTTCTCTTTTTACTTCGGCGTCAAGGTAGTCGGCGCCGATGGCGTTGATGAACTTGTCGAGTGCTTTGACGATTTATGCTTTTTAGCCATTATCAGGGAATCACTCTAATCTTGAGGAGCCTTCAATGTTTTAACATCGGGTCGAGATCGTCGGGTTTCCTCCTTACTACTGGACTTGGCCGTAGTAGTTTCTGACTCTCCTGCGTCGTCCAAGGGAGCGACCGGGGTCTGGCTCTTTCGAGGTCTCTTTGAGTAGATCGGGCCACATTCTCAAAGACCTTCATCATTTGCTTTTTGAATTCTTTCCCATTTTCTTGGGGAATCCGACCTAGTCGGACATTTTACCAATTCGGTAGATGTGTCAGACGAAGAGGAGGGAGATCTGTGTCTCCTCTTTATCTTCTTTGAAGAAGAAGATGAAGAACGCCTCGATCTACTACGTGATCGGGATCTCTTTGAATGTTTGCGCCGATCCGAATCTCTCGATTCAACTGACTTTTTATGTTTTGAAGAGGCCTTTGACGAGGCCTTGGAAGCTTCCCGCCCCACCACCAGTTTACCTTTTCTCTCACAAAGAGCTTTCTCTGTCATCGACTGACAGGAGCCACAGTCGCCGATCCAATGTTTCGAACCCAGGCACCAAAGACAAACGCGGGGGGGGTCAGTGATCAACATTTTAGAGCCACAGTCAACACATTTTCTTAACCCTGTCTTAGGAGTTGAAGGGGTAGAAGAAGACGACATTTTCTTGAAGAAAATTCGAAGAGCGCATTTAACACGAGAGCGAAGCAATCGGAAAAATGGAACTGAAGCCAATGGGCACGGCACAAGCTACTTATACTGATGGTGACTTTAACGCGGTGCGGAGACCGTCGAGGGACATCGATGCTACAACCTCGTGCACAGCGCCCTCTGCCGAGAATTATTTTTCCGAAGCTGGCGAGATACAAATATCATAAAATGAGGAATACGTGGGAGGACACAATCCATTAGAAATATATTTTAAGAAACCAGACCTTATGCACACATACTTTTGTTGGTCTATATGTACTTCTTTTGAGTGTAGATATTGGGAATGCTTGTGCAGGAAGGTTAGTAGAGGGTTCGGTAGGAAATGTAGACAATCCATCTGATGAGTCCAGGCCATGTCTGGGTGGGTGTCCTCCAGGTGAGGTGCTTGTGAGGAGGACAGAGCTAAGAGGGGAAAGAAAGAAGTTCACATACAGAGTAGTCAATGATGTAGATTGACCATAGTGTAGGAAATCCAGACGTGGTAGAGTGCAGGCGGGGTCTATAGAAGCAAATCCCCATGCTTGTAGTTCAAGGTGCAACATCTGGAAGCACTTTATGTTAATTTACATTGGGCACTGTGCACAGTAGAACCCTAATGGAATTGGGCAACAGTATGACTCACAGCAGATCAATGTTACCCAGGGTACCTGACTGTGGCACAATTATTATTTGGGCACCAGGTAGAAAAGCACAATGTGAACTAATCACAAATCACAATAGGATTGTGTTCACATGAGTTCCAGATGGCAATTGATGGGGATCCATAGGTACTTAAATTGTTGAAAATCCAGGACTTTACTGTTTTCCACAAGGTTAAAAAAAACCTTTGGATTATGTGAATTTCATTTGGAAGTGACTTCCAAAATTCAGCCAAGATGTTAGAGAAAGCAGATAGTTTGTGTTTCTTTCTAAGGTATTGTTGAGTTTTCAGGAGCAAGGCGTTGCTGGCACTCAGTGTTCTACATGGTTGATGTGGGATGATCCTTCCTTGGTTGAATTCCTTTTCACAGATGTGCAAAGCTCTCTGGGTTATGCAGACTGCTTTGAAATGGGTTCTTTTTTGACTGACAGTCAGTGTAATATTCTTCCATCTGTTGAGCTTGGGCAGTAATCTTGCTGCTATGTTTTGGATGCGTTGACATTTCTTAGTAACATAATCTGGAATGCCAAGATATACTCTATTGACAAATTCAATTCTTGAATTACTGAAGCAATATTACAGTAGGATTCCAGTGCAGGAAGACAAGGAAGGTTATTATCCATACTTGGCACCATTGCTATACTTTTTCACAGCTGCATGCACGCTTTTTGCATATTCTTGACACAGTATGGCAGTTGGGCATTAAGAGCAGCTGTGTTTTCATCCAAACTGCAAGAGGCATGTGTTTCCTCTCATCCTCCAGGCAAGAGTATTCCAGAGCCTGGGGCTGTTACTTTGAATCTGCATTCATCTCCTCCATTCCTTTATAGGTGGGGTGAAAGTGTTTGCCTTGTTAGTAAATCATCCCTACAGAGTTGCAGAGACTATATCACCAACTTTTCATATTACCATGGGAAAGGGTAAAGATCAGAGAGTGTACTTATGGTGAGTGTGGAGCAACGGATCCAGAGATTTCGTCCCCTCTATCCAAAAGGGTGCCATCCCGTTGGGACTAGGGAGGTGGGCCCACTAAGCTACACATTCTCCTAGATCACAGGGAAAGCGGGATTCCATTGGGGTGAACCCCCTTGGAGGACAGGTCGATCAGGAAGACAATGCCAATATTGGCTATTTGTGGTGTGAATGACCCCAAAACACTGTAAGAATGTCGTACTTGGCTTGGCTTCTGGCCTGTCGCTGTTATCCTCACAGAATGAATGGGTTGCTTCCTCTTATTTCAGAGTTGGATGTAAAACGGGGGGTCTCATTGACATGAGGAAATTTGAGAGAGCGACCTGGAAGAAGGTTTGCCAGCCTTCAGAGCCAAGGCACAGAGGAGGGTCCGTCCCTCTGGGAAGAGGAGTCAGGGAGACATCCTACACAGTGGCATGGAGCACTGGGCAGCAAGAAAGCCCAAGGAGCACTGCTCCTGCTGAGCTGTGGTCAACCAGCATTCCTGGAAGCTACCAGAAAGAACCAAAGCCCATGCAGCGCTGCATAGACCAGAAGAGAAGAAGGAGCCATGCTGCCGTCGACCCAGACAACAAACCAGATATGCAGGATGCTCGCAAAAAGGGGTGGAGGGCAGACCGACCAGGAAAGATCCCAAGTTGGGGTGAAAGGGCAGAAGACGTAGGAGTGTCCACACTGGCACGCTGTTCGAAGGTGGGACAAGAAAGCAAACACCCCAAAATGGGATTGAAGTCCCAAAAGCCCAGGTGGGGCTGAACCGCAACACAGACCGAACTAGGGCAATTTTAAGTATTCACGAAGCAGGGGAGAGAGCCTTAAGAAGGAAGGTCAGCCAGAGAAGAGGCGAACGTCTGAATATACCACCCATCGGAAAGATAAACGCGATACAAAAATGGAAGAGTCCACAAGAGTGAGAGGAAGAGAAAATATCCTAAGTTGGGCAGAGAAACATTTGAACCTATGAGGGCATAAAGAATACAAGACCCCGAGGAAGGGGCTGGAACCAAAGCGGATCCGGATCAAGCCAGGAGTGGCCCTGCCATCTAAGACACTTTGAAAGGACTTGCTTAAGACTTTAAGAGAACCACATGCCCAACGGCCTGGAGGGATTTGCTTCTACGCTGAAATTGTAATAAGGGCAACAGCTCTTAAACCACCACCTAACAAGGAGTTAGGAAGCTAAAGTGTGGGTTAGAAGTGAGCCAAGCTGGGCGAGAAGCCATTACCCTTTTCTTTATGTTTTATAGTGGTAGGTTAAGATCAGGGTAGATATGTTTCTGAATGGAGGACTACAATAATTTGGACACCGTCTGACATCCACCCTTCCAAACCCTTTTCTTTCTTTTAGCATAGGGAACAGAGGGATACAGTTAGAGTGGAGAGTTTTCTGTGTAAATAAAAGTTTCTAGCTAAACTATTTGGCCCTCATTACAAGTCAGGCGTTAAGGGTTTAACGCCTGATTCACACTTTAACGCCTGCTTTTTGCAGGCGTTAAAGTCCAAGGCGCTAAGCGACCTTGGTGCTAATTACGGCACCGTAATTTACGGTGCTGTAATTAGTGCCTTCCCCATCCCCATTATGCTCTATGGGGCAAAAATGGGAATGGGGAAGGGCAAATGGTGAATGGGGAATTACCGCCCCACTCACCTTGGAATGGGCCGGTAATTCCGCCATCCACCATGGCGGAATCCGGCATGGACCATGGTGCTAATAGCACCATGGTCCACCGCCTGACTTGTAATGAGGGCCAATGAGTTGTCCATCTCCTGCTTCTGGCTTATCACATTGGGCATACTCATCAGCTGAAATAAAACCCGAAAAATGAAGCAAGAACATTTCTGGGCTGGCTAACTGTCAAACATGGTTTCCCCTTGACAGCTTTAGTACACTAGTGCATGCCCAATTGGCCATGCAAAACTGGGGCATTTGGTTTCCCAGGCTTGCATGGCCCATTGGGGATGCAGGTTGGGGTATTGCAGGGCTGAATGTGCATAGAGGGAGCTCCTGCACCTTCCCCACATCCAGAAATCCAAGGGCATTGAGCTGGACCCACTCCAGCTCCACCACACATGTGAAGGAATCAGGAAGCTCTGCCTCCTTATTGGTTCCCGTTCATACTCTTTGTCAGAGGCTGAGTGGAGTCTGGGCGAGGAAAACAAATGTATGTGGGTATGCATGAATGTGTGGATGCAAGGGTTGTGTCTGTAAGTGGGCATATGCATTAATGTGTGTATGATGTTTGGGTATGTGTTTGTGTGTGAATGACAGAATGTATTGCGTATTGGTCAACAGGTGAAAGAGGATGTGTAATGGTATAGGGGTGAGATGGATAAATTACTTACTGTAATGCTCGTTCTATGGATTCTTCTCCCGCAGATTCTTACTCATCTCGACCATCAATCCCTCTTGACTCGACTGTCAATCGTCGGCTCCGGACGGGTCGCCGGCCGCCATATATAGTATGTCACTACGCCCCCGTACCTCAGTTCCTCACCTTTTTACCCCCAAGCTCAGCAGCCACAGACAAATGATCCAAAGGATTCGGGCTGAAACAGCCCCCAAAACTCTTTTTTTTTAACGAATTGGCTTTACTGAAAGTCATTGACTGACAGCATTCTAAAAGTAAGACATCAACTCGGCCTAACACATAACTATTCATAATCTCGCCCCAGTAGACAAGGACAACTAAATATGGACTGCAGAGAACTTTCATAGCAGGTCGGGATGGGAAGGTGATGAGGAATCTGCGGGCGAAGAATCCACGGAAAGAACATTACTGGTAAGTATTTTCACCTTCAATGGATTGCGTTGTCCAGCAGATTCCTCATCAGATAGACTCCCAAAGCAGTACAGAGTGCGGAGGCAGGATGGAAGCCTGTAGACAAGGAAGCTCTGCAACACCGCTCTCCCAAATCACGCGTCTGAACCACATTCTACATCCAGGCAGTAATGCTTGGGGAATGTGTGGAGTGATGACATTGTCGCTGCTCGACAAATTTCCCTTACCGGAATACCCCTCTGCTATGCAGATGATGCTGCCATACCCCTCGTGGAATGTGCCCTGATGCCTTGTGGCAGATCTTTGCTTGCTCTCTGATAACATTCTGCAATGCAGAGAGTCCAACGAAAGATTGTCAGTTTTCACACAGCCAGGCCCTTTCTGGATAAATAGAAAGCCACAAATAGTTGGTCATCGTGCCTGAATTCGGAAGTTCTAGCTATATGAAAACTGAGAGCCCTCTTCGGGTCCAGTATATGTAGCCTCTCCTCATCTTTAGAAGGGCGCGGAGGCGGATAAAAGACTGGCAAGTCAATGTTCTGGGACACGTGAAATTCAGAGACTACCTTAGGTAGGAATTTAGGATGCACTTTAAGTGAGGCTTTCTCCTTGAAAAATCGAAGAAAGGGAGGCTTGCAAGATAGTGCTTGCAATTCACTCACACAGAAATTTGTTTGCAGGGTAAGTAGCCTGATCGAGCATGAATGCAGAGGCTCAATCGGAGCCGCCATCAAAAATGGCAAAACTAAGTTTAGGTTCCAGTCTGGAACCACAAATGGGTACGCAGAAATCTATTCATAGCGCCCTTCAGGAATTTGGTAATTACCAGAATCTTAAAGAAGCATCCTTGACCCAGAGACCTCTTAAACAAAGACAAAGCTACCAAGTAGCCTTTGACTGTACCGATCTGAAGGCCTGCCGAGGCCAGTGGCAAAAAGAACTCCATCACTAAAGTGGTGGGGCAAGCGATAGGGTCTATCCTGCGTTCCCTGCACCACCCGTCAAATCTTCTCCATCTGCACGCGTACAAAGATCTTGTAGATGGGCTGCCTGCAGCCAGTAGCACCTCATGCACCTCTTCTGAGAGGTCCCAGTCATCAGGTATCCTCTCAAAAGCCACGCGTGTAGGTTGAGGGATTCAGGGTTTGTAAGAAGCACCCGACCTTCCAACTGAGATAGGAGGTCTGTCCGTCGAGGCGATCGAAGAAGTGGGCAGCTGGTCAAGTCCAGGAGTTTCTAGTACTATGTTATCCTTGCACAATCTGGGCGATGTAGGTCATGGCTGTTCGAAACCTCCTCAACGTCCTGAGAACCCACAGAATGACAGGTATCAGTGAGAAGGCATAATGGCGGTCAATGACCCACTCCACCAAGAATACGTCCCCTAGTACACATTTTTTTGGGAATTCTCTCGAGCAAAATTGTTTGCACTTCGTGTTGAACTTTGTGTCAAACAGATCCACTACCAGAGTACTCAACTGCGCGAAGAGCCCCCGCGAACTTCGTGGCACACCTCCCACTCATGTGAGACTATGCTCTGCTTGCTCAGAGTGTCCGGCAGCCATTCTCTGTTCCTGCCAGATTTACAGATGAAGTAGAGATCTGGTTCTATAGCAACCAGAACCACTGTTGCAGCGCCTCCTTGTACATGGGCCAGGACTGAAAACCCCCTTGTTTGTTGAGGTAGTGCATAGCCACTGTGTTGTCCATCAGAGCAAGAACGTGGTTCTCCTTGAGGGAGGGCACAAAGGCCATCAGGGCTAACCTGATCGCCTGCAACTCCAGCCTGCTGATATGCCATTGGCATTCTATTGGTGACCAAAGGCCGCTCACCTGCAGGTCCCTTCAGTGAGTGCCCCAACCCTTCAAGGACGCATCCGTGACCACCTGGCCCTGGAGCCAAGTATGCCACAAGGGTTCAGCCATGCTCATGTTTTCTCTGCTGGGCCACCAAAATAGGTTGTTGGACACCAATGTCGGCACTTTTTCTTCGTGGAATCTGACGGCCGTGAGCTCTTGGGGGTAAGCTTTGTTTTTGGGGTCTGTATGGCTTCCCTTTCTGCTTCAATTGTTTTTCTCTGTGCATTGTGCTTTGCCGGCATGGGCCTGCCTCTCGCCCCTCCCACTGCCCGCCCTTACTGGGACTGATTGGTCCATGCCTCGAGCGCATGGCCAGAAGGAGTTGTGGAAAACTCAGAAGTATTTATGTTGCCCACAGGCTTCCATTGCCAATTTTTCCGTGGAACCCAAGGGCCGTGAGCTCTCTGGGGTAAGCTTTGCTAATGGTCAAAAATGTGATCTGTAAAAGATTCATAGGCGGATGGTGAGGATCAATAGGGTGATCTGTAGAAGGTAAATGATGGTTAATGGCAGTGTTCAGTAAGGTGATCCGTAAAAAAGAGCCATAGGCTAATGGTGATGTCCAGTAAAGTGACTGAAACAAAAAAGTTCTAGAATCTTTAGGAAAACACCTGTGCACTGATAGATCACTGAACAACCTTAAAACAATTCGACAACTTCAGTGTACTGAAGCAAAATACATATGATGCAGAGGGTTTGGCACTGACCTGGTATTCGTTGTGTCCAATGCAAAGGTCTTGGCTTCTCTCTTGCCTGACCCGTTGAAGTAAAGAGATTTCCCATCATTTACTGTTCCACAGCCTGTGCCGACCTGGCCTCCAGTTATTTTACTCCAGAGAGGACTCAGCTTCCCCTCAAACCTGTCGAACATCTCGCTTGGATTGGGTACAGCTGAGACACAAGTTCCATATTCAGCTTTGTAAGAAAGACATATAGTAATATTTAGGTAAACAGCTTAGCTTCATCTTCCCAAACATATTGAAACCATACACAAACCATGTTAATATCCTTTCAATATGCATGTGGTCTACAATGACATATATGAAAATATGCACATGTGGCTGCTTGGATGTGGTGAAACAGTAGTACCTTTCCTGAAATATGGACAGTGTAATCAAAGCTACCAAACAGGAGACAAATGAAAATGTTTTCCCTTGTTTGTTGGAGCCATGTGCAAGTGTGCAAAACGTGCTTCTCGATGCCAGTTTCTTGCGATAATTATATCATTTTAGCCATCTGCTATCACTGCTGAGTAGGATGCAAAATAGGGAAACATAAATGGAGTATTTTTGGATGAACGTAGAACCTTTAGGGTCATGATTGTGAACTTGGACAATTGGCGACACATATGGGAGGCTATTAAGCATCAGCAGGTGTGCTCATTTGTATGGTTCAATCAGGTGTGCATCTAGGTCGAAGATAAAAAAAACAGTTCTAAATATTCTTTTTTTGCTGCAGTGTATCCTGTAAGTGGTAGTGTATGACGAAATGATTAGATCTAAAGTAAGTAAGGGATAAGTAGTGGGTAAACCGCCTGTTCGTCCCTCACACTACTACAAACCAACCAAGATTACAGTGATAAAGGTGTAAAAGACACAGCCTGATGGGTGTATCTCCTTTGCCTTAGGCGAGCGGTGGCCGAGGGCCGACTGTATCTTCAGGATAATGTTTCCAAAATAAAAGAATGCCCAATCAATGTTCTATCGATATAGGGAATTTAATAAAACAATGAATGGAATTGACTAATAAAAAACAATAAAGACCCACACATGTAAGAGAAACACAGACAATGTAAACTTGACAAGACAGGGCACTCTAGTTTAATCAGCATGGATTTTCAGACAAGAAGACTTCAACAGCAATGTCAATGTACCTGGATATGTTGAAAAGGGCAAAAAAGAGAGGGTTAAAAGTCACTATTATCTCTTAGATGTACTAGTGCCTCTTCAAAATACCTCGAGCCAGGCATCTAGGTGTTTTTACTATGATCGAGACGATGTGGAGATGTTCGAATTCTGTGATCCATGAGAGTCAGCGTTAAGTCAGTTTGATGTGCAGATGAAACAGGGACCAAGCAGCTGTTGGACTTCTGGGTTGTCAGAGGCCCAATCACAGTGGACAGGTGAGTCCTCTGTTATGCACTTCAAGTCAGGAAGTGGTCAGGTCCCTACATGCGGTCTTTCACCTCCAGTGAGCGGGATGCATGTTCCAGCCATCTGCCTTCAACACTAAGGCAGAGCACTTTGGAACAGACTGTATTCTCAACAAAGATCCAGCGAATCCCTGTTGTCTTGAGCTTCCCATCTTTATGAAGGCCAAATGTCACAGATGATTGGTCCAAACATGCCTTCTGCCAGTTGTCCAATCTATGCTATTTGTAACAAGTGTTCTTTGCATTCTGATGTCATACGCAGAGTGCCCTGGCTGCAGGAAATATGGAGGCTAGGAAGTTGTAGAGAGCCGCAGCAGAAACCAAGATGGTGGAACTCCTCTCTCAGCCTACCTCGCTTGCTTTTGCTATTCTAATTCCACCCCCTTCCCACCCATGTGGGCTGGCTTCAAAGGGACTCCAGTGGTCAGATCCCTGGTCCTAATATGGCTGTGTTATGATATATGATATGGCATTTATTATTATTATTAGTTTTATATTTATATAGCGCCAACTGCCCGCAGGCATCGGGGCGCTTACAATAAGATATATACAAAGCTCAGGAAGGAGCACAAAGAGGAGACGGGACGAAAGACATAATTATACCAGATAACTGATTCAGAGTGGCCTAGACAGGGGTTTACTTAAATAACTCTGTTTTGAGTTTTTTGCGAAATACCAGAAGATTGGACTCCAATCTAAGGTACTTTGGCAATTTGATCCAATTGGAGGCTGCTCGGTTAGGGAAAGCTCTGCCCAGTCCGAGTTCTTTCTTGAATTTCAAGGGTGTTATGAGTCCGTTAGCTTCTGATCTTAGTGCCCTACGTGGATGGTAAAACATAAGTTTGGACTTCAAGTAGGCAGGTGCCTTGCCATATAAGCACTTATGAGTAATGCACATAGCCTTGAATTGAATACGTTCCTCTATTCTCATCCAGTGAAGGTCTCGTCTGGCTTCACTTATATGTTCACTTCTTGCTTTCTTTTTGACCATTCTGATCGCGTTGTTCTGTACCAGTTGGAATTTTCGGATGTTTTGCTTACAAGCTCCTGCCAGGAGAGCATTACCATAGTCTAGGCGTGACATGACGGTCGCTCTTGCTATTGTGGCGCAGTTTTTCTCACTCAATAGTGGTCTTATGGCTTTGAGTAACCGGATGTAATAGTTACAATTTTTACTGACATACGCGCCGATACACAAGTGTTTTAAGGCGCCATTGTTTATGCCATTGCTGCCTCCTGTGAAGCACCAGCTCCTAGGGGACTTCATGTGAGAGTTCCTCTGTGCTGAGAGAAGGGTGTTGGTTTTCCTTTGGGGCATCAAAGCAGGCAGCTTCCTGGCCATTGTCACAGATAGCAGTTGTGGAAACATCCAGGCCAGGAGGCTAATACACACCAGCCCTGTCACAGCTGAAGTCATGCTCACAAACGTGACACTAGTATGATAACGAATTCTGTGGCTGCATAATTGGGTGACCCTAATATCCACAATGTCACAGCCAGACATGGTTTATATTTACAGTTTAATGTGTCACCAAGCTGACTAGGATATAATAATTTGAATCAAAGGTGCAGACAACTAATAAGGCACCTTTGGGTTCCAGTAGCTGTCAGGAATGCATATGTGACCTTTGAACCTACCCCTGCTGCACAGCTTAGCTGGTGCTGTCAGTTTCATAGACTGGTACAGCAAAGGTATGCTGATTAGCAGATCTCCCTTTCAGAAACAGTATTACCCACATAATTTGAATACTAAAAATAAAAAAAATAAGGCTTTTATCCCCTCACAGAGGGCAATCTGTCACAGAACGCCACAAAAGGAAGCATGGAAATAACACATTTGAAAAATTTAGCTAATAACAGCAAAGTTTGTTTCGGCCAAGCAGGTCAGGGTAGATGAAAAAGGCAGCTTGGTTTGGACAAAACGATTCACTGGCTTGTCAAGAGCGGTGGCATACACAGATAGTTATGTGAGTAGGCCTCATTACGAGTATGGAGGTAGCCATGCCGCATGGCTACCCCCATACCGGGTCCCGCAAAAGGGGATTTACCGGGCCATTCCGACCTTGGAGGGCCCCGTATATCCCTTTCGCGGGACCCGGATCCGGTACATCCCCATTCCCATTTGAGCCCCGATAGATGACGGGCCCGTGTTAGCATCCTGGTCTGCTAGCGGGTCCCGCTAAGGACGCCTGGTCTGACCAGGCGTCCCAGAGCGAGACCTGCTGCAGACCACATAATAGGGCAGCCCGGAATGAATGGTGCCGTTCCCTTACCGCCACTGTTCATTCTGTGGCCGCCTAGGTTGTAATGAGGCCCCGTGTGTCTATGCACCAATTTAAATGGCAAAAAGACGTATAACAAAAGGTGAACATTCCTTGCCACGAGATGTCTGTCACTACATATTTTCATTCTTCAACACATGGGATTCCAAGGCAGAAGCCAGGCAAACCAAGGCAGTAACTTTTCAAGATTGGAATTTTATTTTAAAGCAGTCTACCTTAATTCACAGTATTTTGTTTTCCATTGTGTAACTGTTGAATTTGAAATGTGCTGACAGAAAGCCAAGGAAGGCCACCATTGCTGTTCTACAGAGTTTGCCATTGGCTTTAAGGTACTTCAAGAGACTTGGAAATCCCTAATACAATTGGGCATAATGCTTACAAAACTGGTCTCCATCTTTTGAAAAGGGACCGCTAAGATTCCACAAAACTTGACCCGCAGATTATGATACTAAACTAAGTAAATCAGGCAACTCATGCTCTGTGTGGGTCCATGGTTTCTAAGGACAGTGCATCCGTTTGGTTCTTTGGGGGTATTTAAAGATGGCAGGCCACCTGGCACTTCCTTACCTGTATATCCCAGGTCACAGAAACAGACTCCCGACACACAGTCTCCATGGCCACTGCAGGAACTGGCACAAGGCTCAGAGATGTATACCCCATCTAGGCCAAACGTGGGTGTATTCTTTTGAGAGCTGCTCTCCTGGATCCAGCGAAATCTGGTCTTACTGTGAAAACAAAAAGAGGTTGAAAATTCTTAAAGAAGTGATAATACTCAACTTCACTAGTACATCCAAAAAGTGGACAATCTCTTTTACATCTGAAACTGAGCCTTCAGCAGTTCCCCCCGCTATGCTTAATCTTTAAATATACATGTGCATTACATTTCTCCCTTATTTTTGCCTTTCTAGTTTTAGCATTTTAAAATTCATATCACCACACTTGTTTGTAAATGGCGAGAAAAACCCCTTGTTACCCTTCCCAGCCTTTCCCCAGCAGAGACACAAGCAATGGTTCTGCTATTTACATTACAAATATTATAACCCTAAGCACTTTTGAACTAGAATGAATTGAGTACTTTTGATGGTAAGAAATTAACCCACTTCAAGTGAGCCAAAATCATGCACTGTTTCTTTAATCTATGTAACAACGCAAGGAATAGATTATTTCATGTTTCACTGTCTGTGCGTAGCGTGCTGGTACACTTGGCCAGCATCAATTAGAACTCATCTTGCAGCAAGGCATGTTTGTCCTATAATCTATGCTTGCTGTCTATTTGTGGGGTATTTGTTGACCATTTTAGTCCTGAAGAAGAGCTGCACACATTCACAAAACACCAAAACATTGCTGACTATTTATATTGCCATTTGGCCATGAGGAGGATGTCCCAAGACAGGGGACAGGGAATCAGACCATTGCAGTGGAGCTTTGGTCTTGTTAATTTTCAATGTTGGCAGATTCTTCTGCCCCACGGTATGTCCAATACCCAAGATGTACTCTGACTAAGTGCTCATCTTACTTTTTCACTGATATCACAATAACTCTTGGAAGCTTTTTGTACTGGAGCATAAATTAGAATCTTATTGTAATTTGTGTTGTCAAATGGAAGGACTTGCTAATTCATTTTATTACTGATTTTTAGGAATCTATACAGAAGAGATAATTCGTCAAACATATGAACATCAATGGAATTAAAACAAATTGTTAAGCATGTATTTATTTCCTCAAACATTCTGTAGAACTAGTAGCTAGCCTGGACCATCTAACAATTCGATCTACTTTGACAATTAGGACTATGTCCCCATGCAAAAGGACAGCAACATAGGGATTCCATACCCAAGGATAATGGGTTGCACCGGCTTGATACACCCACCGAAACCACCTAGATTTCCACCCTGAAAGGAAACCACAGTTTGTTTGGGTGGACAGTAAATATTTCCCTCATATTAAGACATATGTTGGACAAAACAGAGTTTTTTTCTCTCTCTCAGTTGGTGTATTTCAGCGGTTACTATAATGGACAGTCAATCACTTTTAAAGATCGCACCAAGGATCGCTAACTTCTCTTGGGTTTGAACACGTTGCCTCTTTTCAAAAAGGAGGTCGTTTGAAATGTTCACATTAGAGGCGGGGCAGTCTGTCAACTTTGCATACCCTTTAAAATCTAGCATAACATGGCACAAAATCTCTTATTACAATGGCCGTTTAATGTGATGCAAAGTGGTCTTGTGCAGCACAACTTCTGACTTTGCGGTGGCCTGTTGGCATATGGGAGTTGGTATGGCTCTATAACACCTGTCATTCTTTTATGCCTGAAAAGCATCAAAGAGGAAAATACGGTATCCGGTCATTCCAACGAATGAAAAAGTTTTGAATGGCAAACCTTCACATTTTTTTGTCAAAATGCCATTCCAGTGAATGACCATTTTGTTGAAAAAAAATTGATGGTGCCATCGACATGTAATGGTAAGAATTAATGCAGGGCTGAGGCCAGGGTTAGGGTTTGGATTTGGGCTTGGGTTAGTTTAGGGGTTAAATTAGGGTTAGGGTTGGGCTACGGTTAGAGTTCAGGCTAGGGTTAGTTTAAGTGTTAAAATAGGGTTAGTTTAGGGGTTAAATTAGGGTTAGGGTTGGAGCTAGGGTTAGGGCTAGTTTAAGTGTTAAAAAAGGGCTAGGGTTAGGGTTGGGGCTAGGGTTTGGGGTTAGAGGGGAACCCCCGCCCTGCCCCCCAATATACACAAACACTTTAAAACGTTACAAGGGGCTGGCCAGTGCTGAAATCTCAGCACTGGACAGCTCTATGTAACGTTTAAAAGTTACAAAAAAGCATTGAAATGCTACTTTTAACACGTGAAAGTGCATTTCAATTGAAACTAGTCCATGTCTATTGTCGATGGATTGGTTTAGAAAGAAATGCATTTTTACATGTTAAATATAGATTGTCAAAGCTTTTTTTTCGAAACTTTGTTTTCGAGGGTTTTGTGATTCAAAACTTTTTTTTTCTCGAAATAATCACTATAAACCGAAAATACTCCACAACATATTTACAATAAACTAAGCTGCAACTAAACATGTATTTAAATTATTTCAGATATACTTTTAGAATCCCTAATTGTAGAGAAATGGTCTATATACAACAGATCAACATAATTATAATTGGTATGGGACTTGGCCTGATATTTATTGTTTAAGGAGACAGCATACATGTACTACATTCATTTTGCTGAAAAACACCTTTTAAGAGCTGAGGCACTGCTTAAGACCCCAAACGCATTTGCCCCATCCAACTAGTTAAAGTGTGCAGAGAACATGCAACAGCTTATTTTTGAGTGATGTTGCGATTCATGCTATGAATGTAGTGGACTATGGGCCTCATTACGAGTCTGGCGGTAATCAGCCACTGTTACCGGCGGGTTGCCTGCCGGACTCTTAACACTTTTCTGGTGCCCGATATCCCAGTGCCACCAGGACATTACAAGTCCCGGCGGATTGGGAAGTCAGTTGCCAGAAAATGTTGTTCCCCATTCCTGTGGAGTCCCATAGGACTCCATGGAAGTGGGGAGAAGGAAGCACCGGCACCGTTCCTAATGGTGCAGTGCTTCCATGACAAGTCTGCCTACCGGGACTGTTGCGCCCAGCAGGTCAACCTGCCGGGCACAATGGCCCCTGCAGGCCGACTTGCAGTGTGGCGGTCCAGAAAGGGTGCCGATATGCTGCTACCAGCACCCTTATTTCCGGACCACACACTTGTAATGAGACCTTATGTGTTTGGATTAAAGAAGAGGATGGACCTTCTGGTGGCTTGGGCAAATGATAAGTTGAAGGTAGGACAACTACTGGTGAAGCATTGGCATGACCAGAAAGCTTATAGAGCCTAGAGTTTTACAGGACAATTGGTCTGGTCCTTACTAGATGGTTGAAAGACTAGATGAGGTTAACTATTTAGTGCACCTTGGAAAACCTAATCAGGCTCCCAAAGTTTTCTATGTAAATAGGCTGGCTTCAGAAAGGGAGGAAGAGAAATCTGAACATCTCCCTGACCTGTTCAAGGGTAGTGAAACAAGAGATGTATCTTTACTGATTTGTGGTAACCACAGAAATATAGGAGGAACAGGTCACTGCAATTGTATGGCCTGCTCTCTTGAATTGCTTAAAGAGAAAAGGATATAGGTTGCATAATTCTAGCAATCACTAAATGAATCAGCCACTAGGTACATATAACCACACATTCAAGACGTTATGGGCCTCATTACACGGAAGGTGGTAATGGTTAACGGCCACCGTTAATGGTAACGGTGACCGTTAACCATTACCGCCTTACTACGAGGTCCCTTAGCGGGTTGGTGCTTTAACGCCTGCTTTTTGCAGGCGTTAAAAACCAACCCGCTAAGGGACCTCGGAGCTAATTACGGCACGGCAAAATTGCGGTGCCATAATTAGCGCCTTCCCCATTCCCATAGAGCCCTATGGGGCAGAAATGGGAATGGGGAAGGGCAATGGCGGAAGGGGGATTTACCGCCCCACCAACCTTGGAATGGGGCGGTAAATCCCCTTTCCGCCAAGGCGGTGCCGGTAATTTACCGGCATGGTCTGGATCACCGCCTTCCGTGTAATGAGGCCCTATGTCTAAATTACTAAAGAAATAATAAAATGTTTAAAACAAATAGATAGTTGAAAGTAAGTAGAGCGTTGCAAACAATAAGTAAAAGGTCTTTACTGCTGTATAAAGTGACAAGCTAAGACATGTGAATGCAAACAATACAAAATATTAAGTCATTATGACTGGTTATTAACATTCAAAAAATAGAGACAACACATTGTGAAACAGGTTGTGAACAAATGATATATGCAATTAACATCTTTAGAAAAAGTCAAATCCAACAACTCAAAGGGAATGATGCTTCAAGTTTGGTTTGAAGGTTGGAAGATAAATTGTAAGTGCATGTGCGGTTTTACTAATGAGTTCTTTGCATCATGCGTTTCCTATATTTGGTGCAAAAAGCCCTTCTGATGGTTCCTTTCATGGTGTCAAATTGTCCCCTCAACTGACTCTACAACAGCAGCATGGGGTGAAAACTTTGCTTAGGCAATTCCCCCTCCAGGTGTAACACTTTGATGTAGGCATGACATATGCTCCGCAAGATCTTTTCCAAACAGGTGTCAGTCTCTCTTTAATAGAACGTCAAGCACCCCATCACAATGAAACATAACGGAATTCTGCACATGCACAGCACTCACCTGCATACCTCTCAACAAACACTACTCAACTACACACACCCAAAACGCCCATCACTTCCTCCAATAGAATACATCTGAGACCCAGCTAAATTTCAGACCAGCCATTCACGTAATCGGACTGTTCGGACTCTCCCCCTCTCCTGACAATGTGTCACAGCGGCCATTCTCTCACCTGATGACTATGTGTTGCTGCTAGAGACCTAGCCGCTCCTTACCCACCTTCGTGCTGGCTCAAAACGCACACACGCATTTTAGAAATTCTTTCGTCACCTCTTACATCTCTGACTACGGTATTCCCAAGGGCGTTCACCCCACAGCATTTCGAGACTGTACCAATGGCAGTACGCACTATACAAATGCCATATAACATAACATATCAAAACCCTGCGCCATGGCATTGTAAGAAATACGTGTCTTGTCACCTTGAGGTGTCAGAATGCAGAAGTAACTATTTCCAAACAAAAAAAATAAAAAGGTGATAATACACACACAAGAGACCTACTGTTTCCCTTTCCCACAGTTCTGGACATGCTAGGTCTCCAGCTGCTAACTGCACATTTTCATCATTACTTAACCTCTGTCATCCTATATTATGAAAATCTACAACTGAACTTGAAAGCGTATGCGATTGCCATGGATTGCTTTTCACAGGACTTGTTTGAGATATCCAGGCAAGAGTAGAATAAGCCATTTCAGCCGAGTTGCCACCTCCTCTGCGTCACCCAGTAGCCGTCCCTAGAACGTCACTTCCGGTTCAGAGCGCCACCATAACATTGAT
Organism: Ambystoma mexicanum; assembly: GCF_040938575.1. Lineage (NCBI taxonomy): Eukaryota > Metazoa > Chordata > Amphibia > Caudata > Ambystomatidae > Ambystoma > Ambystoma mexicanum. The sequence goes on from NC_090936.1 coordinate 92,180,046, forward strand.
AGCTTTGAGATATGCATTGCAGCCATTTCTTTTGAGACCAAGTGTCCCGTGGGTTAAAAGAGGTGTGAAAGGAGATGAAAATACCGACAGATATAGTATTAAAAAATGTACGTCCAAATCTAGTTCTGGGCTGAGCGCCTTATCTGGGCAATGCAAAGATAATTATGTCCGACCCAAGCCATTTGTTGACACTAGTTGGATATCGAGCTTATTTTATTCACAGAAAAGTGTGAGAAAAAGCGCATAATCATATATCAATGTGTAGATATGCAGGTTGTTCTTAGCCCAAAGAAAGGTATTAGCATAATTGCCCATTTTGAATTGATCGATTGGTACATTTGACCGAATTCGGCCAGTACCATTCAATCAATTAAAAATGAACAATTAGGCTAATACATACCGAACATATGGAGCAGGGGTGTCCCCCACTCTCCATGATTGGTATGTATTAGCCTTTTGGGGTTGCAGGGCTGACCTCTGCTTCCTTAACATGGGAGGCGGAGGACCGGAAAAAAAAGAAGAAAAGGGGACCCTGCGGTGTCGGATCTGACCTGCGCTAGAGGGACGGATTTGACACTGCAGTGGTGAAGGGGACCTGGCGACGAGCAAACAGGTAAGTAGGGGAGGGTGGGGGTGGGTAAGCGCTTTTGGTTTGTGATTTGATCCTCTGATAATGGATCGCATGCAGGCAATTTCTTTTTGGTCAGTTTGCCACAACCAATTATCAGACAATGAAACACCACCAAACCCAAAGAAAGGCATTTTATATTGCTCTATTGCTATTGATATTTTCAACACAAGTAAAACAACATAACTAGCTGGCTACAAAGTGAACCAAAAGATTTGGTTTTGAGGTCAAGCCTAGATTAAACATAGTGACACTGCATGATGTAGACAGTGGCTTATTCACAGACACTGGATGAGCGTTTTCCCAAAACTACTGTAAGAATACATGGCACTATGGGTTTTGCTGCCTGTAAACCTTGTGAAACTCCTGCTAAAATAGCTGTCGTGCTACTCAGACCTCTTTTGCAGAAGCAACCAAACCCTCTATTCACACGTTTCCATGAAGACAATGGGGATTAACGATGTGGTCATTTATGAGCAAAATCTCTTAAATTGTGCTAGGGACACCCTGTTAATTCCATTATTTGCCAAGTTCTTTCGCTGAACAGCTGTAAATTGGTGGCGAAGGCCTCTGCGTCGTCTCCTACTGTGCTAGAACGCTGCACCATCTGGAAGCTTCTTGGCCCGCATACTGCCTTGCCGAAGGCACGGCAGAATTTTGTAATTCCCATATGTGATGATTACCAGAGCAACAATATGCCTGTCTCTGCTACTCTGCCAGGAATGTTACACTAGGTAGCAGTGAACAGGATAATAAAATACCTGCACCACATCCAAGCCAAGCTGCAGTCTCGTGTGACTTGTAATCCGGGGCAGTCCATTGTTAAGCTCTTCATTGCAGCGCTAAATTGCTCTGGCTTACATAGGACATTCCTTGTACTAAAAAATGGGATGCAGTGCTAAAGAGATTATGTTTGAGAAAAGTATGATATATGAAAGAGCCAGATAATAGATGATAGGAAAAAAGTCTAGCAAAATGTGTTAAAAAACACAGTTCTAAATTGTATTTGATAGGTTAAAAACGTATTTAAGGTTTATTTGATTTGCATTTATCATTTATTTTAGCTATTTGAGGTGCAATGGCCCTAGTGCCCAGACATTACTATTATAAACAAAATTGTCTGAAGGGGCATCTTCAATACGAGATGCTAGATTTAGAAGCAACTGCCAAGGGGGAACGGGGAGGGAGGCAAGTTGAAACAGGATTATGAAAAGCAGTATGGGGATGGGAGCCATACAATAGAGGCCAGGCAAGATACTGTACAGGCAGACATCTCCCTAAGTGCCTACCTGGGGAACGAATGGCGCCACCCTTCACCACCTCTTCCCCAGGCTAATAAACTGGGTACCAACAGTGGGTAAAAATAGTGACATAAATAATGACAAAGCCGAGGAGATGAAGGAATCTACCATGAATCACCATGTAAACCACAACAATTTTACTTTTACAAATGTCCTCTTCATTTCTCTGGGATCTCCAATGCTACGTTTTGGAATGTGAAATGCAGCACAAACTTTTAAGGAATATTTGAGGCATTATTTACTGTAGACATACATACACTAATGCTCTGTCATTGTACTCTCAAAAAGGTAAGAAACGCCGGGAACGAAAGGTGGCCACATGCCGTTTTACGGATCTTTTGGAGAGAGCTGAGGCACTAGAATCATGCAGAAATGCAGGGGAGCGATCCCCCAAAAATGCAACAAGAGTGATTGTCTCTGGACATTGAAAGCAAGCAATTTCCCAACATCTCAGAAAGATACAGGTCTGGGATCCACTTATCTTTTCAGAGTATTCAGGAACTGGTATTGAGCACTGAATTGAATACATGATGGTTTTCGTGTTAACATCCAGGAACACAGAGCCAAACTAAAATCTAGCATTATGGAGTAAAACAATCATAAAAAATAAAAAAAATACAAAAAATGTCCATTATGTTACACATATTTATAATTTGAGGCACAGGGAGACAAACAGATTGAACCAGAAATCCACAATTTTGGTCGAATGCTGTAGTCGGGATTAGAACCCATGTTCCCTGATTGTAAGGCCAGCAACTCATCCACTAGAGGGCATTTGTAAACAAATATCAATATTTCACCGATTTCGTCCATTTTGGCACATCATTTTCAGAGATTGTAGGATTGGGTCAGTTTCTCTGTTCTGGCCTGCGACATATTGAAAGCAAGAACAAGAACCGCGATTTTCAGAAGACCGCCTGAGAGAAAGAGGTGCCTCAAAGGCTGCTTCAGAACCTTAGGTGTGGGAAAGGGTCTGAATGACGCGCAATAGGCCGTGCTTTGAAAAAGAGCACTATATGGCATGTTGTTGTTGTAATGACCACCCCCGTTTTTGGAGTGGATCTGCCCTTTGCTGCCAAGATAAAACATATGGGCTGCATTTGGCAAGAGAACCTGAGCAGTGAAGGTCAGGTGAGTGCTACGGTGCAGTCCATATTTTACAGCCTCTGTCTTCTGCGGCAGGCCTTGCCTTATGTTCCACCAAAAAACCAGGCAGTAGTAGTTGGAGCTTTGGTTAATTCTCAACTGGACTACTGTAATAGCCTGCTTGCAGGTATTCCTTCCAAGCAATGCCAACGGTTACAAAAGGGGCAAAATGCAGAAGTAAGACTGGTGTTTGGTGGGAAGAAGCCTTCACCTACTTCGGGATTCCGCCGCTCCCTGCACTGGTAACCCGTGAGTGACACAATTGAATTTAAAGTTCTCTGCCTCATATTTAAAAGACTAAATAATTGGGCCCCAGCTTATCTGGCGGATAAAATCCACAGATATCTTCCGGCCCACTCGCTTAGGTCGGAGGATAAGCTGCAACAGAGAATTCCACTATCCGCCTGTGTTTTCAGGGGCGATCAGAGATTTGCAGTGTAAGGGTTCAAATTATGGAACAGACTCCCTCTGAAAATTCGGACATTGAAACCATTGTTTCAATTCCGAAAAGCGTTAAAAACCCATTTGTTTAAATGAATCCATCTTTGATTTTGTTTTTTCCTTAACTGTCAGAACTCTGTCGCCCGCTCTGCATTTGAGTATTCTTGTTTCTCTTTGTGCATTTGTTTTTAATCTGCACCGACATACCATTAGGTTCATCTGGTGCACATTATAAATAATTCAAAATGAATCAAATTATATTACCTTATAAGTGAACAAATAATCCAACACCACTGTTCTAAGAGAGGCCATTTCATACACTGGAATGTCTGCTGTGATTCTTGAGGGAGGCAGTTTAAAAATGAAAGTGAATGGAGGATAGCACAGGGGCAACGTGCTGTTCTTGGAAACAAGACCACGCAGAGCAACAGAGGTTCGAATCCCTGATCCGCGCTTAGAAACTGAACTCAGGTACAGTATTAGGTGCGTTATAAAAAACAATAAAATAAATTAAAATAAAATAAATGCAAATGTTGTATCGGTGCACCCTTCACAAAAAAATCAGAATTGGTTCTCAAATTCAGATTTAAATGGTTTCCAACTTTATTAGCATGTGGGGGTCTGCATGCTCTTTTAAGCATCTCAGGCTCAGCTTGGCTGATGGAGGTACATCTAACCTGGGAAACCTCTCAACCACACTCTAAGTAGCTACACATGCCAAAGAGAAGATTCTGATAAGCTTCTTGTCCCACAGCACCATTGTGGCCCCACTCTTGCACTACGCAGCCATGGACATGGGAAGCAGATTCATATTTCAGTCCGTTGTCTTTATGGTTCCCACTTGTCTCTAGAGTGCGGTAGTCTTTCATGAGTGTGGTCACAAGCTATGGGTCATTTGTGTCCTGACGGCTGGTGCAGATGTACTCATTCTCAACAGTAAATGGACGAACGCACAGAGGCGTTTCCAGGGAGTAGCATGGGGTGGCAACGTGCTACCCCTGGAATGTGATTGGCCACCGCAGGTGCCACCCCATTAAACTATGTATGTGTATGTATGCACGCATGCACTTACTTCATGCTACCCCTGCACAAGTCAGTGCCCCACTTGAGCCACCCAAGTCAAAAGAGTCTGGACATGCCACTGCAAATGCGTATGTGGGAGTGTTTTTGCGTGTATGGAACTAGCCTCATTGTTGGCAGGATGTGACACCAGATGCAGGGTTTGTGTAAGGTCTCTCTGTGCTCAGGATGATGACATTTGGACATGAAAAGTATACTATGCATGTGATCTTGTACTATAGGCTTCAGTGATTACATTACTAATCTGAGGTCACGTGTCCTACTTTCCCTTCTTTTTCCTCCTTTGCTGGTGGATGACAGAGCTCTGAATGGGAATTTATTGTGCTACAAACTCGTCTGAGTCAAGATGACTCCTGAAGCTGTGAGTGGGTGATGGTAGTCATCCAAAGTCCATTTCCCACCTTGCCGGTGGTGAGTAGAACAAACCGCAAACAAGTGCAACAATCAAATGACGTAATTATCCTGGCACAGCCACAAATGTACTGATGTGTTCCCAAGCCCTCCATCAAACAGGAAGCAATGATTTCTATGGATTTCTCATAGTCACATGTGTTGTCAAATCGCCCATAAATCAATTGCAAGTGTGAGTGCAAAGCACTTACTTCGAGGCCCCACTGCCTAGAAGTGGATCTCCCAGTACTGAAAATACTCTGAAACAAGAGTATCATTTATGTTCAAATTTCTGTTCTCCAAGTCCTTTTTAGTTTGGGCTATTAGATGGCATTGAAAGCGCTACCTTTAAGCCAAAACTATTCTCAATAAAATAAAAGCTTAAAATATGGGCTCTGAAACTATTGTCAATAAAATAAAAGCTTAAAATATGGGCTCTGAATAGGGGAATGTAATGCTTTTTCAATGGAGATGACATTTGAGGAGGGATACACAGTTGTTTGGTTATTGAATCCCTGCCCCTAACCATGCGAATTCATATAAGTAATCCCACCCATTCCTGCCCATCTCATAACTCTTTGAGCTATTTCATGGAGGCAGCCATTTTGGATGAATGTTTCTAAGGAAGCTTTGCGGAAACAAGCCAAAACTAGCGGCCATCTTTGAATAGGAAAGATACCATGCATCTTCCAAATAAAATGATACATTGAATCATGTGATTATAATATTTTTTTAAATAGCTTAAGTAATTTACAATACTTTCGACAGCAGTAATTATTTCTGTCCTTTGCTTCATTTCCTTATTTTTTTTATATAGCTGGGGCAGTTGCTCGTCCTTTTTAAATCAGTTTAATATGTATCAATGTCTTACAACACAAAATCTGCAATGTTGTGATACATGTAGTGCTCGTTCCCTTACTAGCTCAATGATTGCCACCGTTAGCTGTGAATGGTTGTGCTTGCCCAGCATGGTCCCGCAATCCCACTGGTTGTGCTTGGCTTCACACAAATTGTCTGTCTCACCCCAACTCTATTGTTTGTCCTTCAAAGCATTCCCTTTCCATAGTTTTCCTTCCCCATTGCTTTTAAACCAACTGTAACGTGTTCAAATGAGAAACTTGCAATAAGCCATGAAACCCCACAGTGCTCACATCAGAGAGTATCTCAGGATCTTTAGCCCTGAGACCCTCTTCGACGTGAGCACTGTACTCTGTGTTTTCAGGGGATTTTGCTTGCATTCAGGATGTCTAGCTCCTTGCTACCGGCAGCTAGAAATCCGCAAAATCCAATTTTTCCGTTTTTGTGCATTTTGTTGCATCTCTTCGGATTGTGTGAGTACTGTATGTTGGAGACCACACAAAGCTTGTAGGTATTTCGTTATTTGCCCACCCATTGATTAACTATGTGTATAAAGTATTAGGCATTTCACAGGCACTGCGATTAGATGCCCACAAAAGCCCAAACTGTTGGCATTGCCAGTGCTTCTTTTATTATACTAACACAGCAATTTCCCTGAGTGTTACACATTGAGACCAAAAGTTATCAACAAACATGACATTGCTATTAGAGCCATTCATAAATCAACACCCTGAGTAGGCGCTACAGCTAATCAGATTGCCCAGAATGTGGGCTACATAGCGTTATAAGGTTGCATTCCGAGAAAGCCGATTGCTGCGTGCATCCTCCCTTTGACTTCCACATGCTCTTTGTTATCTGCCCCTACCCTTCTTTCCCTGCACCAAAGTCACCCCCATTCAAAAAAGCCAATTTCTTACCTGAATGTTGCCACAAAGGGTACCTCAGCTCTGGCTCCTCGCCATTCCAGCACCGAACATGTACCACCATGCAAATGGCCGAGTGGTTCTGTATGAAGCCCCAGTTACCCTTTTTAAGAGAGACATCTCATTTGTAGCTATTGTTTCTGTGAAAAAACCCGACTGGGTCACTTGCTGCAGGCCGTGTGTGCTCCCAAAAAGGGGCCCTTAGAACCCCAGCAGTTTACCCAGGGTGCTAATAGAAATAATGCAACATTCGGGGACCCTACTCGATGGTAATGACGGGATGTCCGTGTTAAAGTCCATCTGCTTCACTCGGGCCTATTAACCTGTGCTGCGGGCAGTTACCCCTCAACATGTACCTGGGAAAAGATGACCACTGCTCTGCAGGAGTATGAGGACGAGTGAAAAATGAAGCTCTTACTAGAACCCACATTACTGCTAAACCAAAGGTGAAACAGGCACAACATTAATGGTACACCTCGTTGACCTCTTTAAGGAAGTATGTGCCGTGGACAGGTTATACTCCACAGGTGGGTGTGTGCCAGCAAGAAAGCATCCAAACAAAAATACTCCCGAAGGGAGAGGATAGAAAGTGCAAGAGAGAGAAAGGAGAGATGGTGGGTGGAGTAGGAGGCTGCTAGAGGGGGTAGAACAGGGTGAGAGACGAAGAAGTAGGGAGATGAACAGGAGGGATTGGAAGTAAAATAAATAAATAAAAACACCTATCATGGTAGACTACTACCTGTAGGGGCCTTAGGCCACCTTGATTGATCTCGGAGTATGTTAGAGAGATCCAGTGTTTTCCTTTACGCCATCAAGTTCAATTAAGTAGATATTAGGTAGGAGGGCTTACTGATCTCTAGTCACAAGTCTGGGCTAGAGAGGGAATGGTCCAAACTAGACTAGAGAGAGAGAGAGAGAGAGGGAGAGGCAGAGAGAGAGAGAGAGAGAGAGAGAGAGAGAGAGAGAGAGAGAGAGAGAGAGAGAGAGAGAGAGAGAGAGAGAGAGAGAGAGAGAGAGAGAGAGAGAGAGAGAGAGAGAGAGAGAGAGAGAGAGAGAGAGAGAGAGAGAGAGAGAGAGAGAGAGAGAGAGAGAGAGAGAGAGAGAGAGAGAGAGAGAGAGAGAGAGAGAGAGAGAGAGAGAGAGAGAGAGAGAGAGAGAGAGAGAGAGAGAGAGAGAGAGAGAGAGAGAGAGAGAGAGAGAGAGAGAGAGAGAGAGAGAGAGAGAGGCAGGCAGGCAGAGGCACTGTCAAGCCCTCGAGAAAACCAACCATAAAACAGACCATGGTGAACACAGTTTATTATATATGTGTGCTGGGTAGAAAGCCCATAGAATATGCAGACTATCCGGAACACCCTGGAAAATGTTGGGAGAGGCTGATCAGCCTGTCCAATGGTGTTCATGAGCAGTGTCAGTAGCGAGGGCCTAACTGATCGTCATAGCTATTCCATCCTTTTCTTTTAATGCGTCTACATTTAATTGAGCTAATCCGATTTATATTTCCATAGCTCTCAAAAGCAGCGTCACTCACAGGGTTAATATTTTGTGCTGTGCATCATTGGTTTTGGTGCATATATTACCAACACCATTACTACAGAGAAGAGTGAGAGTAAAGGCGTGCCATAGAGCTGACTTTGTGGTGGGTATGACAACTGGAAATTCTGTGGTATAATTGCAGAGACACTAAATGTTATTTCTTGTTACATTACACTGATGTAATCCAACAGTGGTTTGTTTAACAAATGTTCTTGCAATCAGAAGTACTGTACCATGTCACGGGCTGTATAGTGATCTGTCTTTTTTGCAGCCAGAGGTAGTTGGGCCATATATGGGCTATTTTCCTGACCCCTTTTGGCTACATGTAGGTTTCCCTTTCTGGATACGATTTCCATACAAGCAATCATTTTTTTGGGAAAGTTGCAGTACCACTGATTACATACAGATAAGCTCATAGTAAATCTCAGATTTCTTATGAGGACATCTGTATGTTATCAGTGGCATTACACCTCTCCAATAAAATGAGTTGTGAGGATATCTGTAAGTTGTAGTTCGTTTGAGAGGTGCATTACCACTCACACGTTTTCTCCTGATCAAACCTCTTTCCATTTCTGTTTCCTGTTGCCCTGGTTCCTGTTTATTTTATTTGATTTTTGGAGAGGTGTAGTACCACTGACAACATACAACATACAGATGTCCCTATAATACATCTCAATGTGATTTCTTATGAGGACATCTGTGGCCTGTCAGTGGCACTATAACTCTCCAATAAAATAAGTTGTGAGGACATCTTCAGGTTGTGGTTCATTGGATAGGTACAGTACCACTGACAATATACAGGTGTCCTTTTAAGAAATCACATTCAGATCAAAACTACAATATAGGACAATTATGACCAAAGGTTGCAATTATGCATACAATCAACAGTTGTCACTTCACGATTGCGCTGTTGCTCTCCCCCTTGTGCTGCTACCCCTTGTGCTGTCTCTCATTCCCCTTGCACTGTCCCTCCGCCCTCCCTTGCACAGTACCTCCTCCCTGTTGCACTGGCCCTCCTTCCCCTTGCACTGTCGCTTGTTTCCCCTTTGCACTGTCGCTCCTTTCCTTGTGCTGTCCCTCCTCCCTATGCTGTCCCTCATCCCCCTTGTGCTGTCCCTCCCACTTCTGTCACTCCTTCCCACTTGTGCTGTCCCTCCTTCCCCCTTGTGCTGTTCCTTTTCCCCTTACACTATTGCTCATTTTCCCTTGTGCTCTCCCTCCTCCCCCTTGTGCTGTCCCTCCCACCTTGTGCTGTCCCTCATCCCCCCTTGCACTGTCCCTCCTTCCCCATTGCGCTGACCCTCCTTCCTCCTTGCGCTGACCCTCCTTCCTCCTTGCGCTGACCCTCCTTCCCCCTTGCACTATTGCTCCTCCCCACGCTGTCCCTCATCCCGCTTCTGCTGTCTCTCCTTCCCCCTTGAGCTGTCACTCCTTCTGCCTTGCGCTGTTGTTCCTTCCCCCTTGTGCTGTGCTCCTTTACCCCTTACGCTATTGCTCCTTTCCCCCTTGTACTGTCCCTCCTCCCCCTTGTGTCCCTCCCACGTTGTGGTGTCCCTCATCCCCCTGGCACTGTCCCTCCTCCCCCTTCCGCTGTCCCTCCCCCTCTTCTGCTGTCCCTTCTGCCCCCATGCCAGTCCCTCTTAACCCTGTGCACTGCCCCGCCTTCCCACTTGAGCTGTCTTTATTCCCTGTTGCACTGTCAGTCCTCCCCCTTGTGTAGTTGCTCCTTCCACCTTGCACTATTGCTAATTCCTCTATTGTGCTGTCCCTCCTCCCCCTATTGCTGTCCCTTCTCCTCCCCTTGAGCTGTCCCTCCTCCCTCCCTTATGCTGCCCTTCCTCATCTACTTGTGCTGGCCCTTCTCCCCCTTGCGCTGTCCATCCCCACTTGCACTGGCCCTCCTCCCCCCTTGTGCTGTCCCTCCTTCCCCCTTGCACTGTCTCTCCTTACCTCTTGCACTGTCCCTTCTTCCCACCAGCACTGCCCCTCCTTCGCCTTTTGCGCTGTTGTTCATCCTCCATTGTGCCGTTACACCTCCTCCCTTGCGGTCAACCCCCCTGGTGCTGCCGCTCCTACCCCCTTGCACTGTCTCTCTCCCCACCTTTGTGCTGTCGAGCAGTTGCCTTTGTGCTGTTGCTACCGCCCCCTTTGCCCTGTCACTCCTTCCCCTCTCTTGGCGCTGTCACTCCTTCCTTTGAATGTTGTACAATGCTCCTGTGTACTGTTGCTGGCCTAGCTTTCGTCTATTGGATTTTTGTTTCTCCCTTGTGACGCCATATTTTTCTTATTTTTCTCCCCCTGTGCTTCCCTCACCCCCTGGTCATGCCCTTCATTCCTTGCCCCCTGTGCTGTCATTCCTCATTCCTTCTCTCCATGTTAAATGTAAAATGCAATAAACTACAAACGCCAAAACTATTGGCTTTGCCGAAGCCTGTTTTTTTTTTTAAAGATGATGAATATTTTATTGAAACAATCCAAGCATGGAATTATTAAGTAAAACATTGGCCGCCTTGTGCTGTCTCTCATTCCCCTTGCACTGTCCCTCCGCCCTCCCTTGCACTGTACCTCCTCCCCCTTGCACTGTCGCTCCTTTCCCCCTTGCACTGTCGCTCCTTATTCCCAAGAGGAGCCAAATGTGGCTGCAGAGAATCATACTGTAAAATACAGATGAGCCATAAATGCCAACGTTTGTATTTTAGCCTTTGCTGATTGTTAACTGATTGGATCAGGAGAAGTAGGCACAGAATGAATCAGAGCTTGTAGCAAGGAATACTACAAAACGTTACTCCTCGTGCAATGTTAAACCAGAGAAAGGCTACAAACACACACACACATACCTGGCGGCAATGTATCGTGGAATGATGATTGTGATTCGGGTCCATTCTTCAAAGTCTCCAGTGTAATACATCGTTGGCTCTCTTAGTTCCCGGGAGCGCCCTTCACAGGCCTTCAGTGAAGGGGATGCAGGATAGCAGCCTTCCTTCACCAGGGACCAGGATAGACCGGCATCATGGGAATACTGAAGGAGGACTGGGGCAGCACTGCTGAACTCATTTGTGCAACCTATGCTCAGCTGCAGAGAAACAATGGCACAGTGTAAGGAATTGTGCACATATATTATACCAAAACATTCTTGTTGATTTTCATATGTGCAAGTCATTGATTATGTTCAGAGCCAAAAGTAAACGCTCTAATCAAGAAATTCTTCTTTCTCCTGCAAGCGGTAAAAAGGATCCTACCATTCCTGTCATTCAAAACAAACAAAACAAAAAAACATTCCTGTCATTCGCCAACAAAACACTCACCGTCATCGCTGTCGTCATGTCCAGAGTAGACTACGCCAATAGCCTTTACCTGTGCATGCCTGAACGACTTCTAAAAAAACTACAACGCATACAAAATGCGTTGGCCAAACTGCTCATTAAACTTCCCAGAAGAGAACACATCACGCCAGCGATGAAAACACTACATTGGCTACCAATAAAACAGCAAATCAAGTTCAAATCAATGTGCAATATGCACAGAGCAATCCACGACCAAGGCTCAGAGTTCCTAAGAGACAAATTAAGCCTACATCACCCAACAAGGCAGCTCAGATCGAGCAGCGACATCCATCTGGAACCAAAACCCTACAACAAAAGAACATTCGGAGGATCTTCTTTCTCTCACCTCGCTTGGAACGAGCTACAAAAAAACATACGCAACACAAGAAACCACCTACTATTCAGAAAACTCCTAAAATCCTCGCTCTTCACCCCATAATTAGAAGAACGCTTACAGCGGCATATACACAGCTGAAACAATGCTGAGTGAAAAAAATCAATCCACCCAATCCCCCTAAGCTATCGGTCATAAACAGAAGTTAAGGAAGAACAATCTATGGCATATCAATTTACAGACAGAGATAGATATGACAGGAAGATAACAGATTAAACGAGGATAGATTGTGATGGAAGGGCAAGGACGATATATTAATAACACCTTGGCCTTCAAACTACACACAGGCACCAATGGACCACCGACAAAAATAGATAGCAAGCGAATGGGGGACTGCTAATTTGCAGCACCAATACCAGAGGGGGGTCAAGACACGCCCCTTCCCATTACACTGAGTTCAAATAACACAGCTGGGAACGCGCCACGCCATCACTCATAACAATTAGATGGACAGGAAAGAAAAGTGGAAAATATGCCTACGTATAGGACAACCGGATACATAGAACAAGATTTATAAAGACTAAGATATATAACCCACTAACCCTATGCTCAAATCTCTGCATACCTAATTCACATGAAAATCCACACAACCATCTTCTCGATCAGCAAACTGCATGCACTTCACCACACTGCATCAAACAAATAACACATAAACCGCACCAACAGCACACAAGGTCTCATACCGGTCAGATATTAACACTAAAGCTCATCGAACAGTGAAAACCGAACTGAAGCTGCCAACAGCACACCACTTCTCTCACTTTCTTCCTCTCTCTTCACCCGACTAACCCACCCCACCTTCTTGTTTACAGATCTGCCTGAGCGCCTGGGTACCAATTCCGTTGGTGACGGTGCGCAGTATAAATACCTTTAACATTAACATAATTCAAATATGTAGACAAAATTATCTTTAGTTGTTCTAGCATCACTTCATCTATATAAACAAACATACATCAAAAATAATACTTTATTCTTAAATATAATTCCTTTTGAAACAGATAGAAAACGTGAAGTGGATTAAAAACAAATTTACGAAGACAAATTAGTAAAATAACATCACAAACACATCTAAAAAGGATGGGTTTAAAAAACACTCAATTACAACATTTAATACAACTTAGCATTCAATTCCAAGAATTGTTTTGTTTTAAAGTTTTGGGGATAAAGTTCTATCCTCCTTATTTAATCATGGCCGATGTGTCACATTTTTTGACTAAATTGACAATCCTTCATTGCTCAGTCTTCGTCAGGAACTGTAAGTGTACAGTACATTCATTCTAGTTTGTCACCATTTTCACCATGCAGCTAACATGTATTAGAAAACAATTTTTTGGCACTTGGGGAAAACTGTAAGCAAATCCTGACCCTAAATAGGATATCACTAGGTCAGGTCAATCTTTTCAATTATGTGTAGTTCAATAGGCATCCCACCTAGCTTAGTGGCCCTTAAAACATATTTCATATTAGTTTTGTGTTCTCTGTTGGTGTTTATGCATAGTTATGCGTAGAGTGTTGAGGGGGACATGCTTGCTTTATTGGAAGTTTCAATTGCATCAGCATCCATTGTCTGGTGATTGTGGCTCAGTGATATTGAGAATGATATGATTGAATAGTCCTTAAAGGTCTACACAAGGTATGCACATCAGAGTATAGAATTAACCAAAGAAAATCTAGTTAAACAAGGGAGCAGACTTCCTTTGATTGTCCACCCTGTATTGACTCTTCTGTAGCTCTGTATCAAGGGTATTTACACCAGAATCAAAACAGGAGAAAAAGGTGTGGGAATGAAAGCCTCCACAGAAGAAAACATGTTGTGTTTCTCAAAGGCTTCAAGTATGACATCAGAGCAATATCGTAATCTTTAGAAACTCTTCTTGAAACCTAACTCTTTTAACCATAGAAAGTCACCTCTCAAAGATGATCACTAATCACAAGTACACTGCTCACTTTTCTTTAGCAGTTAGGGAATTTAGCTGGTATGCTTCGAGAACATTTAATCTGTCTAAATAAAATCCCAACGATCATTTAAACTCAGCCTTCATAACAACCTGTTCAAGTTCTCCACTCCAGAAAGCAAACACGTGCACCTGCTGCAAGAGTCTACATGGATAAAGGAATTGGACATGCACTACTAATATCTATGAGGAACCTTTCCTTGCAACTGCAGACTACTTTTCGTTAGCTTGTCATTCACTTGCCCTATCAATCAAATAGTTTAAAATGAAAACTATAATAAAATGAAAGTGTGAGAAACTCAAACTGTGGCTACTGTCTTCTGGCACCTTACTTGTAGTTCAACAGGTGGCACCAGGGTCTGTGTTGAATCTACCAGTGATGCTGCTGATGCAATTTTCTCCTTCAAAGAATTTCTTGATATTACCTTATCTCCAGTACACCCATATCATGACAACAACATTATACTGGTTACTCTTTAACAGGATGAAATGCATGCACGATTGGTAATCCTCCAAAACAAGGTGGGGAGAAATAGCAAACTTTGCAGCAGCAGTTGCCAAATTGAGGCAGCAGCACATTTTTCTTGGTGCGCTTACAGCCAATAGGGTCCAGTTCTCAGTATGCAAGACTGCTTGCCAGAATGCTGCGGCCCAGATTCTTCAGTGGGAGGGATTGCCTTACCCGGCAACAAGGAAGCCTGATCGGCAGAGGCTGACTTCCTTGGGTAGCAGGAATCAAAGGTTGCAACAGAATAAGGGTTTACTCTTTCCACCATAAGCCATTTGGCTAACAAGGCAACTAATATGAGGTGTGGCAGTACACACTGAGGAGCCAGAAATGAGACCTGGACACAGAGGAGTCATGTTTGTTGCTACAAACTTTTATTAAAATTATTGGAGGTTGGAAAATACCTCACTATCCCTAGGAGGAATTTCCATACCTCAATTAAAATTAACGGGTCTGCCGGTGTCAACAGATCCAACAAAAAGTATGTCCTGTGTCCGTAATCCTATTCTGGCCTTCACACTCTAAATAAACTCTAAGGTGTAATGGATATTGTCTCCTGCTTTTCCAAAGTGCCTAAATGTTCAAGTTCTACACAAAAGTTCAAATCAGACGAAAAGGGTTCCAATGAACAATATTCAAAGTTCCAGAGAATAACTTACTTCCCCAGATTCGTTGTTCCAATACCACAAGTTAAAAAAAAAAATCAAGTTCGAAGAGGATTACTCTCTCCCCTTGGTATTTACACTTTTCTTGGAGAACACTTCCCTTCCCCAGGCTTTCTCTTCACCTTTTAACACTTTGCGAATCCTGAGGGTATGCCTCTTCCTAAGGACTTTCCTTGCCTTTATACACTTTTACAACAGTTCATGATCCCAAGGGCATGACCTTCCTTGAGATTCTTTATCATTTATTTCTCTTATGATCATTAACTAGTATACTCCCCTGCCAGGACTTATTACACAAACACATAATGTTACTTTCACCTGGTACAGTTTCCCACCAGGACTTTATTACAGATACTTAGCTTCACCTGGTTTCCTGGCAGGACTTATCACACAAATTACTTTCTCTTTAAGGTTGGGGTTCAATAACCCACTCGAGACTTGTTTTACAGATCCTTTTATTTCTTTAGTGGTTTTGCTTTTGGCCTCTCATTGCATTTTCAAGAAGCAACTAACTTTATTAGGCCATACGGTAACCCACTTGTATTCTCTGAGTTGACTGGTAACTTCTGGCCTCCCCTCGCTTCGGTTCCCTTCAGTTGAAGAAGGTCTGTCATCCTGCTTGAGAATTGTGACTATTATGATTGTAGGGCCCACTGGAGGGACCTGATCCTTAGGCGGGCTTCTGGCGCCAGGTAAATGCAAGAGGCCATGAGGCCCAGCAACCTCAGAAAGTCAAATGCCAGAAGAAATTGGCATTATGAAATCTTGTTACCATCTGCAAGAAATGTTGAGCGCCTCAACTTGGGAGGTGAAGCCTTTTCCAAAGAAGGGTGCAGGACTGCTCCAATGAATTGCAACTTTTGAGAAGGTGTCACCTGGGACTTCTTGAAATTGAGGGAGAAGACTAGTTTGTGGATAGAGTGGCGGGTGCTGTTGATATCTTCCAGAGCCTGTTCAGGAGAACAAGCTCTGATCAGCCAATCATCTAGGTAGGGGAAGATGTGAATGCCTCCACTCCTTAGATTTGTTGCCACCACTACCATAAACTTGGTGAAGAAACTTGCAGCGGAGGTGAGCACGAAAGGCAATACTCAAAACTAATAGTGAGAACTGCCAATGGCGAACCACTGGTATTTTCAGTGCGAAGGATGTATAGACACATGAAAATGAGCATCCTGAAGATCGAGTGACACCATCTAATCCCGGAGCTGGAGGGCCTGGAGAATCTGCAAAAGAGTGACCATCTTGAATCTGTCCTTCCTGATGAACTTGTTCAAGCGTCTCAGTTCCAATATGGGTAGCAGGCCTTAGTATTTCTTGGGAACCAGAAAATAGGGAGAGTACCAACCCCTGGTATTGTTTCACTACAGGTACCCTTTCCACAGCACCTTTCTCCAACAGGGAAATAATTTCCTGAAGAAGGAGCGGATCTGGTTCCTGAAGAGATTGCTCAATCAGGGGAAAATCTGGAGGCCTTCGTAGAAATGGGAAACAGTACGCTGGAGCCACTGTCTGAAGAGACAATGCATCTGAATTAATACAATGTCATTCTTGCAGATGCTAGGTCAATCTACCTCCCACTGGAATCCTGAGAGCAGAGTGTTAGAGAGGTTTTGGGGCTGTGGCAGAGGACAGTGAAGAGGTAGCTGCCTGGGCAGTCTTTCCTCCATGGCCCCTGGGGGCACATGTGAACCTCCTTTGTCCTCTCTAGGTAGCTTGACCTCTTCCCCTTTGGCCAAAAAAGGAGTAATATGAAAAGGAACACCCTCTCCAAGCCTTCAAAGGTGGGTGTTGCTGTTGTGGCTGACTGATGGTTTGTCCTAAAGACTTTGCAGCCTCCTTAGAAGCTTGCAGTTTTTCTAAGCTGTCATCAGCCTTTGGACCAAAAAGGTTGGATCCATCAAAGGGCATGTCCAGGAGCCTTGATTGGACGTTGGGGGCGAAACCGGACTTGCATAACCACGCAACCCTTATAAACACACTAAAGCCCATGCCCCAGCCAATGCTATCTGATGCATGTAGTACCGTGAGAAACTTGAAGGTGTCTCCCTGTCTAAACCTCTGGAATCTGTCATCCAGGTGGCCAGGACACGGCCATCACTACTGGATCCAGTTCCTGGGGGTGGACCAGTGAGGGAGGATCCCAAGGATGGGGGATACTGACGGGTGAGGTGTGGTATCCCCCTTCCGTTGACACCTTTTCCACTTGCTCTCACGTAGGACATTCCAAACCACTGCCCCCCTTTCCACTGCAAACACCTTTGCACAACACAACAGACAATGGACTTACACTAGAGCCGTTTACCTGACATGTCCCAATACCAGGGTCAGGCAAAGTCACGCAATTGATTTCAATCACACACACCTGACGTACCTTTCCCTTCCTCAAAGGGATAAAAGGTGGAGCCGACAAGCACAGTACGAGCAAGATGAATATGACAGGCAGCACGAGGAGACGCCTAATAGATGGCAGCAATTGCAGCTTTTGAGAAGGTGTCACGTGGGATTTCTTAAATTGAGGGAGAAGACTAATTTGTGGATAGAGTGGCGGGTGCTGTTGATATCATCCAGAGCCTATTCAGGAGAACAAGCTCTGATCAGCCAATCATCTAGGTAGGGGAAGATGTGAATGCCTCCACTCCTTAGATTTGCTGCCACCACTACCATAAACTTGGTGAAGAAACTTGCAGCGGAGGTAAGCACATAAGGCAATACTCAAAACTAATAGTGAGAACTGCCAATGGCGAACCACTGGTATTTTCTGTACTTACGATGTATAGACACATGAAAATGAGCATCCTGAAGATCGAGTGACACCATCTAATCCCGGAGCTGAAGGGCCTGGAGAATCTGCAAAAGAGTGACCATCTTGAATCTGTCCTTCCTGATGAACTTGTTCAAGCGTCTCAGTTCCAATATGGGTAGCAGGCCTTAGTATTTCTTGGGAACCAGAAAATAGGGAGAGTACCAACCCCTGGTATTGTTTCACTACAGGTACCCTTTCCACAGCACCTTTCTCCAACAGGGAAATAATTTCCTGAAGAAGGAGCGGATCTGGTTCCTGAACAGATTGCTCAATCAGGGGAAAATCTGGAGGCCTTCGTAGAAATGGGAAACAGTACCCTGGAGCCATTGTCTGAAGAGACAATGCATCTGAATGAATGCAATGTCATTGTTGCAGATGCTAGGTCAATCTGCCTCCCACTGGAATCCCGAGAGCAGAGTGTTAGAGGGTTTGGGGCTGTGGCAGAGGACAGTGCAGAGGTAGCTGCCTGGGCAGTCTTTCCTCCATGGCCCCTGGTGGCACATGTGAACCTCCTTTGTCTTCTCTAGGTAGCTTGACCTCTTCCCCTTTGGCCAAAAAAGGAGTAATATGAAAAGGAACACCCTCTCCAAGCCTTCAAAGGTGGGTGTTTCTGTTGTGGCTGACTAATGGTTTGTCCTAAAGACTTTGCAGCCTCCTTAGAAGCTTGCAGTTTTTCTAAGCTGTCATCAGCCTTTGGACCAAAAAGGTTGGATCCATCAAAGGGCATGTCCAGGAGCCTTGATTGGACGTTGGGGGCAAAACCGGACTTGCATAACCACGCAACCCTTATAAACACACTAAAGCCCATGCCCCAGCCAATGCTATCTGATGCATGTAGTACCGTGAGAAACTTGAAGGTGTCTCCCTGCCTAAACCTCTGGAATCTGTCATCCAGGTGGCCAGGACACGGCCATCGCTACTGGATCCAGTTCCTGGGGGTGGCCCAGTGAGGGAGGATCCCAAGGATGGGGGATACTGACGGGTGAGGCGTGGTATCTCCCTTCCGTTGACACCTTTTCCACTTCCTCTCACGTAGGACATTCCAAACCACTGCCCCCCCTTTCCACTGCAAACACCTTTGCACAACAGACAATGGACTTACACTAGAGCCGTTTACCTGACATGTCCCAATACCAGGGTCATGCAAAGTCACGCAATTGATTTCAATCACACACACCTGACGTACCTTTCCCTTCCTCAAAGGGATAAAAGGTGGAGCCGACAAGCACAGTACGAGCAAGATGAATATGACAGGCAGCACGAGGAGACGCCTAATAGAAGGCAGCAATTGCAGCTTTTGAGAAGGTGTCACGTGGGATTTCTTAAATTGAGGGAGAAGACTCATTTGTGGATAGAATGGCGGGTGCTGTTGATATCTTCCAGAGCCTGTTCAGGAGAACAAGCTCTGATCAGCCAATCATCTAGGTAGGGGAAGATGTGAATGCCTCCACTCCTTAGATTTGCTGCCACCACTACCATAAACTTGGTGAAGAAACTTGCAGCGGAGGTAAGCACCTAAGGCAATACTCAAAACTAATAGTGAGAACTGCCAATGGCGAACCACTGGTATTTTCTGTACTTACGATGTATAGACACATGAAAATGAGCATCCTGAAGATCGAGTGACACCATCCAATCCCGGAGCTTCAAGAGAAGGAAAAAGGCAATGGGAGCTGAGAGTGGGGAAAGACGATAAGCGACCTTGCCCTTTTTGCCCGAGGCCCGCAGAACCTTCTTGGAGAGGAACCTGAGACCGCAAACGATAGAGCAAGTGCCCTGCTGCAGATGTCTACGGTACACGGGGTAAGCCTACACTGATAAGGCGCAGCAGAGGAGCTTTGACTACAGAGAAACTAAAAGCCAAACGGTTCCACTCAGCCGGTGAGTGAGGGTAGAATCGATAAGCGTGGGCTGTGTTGAGGGAGAATCGCAAAGTGGCAAGTCCTGAACCAAGCTAATGAACTTTAAAGAAACTGTTGAAAGTGAGAGGGGTGACGAGTTGCTAAGGGAAAGTGGCACCACGTGGGTGCTAACTTGAGAGACTCTGGTCGATCCCCATATTGAGAAACTACAGAAACCAGAAAGACATAGAAAGGCCACCAAAGGAATGCAAAGTGGTCATATGTGAGGGTCGAGCAAAAGCCCTGTTCATTCAAAAGACTTTGATTCGTGAACTGGCATGAAAGGAAGGGAAGTGAGTCCTGAAACGTATGAACTGTATAAAAGTAAAGCGAGAGAACACTGAAAGTGAAGAGGGGTCATCCCAGAAGAGAGAGAGCCAGGGGGTGAGCCACTACCACCAGGCTTGAGAGTCATAGTAAATCTGGTGAATGAATGCTAAGAACCGAGAGGGGTCGGAGCCCGGCGGAGGGGGATCGAAGGGTGAAAAGCTGTCACCCCAAAGTGGAAAGTTGTGAAAAAGCAATAGTGAACCCAGAGGAGGGATGCCAAAGGTGTCAATTGTTTGACAAAGACATTAAGAGACTAAGAAGGGTCTGAACCCAGACGAGGGAGATCCAGGGTTGAAGCCATCACCCAAGGGCTGGCAGTCGAGACAGATCCAAGCCTGAGCGAGGGAGATTAGAGGAGCTATCACCCAAAGTTTAAAGAGAAAGGAATAAGAGATGCAAAGAAATACAAGTGAGTAAGGGTCAGCTCAGAAGAGGGGGACCCAGGGGTGAAACCATCACCCTCTCTGAACTTTTGGAAATTGGATTACAATTGACATGGGTCAGCCCAGAAGTGGGGGGCCCAGTGGTGAACCTGTCACACAGTGAATATTTTGGAAACAAACTTTCATTTGTTAAAGGAAATTTTGTTTTGTTGTTTAAGCACATCATGCCCGAAGGAGAGAGACTTTCCAAGGAAATAACATCAGAACGCTGACTTGCCTTGGAACTGTTGTCTTGTGCTAAAGAAGCCTGAGACTGTCAGCCTTTGAACTGTTGTCTCGTGCTGGAGAAGCCTGAGGCTGTTTGCCATTGAACCTGCCATCTCGTGCTAGAGAAGGTCGAGACTGCTCCGCCAGCTCCCATCCTACCCCGTACTGAAACGTGGGGGAGACCCAAAGCACTGCATCCTGACTTATTATTTGAGAACACTTCTTTCTTTTCTTGAGAAATATCCCACATCCTTTTCTGTAATAAATGTTGTAAGATTTGGTGATAGGTTTCTTAGTATAGGCCCTTTTATTTTGACACAACGCCACTAGGAGTGCCTTATTTTTCATTTGATGGTCGACATCTGTCTCCATCTTAGATATAGGTTTAGATTAGGCGTTTTTCCAACCCACTTACAATTTTTACTGTTCAATAAACACCCTTGAACTGTGATCATTTGTGTCTGTCTTACCTGTGTCACGGTGAGTTTCTCAGAGGACCGAGTGAAGAGACTGGCAAGAGGCCTCTTTATCATCATTGAAGAGATTATTGAATCCCTCGCTCATCTCATCTCCAGGAATGTTATCTGCAGCCTGGGCAATGGTATTCCACAAGGTGTAAGAGTATTTTGCCAGAGCACAAGAAGCATTAATGGTTTTTAAAGCCATGCTTCCAGCAGAGAATACCTGTTTTGCGAAGGCATTGTACTTTTTATTATCCCTATCCGGGGGATAGTCGCATAAGCCGCTGCCTTTTAAGTGGAAGTAGCTGCTTGACACACCAAATACTCTGGAGTAGGGTGCCTTGAAAGAAAATCAGGGTTTACAGAAGAAGGTCTGTATTTCTTCACCAACTCCTTGTTAACAGCGTAAGTGGTGTCAGGCTTCTGCCAGTTCTCTAAAGTGGGATTTTTTAAAGCTGAATGAAAGGACAACACAGGTTCCTTAGGGGAACCTTGATCCAGGATGTCAGTCAAGTCATCTTGAGGTTTTTCCTTTGCAGGACGCCCCCAACTTAAATATTCAATTACCTAGTTCATGACCGTTGTATAAGCTGCATTAGAGTGTGCATTCAGATCTGGAGTGTCGGATTCTCCCTCAGGGGAGGTTATCAAGACCACTGGTTTCTTTCAGACAAGCAGTCGGGTCTTATAAACGAGACTGATCAGACATCAACGCTTCCGGAACATTGGGTGTCTCCGAATGTTCATCCCGAAGGGTATAACGTTGTCTTCTTCGTCTTTCTCAAAAATTGAACCAAAACATTTGAAGAAATCTTTCTTCGACTGAAGTTTTAAGGTCAAAGATGGATCCAAGGTCGATGACGAAGATCCCGTCCACTTTGATTCCTTTGACAAGGAGGGAAAAATGATCCCTTAGCTTTGATGATGTCTCCGTGGTCAACACTTACGACGCTACTCTAGGCAACATCCCGAGGCCTTCTGTCCCAGACTTTTGGGCAAGAGATTCGAAGTCTTATTCGATTCCCTGCTGGTCTTGGTAGACATGGTGGGTTCACTAGCTTTCTCTGGCTCTTTTGAGGGACCAGGAGGGGCAGCCTTTGAAGACACATTCATAATTTTTAGACTGAATGTTTCCAACTCGGCTGCTTATCCGGTCTTATCAGGAAAATATACAGAAAAGGTAGCAGGCGCCCCTCTCTCGAAAGAACAAGGCATGATAACCTGTTCAGTGGTTATTAACCACATTGAGAGTTCGCAGCCATTGCTTTTTGCTCACTGTACCTTCACAGATGGGAAATATCCATTTGCATATCAGTCTTTGTCCCGCCCACAAGGGCAGTCCAGCACCGAAATGCTATGGCAATTCCTCTCTGAACAAGAGTACCATCATCAATCCCATACACGTGTTTCAGCCTTGTTGGGCATCATCAGTGAGGTGAAGCTGAGCTTCTCTAAGCATAGTGAGCAGGGAGTCCACGTCTGGTTGCCCCCAGGTAACCTAGGGTGACCAACCCCAAGTTCCTTTTGAAAATACAAAAAAGGTAGCAGGCGCCCCTCTCTCGAAAGAACAAGGCATGATAACCTGTTCAGTGGTTATTAACCACATTGAGAGTTCGCAGCCATTGCTTTTTGCTCACTGTAACTTCACAGGTGGGAAATATCAATTTCCATATCAGTCTTTGTCCTGCCCACAAGGGCAGTCCAGCACCGAAATGCTATGGCAATTCCTCTCTGAACAAGAGTACCATCAGCAACCCCATACACGTGTTTCAGCCTTGTTGGGCATCATCAGTGAGGTGAAGCTGAGCCTCTCTTAGCACATTGAGCAGGGAGTCCACGTCTGGTTGCCCCCAGGTAACCTAGGGTGACCTATCTGGAAAATATACCTGACGCTTGTCAAGCGAGGAGTCAGAAGATGTGGAGCGATGGCATAGTTTCTTTGGTTTGTTTTGTGACGATGACGAAGAAAAGTGATGCGAGTCGCTCCTGGATCTTGAACGCTTAGAATGTTTAGAACGTTTCTTGGGCCGTTCCAAACACTTGTCTCCTTTAGAACTCCTTCCATCAGAAGATGTTCTCTTCGAAGGAGTAGAAGATGGAGACTTTGGAACTGACCAACCTAAGGGGAGTTTTGATCGTCTCTCATTTAAGGCCTTACTGGTCATCGACTACAGGTGCCACGCTCTATAACCTCTATAACCTTCTGATCTTTGCAGAGGCACGAGAGCCAAATTCTGTGTGGGTCAGTGATCGACATCTTCGAGTCACAGTATGCACATCTCTTAAAGCCTATCTTTGTGTCAACATTGTGAATATTACTCAAAAGTAAAGACATTAGATCGAATTGCTGAGGTGAGTCGAACCATGCATGCAGAAAAACTGAACAGAGGCAATGGGCAAAGTGCGTACTATTTATATCATCATTGAAGTAACATCCGAGGTTGGTAATGGGGACAGTCAAAGGAACATTGATTTGAAGCCGCACATCGCCTGCTACGGTTAAATCTTGTTTTCTGAGTCTGCAAAGCAGGATATGGATATATCAAAGATGAGGTATCCATGGGTGGACACAATCCATTAGAAGCAGTCATTTTGATTTCGTTGCATGTGGGCACGCAGAGATAGGAGTGGCAGCATTACCTTGGAGCACGGGCCCACACATCCTGGGCTTAAATGGGAGCCGAGATGCCATGGATTTTGCATGTAAGGGGTTGTGGGGCTGAAGGCCAGGGAGAGGTAAGCAGCAGCAGAAGAGAAGGAGCACTCGCATCATAAAGTGTAACAAACAGGAGCTGAAATGATGCTTGCTTTGTGGTCCACTGTGATGAAGACTTCTGCCTCTGCATGAGTACAGGGATGAGTAGTGGCTGAACCACCTGCCCAGCCCACACTACAACTAAAGCAGAAGTGATCCAAATAAAAAAAACGACACAGCTCGTAAGACAGACCTTCTTTGCCTCTTTTGGTAATATGGGCTAAGGGCAGGCTATAGCTCCAAGATAGGTGAGAACTGATAACAGCGGCAACCCAAACAGACTTAGTAGAATAGTTCCAAAATAAAACAATTTTCAATCAAGGTTCTATAAAATATAATCAAACAATAAAATGCAAACAACTAATTAGTAAACACAAGGCCCCAACCCCTTGACTCCCTGTAAAACAAAACACAGAATACAGATTTTCTCAGAGGCCACTGTGGGTTCATAAGCAACGTTTTTCATGGACTCAGATTGGGCAATAATGTAAATGTTCAAGGGTATTTTCTTGTGGACAAAGGTAGAAAACATGGCTTAAAAGTCACTATGCCACAGAAAGTGGATCAGGGTCACAGCCTCTTCACAGTACCCTTAAATCTTTTCTTTGATGCTTGACAGCATTGGTCTAGGCTTCTGGTGCTTTAGCTGCGGTCAAGCCAACATCAAGATGTTCAAGTCAATGCAACCCCACTGGTGGTCAGCGTCGAGTTAGATTGAAGATGCGGTCTCCCGATGGGT
Source organism: Ambystoma mexicanum (assembly GCF_040938575.1). Taxonomy (NCBI): domain Eukaryota; kingdom Metazoa; phylum Chordata; class Amphibia; order Caudata; family Ambystomatidae; genus Ambystoma; species Ambystoma mexicanum. The sequence continues at coordinate 92,204,833 of NC_090936.1, forward strand.
CGAGCAATTGTTTGAGACGGTGAGATGATGGCTACCAGCGGTTCATCGCTGAGGCTGAGTCAGTGGCAAGATGAAAGCTCTGGTGGGTCGAGTTGATGCTCAAGAGCGGTGAGTCAATGGCTTCCAGCAGTCAAGTCGGCACTCAAGTCAGTTACTCCGTTGATGCCGAGCCCACATTTGGGTTGAGACGAGTTGGCCTGGTTTAATGAGTCGAGCCATTATCTGGATGACTCAAAGTGCAAAAAGTAGTTTGAAGTTGCCAAAAGCAGCACTGTGGGTCCTGCAGCGTCTCAAGAGTCCGTCGAGCATAGTTGATCCTTCTCGAAGATGTGTGAAGGCATTGAAACAGGATTCCAAGCTACTTCTGGTTTGAGGGGCAGCCCAATCCAGGGTCTACAGGACAATGTGGGTCTTTCCGTTCTGCACTTCTACTCCCAAACGTTGGCTGGCACCTACGGGGGACCCTTCACCACCAGTGAACAGGATCACGGTTCCAGTGCAGCCAGCAGAGTGCCTTGGTTCACAACAGTTCACCCCTACTCTTCCTTGGGGTTGGTTAGGGGCCAGAGCTTGTCTCTGCATTGACCTTCTGACTTCACCTATAGGGCAGAGGACTTTGGAGAAGACTGTACTAACAGAGGTCCAGTGAACCCTTTGTCTTCTCTTGAGAGTCCAAGGATGAATCAAGGAAAGACGGGGGTGCCCCCTTCCTTATAAAGGCCAAATGTCACAGGGGATTGGTCCAAAGCAAGCCTGCTGTAAAGGATCCAATCCAGGCTGTTGTAACAAATGCCCAGAGATCAAATTGCTGTGGCTGTATAATTGTGTGATCCTAGCAGCCACCATGCCACAACTTGGCATGGCTTATACTGACAGATGCATGTGCCACCAGGCTAAGTTAGATGATTATTGTAAATTAGGTGGGATGCGCAGATAGTTAAAAAGCCACCTCTGCCTGCAGGAAGTAGGTGTTACAGCAGCTGTCAGGAATTAACATGTGCCATTTGAACTGCCCTATGCCCTTGCAGGGCTAGTGCTAAGTGCACCAGGAGGCTGTCTTAGCAACGTCATATATGCGCACTATAATTTTGGCACGTAGCATTTACAAAAGGGGGGTTTGGTTAAACCTCACTAACTGGCCATTCTATCACACCCGTCATAATAACAAGTATTGCTGCATGCACCTTTTAGAGGTGTGACTCCCAGCAAGGGCCTCAAGAGTGGGCGAGGTGGGCACCGGCCTGATGGTGCAAGGTACCTTGAAGCATGGTCCACACAGATGAAGCTTGCTGGAGTTGGCAAAGTAAACTGCAGGTTGACCTTTTTCTGCCAGTGCTGGGGCTCTGCTGACACCACACCTCACAATACCAGCGCCGAATGTGGCTCCCTTCCTGAACTTCAGGAGCCATTTCAATTGAAGAGGTAAAATGCTCGGGCACCACTACTGCATGGAGGGATCTGCTGTGTGGGGTAGTCTGGAGGTCAGCATACACTGCTCGAAGCCTTGCGCTGTATAATACAGGACCGCCTGCAATACCGACATGCACACCTGTAAATAATGCCCTCATTGCAGACTAGCTGTGACATGACTGCTCACCTGTAACAAGAACATGACAGTACTACCGCACTGTAATCAGTTATAATCAGTTATTAAAGTTCAGCTTGAGCTGTAACATTACAATGGTTGCTGCTTGAGCCAGCACAAGCAGCATTTCCCCTGTCACTGCAGCACTTAATTAAAGCTGTGAAAAGCATCTCAAATCCCTTTCTTGGAAAATGTATTTGTTCGACACTTTACAACCAATAATTGTTAAGGAACTGTTAATGGCAGTCTGTTTATTTTGTTCACTGCAGGGCAAGAATCCATTTCATATTATTATTTATTTTAAACGGCAAAATTGTATTTTAAAGCATTTTATTAAGCTGCTTAAATCAATCTAACACATAAGAGGCTGCCAAATAGCCTTCTTTTAATCTAAACAGAATATATATATATATATATATATATATATATATATATATATATATATATATATATATCTTCAAAGCACTGAAAAAACATCAGGCTGGGTGAGTAGCACTCTTCATAGTTTTGAAAATAAATAAAGTCCGGACATCCAAGTTGAAAAATAAAATATATATATTCCTTTATTGGTGCCTTGCAAAGTGGCACAATGTAGTTAAAAAGCCATAGAAATAAGGCTCTCCCAAAGTGCAAAAAATGTGCGCGTTTGGAACGTTAACGCGTTTCGCGGCTTTCCTCGCCGCTTGATCACAACAATTCGTTCCTAGTCAACCATAGAGTTTTAAACCATTAGGCAGAGCGGACGGCAATCTTTGTGCCGACATAGAAAGGGGACTCCACTTCAAAACTCAGCCCAATCGAAGCTAACTGATGGCGGCCATCTTAGTGTGGTTAGTACTACACTAGTCTGATGGTTGTGCATGCCACTTCCATCTAATTGGAGTGGTATTCTCCTTAACTGTGTCTAGTTAGAGTTTGAAACTAAATATGCTTCAAACTCAATGTTGGTCCGCCGCGGTCTGCCTCGAAGAGTGAGAGTTTCCCCGTGGAGCCCCGTTATGTGTCAAAGGCCTATTACAAATCCAATGCATGTATTGTCTAGCCTCAGTCTTATGGCTCAAGTGCCTCTCTGCATAAAAAGTGCTTAGTGCAGTAGCAAAATGCAATATACAATAAAGTGCATCAGTCTTAGAAAGTGCAAGCATCGCTGTAAAGTGCAAAGTGCGGGTATATTCAATAATACAACAACATCTGTTAGTAATCTAAACATTCTCAGCCCGGGTAATAAAGCATTAAATCTCATCATTGAGATGTCTCGGTCGAATGCTGGGATCGTTTATAAAGTGCATAGTGCCAGTAACATGTTGGTCTACACCCAACTCTTTAAAGTACGGTAGTCCCTAAGAGTTGCACCGATCTTGTTGAAATACAGCAATCAGTGTAAAATACATTGTATAAGCATACTTGCTGATGCATGATGCCAGGCTAAGACTCTTTCAATTTGTGCGAGGTGCTACCATATTGTCTATTTCGGCACAATCCCTTGACAATTATTGATTCAGGCTCTGCATTAACAGTTGTATGTCAAACTCTGGTTTATAAAACAGGGGGAGGGCGCAACTACCTCCCACACATGTGTAAACAAAATTGAATAAAAGAGCAAAAGACAATCACCTAAAGGTTAAAATCGTATCCTGTACGAATTAAAACAATGTGGAGTTGTAGTTAAGAAATATATTTTAAAAATATTTTAAAAATATATTAAACAGTCTCCAAAGGGCGGGGCTGATAACCAGCATTCTTGTTCATTCCTAACCACTCGCCCTAAATTCCACAAAGGAGATATGAGAATCCTACATTTTTTCTTTTCATTATGCTTTCTTCAAACACTGGAGAAAATATAAGAAAAGAATTTATTTAAGAAAAAAAGAGGATATAGGAATGTGAGAATATAGGAATATAGGAATATAAGAATATGAGAATTAGGACGAAAGGGGACAGACGCCCACATATGAAAGAGTAGATTTCGATGCCTCTTTATATATATATGTTAAACAGAAGGGTAAAGGTGCTGGGGAGGAGAAAGCTCTCCCACAAACACCTACCAAAAAATGCCCAAGCACACAAGCCTTCAAATTGTGTTCGAAATTTCATTTTATTTATCCAAAAAGAGTGAACATAGTATAAAAAGCATACATAACAATACCTAAGCAGACCAGGTGTCATGCAGCACTCACCCACAGCGGGTGGAAAACGCCACGCGTTCCGCTCGACTCGCGAGCTTCCTCAGGCTAGTATGTTTCCAAACGTTTGTTTCCTTGTGTTTTTATACCCTTGCACTGAAGGTGATTGGGTCTGCACAGCTGTGCAGCTTACATAATGTAAAAAAAGTTGACAGTTACATAACATGAAAAAAAACAAAAAACCTTAACAGTTAATTGTTTAGAACTCTATGGTTCTGATTGCAACAAATCCGCCATTGTTCAGATACGTAGGTGCCCACATTTGTGAGTTGCCTAATTCCCCATTACTATACTGGGTGTATGCCAGCTGACGATAAGCCATAACAGCCCTTCACCTTCACTTGCTTTACAATGTTAAAAGAAGTGACCACAAGTAAAAGCGCTAGTGCGCCTATTTAATTTAATGCTGCACCGTGATAGAAAAAATGTCTTCACGGTGCTGCTCTCTTCCCGCTAGTGGCATAAAATGCCCTAAAACGAATGTGTGCTGCTACTGCCCTAAAACCACAATGCCTGCTTCCGTATAGTAAAATAAGCCTTCAAGTGAAGGCCCCCTATATATGCACACTATAAATGCAATATGGCAATACCAGTGTATGGCCAAATAAAAACAACAATGGTGTTCACTACACGAAGCGCATCTGTGGTACAGACAGCCTGATTCTCAATGACAAATTAAAACAATATCACGATTGGTGAAAAGTCACCATATCGAACAAAGTGACTACTGGGCCTAGTAAGATCGTTGTTTGTTCTCTCCACTGTTCCCCTCCCTTTACCTGGTCGCGCTCTGAAACACCTGTATATGAGCGCGATATAATTAAATATCATATCATATATATAGATTATATGCATCTCTATGCCGCTTAGTGTGTGATTAGTATACTTTTCAAATCACTTCCATAAAACGTAGCAAACATTTATTATTATTATTATTATTATTATTATTAAACATGAATACTTATGTGTTTGGCCAAAGTTGAGAAGATATGTAGCTAGATGCCCAAATCCTAGCAAAGGTTGAAACTCTGGCTACCCACCCTGGCATCTTCTAAGGATGCCCTCACTTGCTGCCATGCCACTTCAGGTGAAGTCAATTCGTGTGCACGTTGGGAGGCCTTTGCTTTGCTGCACAGGGCCCCGTCAGTCCTAGGAGCTGACCTGCTGTGAGACATCTTTCTCGTTTTACTGCAGCTGGGCCGCTCGGTGCGGATGAAGATAACGCCAAAGCTGGTCCTGAGACGCCATGTCAGAGACCAAGCAAAGCGGCAGGGGCCGATGGAAGGCCCGCCAATGGACTGGCTAGAAAATAATCCCGCAATGCCAAAGTAAGAGGACTATGACGCGGCTCGTTTCAGCCGATAGGATCCCACTTCTGACTCCAGTTGGATTCATAAACCTTCGTGTCAAGTTCTAAAATATACACGCTGCAAAGCTTACCTCGAGCTGGATTCAACAAAAACAAAATACAAGGTATTCTTCGCGAAAACGACGGCCTCTCCTGCTGCCGTGCTAATTGTCAGAGGTGCTGAAAATGTTCCGGGGGCTTGTTAGCTACAGTTCGGCTTTTTTTAGATTTCACATCCGAGGATAGCACCTATGCTGGCAGCGCCGCTAACAGGAAAGGTGTCAGCAGGAGGAACAGATTTAGTTTTAATTAGAGGCACCGTCGGTGCATATGTTCAGGCGCAGCACCGAATCCATACCATGCACCTGAAGGTTCGATGCACTGGCATGCGAAGGGCTAAGGGCACGCGTGTGCTACGCAAACCCACACTCAACGCCCACATCACTGAACCTTTGCACCAGTGCATGTGCAATTGGCACTACGGTCAAAATGGCCCTAGTATAAATAAACACACACGCCTACGATGCTTTTTTGCAGAAGTGCCTTAGTCCTAACCCTTTGTTTGCGTGGTGAAAAAATGCATTTGAAAGAATATGCTTTTTTGCACTAAGCCAACTTTGCCCTCGTGCTAATTGCACCTGCAGGAGTGCAAAGCTTCTGCAATAACAACTGTGGAGTGTCAGAAGGACGTGGACACTGTAATGACATTTTCAAGAGTTATTTATTAACTGTTCCCTACCTATATAAATAACTAGGGTGCCCGTGAGTCGTCGGGAAATGGCCAAATTAGAGTATCTACTGTCCCAAAACGAACCCTTACTGACCCTAACACTATTCAAAACAATCTAAGGTCAGTTGGAAAGTCTGTGCGTATCATCATCTCTTCTGGCAGGCCCGGTACTACGGCCGTCTTCATCTTTGTGGGTTTGTTATTAACTTTCAAGGACATAGGAAATGTACGGTAAGTCTCAACATCGGCATGCACACATGTTTTTTTAACTGCCTGACTTCCCCTGCAGTGGAGCAACTTTGCTGAAAATTTTGGGGGGCCATGACATCTGAAGAAAAGGTGCCCCAGCCAAATGAATGGGGACAAAATGGTGTGCCAGGAAAGTTGGGGGGGGGACAAACACCCCTGCCCCCCTAAAATTGTGCTAATGTACCCCTGTATGTCTTCTGGGTACAGGAGGTCGGTTCTAACTACAGTTTATCTGCTTCCTGAGTCCATGAGTGCATTAGCCCATATCCCATTGACCTGTACTTTCTGGGTCTGAAAAGGTTGAGACGTACAGTAATATATTTCAGTTGAGTCAGGTTATAACTCGTTTTCTTCTTCTTCCCTTTCCTATGGTTCTGCTCCTACCCAGCCTATTTCCATAGGTTCTTCGAATATATTCTTAGGACAGAACATGGCGTTGTGACACTTTTCTCCACATGAAAATGTCGAATTACTTTCCCCTAGTAATGTTCTTATGACTGATGTTCCTCCCACGTATTTCTCGTCTTTGATCCTCAAGTCTGCTTACAGCTTGCAACGGATTTCTTTTTCAAGTATCGGCGCTGTGCATGATCGAGTCATGGCCCTCGAAGACCTCCGTCCAGTCCTCGGCCATGACGTTGACGCTGGTATAAGTAGCACGTGCAGCGACCGTTGCCTCAGTTCTAATTTTTCCTCTGCCTGTTTACTGATGACACTGATGTTTCCAGCGTTGAAAGATAGGAAGGTGTAACATCACAGAAATTCTTGGCAAGTAAGAGGGGATGGATAGGAGGGGTGATGAGGGATACGTGGGAGTAACATTGAGTCGAAAGAACATCACTAGGGATAATTTGTTCTCCGAATGGATTGTGTCCTCCCACGTATTCCTCATCTTTGATATACTCCCAAAGCAGTCAGCATAAGGAGGTGGGTGCTGATAAACTCTCTTAAGTATAGCTTTTCCAAATTTGGCCTCCTGACCTGACAAAGAGTCTAGGCAACATTTTTTACTGAAGGTGTGTAGAGATGACCAAGTAGCTGCTTTGCAGACCCCCTGCACGGGTACCCCTCTTTCAAGAGCCGAAGAAGTTGCAACTCCTCAAGTAGAATGTGCTCTTAATCCTTCATGCAGGTCCTTGCCGGCTAAAGATTAGCATTCTGAAATGCATAATATTATCCATTTTGAGACTGTGTGTTTTGTCAAGGCCAACCCTAATCTGTGGCCTGAGTAACCTACAAAAAGTTGGTCATCCTGCCTGATTCCTGCCATTCTTGCAATGTATAAACATAGGGCCCTTTTTGGATCTAACCAGTGCAATCTCTCCTCCTTCCTTAGAAGGGAGAGGTGGTGTATAGAAGGAAGGTAATACTATCTTCTGTGAAGGATGGAATTCCAATATCACTTTTGGTAAAAATGATGAATGTACTCTCAACACCACCTTGTCTTTGAAGAAGGTTGTGTAAGGTGGCTTTCCTGAAAGAGCGTGCAGTTCACTAACCCTGCGGGCAGATGTTATTGCGGTCAAGAAAACTGTTTTTAGAGTAAGTATTCTGAGAGGGCAAGAATGTAGAGGTGTGAACGGCGTCCCCACTGATGTCTCAGAACCAGATTTCAATCCCAACCGGTACAATAAAAGGGACCGGGGAAAACAATTTCTCAATCCCTTCAGAAATTGAACCACAATCGGAATCTTAAAATAGGAGCCTCCATCCGGCGAACACTTAAAAATCGAAAGCGCCACCAAGTATCCTTTTACCGTGGAGAGTTGTAGCCCAAGGTGGGCTAAACGAAGTAAAAAAGACAAAATAGCAGAAGTGTTACAAGCAAAAGGATTGAAATTCCTTTCACTGCACCAGCTATGAAGCTTGTTCCAACGGCAGCAGTACAGGAATTTTGTTGCTGATCTCCTGGCCGAAAGCAGCACCTCCATTATGTCCCCCAGAAGGTCCCAGTCTTTGTGTTTTACCCTGTCAGAAACTAGGCATGAATATTCAGAGTACTGATTTCTGGATGAAGAAGGAGACACCCCCTCTTGCGAGAGTAAGTCCTCTCTTTGGGGAAGACGAATGGAAGGGCAGATGGACATCTGTAGAGGGCCAGGGTACCATGTCCTCCTAGCCCAATCTGGAGCAATCAGGATAATTGATTTCCCAAACTTCCTCAACCTCCTGATGACATGAGGAATGACAGGGACTGGACACGTACAGAAGTGGGAATTCCCAGTCCACTACAAACGCATCCCCTAGAGCTGCTCTTTGAGGAAATTGCCTGGAGCAGAAGGTCGCACTTTTAGTTGACACTGGTTGCGAACAGATCCACTTGAGAGGTTCCCCAAAGGGGGAAGATCTCCAGAAGGACTTCCTGAGCTAACTCCCACTCGTGGGAGATCATGCTCTGCCTGCTCAGAGCGTCTGCGTCTGTTTTCTTCTCCGGCAAGTTGAACGGCCAGCAGAGAGATTCCTTCACTTAGTGCCCAGAACCAGAGTTAAATTGCCTCTCTGCACAGAGGCAGTGACCCTACACCCCCTCTCTTGTTGAGGTAGAACATGGCCACTGTATTATCTGTCCTTATCAGGGAATGATTCCCCCGTACCGAAGGCAGAAAGGCTATCAGCGCTAGTCTGATTGCCATCAGCGCCAACAGTCTGTGAAGTCTGGACTCCGACGAAGACCAGTAACCGCTGATTGAAAGGTCTTTTATGTGGTCTCTCCATCCTGTTAGGGAGGCGCCTGTCACAATAGTCATCTCCGGCCATGGTTGGCAAACAGGTTCTCCTCTCATTATATTCTCTTGGAAGGCCCACCACAGGAGATCCTGGGCGACCTTGTTCGGGACCTGAAGTAGGCCCGTCATTCTGCCAGAGAATTGAGACCACTGGGATCTGAGAGCCCATTGAAGGGATCTCATTCTCAGAGGGGGTTCTGGCACATGAGGCCAGAAACCTTAGGAACTCGAAGGCCGGAAGATGTTGGGCACACAGAAACATTTGGACCATCTGCGAAAGATGTTGAGCCCTCAACTCAGGTGGCAAGGCTTTTACGAAGGCTGAATCTAGGACTGTTCCAAATAAATTCAAGCTTCTTTGATGGTGTCAAGTGGGACTTCCTGAAGTTCAGGGAGAAGTCCAGCTTGTGGAGGAGGTGGCAAGTTTGACTGAGGTGATTATGAGCCTGTTCCGGAGAACAAGCTCTGATCTACCAGTCATCCATGTAGGTGTAGATGTGAATCTTCTCCCTCCTTAAACTTGCTGCCACCACTGCCATAAGCTTGGTAAAGACCCTGAGAGCAGAGGTGAGCCCGAATGGCAGAATTCGAAACTGGTAATGAGACCCGCCAACTGTGGACCTCAGCTACTTTCTGTGTTTTAAATGGATGGGCATGTGAAAGTATGCACCCTAAAGGTCCAATGACACCAACACATCCTGGAGTTGAAGGGCCTGAAGGATCTACGAAAGAGTTACCATCTTGAACATTTCCTCCCTGAGGAACTTGTTCAAGCGTCTGAAGTCCAAGATAGGTCGCACTACTTTGTCCTTCTTGTGGATTAGGAAATAAGGAGAGTACCATCCCTGACCCCTCTCTGTTGCAGGTACTAATTCTATCACACCTTTCTTTAACAGGGCAAGCATTTCCTGTTGAAGGAGCGGATTTGGGTCTGACAGAGTGTCCTCTTGGGGGCAATCTGGAGGTTTTGTCAGAAATGGAAGGCAATAGCCATGGGCCACTGTCTGAAGTGCCAAAGCATCCAAGGCTATACCCTGCCAACTTTCGAGATGTTGAGAAAGCCTACCCCCCACCAAAGTCCTTTGTGCTAATGAATCAAAGGGGTTTTGAAGGTGCTGCTGCTGCAGCACAGGGCAAGGCAGCTGAGGTGGAAATGGTGGTTCTTCCTCCTCTACCCCTGGACCCATGTGGAGCCCGTCTCTGTCCCCTTTGAGAGAATTGGCCTCCTCCCCTTGACACAGATGAATAAAATTGAAAGGGACACCTTCTGCAAACATGCAAAGATCCCTGAGGTTGGGTAGGTTGGCGAATTGCCGCTCCTAGGGATTTTGCGGCTGCTTTTGAAGCTTGCAGTTTCTCCAAGCTATAATCAGCTTTTTCACTAACTAAAAAGGCATGTCCAATAAATGTGCCCTTTTGAGCCATGCAAAACGTCTTGAAACTGTGCTGGCTGCCATTGCTCTACTAACTGAATCTGCAGAATCCAGTCCCGTTTGCAGTGGTTGGCACATTGCCTCTTTGCCATCTTGGACCAAGTTTAAGAATCCATCCCTCTACTCACCTTTCGGGATGTATTCCGCTGCCAAGGAAGCAACGTCCCATAAAGTATGGGAGTACTTGGCCAAAGAGCAAGTCGCATTCATCGATTTTAATGCCATACTTCCAGTAGTAAAGACTCTTTTCCCTAGGACATCAATCCTTTTATCATCTCTATCTGGTGGAATATAAGGGTACACGGAAGCTCTCGAAGAAGTAGTTGCTGCCTGTACTACCAGACTTTCTGGAGTTGGGTGTCTGGATAAAAATAGAGGGTCTATATAAGCAGCCTTATATTTCTTGGTTAGATTTTTGTTTACTATTTGTGTGGAGTTGGGCTTCAGCCAGTTTTAAAAAATCCTGGTCCTCAAATAGTGTGAAACGGTAGTACCGCTTTCTTTGGTGGTCCACTGTCTAGGATGTCTGTGAGATCATCCTTCTCAACTATGGCAGCCGCCTCCCCAACCAAGATATTCAGTTACCCTTCTCATTACTGAGCTATAAGAAGGATCTGAGTATCTGGATACTTCTGGGTTTGCAAAATCAGTTTCTGGAGAAGTTTACAGCCTGCTAGCATCTTTTAATGTTTCTACAAAACTTTTTATTCTGGATTCTTCCAAGCTTAATTTATTGGGTACATTGGAGGTACCATACTTGTATCCAAAGAGTACATCATGGTCATCTTCCTCAAATATGGAACCCATAGACCTGAAAAAAATCAGGTCTTGGTAGAGGCTTAAAAGTCTTTGATGCGTCGACAGGAGGTTTGGAAATCTTCAAAGGCATGGATGGTGCCGACGAGACCGTCGAAGTAAGAAGCGGCATCAAAGGCATTGATGACTTCGGGGGTTTCAATGAATGTTTTTCGACACTGGCTTCGAAGGCCCAGGTGTCTGACCTCTATCAGTCGCCGAGGAAGAAGAACTCAACTTCAACCTGTGTCTTGATGAAGGCTCCTTCGACACATGTCAAGGAGACTTGGTTTCTGGGATCTCTAGAGCATGAAAAGTGGAAGCTTTAGGGCTCCTGCCGGTCTTGTCAGACGCTGTGGTTTTGGAGTCTTTTCGGGTCTTTTGGAGGGGCACTCGGAGGGACGCTCAGCGCAGCTTTTTGGAAAACCTCCAACATCTTTAAACTTTTCCCAGTCAGCCAGGAACGCTGACTTCTTTGGAAAAGTAACCGTCCTGTCAGGTGAAGAGGAAGAATAAAAACGGCGGCTTGTGGCGTTGCTTCTACGATTTTTGTGGGAGGAGGATGATGAATGTCAAGAACTTGACATCGAGTGCTTTTGGTGTTTAGTGCACTTTTATGTCAGGGAAACATCCTGAGTCATCCGGGGATATCCTCTTTGACGGGATAGCAGGTCGAGATTTAGATGAGGGCCTACCTGCCACGAATTTCCCTTTCCTCTCTCGCAAGGCCTTTACAGTCATTAATTGGCAGGAACTGCAGTCTTATACAGAGTGGTCCGCTCCCAGTCACCACAAACAGATTCAATGCGGTTCTGTTATGGACATTTTTGCCCCACAATCAGAACACTGCTTGAACCCTCGTCTAGGATGTCGACATCATCTTCTATTTCTCAATGAGGCAAAGAACCGTTTTAAACATGCAGAAAAAATGGAAGAGAAGCAACTGTCGCCACGCGTGCTACTTAGACCAGGATCAAAGTAATGGCCGAGGACTGGACGGAGGCCATTGAGGGCCACAACTTGACACTTGTCAGGAATCGCCGGTGGAAGCTGTGGCATTAATGGAGACGTTAGTTCAAGGTTTACTCTCCCTGCTCTAGTCCTCATTCAAGATGGCAAACTTAGGTATTTAAACAGACTCCGCCCCCTACTCTGTGCGTTGTATCTGTTTTTGTTCCTTACAGTGCTCCGCTGTTTATTCCGTTGAGATTCTACTTGTGCTATTCTTCTGTACTCCTAGTGATTCGCCTTGCTGTTCCACTCTTGTACCCTCTCTCATTTCGTTCCACTTTCCTTATCTAGCTGTTTGTCAGTTTCACTTCTTTCTCTGTGATTCCATCTTTAGGTGTTCTACCGCCATTCCTCTCTTACCTGAGCCACTTCTCAGTTTCAGGTTCCTTTCCGCGGCACTCCTGTGATTCTATCTGTGGGAGGGGTAAGTGTTTGCTGCAGCGCTTTCGGTTCCAACGCTGCCCTGTGCCTATATCCCTTGGCGTTCTGCCGCCATTCTTTTCTTACCGGAACCATCCTCCGGATTCACGTTTCGTTCCGCGGCGCTCCGCGGTTCCATCTGTGGGAAGGGTAGTTTTCATTACAGCTCTCTCTGTTCCTGCTCATCCCAATTCTGTTATTTTCTGGCTATTCTATAGTAGGCTTCTGCAGCCCTCCTCTCTTACCTCTTTTTTTCTTCTTTATCCTTCTTGGTCCGGTCTTCACTCTTGGAGACTTCCGCGCTTACTCCCTGGAGAGGCGGCTTTCTGCATAACTCTATCCATTCAAACCTTTCTCCTTCTTACCTACTCTTACTTTCCACTGGCCTCTGAGCTCCTCTTAACTTCAGTTTCTAATCATATTTACATACTATACTGTGGGCTATTGCCACTGAAGAGTTCCAGAGCTGGGTTCCGGTTTGAACTTTTCCTTACCACTATATTTGCCACCATCCAAGACCACAGACTTCCAATATTTATCCAGTGAAATTGGACATCAGGGTTTTTTCTGCCAATCGGCTTTTTCCCTGAATTTAGGGTTTGGCTCCTCGGGGTCCCCCAAGGGCAGGTACCAATTCCTGCCATGGTGGCCTCTGAGGGAGTCAGACCCTGTTTACACGATCGGAAGGACCGAAAGTCTAAGGAGAAACAGGCACCAGACAAGAGGAAGCCCCGCAAGAAGACAACTTCCATTACTAAGGACAGGTAATCCGAAGAATCAGGTGAGGAGGAGGTTTGGGAAGAAGGGCAGAGGCCTGACAACACTGCAAGGCGCCCGATAACTGAAAACATTTTTTCCAAAGCAAGCTGCAAGCAGACTTGAGTATCAAAGATGTGGAACACATGGGAGGATACGATGCATTCGAAACACAGGGGTTGAGCAGGAAAGGTTGTTTTTATTTTCCCCTTCTCCTCTCGAGCGGTTATTCAGGGTCTAGAGAATGGTACAGGAAGGGCCCTTTTAGGGATGTCCTCTTCTGTCACGCGCTATCATAGCTGGAGCGTGTGGGATCACTGGCGGTCTCGCTGCCATTGAAACGCTCATCACATTCTCTTTCACATACCGCTCTGAGCGGTCTAGTCTTTTCCAGTATGGCCGCCGCCGGGAAGCTCTTATTCTCATCCCTCCCGGCCATCTGGGCTTTGCAACCTTGCGTCTCTCCTAGCTTTTGGGTGAACACGCTGTTTTCTCGCTCCGAGCTCTGCTGAGCGCATTTCTCCCTCCTATCTCCTGCCGCGCCCCTCCGCGGCAGCCTCTCTCTCTCTCTCTCTCTCTGTCTCTGTCTCTGTCTCTCTGTCTCTCTCTCGCTCGCTCAGTCACTGCTGGTCCTGCTGCTCTCCGCGTTTCCACAGCGAAGCTCTCTCCCTCACCCCTCGCTTCCCTCTGGCTCTCTCCTGGTCTCCCGGTACCTCCTCTGGATCTCTCGTTTTCTATGTCCCTTCACCTTCCACTGAGGATTCCTTTCCCTTAGTTCTCGCCGCGGAGTTCACAGACTCCATTGCCGCTTACCCTTCTCGTGCCGCTGCCCATAGCGTCAATCTGGGCATTTTCAACTTCCCCTGGGTTATTTCTTGCGGTGTTACTGCTCCAGGTCACCTTATCAGCACAACCAGATCTGGAGCCCATTCACATCTGTTCGGGCCGAACCTGTGAAGACTACCTGCTGTTCTCTCTGGAACCTAACGCTTCCATTAGTCTTCAATACCTGGGAAGTATACCGCACAGCTACTTAAAGACAAACCAGCCAGGGTTTTTTTGCGCCATATCTGGCTTTTTCCTCTATCCAGCTATCTCGGGAGGGAGGTCTCACTGGCCTGCTTGCCACACAAGCGACCATTGTGGTGTTTTCTCAAGGTAGACCCTACCTTCACAAAAAAGGACTACAGAAGCTGAGGAAGGAAGAAGATATCACCACCAAGTACCAGCAGCTCAGGTGAGGAGTTGGGGGGAGTGCTCGAATTTAGACAGCGAAACACACAAGGTTGACATCTTCATTTAGACTTTCTCAGGGAGGACCCTTCTCAGTCTTTTGACATTTCTCGGATGATACGCCCTAGGGGTAGAATTTCATGTCCCACTTTACTTCCATGGTTTCCCCGGATGTTTTAGTTATTTGCCAGCTTCTCAGTGAGCTTGGGCTACCTGAATGCCCATCTCCAGGGAGTGCTGATGTTGGTGCAATATGCCAATTTGTAAAGGTGAGGGAAGGGCACTAATAAATTGCTCCAATTCTAAGTCTCCATGACCTCTTTGAGAGTTTTCTTCCCTAACAATTGGGTAAGGGTATTCTGTACCTGACCAGCTAACACGAAGGGACTTTCATTGGCTAACAAATGAATGTATCGAAAAGTTAAGTGGTAAAACCCATCTGTTTGTCGCACCCGCTCTAATAAGGCACGTTTGATTTCAGGAAACGGGGTATACCCAGTCGGTTAACCTTCTGATAGGAGGCTTGAAAGCCTCCTTTTAACAAAGGGGCAAGGTAACAGGTCTCTAACCCCGCGTCCCAGTTAAACTGGGTGGCAACCCGCTCAAAGGAAAAAGAAAAATGACCCCAAATCCTCCCCTTTCTGGTATGGTTGGAGTACGCTATGCGGAACAATGCAGTGTGAGGGACTAGTTCTGGTGTACAACTGAGTGCTCCAGGAGGGTCTCGAGAGTACTCATCTCGACGTTGGGGTTAACTGAGGTGGAGAAGGAGGTCTTGAAATAATGAGTTCTGGCGTCATCCCATTCACTGGAGTTTCCACTGACTTCTGGGTTATCTGCAACTTCTTCTTTCTAGTCCGAATCATCCGGTAGCTTAACGCTAAGAGTGGTAGGTGTTATGGGTTCAACTAGGGGAATTTGGGATTGTATTCCTAAAGAGGGGTTTATACCTAAGAGACCAAATGGCGGAAGGTTGTCTATAGATGTTGGCATATATGCTTGAGAAAGTGGGAGTTGTCTATTTCGTGACTTTAGCGTCCCACTTTTTACACCTTATGTGGAGGGTCAGAAGTAGGTCGCGGACACTGTGATGACATTTCCAAGAATGATTTACTCATTAATAAATATAAGGTCTATCTTTCCCTGTTGCTATGGGGTGTTCCCTACCTATATTAAAAACGAAGGTGCTCGTCGGTCATCAGGAAATGTCCAAGAGTCTGCTGTCCATAAACGAATCCTAACGGACCCAACCACTACTCAAAACAAACTAAGGTCAGGAGAAGGACTCCCTTCTCCTGATGATGCAGTGGTCTGCTTGTATTTTTAGAATGTATCTTCTTAATATCCAGTCTCTGGTCACCTTTCGTATCAAATCTTGTAACTCCTTTAATATGTCGTTGTGTTTTCCCTTATCCTTAGGGAGTGCTCTCCAAGTGTATTTTCCTGCACTTTGTTTTGTCTTTTGATCCAATCTGTTTGGTCCTATATTTGAGAAATAAACTTGAGATAATTGTCTTCATATCCTTGTATAATCTTAGCAAACTTACTTAACTGTGGACATGATTCCCTATTTGTTGTTGTACTGGTTCCCCTAATCCTGTCTTTGTAAATGACCGGTAGGTGGACCTCATTTTGTGAGTGTGTTGTTGGAAAGGGATCGAGACCTGGGGAATGGAGTCATTCCTTCAAGTAAAGTTGACACCTAACAACTGGAACTGCGATCCCTTATCCAGAAGAAGGGAGTAATTCTTCTGGACCAGGATGATACACCACCTCTTTAGTTTATTTATAATGGTTCCATGTCATTTCGACACCAGTAATTACTTCAAAGTAGTTTACTTCGATAATTACTTCAAAATGTAACTTTGCTTTTTATTTTATAGGGGACTGTCCCCATATTCCCCCATTCCCCTATACTACAACCCCCTACCCCAAGCCCCCACCGCCTTCGGAGCCCTTTATCCACAACCCCTTATATATTTCCGAAGTATTTAACTACATTGAAGCAAACTACTTCAAAGTAATGACTGGCGTTGTAACTACAGGATACCTTTACAAGGGACAGAAGAACAAGTTACTTACCAAACTGGTAACGTTCTTTCGATGGGATGTTCCTCCGACGTATTCCTTATCTTTGACGTTATCCATTCCAGCTTGCTGGCCTCGGAATTTTTTTTCAGTAGAGGGCGCTGCGCGTCGACGTCCTTCGAGTCGGTGTCCCTCGACAGCCTCCATATCGGCACCGATGTCATCATGAGTATAAATAGACTTGTGCAGCGTCCATTGCTCAGTTCCGTTTTGAAGTTCAGATTTGCTTTGCATTAATTGGTTAGTAACCTTGAAGGAGCGTAAACTGCAACAACAAGGGACGTTTTACTGCGGGGATGGATGGGAAGGGCAATAAGGAATACGTCTGAGGAACATCCCATCGAAAGAACGTTAACAGTTTGGTAAGTAACTTGTTCTTCGAGGGGATTGTGTCCTCCGACGTATTCCTTATCTTTGATAGACTCCCAAAGCAGTAATATAAAGAGGAGGTGAGAGTAAAGATGAAATATTTCCCTTTAAAGATGTACAGAATGCAACACAGCTTTCCCAAATCTTGTCTCCTGGCTATAGGAGGAATCCAGGCTGTAAAACTTGGTAAAAGTATGTGTGGACGACCATGTGGCAGCCGCACATATATCTTTAATTGGGACCCCTCTTTGGAGGGCCCAAGAGGCTGCGATACCCCTGGTTGAATGAGTCCTAAAATGTTGAGGGGGTTATTTTCCTGCCAATTTGTAGCATTCTAGAATGGTTAAAATGATCAATCTTGATTTGTTTTGTGATTGGCAATCCTAATTTGTGCCCTGCGTATCCTACAAACAAATGGTCTGCTTGCCTTATCCTAGCAAGTCTGCTAATATACAAACTCAAGGCACGCCTTGGATCCAGCCTGTGTAATCTCTCTTCCTCTTTCCCTGGATTAGGAGGAGGATAGAACGAAGGAAAGGTTATTTTCTGAGTAATGTGGAATCCAGAGACCACCTTTTGGAGAAAATTAGGCTTCACTTGTAAAACAACCTTGTCTTTATGAAAGATTGTATGAGGAGGTTTGCAAGATAGAGCTTGTAATTCGCTCACTCTGCTGGCGAAAGTTAGAGCCACTAGAAAGACTGTTTTAAGAGTGAGAAATTTTAATGAACAGGAATGAAGTGGTTCAAAAGGAGTACCCATCAGAAATTTTAAGACTAGATTTAGGTCCCACAATGGAACTTCAAAAGGCTTTGGGGGATAAACATTAGTTAATCCCTTCAGAAATTGGATTACCAAGGGTATTTTGAAATATGAAGGCTCCTCAGCAGTACGCTTAAAAATTGACAGCGCTGAGAGGTAGCTCTTGATCGTACCAATTTGAAGACCTGAATTTGCTAAGTAAAGCAAGAAAGATAACACCATTGGCGTATTGCATGAAAAGGGTTCAATATTCTTTTCTCTACACCAGCTGCAAAATTTGTTCCAACGGCAGCGGTATAAAGTCTTTGTTGCTGGCCTCTTAGCTGAAAGCAGCACCTCCATGACCTAATTCGGGAGATCCCAATCCTTGTATCTCAACCTTTCAGAAACCAAGCGTGAAGGTTGAGGGTTCGGATGTCTGGATGGAGAACCTGACCTCCCTTCTGCGAGAGAAGATCCTCTCTTTGCAGAAGATGAATCGGAGGACAGATGAACATGTTTAGAAGGTCTGGGTACCACATTCTCCTGGCCCAATCTGGGGCAATTAGGATCATTGTTTTCCGGAATCTTCTCAACCTCCTGATCATTTGAGGAATGACAGGGACTGGTGGAAGCACGTACAGAAGTGGAAACTCCCAGTCCACTACGAACGCGTCCTCTAGAGCTCCTCTCGGGAGAAATTGCCTTGAACAAAACTGATTGCACTTCCTGTTGATACTGGTGGCAAACAGATCCACTTGAGGGGTTCCCCAAAGAGTGAAGATTTCTTGAAGGACTTCCTGAGCTAGCTCCCACTTGTCGGAGACTGTCCTCTGCCTGCTCAGAGCGTCCGCCATCAAGTTCTTCTCTCCGGCTAGGTGAAGTGCCGATAGAGAGATTCCTTCTTGAATTGCCCAAAACCAGAGCTGCATTGCCTCTCTGCACAGTGGCAGTGACCCCACGCCTCCTCTTTTGTTGAGGTAGTGCATGGCCACTGTGTTGTCCGTCATTATTAGGACATTCTTTCCCTGTACTGATGGCAGAAAAACTTTCACCGCTAGTCTGATTGCTCTCAGCTCCAACAGGTTGATGTGTAGTCTGGACTCCGATGGAGACCAACGACCGCTGATGGTCAAGTCGTTGGCATGGGCTCCCCACCCCGTGAGTGAGGCATCCGTGACTACTGTTATCTCCGGCCATGGTTGCCAAAACTGTTCTCCTTTCAAGATGCTCTCCTGACAGGCCCACCACTGAAGGTCTCGAGCTACCCTGTCCGGGACTTGTAGGAGATCTGACATTCTTCCTGAGAATTGCGACCACTGGGTTCTTAGTGCCCATTGGAGGGATCTCATTCTCAGGGGAGCCTCTGGCACTAGGAAGATGCAGGATGCCATGAGACCTGGCAACCTCAAAAAGTCAAAGGCTGGTAGATGTTGGGCATTTTGAAACTTGGTGACCATCTGTAGAATATCTTGAGCCCTCACCTCTGGTGGTGAGGCTTTTCCCAGGGAAGTGTCCAGGGCTGCTCCAATGAACTGGAGTCTCTGTGATGGTATCATCTGTGACTTCTTTAAGTTGAGGGAGAAGCCCAGCTTGTGAAGGAAGTGGCAGACATAATCTAGCTGGATCTGAGCTTGTTCCGGAGATACTGCTCTGATCAACCAATCATCCAGGTAGGGGTAGACGTGGATCCCTTCCCTCCTTAGACTTGTAGCCACTACCGACTTTAGCTTGGTAAAGACCCTCGGGGCAGAGGTCAGCCCAAATGGCAGAACTCAAAATTGATAGTGAGTTGCCAATTGAAAAACTTAGGTATTTCCTGTGTTTGAGATGGATTGCCACATGGAAATAAGCATCCTGAAGGTCTAGAGATACCAACCAGTCCTGAAGCTCGAGGGCCTGATGGATCTGAGAAAGAGTTACCATCTTGAACTTGTCTTTCCTGAGGAATTTGTTCAATTCTCGCAAGTCCAAGATGGGTCTCAGTCCTCAGTCCTTCTTTGGTACTAGGAAGTAGGGGGAATACAAACCCTAGTTCCTCTCTGCTACGGGTACCAGTTCTATGGCACCCTTCTCTAGCAGGTCTAAAATCTCCTGCATAAGGAGCGGGTCTGGAAGCTACAAAGGGTTGTTCCCCGGTGGATGACTCTGAGGAGTATGTAGGAAGGGCAGGCAGTAACCTTGGGCAACTGTCTCCAATGCCCAAGCATCTGACGTAATAGCCTGCCATTCTGCCAGATGTTGAGTTAACCTGCCTCCTACTGGTGTCTTGTGAGGGGAGTCCTCAGAGGGGTTTAGAAGCGGCTGACTCAGATGCCGAGGGTAAAGTGGCACCTGCTGCTGCGACTTTTGTACCTTTGACCCGTCCACCACAGGAGAATCGTTTCTGGCCCCTTTGAGCAGGCTGTCCTCTGCCTCTTCCAAATGAGGAGTAAAAGCGAAAGGACCTACCCCTCCAGGAAGCTACCCCTCCAGGAAGCTCCTGAGGGGTGATTTGGAGTCTGCCGGATTGAAGCCCCAAGGGATTTCGCTGCTGCCTTGGATGTTTGTAATCTTTCCAGGCTGTCATCAGCCTTCTTTCCAAATAAAGAACTGCCGTCAAAGGGCATGTTCAGAAGTCTGGCTTGTACATCTGGAGCAAAACCAGACTTCCGCAACCACGCAAATCTGAGGATTGTGGTACTTGCTGCCATAGCCCTGCTGATGCCGTCAGCAGAATCAATGCCTGTTTGGAGGGGCTCGCACATTGCACCCTTTCCATCCTTGATGATGTTTAAGAATGCATCCCTTTCTTCTCCTTCTGGGAGACAGTCAGCCGCAGATGAAGCACACTCCCAAAGTGTGTGGCTGAATCTTGCTAGCGTGCAAGTGGCGTTAGTAGACTTAAGTGCCATGCTACATGCCAAAAATACTTTTTTGACATGGCATCAAATCTTTTATCATCCCTGTCCTGTGGAATAGTAGGGTATGCAGACTTACTGTTAGATGAAGTCGCTGCTTGTACAACTAAACTCTCTGGAGTTGGATGCTTCCTCAGATATTCAGGATCTGAAGCTGATACTCTCTATTTAGCAGAAGGTTTTTTATTTACTGCAGGGATAACTTCAGGAGTTTCCCAATTAGAAGATATTTTTCTTTGCAGAGCAGTATGAAAAGGAACAACAGGATCCTCCTGTGGACATTTATCTAAAATATCAGTAAGGTCATCCTGCTGAAAAGAAGGTGTAGGTGTAGTTCACCCCATGAATTCAATTATTCTAGCCATCAGAATCCTATAAGGAGTCTCAGCACGCTCTCCAGGGTCTGGTTTAGCAAACTCTACTTCTGGAGAGGTATCTAAACCACTTGCCTCATGTAGAGACTCTTGAAGGTCTTTTAACCTGTTCTCCTCAAAGATTAATTCCTCTGGCATGGGTATTGTAGTCCTTTGCAAACCAAAGGGTCTCTCATTGTCGGAATCCTCCCCTTCCTCATATATAGAGGACAAGGCTCTAAAGTATCAGACATAGGATATGGTTTAAAACCCATTTCTAGAGCAGAAGGAGCTACATTTTTTGTCACTGCCTGAAAAAGCGTCGAGGTTGTCGACGTGGACGTCGTAGGCTTCGACAATCCTGAAAAAGGCGTCAAAAAAGTTTGAAAAGACCTCGATGCACTCGAGAGGATCAGAATCCTACTCGGCGTCATCGAGATTGTCGATGGCATCCTCGACGTCATGGTCGGAGCTTTCGACACCTCTACTGCATGTGACGTAGTGACAATTGTAGGTTTGTCCTTTATCGGGGTCGACAGTGGCATCGAAGACGGCGTCGATGAAACCGATTTATGCGTCAAAGGGCCCTTCGATGACAGCATCGATGATGCAGATTTGTGAGTCGAAGGAATCTTCGACGACAGCGTCGATGACGCGGTCTTACTGCTTTTACTC
This sequence comes from Ambystoma mexicanum, assembly GCF_040938575.1. Classification (NCBI taxonomy): domain Eukaryota; kingdom Metazoa; phylum Chordata; class Amphibia; order Caudata; family Ambystomatidae; genus Ambystoma; species Ambystoma mexicanum. Next base: position 92,226,428 of record NC_090936.1, read on the forward strand.
GAGGGTTCATGACACGCTCGAGTACTTTCTCTAGCCGGGTTCAACGACTCGCAGCATTTTGACTTTTTCGGGTCTTTCACCCAGGGTATCACCTTTAGGCGTCTCGGAGGGGGTCGAGGCTGCTTTCTCGAAGACGCTAAGCATTTCTTTACGGAATTTCTCCCACTTAGCCGGAGAGCTGTGTTTCCTGGGACAGGTGACCCTTTCTGGGGAAGTAGAGGAAGAAGAAGAGGGAGATCTACGATTCCTCTTCTTAGAGTGTTTTGATCTCGAAGACTGGTGAGAACCGCTTCGAGATCTTGAACGAGAGCATTTCTTTTGTCGACGAGGAGACGAATATCTCGACTCAGCCGAAGAAACTTTTGAAGGAGTAGAAGTTTTAAAGTCCTTACCTCTTTCTAACTTCCCCTTACGCTCGTTCAAGGCTTTCGCCGTCATGGACATACAGTCCTCACATTCCGAACAGTGATGCTCCGATCCCAGGCACCACAAACAGATCCTGTGAGGATCTGTTAATGACATTTTCTTCCCACAATCTCGACATTTCTTGAAACCGGACCGTGGAGTCGATGGTTCCAACGAGGAAGCCATTGTGTAATGGTAATAATCTTCGAAGAATAAGAAGGTTTTTCTGAAGAAAGGAACTAGTGTTACATTTCTGAGGCCCACGAAGCGCGGAAAAACGGAACTGACCAACGGACGCTGCGCGAGTCTATTTATACTCATGATGACGTCAGCGCCGATACAGAGGCTGTCGAGGGACAACGACTCGAAGGACGTCGACGCGCAGCGCCCTCTACTGAAAAAATATTCTGAGGCCAGCAAGCTGGAATGGATAACATTGAAGATAAGGAATACGTCAGAGGACACAATCCCTTCGAAGTAGGCTTTTTGACACACAGTGGTGGACTATTGATTTACAAGGACATCCTCAGTAATAGTCCTCCAAATGACATGGAGGTATTTGGCGAATGCACATGAGGTGTTCATCACCTACAACACTGTGCTTACCAAAGTGAACAGTTTCGTGGCCAAAGCGTTGATCTTTGACTCCCTTTTGGTAGGGGGATTGGATGTCAAGTTAGAAGGCCTCAAGTTCACCGTTGCTGCCTGAACCACCAGTCTCTCTGGGCTTGGGTGTGCTGTGAGGAAGGGATCTCCCCTCACCGGTTTATATTTCTTTGTAAGCTTGGTGTCGACCACCAGCGTTGAGCATGGTCTGTACCACAATTGCATGGCCAAGTCCACTATGGCCAGATTAACAGCAAGGTTTTTTTCTGACGGCGTCCCTTTGTTCCGTATGTTTTTAGCCTGCTGGCTGCAACGCTTTCATAATACTACCAATGGGAGTTTGATTCATCCTAGGGGGACCTGAAACGTCCAACTTCATTTTTCTTTATTTCCTTTTCTCTGCCATGTGCTGACAGACTAAGGCTAAGTGGTTCAGTCCTACAACCCTCATGGAGACATAGAGGGATGCCTAGTGGTGGACTGAAGTATAGGGGACTCTGGAGATTACGCAGTGGGCCTCTGCCTCTTTTGCATAGTGTGAACATACATATAATTTGTCTTAATTTCCAATAATGAATAAGTAAAAGGATTTATTTGGTTTGCTTGCAAGACAAACAGACAGCATCCCATCTCTAATCCTTTCCCAACCAACTAACCCACCATGGCCTCCAGATGCACCAATTTTGTACATTTTGAGACATTTGACCCAGTTCCTTTGGGAAGTGCTAATTGAGCCTTCAGGCACACTATTCTCGCCTCCCACTTGAACAAAGAAATTAATTGTACCGTGGCACTTGCCCCTCCATACTGTTCATGGTCATAGGATGTCACATGAAAGAGTACTTCTGGGCATCAATGGTGGCTCACACATATTTCCAGTCACATTCTCCTCAAGCAAAGGGTGTGGGGCCTCCACACCTGCTATGTCATTCCCCACTGATGTGAAGTCCATTGTCAGGTCTGGTTTAGACCAGCCTGATTCCACTGACTCAAGTTCATTGGCCTTGCCCCAATAACCAAGGGTAGGCTGAATCTGTGCAGCAATTTATGCACACATCAGCTGAACAAATTATGGCGTCTGGTACCAATAGGGGCAGAGGGAGTCCCTAATCACACTCATCTGTGGTTTAAGGCAATATTAAAAGACATGGGGAAAATGGAGTACGGTTAGGACATACTGATGTGGGTATTCGTAATGGCATTGCAACCTGTGGTCCCATCCCCTGTCATTTACCATCTTTCCCTATAATTACTATGGAGCCAGCAGGAGAAGCGTGGATGAATTCTAGTCCTTCTGGCTCTGGGGCCAATATAGGGAAATTAGGCAAAATGTCCAAAAGATGGAGTAGGGTGAATTAGGAGACCGGCTTTGACAATTTTCTTATGTGCATTGTCCCAGATAAATATTCTAGGAGTAAGTACATGGTCTTTGCAAGTGGCATTTCCCCACTTGTTAGGAGTCGAAGGCTAATTAATCCTCTTGAGAAATGAAAAATAAATGTTTGTTTCAATGTCCATGTAGGAGTAACATGGCATGTGGGCATGCTTTAATGATTTGGATCTTATGTCATCCAAAATTTATAGTGCGCCTATCATCAGTATAGCTGGCTTACGGCCCCTGATCTTGTCCGAGAGGTGACCCATTATGACCCTGCCAGGGTGTCCCCCGGGGTTCAGAGGTTGGTCTGTGGCCAGAAATGAAGACAGTGAATAGGAAAGGGGAATTCATCCAATTTAGTAAGGGTAAAAACACAAAAAAACACAAAAGGGAATGATGGTGAGGTAAATGTTTTTTTTTTTTTTATCGTTGCAAACTGACCGCACTATAACTGCTCGGGCCCCTGTTTTTAACGTTCATGTTTTCTTTTTTTTCGTCACCCGCCGCCAATGCTAAGGAAGCGGGCGACACCCATGAACTCCTGAGACCCGAAAATACTGAACATGGGGGTGGGGGACACCCCCGCAATCCCTGCTCTCCCCGTTCGGTATTCCTGAAGCACGTGGGCAAAGTGCACCGCAGGTCAAATCACCCATGCAAAAAACAAACAAATGTTGCATGTGGACAAACTTTTTCAATCAAGTATGCTAATACCGATAAATTGTTTTAGTAGAAGGGATGCATGTTTCCTAATTCTGATTAGTTATTAGTAAGAGTGAGAGAAACATTCAAGACTGTGCAGCTTGGTTTACAGAAAAGCCTTTACTGTGATGGCAAAATCCAGACCAGACAATGGGCCTCATTACAAGTCTGCCGGTCCGTAATTAAAGGTGCCAGTAGCAATGTACCAGCACCCATTCCGGACCGGCAGACTACAACTGTGCCTGCCGGAGCCTCTGCACCCAGCAGGCCTGAACTGCTGGGCGCATCAGCCCGGATAGGCACAGTTTTCATGGAAACACTGGCACCGTTAGCAACGGCGTCAGTGCTTCCATCTCCCCATGGCCATTGAGTCCTATGTGACTCTATGGGAATGAGGACTTATGATTTCCGCCGCCTGCGATCCCGGGCCGCCGGGACTTGTAATGTCCCGGTGGACTCGGGATCTCAGGCGCCTGAAACGGTGTTACAGGGTTGGCACCAACCCGCCGGTGCCACCAGCGGGTTACCACCAACCTCGTAATGAGGCCCAATGTATGGTAGTAGATGTGGTTGGTTTATGGTTGAGTGATGTTCTTGAGAGGTGCTCAATTAGGCGCTAGTAGTTTGGAGGCTTTCAACAGATTTGTATGTAAGAAACAATACTGTATCAGGGGAGAGAACTGGTTTTGCCAAGGCAGCTGACAGATGTGTCGGCACCAAGTGCTGGGCGTGTATAGATGAATGTGTGGGGAAACAGGAGGTAAGAGGCAAGGGAAGAGGATACACACTGAACCTGAATTCAATAGTTTTATGTTCTTCAAGCTGTGACCTAGGTATATAATTCAATGAACGTTTTAAGGGAGCCGATCTAAAAAGTGAAGGTTTCATTGTGCTGGTAAGATGGGGTTGTAGTAAGGTCAGAAGAACAAATTACTTACCTCTCTGTAATGTTCTTTCTGATGGATGTGCCTTCTATGTATTCCTCATCTATGAAATTATATGATATGGCATTTATAACGTGCTTATACACAAGTGATATCCTATCCGCAGCACAGCTGATCTTCGGAAACTTTCCTGCCACTAAGGTTGCAGCACAGCTATGCATCGACTCTGTCCAATGCTTCTACGCGGCCCATGCCGCAAATGACATCAGTTCCACCCTTTCTTTCTAACACTTTGACACTGACTTAGCAAGGTACGAAAGGTGCACTAACTAGACGCCAAGTGGGCTAGGTAGGGAGGGCGATGAGGACTCCGTGGGTGGAATATCCATCAAAAAGAACATTATTAAGAGGTAAGTAATTTACTCTTTTTATGGATTCCTGCCTCCCACGGACTCCTCATTGCCCTTCCTACCTGCACCACTTGGGCATTAGGGTGTCCATAGGGGTATGCTTGCTGCAGGGTGAAGCTAGCTGAGGTGTCAAGCTGACTTGTCTTGTGCAACCCTTCTGCCAATGCCAACAGGTTAACATGGTCTATGAACAAATCAGCACCAATAACTCCCTCATAACCCATCAGCTCCATTCCAGAGGAGACTGGTTCACCCTCATCATCAAAAGTTGACCTCATGGACTGGAAGAAATCTGACCCCAATTCCGGAATCAAAGATCTGTCCATAGTTGACAGAACTGCCCCGACAGGGCCTCTTGCCACCGACGTCTCGAGGGTCATCGGAGGAGGAATGGTGCAATCACTTCTTCACCTTTTTGTGGAGGCTCAAGAACCTGGTGGTCGAAGCGAGCCGAGACAGAGAGACGCGTACGCAAGCAGGGGAGGCCCCTTGGCAGCGTAACACCGGAGTCAGGAAGAGTCACTGAGAGCCGCAGAGCACGCAGGTTTTGTAAACTGCTCTCAGAGTGGGAGCAAATAAGCACCGGACGTGCAGCATCCACAAAGAGGGATAAACCAAGGAACAGATGGGGAAGGCGTGACCACAGTGACTTGAGCAGAGTGCCCGCAGAACAACGCTGAAACCACTATGTAGAGAAAGCAGCAAACCATCTGGATACCTGCAGCATTACCAGCTCGCACAGAGGGAGAGCACGGAGAGTGGGATACCGGAGAAGACAGGGCAGTCAAGAAAATCAGGAAGCGAGCAAAGAGATACCCAGAGCGAAGAGATGCCCCGAAGATGTTTCCCCAACAGAATCCAAGGTAACTGGGAGAATGGGAGAACCGGGAGGCCGCTGTGGGATCATTATGGAATAGCTGCAACTCGTCTCAGTAGAAATGATGAGACAGTAAAGTGGAAGTTGAGAGTGGAACTATAATAATGAGTAAGAGTGAATGACGATGAAGGCTGGAAGAGGTATCAGCAACACTGAGATACAAATACTCTAGAAAGAGGGGCGAGTACTATATATGTTAAGGGACAGACTGTAAACCAGAAACAGAATCCTCTGAAGGGAAGGCAAGAGAGGCCCACAAGAGTAAAGATAAGCCAAACAAATCACCCGAGGAGAGGGGAAAACGTAACTATAAAAAACAAATCATGACAAAAGCTGTAAGAGATATCAGTAAAATTGAGACTGAAATACCCTGCGAAGAGGGTAAACTACTAAATATGCTAAGAGGCAGAGACTAAATCGGAAGGGGAATCCTATGAAGTGAGGACAAGAGAGGCCCACAAGAGTAAAGAGAAATTAAACAAACCACCCCAGAAGAGGGGAACTTTAACTATCAAGAAAGCAATCAGAGCCAACGAGGTATATACTACTTATATACTACCTCTGCCAATACAAGGCATTTAATTGTGGAGGAGAAGATAGAGAGACAAAAGGGATTCCTGGAAAATGATCCCTAAAGAGGAGAGAAACCCCATAGAACTTGTGAATAATTTACAAGAACTTATTAAAAGGGTGACAAGAGACTATTTGAAAATAACCTACTAATAAGAGGCTTGAAGCCAAGGAGAAAATCTTGAGAAAAAAAGACAATCAGGAAAAGGGAGACATTCTCATGACCTTATTTTTGTTACAATAGTGATACTGTCAGTTAGGATTTGTTTTTGGACAGCGGACCTTTTTCTGTTTTATGACTTCCTGACGAAAGAGGAGCACATTAGTTATTTATAGCAATAGGGAAAGTTAGGCCTTTTCTTATCATTGAATAAACATCCTAAAAGAAATGTCAACACTGTCTGCATCCTTCTTCTGACCCGCCACAGGCGTAGTGACATGATAGATGTACCACAGACATCACGTCCGGAGACAAGGAGTGGCGTGGTCCATGCATGGAGCCGCACTACGCCCGCTGCAAAAAATAAATCTGAGCACATGACGCTGGAGGGGATATTGATTAAATGAGGTATCTGCGGCTAAGGAATCCATAGAAAGAACATTACCATTAAGTAATTTCTCTTCTGCCAGGGCGGAGGAGACATTCACTACACAAAGTGCTAGGCTGCCCACGGCAAACACCTTCTTTCTGAGGTGTGCAGTCTCTTACGCCCTCTGTCAGGCGGGAAACAAAGAAAGGTGGATGTCTTCAAGTCTGTCGTCCCAGCCTGAACCACTTAGCTCACAGGGGAGCATGTGGGGGGCGAGACATCTTGCGTGTTTCTTCTCCTTGTCTTTCTTTGCAGGAGATCTGTCCTCAGACAGCCTCTGTGTGCTGTGTGAGGTTGGCTGAGATTGCGTGCCTTCACTCGACACCTTGTGGAGGTAGGTGAAGAGATTAGCCATACTTTCCCAGAGGGCATTGGGATGCATGGATTGGCATGGCCCACAATTGTTGACATTGTGCTTCTCCCCAAAGCAGTACAGACAGAAGGTTTGAGGATCCAACACTGACATTTGCCGGCTGCAATCCATGCAAGGTTTCAAACCTGAGGCCTTAGCGCAGTTGGGCATTTGTTTGTCAAACAAAGTAGCATGTTCCCAAACCATACAAAGTGCTCAGAAAAAAGGAACTAAGGTCACAGGGTACAGGGCTCCCCAATGTCATGTCTGGCATGGGGTGCGTAGAGAGGTTGGGCAGAGCGACTCTGTACACCCTGGTGGCGGAAAAGTTAACAAAGGTCAGCTGTGCTCTGGAACAGATTTGAAGGTTTATTTGGCTCCTAAGCGGTAGGGACATTATCAGGCAAAGTAAGTTTTATAGCCTACAAGTACAGTATCATATAACATACACATATATTCACTGAAAAAAACTTTAGTTAAAGTGCAGTTTAGTTGACCAGATTTAATGCAACAAACCCCTAGAAATTCAGTGGACGTAGGAAGTCATGACCAGTTTAACTCGGCGCGCTCCTCATGTCCAACTGAGAAACTATTTTGCGATTTTATACTGCTGCCCCACACTTTGTAAATGCAGCAGTGTTCATGAAAGGTCTACGGAAAAGTGTCCTCTGCTAATTAAAAAGCAGTAAAAACTGCTGCCCGGTACCGTTCTGCCACATTTCCAGCAGGATTTCACATGGAGCGTGTGCTGCCAACAGTCGAGATATGCAGTAGATGAATTTTCGCCCTGCTTTTTGACATGCGTAATGGAAGTGGCCCACGTCTTTAAAGTAAATAATATATGAATTGAGAAGTCGATTTGACCATGGATTCCATTGTATTCAGGGAAGGCAAGAGCTCCAGTTGTCCCCTCTTACTAGCTTTCACCCCCTATTTATAGAGCGCTGGAGCCGATCCTTGAAGAGCGCCTGTAAACATCTCATCTCTTGAATATTCCATCTGTGAATTATTCAGTATCTGTAGCCACCAATTATGTACGGGCCATGTCGTGGTGGCGAGCTCATTAAAATTACATTGAAGTAGACCCCTAGAATCCACCAGTGGGAATTCATTATAAACTCAATGAAAATTTGATTAGGGTTCAGAAACAACAGCTTGTCAAAGCCAATAAGGCCTCCTTTTGGAACACATTTTGATGTGTTGTCGTATCCGAAAGATGCTGCAAGTCTTTCGGAGATAACAAAGGCAAATCACGTCCAAATTCGCCGCCAACACAAAAGTACATTTTTTCAAAGGAATTGCGCGTACCCTGGGGAATACGGCAGCTCATAAACGCTGCAGCGGGTTTTCATTAGAAAGAATGATAATAATTAACAGAGTCCCAGATCAGGGGTGCATTATTGTAACTGGGACGACCCACATTAGTTAGCGCAATTTTTTATTACTGCAAAATTTCTTGTGCATTAAATGAAACATAATGACATTTTAAACCTCACCCACCCGAGGCTCATTAAGAACCGCAAGCTGTTTTTATTGGTGATACAAGCGCAACATTTCCGTTAAATAGCTGTTATTATCCCTTTCAACCACCAGAAGAGCATTCAGAAGAATGGCATCGTATGGGGCTGTCTTTTCAGGCTTAGATAACACAAAAACCTTAAAGTACCATGGGATTTTTGATTTTAAAGGCATGGCTTGACATTGTAAAATTAGCTGCCTCCTTGCTTTTGGAGCGTCTGACCTGGTTACATAGAACAAACAGTAAGAAATGCTTAACCCCTTCAAAGATGCTGATCACTGCAGTGCTAGCACTCCTGCACAAAATATGGCACTCTGCTTCTTGCATTGTAGTGAGAAGGCGGTGCATCTAATTTAAGGGCACCCCAATAGTCAGGGGAACTTTGCCTAACTTTTATATGGCATGCTGTCCGGTTTGTAATGTCAAGCTTATATACACTGCTTAAGACTGGGGCTTTACCAATTTCTAAGCACTTTCAATTTTCGAAGAAGTAGAACTGGTGAAAAGGGGGTTTCATTGATTTTCCCAAACCCACAAAATTGATTTAGTGGAGAAAAAAGTAATTGTTTGACCCTGTTTTATGTCCCATTACCCTACCCTCTCATCAACTGGTTATTGTCACAAAAAGATCCCCAATCGTTTATAAGGGCACCCTACAGAGGGGCTGCACCTGCCACCTGTATTGCGTCATATGTGTGTAATTTCTCTTTGAAATTACACTTCAACACTCAATAAAAAACAATGTGTGATTTATCGTCATACTATTGTTCTCATAGTCTGCGTGAATAACATTTTCTCCAAGGCCTGTGTCCCATCCCTCCTCCCCCCATACACTTCAGAAGAATCAAACACATTTTTGTAATTTTGGGAGGATGATTAAATGATATGCCCAGTTTAAACAAAATGTTCTTGTGAACAGATTGACCACATTTAGAATCTCCTCCTGAACTATGGTTTATGGAATGCTGCTTTAAATATATAATTAAGCGGAACCCACTTTTTTTTTAAATCACAGAAGTCAGGTCTTACTAGATGTACATGCACCCCCTGTGGAGGCGTTAAACCATTACCCTTGTAGCTTACATCAATTGAAGAAACAACTCAACTTACTATTTAGGGGTTAGAAATATCAATGTCAGGAGAGTAAATATAAAAGTAAAAACTCGTCTTTCTAATCTCACTGAATTCATTGGGGTTCAGGAGAGAAGGTGGGAAGACACATTGCCTGTTTAACTTGAAAGCCTGATTTTAAAATATGGTTTAAGAGGAAGGTTGTTTACAAAGAACTGCATTTCCCTTATGGACAATTGTGTGGGACGGAGCTGCTAAAAGTGCCTACAACTCTCAGAAAGCTGCTGAAGGATTTATACTGTCCCCGTGAAAAGTGCAATTATTTAGCCTCCTTTGTTATATTTAGGCCACATTTGATGTGTCGAGAGCTAATATCATGCCTCTCGGACCCACCTGCTGGTGGGGCCCCTTGCAGCTACCTTCCCTAAACTCACTAACCCGTCTGGCTGGCTTTCAGGCCACCCAGTATGCCCCCTTCAAGCCACAAACCTAAGAACATCAGTATTCCTAGAGTGAAATGATCTGAGAGGAAGAACTGGCAAGCCTCCATTCAGGTCCAGCCTAGAAGAACAAGTTACTTACCAACTGGTGACATTATTTCGATTGGATGTTCCTCGAACGTATTCCTCATCTTAGATGTATTCCATCCAGCTTTAACTGCTTCGGAATTTTTTTTTGGCAGATGGCGCCATGCGTCAATGTCGTCGAGTCGATGGTCCCTCGAAGGCCTCTGTCGAGGGTGACGTCATCGGGTATACAAGTAGCATGCGCGGCATCCGTTGGTCTCAGTTCTGTTTTTCCCCCTCACTTTTGTTCTACTGTGTAGATTGTGCCGGTAGTCAGGTATCGGCCTTGCGAGAGTTGAAGTGGCAATAACCTGGAAAAATCTACAGAGGGGTAGGCTGGGAGGGCGATGAGGAATAGGTTGGAGGAACATCCAATCGAAAGAACGTTACCAGTTGGTAAGTAACTTGTTCTTCGAGTGGATTGTGTTCTCCAACGTATTCCTCATCTTAGATAGACTCCCAAAGCAGTATGGACAATTCTCTGAAGGAGTGAGTAGATTTTTTGATACCGTTAAATGGCTGAATATAGAACTGCTTTACCAAAGCTCAGCTCCTTAGACTGGGAAGCATCCAGACCCACAGATTTTTTTTAAAAGTATGCAGTGAAGTTGCTGGTTCACAAATGGATTTCATGGGAACACCTCTTTGAAGGGCTGTCGAAGAGGTGATGCCTCTGGTGGAATGGGCCCTTAAGCCTTCTGGTGGGTCTTTCTCTGCTAATCTGTAGCATTCTGAAATGCAAAGCACAATCCAACGTGATATGGTTTGTTTTGACACTGATTGACCAAATTTCCTTCCGGTGTAGCCAATGATAAGTTGATTATCCACTCTGAGCTTGGAAAGCCTAGAAATGTAAAAGCTTAGAGCTCTTCTCGGGTCCAACCTGTGCAATCTTTCTTCCTTCTTACTAGGATGAGGTGGAGGGTAAAATGCAGGTAGAACAATTGTCTGATTTAAATGAAAATCAGACACAAGTTTAGGTAAAAATTAGGGTTTAACCCTTAATACCACTCTGTCCCTATCGAACACAGTACAGGGTGGTCCAAAAGACAGTGCCTGCAATTCGCTCACTCTTCTTGCAGATGTTAAAGCAACTAGGAAAGCAGTTTTCCATGTCAGTAATCTTAATGGACAAGTGTGCAAGGGTTCAAAAGGGGCACACATTAAGAATTTTAGAACCAGATTAAGATCCCAAATGATACTTGGAAAGGATAAGGAGGAAACACATTGGTGAATCCTTTTAAAAATTGTACTACTAAAGGAATTTTGAAATAGGAGCATTCTTCCGGTTGATTCCGGTCGCAAATAGGTCTACTTGAGGGGTTCCCCAAAGGGCAAAGATCTCTTGAATGACTTCCTGAGCCAGTTCCCACTCGTGGGACACTGTGCTCTGCCTGCTCAGAGTGTCTGCCGTTAAGGAGACTCCTTCTTGAATTGCCCAATACCAGAGCTGCATTGCCTCTCTGCACAGAGGTAGTGATCCTACACCTCCTCTTTTGTTTAGATAATGCATGGCCACTGTGTTGTCCGTCATTATCAAGAAATGTTTTCCCCTGACAAATGGTAGAAAAGCCTTCAGCGCTAGTCTGATTGCTCTCAACTCTAAAAGGTTGATGTGTAGTTTGGACTCCGATGGAGACCAGTGACTGGCACTAGGAAGATGCAGGATGCCATGAAGCCGAGTAACCTTAAGAAGTCTTAGGCCTGGAGATTTTGGGCATTTTGGAATTTGGAAATCATCTGAAGAATGTCATGAGCCCTCGACTTGGGAGGCGAGCTCTTTCCTAAGGATGTGTTTAATGCAGCCCCTATGTACTGGAGCTGTTGGGAAGGCGTCATTTGTGACTTCTTGAAATTGAAGGAGAAGCCCAGTTTGTGGAGGAAGTGGCAGGTGACTTTCAGATGATCTAGTGCTTGTTCGGCAGAACGTGCCCTGATCAACCAATCATCCAGGTAGGTGTAGACGTGAATCCCCCCTCTCCTGAGGTCTGCTGCCACCACTACCATTAACTTAGTGAAGACCCTCGGGGCGGAGGTCAATCCGAATGGCAGGACTCAAAAGTGATAGTGTGAGTCGCCAACTACGAACCTCAGGTATTTTCTGAGCTTGAGATGAATTGGCACATGAAAATAAATAAGCATCCTGGAGGTCCAATGACACCAACCAATCCTGAAGTTGAAGAGCCTGAAGGATCTGAGAAAGAGTGACCATCTTGAACGTGTCCTTCCTGAGGAACTTGTTCAAGTTTCTTAAGTCCAAGATGGGTCTCAGTCCTCCGTCCTTTTTGGGAATCAAAAAATACGGGGAGCACCATCCCTTGTTCCTCTCCGCTACAGGTACTGGCTCCATAGCACCTTTCTCTCAGCAGGGTTAGAACTTCCTGCTGTAGGAGCGGGTCTGAAAATTTCAAAGGGTGTCTCCCTGGTGGATTGTCTTGAGGTTGCGTTAGAAAAGAAAGGCAGTAACCTTGGGATATTATTTCTAGAGCCCAAACATCTGAAGTAATGGCTCGCCATTCTTGCAGATGCTGTGACAGCCTGCCTCCCACAGGTGTCTAGTGATGCAAGTCCTCAAAGTGGTTTTGTGGCAGTTGCTGTGGCCGCTGATGGCAAAGAGGCTGCAGCTGGAGCTGGCTTTGTATGTTTCCTGGTCTACCACGAGGGCCTTTTTCTGGCCCCTTTGACTGGCCATTCCTCTCGCCTTTCCATGTGAGGAGTAGTAACGATAGGATCCTCCCCTCCAAGATTGTCCTGGTGCACTCAAAGGCTGAGGTTGCCTAATAGCAGCTCCTAAAGACTTGGCAGCTGCTTTTGAGGTCTGCAACCTCTCAAGGCTCTCGTCAGCCTTGCTGCCAAAAAGTTGAGACTCGTCAAAGGGCATGTTCAGAAGGCGGTTCTGTACGTCTGCTGCGAAACCCGACTTCCGTAGCCACGCAAATCTGCGTATTACCGTGCTAGTGCCCATGGACCTGCTCACACTATCTGCAGTGTCGAATCCACATTGAAGGGATTCCTGCATGGCCTCCTTTCCATCTCTAACAATGGCTAGGAATCCTTCCCTTTCATCCTCTAATGGTATGTGCTCTGCCGCCATTGCAATGCACTCCCACAGAGTGTACGAAAACTTTGCCAAGGCACTATGTGGAGTTGGCTGATTTTAACGCCATACTCCCAGCTGAAAATACCTTGCGTGCCCAGCCATCCACACGCATATCGTCCCTGTCCGGAGGGATAGAAGGGTACGCCATTTTATTGGAAGCTGAGCTGCCTGTACCACCAGACTTTCTGGAGTGGGATGTTTAGACAGATAGCCGGGGTCGCTACTGGCGGGAGGTATTTTGAAGTAAGGGATTTATTCACTGGAGGAACAGAATCCAGAGTCTCCCAATTTTTTGCCACCCTATATTGCAAGGCTACATGGAAGGGTAGGATTGGATCTTTGGTGAGACCATGGTCCAATATATCAGTCAAATCATCCTGGATGAATTGGGTTGGTGGTCTAGCCCATCCTAAATAATCGACCACTTTTGTCACTAGTTGACAGTATGAGGGACTGGCATACTCTTCTGGTTCTGGCCTGCCAAAGTTTGTTTCAGGAGATGTATCAATGCCACTTGCATTATGTAAGGATTCCACTAGGTCCCTTATCCTGCTTTCTTCAGAAATCAGGCATTCTGGAACATTTGGGGTACCATATTCCAGTCCAAAAGGTACATTCTCCTCATCAGATCTCTCCTGTTCCTCAACAATTGAGGTCAGGGACTTGAAAAATTCCTTCCTAGGAAGAGGTTTAAAAACCTTTTCTGGGAGAGGTGGGAGAGGTGTGTTAGTGGACCCTGAAGGCATTACACTTCTCGCTCCCATTTTCTGGCTGAGTTGGCTGAACTGGAGCCTCTGGCGCCGAGGGCTTTGGGGCCGACGTCGACAAAGGCGTTGACGGAATAGTGGTCGTCGACTGAGCCGGCTTCGAGGGCATCGAGGCGCTCATCAAAGATTTGCCTTTCGAGGTGCGTTGGGTTTTGGACAGCGTCGGTGACCTTGAGCAGTCGACTCGACTCAAGCGGTCTTTCTCACTCAGCGTCATGTAAGGTTCTCGATCCTTCCTTCTTCCATCACCCGGGCTCAAGGGCGCCCAAGTGTCGCAGCGATGGCGCTCCCGGCCAGCTTCCCAAGAAGGCGCAGACTGAGGCTTCGCTTTTTCGAATACCTCATCATTTTAACTCTGAATGCTTCCCACTCTTCGGAGGAAGAATGTTTTGTGGGGCATTTCATTCTTTTTGGGGATTCGTCCGAGGACGAGGTGGAGGGGGACCTGGGCGTCTTTTCTTCGATTTTTTCGTCGAAGACGACGAGCGATGGGAATCGCTTCGGGACCTGGACCGATGCCTTTCGCGTCGAGGAAACTTCTCCTCACGGGACCTTGACTCGACGCTAGATGCTTTTCGTCGGATTTACGACCTACCTGTAGTTTTCCCTTCCTCTCTCGCAAGGCCTTCCCCGTCATCGCCTGACACTCCGTACAGGCCTCCATGTCGTGGCCTTCCCCGAGACACCACAGACATTCTCGGTGCGGGTCCGTGATAGACATTTTCAAACCGCAAGATTTACACTTTTTGAAACCCGATTGCAGGGTCATAGTCGGCATCGATGACGAGGACATATCGATAGATATCAGTAATATTCACTGCGTCACAGAACTCGAGGCACGCTGAATCTCCGAAGAAACGTGTACTGTGGAAAAACGGAACTGAGGCCAACGGGCGCCACGCGTGCTACTTGTATACCCGATGACGTCACCCTCGACGGATGCCTTCGAGGGACCATCGACTTGACGACATCGACGCACGGCACCCTCTGCTGAAATTCTTTTCCGAAGCAGTTAAAGCTGGATGGAATACATCCAAGATGAGGAATACAGACCATCTGAACAACGATAGAAGCAAGGTCTGATATGAAAGAAAGTATATTATCTAAAAAGTGATTCTAGTGTACTGGTATTCCTTCCTATTCAATAGCAAAATCTGGGACATTTAGTCTTGGGTGTTTGCTAGTAAAGTGTAGTCCAGCAATCTAGATAACCTTCAGATTTCTTAAATAAATATTGTTGCTTTAAGCCAATTGTCCAGAAAGCAATTAACCCTTTCTCCCCACCACTCCTCAGCCCTACTTCATACTCCTATCACTTGTTCTCCTCCACGACTCCAGCCAAGTGAGCACCCATTCCATTGGAATCCATCCATGCTGTGCTCTTATGAATCCCTTTGAACCACAAACAATCAAGGAATTTGCACCTCTCATGCTCACTACCGATCCACACTCTTTAACCTAGGCCAAATGCTGACCCAAAAACCGTGACAGCAACCGGGCTGCCCCCATTCATCCACACTAGTCCAAGGTTCTGGAATGAGTTGGAATCATTTTATTTATTTTGTATTTGAGCATTTATAGAGCACACTAAGCCCTGGGGCATCAAGGAGCTACTTACAAACATTAATTTAACTTGACATAGTAACAATTATTAACAAAGCTTAACTGGTGCAGGATACAGTCTTGTGGGGTATGTACAGGAAATGAAGGATGCATCGATCACCTCTGGGACCTCTAGTGTTTTAAGCTGCTTGCGGAATGCCCAATAGGAATGTTCAAGTCTCAAGGAAGGCGTTCCAATTCTTGGCAACAATAAACGGGACCTGGACCCCCCCCCCCCACTCTTTGAAGCCAGAATCTTGGGGTGTTGAGAGACGAACGGATACGTCTGGTGTCAGAGGTATTAGTGAATTTTGACACAAGGTATCTTGGGGCAGAGTTTGAGATACATTTATGAGTCATGGACAATGTTTTCAAGCGAATGCGCTCTTTGATTGGTAGCCAGTGTGCATTTCTTCTGGCTGGTTAGATGTGTTCTTGTTTTGAAATGCTCAGAGCTGCCCTTACAGCATTGCTCTGCATGATTTGAAGCTTCTTAAGGTTACCGGCAGGGGTGCCTTCGAATACTGCATTACAGTAGTCCAATCTGGATCCTATCAAAGCTCTTGCAATAGTGGGCCAACTTTCCGAGGAGAGGAATGGTCTACAAGCATAGATACATGTTGTGGTGTAGGCTGCTGATGAGGCAATGGCATTGACTTGCCTGGATAGTGATAGGGTAGAGTCTAGATATATCCGGAGGGTTTTGACACTGATGGCTATCTGGATAGTGATTGCGTCGATGTTGAAAGATTTGTATGCCAGGTCTAGTTTGTTTAGGAGGGGTAGTGAGCAATGCTCCCTCTAATTATATTTCCCCAAGTGCGGAAATGATTAGCCTTTGTGCGCATATTATTTTCCATGTGTGCAATTGAACAACGATGTAAGCCACTTTGTGAGCGTGCGCAGTTAGTGAGATAACATCTACAAAGAGTTTGGAAGACAATTTCCCCTTCACAACCACTGCAATTCTTTAGAAATCAGTGTAAAATGAGCATCTTACAACTCAGGCCCTCGGAAGTAAGAGACTTTGGGCCTCATTACACGGTAGGCGTTAAGGGTTTACCGGTACCAGTATTTTACCGGTACCGGTAAACCCTTACCGCCTTACTACGAGGTCCCTTTGCGGGTTGGGCAATTTAACGCCTGCTTTTTGCATCCGTTAAAAACCAACCCGCAAGGGGACCAGGGAGCTAATTACGGTACCGCAATTTGCGGTGCCGTAATTAGCACCTTCCCCATTCCCATTATGCCCTATGGGGCAAAAATGGGAATGGGGAAGGGCAATGGGGGAAGGGGGAATTACCCCCCACCAACCTTGGAATAGGGCGGTAATTCCCCTTTCCACCAAGGCGGTGCCGGTATTTTACCGGCATGCACCAAGGTGCTAATAGCACCTTGGTCCACCGCCATCCATGCAATGAGGCCCTTTGTATGAAAGAGACTTGGCCATCGAAGGTCCTGATATCACTGAAAGGAACTGAAACCTCATGCTGGAGAAGCCCAGTTGTGTATGGTGCTCAGAAGTTCTGTCTTATCCCGTGCTCGAAACCGTGGGGAAGGGAGACCGCAGCTATACCTTCCTGACTTATCATTTTGTGAACACGTCTTTCTTTTCTGGTGAACATTATCCCACACTATTTTGTAACTTACCTGTAAGGATTAGCAATCCTTTTTTTTGGTGTTGGCCCTTTTTATTTGACAAGACGCCACTTGGACTGCCGTATTATTATTATTCGATTATCGTAGTTTGCTCCTATGTTAGATATAGGTTTAGATTAGGTGTTTTTGTCACCCATTCATACAGTTTAATAAACACCCTTGAACTGTGATCACTTGTGCCTGTCTTTACTGTGGCCACCTTGAGTTCCTTATGAGTGCTCTGTAAAAAAGTGAGGGTCTGTAGCAGTAAAACACTAATTGGGATATTTGTATACCCAAAATACCTTGTAAGCAAATCAAATCCAAATTAAAGCCTCACAATGATAGTCTGTGCAATTGAAGAAAATGTTATAAATCTACATGTGCACAATTACTATGAAGTACATACAAGATTGTTTGCAACATACCCCACCTTTCCATTGTTGTGTAGGATTATACAAGTGTTCAGTGAAACCATTTTTGTATAGTAGCGAATTACCATATTATTTGTAAAGGTCTATGCCCCATGGAGCTCTGAAAATGTTGAACGGTTGCAGATTGTGTGATTAGCATTCTAATTATCTGAATATTGTTGCCCTAATGTTATGTATGAATAACGCCAGACAGAGGTCTATACCAATTATCCCTGGCAGGTCAAGTAAATGATGCTGCAATGTTGCTTTCCACTTGTAGAGTAATGTCAGCAATGCTTAAGTAGGATACGCTGAGCATGACATTTGCCTACTGAAAATCCTCAGAGGGCAAATTAATATTTGAGTTTTATAATGCGTTAACTTGCAATGGTGGCTCTTCAAAGTGCTTGTGAGACATACAAAGAATAGGAAGCATGGGATGAGTTTATATATCCTCGTAGCCTGCCTACCTATAGTTAGTATGCAATATTTGAGCTGACACTTGGGTTACATACTGTGAGTAATGCTAAGGCACCATGAGTAACCCATTCTTGTACTTGAACATCATTCATATTATAACAAACATAAAACAAGACTTGTATCAAATCTGGTAACCTTTTGCAGAGCTAAGGTAGGCAGAGTCAAGGTTATCTGGTAACATCGGAATGTGGCCTGCGGCGGAGTTTCGAGTCACACGGTATAAGTGTGGTAGAATCAAGTATAGGAGTCATGGGTGGGGAGGGAAGAGAATCTGATTAATATGTGCAGGCATATCTTAGTTATATGCTCTTTTCATGGAGCCACTTCTTCATATTTATTTTTTAACCTTTTGTGGGTGAATTCTATTTTTAGGGTTTTTCGGTTCTTGAGGAGAAGCTTGCATAGTAGGGAAATCTAAATAGGCTAGAGAAGAATATCAAGAATAGTTATTATGATTTAGCTACATTTTGAGAGAAAGCAATCTTTTTTAATAGATGGGATTGTCTGTGTGCGCTGTTTAATTCTTCTGAGCGGCACCCAGAATGAAGCTGCGGATTGGTAGTGAGCCAACTAAGACCAGCTAAATTTTGTCCTATTTGAGACAGAGCATATGTATCATCATTTATCTGGAGATCAATGAACTCCGCAACCCCTCTAATTCTGATTCATCAGCAGACACTTCACGGAAATAGCCCTGGCTCATGTCTCCAACTGTCTCACTAAAGCTCATTGCTGGAAACACTCCTCATTTGCCATCCTGATCTCTTGGAAGCCACTGACACTGTCAATCACCCCTCTACCTCCTCAGTACCCTCTCTAGCATCGGCATCCATTACTCTATCCATGCTTTGATAGCTATGCACTGCTCCTTCCCTGTCTTATAGTAGAATAAATGACATACCCCTGGTAAGGTTCTTTCTACTGGATGTTCCTCCCACGGATTCCTCATCTTAGATATTTATTTTCCTGCTTTGCAGCTCTCTGAAACTGTTTCCCAGCAGGAGGCGTCATACGTGCCGGCATGGAGGGCCATCAAGTTGACGCCTCCGTGAACGTACGTGATGTCGATACGGGTACAAATAGCGTGCTCTGTGTCCCGTGACCCCAGTTTTACTTTTTTCCCCTTGCACAGCCGCATTAGGGATTTGAGACAAAAAATATGTTAGCATTAAAGGAGAGTTATCCTATAATTTACATTAGAGAGCTCCATAACCACAGGGTAGGCTGGGAGGGCGATGAGGAATCCGTGGTAGCAACATCCAGTTGAAAGAACATTATCAGAGGTAAGTAATTTATTCTTCTAATGGATTGTGTCCTCCCACGGATTCATCTTAGAGACTCTCATAGCAGTAAGCCCATTAGGGACGAAGGGAGGAGCGAACTCCATGGCTACTATGCCACCACTTGTTAGAGGACAGCCCAGCCGAAACGAGAATCATTTGCGGATAGTGTGTCCAGGGAGTAGTGTTTTGCAAACGTGTGTATGGAGGTCCACGTGCGCCCTGACAGATCACCTTTACAGGTACCCCTCTTTGAAGAGCAGAGGTAGCTTCCACACCTCCAGTGGAATGTGCCCTGAAGCCTTCAGGGCTTTCCTTACCCGCTCTGGTGTAACATTCCAACATACAAAGCACTATCCATCTAGAGATGGTTTGCTTTATCATTCCTTTACCCGCCTTTGGGCTTGTTTATCCAATGACTAGCTGGTCTTCCAGCCTAAATTGTCTTGTCCTGGTGATGTAGAAACTCAGAGCCCTCTTGGGGTCGAGCCTATGCAGCCTTTCTTCCTCCCTGGATGGATGTGTAGTAGGATAGAAGACTGGTAAACAGATTGTTTGTGACATGTAGAGCTCTGACACGAGGGGTACACACTAAGAGTCACCATGCAGCTGGAAAATACAGTAAAAGGTGGCTTACATTACAGGGCCCGTAATTCGCATACTCTCCAGGCAGAAGAGATGGAGACCAAAAAGGCAGTTTTCCAAGATAGTAGCCTCAGAGGATACAAATGTAATGGCTGAAACGGGGTAGCCATGAGAAAGGTTAACACTAGGTTTAAATACCATGCCGGTACATTGAAAGGTTTCGGAGGGAAAGTGTTAGTCAGGCCTTTTAAAAATTGCAAAACCAGAGGGATCGAGAATTATGACCCTTGTTCTGGCGTGCACTTACAAAGAAAAAGTGCTGCTAAATAGCCCTCGATGGAGGAAGGACAACACTTTTGAGGTGTCACATAAGGAAGGATCCACATCTTGTGTGCTGCGCCAGCTGCAGAATGTCTTCTAATGGCAGCAGTATAGAGCCTTTGTTGCTGGGCTTCCGGCCGAAAGCAACGCCTCGTCACAACTTCCATAAGGTCCCAACCCTTGTACCATAGCCCTTCGGAAGCCAGGCATGTAGGTTGAGTGCGTGTAGGCTCGGGTGAAGGACCAGCCCCCTGGGAAGATGGTGTGGTGGGCAGATGGCCATGTCTAGAAGGTCCGGCTACCACATCCTCCTGCCCCAAAGAAGTTACTCACAGTTGTTACTTTTGTACTCTGTAAGGGTGTGGAAGTAGGAAGCTGACACAAGGGTGGCATTTTTGTTGCTATAGACATTTATTAATATAAAATAAATCCTCACTATCCCTATCTCTAAGAGGGGTTTCCCTGCCTCAAACTAACTAAAGGATCTGTCAGAATGTCTGTCCAAATGAAAGTCCGCCATCCCGTGTCACAACCTACTTCTATCTCTTACATAACTAAAGACTAATATAAACCAACAGCAAGTTCCTTCTCCAGGAGAATGACTTCCTTCTCCTGGTATATGAGTGGCATTCCCAAAATGTTATCTTACAACAAGGTGCCAAGGGGGAATGACTCCCTTCCCCTAGCTTGTAGCAATCTAACAGAAAGTTGCTTCTCCAGGAGAATGACTCCCTTCTCCTAGTATACGGGTAGTGTTCCCAAAATGTCCTCTTGTAAACAAATGGCAGAGGGATGACTCCCTTCCTCTGGCTGGTACTTCCAGCACTTTGCACAGTCAACCTTCTGGACCAGGAGAATGGCTCTCTTCTCCTGGTGTTTGAGAGTTCTTTTCCAACTTGGGTTTTATCTCGGTATTCATTCACTGGATCTACAAAGTCTTACTTATATCAGGGTTATAGACCCTTCTTTTGTGGCCAGTGGCCTTATCCCTGCCAATGGTACGAGGAAGATTTCCTCAGATGCACTCTTTCCGTCTGATCTGGTCCCAGAGCCTTGATAGCCTTCTACTAGGCCTCATGCTTGCCCCGCCATGAAGCAGAGACCTCTTTCCTCCCCCGACATCCTTACCAGCCTGCCCGTGCATCCTGTTACTTTCTTAGACTTGATCGCACGTCACCGATCCCTTCAGGGACTGGGATTGCTCTCCTTCCAGCTTCCTGCAGCAGTCTGCTTCATCACCGCTTCTGCGGCAGCTCTGCGTGTTGTGGCCCCTTGCAGTCTTGCCACCGTTTGGGGACCCTGTGGTCCACACCTCCTCCTGGAGGTAGTGCCACTGCTTCACTTGCTTCCTGCTGGGCTCGGGCATGCCGACACAGGACCTATCACGGACTCCATCTGCCACTCGCCGGCATCCTCTCCAGGCCCTTCTCTTTGGGTCGAGTCTAGACTTCGAAATTCCTGGGTTCTCTGACGTGGAGGGAAGGAGGAGACGTCAAGTCCTTCTTTTCTTTCTATTTTATGGGGCTTACGCCGATCCAGAGTAACATCAACACCTGTTGTCAATAGCTCCTGGGAATTCCTCATGCTTCCTTTGAGCCACCTTGTGTCAGTACTGGGACAGTCAGTAATCCTCATGTTTTCTATGCTCTTCTTCGTGCTAGTACTTTCTGTCTTAGTTGTACCCCTGGAACTACAGAAATATGTGGATTTACTTTCAAAATAGTGGTTTGATATAGAGGAGGGGGCTAAGGCATGTGGGTGTGTGATGTTATACAAATCTGTTGTACCCAAGGTGGTTGTCCTTATCCCCAGAGAGGGAGTCCCTGCAATGAGGCCCCCCACATTAAAACATCCCTAGGGGGACTATTGGGTAGCGGCGCACCTCCCTAGCCTCATGGGAAAGGGCTCCCGCTTGAAGAGAAGCGATGATACCTGGCGAATCTTCACAACTCTTAGTCCATAGTCCCCTTTCCTCCATACTTATGGGAGTCTGTCGCATGGGGACGGGAACGGAACATTTTATCAAAGCACAAAGTAAAACTTTCCCTTTAAGATATGTGTGTTGCGAGTAGGCAACAGAACGTTAGCCCCACTGAGTCCTCCTACTGGCAACATCAGTCAGTCCATGAATCCGCTGGATGGGAACCCTGACTATCATCTTGTTACTGGGCGACACCGGGCGTGGGGCGCATGGAGGAAAGGGGACTTTGTACCAAGAGTACAAAACTCACTACAGTCCCATCTGCTTTCCCCCATACTTATTGAAGATTAAATGGCACTAATCCCCTTGAGAGGCTGGCAACAGACTTATGAAAAACAGGTTCTGTAGTACTGCCTGGCCAAACTTGGCATCAGTTCTGACTCTAGTGTTCAGAGAGTAGTGCTTGCAAAAGGCAGAGGGCGAAGACCAAGTTGCTGCATTACTGATGACATCCCATTGGATGTTTATTTGGAAAGCAACAGCTGTCGCCTTGGCTCTGACTTCATGTGCATGCAGACCCTTGGGAATTATTTCTTTTGTAGATTGTAAAAAATGGAGCTGAGCATGGGTACAACTTCAGACTGAGAGTACCACCACCGGGGCTCAGTATAAGAGCATGTTGATGTAACATGACATACTTAATAAAGACAACATGAAGTAGCGTGGTCATTCATTTTACTCAGGCCCAGCATCCAGTATGCAATAAAAACAAAAATTGGGATGCCAAAGACTTGTCCTGTAGTACAACGGGCATTACACAACCAGAGAATTCCTGCATCTAGTGTCTCGCAGAGCTCACCAAAAATGTCTTGTTCAATATCGCCCCCGGCCCACCTCCCGATTCAGGAATTTTGCAAGGGTTTAGACTGCCCAAATGACTGATGGAAAATCACCACATTTTTGTACACATTTCAGGGACGTCATTTCACCAAAATGCTGTGGGTAGCTGAGGTGACATCACACAACCCTTGACCTTTGATGATATCACAGGAAGTGATGTCATTTGACCCCACCCCGAAGTGATATCACAGGAAGCCCTAGAACCCGATCTTTCACCACTTGACAAAACAGGAAGTGGCATCACATAGCGTTGTCCCTCATTACACTACAAAAAATATGGTTACTATATCACTGTAATGTAATATACATTTCAAACAAGAATGGATCACCATATGTATTGTAATATCAGTGTGTATAGGCCCGTATTACCAAATTACTGTGAATGCAAGCAGATGTCCAAAGCAAAATGATAATGTGTTATTATATAGCACTTATGCTTAAGCGCTTTATATAGAACAAATATACCTACAATATCACCCAACCTGTGTTGGTACTCATTTATCATCCTCAGAAGGATGAAAGGCTCAGTTGGCCTTGCCAGGATTCAAACCTGCAATCTGCAGATCACACACACGTTGCAGCAGCGATCGTTCAACCCACTGAGTTATGCTACCAGCTATTGCTATCTTACCGGCTATAGCAAAATGAGCAATTACATGTCAGAATGTTCTCAAAGTCAGAAAGCAAATTACACTCTGTAGTTGATACCATTAAACTAGTAACTGAGATTTAACAGCAGGCCAGTTCATCTTTATGTCTGGTGCAAAGTTGACCACATGTCAAGCCTGGGTGGATCTACTTTTCAGGCTTCAAAGGGTGGCAAAATACATGCCATTGGGAGGGTTCATAACTGTGTATCAAAGAATTTAAAGTAGTGCAGGGAAAGCAGCCCACTCACACAGCATCCCGCACTCTGGACATGCAAACAAACATCCTGGAGAGCATGCCAGGGAGATGGGAAAGATAGACACATTACACCAAAGCATTCATTGTGGCACAATGAAATCAAAGCCACTTTATGTGCTATGGCCAAACATTTCTACACTGTACACAAGCTTTTAGGCACAAGGAAGTTTTCAAGCAAGTGACCAAGGACACTGAGATGGAAAGTCTTGTGATGATCATAACAGACAACAGCAGAAAAAAACCTGCTGTAATTGCAACTTGCGAAAAGCAAAATGTATTGTGCAAAATGGATGCTTATTCTACTCTAAATGGTTTTTGGAATTTGTTGTCTACATTGTGAATTTGAGGTGTTTAAGAACAGACTAAATCGGTGACTCTCACCTCCTGAAGGGTGCCTGAAATAAACCTTTAATGAGACTAGCAATTATTGTATAGAATTCCAGAAAGACAAATCGTTTGTTATTCCCATTCTTTCTTATTTAGGGTCACTGCTCAAAGTGTCACACTTGTGGAACCCTGTTTATTTTAAGAGGCCTGAACAAGAAAGCCAGCCACTCTAGAAACAATGAGGGACATGGTGCTGGCTACAGCCCAGGAGCTTCAAATAAAAATAAAATGTTTAGGGGTAGCAAGGGAGACCTGAGGGGTCGCTTTTGCGACCCCTTGAGATCCTCAAATGACATCCCAATGCATGTGGTAGGCAAGCGTTAGACCCCGGAGTGCGTGGGAAAGCTTCAATAGTGCACTTTACACCCTAGCAGACTCGAGGATATACTCCACATTGAGAAAGTTAAACATGGCACGAAAAATCAAATTGAAAAATGTACCTTGAACTGCAGAATATATCCGGGTTTCAAAGTCAGGTCCCGTGTCACTGCAAAGCGATCCCCTTCCGATTTACCGAACAGCATAGCAGAGGGCGTAGCACCGCAGAAACTTTCATTTTTACTCATTCCTTCATTGGCCACCATCAGCCACACGCTGAGCTGGTTCATAGGGTAGTCAAAAGCAGGTTTCTCATAAAAGTTCTGTTGGAAATAAATACATATACCTTTTATTGTGCAACGGGCAACAAAGAACATGTTACATCCAAGTCAGGGCTTTAAGGGGGCCGGTGCTAACCGTGGCCGAGCCACGACAATCTCCCAAGACTTCTCCTGAGCTAGGGCCCTGCCTGGGCTTGCCCCAGACTAGCCCTGCCACACTTACACCTCAGGCAGTCCGTGTAGCCGAAGTGCTGCACAGTTAAAGGGCTACCGGTAGCAGTCAGCACTTTGGATTGGAAAAACAAAAAGGCATCGCACTTCTATTTTCTAACCCCGAAGTACGAACACCTGCAGTCAGCCTATTAACCGTATAGCCTAAGGCTAAACAGGCTGCCTGATGCCTCTATACTCAGAAACAGGAGGAGGCCTGGAGTGCCCGGCTCTCCTTTTGTTTCTGAGTAAAGACTCATCACGCAGCATGAAGCCTTTTAACTGCGCGGTTACAGGGCTTTATGCTGAGTGAGGACTCTTTACTTAGAAACAAAAGAATAGCCAGGGACTCCAGCCCTCCTCTTGTATCTTGAGTACAGAGATATCACACATCATGAAGCCCTTTCACTCAAGGAACTGCCTGGTTAAAGGGTTGCCTGCGGGGGTCCGCAGGCTACCCATCAACCACGAAGCTCCTTGAATGAAAGGGTTGCCTGCTGCGCGTGAGAGCTGGGGCGAGCTGGTGTCACACTTTGGTGCAGGGGTGCTCTCATTAGGGGGCATGGCCCAAGTAAACTCATACTTAGGCCACGCCCCCTACCAGTAGCTCCCCCTCGATTGAGCAGCCCACTTAAAGCACTGATCCAAGTTCATGTTATTAACCATACTTTCTGATTCTACTGATAATACTGAATCTGCCAGTAATGAGAGACTCCACCTCAACTTCCAGAGCATTGGTCCATTGAAGGGATCCTCAGTGGAGGGCTATCGCAACACTGTGATGCTCACTCACAACCTTGTTTGGAAAGCATAGTGCAAGGGAGGCGAAGGTGAAACAGGGCACCAATTATATTTGCACACATTAAGTACCTTTCAAACACTTGTATCTGGCATGGGACATTTGTACTTTAACAGGGTGTCCTTTCAACCAGAAATGACATACAAAGTAAGCAATAACAGAGAGCAGAGGCAGACAGACCTGTGGTACGGTGCATTTACATAAGAGCATTGTTTGATTGAATGACATGCATCAGCGGTGAATGGGTGAGAGCAGAAACATATACCAGGTACAAGGACTGCAGATTTTACAATATTTTTCCATTGAGATTGTGATGCTAGTATTTACATATTTATAAATTACATAGTAGTGTTGAGGGTAGACTGCAGGAAAGGTGGGTTGGGTCGTGAGCCTGGGTAGGAGGGTGAAATCTAATTTAGGCAATCAGCAGCTATTACAAGAAACAGGGGATGCTTAGCTGTGACCCTACCATGCCATATTATGCTGTGCTGCCACCGTTTTGAAACTTTAATGTCTAGTTTGTTGGTAACATGTCCCAGAAATATTTCATTGTGTATTTCCTTTTCCTAAGCACTCAAATGACAGTACCATTGTTTATAGGAGGTCAGCACACAATTAATAGCAGATAAGAAATTAACACATTAGTAGAGGTTGATAAATTATATAAAACATCTCCTCCTCCATACCCTCCCATCTAGACGCAGGCCAGCATCCTCCAAGCAAACAGCGTTCCACGTCAAGAGCAAAAGAGCGTGGCCAGAGAGGGTAGAGCATTTACAACAACAGCAGAAAACATTGGTGTAGGTGAGGACACCGTTTGATAGTATGGGAGCTGGGTGTCCAGGTCCAGGGAGAGGCAGTTGAGGTTGTAGTGCTGGCCAACTAGGCAATTTAAATGGACTTGTGAGCAATATGTTGCAAACAGGAGGGGCATTGGAAGTACGAGTACCCAAACTGGCCTCAACTCCAAGCTAGAGGGGGATGAACTATACAGATCCCTCTGCTCCTTCCCTTCCAAACCTGACAACCAAAGTGATTCTTAACATGCACCAGAATGTCATGTTGTAAGCATTGGTACTGGCAAATGAAGGGGGTCCCTGTGGAAGGTATAAAATGAATGGTGAGGAGGTGCAATTTTTAATAGGTCCAAGGGTGAACCGCTCTGCAATGAAAGATCAATAACATAATGGAGGATGTTATGGTAATGTTTATTTGTAACATTCAGATCGTGCAAGTGCACAGACGGTACAGGAGAGGGGAGGGGGGAACAAGCGCAGGAGGGGGATTCCCAAGTGTGCCCAGTCAGTCAGAAACTTGGGTAAGTGCTGAGAGATGCCACTCTCAGGGGTCATTGACCAAGTGCAGTAATGATGAGGCAAGTGCAGGCCCAGAGGCAAGTGCAAGAGGACTGACGAGGGTGCCAGGGACCTGTGAGACTCAGAGGTACACCCGGCGGCCAGTCAGCAAGCTGTGTTGAAAAGGAGGGAGAGAGGGATAGAGCAGAGAGAGAAGGAAGAGAAGATGAATGTCTTAAGGAGTTTCCAGAACTTAAGGCGATCAGGCTCAAGACTGAGGACGGCAGGGAGGCTATTCCAGAGGAAGGCCCCTGCTGAGGATAAAGATCTCCCTCCAAATCTCTGCTTGGAGAACTGGCTCACTCGCAGAAGGTTGGAGGTAGATGAGCGGAGGGCTCGAGAAGGACAGTATTTAGGTAGGCATAGTTCCAGATAGATAGGTCCCAGACCCCAGAAAGCCTTGTGGACAATGCAGAGGGTCTTTAACTTGATCCTTGCATCCACAGGGAGCCAGTGGAGGGATTTCAGCACCGGAGAGATGCGGTCCCTTAGCTTGAGGTCAAGGATAAGTCTTGCAGTTCTGTTCTGGATGAGTTGCAAAGGGCGCAAAACCAAGGCAGGGAGGTTGAGAAAGAGGCTGTTGCAGTAGTCCATTCTTGAGAGAACCAGGGCTCTGGAGACTGTGAGCCGCTGGGGGAAGGTAAGAAAAGTAAGAGTACCTCTGAGGAGGTGCAGCTGGTAGATGGATTTTTTTTTAGAAATGTCCGAAATGTGAATGGAGAAGGAGCTAGTGGATTCGAAGATGACCCCAAGGTTTTTTGCCTCACAGGTGGGTGCGGGTGCAGGGTCAAGTGTGTCCGGCCAGAGTGAGAGTGGGAAAGTGGGAGCAGGAGTCCCAATGCAAACAATCTCAGTCTTACTGGCGTTGAGGCAGAGATAGTTTGCAGCACACCATGACTGAATTGCAGACAGTCAGATGTGAGCGAGGTAGAGGAAGTGGCTGAGGGTAGCCTGAAGGAGAGTTGCGTGTCATCCGCATAACACTGGAAGTTAGAGATGAAAGTGGCAATCACACGTGCAAGGGCAGCCATGTAAACATTGAAAAAAACAGGGTGATAGGTTAGAACCCTTGGGAACGCCACAGGTTGAAAGAGTGATAGTAAGAGTGATAGTAAAGAGAAAGGACCCAAGTTACCCCTGAGATGGGCGGTCGGAAAGGAAGGAGGTTAACCATGCCAGCGCCTGGCCTGTGATTCCCAGAGTGTCACAAAGATGTGCGATCAGGATGTTGTGGTTTACCATGTCAAAGGCAGAGGAGTGGCAAAGAAGAATGAGGACACAGGAGTGTTGGTGTCAAGATGTGAGAGCAGGTCTTCACGGGTGTTCAGTAGAGCAGTGCCGTTATCGCCTGAAACAGTGTGGGCAGTAGGCATTTCCAACAGGCCAGTAATTGAAATGCTTACAGGTTCTAATGGCCGAACTTCTGAAGAGAATGTTGTTCTAATGAGAGCGCTCCCCCAGTGTAATCTATTAGGAAGGGATTTGTTGTGTGAAAAGGAAAGTTACTCACACTTATGACTACTGTACTCCTAGTCCAAAGTCCCCTTTCTGCCATACTTTTGGGAGTCCAAGCGTGGAGGGGACCAGAGCTCTAACAAGCCTGATCACACTTCCTCTTTAAGAATTTGATAAACTGAGAAAGGCTGTGTGCGCGTAGCGCAGCCATGCACAAGTCTCTGCCTCCCACGCTCATTATCCTCAGTCCCAGAACCGCTGAGAGGACCGGGGGTGGGGACTGACTGAACATTAGGGGGCTGGAGGGCGGGCATATAGAGGAATGGGGGACTTTGGACTAGGAGTACAGTAGTCATGACAGTGAGTAACTTTTCCTTACACCTACATCCATCACGACTCTATCCCGGTGGAAAGATTTCTTGGTGTATGTGAAAATCTGAGATTACCTTCAGTAACAAGGAGGGGGATTTATAGCCCTGCCTTGCCTAAAAAAAGGACAGGTAAGGTTCCTTGGCTGATAATGATTACAATTCACTGACTTGGCAAGCTGAAGTAATGTCTAGAAGAAAAGCCACTTTCCATGAAAAAACTAGACTAAACAAAGGTTTGTGTTCGAAAGCAGTCAACACAACATTAAGATCCCACTTCAGGATAGTACATCACATACGTGGGAACAGATGGGAAAGTCCTCAGAATTGCTGTTTAATTATTGGAATAGAAAAGGATACCAGTCTGTCCTTATTAGAGAGAAAGATGCCAAGGGCTGCCAAATGTATCTTGTATGATAAAACTTGAGTACCTGAATGAGCCACGCTTGCTAAGAAGGTGTGACGCTCACCTGACTCCCACGGAGGCGCTGGCCTGGTTTGCGCTGCTGTGACCTCTTCTAAGGTGATGCGCAGGGTTCGGAAGACGGACTGGACCGGGCCCCCAAATCTTGACTGTCAGGCTCGCAGAGGTACCCTTCTTAGGGTCTGGAAGGACGAGCTCTCCATCCTGCTTCTGATGCATGGGCGCGTTGGTATCCAGTTACTTCACTGGATTTTCGGATTGGTGAGAACCAAACTTGCTTGGCTTCCAGGTAAGTTTTTTGATGAGAGATTCCCCTTGTATCCATGCATTAATGCGCTAATGCTAGTGTCTTTTTCCCCATAGGGGCCGGGGTACGGAATGCCGGGGAAAAGGCACCGACCCGAGATGAGAGGTGAAATCCTCGTAGAAATCAGGTAAGTCTTTAATGAGCGTTTTGGTAATGTCTTTCATTCGCTCATGAACGCTGATGTCTCTTTTTTCCCCTTAGGGGCTGGGGTCCGGAAATGCCAGGATGCAGCGCGGACCCGAAATGAAGAGG
Organism: Ambystoma mexicanum; assembly: GCF_040938575.1. Classification (NCBI taxonomy): domain Eukaryota; kingdom Metazoa; phylum Chordata; class Amphibia; order Caudata; family Ambystomatidae; genus Ambystoma; species Ambystoma mexicanum. The sequence continues at coordinate 92,256,427 of NC_090936.1, forward strand.
GAATGAACCAACTGGTAAGTCTTAACATGGAGATTTAGCTTTCCTTATTCCCTTCTCTCTCTTACCTTTTGTCCTTGTCTTTTTCTCCCTAGGCGCTGGGGCGTGACTGCGAATCCGGATGATCGCTGCTGAACATGGAAGCGCCCTGTAAAGGTGAGTGGAATGCGGCACTGCAGCGATCGACGCGATGTGCTTTTAAATAAAAGTCTTCCTTTTCAGGATTGTCGGCGAGAAGTCTCCGGGATGCGGATTTAGCAGGTAAGGACTTTTCCTTCTTCTGTTCTATTCTTCTCTTCCTTTGCAGGTGATCCAGGATGCTGGCAGGCGTGGCAGAAGTCAGGATGCAGGAGCAGACACGGTGAGCGTCCAGCTGCTAGATGCAGAACAACGCGAAGCACGTGTGGCTGTTCGGGTGGGGTTTAAATAGCCTTGGAAGAAGTTCCAGGTATGTATCCTTCCTCCAATCAGGTATGTATCCTTCCCCGACCACGCCCGGGTGGTAAATTAGTCCCACAGATAAAGTAGTTCCTTTCAGGCCTCAAGGAGCCCGGGATCCTGCAGCATCAGGTAAGTGCACCCAAGCACTCCCATAATGAGCCTGGCGCCTATGGCACCTGGACTGATGTCTTTTATGAGCCTGGCGCCATAGGCACCAGGACAATGTCCAAAGGGCCCCTATATGGGGTTGCTGGGTCCTTCTCTGGGGATTGGATGTCCGCTTTCGGAGACGCAGGGCCTGAACCGGCTCCCCGGGAGCGGGCATCATGACAGCACTCCCCCCCAAGGCCCCTCCCATGGTTGTTCCCTCCAGGGGTCTTGGTTTGTCTGGGAAGAGTCGGTGGAATTTCCTGACTAATCGAGGTGCATGCACATGGTCACTGGGTTCCCACGACCTCTCCTGAGGTCCGTACCCCTTCCAATCAATTAGGTAGAAAAATTTTGAACTAAACATTTTTGAGTCTAAAATGTTCTTCACTTCGAATTCGGGCTCCCCATCTATTAGAATAGGTTCTGGAGGTTTGAGTAGTCGGGTTCCAGGTACCACTGGTTTCAGAAGTGACACATGAAAAACAGGGTGAATTTGCATATTAGCTGGTAAATCAAGTTTAACAGCCACTGGGTTAATTATTGCCGTAATAGAATAAGGTCCCAGATATTTTGGGTTAAAAGTTCGAGGCCCTTTGAGCGGTAAATGTCTGGTAGCTAACCACACTTGATCTCCAATCTGATACGGAGGTGCTTCACTCCGATGTAGGTCAGCATTCTCCTTGTATTTTCTCTTGGCTTGTTGTAAATGCGTAGTTGCCTCTTTGAAGGCTTGGGTAATTGTAGAATGCAGATGTTCTACTGCAGGCATTCCGAGGTTCTGAGGTGAGTCGAGGTTTGCGGTTCGAGGGTGATGCCCAAACAAAGTATAAAAAGGACTATGGCCAGTTCCGGAGTGTACCGAATTATTATATGCGTATTCGACTATCCAAAGAATGTCTTTCCAGTTGCTTTCAGATTGCTGTAACATACACTGTAAGTACTGCTCAAGGGTCTGATTTGTCCTCTCGGTCTGACCAACGGTCTGAGGGTGGTGACTGGTCGATAATCTTACGTCGATCTGCGCCATTTGACAACATTTGCGCCAGAAGTGGGAAATGAATTGGCTTCCCCGGTCAGAGATTAGTATAGATGGGAATCCATGTAGCCGAACAATATTTTCCAGGAATTCTTTGGCTAGGACAGAAGCTGAAGGTAAACCTTTCAAAGGAGTAAAGTGGGCCATTTTGGAAAACAAATCCACAATTACCAGAATAGTATTGTACCACGAACAAGGAGGCAGGTCCGTAATAAAATCCATTGATAGGGTGTGCCAGGGTGCTGGCGGTATGTCTAAAGGTTGAAGGAGACCGGCTGGTTTTTTCTTTTGACCTTTATTTTGGGTGCAAACACCACAGGACATCACAAAAGATTTAACATCTTTTCGCCAAGAGGGCCACCAGAATTGTCGTTTCACCTTTTCCTCTGTCTTGGCAATACCGGGGTGTCCCTCTATTAATGTATCATGATAACCGGAAATAACCAGTTTGTGTAATTCCTTATGTGGCAGGAATAAGCGTCCTTGGAAATAAGGTAAACCATTATCTATGGTAAAGTCTGATCCCTTTTGTATCCAATCCTGTAAGGTTTTAGGGTCCAGGAGTTGTTTCACTCTGGCTTGAATGTCTTCAAGCGTCTGTAACAAAGTCATGCCGAGAATCCTCTGTTCGGGAATTATTGGTACTGGTTCTGAGTTTGTATCAGATTCTCCCATTCCAATTCGGGATAAAGCGTCTGCTTTGCCATTCTTGCAGCCAGGTCGATAGGTAATCACGAAATCAAATTCAGCGAAAAACAAAGCCCATCGGAGCTGCCGTGATGACTGGGCCTTGGCGGTTTTCAAATACTGTAAATTCCGGTGATCAGTGATCACTGTGATCACTGTGATGGTATGTCGAGCACCAAGCAGAAAATGCCGCCAGGCTTTAAAAGCGGACTTAATGGCTAACAGTTCTTTGTCAGTGATCGCATAATTAACCTCGGGTGGCGAGAATTTTCTGGACCAAAATGCTACGGGATGCAGTTGGTTGGTTTCGGGATCTCTTTGAGAAAGGACAGCTCCCATGGCTAGGCTGGATGCGTCAGTCTCGACGACATAAGGGAGATCTGGACGTGGGTGTTTCAATATAGGTGCAGAGGTAAACTTAGCTTTTAAATCCTGAAAGGCCTGCTCGGCTTCTTCAGACCATTCAAAACGTTTATTTTTCCTCAAGAGTGCAGTAATGGGTTGTACAACGCGTGAAAATTCCAGGATAAACCTGCGATAGAAATTGGCAAAGCCGAGCATGCTTTGAACCCCTTTTACAGAGCTAGGTGATGGCCATTTGAGGATGGCATCCACTTTTCTTGAGTCCATTCGGACTCCTTTGGGTGTCAGGATGAAACCTAGAAACTCGACTTCTGTGGTATGGAAAACACATTTCTCCAATTTAGCAAATAGTTTGTGTTGGCGCAGTTTTTCAAGAACTGCCCTGACGTGTTTTCTGTGATCAGATTCCGAAGAGGAGTACACCAGAATGTCATCGATATATACGTCTACACAAACATCGATGAGTTCCCGAAGGACATCATTCATGAAGTATTGGAAGGCAGCCGGCGCGTTACACAATCCGAAAGGCATCACCTGGTACTCGAATAATGCGTATTTAGTACGGAAGGCAGTTTTCCATTTGTCGCCTTCTTTAACTCGTACCAGATGATAAGCCCCCCGGAGATCTAACTTGGTGTATATGCAAGCGTCCTTCACCTGGTCAAGGAGTTCAGGGATCAGAGGCAGAGGATAACTGTTTTTAACCGTTATCTGGTTCAATGCGCGGTAATCGATACAAGTTCTAAGGTCGCCTTCTTTTTTGGGCACGCAGAACAAAGCAGCCGAGGATGCCGGGGACTTTGACGGGCGAATAAAACCATTAGCTAGGTATTGATCCAAATATTGTCTCAAATGCAGGTTCTCAGGTTCGGTAAGGGCATGAATCCTGCTACAAGGGGGTTGTGCACCGGGCACCAGATCGATGTGGCAATCGTACGATCTGTGAGGAGGTAACATGTTGGCCTGTTCCTTTTGGAAGACGTCCTGAAAGTCTTGGTTTTCAGGAGGTAGTTGCATGGAGGTAGAGGTTACAGATGCTAGATTAATCTTCAGGTTTTCTGGGTAGCAGGTTTGTGCACAATCCAGGAAGGTTATTCTCTTAGCTCGCCAATCAATTCGAGGATTATGTGTCTCTAACCAAGGAATTCCAAGAATAACCTGAAACTGTGGAGCCTTGATTACATCAAACACAACTGCCTCCCGATGGCCGTCGGGACCAATAAGAGTCACCTCAGTAGTGGAATGAGTTACCGGTCCAGAGGCAATTTCAGTTCCATCGACTGTGGTGATGACATCTTTGCTGGTTTTAGGACGGAGAGGGAGGTTAATCCTAGAGACCAATTCACGATCCACATAGTTTCCAATAGCCCCACTATCGATTTATGCCTTTATTGCATGCAACCGCTTAGGCTGTTCTGGATCTACGAGAACCATTGGCACAATGAAATGCGAGGTCTGAGAGTTAGTTTTCAAGCTCGGCAAGCGGACCCCTACGCTTATCGGGCGGAGTCGTTTCCCGAAACAGAGTCTTCATGGTTTTTAACAGCGGCTCTTACCGCCTTTCGGGGCGGTTTTGCCAGGCAATCTCGTAGAAAGTGTACTGAGTTCCCACAATAAAGACATAATTTTAACTGCCGCCTCCTTTCACGTTCCTTTTGAGTTAAAGGTCCTTTAACCCCTCCAATTTGCATAGGCTCAGAGACATCAACTCCCTTGGGGTTAGCGTGGGTCTTTACCAACACCCGGGTCTCAAACCTGGACCAATCTGCTTTTCTGTTTTGAAGTCTGTGATCCAATTGGACCCCTAAGTCTATATACTCTGTGCATTCTTGGGGTGGATTTACAACTTGGGCCAAGGCATCTTTAAGTTCTCCGCGTAGGCCTCGATAAAATAACGTGACTCTTTTATCCTCTGGCCATCCCGTTTCCACAATTAGTCTATTAAAGGTTGCAATATAGGATAGGAGGTCCTGATTGCCCTGTCGCAGGGATAGAAGTTCGTCATCCAGAGCCTGCCCCTGAGAGTGTCGAGCAAATAACCTTTCCATGCTTGCTTGAAATCCTTGAAAATCACGGAGAATCGGGTCATCTTGAGTAACCAGTGGAACTGACCAATCGGCTTCACAGCCGCTGAGATATGACAATACAAAGGCTACTTTGGTCTGATCATTAGGGAAGGCCCCAGGTCTGCATAGGAAGTGTAAACAACACTGATTCATGAATACGGCAAATCGTTTGGGGTCCCCAGCAAAGCGTTCGGGTGGGGCCAGCGGCATGTTTCCAGGTAGATTAATCTGCACAGGGTTAGTGGAAACCACAGGAGCCGGGTTTCCTCCGGAACCGGGTAGAGGAGTTTGTCCAGCTTGACCTTGCAAAAGCTGTCTGGCCAGGTCAATAGTTCTTTCCTTTGATATTATTAATTCCCTCCTGAGGGCATTAGTCTCTTGACGAGCAGCATGTACTTCGGCCCGTAATTCCCCCAGTAATTGGGCCAACTGATCAGTCTCAGAAGTTTCCATAGCGCCTGGGTGGGAATTTGTAGGAAGGCTTTGCGTTCTGTGACGCTCACCTGACTCCCACGGAGGCGCTGGCCTGGTTTGCGCTGCTGTGACCTCTTCTAAGGTGATGCGCAGGGTTCGGAAGACGGACTGGACTGGGCCCCCAAATCTTGACTGTCAGGCTCGCAGAGGTACGACTTCTTAGGGTCTGGAAGGACGAGCTCTCCATCCTGCTTCTGATGCAGGGGCGCGTTGGTATCCAGTTACTTCACTGGATTTTCGGATTGGTGAGAACCAAACTTGCTTGGCTTCCAGGTAAGTTTTTTGATGAGAGATTCCCCTTGTGTCCATGCATTAATGCGCTAATGCTAGTGTCTTTTTCCCCATAGGGGCCAGGGTACGGAATGCCGGGGAAAAGGCACCGACCCGAGATGAGAGGTGAAATCCTTGTAGAAATCAGGTAAGTCTTTAATGAGCGTTTTGGTAATGTCTTTCATTTGCTCATTAACTCTGATGTCTCTTTTTTTCCCCTTAGGGGCCGGGGTCCGGAAATACCAGGATGAGGCGCGGACCCGAAATGAAGAGGGAATGAACCAACTGGTAAGTCTTAACATGGAGATTTAGCTTTCCTTATTCCCTTCTCTCTCTCACCTTTTGTTCTTGTCTTTTTCTCCCTAGGCGGTGGGGCGTGACTGCAAATCCGGATGATCGCTGCTGAACATGGAGGCGCCCTCTAAAGGTGAGTGGAATGCGGCGCTGCAGCGATCAACGCGATGTGCTTTTAAATAAAACTCTTCCTTTTCAGGATTGTCGGCGAGATGTCTCCGGGATGCGGATTTAGCAGGTAAGGACTTTTCCTTCTTCTGTTCTCTTCTTCTCTTCCTTTGCAGGTGATCCAGGATGCTGGCAGGCGTGGCAGAAGTCAGGATGCAGGAGCAGACACGGTGAGCGTCCAGCTGCTAGATGCAGAACAACGCGAAACACGTGTGGCTGTTCGGGTGGGGTTTAAATAGCCTTGGAAGAAGTTCCAGGTATGTATCCTTTCTCCAATCAGGTATGTATCATTCCCTGACCACGCCCGGGTGGTAAATTAGCCCCACAGGTAAAGTAGTTCCTTTCAGGCCTCAAGGAGCCCGGGATCCTGCAGCATGGTCGGCATCAGGTAAGTGCACCCAAGCACTCCCATAATGAGCCTGGCGCCTATGGCACCTGGACTGATGTCTTTTATGAGCCTGGCGCCATAGGCACCAGGACAATGTCCAAAGGGCCCCTATATGGGGTTGGTGGGTCTTTCTCTGGGGATTGGATGTCCGCTTTCGGGGACGCAGGGCCTGAACCGGCTCCCCGGGAGCGGGCATCATGACAGAAGGATAAGACATCATCAAATGAGGCATGTACAAGATCTTTAGACTTTTGTAACATCTAGTGGTCTCACCCTAAATTACTAGGGGAATCCAGATGTGGACCCCTTGCTCACTATTCTTAGAGAGGCACAGCTCCTCCCTACTGATGAGGTCCAACCAGACCGAAACACGTGTCTGGGGATGCTGTTGGTACTCTTGTTCAGAGGAGAATTGCCTAGCAATTCGGTGCTGCACTGCCCCAGGGCAGGACAAAGACTGATATGTTTGGGATATTTCTTCTCTGTGAAAGATAGTGAGCTAAAAACTCTGGGTAAGTCTCTCGTAACCAGGACTAATGTCTGGCAGAGAGTCTCCCAGGACCCCCCTTGTCATTTTGTTTCTCAGTACCAGCAAGAAGGCTTGCAGCACTAAAAACACTGCTTTCAGCTCCAGAAAGTTATATACTCCAAAGACTCCTCCTTCCTCCACCTTTTGTGGATTTAAAGGGCCCCAAGGTCGCTCCTTAAACAGTAAAGAACACATCTGTTGTGATGGTGAACTGATGAGGAATGGGGAGGATCCTGAAAAGAATTGGCCGCCATGAGGTTTTCCCGGTATGCCCAGCAAAGAAAGTGTTCTCGGAGACAGACTAGGATGAGGATAACCTTAGTTAGGGAGTCCAAACCTTGGTCCCAACTTGCTGCCAGGTGCAGTTGTGTGCAGTGCATTCATAACCTGGCCATAGAGACCTGCAGAACACAAACCGCCATCAATTCCAGTATTCCGGTAGACACAAGCAGCACTAGACATGTTTGAGGCTGAGATAGGAAGAGGGACACCGTCCCTAAGACATCTCTGATTCCTGTTTTTGTCAGGAAGACTTTGCCTACTGAGGAATCCCACAGGAAACCTATACATTCTAATCTTTGAGTTGGAGTGAAAGTGGGTTTGTTTACATTGGCAGAGCAGCCCAGAGGGTACATCAGATCGAGAAGGAATTGGAGGTAGGAGGAGGCTTGAATCGGAGACTCGTCAGTGATTAACCAGTCGTCCAAGGTGGGATACAACTGTGTCCTTTTGGGAGACGTAGTCATGCCATCACCACTTCCATAAATTTGGTGAACACACTTGGAATTTCACTGAGGCAGAAGGGAAAAACCTGGTATTGATAGTGGTCTTTGCAAATTGTGAACCGGTGGTAACGATGGTGAGGCGGCCAAATAGGTATGTTCAAGTATGTGTCTTGCAGGTCCACAGCAACCAGCCAGTCTCCAAAGAGAAGAAGAAGCTTGGATGAGCACAGGTGTTAATATCTTGAACATTTCTTGGGACAAGAAAAGATTGACAGAGGAGAGGTCCAGTACCATCCAAAGTCCAGTCTTGTTCTGTTATTGGAATGGTACAGAACCATATTAAAAACCCAGCACCTTTTCTGAAGGGGAGACCCTCTCTGTAGCGTCCATGAGTAGCAACTTCTTGAGTTCTAGTAGAAGAGGGCTTGACCCTTTTTGAAGGGGCCACACATAGGAGTGGCAAGGGGAAAAGTGAGGGTAGGAGGGAGACCATAGCTCCTCTTTATGACCAACAGGACAAAGTTTCATTGGTTATATTTCTCCACTCTACAAGATGAAAATGGATTGTTCCTTCCACCGGCCAGCTCTGTACATCCCACCTAACGTCACTAAAACTGCTTGGGATCTGGTGTTGGAGAGGGCTGGGAAAAGAATCCCTTAAGAGAGGGATGTGGCTGTTTCTTACGCAGAGCACTAGGAAATATGTCCTGTCTGCTCACCCGACCATAGACTCCTCTTAAAGCTTGAAAGTTCTTACAGAAAGGCTGGAGGGCCCAGGTTGGGTAGGCGGCTTTGTTAGATTGTAGTCTATGAGCTATTCTGCTTTTTGTTTCATTTCTCATCAATGCCAGGACTAAATAGTTCAACTTCGTCAAAAGGTAAGTCCAAGATGCGATCTTGCACGCCTAGCTGAAATTTTGTAACCTTCAGAAGAGCCTGTTTATGGAACCTCTCAAAATGAAAAACCTATTGTCTTTTTAGGTTTCATGATAGCCGGACTGTGAGAGACCCTGCACAATACAGATAAATTTGCATCGCTAAGGATTAAGGATTAAGAGAGCAGCAACTCTGAGGACAAGAGAGATTATGATAGAGAAGACATAAATTAAAGTTGGGGTGTAAAATGGACTTTGGCTTTGAATGTTATCTTTACTATTTACATCCACAATATGAGAGATCTCTTTGTATTTGCGGTTCAGGATTGAGACCTTACCATTAGCTTTTTTTTACTAAATCCTTGGGCCATGGCGGACTGGGTACTTGTCCTCTCTGTGGGTCCGGCATGGAAACTGTTATTCATTTTCTGTTTACTTGAAAAGAGTTGATAACACTGCAATGTCGATATCGGAGACCGCTGCTGAGGTCAGCTGGTGTTCAGTCAACTGCAGAAGCATTGAGATTCTGTAGAGGCCCAACCGACCATCAAATAGTCTTTGCAATTGCCCAATATAGCTACAGGGACGGGTGGATTGTAATGAAGGCTTTGGAACTGACTGTTAATGAAGGTAGAAAGCCGGTTTCTCTGTCTTGACTCTGCAGAAAGGTGGTATAGTTGATTAATTTATGGGATTCCTTGAGGCTGCGAGCTCGCTCTCCTCTCTGTTCCCCATGACCAAGTATAATGGGCTTCATTACGAGTTGGGCAGTATCCCGGTGGTAAATCCATTTCACTCAATTGGTCTTTTTTGGCAGAATTACAGCAGCAGAATTTCCGCCATAGTAATTCTGCCGAATCAGCCGATTTTTCAGCTGTAATTTGGAATATTTATCTCCAGGATTTTCCTGTAGGCAAATCCTCCACTCCAGGCCCAAACTGAGTTACCGCCAACTTTACCACTTACCGCCAAGCTCGTAATGAGGCAGAATGCGTTTTATCTCATGTTAGCATTTAAAATTATGGACCCACTGAAAGTTGTATACAAATTGTGCATTTGTATCAGTTTTGTTTGACTTTATGGTTCTACACTGAATCAAGTATTGACTGACTGACTGATAGCCAGAGGGACCTGGGCTGGACCTCAGTACTGAGGTGGACAGAAAAGGGTGGGGCCGAATATCTCCACACACAGGGAGACCCGTTGCACTGGGGGGGGGGGCGAAATAGACAAAGCCCCAAGGAGCTTGTAGGAAGGAGGTTTCTGACGGAATCCCTTGAACCTCTGTGCTCTGAAGCATCGGTATCTGGACTTTTCATCGAATGCAAATGCATCCAAGTCAGTTCCATTGAATGTTATTCAATAAAAATGATTTCCATCGAAATGCCTTTTCTTTGAATACATTTCGATGGATTTCAATGGATTTTAGGGCAAGGGATAGAATTAGGGTTAGGGCAAGGGTTAGAATTAGGGCTGGGGCAAGGGTTAGAATTAGGGTTGGGGCAAGGGTTAGAATTAGGGTTGGGGTTAGGGCAAGGGTTAGAATTAGGGATAGGGTTAGGGCAAGGGTAAGAATTAGGGTTGGAGTTAGGGCAAGGGTTAGAATTAGGGTTACGGCAAGCGTTAGAATTAGGGAAAGGGTTAGGGTTGGGTTAGGGCTAGGGATACGGTTAGGGTTGAGGTGGGTGGGCGTGGGGCTTGGTGAATGACCGCCCCCACCCCCCAATATACAAAAAAACATTAAAACGTTGCCAGGAGTGGGCACTGCTGAAATTTCAGCCCTGGACAGCTCCATGTAACGTTTTAACGTAGAAAATAAAAGCATCAAAATGCTATCTTTTACATTTAAAAGTACATATCCATTAGATGGAAAAGTTTCGATGGATATGTACGTTTAATGTAAAACATAGAATTTCGATGCATTTATTTTCGATGCATCTTTTTCGATGCATAGACCATAACCCCGAAGGATCTGATAAAACGTCCCCCAGGGACTGCCCTGAGTCCAAACCTGACAGAGTGATGGCAAAAGAACAATGTTCCGTCTTGTGCCGTGGGTGGGGTGAGGCAGAGGTATCCATATAAGCTGCAAGCCTCTCTGAGGAAAAACAGATCACGGGGCTCACCACTAAAAGAGGCCTCTGGAGATTCAGTGGGCAGTGACCCAGTAAGTGGCACAGGGAAGTCATCGGGCCGAAGTCAGGTATGAAGCAACAGGCCTTTGGGAACATCGTCCCTGGTACAAGAGGCTTTGTCAGAGACTGAAGCCTGCTTGGAGCGTAGTTCAGTATGAGACACATACGGGTCGTCGATGCGGGCACCAGTGGAAGTCTCCACAGAGACCTCGGGGTAAACCCCAGTAATCCAGTGGCTAACCGCAATATGCCCCGAAGGAGCCCTCCCGGTACAGCTAACTCCCGGGAGGGTGCCGCCTTGGTGGGGGCGGGGGCCGAAAAAAAGAGCTTTACTCACTTCCTTACTCCTGATGGAATTTCTGATGTGATCTGCTGGGGACGTCAGGGAAAAGTCTTCCCACCATGCCAGCTGACTCTCTGACGATTTGTAAGAACGTGCATCTCAGAGCGCACACAATGTCCCAGAAGGGGAGAGGCCTAAAGCACCCTAATCAAAGACAGGGGGATACACGGCTGAGAACAACCTGTGACACGTGCACACTGACACCCCCACTTTCCCCAGCATACACAGGAGGAAATAGGAAAAACAAATGAAAAAGATACTATGAGGAAGTGATGAGGAAAAAAGAAAAGAGGGCTACGTCAGGTGCCTGACCCGCAGGAAGGGACTGAGAGGAAGCATCATGAAAGGTGGAGAGTAGGCTAGGGCCACTCTACACACGTGACGTTTTCCTACACTTATCACATTCTTAATGGGGCAGAGCGCTGGGGCTTGCTCGTGCTCCAGTCCAACCCACACTCTGTGTGTACTCACACAAGTGTGCAGGAACGGGAATGCAGGAGTGTGAGATGCCCAGGCAGCAACAACACACAAAAAAAAGAAGTTAGAAATGGCCCGCATCCTAGTGATGTCTGACTTTTTGGAAAAGGCAATTTGGGAAGCAGCGCTGCGCACCTTTGTGGTGATTGCATGGGATTGCAATTGCTGGCGGATAAATTATTATCCTACAGGAGAACATCCAAGTGTAGCACAGCAAGGTAAACTTTCCTGCTGTTGCATCAAACATTGTGCGCATGTTGTTTTTGGTCAAGTCCCCCATACTTCCGGTAGTTGCCAAGATCACTTGTTCAAATGCCATAAAAACGCATTAACAATATTCCTCCTGACAGCTGTCTGAGGAGCAGAGGAACCGAGGGTCTGACTGCTGACTGCAGGCAATGCCATGTTTAGTGATCACCCTAGTGGCCACCTTCTGTACTAGGGACCCTCATGCATTGCTTTGGACGAAGTTGTGTGTCCCATTTCCATGTTTTAGGATATTCCAGGAGCAGCACACAGTGTAACACTGTTGGTTGTACATCTCTGATCATTTATTTCTGCAATAACGTGTTTGAGACCAAATGAAAGTTACAGTACACCATGTGCTCGACTAACAGGAGCCCAAACATTGAACCAAGAGCCAATCAGAGCTACCCGACATCTGAATTGTGGTGCCACAAATATGTAATGACTATGATCAGTGCTAGTCTTAGACCAAACGGCAACCCAGATCGGAGGCATCCTTGGGTGCCCCCCTCTTGCTTACTATGAGCTGCCCCACCCTGGCAAGTTTTTCCTACGTTTGAAGCCCTTGTCCATGCACATTCAGAGATCGCCAGTGTTACACTCAGAAATCTTACTCTGTATAGGCGATTATACAAGTGAGTGAGAAGGCTTGTGTGTATCACAGCACAGAGATTTCAACACCCCAAAACACAAGGTAAAACTGAATAGTCATGTTTTAAGTATTTATAAAGCACGTATCATTTTTTGTTAAGGGCACCCTCAATTTTGCCAGATAAGTGGACCCAACAAAGAGGGCTATGAAGATGTGACTGGCAAGGAAAAGGTTCGCGTTTTCTTTGCAGCTCATAAAGGATTGGGGTTTGGAAGTGCATTTAGATTACCAGCTGAGCCCAACCACACAAATGGGTATTCAAAGTTTTGTTTGGCATTCTTCCAGTGGTCTATTACACTGCCAAATGGAGCAAAGGTCGTACTTTACCTGTTTGCCCACTCTGTAATTGAAGACCTTCTTTTCTTTTGCCCATTTTATCTTGTGGATGACACAACTTTGGGCATGTTGAGAAGCCAGGAATGTAACCCAGCTTCCATGGTTGCAAATTCTGTATTTCCACATGCAACAGTTCAACAAAAATGAATGACCAATTCAAGTAAATGCAATTGCCACGAGTGGGCTAAAAAGAAATTCACTCAGTGTTGTACACTCTAGAACTAGTAATTTTCTGGAGCATCACAAGACGCAGAATGCCTTGATCTCAAGTATGATTGGTATTCAGCGGTGTACCAGTAGTTGTGTGTCTGGTTCCAGGAGACCCATTCTCTATACCATCGGGCGTCAGAAGAGAGATTTTGTGGAGGCTATGTGCTTGTGGTTTTACAGATTCAGGCCCCTTCTGGCTCCAGCATTGCACGTCTTTTTTTATCTCAAGGACTTCGGAATCTCGGTGTGCATGATGCTGCAATATTTTTGTTATCTAACATTTCAGTTATGGTTATTTCAGTGACCTCGTTAGCGCTCTGCGAGGATTCGGTAACCAGACCCTCACTGGAGCCTATGAAAAGGCTAAACAAGCTATGGATGCTTTGTGACCATCTTCCCTCACCTTGGAGATGGCACAGGGACTGGCATCTCCATCTCATGGCCAATAGAAGAAGGGTGGCAGAGGTTTGAGAGGAGGTGGCAACATGGTATCTCCATGTATGCCGGAAGGGAGTAGTCGCTTCCCAGTGACTGTATGACAGACAGTATACCTAGCCAATGCCTGTAGGACTCATGAAAGGGCAGGGAGGCTGGGGTTGACTGTGAGCAGAGAGTGGGAGGCAGAGAAAGGGATCAGACTGTTTTTAAGGTGTGGGTTGTTGTGAACAGAGTACCTGACTGAGAAGAGTTAGGCCTACATAACATTCTCTCCTCGCCTTCTGGGGATGGGGGAATCTAAGCACATTATGACAGGAAAACTGGCGTTATGTGATGATAGAGAGGGGCTAGCACATGTACCTAAGCATGGGTGGGGCACCCAAGAGAGGATCTTGACATCATTGTGTATTGATGACTGACTGACTGACTGACTGACTGACTGACTAGTGAGGCATGTGCTACATTAAACCTACAACATGGATGTGTGGCGCAAGGAGGTAGTAAAGCATGCAGAAATCTTGTAACCAGAGGAGTTCTAGTGCCTCCTAAGGCAAATGATGACATGGTTAGGATGGGGAGGACGCACAGGAAAAGGTAATGGCGTGTGGTACTTAGTTCAAGGTGCATCTTCACAGGTTTTCCTCAGGGTGGTGTGAAGAGATGTGTTGTCACACACGCTGCTACTGTGGTGATTGACTGAGGTTGCTAATCAGTCTCTTACCCAACCAGGTTGGGGTTGGAAGTCTTGCCTAGTGAGCAAGGCAGGTGACACTGAGTGGCACCACAGGTAACCTGCTTGTGAGGACTACGACTGTCACAGAACCCTTGGTCCTTAACAGGTGCCAGGTGGCCTGGTGTAAGATACAGGAGAAGAGTAGCAGTACGTTTTCCCATCCTAAGTGGCACTATTAAAGTGGGCATGAGACGGATTGTGCAGCTAAATAAAGCCAATGTATGGTCAGTTTCATGATAAACAATTCAGATAGAAGAATCACCCTTCCCCCAGCCCGCGCCCCCGGCCCCTTGGCCCTAACGCACCATTAAATTACAAACGTACCATTAATTTGCAGATAAACATTTGTATGTTTATAGTTTGCCAGCATTATTGACTATTTGTTCAACTGTAAAGACGTCATTAGGAAACAGTAAACTGTAGACATTCCTTGCAGTCCTTATTAAGTTTATAGTTGAGAGAGTTACTAACTTGCTTAGGCAAGGGGCTAGGATCCTACTGCCCTTTATTCAATAGGTGAAGCCACTGTAAAACTATACCACACAGTTCTGGACAAAGCCATCCGATGGGAGTATTGTATCATGGACTCTGCTGCAATACTAATCTCCTGCAATGTCAGGTAGCGCGAAGGGCTGTCCAACTCCAGGCCTCGAGGGCTGGGATCCTGACGGGTTTTCAGGATATCCCTCATTAATAGTTATGAGGAAAAATGTGCAAACATTTACAATCATTGTTTGCAAACGTATCTCATGAAAAATAATGAGGGGTATCCTGAAAACCAACATGGATCCCATTCTCAAGGCCTGGAGTTGGATAACCCTAGAAGAGCAAAGACAAAGTAAACCGTTACAATACCATCAGAAACGCGTCTAGATATGGCATTATCTTCTCCCGACCCTGACCAGGTACTGCGCTCCCCTTCCCTCTTTTCCTCCCCCCATCCCTTGGGTGGGACATAGCTACCCTTTTAACATGGCTTCCTCATCCCTTTTCTGTCTTAATGAGTTTCTCAATTCTTGACCTCAACGGTTAATGTAACTCAGTAATGGGATTGCCAAGGTCAGGCATTGTCCTATGTATAGTCTTTTCTGCCAAAACACTTTCTGCTAATCCATACATAAAAAATAAAAAATGCACTTGTTACCAGATTCTGCATGATCAGCACATATGAGGAAGATCAAACAGGCTTCAGAGTTGGACAGTCCTCATTGCAGTATATTTTTATAGGAGCTACCATTACTTCACACTTTATTTCTGGGTTACAGTACAAACAGTCACTGTTTCATTTCTTTTGTTTACCTGTGGTACGGTTGGATAAGCAGCAGGAATGATCTGCTTTTGGGTTTCAGACAAAATGATGACATCATCGATTGCCCACTGGTCATAACCTTCTCCAGAAAACACTGGCTGCCACCAGCGGAATCTGGTGCAGGGGGTCTTTGCAGAAGGGGGAAGCTCCAGGTACACAAACCTGCAAGGAAAGCCACATAATACATGTTTAGTGCCTGCAAAATGTTCAACTGGAACATAATTCTATTCATGTTCACATCAGTCTTTATTTAACTAATAACCCCCGTGGTGGAGGGCATTGCCACGAGGTAATGGTCCGGGCATAAATTCAGGCAGGAGTTAAGAGTGGTCTTTAACATGGGTCCTATAACTTTTTTAAAGGTGTGAAATGGTACCAGGGCTGTGACACAAGTTGAAAAAACTACAATAGAAAATGGCTGCAACTGAATTGAAAAAAAGGTGAAGAGAACTACTTCTAAGCCCTTTCCATGGTGGTCGGTGGAGCAGCCAGGAGTGTCTGGAGCATGACTACTTGTAAGGATGTAGCTGGCTGTGCCGAGATGTAGAGGAGGCAGCAGGTAAGGTTGGCTGATGTGTGGGAGGGAAATGGGGGCCAGACATTGGATGGCAGGGCGAGGAAAGGGAGCTACCGCAAGAAGGAAGATGGCTGCCTCTCAGAGAATGAGCAACACCACTTTCTTGGAGCTAATATACAGTATTATGAAAACCAGTAGTATTCCCGTCTTGTTTTCCTTTTTTTAAAATTAGTTTTCCTTTATCTCAGTGGTTGCACATTGGTTTAATGAACGTAACCTCACAACAAAATGTTCTTCAACAATACAAACATATTGCTAATAGTTACACAGTCATAGGTAATAAACTAAGAGGTTTCCGGTAGTCCGAATCTATAGTATACCCACTCTCACACTTTCAATTGTATACTATACGACTACTCTGTGATTTTGTGTGAAGTATTGTTTTGTTACCAAAATATAACATCTTGTTTTACGATACCATGGAGCTGGAGATTCCATGATTAAGGACTGTTTGTGAATAGACACCAGGCATCCACGTGACCACATTCTGATTAATGAATGCATTAGTAAAACATCCTACACAACAAGCACAGCAATTAAAATGTACAGAGAACTCACAGGCCCAGATACCCTTAATAAATAAGCCTTGCATGTCCTACACACTGCATATCTCCATTACCCCTTTCCTAAGCAAACTCCTGGAGAAGCTCGTCATCTCCCAACTGACCCAACAAAACGAATCTGTTGGCTGTCTCCATGACCACCAGTCTGGTTTCAGAGCGGCCAGAAGCACAGAAACTGCTCTAATGAACACCCGTGAAGACTTGCTCTCAAATCTTGAATCCAACTCTCCATCCTTTCTTATCTTTCGGCATCTTTCCTCTGCCTTCAACACTGTCAATCATGCCACTCTGACAAATCGGCTCCATGACACCCTTGGCATCATGGGCCTGGCACTGGACTGGTTGACCTCATTCCTCTCCGAACGACCTTCCCAGGTACAACAGGGTCCTTTTCTCTCCCCCATCACACTCTCCACCTGCAGCGTCCTTCAAAGCTCTATCCTTTCGCCGTAGCTCTTCAACACCTGCCTTGCTCCCCTGGCCCACCTGATCTCCTCCTTCTCACCTTACTTCCAGTGTTATGCAGACAACATGCTGCTCTCCTTCAAGCTTCCCTCTATTGCCTCTTCATCCCTGACTGCCTGACTGCTATTCAGGCATGGTGTTCTGCCAATGATCTCTGCCTTAATGACAGTAAGACCAAGATCCTTCTCATTGGGACCCCAGCTCCTTCCTTCCATCCCTCCTATCCTCTAGCCACCCTCTATGGGTCCCCTCCCCTCACCCTCTTGTGAGGCAAAAAACCTTAGTGTGATCTTTGACTTCTCTATCTCCTTGTCTCCTCACATCACAGACCTTGCAAAGAAGGCCCACTATTAGCTGCACCTCCTCAGTGGCATTCTCACTTGCCCCAACTTCCCCCAGAAACTCAATACACATATCCAATAAATAAATAAATAATATACCGCCAAACCTTCTTTGACACCATCTGTCTGGCACAACCAATCAAGATCCTCACATCCTTCCCTTATTCCTTTCTCCCTCAAAACCCAAGTGGCTTCTTTCTCCCTTCTGCAAACAAGCAGCCAGGGAAATCCAGCCTATGAACATTCATTTAAGATACCATTGTAGAGCTTGGCCGAGACTTTCTAGATCTATTAAACACATCATTAAATCAGGGAGTAGTGCCTGGTGCCTTAAACCCTGCCAATTTAATTTCTCAACAAAACAAAACACAGCCACTGCCTTCAAATGGATGACTTCTTTCCTCCCTGGGCACTATCTAGAAGTGGAAATCAGCACAGCCTCCTTCTCTGCAAGAAACATCTCTTGTGACTTCCCCCGTGGGCCTTTACATGAAGCCTCATGCTGAGGCATCACACACCTGGTCCTACTTCGTCATTAGCTGAGGCATCACACACCTGGTCCTACTTCGTCATTAGCTGAGGCATCACACACCTGGTCCTACTTCGTCATTAGTGAATGCTAATGACAAAGACATCCATCACTGCTAGAACAAGGAGATGGACTATGAATCACTGTATAATGTAAGTTACACACATGTGAAATATACCAGAAACATACCTGCCTCTGAATAGCACAAACTCAGAGATCCTGGTCACATTTACAACATTTGGCAGCTTTAAACAGTACATACACATTGAGAAATACATCATATTCACAATCATCGGAGGCACAAAAAATACTGGGGCCAGGGGGCCTTGCTACCTAGGAAAACTAGCCCCATTAGAGTCTGAAAAGGAACCTCCGATTCTGCAAGAGCAACTCAGTCTGCCAAGCCAACTTAGGCAACACGATGTGGAGGGTCGACCCTGAGCAAATCTTCCAAGCCTACTGGCCTTCAAGAAAACCCTGAAACCTACACCATTGTAAGAAGCTTTCTATGGACCACGGATTGAGTTCCGGGTGATCAGACCCTCATTCCACAGTTAGGAGGGAACGGGCCAACTCCCAATGCGCTTTGATTGTGTAATAAAGTGACACTCAGATGACAAGGGCCTCAAGTTATCCGTGGAAGCATGACATCTGGGATCCAGTATACCTCCTAACCAGCGCTGTGAAGTGGCCGCAAAACGACGACGGGTACGGGGTTATGAAACAAAATCACAACGTCATAGCGCAGTACTGTTATGCCATAACAGTTCCCTCCTCACTGCACCTTCGTGTCCAATCGTGCACTCTTGAGTGTAAGTGAATTCTACACCTCCCCGCAGAGAGAGCTTGGCAGGAATTGTTAGTACCGGGGGCTGCAGTAGTAGACCTTGGGAAGAGCTTCAAAGAGAATGTTCTTGTGATCTCTGGTATAGCCAGAGAGGATTGGTCTACAGGCTTGCCTTCTATGATGTCACAGAACGCCCTGGTAGTGCCATAGAGCATTTTATGATAGAGTCACGGGTTCTTTGTACTACAAAAATCAGGCTGGCCTACTTCGGTTGCAGGCAAATCTGCTTCAATAAAGGGTATTACCTTTAGCTACCAATTGATTGGCGCCGAGTATCGTGTGCTATATTTGTACTATAGCTGGAGCTGCATATGCGACTGATTGCATCACAGAGTCATACATACCCCATTCCACTTGCAAGATTCTATTGCAAGCCTCATTCAGGGGCTTGTTGCCCTGTCTTTATCTTAGGGGAATCCAGGACTACAAGGCCCAGAATGCAAAGTGAAAACAGGGCTGGGCAATCTTCACCTGAATGAAGAGGGGCGTGTTGACATGCATGCAGAGTTAAGCTTGTCAAGGGTTTGTCTTCATGAGGAGGCGAATGATTATCCGAAAGTCGGTATTTGGTCAGTTTGTCCAGTCTGCCTGCATATCACAATGTTTTATGCAGAGTTTTTAATGCAGGAGAGACTAGCTCTCTAGTGTTTTAAAGGTGATTAGGCATGGCGCCCTGATTGGGATGAATAATAATAAACTGAACCAGTCTCGAGAGGCTTCCCATAGTCGGCTGGTACTTCCCTACCATACATGGGCTTCTTGCACAGGCTGGAAAGTGTAACTCCCAATGGACTCGTTAGCTTCAGTGATTCCCTTTCACGCTGTCGAGAAGGTGATCCTCTGGACGAGGCCTCCTCTTGGTGGAGGCTGGCACTTCCCTACCATACATGGGCTTCTTGCACAGGCTGGAAAGTGTAACTCCCAATGGACTCGTTAGCTTCAGTGATTCCCTTTCACGCTTTGGAGAAGCTGATCCTCTGGACGAGGCCTACTCTTGGTGGAGCCTGGCACTTCCCTACGTTACATGGACTTCTTGCACAGGCTGGAAAGTGTAACTCCCAATGGACTCGTTAGCTTCAGTGATTCCCTTTCACGCTGTCGAGAAGGTGATCCTCTGGACGAGGCCTACTCTTGGTGGAGGCTGGCACTTCCCTACCATACATGGGCTTCTTGCACAGGCTGGAAAGTGTAACTCCCAATGGACTCGTTAGCTTCAGTGATTCCCTTTCACGCTGTCGAGAAGGTGATCCTCTGGACGAGGCCTACTCTTGGTGGAGGCTGGCACTTCCCTACCATACATGGGCTTCTTGCACAGGCTGGAAAGTGTAACTCCCAATGGACTCGTTAGCTTCAGTGATTCCCTTTCACGCTTTGGAGAAGCTGATCCTCTGGACGAGGCCTACTCTTGGTGGAGCCTGGCACTTCCCTACGTTACATGGACTTCTTGCACAGGCTGCAAAGTGTAACTCCCAATGGACTCGTTAGCTTCAGTGATTCCCTTTCACGCTGTCGAGAAGGTGATCCTCTGGACGAGGCCTACTCTTGGTGGAGGCTGGTACTTCCCTACCATACATGGGCTTCTTGCACAGGATGGAAGGTGTAACTCCCAATGGACTTGTTAGCTTCAGTGATTCCCTTTCACGCTTTGGAGAAGCTGATCCTCTGGACGAGGCCTACTCTTGGTGGAGCCTGGCACTTCCCTACGTTACATGGACTTCTTGCACAGGCTGGAAAGTGTAACTCCCAATGGACTCGTTAGCTTCAGTGATTCCCTTTCACGCTGTCGAGAAGGTGATCCTCTGGACGAGGCCTCCTCTTGGTGGAGGCTGGCACTTCCCTACCATACATGGGCTTCTTGCACAGGCTGGAAAGTGTAACTCCCAATGGACTCGTTAGCTTCAGTGATTCCCTTTCACGCTTTGGAGAAGCTGATCCTCTGGACCAGGCCTACTCTTGGTGGAGCCTGGCACTTCCCTACGTTACATGGACTTCTTGCACAGGCTGGAAAGTGTAACTCCCAATGGACTCGTTAGCTTCAGTGATTCCCTTTCACGCTGTCGAGAAGGTGATCCTCTGGACGAGGCCTCCTCTTGGTGGAGGCTGGCACTTCCCTACCATACATGGGCTTCTTGCACAGGCTGGAAAGTGTAACTCCCAATGGACTCGTTAGCTTCAGTGATTCCCTTTCACGCTTTGGAGAAGCTGATCCTCTGGACGAGGCCTACTCTTGGTGGAGCCTGGCACTTCCCTACGTTACATGGACTTCTTGCACAGGCTGCAAAGTGTAACTCCCAATGGACTCGTTAGCTTCAGTGATTCCCTTTCACGCTGTCGAGAAGGTGATCCTCTGGACGAGGCCTACTCTTGGTGGAGGCTGGTACTTCCCTACCATACATGGGCTTCTTGCACAGGATGGAAGGTGTAACTCCCAATGGACTCGTTAGCTTCAGTGATTCCCTTTCACGCTTTGGAGAAGCTGATCCTCTGGACGAGGCCTACTCTTGGTGGAGCCTGGCACTTCCCTACGTTACATGGACTTCTTGCACAGGCTGGAAAGTGTAACTCCCAATGGACTCTTTAGCTTCAGTGATTCCCTTTCACGCTGTCGAGAAGGTGATCCTCTGGACGAGGCCTACTCTTGGTGGAGGCTGGTACTTCCCTACCATACATGGGCTTCTTGCACAGGATGGAAGGTGTAACTCCCAATGGACTCGTTAGCTTCAGTGATTCCCTTTCACGCTGTCGAGAAGGTGATCCTCTGGACGAGGCCTACTCTTGGTGGAGGAGAAGACTAGCACGCATGTCCTCATTGCCCGCAGCGGCAGAGTCTGGAATTGATCATTCGCTGCCGCCAAGTATGAACAGCCATGGCACCACCAGGAGCTCAATATTTCAGAAAACGTGCAATCTCGTCTGTTGCGCTGCCGTACTTGTATGCATGATTGGGGTTCGGGTTGTACATTGTGTATATCAAAGTTTCCCTGCTGCTTGTCTATGGTTAGTGTGGCTAGAATGGCTTGCTTATTGCTAAGGCTTGTGTTATTCTGGTGAGGCACTTTGGCACCAATGTAAGGGCCATGCCTGCGCAGATGCACTGTACGCGTGTATGGCAAGGCCCAAAGCTGGTTTTGGGTGACCTTCATGGTTGAAGGTCGGGTCCTGGAATATTTTAGAGCATGGCTACTGTGGAGCGCCTCTGAGGTAACTCGATGTAAGTTTAGCTGCAGTGGATGTCTGGATGATTACAGCTGTGTGCGTCACAGCAGTGGGTGGCTGGTTTCCAGAGATGTTTATAGCAAGAGCTTGGATAGAACCCCCAGAGGGATCACACTTCTGAGGGCATAACTTGGCCCTTTAATGTGTACTTCCTGAGTGGCCATAACCCTTAGCGAGAGATACCCCAATAGTTGGACATGGGAGAGGTTTGTTATCACCCTCTCCCCACCTCGCTCTAAACCAGGGCTCTCCAACCTTTGGTTCGCGAGGTGTTTTAGACTACAACTCTCATTACCCCTAGACAGCATAGTCAACAGAGAGGGATCATGGGAGTTGTAGTCCAAACATCAGGAGAGCCAAAGGCTGCAGAGCCCTGCTAAACCCCTGATAGACCAATGAAAAGAAAGGCCTTTCCCTTGCAACTGAGTTCTTGTTGATAAGGCGGTGGGCAAGATAATGTAGATGTATCTAAAGCCTACAGTGAAGACACAGTGGTGATTTGCATGGAGCAAGCATTCAGCAGCTGACCTACTGGTTCTGTGTGATTTCTTCGAATGTATTTCATCGCGAGAGAATTGGTTGCATTTTATTTCTTTCTTTAATCACATTTTAGCGCAAATGTATGCAGGGGGGGAGACCTCCCATAAATCACTCCCTATCTTTATTATTCCATTAACCACCACACACATTTGCGGTAAAATGCAGCAAATAAAATTCAACTAATTCTCCCTCAATTAAATTTACTGGGGCCAAACCTCCTGTTACCGACCTACTAGGGTGGACAATCTCTCTTCTCATATACTTGGTCCTGGAGAGTAGATTGTTCCATCCCCTGCAGGGTAGACCCTTGATGGACACCTCACCAAAGACGCACATTCAGAACTAGAATGCCCTGGGTTTGAGCCAGAGACGGAGGGCCACTCGCATCCATTGGAGAGGTTACCCATCGGCCCCTATAATGTCAGCTGCAGAACATGTGCGTAAGAAGGAATTATGCATGCATGGGTGGATCAGATCAGAGGTATGATCATTTTTGATTCACAAAACTATGCACTTACATGTGCACTCCCCAAGAGCCGGTCCTTCCCTATCCTTGGTATGACCAGGCAGAGGGGAATGCAGAAGGCAGACAGGGGCGTTTGGGGGAGTGCACACCAGCATTCATGCAATATTCCATCCCAAGGGCAACCAGCGTGTGGACAGTGCCCTGTAGACATTCTTCTGGCATACATGTGACATCGATCGATCCCCAACAATTAAAAGCAAAACGAATCCATGACGAGTGTCAGCTGATGGAAATGGTGCAGCTTTCGGCAAGATGCACATCGCCTGCAGCGCCACTGGGTCTCTTTAATCAGTTGCTCTTCAGTTGCTAACCAGGCCTCGGGTAAACAGTGCTGCCTGCAAAGAGGTTCGAGTTCACCCACAGTGATGTTACATGAGACCCCTTTGCAGATGTTCATTAGGGCGAGAATGTTGTTGGAACGGGTACATTTTCAGTTCGCGGGGGTCGAGAATGGACCCAAAATGTCAACTGAGGTGATTCCAGGGCTGGGATACAGGAATAACAAAGGCACTTCCCCCGGATCATAAGTGTGAATTGGGAAGTGAATATGAGCTTGTCCGTAGAGGTCGCTGGCAGGAATGAAGTGCTGCAATTTGCAAGTCCTGACCTTAGGTTGTGGAGTGCGGGAGACGCTTGGTGTGCGGAACATGCCGGGCGGAGGGCAGCCAATGGAGTGTGGAAAGCACTGGCGTGATGGGGTGACGTTTCTTCAGTCATGAAAGGGGGCGAGGTGCTTCATTCGGCCCTCTCCCCCAGATGAGGGAACAGGTCGATGCTGTAACATTGGGTTAGGGGTGACCAGATGTCCCGGGTTTGCCAGGACGGTCCCGGAATCCTGCCTTCCGTCCCCCGTCCTGAGAGTTTTCTTTTTAAATTTAACAACCCCATTCCAGTTTTGGGGAAAGGGAGGGTGACAGTTCCGGTTTTGGGGAAAAATGAGGGTAGGCAACAATTATAAAGGTAATAATAAAATAGACTAAGAATGTTGGCGTGGCATAAAGGAAGGAATATGTATCAATGCTTATTTCCACATCCACGGTGAAAACCAGCAAGTGATATGCAGGAGCGGTGCTGGAAAAACGATGTGATATAAAGGAGGTGGATGTGGGGGAAGGGGGAATGCAGGGTTGGGGGAGACGTGTGAGGGGTAGTCCTTTATGTTGTTGGCCAGCCCGGTTTTTCGTATTGACAATCTGGTCAGCCGACATTAGGTTCTCCACAATTAACACTTGTTAGTAAAGGCAGAGGGCAAATATACGTGGCCTTACCGCCTGCAAACGTGGACGTTTAGTAAAGCCAAGAGCATGAGGGATTCAGAAGTGGCTTATAATTAGAGCGGCTTTAGCTGTGAACTCTTTACAACGTAGTTCTTCATCAAGATAGCTCTGATTAAAGTTATGATCATCCCCTAGACATCCTACACATACGCACACACGCAGACACATTCTTCAACCTTTTTGAATGGGGAGTTTCAAGTTAACACAACTTTTTTGTCTTTAGATTGTAAGAATTTACACCTACTATTATTATGTTTGCATCTAATTGTAAGTCATGCGAGAAGACTCACAGTTGCTTATCAGGGAAACCCACAAGCCATCGGGCAAGCTGCCATTTATCAAAGGTTCAAAGGTCCCACAAAGGAACACGTGACACCCTAGTTCCCAATGGGCTGCCTGCCACTCAGAGTACGGCGACCCAGTAAAGACCTTGCATACTCTCAGCCCGGTGCAGGGAATGGAACCCAGGCACTTTTCTGACAACGGGAAGGGTGGATGCCAACTCACCTGGGCTTGTTGAAGTCCGAGAAGTACATCTCTGCCAGGAGATGCCAGCTGATGCCTCCATTGTTGCTGTATTGTAGGAGAACACCCTCCTCCCTGCTGTCAGGCTTGTTACAGGAAGAGCTTTCGCCGCCAATTTGAATGTAAAACTGGACAAAGTCTACCCAGGTGGTGTCCAGGTCGCGACTCACCAGTTGCCTTTTTCCATCCTGCAAGAGGCACAACGGGCACAAAAGTATCAAAAAACACAGTTCAGGCCTCTACTCACAGATAGTTTCCACCTCACAATTTAAGTTACCACCAAGGCATTAAGTAGGCCAGGGCTAGCCCGGCCTTAGCCCTGCATCCTCCAAAAATTGGGCTTGGGCCAGAGCTCCCTGAACTGACGTCCCCAACCTGATAACCTAACGTGCTAACATAAATACAAAGATATTGAGTGACAAAACTGCTCTCTCCCAGTAGAAGTTGCTTTCCATTATGTTCACAATGACATCATCATTAACAGACATTTTTACTTACATTATTTGTTTTTATAATACTGATATAATATTGAGAATACATTATTTGATTCTGCAACATACTGCATTGTCATTATGATTTCATAAAATAAATACATAAGAATGGTGCATTTCCATCAGAAGAACGGAGGGATTGCAACGTGGATTGACCTTTTTTGATTTGATTTCGATTTTATTTTTGAATGTATTTATTTTTCTTTATTTTTTAACTGCACATTGGTTGTATTTTACACACCTTTTAAAATGGATTTTATTCCCTTTCACTCCAAGTATGAACCTTATGCCACCTCCTTTAATTACAAGCCCCCATTCCCCTCTCGTCTTTTATAGGTTCCTTAGTTAATTGGGATTCTAAGGCCGCTCCAGGCAGTTCTTAGGCCCTGCCCCCAAATTTTACTTTGTGATACAATGTTAGCCCCCCTCGATTTGTTATGCCCCTTACAGCTCTGTAGCACTGTTAAAGCTAGACAAGCAAGGAAGTGACCTAGTTCCGTCAGTAAATGCGCCAATTGTGTCAGCCTGTGTGCAACCTGCTTGTTAAAGGCTAGAACCCAAGTGGGCCTCACTCTCTCTGTCATCTTACATGTTAGCTTTGCCACATTGGTCTTTGCTATTGCACTTGCTATGAACATCTTCCAGAATGTGCAAATGGGTGCTATATGAAAAACAAGGCATTAGCATTATTATTATTAGTCTAATAATAATACTAATAACATCAATAACAAATTGCCACCTGCCTCTGACTCAGTTCGATTAGCCCACCCGCCCCCAGCTGCCCATACATCTGCCACCCTTATAGTACAGCAGATTGGTGAAATATTTGGAAGAATTGTGCTATTGATGATAGAAGCATGACACCTGGAGCACATATACTACATATGGAAAGATTTTATTTTGACTATGAGGCTATCCCACATTCCCCCCCGCCCCAACACTAATAGCGGACATTCAAAAAAGCAGGCTCGGATAATTGTTATTCTCCAGCATGGGGTTTGACATGGATTCATATGCTCATGAATATTCCCCGTCGTCAGGCCGGGAATCCTCGGTATAGAAAAAAAATCAGTATCAGTTTCGTTTCTGATCTGTCTTTCTTAGTGGTAACCAATCACTGGTCTCTGGGTCATACTGCCCCCAGCCAATGACTGCCCTCTCCCTAAGCCCCGCCTCCGGCAGCCATCCTCAGATTTGGTAGCACGTAAAGTGGCAGTATGACCAAGTGAAGAGCCGCAGAGGGGTAGGCGGGAGGGTTCGCATGTGAATCCATGCCAGACCCATGCTGGAGAACAACAGTTACAGGTAAGTAACTTGTTCCTTCTCCAGCATGGGGTCTGGCATGGATTCACATGCTCATGAATAAGAGAATACATAGCAGTACACACATGCACAACCACAGAAAGTGGCAACAGGCTCAACATTAAGCAATACAACAACTCAACATTAAGCAACTCTTACCTTCTCACCAGGCTCACCTTAGGCGAACAGGTTGCGCAGCACTGCTTGGCCGACCCTAGACTCCTCCCTGGAGTCCCGATCAACGCAGTAGAATCTTGTGAAGGTGTGCGTCGACCTCCACGTCGCAGCCCTGCAGATGTCCAGTAGGGGCACACCAGACAGGAACGCCGTGGTAGCAGCGATCGCTCTGGTCGAATGGGCTCTCGGACGGCCGGGCAGCTGTCGGTTTGCCAACCGGTGACAGTGCATGATGCAGCCGGAGAGCCATCTGGAAATGGAAGTCTTCGAGAGGGCCTTCCCTTGATTCACAGTCCCAAAGTTCACAAACAGCTGTGACGTCTTCCGAAAACTCTTTGTGCGGTCCACGTAGAACTTCAGCGCTCTAGCTACATCTAGCGAGTGCATAAAGAAATAGGCCGTCCCAGGGGAACGAGAAAGCATCGCCCATGCTCCTCGGCTGGGGGAACCTGCTGGCGAACCTCCGGCACTTGGAATTCGTCGCCGTCGCGAAGAGATCGATTTGGGGTTCGCCCCATCGTCGGAAGAGTAGATCCACTTGATCCTGGCTTAGTTCCCACTCGTGGCACGAGCGCAGCTCCCTGCTGAGTGAGTCGGCGATCATGTTTTTTATTCCTGCCAGATGAAGAGGCACCAGAAATATCCCTTGGGCGACGGCCCAATGCCACAGATCCTGGGCTTCCTTGGATATGGCCGGGGACCTGGTTCTGCCCTGCTTCCGGATGTAGAACATCGTGGTGGTGTTGTCGGTGAAGATCCTCCCCACCTTGCCCTTGAGGGACGGAAGAAAGGACCTGAGGGCCCAGAACACCGTGCGGAGCTCCAAGATGTTAATGTGGAGAGACTTCTCCTCCGGGAGCCAGTTTACTACGCAGGAACCCCTGCTGGCTAAACTGGGTGCAGGTGATCTTATAAAACAAAATGCTATGTACCATATTCATTGCCTCGTATTATTATAGAATAGAGAAGAGACAAAAAACAACACAAGAAACTGAGATGGACCAAATTAATAATGTTACTGCATTTGCAGAACTTATATCATACATTGAAGATGCTCGAACGTACAATAAGATGGCACCCAGATTTAAACTTGTTGACCTATGCAACCTGGACAGCATGAGGATGAAAGAACTTTGGCAGTGATCTTTCAGGAGGCATATATATTCCACAAAACTGAAACACAGGATACTTGCTTACTTTCCTGATATGGAAGTACCCCACATTCTATGCTTATATTTAATAATTATATGTTTTTATATGTTCTCAGTTCACATGGTACAGTTACACATTATTTCAAAAAACGATAAACATAGAAAACAAAATACATGAATCTTGATAAAAATACCCATAGCAACAATTAATCCTATATCAGAGTATCTCAAATTCAATTATATTAATATAGTACATTAATTATACATCATAAAACTGTCTTAAATCATATTCACCTACTCCCGAGGTTGGTCCATCAGGATCAGAATGGCATTGTCCCCGGTAGACAGACGCACGATAATATTAGGAGGGTCCTTCATATTGTGGAAAAAATAGGTATCAAACCCCAGAGATAATACTGGCCTTGGATGCAGAAAAGGCTTTCGACCGAGTGGTCGCTCCTTTTCCATACATTGAAGAAAATGGGGATGGGGGAGTCCTTCATTAAAATGATCAAAGCTAACTATACATCACCCACCATCAGAGTTGCAGTGAATGGAGCCCTCTCAGAGAAAATTCAAATTGAGAGGGGGACGAAACAAGGATGCCCCTTGTCCCCCCTGTTATACGCCCTCTTTTTAGAACCCCTATTGTCGCGGATAAGAAGCAAAAAAGAAATAAAGGGTATAGACATGGGAGGTTCAGAACATAAAATAGTTGCATACGCAGATGATATGCTAGTGATGCTGGTGAACCCGGAAAACTCCCTCCCTCTTCTCATGCAGGAAATAGAAACATTTGGCGCAGTGTCAGGTCTTAAGATTAACAGACAAAAATCAGAAACATTGATACTAGCGGGAGACTCTGAGCAGATTCGATCAATGCCAGAAAAACTGCATTTAAAAATTGCACAGCAGGGAGTCAAATATTTGGGAATTAACCTGACACACAAAATTCAGTATCTATACGCCCAAAACTACCCCTCGATGCTAAAACAAATAAAAATGGACTTGGAGAAGTTGAATCCACTAGCAATAACACGGTGGGGGCGGATGACGGTGATTAAGATGACCATCTTTCCCAAACTCACGAACCTGTTTCAAGCCCTACCAATAAGACTACCTCCGAAATTCTTTAAATCCCTAACGAAAGTGGTTACAGAATACATATGGCAGGGGAAAACACAGAGGGCCGCTAACACAGTTCTCACAGCTGCTAGAAAAGATGGGGGATGTGCACTACCCCACTTTAGGAAATATTATGAGGCTGCCCAACTCTGGATTTTGAAAGAATGGATACCGGATAACTCCGAGAAGCTGTGGGCAGCACAAGATAGGGCAGTAGCTACCACACCAACGAGACACCTGCTATGGCTGGGGAGGAAGCATAGAAAATTTACGAATAAGTGAGATCATGCAGTCGGCACTAGAAATATGGGACAAAGCCACAAAGAAGGGCACATTAACAAAAAACCCGGCACCCTTCATGCCCCTATTTAAAAACCCTGAATTCCCACCAGGACTCGAGAAGAAGGCATATCTAAAATGGGAGGAGGCAGGTTGCAAAATGCTGGGGGATATGTTCCAGGAAGGACAGATAAGAACATTTGAAGATTGTACCACACTATTGAACCTCAACGCCACAGATAGATATAGATATGATCAACTATACCACTGGCTAGATTCAGCCGCAATAAGAGAAGCCGCTGTGAAAGAATTAACCCCATTTGAAAAATATATTATGAAAAACGATGGATCCAGGAAGCTGGTATCGAACATATACAGATTTATAAATTCTCTTGAGGAGGAAGTACAATGGCCATACATCAAGAGATGGGAAAAGACCTTAAGGAAAAAGATACCCAGGGAATGGTGGGTATACACATGGGAGCTGATACCCAAATTAACGAAAGCAATACATTCAAAAGAAATGTGGATGAAAATTCTCCTCCAATGGCATTACATGCCAGAAAGACTACACACCATGTACAGGGGTGTCTCCAAGGCATGTTGGAGGGATTGTGGGGGGAGGCAATTGGCGGCACATATGGTGGGACTGACCTAACATACAACAATATTGGAGTGATGTTAAGGCGCACATTAAGTTAATGTTCCCAGACATGGGGGACCTGGGGGAGGAAGTGTGGCTATGTGGGATTTGGGACCTGAACGATAGAACCCTCACCAAAACTCAGAAAATAAACTTTATGGGCTTGTTAATTGGAGTCTGGCTGGAAATAGCCCAGAAATGGAAGCAGAAACACCCACCAATGGCTCTAGACTGGCTAAAAAGAGTTTGGTCCCATATAACGATGGAACATATAACCTACAATCTTCAAGGGAACCATCTAAAATTCAAGGATGATTGGGCAGTGACCCTGGAATACTTACAAAGTGACTATATGGAACAGTGGTGCCCACACAAAATAAAGATATTAGACATGTTTAGATAAACTGTTGTAGAGACACTGGGAGTACGGAGCACGGTGAAGGACTATCCCAGTGGGGGAGGGGGGAGAAAGAGAGGGGGGAGTTTGAATTTCTTTGTTGTAAAATCAATAAAAATATATTTAAAAAAAAAATCATATTCACCTTGCATTACAACCTTATTCAATTCAGAAATATTTCCATCAACAATTTGACCAGAGCCAAAATAAGCGAAAGCTGGGGGATTGTCGTTAATCTATTCCATAGACTTTCCGTTAGAATCTGAGAAGTTGAGCAAATGAAAGGTCCCAAACTCAAGATATTTTGATTTATTAATGACGAAGAGTTCATCATCAGATGGTACAAGATCTCCAAGGATTCGGTACCACACAGTTTACACCTTTGAAGCTCCTTATGAAGTCCTAATTTATGACCAGTCACCTCAAGAGTTGGTAAATAGTTTAACCTGAATTTCAAATACCAATCACAAAGTTTGTAAGAGGGAAAATTGCCAATATGCCTTCTTAGATCATGCTGGGGCAGATAAAAAATGTCTTTCCCCTTATTAAGGTTTAATCCCCCCAGGTCCTGGACATCCGTCGATCCATCTCAATATTTTATTTTCCTTTTCACTGCATCATCTGATTCAGACCCATTGAGCTCAATCATGTTACGGAACACTTCACATTGCTTCTTGAACTTTTCCAAGATGGGATTCGATCCCTTCACCAATAGATCATTTAGATGATAACCACGACTCAAGGCATCTGAACATGATAGCTTTTTCTTTAAGTAGAGGCCCCTCTTGCTGTATTGTGACCACCAAGACAATGATATTAGATTGGCACTGAGCTAAGCATGTGAATACGATGCGGATAGTAAGGCTGTTCATCTTGGTAAAGCAGCAAATAAACTGAGAAGAAACATCTTCAAAATGAAAATCACTTCTACATATCGTTTGGAAATAAATGTCAGGAAGACTCTGTGCTAGTATCTCTGTTAGCACTGGTTGGTATGGTTAGAGAACGGCCCAAACATTAAAGCACAGTCTAGTTCTTCAACAATGCCACAACCAATCCTCACTGTTGCACAGTTACTAATGTACAACAGTTTGGTGGGATGTCAGGAGTATGAAAGAGTCTTCAGGCACAACTGAGAACGGGAAACGCCATTGCCTATCTACTTAGATATTTTAATCAATGCAAAAACGTTCCAGCATGAACTTGTTGAAACCCTGCACGAGCTCGGACTAAGCATATAATCGCGCTCTGAAACTTTTGTGTATGAGCGCGATATAAATAAAATATCATATCATACGACCATGTGCTACACATCTCATCAGAACTTGGCAATAAAGTATGTCATTACTATCACACTGAAAATGCTGTCATTCCTATTCAGTTAAAAGGAGGACTCTTCATGACTAGTGTGGTTGACACTATAGACCACAATCCAAGCTCTACAACAGCTCAGGACTCTTTCCATGGTACAAGAATATAAACATTTCAACATCCAGATAATAATTTTACGGGGACTGATCGAACTATGACTAAAAATCCTTGTGCTGAGAAAGCAACTACAAATCTTCCTGAGTACTACACCAGTTCCTCCTATGCAAATTGATTCTGCTTCACAGTTCAAGAAACACAAGGAAATCCTGATTCGCAACAAAAGTTCCAATACAGTTTGATGCAACTTCAACTTGTCAATAGAAATTTCCAACACAAAAGATATAATTCTTTTCTTCTTCTTTAAACAGATTCACAGTTCCTCGATAGCAACAGCGATTGTCTCAGTCAGGATGATTTGCCATTTTAACAACTCAAACAAATACAACTTCTCTGTAACAGGAAGGCACAGCTCTTTCTCTGGCACCACTAACAACATAAAATGTCTCTGTCAAGACCACTCCTTTAACTTCCATACCAGGCCTATTATCTCCAAATAGTAACCATCCGGGTATACTCCCCTGCCTGAATGGCTTTTCACTACTCTAAGTGCTTTTGTGGTCAATGTCAACTGACAAGGGGTTACAACAACTTTCAACAATTTGCAGCTTCAAAAATGTCAACAACTTTTCAGGGAAACCAGGATTCACATTGATGCTCTTTAATATTCTTCTGCAAAATGATGCTCCTCTCCTTCTGGATATTGGTTCCGAGAAGGCAGCCTTAATTGCCACTCTTGGTTCCCAAGTGCACAAGTAACCATAGACTGATAGGGATAGGATCTCTTCCTGCCTCTACCCTGATTTTGGCTGTGTGTGAATCCCAGCTCGTACCAAATGTTGTATACAATATGAGCAACACGTTTCAGGGTTTAGATTCCTTGCATTGGCCCCATTCTGCTGTTGGTAATATTGGCTAGATTGCATTTGCCTTGGTTTCAGTTTCTCTTGGCTTGGGCATTAACTATTAACAAAAGTGCCCCCACTGGTGGTTGGGTTTTCCACAAACTCACACTTTGAAATGTACAGTCATTTGGCTTTGATTTACTAGTGTTTTGCTGCTTTTCCTTGGTTTAATGTTCAAAACCAACTTGGAAATCACCTACACCCACACAGGAATGCTGTTTCTGCTGTTTTACAATAGTTTGGTATTCACAAGTAACGTGTGACTCACCTTCATTCACACGCGAGTAATGCTTCCACTGCTTTATCATAATTCTGCTTCTACGCGAGTGTTGTGCACTCTCAGGGTGCTGCTTGCAATATGCGTGCGGGGAAATAGTGCTCTGGGCTCACTGACAATCTGTGAACTCAACGGATTAGACGTGCGTCTCTGTTTCCCTCACCGCTCACAGGACTTCTTCTGTTGTGGCTCCTAGTGACCCCGCAAACTGCTCCGGTAAGTCTGCCTTAATTCACGCCATTTCCAATTGGAGCTCATCCTGAGGCTCTCTAGTGCATGCAAGCCACCGGAGGCTGACTCGAGGCCCTTGGGTGCATGCCAGCCACCCGATAACAGCCTCCTCCACACTTGCCAATGCGTAATGTGATGAATCCTACGGATCCCTCACTGAAACCCTGCCTCAATTCTCCTCCCAGGTGGCCAGGGAAAGGCAGGAGCTTCCTGATCCTGACTTTGGGGGTGGTGTACCGCAGGAGGATCACCTAGAAGGAGACGAGGCCCAGGGTGGTGAGGAGATTCCGTGGGATGAGACACAGTATTTGTCCTTTGAAATGGAGAAACTTTTAGGGGTGCCAAGACAGGTAATGCCTTATTGTCATTATAATGTATCTGAACCACATATAAGATCTGTAGAGTTGGGCACAAGTACCATAAAACCTGAGCCAGACTTAACAACATAAATACCCTTCAAGGTATTTCAGGATAAAAATCCTGATTACTCCCAAAGGTAAAATGTAAAAGTATCTAGAAATATTGCCTTAAGTAAAATGTCTTCCTTTGTAACAACAAATTCTACAGGTACATCTTAAAACGATTATAAGGGAAATAAATATATCTACCCTTAAAATCAAGAAGTTTCCTAAAATAACTAATTTTGTTGTTGAGGATTACAAATCCCTTAAGTACTAGGGTGAGGAAGAAGACTGAAGAGTTATGCTGCAGTAGTAGTCATGCAATTAAGCCTAACAACCCACACCTGAAGTAACCTGGAAGGCATAAAATGCCCTCTCAGGTGCCGGCAATTAGAAGGAGCTGGAACTGTGGCGGGAGTGCGTGCAGTAGCAGTAGGGGCAGAACGAAGAAGGTACAGTGTTGGCAATCCTAGCAGAAGTGGGAGAACTAGAGGTACACCAGAACGTTAATGCAACAGATTTCACACTGCTTGTTCTGTGAGGGTGCTGATCCCCCAAACTCTGAAGTGCAGTGGCTGCACAGCGGAAGACACACAGGGAGGCTGCATTTTTCCATGTGAGCCTGATTGCAGTGGTTGCTGTGCAGGAAACGTGTCGTAGACCAACGCGAGGAGCTGTGGTCAAGCCATGGGTCTCAGGAGCGAGAGGGGCTCCAGAATCGAGTGGCCGGGTCAGAGACACCTTCAGTGAGGAAGGGTGTGGGTCTCAAGTGAGCCAGAAGCAGTATAAGTTGTGCAACACGTGGAAAGAGGATCAGAGAAGCCGGTGAGTCAAACCTGGCATTCTGATTACTTGCGCAAGCACTGCCGGCAACAGTATCGAGCTTAATATCCACCTGCATAGAAGCAGACGTGAGCTCAAGTTGTTCGTTGAGTTCCTAACAAAAGGGAACAATAAAAAGTAGCACTTCCGTGTCAACAGGAATATATCTTTTATTTGTGTGAAAGCAAATGCTGCTGAAAGTCATTGTTAAACCCTTAGACTTTATGAAGAAGTGGTCACATGTCTCTCAGCAGAACGAACATTGCGGAAAACCATTGTTGAACGGTTATAGGTCAAAGTTTCGGCTCAAAAGGGTCGAATGACAAAAGGGTCGAGTCAATTCGGACACCTTGTTGAAAATTTAAACCTTGTAAAACTTGTGAAGAGGTGATCACGTGTGCCTAATTTTGTTTTCCAAGCGAAGAGTGAGTTTGACCTCTTTATTCACACTACCATTGTAGATAAAGGAAGTTGATTGTTTAAACATTGTATCTGCAGTTGGAGAGAGCGCAAGCATTGCCAAAGCCAAGAGCATTCCCATACTAAGATTGAAAGCAGAATTACTGTGAGCCCACTAGAAGTTCAACCTTGCCTACGATACAAGTGTACAAGCATTACCTGAAACCAAGAGTGTGGCACCAAGGAGTCTGGGTAATTATTTGGCTAACAGCTGGCAGTGAGGTCAAGGCAAAGTTGGGGAAGGGAAACCTTGCTGCTTATACAGATTACTTAAAGTTGAAATAACCTATATTACAAAAGACTGTAAGAGACTGAGACATGGCTCTTTCTATTGCCTCCAGGAGTGCCTTCCAAGAGTCCTCATACCACCCCCTTTCCTTATCCTTCAATAACCTGCGGTATTCCCTTCTAGCCTACCTCACACCCCCCCCCACTCCTACAGGCGGGACAATGGGTCAATGGCGGGACAATGGGTCCCTTGCAGCTTCTAAGAGGCGCCCTTACGCCAACCAACTACACTCCCTGTCATACCAGGGAGAAGTTTTCTTGGTGTGAATCTGGACAGCCTTCGTGGGCTTTGGGATATA
The DNA here is from genome assembly GCF_040938575.1 of Ambystoma mexicanum. Taxonomy (NCBI): domain Eukaryota; kingdom Metazoa; phylum Chordata; class Amphibia; order Caudata; family Ambystomatidae; genus Ambystoma; species Ambystoma mexicanum. Next base: position 92,291,850 of record NC_090936.1, read on the forward strand.
TTGCCCCGCACACGTCATAATATTCTCATGAAGGGGAATCAATGTCACAGCGTCACTTGTGTCGGCCCTCGCGCACTTCTCCTACAGTGGGATAATGTCATCATAAGCTTGCGGCAACACCGCCATGAGGTCCAGCCTATCCCACCTCACATTTTTCCTGGCGTGTCCCACAATTTTAAGTGCCACAGCGGTCTCCGCGGCGCCTGGTGGACTACCACCCAAGGCTGCCCAGAAGTACTCATCTCCAGGAGCCCTCAAGTTAGCGGACATGAACATAACAGCTATTTTCTCTGCATGCTTGTGCTGCTTCACCTGGAAAGCAGAATTCAAGGGGCTCAGTCCCCAAGGATATCCACTAACCCACAAAGGGGCTCAACCTGCAGGTTAAGATCCCCCATTACTGAGATTTTCAACTGCACGGTATGACCCTGTCTCCAATCCAGTACCTTGGCCGTTATTTTCTCAAGGAGTCCCACTCCATTGTCCATGAAGGCCCTATTATAGAAATTAATCAGCAACAGCGTTGAGTCGTCCTGCATCTTTATATTAAATGCAAGGGCATCCAGGGAGTGCATTTCAATAACAGTGGCAGATTTAAACAGGGCAGCGTTTACCCACGTCACCAAGCCCCCACTCCAGCGACCCCTGGCCCCCTTGACCGCTGGTATGCAAAAAGTAGGATATCCCTGAATATGAGGGGGATACAAAGCCCAGGGCTCCTGTAAGCAAATCACGTCAAAGCTCCAGACAAAAGCTAACCAGTCATTATCAGGGAGATATTTATGAATCCCTGCAATGTTCCAAGACATCACCCGCTCCCCGGGTACTGTTTGGGCCACGGTGCCGCCCAATTGCGGGTTCAGAGTTGCTTGCAGCACCCTTAAGTCCACTTCTGGAGTGAGAGCAGATTGAACTACACTCTGACCCTGCCTGGGGCGCCCGGGCCTTGATCTATTGTTGCCGCTCGCCTGACGCTCACTGAGTTGCAACAATCTGTGCTGGATCCCATCCACAGTGGGATATTGTGTCCTCAGGCCTCCACCGTCATTATAATGACCCATGCGGGTATTGATTCTACTGGCATGCAATAAGAAGGAGGGGTGGGGGGCTGTGTGCAAGTTGAAATATTATTGCGAGATGTACGTCCTGTGCCCCTGATTGACCCGTCATTCCCTTGGGATACCGATGAAACCAATCAGGAGCTGCCGTCTTTATTGCGATGGATAGCTCTTTAGGGGGCATGGACCTCTGTTCCATCTCTAAGATACCCTGGATGAGAGATGGAGATTTCATTACTACTTTGATGTTGTCCCTTCCCTGTGGCCCTGCTAATCTCTTCCAGGACACTATGATATGATATGACAGTTTATTTATATAGCACCTATACACAATGAGTTTCAAACCGCTTCAAGGCAAGGGAGGGAACAAGGGAAAATACAAAGACATTCTTACAGGCCAGGAACAGTAACGATGTGAAATTAACTATTGTACTCGGCCTGACGACATTTCAGAGAGTGCAAGAGCTAAGACATAGATAAGAAAAGGAGGGGGAGAGTGGGAAGGAAATGGAAACAGACAGGCGACTACTGTACTAGGCCTGAGGACATTTTTGGTAGAGCCAGAGAAAAACAAAAGGTGAGGGAGAGGGGTGCAGGAGGGGAGGAACAAAACAAGCGACTATCGTACTAGGCCTGACGACATTTCATATAATGCTGGTGGGAGCAAATAAATCAAGTAAGGGGAGGAGGGAGGAGGCAGACGAGGTTGATATCATACTAGGTCCAGGGGCAATTCTGAGTAAGTGCATAGAAGAAAGTAAGGGGAGGAGATAGGGAAAGGGAGAGGAGGAGAGAACAGAGAGTAAGCAGTCAAAAAGAGTGGATAAGCAAGAGGGGAGAGCGAATACAATTGCAGAAGTCAGTAGTAACACAATGTTGCAAGCCAGGATACAAGATGAAAATGGGAACAGCATGATTCAGGGCCACCATGATTACAAGATGCAAAGGGAGTCCAGTATGAGAGTTGATAAAGGGCAATGCACCATGAATCAATGAAATCCATAAAAGTCAAATCCAGCATTAGCCACAAGACATTGATGGTGAAACCAGAATGTATCATGACAGACTCCTGCAGAAGTAGGCTAGAGGGGGAGGGGGAACAGGGTAGAGGAATCTAGCAAAACAGGCAACACCTGTGTGCGAGAAGGGTGAGGGGCACAAGGGAACATCACGGGGGGACCAGAGGAGGTGGGATGGCCTGTGGGCACAGAGGGGGTAAACACATGTTGGTGCATGCTTACCTGCTGTCTGAGCAGGGGGTCGGGCCCTGGGTGTCACACGCTTCTTTCTTTCTCACCCGTTTGTCCTTGCTTGTGGTCTTCTTGGGAGCACTTGCTTTCTTCCTCACTGTTCGAGACTTGTAAAGGTAGGGCGCGAGTCTTCGGATTCCAGCGTGAGGTAAGCCGACTGCCTTAAGCAGGATAGCGTTCAGTATCCAGGAATGTTCAGAGACGGGATCCAGGAAGGAGGAGGGGCAAGCGTCCTATGCTCAGAGAGTACCCGGAAGACTGCGGCACAGAGCACAAGACGTGATCCGGGATAAGGGGAGATAAGGAGAAAAAGGGGGTAAGGAACTGGAAAATAGTATGGTTCATGGACTCGATACACACGCCTAACAACTCCAAGCAGTTGCGTTGAGACGCGCAGAGCTGTGGGGGCGTGCCTGTTTTCTAGGAAGCAGAGCATTGCGCGCAAAGACTAGAGCGCAGCGTTTCTGGGCCGCGGGCCATGTTGGAAGAATCACTGACCTCATGCTGCGGTGCATCATGGACCATGAAGTCCAGAAGTGGCGCAATCGGTGGTTCATGACAGCATGCCTCCTCCTAAACCCAGAACCATCGGGTTTACCTGGATGGATTCGATGGAACCTTTGTACTAGACGGGGGGCATTCATGTTTGAGACAGGTTCCCAGGTGCGTTCGTTGGGGGGCTATCCCTTCCCTTCCACCAAATATTGGAGCTGACCCCGTCTGTATCTGGAATCACATATCCTGGAGACCGGACCGCAAACTCAATCTTGTCATTGATGAGCACTGGGTTAGGTCTAGGAGTAGTTCTGGTGGATCATGCATACGGTTTCAATAAGGAATTGTGGAAGACCGGATGTATCCTCTTCCAGGATTCTGGAAGTTGAAGTCGAAAGGCCACTGGATTAATGATTTCCTTAATGGAGAAAGGTCCAGAATAATTGGGGGCCAGTTTATTAGGCCGTAAATGTCGAGGAAGAAGTTTTGAGGATAACCAAACTTTATCCGCGATTTCATATGAAGGGCTAGGTCTCCGCTTGGTATCTGCATATCTATTGACTGCTATCCTGACTTTCTCCAGGTGCTGCTTCACATCCCTATGTACGTTTACTAGTGTTTCAATTCAGGAGTCAACTGAGGGAACCGGGTAGGATGTGGTAGGACAGATGGTAGAAGTGAAGGATGAAATCCTTGACTGCAAAATAATGGGCTTGTCTTGGCAGCCGAATGGTCAGAATTGTTGTAAGCGAATTCAGCTACCGGAACCAAAAGTGACCAATCATCCTGGACCTTGGTTGCAAAACAGCGGAGGTACTGTTCCAGGGTCTGATTTACTCGTTCCGTTGCCCCATTAGTCTCAGGATGATATCCCGAAGATAATGCACACTGGATGCCTAGTATTTGGCATAGTTGTTTCCAGAACTGGGATATATATTGAGGTCCTCTGTCGGAGATGATCTTGGAAGGTAATCCATGAAGCCTAAATGTATGTTTTAGGAATATCCCAGCCAATTCAAGCGAGGATGGTAGTTTGAACAAAGGTGTGAAGTGAGCCATATGGGTAAACAGATCGATGGTAACCATTATGGTTGTATATCCTCTGGATGGGGGCAATTCCACGATGAAGTCTGTGGCGATAATTTCCCAAGGGTGTGTTGGTAATGCGGGTTGATGTAGGAGCCCTCCAGGTTTTCTGTTATCATGTTTGTTCTGATTGCACACTGCGCAGGTCCGGATGTAAGTTCTTACGTCAGCAATCGTCTTCTGTCACCAGAATTGTCTCTGAATGAGGCGGAGAGTGGTAGTTATGCCGCGATGTCCCGAATGGAAGGTGTCATGGCAAAGATTCATGATTTTGTCTCTCAGTTTTTGTGTGGGTATTGCCAGTCGTTTGTCCTTGAAGAGATAACCATCTTTCGTTACTAGGTTCCATTGATTATTCCTGATGTAATCCTTCCAGAGATCGGAAGAAGGTGTTTCGGCTCGGACGTCTTCCAGGAGGGAATTTGCTTGTGCCACAAACACAGTATTAGGCAACATCTTCGGAAAGGCACGAGCTTCGACAGACTCATAGTCAGGACGCCTCGATAAGGCATCTGCTATAATGTTATTAGTTCCAGGAAAGTGGTGAATACGGAATTGGTACCGGGCAAAAAAGAAGGCCCAACGGGCTTGACGACTGTTTCTGCATTCCAGGGACTGTAGGACTTGCAAGTTTCGATGATCTGTCCATACTTGCACTGGATATTTAGCGCCCAAGAGTAAGTGGCGCCAGTCGGTAAAGGCTTGTCGGATGGCCAATAACTCCTTCTCCAGGACAGAATAGTGGCTCTCGCTGGGAGTCAATGTGCGGGATAGGTAGGCAATAGGATGTTCCATCTTGTCTTCGAATTCTTGTTTTAAGACCGCACTAATGGCGTAGTCAGATGCATCTGTTTCCACCAGAAAGGGACGATTTATGTCAGGTTGGGCCAGGATTGGACCTTGAGTAAATCTTTGTTTCAGCTGCTGAAAGGCCATCTCTTGAGCAGTAGACCATTTAAACGGTGTATCCTTCTTTAAGAGTGCTGCTATGGGATGCAGTATGTCAGAAAATGTAGGGATATATTTTCTGTAGAAATTTGCAAGTCCCAGGAAGGATTGAATCTGTTTTACAGTAGTGGGTGCTGGCCAAGAGAGTATGGAGTCGACCTCAGCAGGATCCATTCCGATTCCTTTGGCGCTCAGCACAAATCCAAGATAATGAACGGTTTGGACATGGAAGAGACATTTTTCTGGTTTGGCCAGGGGTTTGTGTTCACGTAGACACTGTAAGACTGCTTTTACATGTTCTTGATGGATCTGGGGGTCGTTGGAATAAATCAGTATATCATCCAGGTACACAATAACAAAAAGGAACAGCATATCAGAGAAAACTCTATCCATAAACCGTTGAAAGACCGCAGGGGCGTTGGCGAGACCGAAGGGCATTACTAGATATTCAAAGTGACCAAAGGGCGTTCTGAAGGCTGTCTTCCAATTGTCGCCTTCCTTTATCCAAATGAGGTGATAAGCACCCCTAAGATCAAGTTTAGTGAAGATGACAGCACTGCCTCCAGGATGTCAGAAATGAGTGGTAGCGGATAACGATCCTTGAGAGTACATTGGTTGAGACCACTGTAGTCCAAACAGGGTCAAAGCTCTTGAGTGTATTTCTTTGGAACGAAGAATAGGGAAGTACCGGCTGGAGATTTCAAAGGAGGAATAGTCCCATTTGCCAGGTTGGTATCCAGGTATTCTCGTAGAGCCCTTTTTTCAGGTTTTGATAATATGAACATTCTGCCGAATGGAATCACTGCTGAAGCATCTGTGTCAATGGCGCAATCCTCAGGTCTGTGGGGTGGAAGAGCTTGAACAATGGCTGTTGAAAACACATCTGAGTACAGTTGATAAATCTCAGGTACTTTGATAATGTTGGATACACTTAAGGATGATTGTTTGGGATTCTGGGAGCTCACAGGAGGGTTTTGCAATGAGTCTTGAGACAAACAATGGGACATGCAGAATTCAGAACCTAGAAATAGGGATCTGGCTGCCCAGTTGATGTATGGATTGTGTTTTTGAAGCCAGGGCATGCCTAAAACCATGGGGTAGTGAGCGGCCTTTATGATGTCAAAACGGAGCCTTTCCTGATGGTTGTTTATCAAGAGTAGTATTCCTTGGTCTGGTGAGTAATGCGCCCGGAAGACAATGGTTTCCCATCAATTCCTTCGAAAGGTTGTATTACTTCTTTGGGTTCTCGAGGAATATTGTGACCGACAGCCCAGTCACGGTCTATGAAAACACCCATGGCACCGCAATCCACTAGAGCCAGGATGGGGAAGGATTCTTTCTCAGCAGATGACAAGACTGTCTGGAGAATCACTAAGGTGTTCTGTCCTGGAGTATTCAAGGAAGGAATGGATGCGGAGCAGGCATCTTTCTCCTGAAGCTGTGCTCCGCTTAGGATCGGGAGCTGCAGTTTCCCGAACGTCGGGGTGGTGCTATTGGGCATTCTCTCACAAGATGTATATCAGAGGCACAATACATACAAAGTCCGGTATTGATCCTACGGATTCTTTCTTGCGGAGAAATTGGTCCACGGAAGGCACCCAACTGCATAGGTTCTGGATCTGAGGAAGGTGGAGTGGATGCTTCCTTGAGGCAAGGATATTCTACGGTTGTCTTTGGGGATGTTGTGTTTGTTTTTCTTTTCTCTGCCTTTCTCTCCTGGATTCTAAAGTCAATATGTAAGGAAAGGTCCATTAGGGCCTGGAAGGAACTCGGACGGGCTACTCTGGCTAACTCATCCTTTACTTCATCATTCAATCCCCTTCGGAATAGGGTGAAACTAGCTTCTTGAGACCAATTGGCTTCTTTAGCTAGCTGTTTAAAGTAAGTCACGTAAGTAAGCATATCCTGACCTCCTTGCTGGAATTCGAGAAGTCTTTCTTGTGCACTGTAGACAAGTTCTAGTCGATCAAACATGGCCTTAAAGGCTTCCACAAATCCATCGTAATCATCCAAGAGTGGGTCTCCCGAATTGACTAGGGGAGTTGCCCATGTTACGGCATTGCTCGTGAGGTGAGATATCATAAACCCCACCTTAGCCCGAGGCGTGGCGAAATAGTAGGGTTTGAACGTGAAATTCACTAGGCAGGAGTCAAGGAAGGAACCCAGGGACTTGGAAGAACCATCATATTTGTCCACTACACCCCCTACCAGGGCGCTTTCTTTGAACGCGGAATCCCAGGACAAGACAAGCTGTTTTAATGCTGCATTTTGGGCCTTGAGATTTTGAACCTCTGTGGTTAATTCTTGCATTCCACTCTTCAACTGCGGCTCCATGTCTACTTCTATATCAGGTTTTTGGCGTCTCAATCTGTCACACGCTTCTTTCTTTCTGACCTGTTTTTTCTTGCTTGTGGTCTTCTTGGGAGCACTTTCCTTCTTCCCCACTGTTCGAGACTTGTACAGGTAGGGACGCGAGTCTTCGGATTCCAGCGTGAGGTAAGCCGACTGCCTTAAGCAGGATAGCGTTCAGTATCCAGGAATGTTCAGCGACGGGATCCAGGAAGGAGGAGGGGCAGGCGTCCTATGCTCAGAGAGTGCCCGGAAGACCGCGACACCGAGCACAAGACGGGATCCGGGATAAGGGGAGATAAGGCTAGCGGAAGAAATGCAGGAATCAGGAGGGGGTTCCAGGAAGGAGAAAAAGGGGGTAAGGAACTGGTAAATAGTACAGTTCAAGGACTCGATACACATGCCTAACAACTCCAAGCAGTTGCATTGAGAGGCACAGAGCCATGTGGCGTGTCTGTTTTCTAGGAAGCAGAGCATTGCGCGTAAAGACTAGAGCGCAGCGTTTCTGGGCCGTCTGCCATGTTGGAAGAATCACTGACCTCATGCTGCAGTGCATCATGGACCACGAAGTCCAGAAGGGCCGGAATCTGTGGTTCATGACACTGGGTCCTCCTGGTCAAAACAGGAATTGCCCTTTTCTTCGTCAGCCCTTCGCTTGAGATGCCCGGGTGAGAGACACCCTTGATCTAAGAGTTAAGAGCAGAAAAGAAGAGTCAAGGCTAAGAAGGTGGTTGGTGCTTAGGCGAGGTGACCTAGATCCACTTGCACCTGCTCCCCATTTCCAAAGGAAAAGAGGCTGGAGGGCTCGTTAAGTAGGGAAAAAGAGCAGCAACCAGGAAGGCACCAGGTGGCCGGGGCTTGCTAAGTGGGGAAAAAGAGCAGGAACCTGGAAAGCGCCAGGTGGGCGGGGCATAGGCCAAGTGACCTAGATGCACTTGCACCTGCTCCCCATCTGCAAAGGAAAAGAGGCTGGAGGGCTCCTTAAGTAGGGAAAAAGAGCGGCAACCAGGAAGGCACCAGGTGGGCATGGATTGCTAAGTGGGGAAAAAGAGCGGCAACCTGGAAGGTGCCAGGTGGGAGGGGCTTAGGCCAGGTGACCTAGATCCACTTGCACCCCATCTGCAAAGGAAAAGAGGCTGGAGGGCTCCTTAAATAGGGAAAAAGAGCGGCAACCAGGAAGATACCAGGTGGGCGGGGCTTGCTAAGTGGGGAAAAAGAGCGGCAACCTGGAAGGCGCCAGATGGGCAGGGCTTAGGCTAGGTGACCTGGATCCACTTGCACCTGCTCCCCATCTATAGCACTATGAATCACCTAGAGGCAACCCCTTCTGTGCCTCAACCAGTAGGTAACCTTATTAGTCAAACTATCCCCCTGTTCTTACCTACAATCCTCATTTTTATGCACATTTACGAGGTAGAAGCTATCTTTTTTCATACTACTTATGTCATTACCTAGCTTGGTGTGCACTTGACGGAACTCTCTCGAACCCCGGCAGGGCACTCCCAGTGCCCTCAATGAACAGGGGAAAGGGAGGACAGGCACCCCTGCAGGAATCTGCTGGGCAATATGCCCATCCACCCATGTCCCACAGGTGCTATCAACTGGCTCACCGCCACGCACCTCAGGCATCATCCCAACAGCTTCCATCGTTCCTTCCACCAATCTTGCCAGCCTGCGGATGCCAGTTTTGAGCTTTTTGTTTCCTTTCCGCATTAGCTCAAGGAATTTTAATGCCCTCTTACACCCCTGACACCCCCCATCAACTAGTGCTCCATCATCCCCTATGCCATGTTCGGTGCTGCTACCCCCATTGTCTGTAATGTGTAACACTGGGCCCAAATTGTAACCCATGGGCACAGCCGATGCATCCTCACCATCAGGGCTTAGGGTAGCCAGAATTTCAAACCTATTACTGATGGACACACCCAGGGAGTAATGCGTGACGTTATCAACACTCCCTCTCTCACCTACCCCAGTATCGTTTCCCATAGGGTCCCTGCGTCAGCAATTTTAACCAAATGTGCAGCTGTGACCTCAACCGGTATCTTCTAGTGCGTCCTTTCAATCCCAGTTGGCATGCTGTGGACCTGGTAACCTGGGAGGATCTTCCCCACATCCATGAGGGCTCCCATGCTAGGCCTGTGAGGGCCCAGACTATCTTTGGCCAGTGAGCACATCTCGTTTTAGGCCAGCTTAGTCGTGGGGCCCCCCGTTATTCCTCTGCACTGCCACTGCCCCATCATTAGGGCTGTTGGCTATTAGCTCTATGGCCTCCACACCCACAGTGCTACAATTGGATGGAGCTTGCAGTCCCAGTTTGGCCACCTTTTTACTGGGTTTGCTGACGCTTCCCTGGCAAGTGGGGGGCACAAGGCCTTCCCTTTCATCATGTCACCACACATAGAAAGGCACATGCAAACCAAAGAGATATGGCTCCAGAGAACCAACCAATGAACAGCCCCCCGTGCAGCTGTAGGTTTCGTATGCAAATAACACAGATGAAAAATACAATAGACAATGAGGAGATGAATGTGCAAAAATGCAAAATACAAGATGTAAGGTACATGATTCAAGCAATTGCTCTGAATCAGTTCAATGAAATAAATTCTTTAAATTAGCTATGAGATGTTATGAATGACAATATCGATAACTTTTTAAGAACATTGCATCACGATACAATGCAACCACTAAAACCACTAGAGCCAAGGTCCCAAGTGAGCCCAAAGTGGTAGCAGAAGTCGAGGTAGTCGGGGAAGCGAAGCAACCCGCAACCGCAGGGTTCCTGGAGCCGGTGAGTGAAGCTCTGTGTTCAGGTACACTCAGCAAGCCTTGCCGGTAACTGTAATCAGCTCTAAAGTAACTTGCGTATACTTAAAAGTGAGTAATAGATGTTCGTTGCTTCTTAACAATGGAAATGTAGTACGTGCACTAATTGTGAAAGTCCTAGTGTTCGTGTGAGAAGTGAGGTACAGTTCATCCATTGTTGAACATTCTTTCTGTTACCAGAGTGGTCGCCTGTCCTTAATTAAAAAGGAAACGCTTGCTAAAACCATCCCGAAAACTACCATTGACTTCTTACAAGAGTTACAAGTGAATACAGCATCAAAGGAAGGTGTCATGATGCCTACCCCCGGGCATCTGGACCAAGCCCATCAGCCCCGGAAGCAGGCATCCAGACATTTATTAAAACCTCAGCAGCCCCGGCTAGGGGCTATCTGGCTTCAGTCCTGGCGCCTTAGGCGCCAGGCTCATAATAGAAATCAGTCCTGGCGCCTAATGCGCCAGGATCATAGTCATTACTTACCTCAGGCAGACCATGCTGCAAATGAATCCAGGCCAACGTGAAGCCTGGAGGGGACTATTTTACTACAGGGACTATTTTTTATTCGGGTGAGGTTCTAGGGACTTCTTACATGGGACTACTTTTGAGGCTATTTAAACCACGCCCGGCCAGCAACACACGCTTCGCGTTATTCTGCATTCTGCAGCGTAACGCTCACCGTGCCTGCAAGCCAGCATCCAGTCTTCTGCCACGCACGCCTCGAATCCGGAGCTCCTAGAAAAAGGAGAAAGAAGGAGAAAAGGTTAGATCAGGGACATTATTTTAATTCCTTACCTGATCCTGGATCTTGCACGACTCCAGGCCTGAAAGGACATTACTTCAGCACGCGTCGCATCGCCAGCTGCAGCGCCGCGCCATACTCACCAGTCCACAGCATCTTTCGACTCAGCGCTGCCTCCACCATTTTCTTCGCCGAACTCCAATACCTGGGGGAAAACAAAGGAATAACAAGGTGAGCCTAGAGAGCCGACAAATACAATCACTTTTACCACCAGGCTTACCTGATTTACCACCGGAGGCTTTACCCTTCAATGCGCCACATCTTCTTATGCCGCATCTATAAAGGGAGAGAAAACAACAAGTTAAACTCACGCAACATTTACCGGACATTGTTGGGTAATACAGACTCTTACCTTAATGCCATCAGCAGCCTCCAGACAATATTTTGTAGCTGCAATTCAACAAGGGGATGCAAGAGTGAACATTGGACATATTGAACTCTTTGAACTTTATAAACCCCAGAGTCAATATTCCTCCGGAACTCTTCCAGTACCCCAAACCAGTGAAGTAATTGGTATCTACGCGCCCCTGCATGCCACGCAGGATGGAGAGCTCATCATTTAAAAACATAAGGTGAGGATACTATTTGGGAATATCGGAGGTGACTAGTGGGGAGAACGAGAACAGTGGGGAGGGACCATCACTAAAATCCACGGGGCTAAATCCCTTTCTCCACTTGCAGGAGAATACGTCTACGGATCAAGCAGACGAGATTAGGCGGGCCAGTCCAGACTGTTATCTCTGCACTACGCTTCACGTTGGTGGAGACCGCAGCTGTCTGGGTCCGATCGACGCCCCTGTGGGAACCAGGTGAGCGTAACAGAAGGATGCGTGTGGCCAATTGTGGTTCCCGAGAGAAGTACAAAATCATCTCTGTGATATTATAAGGGAATACAATGACTTGTAACCCTTTTAGGTTAAAGATTTATCTTAAAGAGTGGTCGCGTATGCCTGATTATGTTTTCCCTTTGAAGACTGAATCTTTTAGTATCCTGAATTGTCCTCCTTTATTTCAAGAAGTTGTTATACTGACGAGGAGAACACGCATTTCTCAAGTCAAGAGGCAAACCCTTTCCATAGTGAAAGAAGTCCTGTTTAAATCCATCCACCTAATCTGGGAAGTTGCTAACTGTCTAGTGGTCTCAAATACAATTGTGGCATTGTTACCTCAAGCTGAAAGAGTGGCAATACAGCTTCTGGGTAGTGCCTTGAATAGAGAAGGTGTGAGCAAAGCTGGGGAAGGGAGCTAGGTGCTTATAATGAATATTATGGAAGTAACCTGTAATGCTGAAGACTGTTGAAGCTGAGAGGGAGACAGTGGTGCGGCAGAGGCAGGTTATATTGCTGGTAGTGAGACAGACGGAAGAGGCAAAGAGACTGCCCCTTTTCTTGGAACTTACAGAAAGGAAGAGTGCCTTGCTTACCTGTAGCGGTCGAAGTGTCTTGCTCTTACCTGCCTAATAATTCTGAAGTACAAAGTAGAAGTAGGACTACTTGAACTGTGGTGGTGTATAAAGTTACCAGTGAGTGTCACAGTGAAGTGGTACAAAGAAGTGGCATCCTGTGGGGCAAGAGTGACTGTTCTCATAGTCAGTATAGTAGAAGGGGTTGTTCGAAAGGAAGCAGCAACCAAAGAGAAGCATCCTGATAAATATACCAAATGTACTGCAGAAGTCATAATCAATTGTAAAGTTGTAGATGCAGAAGTTCTAAACCTATTATTTGAACTGTGGCAAATAATCTTGGAAAGAAGAGATCCAGGATTACTATAGGTGCTGCTTTATCGGCTGGAATTGTAATAGGATCTTTTCAACCAAAACCATGGAATTGCTACCAGTGGATTTTTGTTTGATGAACATTTGCTTTGACTTGAAATTGACAAGAACTGGTTCAAGACTTTTCTTTTCCTTTGAACATTTTTAAGTAACTTTGAAACCCTGGGGAAGGGACTTTCCCAGGACAGGTGAAGGTCATCCTGATACTGTTCAATTCTTGTTTATTATCGTATATTGTTTTATTATTATTCTTTGAATCTTTTGTTGTTTAAAGCGAGGGCCAGATTACCTACGTTAGGAGTTGTTCCCTTAGCCCTTACACTAGGTAGATAATTCCCTGATAGAGTAGAGCAAGCAAGGCTTTATTTGCAAACCTTTTCATTAATACAATGTCTGATCTTGAGAAATCTACAAGCAGTTGTCCGCCTCGCATTACTGACCCCTCACAGCTCCTAGCACGAACCACGTTGCTTCTGTGTATGACTCATTCTACTCCCCACCAGCAACGCCAACTCTACAGACTGCAACTGAGGGGGCCTTTTAAGCCTCTCAGTCTCCCTCAGGTATGGGCCATCTGCACTAATGAGCTGGCCACTTCTGCAACATTGTGCCTCTTCAGTCCTCTTCTTCGTCACAGTACTTAGGGAATTATGGGACTTGAAGTCCCTAAGGGAAACATTTGTAAGAATGAGTCATTAATTTTGATTGTATAGGGAAAGGCAATTCTTTTACGCTGGTGTTATTCTTAAATTTCCTTTCAGTGACTCTTTGGATGTTAGGGAGGTTTTCGGCCTTACAGGTCTCCCGAACCTTAGAAGAGTCTTGATTTCTGTTGGGGCTTCAGAGTGTACAATTGCGTTGACCCATATTGTATGTCTATCTTGTGGAACAGCAGGATTATTATGTCAACAAGCCATTACATACTACTGCATCGTGGAGTCGTCCTCCCTAATGGAAGGCAAATGCTGTGTCTCATCCCACAGATTCCCCTCACTCCTCTGGGCCTTTTCTCCTCCAAGGTGATCCTACCGCAGAACACCACCCCCAAGGTCAGGATCAGGAAGCATCTGCCTTTCCCATGCCACCTGGGAGGAGACTTTAGGCAGGGACTTAGTGAGGAGTCCGTAGGATTCATCACAGAACCTACAAGGGGATGAAATCACCTGGGCAGCATACCACACAAGTCAACAAGAAGAAACTCCAAAAGATTGTGAATGAACACTTTCATCCCTGCTTCTTCTATTTCCAGATCATGCTAAGTCAGTGGTCATGATTCGCCATTCAATGGATATTGTGAAGACAGCAGTTAAAAGCCTTAATCCTGGACAGATCCCAATCAATACGCTTGACCAACCGTCTCTAGGCATTGGCAAAACAAAGCCTATGGAAATGGCCAACAGCTCATGGCAAAGATCAATACAGTGTAATGTTTAGTGGGCTGCATATTGAGACAACAGTTCAAGGTTCTTGGAAATCTCTTGGATGAAAGTGGGTAGACTGGAGGACTTGTTCGGGCTGATATTACCACAGCTGGAAAAGCGGATTAGTTTATTAAAGGTTCCCATGTGACTCGTAGCCAGTAGTGTCTATTTACTTCTGCAGCAAGCCTAAAATGACTACAACCACGACATAGAGGATAGCAGTAAAGTCCCTTGACAACTGGCGTAAAGAAAGAAGTGATGTATGTACTGTGAAGGCATCATGAGGTAAGACACAGACAAAAGATTCCACTTTCTTAGAACAAGCTTTATTTACCTCAAGCCCAGGGACTGCATCTCTCCAGTCCTGAAATTTCTCTGGTGGCAGCAAGGATCAAGTTCAAGACCTCTGCATCGTCCACAAGGCTTTCTAGGGCTGGGGCCTTCTCTATATCCAACTCTCTCTGCCTAAATACCTTCCTTCTAGAGCCCTTCGCTCAGCTACCTCTACCTCTCTGAGGGTCGGATGCTTCTCAAGACAGAGTGGAGGGTAGATCTCTCTCCACTGCAGGTGCTGACCTCGGGAACAGCCTTCATGCCCCTCTCAGACTTCAGCCAGATTTCCTGAAGTTCTGGAAGCAGATCAAGACCTTCCCTTTCTCCTCTTCCTTCTCTCTCTCACTGCCTTGCCAACTTCCTGTCTGCTGCACCGACTGGTTACTTGGTACCCTCTGAGTTTCACTGGCTACCAGGCTCCTCCATGTCCAGTATTCCCTGCACTGCCGCCTGGCCTACCACGCACTTAGGGACTGTAACTGTAACTGTAACCCCAACAGCCACCCTACCTCCTTGCACTTACCCAGAGCGTTGGCACCCTTGCTGCACTTACTCGGAGCCATGCTGCCCTCACACTTCCCTTTCCCTCTCCCCTGCACTTCCCCCCTCTGCCCTCCCCCTGAACGTCTCGATGTTGCACTTGCACAATTCGAATGTCACAAGGCCTAGTAGGATCATTTGTCTCGTCTTCCCTCCCTTGTCTTGTGGCACCTAAAAACACTTGTGTACAGGCGTGTTATAAATATCTTACTGTATCAAAGAAAACTAAGGGTAGTCAGTGTCAGTAAGTTCAAATGAAAAGTCTGTCTGTGTCCAAAACCTACACTTGCCCTCACAACGAAATCTTAACAATGTGTAGGGATGTCAGCAGCAAAACAGAGTTCAAAGTAAAGTTCTGAGCTTCTTCCAGCTCTTCGGCTTTCTCTCAGCTTCCCCTTCACCAAGTTCAAAACTGTTCCACAAAGACCTTGGGAATCCCTTTCCCAAGAGTTCAACATGGTTCAACAGTTCCACAAAGGCTCCAGGTTCAACACAATTCATAAAGTCTCAGGGTTCTCGTCACCAAGACGTCAGCTCTTTCAGCTTGCACAAAAAGTCAGTTCAAATCTTCTGGGTTTCAAAACAGTACAGTTCATCACCTTGTTCATTCAGTGGTTCAAATAAATTGTTCTGTTTATGCATTTATCAGTTACTTTAGCAGCTGTTAGCACATACACGCTTCTTTGCAATTGCTTTCCTTGGTTCTTTTCTAGTGGGGTTCACTCTGTCTTGGCACAGTTGTCAGACCACACAGTCCACCCATTACAGGCCACGCATGTTCTGGCCAACACAGGTTTTTCTCAGTCAACCTGTAATCCTATGGAGTCTTCGATCTTGGATCAATGCTTATTTCACATTCTTCTAATCTAGGAAGTCTTTTTGAATTTGCCACAACTTGTATCTCATACAGTTAGGTCTGTGAGATTTACTCTTTCTCACCCCTCTGCCTTCACTTCATTGATAAATGCTCATAATGGTTCATCACTGGCTTTGCTTTGTTGCCGTACTCAAAACATACTTATCATATCCTTTAGTTAGTTTGGTATTCAATAATGCACTTTGTACTTCATTTGCTTTGTAAACATGTTCATCATATCTTCCAGTTAGTTTGATATTCAATAAGGCTTGTTGCACCTTTCAAAAGTACTTGTTATACTTGGTAACTTGTTCGTCATTCACAGTTATCTCATTTGACCTTCCGTAGCATGTGCAATAAGAATCAGTTTGTTCGGCATTCAGATGTGCCGGATTCCAGCCCCCGGAGCGCCCCGGTACGAGTGTTCCCTTCTCGGCACTCACCGGTATGCGGTCACTCCTCTTTGCTCCACCTTGCAGCGGAATGTCCAGCGAGCAGCGCTTGCTGTCCCTGGCAGTCCGCAGCCCTGCTCTTTAACAGCGAGAGCGGTTGAGAGCCCCTCTAGCTCGCTCAGCTGCCGACAGCACTCGGGTAGCTTTGGTGCCCTACAGCTCCTGCTGTGGGCATTGGGGAAGAGGGACTGCAGGAGTCTCAACCCTCTCACGGCCAACCTTGGCCCCGGCGTCTCCCTCACACTCCTGCTTAGCCCAGCTTTCCTCCAGCCGATTCCTCTCCAGCCTGCTCCACCTCCATACGATGCCTCCTTCTCCTTCTTATACACCTGGGGTCTGTTAAAAGGCTGTAGGTGCAAGTCCTCCACTTTAATTGCCTGACCTTGGTAAAGCCTATTAGAGGGACATGCCTGGTTGTTGTAGTTGCTTGTTCAGGTAGTGCATGGCCACTGTATTGTCTGTCATGATCAGGATGTGTTTCTGTCACAACCCTCACCCAAAGCCCACAATGGCAAACCCATTGGCCAGGTGGAGTCAGGACTCGGGCCTCTAGAGCCTGGCATCCTCTTCAAAAGCCCTCATGGGGCCAGTCCTGGCGCCTATGGTGCCAGGCCCATACACCATGAAAAATAATGTGCTTGGGAACTACTTTATTGTATTGTCAGCCAACATGGAGGCATCCACATAGCTTGGTTCCTAAGAACCAAGCTATGCGGTCTAGTGTTTTGGGTGTGGTAGTCTAGGGACTACTTTACCTGGACTATTTTGTTGGGGCTATTTAAACCACACCCGAGCAAGACAACACACTTTGCATTACTTTGCATCTTTCAACGTGACGCGCACCGTGTCCAGCTATTCCCTCGAACCTGGGAGAAGCAGAACCTGCAAGGAGACAAAAGGAACATCATTAGCAGCAGCATCTTACCTGCAGTCTTCATCTTGAAACACTCGCAGCTATTGAGAACAGCTTCCTCGAATCTACACGCCTCCCGGACAGAACGACCTGAAAGAGGAAGATAGAGGCAGCATTAAAGAAAGCAGTAGAGACATTTACAAATTACGAACTGCTCAAAAGGCTTACCTGGCTGGTCGCCTCTCGGCTGGCACCACTCCGGACATTCCACTCGCGCTGAAGAACACCGCGACCTACAAGGAAGGAAAACACAGGTTAGCAAAGGCAAGACTTTGCAGCGTTGCGCATAGCGCTTACTTACCGCATCATAGCGCTCTTAATGCGCCATCATTTACCAGCGGGGCTCAACCAAGCCAGTTCGCCGCGCTGAAGCTCCGCATACCTAAGGGAGAAAAAAGAGACTTTTTTTCTACATTTTTCTACATTTTAAACAAAGAAAGGCATGCAGGATTGCAACAAAACTAAAGAACAGCAATAAGACCTACCTGAACAATATCAAACGGGCCGGCGTCAGTGAAGTAACTGGACCGCACTCACCCATGAAAGACAACACGCCCCTGCAAAGAAGGCAGGACGGAGAGTACGCCTAATTCTACCACAAGGTGAGGAGAGGGCGCCAGAGGGACTGAAATCATACGGGGTGGATGGAAGATACTTACCCCAGTTGGTTAGTCTTGAACACAGTCCTCCTGTATTTTCAGGCAGAATCTTCCCCGCAGACCACATCAGGGCAAAGCTGAGAAGCATACCTGCGAGTAACCCGGCTGGGTTGCGTCCCTGTGGATACCAGGTGAGTGTAACAGAACGCAAAGCCTAACATAACAAATCCACCTGGGCGCCGCGGAGACATCAGAAATGGACCAATTGGCCCAATTACTAGGAGAGCTTCGTGCTGAGGTTCATTCAGCCCGACAAGAGACTAATGCCCTCCGGAGAGACCTAATAGTGACCAAAGAACGCACTGAAGAGATTAGCAGGCAATACTTCAATCACATGCAGGACAGACGCCTCTACCTGGAAGCAATCCAACAATGCAAAACCCCGCCATACCACCCACTCCGGTACAGATCATGTTACCTGGAACAGTGCCCCTGGCACCACCAGAAAGGTTCTCAGGCGACCCACGGAAGTATGTGGCATTCATCAATCAGTGCCGCCTTCATTTTCTTTGTAGGCCTGGAGCATTTCCAAACGACCAACCTCGGGTAGCTTTTGTCTTATCATACCTGAGTGGTAGTGCAGCAGATTGGTCGGTGCCGTTGGTAACCCATGACGATCCTCTATTACATGACTTTGGGGTGTTCCACAGAGAAATGGAAAAACTTTTTGCTCACTATACCCAGGAACAAGCAGTAGACAATGAACTCTTGTCCCTCCGACAGGGGAATCAGGACTTGTTAACGTACATTGCTACCTTCAACAGACTGGTTGCCGAAGCTAGGTGGCCAGAAAACAAATGAACCACGTTATTCCATCGAGGCTTACGAGGCAAATTAAAGGACGTCTTAGCCCAGGTGGTTGATCCACTGAGAGACTGTGCAGAATTCATAAATCTGGTCGTGCAGCTAGACCACCGGTTGCAGGACCGGAAGGCAGACCGGTCTAAGACGGACCCTTGGACCGTGTATGTTCGACCAAGGGAAAACACACCCCGTGTACCTGAAAATGCTGTAGAACCCATGCAGATTGGAGGGATACGGCCTCCATTAACAAAACAAGAGCGGGACAAAAGAAGACAACAAACACTTTGTTTGTATTGTGGGAAACCAGGACATTTCCTGAAGGACTGTCCAGTAAAACCCCCACGAACAACAGTCAGGGCCACAGAGAAGGATGAAGCTAAGGAATCGGAAAACTACCAAGCTTGACAAACAGAGGTCAGTTTGTCGAGTGAGAAGAGTTGCTGACCTTGCACTTTGCAATGCCAGTGATCTTAATTAACCACCAACAGTCGTCAAGAATGCATGCCGTTGAAGCATACATCGATAGCGGAGCAGTTGGAAATTATATTGATCAAGAACTGGCAGCAGAGATGAGGCTTCCTTTGTGTTCTAAGCCAACTATGGACAACGTAACCACCGTGGTTGGGACAGAAATCGCTTCCGGACGAGTAACCCAGTGCACAGCCAGGGTAACCTTGCTTTGCCAGGACGGACATCGGGAGTCTATTTCATTCGATCTCATCAAGGCACCTCAGTTAAGGCTAATACTAGGGATGCCATGGTTGGTTGCTCACAACCCTTTGATAGACTGGCGGGCACGAAAATTAACCTTCCCCGGTGACTGCTCCCCTGCCTGCTATTACCAAGAGGAGAAGCCCGACGTCTGTATCCCCATGACTCCCGGAGCGACAGTATCAACCCTGGGAGCAACTACTACCTTGCCAAGTGAATACCATGATTTCCAGGATGTTTTCCGAAAGGACCAAGCCAATACATTGCCACTGCACAGGCCCTATGACTCTCAGATCGACCTTGTTCCTGGTGCACAAATCCCTTGCGGTAGGATCTACGCTCTCTCAGAACCAGAAAACCTTCATTTGAAATCCTATTCAGACCAGTACCTTGCAAATTGATTTATCCGTCCTTCGAAGTCCCCCGCAGCCAGTCCTTTGTCCTTCGTACCGAAAAAGGAAGGAGACTTGAGAACCTGTATTGACTACCGTGCATTGAACCAGATCACTGTGAAGAACCGGTACCCCTTGCCACTTATCCCTGAGATGCTAGACCAAGTTAAAGAGGACCAGATTTATACCAAATTGGACCTTCGAGGAGCGTACCACCTGGTCCGAATCAGGAAAGGAGATGAATGGAAAACCGCCTTCCGTACTAAGTACGGCTTGTTTGAATATCAAGTCATGCCCTTCGGGTTATGCAACGCTCCTGCGGCATTCCAGTATTTCATGAATGACGTCTTAAGGGAGTTAATTGATGTGTGCGCCTTAGTGTACATAGACGACATCATAGTATACTCAGCCTCGGAACAAGATCATGTCAGGCACGTTTGTTCAGTCCTCACCAAGCTCCGTCAACATCGCTTGTTTGCAAAGATTGAAAAATGCTTTTTTCACGTCACCGAAGTAACATTTCCTGGTTTTATCCTTACTCCAGGAGGCATCAGAATGGACGTGCACAAGGTAGATGCCATTTTGAAATGGCCTTCACCGACGTCTCTGAAAGGGGCACAAAGCATGCTGGGCTTTGCGAACTTCTACCGCTGGTTCATCCCAGACTTCTCTCAGGTTGTGCACCCAATCACAGTACTATTACGAAAAAACAATAAAAAGTTTGCTTGGACCGAAGAAGCAGAAGAAGCCTTTCAGGAACTAAAACAAAGGTTTACCTCTGCTCCAATCCTGCGACATCCTTGTCCAGACCTCCCTTATGTCGTTGAAACTGATGCGTCCAGTCTCGCAATGGGGGCTGTCCTTTCACAGAGAGACCCGAAACCGGCCAGCTACATCCTGTAGCCTTCTGGTCGAAAAAGTTCTCACCTCCAGATATTAATCATGCCATCACGGACAAGGAACTCCTGGCTATCAAATCTGCCTTTAAAGCCTGGAGGCACTACCTTCTGGGGGCCAGACACACCATTACAGTCATCACAGACCACCGAAACCTGCAATATCTCAAAACAGCCCAGGCCCAGTCCTCGCGCCAATTACGGTGGGCCCTTTTCTTCGTCGAATATGATTATATAATCACATTTCGACCAGGAGTCAGAAACGGAAAGGCGCTTCCTTATCTCACATGGGCATAGATGAAATGGTATATACAACTCCAGGCCCAGTACCTATTATACCTGAAGACAAACTCTTGGGTATCACGACAGCCTTAACACAAACAGAACTACAAAAAGAAATCCAACGGACAATGAATCCTGATGCCTACTTCGCATGGCAAACTCAAGGAGAACAATATACCATCAAGGACCATCTACCCTTTTTTAGGGATCGCCAATATGTACCCAAGAAGGAATTACAACAGCATATTATTTCAAACTATCACAATTCACTGATCTAAGGGCATCCTGGGATCGCCAAAACCCTATCTAAGGTGAAAGAGAACTTTTGGTGGCCTACCTGGCGTAAGGACATCATTCAGTATATTCAGTCCTGCGGTGTCTGTGCACAAAATAAATCACAGAAACAAAAACCATCTGGTCTCCTACAACCATTGGTCATTCCTCCAGTTTCATGGCACACTCTTTCCCTTTACTTCATCACTGATCTACCTCCAAGCCAAGGGTTCAACACCATCCTTGTAGTTGTGGACTTATTCTCGAAGATGGCCCATTTTATTCCTCTCAAAGGCCTCCCAGACCCCGCCATTTTAGCAAAAGTGTTCCTGGTGGGCGTGGGTAAGCTACATGGCTTACCTTCGGTTCTGGTCTCTGATCGAGGCAGCCAGTTTGTTTCAAACTTCTGGAAAAAATGTTGTGCAATGGCGCAGATCGACGTTCGGCTATCTACCAGTCACCATCCCCAAACGGACGGCCAAACCGAGAGAACCAATCAGACATTCGAGCAATATTTACGGTGCATGCTACACCACGAACAAAGGAATTGGAAAGACCTACTATGGATAGCCGAATATGCATATAATAATTCTTTGCATTCAAGCACGGGACAAACGCCCTTCTATACCCTTTATGGCAGACATCCACGTACCTCTGAACTAGACCTTCCAGCCAGCTTGGAAATGCCAGCGGTAAAGACTCTACACACAACCATTACTCAGGCTTTCAAAAGGACAAAGGAACACCTTATTCATGCCAAAGAAAAACAAAAGAGATTTGCCGACCAACACTGGAAAAAGGCCCCTGATTATCAAGTAGGAGACAAAGTTTGGTTAGCCGCTAAATTCGTACCCATCAAGGGAACCCGGACCTTTCATCCCAGATTCTTAGGACCCTATACCATTAAGGCAATTATCAACCCAGCAGCCGTGAAACTGGATTTACCACCTAATCTACACATCCACCCGGTATTCCATGTGTCCCTCCTGAAACCAATGCAACCCGGCACACGGTTTGGGACACCACCTAAGCCCATACTCGTTGATGGAGAACCAGAATTCAAAGTCAAAGATATCTTGGACTCTAAATGCTCTAGGACCAAGCTATATTATCTCGTCGATTGGAAAGGATTTGGACCACAAGATAGATCCTGGGAGCCCAGTGAAAATATCCACACACCACGTCTAATCAGGAAATTCCATCGGAACTTCCCAACCAAATCTGGGCCAGACAGAAGGAACACCATGGGAGGGGCCTTAGGGGGGAGTGCTGTCACGACCCTCGCCCAAAACCCCCTCTGGCAAACCCATTGGCCAGGTGGAGTCAGGACTCGGGCCTCTAGAGCCTGCCATCCTCTTCAAAAGCCCTCATGTAGCCAGTCCTGGCGCCTATGGCGCCAGGCTCATACACCATGAAAAACAATGTGCTTGGGAACTACTTTATTGTATTGTCAGCCAACATGGAGGCATCCACATAGCTTGGTTCCTAAGAACCAAGCTATGCGGTCTAGTGTTTTGGGTGTGGTAGCCTAGGGACTACTTTACCTGGACTATTTTGTTGGGGCTATTTAAACCACACCCGAGCAAGACAACACGCTTTGCGTTACTTTGCAGCTTGCAACGTGACGCTCACCGTGTCCAGCTATTCCCTCGAACCTCAGAGAAGCAGAACCTGCAAGGAGACAAAAGGAACATCATTAGCAGCAGCATCTTACCTGCAGTCTTCATCTTTAGACACTCGCAGCTATTGAGAACAGCTTCCTCGAATCTGCACGCCTCCCGGACAGAACGACCAGAAAGAGGAAGATAGAGGCAACATTAAAGAAAGCAGTAGAGACATTTACAAATTACGAACTGCTCAAAAGGCTTACCTGGCTGGTCGCCTCTCGGCTGGCACCACTCCGGACATTCCACTCGCGCTGAAGAACAGCGCGACCTACAAGGAAGGAAAACACAGGTTAGCAAAGGCAAGACTTTGCAGCGCTGCGCATAGCGCTTACTTACCGCATCATGGCGCTCTTAATGCGCCATCATTTACCAACGGGGCTCAACCAAGCCAGTTCGCCGCGCTGAAGCTCTGCATACCTAAGGGAGAAAAAAGAGACATTTTAAACAAAGAAAGGCATGCAGGATAGCAACAAAACTAAAGAACAGCAATAAGACCTACCTGAACAAGATCACACGGGCCGGCGTCAGTGAAGTAACTGGACCGCACTCGCCCATGAAAGACAACGTGCCCCTGCAAAGAAGGCAGGACGGAGAGCACACCTAATTCTACCACAAGGTGAGGAGAGGGCGCCAGAGGGACTGAAATCATACTAGGGTGGAGGGAGGATACTTACCCCAGTCGGTTAGTCTTGAACACAGTCCTCCTGTATTTTCAGGCAGAACCTTCCCCGCAGACCACATCAGGGCAAAGCTGAGAAGCATACCAGCGAGTAACCCGGCTGGGTGGCGTCCCTGTGGATACCAGGTGAGTGTAACAGTTTCCCCTTGAGAGAGGGCGTAAAAGCATTCAGGGCTAATCTGATCACTCGCAGCTCCAGCCTGTTGATATGCCACCGGTTGTCCATTTTGGACCACAGGCCGCTCACCTGCAGATCATCACTCCCCAACCTTTCAGAGATGCATCCATGTCCGGCCTGACTTGGGGCCACGGAGGCCAGAAAGGTTCCCAAGCCATCACGTTGTCGCTGCTGGCCCACCAAGCGAGATCGTTGGCCATCGACCTCAACAACTTGAAAACATCCTTCAGGGTCCTGAAATACGGGGACCACTGACTCCTCAGTAGCCAATGCAGAGATTGCATGCATAACCTGGCCTCTGGCACTAGAAAAATACAGGAAGCCATGCGGCCTGGAGGAAGTAGGCCTCTGACAAGCTGATGAGGCTGTCCAACAGTTCGACCATCTATTGCACACTGGTGACTCTCTCCTTGGGGGGGGAAGCCTTCCCCTCTCGAGTGTCCAGGACTGCTGCAATGAACTAGAGCCTTTGAGCTGGTGTCGTGTGTGACTTCTGATGGTTTAGGGCGAAGCCCAGCCTGTGCAGTAGCAAACAGGTGCCTTTGAGATGAGACAAAACCTGCTGTCATGACTTTCCCCGGATCAACCAGTCATCCAGGTATGGGAATACATGAACGCAAAATCTCCGGAGATGCCCTGCAACTACCGCCATCTGCTTGGTGATGACCCGTGAAGCAGAGGTCCACCCGTGGGTAGTACCTTGAATTGGAAATGCCTGTCCCTTAGGAGGCATTTAAGGTATCTTCTGTGCCTCTGATGGATGGGCATATGGAGATGTACATCCTGCAGATCTAACAACACTAGCCAGTCCTGCGAATGAAGAGTCTGGAGAATTTCTTATAGCATCACCATTTTGAACTTGTCCTTCCTCGAACTTGTTCAGGGCCCTGAGGGCCAAAATGGGACACAGTCCTCCCATTTGTGATGAAGAAGGACACAGACAACGGATTCAAATTCCAAAATAAATACTTTTATTTGCCTAAATGTCAGGATGGAAAAAGGCCTAACTTGCCCTAATCTAATGTTGGATTTCCCTACCTAAAGAAAACTAAGGAGAGTCTGATTCAAGAGTTCAACTGAAGAATCAGTCTGTGTCCAAAACCTATACTTGCTGTGAGGAAGACATGGTATTGAGCAGAAGACACAGACACAATGGTTCCAAGTTTCAAAACCTTTATTGAGTGTTTTGCTTCGGATGGTAGAATTCCTAACTGGCCCTAACTCTACAATGGGAGTAATCTCCACCATTAAATATTAACAAATACGTCCAAGTCAGTCTGGTCAACATAAAAGGCCTATACTAAGAACACCTAAACTTGCCCTCCTTCTCAAAGTAACAAAATGTGTTAAGGAAATACAAAAGGAAAATTGTGTCTCAAAAAGAAATGTCACAATGGCTTCAGCATCCTCTACCTTCCCCGGGTTCAATCCCACAGAGTATAGAGGGTCTTAAGAAAACCAAAGTGATAGGTGGACAGCACAGTTCTCCCAGTCTTGCACACTTTGGCTTACTGGCACAATTCAACAGTTCAACTATAGACTCTCAATTCAGATAGTTCAATGACTTTCTTCCAGCTTCACTCGTCTTGCCATTAATGTTCAGTTCACATGTTTCTCAGCTGTTCACAGTTATGCACATGCTTTCCTCTGCCGGGCTCAAGCCTGTCTTGTTTCCATTTAACAAACAATTTCTCACAGTTCTGCACAGGCTTCCACCCGCCGGGCTTGAGCCTGCCTTTCCCTAGTGAAGGTTCCCTTCTCCACTTTTTATCTAATTTATCTTTTTCCACTGTCGAAAACTTTCAAAACTGCAGGGCATTTCCTCAAACCTCTGCATGACCACTTCACTCTCCTTCAACAGTCCTTCAATTCACATTATTTTCTTGTAGCACCAATGCCTCTTAGCAATTGTAGTTTGTATCCTTTCATTTGCTTTTTCCAAAAGTTCTAATACTTTCCTTTTGACTTCTGGCCCATTCACAATTCACATATTTCCATCTCTGCCTTCTTGGCATATTCACAGTTCATATCTTCCACTTTGCTATTGCTCAATTTTTTTTCCCTCTGATCTTCGCTACAATTTCTTTTATCATAGTTCATAACCTTTCACAGAGACTTTCAAACGTGCTATTTCCTCCCGGAGGTCCACTCTGTTACTTTGTATCTCTCTCGTTTAACCATGGTTCTTCTCATTGGTGTTTTATCGGCACACACGCAACCTTCAACTTGCAAAACTTCAATTACCTTCTCTTTAACATCAACCAGACTTTTGTTCCCCTTGATAACTCAACGTCCATGTTAAATGTCTTTCATCATCTGTCGCAGTTAAAGGCCATTTCCAACACCTTCTCTGTTCCTACCCAACACGGTTGTTCTCCCGGGAGGGTCGCAGGCCGCTTCCCGGCAACCTGAAGGATTCTTTCCTCTACTCACTCGGTTTTGTATTTCGATCACTCGCGGCTTGCCAAAAACCTGGAAATGTTGCCTGGCCTTCTCTCGAGCTGCTCCAATGTAGATCAGCTCATTGGCCTTCTAGCTTCCACTGCCTGGTCCCCTTCAGCCTTGAAAGAACTGTTCCTTCTCGTGCCCAGTCTTGCTCAAAAGTGTGCTTGTGAGTGCCACCTTTTATTTTCACAGGGAGTGCTAATAAGTGGCAGGTGTATACTGTTAAAGCTACGTGCCTGACTCTGCCTGGCATCATTACAGGGACATGGCCAATGCAAGCCAGGGGAGGTAATCTCTCTAGCCACTTTCCTCATCTTCTTTGGTGCAGTACTTTTGTCAATACTAATTGGGAAGGAATTATGACAGTTGTAATTTCCCATAAAATACGTCGGGATAGGGGTTAGATGGGTTGTAGAAAAAGGGGGATAACATGTCTCACCATTGGGTGCTTCTCCCCCACTCCCTGAAGACCCCCTACGCAGGTGATGCTTCCTCGCTTGTCCACCCCCAGAGTCGGGATCCAAAAGCGATAGCTTTTCCCCCGACGACCTGAGTATGGGATCCCTGGGGACTACGCTGTGAAACACCCTCTAGTTTTTCACATTGTCCTAACAACTAAATCTATACAATGTGTAGGGATGTGAGAACCCAGTGTTTAATCCAAAGTTCACAGCTTCTTCTAGCTCGCAGCTTCTTTTCAGCCCCCTTGTCCAAGTGTGAAACAGTTCCCAACACAGTCTCAAACTATCCTCCAGAGACTATAAAGGAAATTGTCTGATTCAGGACTGCGGTTCTCTTCCCCAAGTTTAAGTCAGTTCACAACAGAAGCACTTCCCTTCCCCAAGCTCAAAATACTGCACAGCAGAAGCACTGGTGTTCACTTCACAAAGTTTGAAACAGTTCATAACAGAAGAACTTATTTTCTTTAGTAATTCACTTATATTTGACTTGGTTTCCTTCCATTCAATATTCAATGTTCAGTTTCAACTTCAGTTTTAGTAGTTCAAAGTAAGTTCTAGTTTTACTTTCCTTTGGTTTACTTGCATTCAATCTACTATTTAAAAAAAACATCTGTTTTACTTTGATTCAGTTCATTGTTTAAATATCCTTATGCACTGAAGATTTCCACTTC
This sequence comes from Ambystoma mexicanum, assembly GCF_040938575.1. Lineage (NCBI taxonomy): Eukaryota > Metazoa > Chordata > Amphibia > Caudata > Ambystomatidae > Ambystoma > Ambystoma mexicanum. The sequence continues at coordinate 92,319,066 of NC_090936.1, forward strand.
TGTACACAATGGAAATGTCCCTTTACCAGGTTGGAACCTAGTTTCAACACTGTTCATTATCTTTCCTAGAGGGCACACAATTACTTTAACACTTTATTTTATTGTTTAGTCAAAGAACAGTTCAGACGAACACTTTCAAAAACGTGTTCTGCTCCTTTCAGACCCACGCAACCACTCCAATACAATGGCCCTCATTACGACCCTGGCGGAAAGTGACTGACCGGACCGCCACAGCGTAAATAGCGTTTCCGCCATTGCACGAAGGAGCAAAGTGCGGCCCATTCCGACCCATCGGGCACGAGCACCACGCCATGGCGGAAGTGCAAAGTCCGCGATCACGGAAATGACCCCAAAACGGCCCACACCGCCGCCGTACGGCGCCCTAGGTGCAATACCGCCACCCATCTTAGCGGACACCGCAGTGAGCGCCAACCGGAAAGTACGGTGACCGTAAATATACGGAAACGGAAGTAAAAACATGGGCCCGGAACGGGAAACATCCCGCCGTACACCTATAAAACCACAAAATCCACACAACCACTAAAAACACTACCCTGAAACACACCCCAACCCGTCATCCACCCTAGCGAAACGAAGAAAAATGGGAAAAGTAGCGAAGAAAGCGTGCGACCGCAAGCGGCAGGTCCACTTCTCCCGTGAGGAACTCACCGTGCTAACAGAGACCCTCCAGGAGAATGCTGCCGTCGTCTTCTCCACGCAAATGACCAGGACGGCACTTGCGAACAAGAAGGCCATATGGGCTCTGGTGGCACAGCGGGTAAGTGCGGTGGGGACCGCACCCCGCAACCCACAGCAATGCAGAAAGCGATGGGACGACCTGCAGATACGCGTCCGTAGCATACTTTCTGCCAACCGCAACATTGCCACAGCCACCGGGGGAGGTCCTGAATCACCCATCAAGTTGACCCCCTGGGAAGAAATCTGTGCCTCCACCATTGGAATGGAGACCATAGAGGGAGTCGGAGGGATGGAGAAAGGAGTGCAGACATCCAAAGATTCAGGTAGGTGGGCCAAATAAAACAATGCTAAATCCACAATGTCCAATCATGTGAAGTACCATGTGTCCACATAGTGCAACATAAACACATGTCCAGGAGAACGTCCACACACATCGGCCTGATAGCGCACTTTAAAACTCACAATAAATACATAAATAATTAAAAAACCCAAAAACACCCACTACACGTGCAGCAGGCACACCCTAACTGCAGGCTCCCAAACAACTGCACCCTCACTCCACACACAAATGAAAGCACCTCCAAGGCCCCGACCCAAATCACCCTCAGGTACCACCCCAATGCATGTGATACAATGCCATTCCAATTCCCACAGACCCATTAATAACCCTCGCCCTCCTTTACTCCACCACAGGGTCCGATCCAAACGACGAGCATCAGGACACCCCTACCAGCACACCTGCAAAGAGGGCCAAGACCAACGGCCAAAGACCCTCCACCTCAGCTGCACGCATCAAGACACGGCAGCAGCACAAATCAGGTGGCAGCACAGAGGAGGGAACATCAACAGGCACCCCAGCAGCCAGCATGCCCACAACACCACCACCACAGGTCCCCCCAACGGATGCCACAGAAGGCACTGCCTCTGGTGGCAGCAGCACCATAGGTGACACCCCATTGATGGCAGCATGCTCCGACACAGAAGACGGGGATGTCGAAGTCAGATCCATCCATGACCTGTCCCAATCCCCCTGTCTGTCCCATCCCGTACAACATGAGCTTACCACGCAGGGGCACCCACAAGACGACGACTGGCCATCCCCCACAAGCCCTGTGGCAAGGCAACATGAGGTCACCAGCCCCTCTGTGACACCCCCGCAAATGGCCATGGCCCAGCAGAGGCAACAGTCCCTCGACCAGTTAATCGTGCAACAGCAGCAACTGGCCACGCTCCTCAAGGACCATGCCGATGAATGTGGGGGCACTAAGGCAGACATAGAAACATCAACTGAGACACTTAGGGCAGAAATGGAGAGGAGTACAGAGACACTAAGGGCACAAATGGAGAGTAGCACCGAGAGCCTGAGAGTCCAAATGGAGAGAAGCACCGAGAGCCTGAGGGGGGAACTGCATGCGACGTCCAAAGACGTATGTGCCGAACTTGCCGCAGTGCCCCGTGTGCTCACTGAGCTCTCACAAACCCTTAGGGACATGCATGGACGTGAGCAGGCAGAGACATCATCCGTTGCAAGTTCCGTCCAGGGCAGCCCCCAACGTAGATCCGGGAGGAACCTGCGCTCCACAGGCAGGGGTGCCCCTGATACCCGCAGAGGGGGCTTGCAATAGCGACTGCCCACTGACAATGAGCATCTTTGGACACTGGTGTTCGGGGGGGAGGTAGGAGGGTGGAGGGGGTGTTTTGGGCTCACTTGGGTGGCGGGTCGATAGGGTGTTCAACATGATATCACATATGCCATAAACAGTGCACGATCAACCAATGAGATGTGTGGACAATGATCTTTGTGTACTAGGCCATCATAGGCGTACAGTCCATATTGTGCATGTACCAGACACACACAGTGCCACGAGTACCGTGTCCATGTATCAGCCACCAGGCGTGAGTGCTAGAAGCATGCATCAATGAGATGCTGACGAATGTCACGGCCCTCCGGTGCCTCGCAGACTCCTTGAGGTGCTGCCACATCCCCACCCTCATCATGACCATCTTCAGGTGCTTGCAGTTCTGCGTCAGGGGGCATGGGCACATTTCTACGTACGCACATGTTGTGGAGCATGACACATGCCATGACCATCTTTGCAACCTTATCATGGCGGTACAGGAGTGCCCCGCCAGACCTGCTGAGGCAGCGGAAACGAGTCTTCAGTAGGCCGAATGCCTGTTCAATGACTACACGGGTACGTGAGTGGGCATGGTTGTAGTCCTCCTCATGCTGGTCCCGTGGGTTCCGGACTGGTGTGAGGAGCCATCTCTTCAGTGGATATCCAGCATCACCTGTATGTGGACGATAAACGTATGATGTGGAATGCCATTGCTACGTACGCACCCCCCCCCCCTTCCTGCCAGGTCATTGCCGAATCACATACCCCACATTATCATGCATGTAATGAGACTCACCGAGTAGCCAGGATCTGTTCCCTGCGTGTCGCTCCATGTAGCGTGGTATTGTAGAGTTCCTCAAGACCATAGAATCATGGGTTGATCCAGGGAATCGGGCACAACAATGTGTAATGATCCTGTTGGAGTCACACACCATTTGTACATTCAGGGAATGAAATTGTTTTCGGTTGCGGTACTGGGCCTCCATGGCATGTGGGACGACCAATTCCACATGGGTGCAGTCGATGGCACCAATGCAACCCGGTATGCCGGCGAGTGCATGGAATCCCACTTTTGTGTTGGTAATTTCCTGCTCCGAGCGTGGTAGAGAGATGTAGTCGTCTGCGTGCTGCAGGAGGGCATCGAGCACTTGCAATAGTGTCCGTGAGAACAGTGGCTGAGAAATGCCATGCAACTGTCCGACTGTGTGCTGGTAGGTGCCTGTGGCCAGGAAGTGTAGTACAGACACCACCTTCAGTAGGGGTGGGATGGCGGTTGGGCTATCTATCATGCTGACAAGGTCAGCCTGTGTCATGTCCACAATGGCGGTTATGGTGTCCCGGTCCAAACGGTAGAGGGTGTGGATCTGCTCATCAGTGAGGTTGAACGGATGTGCTCGGAGGCGTGGGATTGCGGGCTGCCTGCGTGGTGGTAGTGGCTGTGCTGGCGGCCCTTGCTGGCCCTGCCTTGGCCTCCTCCTCCTCCTGCGTCCCCTCCGTGCGGCCGGTTGTAGTTGGTGTTCGTCTTCTTCTTGGAGTTGGAGTACTTGCAGTGCTATCAGGTCCCCCAGGGCCAACATCGCGAGTCCTGCCGGTACCATTTCGGAGTGGGTGTGGTTGTGGGAGGAGACTGGGTGTGCAATTTATGTGTCTTCAGGCTGTATGGCCTCCACCTGTGGTGATTCATTCCACCTGTGCAAGCTGCTCTCCCCTTTGGCCGAGCACGTCCCGCACACAACGCTGCAATTCGAGTAATGGCATCTTGCTATAGCAATCATGTATTTGTACCCGATGGCCGTGTAACATTTGTTGATATGTACATTCGGCTATGGTCCCATTGTTTCACATACAATCTTTGCAGTCGCGAACAGACTTGTGAAGGGTCAGTGGAACGTAGTACTCGAGTAACGGTGGGCCCTCATGCATCACTGTACCGAGTTGCACCGACGGGCGGGGCGTCCCATTTGTGAGTGAAGGCAGTTGCCATTTTCACACACAGCCGCACTAGATGGATTAATTTGTGATTTCAAGCGGCCACAGATGCCTTTTCGACGTGATGTTGCAAATGAGGAATTCGAAGGGCGGCGCTTTCGGTTATCAGCTAGCGGCGAGGAGATGCCCACATGTCTGACTGCAAATATAACGTTCTATTGTTCAATGTCCTTGAGACAGGGGCCATGGCGAGGATGCAATGATTGATATGAATAGTTTGGGATGCGCAATAGCGAAGTGGGCGATGAGGCCGGACGTTCCCAAATACATGTTACTTCACAACACTGGAATTACGGGCTGGGTCACTGTGGATTTTGCAGGCTGCATAACGCACAGACTCAATGGATATTTCTAATGTTATGTGAGTAAATATTCAGGCGTTTTTATACCGGGATGAGGGAATGATGAATGGATGCATGGGCAGATGATTTGATACAGAGTTTGCCATGTACAGGGCTTCTTGGAATCTATCCGCCTCCCCTGCGCTATGTGATGCAGGGCTGCCATAGTGGGACCATCGTCTATCTGGCCTTGTTGAGCCCTCCCTGTCTCGACGCGCCTTCAGACACTTGTGTCCATGCACGTTACCATTCCCATCTGATGGATTCTGTTTTGACAGACGCATGCACAGGTACACTCGTTTGTGATGGTGTTTACACCTCGATATGGATGGTTATGAGTCGCAAGTGGTTTTGGGGTGGTGATGATCCTTTGGAGTGGGCTAGCATGCATATGGCTGTGGATTTAGTGTGATCATTGAAGTGAGTTGTTCGAATGTAGTTCTGATGGCCATTCTGTTCTTTTTCTTTTCTTTTGGTTGACAGGTATCTCCTCCCCTTTTGCCACTGCCATCTGTATGCCACTCCTGCAGATGGCTTTTACTCCCGACACCTGCTGCTTCGTGTTAATCAGTGGAGCAGCATTACGATCTTATGGGACGATCGCCAATGGGCCACATGCCCTTACGCAGTACTAGTGGCTCGGAGCAACATTTCGGCCTTTCAGCTGGACTAGTGCCTCCCCATTGGGACGGCCCTGCGGTTCTGTGCGCTTCCATGTTGCCTTTTCGTACGTGAATGTGGCTCTGTGTACCATGATGGAACAGGGCGTCACACAAGTAGTAGCTGGTCATTTCTTGCGGATGCAGCCCACAATGGTGAAATGTGTTTTGGAGTTCATGGCCTAATGGCTGTATGGGCTTGGTGATTTTGTTGTGCATTAAATTTCTATTCTGATATGGGCCGTGTAGCGTTCTTCTTTGCGAGTGATGTGGCATATTCCTATTTGGGGAGCGATGTATTGTGAGGAGACCTGCATTGGGTTCCAGCTTCGGAGTTTAGTTGCGTGGTACTGTGCTGGGCGCGTTTGCCTACGAAGCCCAGTGAGGTCAGGGATGGGGGCTGCCAATATGACTGTTTGAATGTTGTCATGCTCAGGGGCGGGGGATTGGGTTTTGTGTGACAGATGCCGGTCAGCCAGGTGGACTGGTGGAATGATGTGATTTTCGGAATATTGCTGGTCACAGGTGCCTGTGTTTGCGTGCGTTTCTTGGGGGGGGACTGTAGTCATGTCCATTGGAATGGCTTCTGTATTCGTGCCATCTGTGCCCTGCAGCTCCCATTGGCCCCTCTTGTGAATCTTTTGTTCGTTGGCATGCATGGGTGACTTGTACATTTCACTGGTTGCATTGTGACTTCATTGCACCTACGGGGAGCTGTACTTTGTGGGCAGGGAGCGGTGTACAGGCACTCAGTGGGGCCGTTTACGGTTGATTCGCGATGCCGTACTTCTCACCATGGCGGAATGGTACTTTCCGCCGTGCTTGATGGCGTTAGGTACATGTCCGCTAGGGTCGGAATTCGCGTACCCTTGCGCCATGGTGGTATTTACGGTTTGGCATGGCGCGCGCGCGCGTACTTGGTGCAGTTAGCGTTGGCGTTCACTACGGTGTCGCTAATGGCTTCGTACTTTGCGGTGACGGGTCATAGTCGCACCGAGCGCTATTCGATGGCGGTATTGCATTTCCGCCATCGTTTTTCGATTTCCGCCAGGGTCGTAATGAGGCCCAATGTATTTATTTATTGCTGGCTTGTTAGGCGCTTATACAGCAAGTACATACTGTTTCAAATCGCCCACAGGGCAAATGGAGGGAACAAGGGAGTGATACATATTGAATACACAACAGAGGTGGGGGGGAGGAAAACAGGACAAATCTACTATGCCTTGTGAGTATTCAAAACGTGCAAGTGCAGCAAGGAAGAGGGCAGAGGGGTAAGTGCTGGAGTGTACGTGCTCGTGAGTGAACAACAGATGAAGTGCATGGTGTGGTAAGTGCTACACGGCCTGGAGCCATGTTGGGTGTAAGTGCGAGCCTCCAAAGCGGAGGGAGTGCCAAGGCAAGTGCTGAGTGTAGACAGAAGCTAGGCGATTGGATGTTGGAGGTCAGGGGCCCGGGCATGCATAAGAGCCGAGGGCACCAATCACATCAACTGTGAGATTAGCAGAGGAGAGAAGATGGGAAGGAGGAGGTAAAGAGGAAAGTCTGAGGAGCTTTAGGAATTTAATGAAGTCCTGTTCAAGGCACAGAGGGAGGGGGAGACTGTTCCATAGTAGGGAGCCACCTGAGGAAAGCCATCAACCTCCTGCATCTGTTTAGCAAAGCGCTTTACACACAAAGAGTTGGTGCCAGAGGAACAAAGAGGTCTGGAGGGAGAGTATTTAGGGAGATAAAATTGAAGATAGTGAGGTCCCCAGGTCCAGACAGCCTTGTGGATGATGCAGAGGGATTTGAATATAATCCGTGCAGCAACCGGGAGCCAGTGAAGACTTTTTCGGGCAGGAGAGATGCGTTCCCTTGGTTTAAGGCCAAGGATAACTCTTGCTGCCCTATTCTGCATTGGCTGGAGAGGTCCCAGAGTGGAAGAAGGTAGATTCAGGAGGCGGCTATTGCAGGAGTCAAGCCTGGAGAGAACCGGGGCTCGGGTAACATTGAGCCTCTAAGAGAAAGGGAGAAAAGGGAGAAAAGGAATCGCTGAAAGTGGGACTTCTTGGCAATGTCCTGAGTGTGAGGGAGGAAGGGGAGAGATAAGTCGAAGATGACTCCAAGGTTTCTGGCTTCAGAAGGAGCAGAGGGAGTGCCCAGGGAGGAAGGTCAGAGTGAAGGGAAGAAAGAGGGTGCAGGGGTCCCAATGGGGAGGATCCCAATTTTACAGGCGCTGAGGTGCACCAGGACTGAATGGCAGATAGGCAGTCAGGCATGATGGAAGGTGCAAGGGGGTCAGCAGAAAGTTTGAGAAAGAGTTGAGTGTCGTCTGCATAACACTGGAAGATGGGGGAAAAGGAGATGAGGCATGCCAGCAGAGCAAGGTAGATGTTAAAGAGACAAGGGGAGAGAATAGAACCTTGGGGGATAACACAGGTGGAGGAGGAAGTAGGAGAGGAGAAGGTGCCCAGGATGACTTGGAACGAGCAGTCAGTTAGAAAGGATGTCACCCAGTCCAGTGCCCGATCTGAGATACCAAGGGTATCCTGGAGTCTTTATGTGAGGATGGAATGGTTGACCGTGTCAAATGTAGAGGAGAGATTGGGTAGGATGAGGACAGCTGGGGAGTTGGAGTCCAGAGATGCAAGCAGTTCTTCAAGGGTGTTCAGAAGAGCAGTTTCCGTGCCTATGGATGCTCAGAATCCAGATCGATGGTCATGGAGACCACCAACAAGTTCGTTGTGTGAGTTGAGTTGGGGCAAGGCCCGCTTCTCCAGCAGTTTCCCCAGGAAGGGGGTGATGGAAATAGGGCTGTAGTTAGCAGGACAGGTAGGGACTGCTATAGGTTTTTTCAGGAGCGGGCACACAAGGGAGTGCTTGAGTGGGGAGGGGAAAGATCCAATGGCAAAAGAGTGATTGCATAATTCAGTGAGTGAGGGGGCAAGAGAGCCAATGTTGTCCTTGATGGTTCTGGATGAGCAAGGGGAAATCTGTTTAGAAGAGACCTTTATGGAGCAGACAACTCTGGTAACTTCTTCAGGTGTGATGGAGGAGAAGGAGGAGAGGGAGGAAGGAGGAGGGTGAGGGGCCAAGGGAGGCAAGGGGGTGTGGGAAGGGTTGGGAAGGTCAGTGACAAGGGAGTTCAGGATGTCCCGAGTTTTAGTGGCAAGGTGTGTAGCCTGTGCATTGCAGAATGCCTGGGAGGGAGTCAGGGAAGAGGAGACTGCAGAAGGGTTGGCTAGTTCCGGCCAAATCTTGAAAAGTTCAGCCGTGTTGTTGGGTGCACTAGAAACCCGTGCCTGTAGGTGGGCTCTTTTCTTGGCACGGATGGAGAGTTTGTATTGCCTTTGGAGCAGACGGCAGGCCAGTTTGTAAGAGTATGAACCTGAGATTTGCCACTTCGTTCCGCCGCTCTGCACTCTCGTTTCAGGGCCGCAACATTGGAGTTATAACGGGTGTTACGCTTAGAAGCAGGTTTCAGGCGGATTCTCATGACTGGGGCAAGGGTGTTGAGCGTATTGGTGATGGCCAGATGGAGGTTGCTGAGAGCAGAATCAGTGGGAGAATCTGATGTAGGGAGGTAAGGGGGATGAAGGTGGAGGCGAAGGCAGCAGCTTAGTCTCGTTTCATCGGGCAGATGTTGATGAACAAGGTTGGCAGACCTTCGGGTGGCACAGTCAGAGGGGCCAATGTGGGAGGAAAGGAGAAAATGGTCTGACCAGGATAGAAGGGTGACAAGTGGGGAAGAGAGAGGGAGGTCAGAGTGGATGAGGGTGTCCAGAGTGTGACCAGCCGAATGGGTTGGACTGGAGTGGAGAATGGAGAGTGATAGAGTGGTGCAGAGGTCAATGAAGAGAGTGGAATCTGTGACAGGGGAGTCCAATTAGATGTTGAAATCACCCAAGAGGAGGACATTGGAGGTGGATGAAAGTAAGGAACAACAGAAATCTGCCCATTCAGAGAGGAAGAGGGTGGTAGAGCTTGGAAGTCGGTAAATGGTGGCAATGTCAGGGTGGAGGAGGGAGAGATGACCAACTTGCACACCAGGCTCTCAAAGGAAGAGTAGGGCTGGGTGGGTAAGATGGAAGAAGGAACCCACTCAGGGAAGATTAAGGCAACCCCACCACCAGCACAGTATGATCTTGAAGCCGTCAGGGAGGAGGGAGTCAAAATCAGTGACTGAACTGGCATTGAACCATGTCTCGGTAAGAGCAAGAATGTCGAGGTCAATGTTTTCATGAAGGAGGCAGATGTCCACAGAGTGCTTGTTGGCTGTGTTGGTGTTAAGGGCCACCAGGTGGAGGAGGTCTCTACCTTTGAAGGTTTTCTGAGATGGGGAACAGGGGTGTGGTACACCAGTCATATGAGGGAGAGAGAGAATAGTAGGGGGAGATGCAGGAGAAGGAAGGAAGTTAATGAGAGATGGCAGGATATAGTCAAAGAGAAGGAGGTTGGGTTGAGGACCCTGGACCAGGATGGTGTCTGTGTAGTAAACATTAATGAAGCAACATGAAGATGAGAAGCTGGCTAAGAGGACTTCCCACTTGGTTCCGCCGTTAATGGGAGAGGATAAAAGGAGAGAGAGAGAAATGAGATGGGGGGTCCATGGATCTGGAGAGGGGACAGAGAAGAGGATATCATTGAAGACCTCTTTGGGAGAAGAACTGACATAGGTGTCTGCAATGGGAAGGCCATGGTTAGAACTAAGGGTGTCTTTCTTGTGTTTTTCTCTTCCTGACTTCTTGAGAGAGGGGGGATAGGTGATAGTGTAGCAGTGAGAGAAGATGGGTGAGATGGTGAGAGCCATAGGGGCGGCGGAGGATAGTAGAGGAATGACAGAAGAGTAGCTGCACAGCACATTTATGGCTAACTCACCAGGTGGCCTAGTAAACCAAAGGCACAAACTAATCCAAAAATAAATCAAATGTAAGAAACAAGAAGCACAATTGCAAAGCAAAAACAAAGCTGCACAGATGTAAAGACACACACACACACACACACCTAAATTTAATTTTCAGAAATAGTGGTACAAAACAGAGCAAAAAAGGTGCACAGATGTAAAGGCACAGACCTAAATTCGATTTTTAAAAATAGTGGTACAATGCAGAGCAAAAAAGGTGCACAGATGTAAAGGCACACACAACTAAATTTGAATTTCAGAAATAGTGGTACAATGCAGGATGAGAGGAGAGGCAGAGAACATATCCAAGTAAAAGATTCAGACAGTCAGTTGAGGAGGCAGTGGGAGGGTCCAGCACTCACTGGTAGATTCTAGGGCCATGGGTCCAAGTATATGTGGTGCCAGAATATATCTGGAGGCCGATTCATAGTTTGAGGGGGTGGGGGGAGAAGGAGAAGGACCTCCAGGCTCTCCCCGGCCTGGACAGGCACAGACAGGGGCCTTTGGAGTAGGCATTCGGACTGGGGCCAGCGTTCGGCTGCCGGCTCCGTGTTTGGCTCCTAATGGGAAGCTCCAGCCAATCCAATAACATCACCAGGTTAGAGGGACCCAGGCACTCTGTTGTAAAGATGAGGGCTGCCATTTTGGAGTGGTAAGAGGCACAACTCGGAGAGGTGGCAAGAACATACAGCCCCAGCAAGTTGCACTCACTCAGATAATGCTGGCAGCACCAAACCGATAACAAATAAGAAGGTGCTTTTCACGCATCATGCTTTCAATAGAGATTCATGTAATTTCAGATAAGCCCAAATGGGCTTAACCTGCTTTCTGTACCTCATGGCTGCTCCAGCAGCCTCGTGGTGGAGCGGGGGTCTGAGGATGAGGACTCCCAGTGCTGATCTCCTCCGATGCAGCGAGGAAGTGAAAAGACAGAATGGAGCATCAGAACAGGGTCTGTAGCAGAGGACCTTTGCACTGTGGGCCGGCGTTCGCCTGCCGGCTCTGTGATTGGCTCCTAATAGGAAGCTCTAGACAACCCAATCACACCACCAGGCTAAGGGTACTCAGGCACTCCGATGTAAAGATGAGGGCTGCCATTATGGAGTGGTAAGAGGCCCAACACAGAGAGGAGGCAAGAACATACAGCCCCAGCAAGTTGCACTGACTCAGATAATGCTGGCAGCACCAACCAAATAACAAATAAGAAGGTGCTTTTCATGCATCAGGCTTTCAATAGCGCTTCATGAAATTTCAGATAAACCCAAATGGGCTTACCTTGCTTGCTGTACCTCACGGCTGCTCCAGCAGCCTTGTGGTGGAGCGGGGGTCTGAGGATGAGGATGAGGACTCCCAGTGCTGACCTCCTCCGATGCAGCAAGGAAGTCTTTATACTGCATACTTTAGACAGTTCAGACGGAGACTTCGAAAATGTGGTCTGCTCCTTTCAGACCTACGCAATCACTCCGATACAATGTGTACTTTAACAATCAATGTTTCCTTCACAGCGCTCGTCGCTGTCATTTTCACATCAGGTTTCCTGGTCTCTGAAACTCATTGGCTTCGTCTGTAGGTTTCCCACATATCCCGCTGGCCACAAGTCTCCTTTGCCGCCTCCAGCGTTTCCTCCTCTGCACCTGAGACACTCCTGCGCTCTCACAGTGCCACAGGAGAACGAGCACTCTGCATGCCGCATTCTCTTGCTTTGCATTTGCTCCAGAGAACTCCTGTTCCCACGCCATACCAGTCCGGACTGCCAACTTCTGCAGTCCCCGGTATTTCGGTGTTTGTCACACGACAGCTCTGCATACGACGGCTTTCAACAATGTTGTGCCTTTCTCTTCTTCTCTCTATTCTCTTGGCTTCCCATCTTTTATACACATGTGGCTTATTAGTCAGCTGCAGGTGTGAGTCCTCTCCTTAAATTAACTGACTATAGTTTGGCTTGTTAGTGAGACATGCCTGGTCTTTGCAGTGGTATTCCTCTGAGGCCCTCTTCCTCGTCTCATTACCAGAGTGGTGTAGCTGCATGTTAGTGTGTATAACTCCTAGACCTCTCTTTCTCGTCCCAGTACTAGAAGGGTGTGACTGACTGAGGGAAAATATGGGAAGCTTGTTTACAATAACCCATAAAGAAAGGGGAAAGATGAGGTTGGTTCTCAGAAAGAAAAGGGGGATATCATGTCTCGCCTGTGGGCCTCGTATTCTTTCTCACCCTCCTTCTGGGTCTTCGAGGTTTGTCTTTCTCCTGATGTTACTCTGACCTAAAGGGAAATACCACGTCTAACCAGAGGATATTTAATTGCCCTTCCTGAAGAGCCCTCCACCCAGGTGATCCTCTCTCGCACCTCCACCCCCAGGGTTGGGATCCAATAGCGATGGCCTTTCCCTGGCCACCAGCGCAGAGGATACAAGAGAAGTAGATGTGAGGATGCCCTCAGGTTAATCACACTTTCTTGGGTACCAGGAAATACCAAAGATACCAGCCCAACCCTCTCTGTTCGGGAGGTACCACCTCCACAGAACCCTTCAACAACAGGGCTTGCAGTTCTTCCTGGAGCTCCTGTCCGAGTTGTATGGGAGCGGAGGGTGGTCTGTCGGGGGGTGGAGGGCTTTGCAAGAAGGGTAGACCGTAACCCAATTGGATGAGCTGCAATGCCCAGGCGTCGGAGGCCATCTCCTGTCATTGTGGCATGTGCTATCCAATCCTCCCTCCAACCGGGGAAACTTGGGAGAACTCAAAGCGGCTTTGCGGCCGGTGTCAACCCCACCACTGCTGCTATTCCCTAGAGACTCCCTTGCCCCTGACAGAGCATGGGAAATACCTCTGCCCTTGCCTGGATTGTGGGCGCATGGCCATAAGGTTGGGCCTGTTGCGGGGCCAGGTCGGGGAGGTGTCCAACCACTGGCATTGTGTAGGCCCTCAGCCAAGTCGATGAGGTTGGCCTGATCAGTGAAAAAGTCATTGCTGTCTGATCCTGGTGCCAGCTGAGAATTGAGAGCCTGGTCCCCATCATCTCTGAAAATGGAGGCCATTGTGTCGAAGAACAATGTTTTCGACTCAGGAATATACAACTTTTTGTATACTGGCGCCGAGATCGACCTTGATGGCACCAGGGACACGCAGATTGGATCTTTGATGGCATGGCTGGCTTGACGGTGGTCGATGTTGGGCTGAAGGTGCTGAACTCAACTCGGGCTCCTTGCCGCTGGTAGCACCGAGCGAAACTGGGACCTCCCTGACTTTCTGCTTCAAGGGTTCCCCCCACCCACAGTTGCCTCCATCATCTGGAGCATTTGCTCCTTAAACTCTTCCCATTCGGCTGTGCACGTACCCGGACCAGATTGGTACCTGCCTCGCTCCTCTGATAAGTCAGCATTATGCCTGCGTTGATTGTGACACATTTTTTGTGAGAAGAGGAAGACGACGAATATCTTTTGGAGTGTGACCTCTTTTAAGCCTTCATGGGACGCCTGTCCTCTTTCACTGGAGCAGGGTTCTCAGTCTTGTGTTCTGACAACCGAGTAGTTGACCGAGCCTGCGTCTTCGACGGACGACACCGGAATTTTAGTTTTGCTGCCTGCTCCCGCAACAACTTTGGGTTCACCTGCTGACACGACCCACAATCTTTGGTGGCGTGATCTGTGTCGAGGCACCACATGCAGATCCCATGCAGGTTGGTCAGGGACATCTTAAGTGTTGCAGTCGGTGTACCTCTTGAAACCCCACGGTTTGGGAGCGGACATTTTATAGCAAAACGGTGAGTTCAGAACAGGATTGTGAAGAAAGACCTCTTAAAAACAAAGCTGCCAAGTAGCCTTTGACTGTGCCAACCTGAAGGCCCTATGAGGACAGTGACAAAAGGAACTCCATCACTGAATTGGTGGGACAAGTGATAGGACCTATCCTGCATTCCCTGCACCACGCCCAAATCTTTTCCATCTGCACGAGTATAGAGATCTGGTGGATGGTCTGTGTGCAGCCAGAAACACCTCAAGTACCTGTTTTGAGACGTCCCAGTCATCATACCTCATCCTATCAACAGCTATGCGGGATTCCGGGTTCGGTGGAGTACCTGACCTTCCGACTGGGATAGGCAGTCCAGCCATGGAGGCAACCAGAGAGGTGGGCAGAAGGTCATATCTAGGAGTTCCGAGTACCATGTTCTCTTCGCCCAATCCTGGTCGATCAAGATCATGGTCACTTGAAACCTCCTCAACCTCCTGAGAACCAACAGGATGAAAGGTATCGGGGGGACGGCATAGTAGAGGTTGAAAACCCACTCCATCAGAAATGCTTCCCCCAGTGAGCCCGTCGCTGGGAATTCCCTTGAGGAAAACTGTTTGCACTTAAGGTTGGACCTTGTGGCAAAAATATCCATTGTTCGGGTATCCCACTGAGCGAAGATCTCCTCGAGAACTTCCTGGCACACATCCCACTTGTGTGGGACCATGCTCTGCATGCTCAGAGCATCCGCCAGACGGTTCTCCACTACTGCTAGATTGACAGCTGAAGTAAAGATCTGGTCTCCAGCAACCAGGACCATAGTTGCTTCACCTCCTTGCCAATGGGTAGGGACTGGACACCCCTCTTTGAGAGAAGGTGCAAAGGCCATGAGGGCTAGCTGATAACCCGCAACTCCGGCATGTTGATATGCCACTGGATCTCCATTGGTGACCAAAGGCCGCTCACCTGCAGATCCCCGCAATGAGCGCCCTCACCACTTCAGTGATGCATATGTAACCACTTGGGCCTGTGGCCACAGAGGCCAAAAGGGTTCCTCTCTCCTGTTTTCTCTGACCCACCAAGAGAGGTCACTGGCCACTGACCTTGACACTTTGAGGATGTCCTTCATAGCATCTTAATACTGGGACCACTGATCCCTCAGTAGCCATTTGTGATGTCTCGTCAGCGCAGGTGGTCTGTGTGGTGCCGCTGGAGGAGCTTGGCTGCGCTACACTGTTTTCCAGAGTGCTTCAGGAATCCCAGCCAGAGGAGCGACGCGCTGCTACTCTTTATGTGGCTGCGCTCTGTGAGTTCGCAATCCTTATAGCCTTTTACTACCTTCCAGGGGATCAATGTCTGAGCTCATACCCTTTAACCTTGTTTCTCATTTTTCCCACACTTTGCAGTACTGTTGCCTCCCTGCGACCTCTCAGTCTCCAGCTTCGGTCCTGCCTAACTTGCTTTCTCTTCGGAAATCGCTCTGTCTCTGTTACGTTCTTTTCTGCATTACCCGGTTTCTCCGTAAACCGCTAACCTCCCACTCACCATCTCCCTCTTGTCTAGGAGCCGCTAGTCAAGTATTACTACCCGCAATCACGAACGTCCAGGACAACATTTCCCAGAATTCGCTGCTGTCTTCCACTACAGCTGTGCCGGTCTCACACTTCCTCTGTTTCTCACACAGTAGGAACCTTTCCTGAGATTCACACACCGGTAGTCCAGCCTCCCGTAGCTAACTGGTATTCTCTTTCATTACTCGTAGCTTTCACAGCTTCCAGTCCCTCCTTTCTATCAGAATTCTTCTGGCAGCTGATCACATGGAGCTGTCCATAGACAACTCCAAAGGGGTAAATCCTTCTTCTGTCTAACTTAGGGGTAGATCCATTCTTGATTGATACTTAGGTTCCCCCTTACCTTGCAGTGTCCTCCTTAAAGACCACACGGCAGCAACACATCCTGAGTTCAGCCTCGAGTTCTGCACTTCGAGACGACAATTAGCAAGAACAGGGTTTTCTTCCCCACAAGGGTTTCCCTGGAAGCTCTTCTCTGCCCCGGCATTTCGGTCAGTGGTAGAGAAGGGTGACTAGGTAGATTCTCATTTCTTCCAGACTGCTGTGCCTGTTACAGGTTGGTGTTTAATTCCTACTGCTATTTTCATATGAATGGAGCAATTAAGCCTTAATTATAACACCGTTGCAGAGAGCACATGAGCAGGTTGGCCTCTGGTACCAGAAAAATGCAGGAATCCATGAGACCTAAGAGGCTGAGGAAGGAGGCAGCTGGTAAGTTGTTGTGGCTCTGTAAGAGTTTGACCATTTGTCTGACGCTAGTGACTCTTTCTTCGGGGGGGAAAGGCCTTCCCCACCTATGTGTCCATGGCTTTGCCGATGAATTGGAGCTTCTGCGTTTGTGTGACATGGGACTTCTGGAAGTTTAGGGAGAAGTCCAAACTGTGTAGCAGTGCGCAGGTGTCCTCAAGCTGAATCGATACCTGCTCTGGCGACTTCACCAAGATTAGCTAGTTGTCCAAGTACAGGAATAAATGGAAACCAGATCTCCTGAGTTGAGGCGACACCACTGTCATCAGTTTGGTGAATATCCTGGGAGCAGAGTTAAGCCCACAGGGGAACACCTTGAATTGGAAATGAGTGTTCCCTATGACGAATCTCAGGAAACGCCTATGCTTCCGATGGATTGGCACATGAATATAGGTGTGAAGATGCTGCGGCACCAACCAGTCCTGACGTTGCAAAGGCTGGAGAATTTCTTTCAACATCACCATTTAGAACTTTTCCTTCCTCAGCAACTTGTTCAGGGTCCTGTGGTCCAAATGGGATGGAGTCATCCTCCTTTCTTGGGTACCGGGAAATACTGCGATCCTCTATGCTCTGGTAGCACCTCTTCCACTGCACACTTCAATAACAGGGTTCACATTTCATCCTGGAGCTCCTACTCTTGTTATTGATGAGGGAATGGGGCATGTCTGAATGACTGCTTAAAAATGGTAGACAGTACCCTTATTCGAAGAGCTGCAATGCCCGGTGTTGAAGGTCATCTCCTTCCACTGGGGCAAGTGCTTGCAAATTCTACCTCCAACTGGATAAATATGAGGGGAGAACTCAAAGCGTCTTGACGGGCGCTGCTGCCCCTGCCTCAGCTGCTGCTGTCTGCCCACCCCTAGAGGCTCCCCTGCCACATCTGGGGCATGAGAAATGCCTCTGGCCTTGGCTGGCCTGAGGAAGCTGTGCCTTCTTCTCAAGCAGAACAAACCGCCTTTAGCCCTTTCCCCTTGAGGAGAATCCGAAGGATTGCTTAGGCGGTTATTACATAGCCAAGCCGAGTGACTTGGCAATTTTCAGCCTTTGAATTTTTCCAAAGATTCATCGGCCCTGGGGCCGAACTGGTGTTTGCCATCGGATGCTATGTCCAGCAACTTTGCTTGGACATTCAGCAAGAACCTGGAATTGTGCAGGTAAGCTTGCGTCCTCGGCACAGTGGTCGATCACAATGCCCTGCACACACTGTCTGCAACATCCAGGCCAGACTGCAGTGCCTGGCAGGATACCACCTTGCCATCATTCATCAGGTGCAGAAATCCATCCCTAATTTTACCCACAGGGGTATGTTCTGCCACCTGCTTGACCAACCTCCACAGGCAATGAGAATAAAAACACACAGGATGCATTCACTACCTTGAGGACAATACTGCTGGATGAAAAAAATGTCTCGCTATGGTGTTGTTTTTCTTAGATACCCCGTCCATTTGTAGGTTTGAGCTGGACGGCCTTGTTTTGACGCCAGCAGTCTGCACCATCAGACCCTCAGGGGTAGTAGTAAAGAGAAAAGGCGGATCTCCTCACACTGGTTTATATTTCTTGGTGAGCTCTGGCTCCACCAGTGGTTTGGAGCAACGTTTCAACCATGAGTGGGTGATGGGGTCGGCTACAGCTACATTAAAGGGCAATGCCCTTTCCATCGGAGGACCTCTGTCCAAAATATCCATCAGTTCATAGGCTGATAGCGGCTTCGCTGGGGTGCCCACACACAATGCTTCCACTACCCTTTTGACCATTCTATGGTACTGGGCATTAACATGCCCATATGGGATGGCTTGTTGCATGTCCAAGTGGAGAGACATTGATGGTGTCGCGGCCACCAGGCCTAATGGTGCAAGTGGTATGGGGCCCTTTCTCGATGGTCATCGTCGAGCCTGAGGGCGTCAGACCTGACTTGGCTTCCTTGGTGCCAGAGCCTGCTGCGGCGGGACCGGAGCCGTATCAGCAGCAGCTGTTGTGAACATTTGGAGCCTCTGCTCCTTGAAAGCCTCCCAATTCTGCCCTCGATGCAACCAAACTCGAGTCCTACCCCGTTCTTCTGATGAATCAGAGCCATGTCTACATCAGTGGCGCTGCTTCCCTTTATGGGATGATGGAGAACGACAAATGTCTCAGTAAATGCAACCTTTTTTTGGGCTTCTCTCTGTGCCTGTCAACTTTCTCAGGTGTAGGGCCCTCTGTGTTTTGCCCCGATAAGCTGATGGTCGATCAAGCTTTTGACGTAGGGCACCTGAGCGCAAGCTTCACCAGCGGTTGCCTCAGCGACTCGAAAACGTGGCCAGTATCAAGACACCATATGCAAATGCTGTGCGGTCGGTGATTGACATCTTGGCGTTGCACCCTTGACACCACTTAAACCCGGATGCCTTAGGAGCGGACATTGTGATGAAGAGCGTTGAAATGTAGACAATTTATGTCAAATGTATCTAATTCGCACGTTTTTTGAAGAGAGTTGTTCCAAAAAGCAGCATGCTGAGCGCACAGAAAGAAGGAACTGAGGTACAGTGGGGGTAGTGATGTAGTATATGTATGGTGGCCAATGTCACGTTTGGATACGAGTGGCACGGTCGGGTCAAGAGGCATCAACTGTCGAGTCGAGTTATACTATGCACCCTGTGGAAATGTTTCAGAGCAGCTAACGCTGGAATGTATATATATCTCATGAGGAGTCTGTGGGAGAATAAAATCCATTGAAGGGCAGTTTTAAAAAGTTGATGGTTCGATAACGAATGCAGTGAAGCAAAGAGGTCTCCTGTAGAGTCCACTAAGGAGGGACCGGTAACTACAAACGAGATAATAGCATCCAGTAGAAAATCTTAGGAAAATATAGCAGCACTTAAAAAGAAACTGGCCATAGAAAACAGATGGAATCCTCTAAAATCCATTGTAAAGGCAAAGGACACACAAAGATTCTGGCAGGTAGTGACTGCTGGGGAACCAATAGAGCACACTGCAGAGTTTAACTACATAATATACCTGGTACGCACTGTGACGACGAATCCCAGGATGTTGCCACTGGTCCCATACGGGGAGCCCCTTCCCACGAGGCCAGGGAGTTGAGGCCGCTAGCTCACAGTCCCCCTGGGGGTGGCACTCAGTGGGTGGATCTCATGGGTGGGGAAGCCCCCTGTGGGACCAGAGACCACTATTGTGGGAGAATGCAGTTTTCACATAACCCCTGGGTTTTAGACACAGCTGAACAGTTTTAAACAGCGTTGTGAGGAGAAAGGGTTACAAATTAATCTAGAGAAATTTAAATTAATGAGCTGTAGCTCTGGTTTGTCTCTCCACAAACAAATTCGAAAAAGTTGCATTCTTCGTACCTGGGAGTTCTGATATGCAAAAATGGGAGTTGGCTTGCACAGCTAAGGAAGAGTGCTATAATTTTGACCAAGCAGAACGGGTTGAGAGGGCGGGCAACAATCCGATTCTCAAAAAACGTTTGTGGTTGCGCAATTAAGTATATTGCTGTCAAGCCATGTCTGCAGCATTGCCTGGGGCTGATATTTGAGGGGTGGGAGGTTAGTATTTTTTGGACATAGCAGAAAATACAATTTTAAAATCATTATTATACATCTCCCCCAAACACCCCCAATGTGGTGATGAGGCTGGAATTGGGCATCAGACAGATTGGGAACGAGGCTCGGAACAACACCTTCTATAATTACGGAGCTCATCGTTTTTAACCTCCGATAGGAAGGTCATGGAAAATGTAAGGAGTACCCAGGGGGCTATGTCACTACCATGATTCGTGTATATCTGAGAGATGAAAATAGCTCTAGACATACCTCATTTATAGAGTGGCCCGTGTGGTGTTTGTAAAGCTACATAATTAATCATTAATATGCAATTATATCTGACAAAGAAGAACAAATTACTTACCCCATGCAATGTTCTCTATGATAGATGTTCATCCCACAGATTACTCATCTTAGATATTCGTTCCGGCTTTGCAGTTCTTGGGGAAAGAATTGGGCAGCAAGGGGTGCCGTGAGGCATTGATGTCCCTCGACGATCTCCATTCCTGTGTACGGACGCAACATTGATGATAGTATAAATAGCATGCAGCTTTTTCTTCTACCTGTGCTCAGCCATCTTGAGGAAAGTAATGTGATTTTGTAAAGGAATTGAAAGAGAGAAGGAATGAAAATATGTTCTTAGAGGGTTAGGCTAGGAGGGCGTTGAGGAATCCATGGGAGGAAAATCCATCAGAAGCAACATTACCAGGGGTAAGTAATTTATTCTTCAAATGGATTGTGTCCTCCCATGGATTCCTCATCTTAGACAGGCTCCCTGTCACGGTTCCTTCTAACCTGGGCCACTCTGTTACCTCCTCCTCCCCTCTATGAAACGTTCATCCCGTACATACCACTATTTGAGTTCTCCACTTCACCAACGATGGAAGTTGCCATGGCAATAAAACGCTTGGAAGAGACACGTTCATGGCCTACGTCCCATTGCTGTACGCTCTATCCGACGGAATCATCATGTGACCACTCGGTCAGTTGCGCAATGCGGGTTCCGCCCCTCATTTCCGCCACAAAAGTGCTCCTCGCTCGCAGCAAGCTGCCTTTATTATAGTAAATGTGCCTGTTACATCTGGGGCTCATGCCACTTTTCGCCCCTCGCATTCTTCGTGCCGCAGGCAGCGTCCCTTTCTGTTCAGACGACGGGCTTCACCCTTTTTCCAACGCTGGAGGTTACAACGTTGGAGGTTGCCTAGGAGACGTGTTTTCGCTCAAACCTCCATTGCGCTGCAGTGTCTGGCCCGTCATGTGAAGAGTCAGCTGACCGCGGCACGGAAACATAGACTCCGCCCTTTGCCGCGTTCATAAAAGTGCATAGCTCGCTCATAACTCTGCTTCTAATTGTAGCGTTTACTCATCCTGAGATTTTGTCACGATTCAAGACCCGGTCTACTATATCGACTACTCTTTTTCCTGCTCCTTTTGGATTTGTTTGCCTCGTACGATGACAACCTGGAAAGCCCACTGATTTCTTCTGCCTAGCATCTTTGTACTTCTGCCTCGATCGCTGATTTCAGAGGTCCCAGCGGGTCCCTGCGTTTCCGGCTCACATCTGTGCAGAACTCTCCTGAAACTCTGCATACTTTCAGACCTCTTGCCACATCCACATCTACTTGCGTCTGGTTTCTGGTATTCGTGTCTTGTCTCCTCTGCGTTCCCCCGTGTCCTAGATCACTCCAGTCTGCACGCAAGAGAACATTCATCACCGGTAAGCCAGAGGTCTCATACTCTTGAACTAAGCCACAGAAAGTCCAGTGCTGCTGAATCCCGTTGTCTATTTCCATTTTGTTGTTTTTTCTTACTTGAGACCATACTGTACGTTTGAACTCATACATTCAACTGGGACAAGAGCGGATATAGCACCACGTGCATCTTTGAACGCTTTGCTTCCCGTGTGCATCACCCCAACCCTAGTTGCGACCCTCGTGCAGCCCGGGGAGATTCCCTCTACTAACATACCTATTTGTTGTTTTTTCTGGTCGTTGTTTTTCCACCTTGACTATTGAACTTCCATTAGTCCTTAGGGGGTAAGTCAACCTTGGAGGTCCGGTTCATTTAGTGGGTACAACTAGTTTAGTGTCAGACTCTTATACTGTGTCCTTATTTCCCTTAGGTTCTATAATTCCTGTATTCCAGCCATTATCTAGCAGGTATACCCGGAAACAGTAGGATTGGTTCTATTGGAGTCTTATCTTATCTATGTGTTAATCTCTTGTCTTTGCTTTGCAGCTTTGGTGTGGCAGTGTGGGTGTTCTCTGCTCTTTTGTGTAATCAACTCCTCTGTCTGTAGATACCAACAGCAGAGGGGTATATTGCATATAACAGTTCCTCAGGTCGAGGAGGCCTGGTTCTGGGTAAAGTCCCTCACAGGATTCTTCCAGCTTGGGCTGAACATATTTCCAGAGAGGCTCCCTCCTGTCTTCCTACTGGAGGTATTCTGAGCAACGCCCTGGCCCGTGCTCCTTGGCGGCGAGTAACAGTGCCTTTGGAAATGTTCTGTCTGTTGACTGTGTTCCTTGCTTGTAGTTTACAGACTACTGCTTTCCTGAAGCTCCTTGTTTGAACCCTTGGTTCTGAACCCCCTTTTTTGCTTCAGCTCGGACTTGCCTCTGCTTACCCTATTGTTTGATCCGCTACCCGCACAATGCTGAACTCTGCCTGTCCCACAGACTTGCCTCTGTTTACTGTACTGTTTGATCCGCTGCCCACACAACGCTGACCTCTGCCTGTCCCACGGACTTGCCTCTGCTTACCATATTGTTTGATCCACTGCCTGCACAACGCTGAACTCTGCCTGTCCCACAGATTTCTTCCTTTCTTGGAACTTCTGTGTGCACGGAAACAAGACGCTTTGCAGAACACCCGACGTGCACCTACCCAACACTAGTGCGCCTCTCGTGCCGTTCGGGTATTAGTTCCATACTAACTTTTCCCATTCGCTCGTTTCTTCCTGGCCTTTGGACTGGACAGTATCTGCTGATTTTCTTCTGGATCAAAGCTGTTCCCATTCCAGGTAAGAATCCTGCTGTTTAGTTTTACTCTAATTCTACCTAGGGCGTTCCTGTTCTCATTCATTAAATACTCACCATTCTTTGTAGATCACAGGGGAATTTCCAGACGAGGGAATACCTTTCACCATTCAGAAACAGATGCACCCTGTCTCAAGTAAAGAGAATTACTCTCTCTTGTTCTGGTTCTTTGGATACTTAGACCCTGTTCTAAAACGTATCCTTTTCCTTGCAGCTCGGCACACTGATGGTGTTGTTCTCTTGTTCTTTCAATTGATTTACTCCTCTGTCTATTATATTTAAATGATAGAGCGGTCTATCAGTGTAAAGGTCACCCTTTGTGAGGAAACCTGGGTCACTCGTGGCCCTGGGTTTTCAACTTGGCTGTGCCAGGATCAAGACACCTTAGCCTGCTCTTGGTGAGTACTGACACTCCCATAGAAGTATTTGGGATGGTGGTGAAAAAAAAACGGATACTCATGAGACTTTTATCTTAGTCCATCATGTTGTGAAGAACTGCTCTTCCAAACAGTGCATCCTGACCCTACAGGTTGTCAAAATAATAATGTTTTGAAAATGTATGGAGGGAGGACCACATTGCAGCAAAAATGGAATGGACTATTAAAGGATCAGGGACTTCATTCCCTGTGATGGGGCACCATTCTGAAATGCATAATATAATCCATCTGGAAAGAGTTTGCTTGGTCACTTATCTTGTTTGTGACTTTTATAGCCTATGAACAATTTTAGACAGCTTCCTGTCAAAAATCTGCTATTCTTGTGATGTAAAAGCTAAGAGCCATCTTAGGATCAGGTCTGTGTAACCACTCTTCATCCTTAGAAGGGCGAGCAGGGGGATAGAAAACTGGCAGCGGGATATTCTTAATTTTTTTCTTTTTTATTGTGCATTTAATCACAAAAATGGCTTTTTACACATTTTCATCACTTTTGATTACAAAAAAAACAACATTCAAGAAATAGAAATAAGAACACAAAACAAGAAATAGAAATAAGAACACACAAAAAAAATATATATATATATACGCAAGTCCGAAATAAAATAGATTTACATATACAGAATTATAGTGTCAATTTTATGAAATTCAGTTCATTCAGACGTTTCAGTAGTGGACAATTGGATCTCCTTTCCTGCTGAGAGTCTATGCCAGAAATCTTGAGTAGAGATCCAAGTCGTATCGTGGACAAAACCTGCAAAATACTTGACCCTAAGGGTTAGGGTAAATGAACATGAAATCAATACATGCCGCATATCTTGTAGAAACCCTTCTCCACATAGAGTACATTTACCAGCAGAATATTCTAATTTGTGCCAAATTCGATTGGTGTCATTGGTTTTTATTAGATTTAAAAGAAACCGTAGTAACTCATTACGTCACAGATAATTCGGAAGAACAAGTTACTTACCAACTGGTAACGTTCTTTCGATTGGATGTTCCTCCAACGTATTCCTCATTTTAGATGTATTCCATCCAGCTTTGCTGCTCTTCGGAAATTTTTTCGGCAGAGGGCGCCGTGCGTCGATGTCGTCGAGTCGATGGTCCCTCGAAGGCCTCCGTCGAGGGTGACGTCATCGGGTGTATAAGTAGCACGCGCTGCTCCCGTTGGCCTCAGTTCTGTTTTTCCCCCTTTTTTTGCCTGTGATCTTGTACTGTGTAGATTGTGTCGGCAGACAGGTATCAGCCTTGCGAGATTTGAGACGGCAATAACCCGGACAAAACTACAGAGGGGTAGGTTGGGAGGGCGATGAGGAATACGTTGGAGGAACATCCAATCGAAAGAACGTTACCAGTTGGTAAGTAACTTGTTCTTCGAGTGGATTGTGTCCTCCAACGTATTCCTCATCTTAGATAGACTCCCAAAGCAGTATTTTGTTACTTTCTCTGGAGGAGGGGTCAGATATATATATGTTTTAATGCCTTTAGATGACGGAATAAAGCACTGCTTTTCCAAAGGTCAGCTCTCTAGACTGGGAAGCATCCAGGTTATAGAATTTTGAGAAGGTGTGTAGTGAAGACCAAGTTGCTGCTTCGCAAATGGACCTTATTGGAACACCTCTTTGAAGGGCCGTGGAAGAGGCAATGCCCCTGGTGGAATGAGCCCTTAACCCTTCTGGTGGGTCTTTTTGTGCTAGTCTGTAGCATTCTGAAATGCAAAGTATGATCCAGCATGAAATTGTCTGTTTTGTTACCGAATGACCCAGTTTCCTTTCTGTGTAGCCTATAAACAACTGGTTGTCCACTCTAAGTCTAGAAAGTCTAGAGATGTAAAAGCTTAAAGCTCTTTTTGGATCCAGTCTGTGTAATCTTTCCTCCTCCTTAGAAGGATGAGGTGGAGGATAGAATGTGGGTAAAACAATTTTCTGACTTAAATGAAAATCAGATATTACTTTTGGTAAAAATTATGGTTTAACCCTTAACACAACTCTGTCCTTATGGAACACACTATAGGGTGGCCCAGAAGACAGTGGGCCTCATTACGACCCTGGCGGAAATCGAAAAACGATGGCGGAAATGCAATACCGCCATCGAATAGCGCTCGGTGCGATCATGACCCGTCACCGCAAAGTACGATGCCATTAGCGACACCGTAGTGAACGCCAACGCTAACTGCACCAAGTACGCGCGCGCGCGCCATGCCAAACCGTAATTACCACCATGGCGCAACGGTACGCGAATTCTGACCCTAGCGGACATGCACCTAACGCCATCAAGCACGGCGGAAAGTACCATTCCACCATGGTGAGAAGTACGGCATCGCGAACCAACCGTAAACGGCCCTACTGAGTGCCTGTACACCGCTCCCTGGCCACATTGTACAACTCCCCGTAGGTGCAATGAAGTCACACAATGCAACCAGTGAAATGTACTAGTCATCCATGCCTGCCAACGAACAAATGAATCTCAAGAGGGGCCAATGGGAGCTGCAGGGCACAGATGGCACGAATACAGAAGCTATACAAATGGACATGACCTCAGTCTCCCACCAAGAAACGCACGCAAACACAGGCACCTGTGACCAGCCATATTCCGATAATCACATCATTCCACCAATCCAACTGGCTGACCGGCATCTGTTACACAAAAGCTAATCCCCCGCCCCTGAGCATGACATCATCAAAACAGTCATATTGGCAGCCCTTATCCCTGACCTCACTGGGCTTCGTAGGCAAACGCGCCCAGCACAGTACCACGCAACTATACTCCGAAGCTGGAACCCAATGCAGATCTCCTCACAATACATCGCTCCCCAAATAGGAATATGCCACATCACTCGCAAAGAAGAACGCTACACGGTTCATATCAGAATAGAAATTTAATGCACAACAAATTCACCAAGCCCATACAGCCATTAGGCCATGAACTCCAAAATACATTTCACCATTGTGGGCTGCATCCGCAATAAATGACCAGCTACTTCTTGTGTGACGCCCTGTTCCTTCATGGTACACAGGGGCTACATTCTCGTACGAAAAGGCAACATGGAAGCGCCTAGAACCGCAGGGCCGTCCCAATAGGGAGGCACTAGTCCAGCTGAAAGGCCGAAATGTTGCTCCTAGCCACTAGTACTGCGTAAGGGCATGTGGCCCATTGGCGATCGTCCCATAAGATCGTAATGCTGCTCCACTGATTAACACGAAGCAGCAGGTGTCGGGAGTAAAATCCATCTGCAGGAGTGGCATACAGATGGCAGTGGCAAAAGGGGAGGAGATACCTGTCACCCAAATGAAATGAAAAAGAATAGTATGGCCATCAGAACTTCATTTGAATTACTCACTTCAATGATCACACCAAATCCACAGCCATATGCATGCTAGCCCACTCCAAAGGATCATCACCACCCAAAAACCACTTGCGAATCATAACTATCTATATCGAGGTGAAAACACTATCACAAACGAGTGTACCTGTGCATGCGTCTGTTAAAACAGAATCCATCAGATGGGATTGGTAACGTGCATAGACACAAGTGTCTGAAGGCGCGTCGAGACAGGGAGGGCTCAACAAGGCCAGATAGACGATGGTCCCACTATGGCAGCTTTGCATCACATAGCGCAGGGGAGGTGGATAGATTCCAAGAAGCCCTGTACATGGCAAACTCTGTATCAAATCATCTGTCCATGCATCCATACATCATTCCCTCATCCCGTAATGAAAACGCCTGTTTCCATACTCACATAACATGTGAAATTTCCATTGAGTCTGTGCGTTATGCAGCCTGCAAAATCCACTGTGCCCCAGCCCGTAATTCCAGTGTTGTGAAGTAACATGTATTTGGGAACGTCCGGCCTCATCGCCCACTTCGCAATTGCGCATCCCAAACTATTCATATCAATCATTGCATCCTCGCCATGGCCCCTGTCCCAAGGACATTGAACAATAGAACGTTATATTTGCAGTCAGACCTGTGGGCATCTCCTCGCCGCTAGCTGAAAACCGAAAGCGCCGCCCTTCGAATTCCTCATTTGCAACATCACGTCGAAAAGGCATCTGTGGCCGCTTGAAATCACAAATTAATCCATCTAGTGCGGCTGTGTGTGAAAATGGCAACTGCCTTCACTCACAAATGGGACGCCCCGCCCGTCGGTGAACCTCGGTACAGTGTTGCATGAGGGTCCACCGTTACTCGAGTACTACGTTCCACTGACCCTTCACAAGTCTGTTCGCGACTGCAAAGATAGTATGTGAAACAATGGGACCATAGCAGAATGAACATATCAACCAATGTTACACTGCCATCGGGTACAAATACATGATTGTAATAGCAAGATGCCATTCGTCGAATTGCAGCATTGTGTGCGGGACGTGCTCGCCCAAAGGGGAGAGCAGCTTGCACAGGTGGAATGAATCACCACAGGTGGAGGCCATACAGCCTGAAAACACATAAATTGCACACCCAGCCTCCTCCCACAACCACACCCACTCCGAAATGCTACCGGCAGGACTAGCTATGTTGGCCCTGGGGGACCTGATAGCACTGCGAGTACTCCAACTTCAAGAAGAAGACGAACACCAACTACAACCGGCCGCACGGAGGAGACGCAGGAGGAGGAGGAGGGCAAGGCAGGGCCAGCAAGGGCCGCCAGCACAGCCACTACCACCACGCAGGCAGCCCGCAATCCCACGCCTCCGAGCACATCCGTTCAACCTCACTGACGAGCAGATCCACACCCTCTACCGTTTGGACCGGGACACCATAACCGCCATTGTGGACATGACACAGGCTGACCTTGTCAGCATGATAGATAGCCCAACCGCCATCCCACCCCTACTGAAGGTGGTGTCTGTACTCCACTTCCTGGCCACAGGCACCTACCAGCACACAGTCGGACAGTTGCATGGCATATCACAGCCACTGTTCTCACGGACACTATTGCAAGTGCTCGATGCCCTCCTGCAGCACGCAGACGACTACATCTCTCTACCACGCTCGGAGCAGGAAATTACCAACACAAAAGTGGGATTCCATGCACTTGCCGGCATACCGGGTTGCATTGGTGCCATCGACTGCACCCATGTGGAATTGGTCGTCCCACATGCCATGGAGGCCCAGTACCGCAACCGAAAACAATTTCATTCTCTGAATGTACAAATGGTGTGTGACTCCAACAGGATCATTACACATTGTTGTGCCCGATTCCCTGGATCAACCCATGATTCTATGGTCTTGAGGAACTCTACAATACCACTCTACATGGAGCGACACGCAGGGAACAGATCCTGGCTACTCGGTGAGTCTCATTTCAAGCATGATGATGTGGGGTATGTGATGCGGCAATGACCTGGCAGGAAGGGGGGGGGGGTGCGTACGTAGCAATGGCATTCCTCAAAATTCCTTTATTGTCCACATACAGGTGATGCCGGGTATCCACTGAAGAGATGGCTCCTCACACCAGTCCGGAACCCACGGGACCAGCATGAGGAGGACTACAACCATGCCCACTCACGTACCCGTGTAGTCATAGAACAGGCATTCGGCCTACTGAAGACTCGTTTCCGCTGCCTCAGCAGGTCTGGCGGGGCACTCCTGTACCGCCATGAGAAGGTTGCAAAGATGGTCATGGCATGTGTCATGCTCCACAACATGTGCGTACGTAGAAATGTGCCCATGCCCCCTGACGCAGAACTGCAAGCACCTGAAGATGGTCATGATGAGGGTGGGGATGTGGCAGCACCTCAAGGAGTCTGCGAGGCACAGGAGGGCCGTGACATTCGTCAGCATCTCATAGATGCATGCTTCTAGCACTCACGCCTGGTGGCTGATACATGGACACGGGACTCGTGGCACTCTGTGTGTTTGGAACATGCACAATATGGACTGTACGCCTATAATGGCCTCGTACACAAAGATCAATGTCCACACATCTCATTGGATGATCGTGCATTGTTTATGGCATATGTGATATCATGTTAAACACCCTATCGACCCGCCACCCAAGTGAGCCCAACACACCCCCTCCACCCTCCTACCTCCCCCCCGAACACCAGTGTCCAAAGATGCTCATTGTCAGTGGGCAGTCGCTATTGCAAGCCCCCTCTCCGGGTATCAGGGGCACCCCTGCCTGTGGAGCGCAGGTTCCTCCCAGATCTACGTTGGGGGCTGCCCTGGACGGAACTTGCAACGGATGATGTCTCTGCCTGCTCACGTCCATGCATGTCCCTAAGGGTTTGTGAGAGCTCAGTGAGCACACGGCGCACTGCGGCAAGTTCGGCACATACGTCTTTGGACGTCGCATGCAGTTCCCCCCTCAGGCTCTCGGTGCTTCTCTCCATTTGTACTCTCAGGCTCTCGGTGCTACTCTCCATTTGTGCCCTTAGTGTCTCTGTACTTCTCTCCATTTCTGCCCTAAGTGTCTCAGTTGATGTTTCTATGTCTGCCTTAGTGCCCCCACATTCATCGGCATGGTCCTTGAGGAGCGTGGCCAGTTGCTGCTGTTGCACGATTACCTGGTCGAGGGACTGTTGCCTCTGCTGGGCCATGGCCATTTGCGGTGGTGTCACAGAGTGGCTGGTCACCTCATGTTGCCTTGCCACAGGGCTTGTGGGGGATGGCCAGTCGTCGTCTTGTGGGTGCCCCTGCGTGGTATCCTCATGGTGTACGGGATGGAACAGACAGGGGGATTGAGACAGGTCATGGATGGATCGTCGTTTTCTGTGTCGGAGCATGCTGCCATTAATGCTGTGTCACCTATGGTGCTGCTGCCACCAGAAGCAGTGCCTACTGTGGCATCCATTGGGGGGACCTGTGGTGGTGCTGTTGTGGGCATGCTGGCTGCTGGGGTGCCTGTTGGAGTTCCCTCCTCTGTGCTGCCACTTGATTTGTGCTGCTTCCGTGTCTTGATGCGTGCAGCTGAGGTAGAGGGTCTTTGGCCGTTGGTCTTGGCCCTCTTTGCAGGTGTGCTGGTAGGGGTGTCCTGGAGCTCGTCGTTTGGATCGGACCCTGTGGTGGAGTAAAGGAGGGCGAGCGTTATTAATGGGTCTGTGGAAATTGGAATGGCAATGTATCACATGCATTGGGGTGGTACCTGAGGGTGATTTGGGTCGGGGCCTTGGAGGTGGTTTCATTTGTGTGTGGAGTGAGGGTGCAGTTGTTTTGCAGCCTGCAGTTAGGGTGTGCCTGCTGCACGTGTAGAGGGTGTTTTTAGGATTTTTAATTATTTATGTATTTGATGTGAGTTTTAAAGTGTGCTATCAGGCCTATGTATGTGGACGTTCTCCTGGACATGTGTTACTGTTGCACTATGTGGACACGTGGTACTTCACATGATTGGACATTGTGGTTTTGGCATTGTTTTATTTGGGACACCTACCTGATTCTTCGGATGTCTGCACTCCTTTCTCCATCCCTCCGACTCCCTCTATGCTCTCCATTCCAATGGTGGAGGCACAGATTTCTTCCAAGGGGGTCAACTTGATGGGTGATTCCGATCCTCCCCCGGTAGCTGTGGCAATGTTGCGGTTGGCAGAAAGTATGCTACGGACGCGTATCCGCAGGTCGTCCCATCGCTTTCTGCATTGCTGTGGGTTGCGGGGTGCGGTCCCCACCGCACTTACCCGCTGTGCCACCAGGGCCCATATGGCCTTCTTGTTCGCAAGTGCCGTCCTGGTCATTTGCGTGGAGAAGACGGCGGCAGCATTCTCCTGGAGGGTCTCTGTGAGCACGGTGAGTTCCTCACGGGAGAAGTGGACCTGCCGCTTGCGGTCGCACGCTTTCTTCGCTACTTTTCCCATTTTTCTTGGTTTCACTAGGGTGGATGACGGGTTGGGATGTGTCTCAGGGTAGTATTTTTAATGGTTGTGTGGAAATTGTGGTTTTATAGGTGTACGGCGTGATGTTTCCCGTTCCGGGACCATGCTTTTACTTCCGTTTCCGTATATTTCCGGTCACCGTACTTTCCGGTTGGCGCTCACTGCGGTGACCGCTAAGATGGGTGGCGGTATTGCACCTAGGGCGCCGTACGGCGGCGGTGTGGGCCGTTTTGGGGTCATTTCCGCCATCGCGGACTTTGCACTTCCGCCATGGCGTGGTGCTCGTGCCCGATGGGTCGGAATGAGCCGCACTTTGCTCCGTCGTGCAATGGCGGAAACGCTATTTACGCTATGGCGGTCCGGTCGGTTGATTTCCGCCAGGGTCGTAATGAGGGCCAGTGCCTGCAATTCGCTCACTCTTCTTGCTGATGTTAGAGCAACTAAAAAGGCAGTTGTCCACGTTAGTAATCTTAATGGACACGCGTGCATAGGCTCAAAAGGAGCACACATTAAGAATTTTAGGACTAAATTGAGATCCCAAATCGGTACTTGAAATGGGTGAGGAGGAAACACATTAGTGAGACCTTTTAAGAATTGTGTTATTAAGGGAATTTTGAAGTAGGAGCATTCTTCCGATGAGCGCTTGAAAATAAAAAGCGCCGCAAGGTAACCTTTTACTGTTCTGATATTTAGACCTCTATGTGCTAGGGTCAGAAGGAAAGATAGTACTTCCGGAATAGAACATAGAAAAGGATCGACATTCTTTTCCATGCACCAGTTGCAAAACTTTTTCCAACGGCAACGGTATAGAGACTTTGTTGCTGGCCTTCTTGCCGAAAGCAACACCTCCAGAACATCATCTGGAAGGTTCCAATCCCTGTATCTCAGCCTTTCAGATACCAGGCATGAAGGTTGAATGTTCTGACCTTTGGATGGAGAACCTGACCTTCCATTTGAGAGAGAAGGTTCTCTCTCTGAGGAAGACGTACTGGAGGACAGGTGGACATATCTAGAAGGTCCGGGTACCACGTTCTCCTGGCCCAATCCGGGGCAATTAGGATCATGCGGTTCCCGAAGCGTCTCAGCCTCCTGATGACCTGAGGGATGACGGGAATCGGAGGGAACGCGTACAATAGTGGGAAATTCCACTCCACCACGAACGCGTCCCCCAGGGCTCCTCTCGGGGGAAATTCCCTTGAGCAATACCTTTCGCATTTTTGGTTGGTACTGGTTGCGAATAGGTCTACCTGAGGGGTTCCCCAAAGGGGGAAGATCTCTTGAATGACTTCCTGAGCCAGTCCCACTTGTGGGACACCATGCTCTGCCTGCTCAGAGCATCTGCCGTCATATTCTCTTCCCCGGCTAGATGAATTGCCATTAAAGAGATTCCCTCCTGAATCGCCCAATATCAGAGTTCCATTGTCTCTCTGCTCAGCGGTAGTGACCCCACACCTCTTCTTTTGTTTAGGTAGTGCATGGCCACTGTGTTATCGTCATTATCAGGACATTCTTTCCCCTGACAGATGGCAGGAAGGCCTTCAGCGCTAGTCTGATTGCCCTCAGCTGTAAAAGATTGATATGTAGTTTGGACTCCGATGGAGACCAACGACCGTTGATTGTCAAATCGTTGGCATGAGCTCCCCACCCCAGGAGTGAAGCGTCTGTCACTACTGTGATCTCCGGCCATGGTTGCCAAAAAGGTTCTCCTTTTAGGATGTTTTCTGTACAGATCCATCATAAAAGGTCTTGTCTGACCTTGTCCGGAATCTGAAGAAGATCTGTCATTTGACCCGAGAACTGGGACCACTGGGTCTTTAGAGCCCATTGAAGGGATCTCATCCTCAAGCGTGCCTCTGGCACCAGGAAGATGCAGGATGCCATGAGGCCGAGCAACCTTAAAAAATCGTAAGCCTGGAGATTTTGGGCATTTTGGAATTTGATAACAATCTGAAGAATGTCTTGAGCCCTCGTCTTGGGAGGCGAGCTCTTTCCCAAGGATGTGTCTAGTAAAGCTCATATATACTGAAGCTGTTGGGAAGGTGTCATCTGTGACTTCTTGAAATTGAGGGAGAAGCCCAGTTTGTGGAGGAAGTGGCAGGTGACTTTCAGATGATCTAGTGCTTGCTCGGCAGAACGCGCTCTGATCAACCAATCAAATAGGTAGGGATAGACGTGAATCCCCCCTCTCCTGAGGTGCGCTGCCACCACTACCATTAACTTGGTGAAGACCCTCGGGCGGAGGTCAACCCGAATGGCAGGACTCGAAACAGATAGTGTGAGTCGCCAACTATGAACCTCAGGTATTTTCTGTGTTTGAGATGAATCGGCACATGAAAATAAGCATCCTGGAGGTCCAATGACACCAACCAGTCCTGAAGTTGAAGGGCCTGAAGGATCTGAGAAAGGGTAACCATCTTGAACTTGTCCTTCCTGAGGAACTTGTTCAAGTTTCTTAAGTCCAAGATGGGTCTCAGTCCTCCGTCCTTTTTGGGGTTAAAAAAATACGGGGAGTACCATCCCTTGTTCTTCTCCGCTGCAGGTACTGGTTCTATAGCACCTTTCTCCAGCAGGGTTAAAACTTCCTGCTGTAGGAGCGGGTTTGAAGGCTTCAACGGGTGTCTACCTGGTGGATTGCTTTGAGGTTGCTTTAGAAAGGGAAGGCAGTAGCCTTGGGCTATTATTTCTAGAGCACAAATATCTGAAGTAATGGCTCGCCATTCTTGCAGATGCTGTGACAGCCTGCCTCCTACAGGTGTTTTGTGATGCAAGTCCTCAAAGTGCTTTTGTGGCGGATGTTACAGCCGCTGATGGCAGAGAAGCTGCAGCTGGAGCTGGCTTAGCACGTTTAACTCGTCCACCGTGAGTGGCCTTTTTCTGGCCCCTTTGACTGGCCATTCCTCTCGCCTTTCCATATGAGGTGTAATAACGATAGGATCGTCCCCTCCATGACTGCCCTTGCACACGAAAAGGCTGAGGTTGCCTAATAGCAGCTCCTAAAGATTTGGCAGCTGCTTTTGAGGTCTGCAACCTCTCAAGGCTATCGTCAGCCTTGTTGCCAAAAAGGTGAGACCCGTCAAAAGGCATGTTCAGAAGGTGGCTCTGTACGTCCGGTGCAAAACCCGACTTCCGTAACCACGCAAACCTGCGCATTACTGTGCTAGTGCCCATGGACCTGCTTACACTATCCGCAGTGTCCAATCCAAATTGAAGGGATTCCTGCATGGCTTCCTTTCCATCTCCAACGACGGCTAGGAACCCTTCCCGTTCTTCCCCTTCTGGTATGTGCTCCGCCGCCATTGCGATGCGCTCCCACAGAGTGTACGAAAATCTTGCCAAGGCACATGTGGAGTTGGCAGATTTTAATGCCATGCTTCCGGCTGAAAATACCTTCCATGCCCAACCATCCACATGCTTATCGTCCATGTCTGGAGGGATAGACGGGTACGCAAGTTTGTTGGAAGCTGTGGCTGCCTGTATGACCAGACTCTCGAGAGATGAATGTTTTGACAGATAGCCGGGGTTGCTACTGGCTGGGCGGTATTTTGATGCAAGGGACTTATTTACCGGAGGAATAGAATCCGGAGTTTCCCAATTCTTAGCCGCCCTGTTTTGTAAGGCTACATGAAAAGGTAGTACTGGGTCTTCAGTGGGACCATGGTCCAATATGTCTGTTAAATCATCCTGGACGAATTGGGCTGGTAGTCTAGCCCATCCCAATTAATCTACCACCTTGGTCATTAACTGGCGGTAAGATGGACTGGCATGCTCTCCTGGATCTGGTCTACCAAAGTCATTCTCATGAGAAGTGTCAATGACACTTGCATTGTGTAAAGACTCCACCAAATCCCTCATTCTGCTTTCCTCTGAGATCAAGCATTCTGGGACATTTGGGGTGCCATATTCCAATCCAAAAGGTACATTTTCCTCCTCGGATCTCTCCTGTTCCTCAAAAATTGAGGTCAAGGATTTGAAAAACTCCTTCCTAGGGAGAGGCTTGAAAACCTTCTCTGGGAGAGGAGGAGGAAGAGGTGTAGTACCAGGCTCTGAGGAAATTACATGTTTTGTAACCTTCTCTTTTTCTGGCTTCCCTGGTTTGGCTGGAGCCTTTGGCACCGAGGGTTTCGGCGTCGACATCGATAAAGGCGTCGACGACATAGTGGTCGTCGACAGGGTCTGCTTCGAGGGCGTCGAGGCGGTCTTCGACGATTTTCCCTTCGAGGTGTGATAGGTCTCGGACGGCGTTGGTGACCTCGAGCGGTCGACTCGACTCGAGCTTTTTTCGCTCGGCGTCCTGGAAGGTTCCCTATCCTTCCTTTTACGATCACCCGGGCTCGAGGGCGCGCAAGTGTCGTTGTCGTGGCTTCCGAAGAAGGCGCGGACCGAGGATTTGCCTTCTCAAACACCTCCATCATTTTGACCCTGAATGCTTCCCACTCTTCGGAAGACGAATGTTTCGTGGGGCATTTCATACTTTTCGGAGACTCGTCTGACGACGAGGTGGAGGGAGACCTGTGGCGTCGTTTCTTTGATTTTTTTGATGAAGACGACGAGCGATCAGAATCGCTTCAGGATCTAGATCGATGCCTTTCACGTCGAGGAGATTTCTCCTCATGGATTCTCGACTCGACGCTAGAGGCCTTTCGATCTTTTCGACTTACCTGTAGCTTTCCTCTCCTTTCTCGCAAGGCCTTCCCCGTCATCACCTGACACTTCGAACAGGCCTCCATGTCATGGCCTTCTCCGAGGCACCACAAACACTCCCGGTGCGGGTCCGTGATTGACATTTTTGAGCCGCACGACTTGCACTTTTTGAATCCCGATCTCGGGGTTGTGGTCGGCGTCGATGACAAGGACATATTTCTTCTTTATATTATATTCCTTCACAGAACTCGAGGCGCGCCGAATGTCCGAAGTAACGTAAACTGTGGAAAAACAGAACTGAGGCCAACGGGCGCTGCGCGTGCTACTTATACACCCGATGATATCACCCTCGACGGAGGACTTCGAGGGACCACTGACTCGACGACATCGACGCACGGCGCCCTCTGCCAAAAGAAATTCCGAAGAGCAGCAAAGCTGGATGGAATACATCTAAGATGAGGAATACGTTGGAGGACACAATCCACTCGAAATCTTCTGATATAGGTTCAAACGTAAGAACTTGATTTTTCACACAAGCTAATGTTTTTAATATTTTTCAGATTCGTAGTCTGCGCTCTAGTTTTGATCCAATCAGAGCGAGACAACGCATGTTTAACCTTATCAGTGGTTTCTATCAAAGTTTGAGACGTACATTCACATTGCTCTAGACATTTTTCAGCATCATCATGTATATTAGAAAGATGGCGCTTCTTTCGTATACGTGAACACTTGCTGATATCCATGTACAGCGATTTATCCGGCGGGATCAAGAGTAAAAGGCAAAGAGCCAAAACTTTCCAATAGAATTGAGATTGAAGAGAATGTAAGCCTAATTCATCTCTCAGCCTTGAAATGAGAAGAGACTGTGGCAGAGATAAGGTTCTTGATGGAACTATTTTACCTTTATAAAATGTTATAAGAGGCATCATGGAGAATCTACAATAGGTCTATAAGAGTTTCTTTAACTGACACATATATTTCTGTGTTTTGCTCTCAGGATCTGTTGTTAAATCCTGAAGGGACTGATTAGTTCTGAGATTTAGACCCAAGTATTTTACTTTTTTTTTTTATACTATCGGGAGTATTTGCCAAGCTATACTCCAGTGTTGTTTACAGAGCCTGTTGGTAGGTTTCCCAAACATAATTATGTTTGATTTTATGGGTTAATTATTAAGTCATTATTTTTGGCATGTAACTCCATTGCTGATATTAAATATTTTGGCCCTAACGGAGCATTATCAATAAGGGCAATGTTGTCTGCATACGCTAGTAGATGTATTTTGGTATTTCCAATTGAGGGCGATGCAAAAGTGTAATTTTTTAGGAAAGGATCCAGACTGAAGAGTAGACTTGCAAGTATTCACCCTTGCCTGACACTGTTGTCAGTGAGTATATTTCAAGAAAGATTGCCTTGTAAGTTTAATCTTACTTTAATTGATGTATTGTCATGTAGAGCAATGATTATTTGTAACAACCATTTGTGACAACCCATTAGGTATATGCCATGATTTCAGTTTTTTCCATAACTTTGACCTGTCAACTAGATCAAAAGCCTTTGATAAATCAATAAGGGCGATATATGTTGGGAGTGATTGCTTTGTCTGACTTTGGGCTTAGAAGGTGTTAAGAGTCAGCCCATTTAAGATTGTTGAAAGACCTTTGCGAAATCCTACTTGGAATTTAGATAGAATTTGGGGCCTAGAAGCCCATTTTTGGAAGTCCTGTAAAACCAAGCGGGAGAAGATCTTGTTATCGCAGTCCATCAAGGCAATCGGATGATAGTTTGCTGGATCCAATTTATCGCTCTTTTTGAAAATCGGGATTATAATAGCCTGCTTCCAAGAAGATAGAATTGCTTTGGATCACACGATTTTCTCAAACAATATTGAAAGAATTATTGACCAAGTAAAAGGGTCTAAGTAAAATATTTGGTTAGTTAAGCCGTTTGGACCGGAAGCACGAGATTTGGAAGCTGACATAATTAAATTCAAGATCTCATCTTCATTTATCCGCAGGTTCCATGTGTTGTATGTAATAGGTCTCCCAAGCAGTAGCAGATAAGATGCAGGATTGACAACTACTTTGAGATGCAAATTGATTAATTAAGGCCAAGAAAGTTTTAGTTTGATATGGTTGTAGTGATTTTAATATATTTTTCCCATCATTTATGTTATGTAACAGACGATGTCCACGCAACCAATGTTTATAGTTTTTTTTTTATTTGGTTTTTTCAATCAGATAAGTATATCTGGGTCTGTGCTTTTAAATCTCGCAGATTTGTATTAAGTTGTTTTTTATGCTTGTGGGAACTCTGATCAAACGTATCCACATTAATTTTCCGACAGGCAGTCTTTTAAATTTGGGGTGGGTTCAAATCCCAAATAAATTCAACAAATGTTCCAGAGGCACTTACTAATTCCATGTACACCCTAAATTTTGCATTCAATTTCTGACCTCTGTTTGCAAAGCCAACAATACGATTCACATTTGAGTTGATTTGTAGTTTGGAAACCTAAGTGTCATCACTTACTTATTTTTCTACTGAAAAAGCAACTTGAAGTGCATTATGATCATTTTGACGCCAAGGCATTACTCTAAACCACTTACACTGATCAAATAAGTCAGGGGATGCTATTAGGTAGTCTATCGAAGACAAACCCTTACCGTTTGACCAGGTCGCAGCAGAAGGACAGTCAGAATCAATATTTCAATTTACAATATGTAAATTCCAATTTGTAAACAACTGTTCCCATAGTTCACCATTGGCAATATTGATAGACGATTTGGAGGAGAGCCTTGTTATTGATGAACAACATGGATTAAATTCTCCACCTATATTTATTAAATCATCTGGGAATCGTATATTTAGCTCAACAACAACTGAGGAAAGATCTTTGCGAAACAAAGGCAAAGATTGTAGAGCAGGATTCCAATAAACATTTGTCACCTGGAGACCTTTTGCTATTAAACCCCATCTAATATTGCATTTTATGGCCAGGATACCTTGGATGTTCTTACTTATACATTGAACATTTTGACCCATCATATCACAAATGGCAATCAGAAGATCGCCAGAAGGTCGCCCCAAACTAGAACTGGTTGCAAGTTGAGATATTACAGTGAAACCATCCAAATAGATATCAGTTTTTAACCAAGTTTCTTGAAATAGGACCAGATCGTACTCTGTAAAAATGGATTTACAGATATCTTTGTACTGAAATGATAAAAGCCCT
This sequence comes from Ambystoma mexicanum, assembly GCF_040938575.1. NCBI lineage: Eukaryota > Metazoa > Chordata > Amphibia > Caudata > Ambystomatidae > Ambystoma > Ambystoma mexicanum. Next base: position 92,357,991 of record NC_090936.1, read on the forward strand.
CTTTTGTTCCAGCACACTAGTTTAGTAACATCATTAGCCTAGTGACAGACATCGGAAACATTCAGGCGTTAAAAAATGTGTACTATAATTTCTGGAAGTATAGACAATAATGTACAAGTTTCTTTGTCAACATGAACTGCACTTATTCCTTTCTATCGAATTACTTCCATTTCCAATGCCTGTTGGTCACACGGTGTAGATATCATAAGAGCAGAAGCTGAACCAGTGGCTGTTTCATGGACAGCTAATTGTCTCCGCGGGGGAATTGTTGTACAGACCTCCACTCCTAAGTTTTGAAATCAGTAGCGCAAGCAAGAAGATCTTCTCCACCTTCAGTTGTTCTCAAGATAAGTTCGACAATATGAGGTGATCTGTCGTATGGAAAGGATAGTCTGTGTATGTCATTAGATGAGAAAAGATAAAGATTCAGTATTCTTTTTGTATAGGATAGAATATTACTTCGGTTTAGAGCTTTCTTTTCTTTATTTTGAATAGTTTGTTTCAGCCACACTTTTGGGGCATCAAATGGTTTATTAATTGAAGCAGGCTCACGGGTAATATCAACATTGACTTGTGATGTTGATGGAAGCATTGAATTTCCATTTATTTTGTTCGGCTCAATATATTTAGACGTTTGCTCAGCACTAAAGTTGGACTGTGCGCTGGTGCTTGTTGACTTCAGATGCTTTTCTTACTAAAGATCAGTGCCAATTTCAAGGCTTTTGATGGCATTTTTTCAGACTGCACAGGGTCATCAGTTTGTAACCCCATGTCTATTTTGTTTGTATCCCCAAAGAATTCAGTCGCAATGGTTGGATCATTTATGTCAAGACATTGGCCCTCTTCATTGGATTTCAGATTAACTTTTATGGCATCAGTTTTTTATCCTTTAGAGGAGTTGGCAAGTATTGCATTTGTTTTGGTTACATTTTCTAACACCTTAAAACAGTTCCTTTTTCCGTTTTTGTTTTGTTTTCTGTTTTGTTGCTTTTTGAGGATTCAGTTGGAGCAGCGACTGCGTCAATTTTTACTTGAGCCTTCGGTTTTTCTTAGATTTGCATGGTTTTGTTGGTGTTTTACAAGACTCAGGACCTTCATCTGATAAGATAGACATGACGGCATTGTCAACTTCTTTTCCTTTTGGACATTTCTTTAAAGGTAATAAATAGCTGCCAGAGTTAGAAGGAATGATTTTGTGACTCAAAGAGAGGGACAGATTTTGGTCTGGTTCATCCACAATCTGAGCCAGCCTCATGTATTCTTCTAGTGTCGACACGGATAATGGAGTATCATCACCTGCAAAGTTCTCTTTAGTGTCTATTCTCAAATGCTCTACATCTGACGTATACACTGATATTTGCACCGTGAGGATTGTTTTGATGTTAGACAAAATTAGCTCTTGACTGTTTTTGAACACACACAATTCTTCAGCAAGGATCTTAATAGAGTTTGTCTGGGTCTTTTCATTCTGTGACACCTGGCTCACAAAGTATTTAAAGTGAGCATGCATTGCAGTATTTAGCCCAACTAGTGTGGAATCACAGCAGCTCACTTCTTTGGTAAGTTCCATGATGATACCAGAATAAGTATGTACCTCTTCTTTCAAAGATTTGAAAACACTAACAAATTAATTTAGCACAAAACTTAGTGCAGATAGAGTCGAATCTTGCGCTCTCAAAGTGCTTGCATTTAAAGGATTTTCTCTACAATTGCTGCTCTGAAGGAACCTATAGACAGACATGGGGCCAAGTTTTCATCAACAATAATTGACTGTTTGTTTAGTAGTTTTGCCATTTTGTAAGTCACAACCTTTCGTAGAGGGTGGCGTACAGTAATTGTTCATCAGTGACTACTGATCCATTTCTGGGACTTTCAGACCGTCCTTGAATATTGAACTTCGTAAGTTGTACATTTGCATACAAGTTGAAAAACCTGTGCTCTATTTCCTGTGTCACTAAACGTGTAGGCACAAGCTAGGAGCAAGGTAATCACTTAGAACGACAAGGAATCACTGTATATGAAGTCGATCTATACAAATGAATGAGCCACGCGTGGCTTATTCAAAAGAATAAGAACTTTAATGCTCAGCATCTATATCGAGACGAATACCAACATAACTTTTACAGCTTTTCTTTGAAATGAACACTGGAACATGAGAGCATAGCGCACTGAGTTCAAAGGAAATACTAGCATTAATTCACCTCAGTAGTGTGATGTGAACACTCGAAAGACTGCAACTCAATGTAAGGCAACGTCACACTGGGTTTCAAAGACAGGGTCTGCCAGCAGTCACCCCAGTGATTACTGTGAATACTTAAGAGTGCTGATACCCTCTGGAATTGCAATATGCACAGGCTCCAAGGCAAGATTTGCCAACAGTCGCCCCAGCTAAAATCCGTGAATGCTCTGCAGATTTCAGGACACTGTAGACCGTGCAGTGCACGCCGGGATCGAAAAGCAAAATAATTTTCTGTGCCGTATTCATTCAGAACTCCCACATAAATACCGTTGCTGATCAGAAACGTAGAGCAGAGTCAACCTAATCCAACTAAAATGCAATGTCACACTATACATCAAGTGCGTTATTCCCAGGTTTACATGCACACTGCTTGATCATATTTAAGCATGTTAGAATTTTAGTGAGGCTTACTTCCACTTAGTTCCAGTGTTTGCTTCCTCTGCACCCCACTTCAGAACACTTCCCACAACACTTTGGGAAACGCTTTGCATTAGGAAGTTGTTTTTAATGTTCGGCCTCTTAAAGGTGCAGGTACCACATGAAAGATTAGGAGCAATTTTCCTCACAACTGCCGTTCTCCGTATCAGCAAGAGAATGAGCAGGCACAGCAGAACACTTCCCACAATACTTTGCGAAACGCTTCCCATTGGGAAGAACAAGTTACTTACAAAACGGGTAACGTTCTTTTGATGGGATGTTCCTCCAACGTATTCCTTATCTTTGATATAATCCATTCCAGCTTGCTGGCCTCGGAATTTATTCCAGAAGAGGGCGCTGCGCGTCGACATCCCTCGAGCCGGTGTCCCTCAACAGCCTCCGTATCAACGCCAACGTCATCATGAGTACAAATAGACTCGCGCAGCGTCCGTTGCTCAGTTCCGTTTTGAAGTTTAGATTTGCTTTGCATGAATTGGTTAGTAACCTTGAAGGAGCATAAGCTGCAACTACAAGTGAAGTTTTACTTCGGGGATGGATGGGAGGGGCGATAAGGAATACATCGGAGGAACATCCCATCGAAAGAACGTTACCAGTTTGGTAAGTAACTTGTTCTTCGAAGGGATTGTGTCCTCCGACGTATTCCTTATCTTTGATAGACTCCCATAGCAGTAGTATATATAGAGGAGGTAGGAGTAAAAATGAAATGTTTCCCTTTAAAGATGTACAGAATGCAACACAGCTTTTCCAAATTTTGTCTCCTGGCTAGAGGAGGAATCAAGGCTGTAACATATGGTAAAAGTGTGTGCGGACGACCATGTGGCAGCCGCACATATGTCCTTAATTGGAACTCCTCTTTGGAGAGCCGAAGAGGCTGCGATAGCCCTGGTTGAATGAGCCCTAAGATGTTGAGGGGGCTCTTTTCCTGCCAATCTATAGTATTCGATAAGAGTTAAAATAATCCATCTTGAAACGGTTTGTTTTGTAATTGGCAAACCTAATTTGTGTCCTGCATATCCCACAAACAATTGGTCTGCTTGTCTGATTCTTGCAAGTTTGCTAATATAAAAGCTTAAGGCACGCCTTGGATCCAGCCTGCGTAATCTCTCTTCCTCTTTCGCTGGATGGGGAGGAGGATAGAACGAGGGTAAAGTTATTTTCTGAAAAATGTGGAATTCAGAGACCACCTTTGGGAGAAAATTGGGCTTCACTTGTAAAACAACCTTATCTTAATGAAAGATTGTATGAGGAGGTTTGCAAGATAGAGCTTGTAATTCGCTCACTCTTCTGGCAGAAGTTAGAGCCACTAGAAAAACTGTTTTAAGAGTGAGAAACCTTAATGAACAGGAATTAAGTGGTTCAAATGGGGTACCCATCAGAAACTTTAAGACTGGGTGTAGGTCCCACAATGGAATTTGAAAAGGTTTTGGGGAATAAACATTAGTTAATCCTTTCAGAAATTGAATTACTAAGGGTAATTTGAAATATGAAGGGTCCTCAGCAGTACGCTTAAAGATTGACAGCGCTGCGAGGTAGCCCTTGATCGTACCAACTTGGAGACCTGAATTTGCTAAGTAAAGCAAGAAAGATAACACCATCAGTGTATTACATGAGAAGGGTTCAATATTCTTTTCTCTACACCAGCTGCAAAATTTGTTCCAACGGCAGCGGTATAAAGTCTTTGTTGCTGGCCTTCTGGCTGAAATCAACACCTCCATGACGTCATCCGGGAGATCCCAATCCTTGTATCTCAACCTTTCAGAAACCAGGTGTGAAGGTTGAGGGTTCTGATATCCGGATGGAGAACCTGACCTCCCTTCTGCGAGAGAAGATCCTCTCTTTGCACAAGACGAATCGGAGGGCAGAGGGACATGTCTAGAAGATCCGGGTACCACGTTCTCCTGGCCCAATCTGGGGCAATTAGGATCATGGGTTTCCAGAATCTTCTCAACCTCCTGATCACTTGAGGAATGACGGGGACTGGAGGAAACGTGTACAGAAGTGGATATTCCCAGTCCACTACGAACGCGTCCCCTAGAGCTCCTCTCGGGGGAAATTCCCTTGAGCAATACTGATTGCACTTCCTGTCGATGCTGGTGGCGAACAGATCCATTTGAGGGGTTCCCCAAAGGGCGAAGATCTCTTGAAGGACTTCCTGATCTAGTTCCCACTCATGCAAGACTGTGCTCTGCCTGCTCAGAGCGTCCACCGTCAAGTTCTCCTCTCCGGCTAGGTGAACTGCCGATAAAGAGATTCCTTCTTGAATTGCCCAAAACCAGAGCTGCATTGCCTCCCTGCACAGCGGCAGTGACCCTACGCCTCCTCTTTTGTTGAGGTAGTGCATGGCCACTGTGTTGTCCGTCATTATCAGAAACATTTTTCCCTGTACTTCTGGCAGAAAAGCTTTCAGCGCTAGTCTGATCGTTCTCAGCTCCAATAGGTTGATGTGTAGTCTGGCCCCCGATGGAGACCAACGACCGCTGATGGTCAAGTCGTTGCCATGGGCTCTCCATCCTGTGAGTGAAGCATCCGTGACTACTGATATCTCCGGCCATGGTTGCCAAAACTGTTCTCCTTTTAAGATGTTCTCCCACTAGGCCCACCAATGAAGGTCTTGAGCTACTCTGTCCGGAATTAGTAGAAAATCTGACATTCCCCCTGAGAATTGTGACCACTGGGTCCTTAGTGCCCAATGGAGGGATCTCATTCTCAGGCGAGCCTCTGGCACTAGGAAGATGCAGGATGCCTTGAGGCCGAGCAACCTCAAAAAGTCGAAGGCTGGAAGACGTTGGGCATTTTGAAACCTGGTGACCATCTGTAGACTATCTTGAGCCCTCACCTCTGGTGGCGAGACTTTTCCCAGGGATGTGTCCAGGACTGCTCCAATGAACTGGAGTCTCTGTGATGGTATCATCTGTGACTTCTTTAAGTTGAGGGAGAAGCCCAGCTTGTGAAGGAAGTGGCAAACATAATCTAGATGGATCTGAGCTTGTTCCGGGGATACTGCTCTGATCAACCAGTCGTCCAGGTAGGGGTAGACGTGAATCACTTCCCTCCTTAGACTTGCAGCCACAACCGCCATCAGCTTAAAGACCCTCGAGGCGGAGGTCAGCCCAAATGGCAGAACTCGGAATTGATAATGAGAGCTGCCAATTGCGAACCTCTTGTATTTCCTGTGTTTGAGATGGATTGGCACATGGAAATAAGCATCCTGAAGGTCTAGAGATACCAACCAGTCCTGAAGCTGGAGGGCCTCAGGGATCTGAGAAAGGGTTATCATCTTGAACTTGTCTTTCCTGAGGAATTTGTTAAATTCTCGCAGTCCAAGATGGGTCTCAATCCTCCGTCCTTCTTTGGTACTAGAAAGTAAGGGGAATACCAACCCTTGTTCCTCCCTGCTACAGGTACCGGTTCTATGTCACCTTTCTCTAGCAGGTATGAAATCTCCTGCATAAGGAGCGTGTCTGGAAACTTCAAAGCGTTGTTCCCTGGTGGATGTCTCTGAGGGGTTTGTAGGAAAGGCAGGCAGTAACCTTGGGCAACTGTCTCAAATGCCGAAGTATCTGATGTAATAGCGTGCCATTCTGCCAGATGTTGAGTTAACCTGCCCCCTACTGGTGGCTTGGGAGGGGACACCTCAGAGTCGTTTAGAAGTGGCTGACGCAGATGCTGATGGTAAAGTAGCACCTGCTGTTGCGGATTTTGTACCTTTTCCCGTCCACCATGGGTGAAACGTCTCTGGCCCCTTTGAGCTGGCTGTCCCCTGCCTTTTCCGAATGCAGAGTAAAAGCGAAAGGACTTACCCTTCCAGGAAGTACCTGTGGGACGATTTGGAGTTTGCTTGATTGCAGCCCCAAGGGATTCGCTGCTGCTCCGGATGTTTGTAATTTCTCCAGACTGTCATCAGCCTTCTTTCCAAATAGATGCGGATTGTGGTACTCGCTGCCATGGCCCTGCTGATGCTGTCAGCAGAGTCAATGCCAGTTTGAAGGGACTCACACATTGCATCCTTACCATCCCTGATATGTTTAAGAATGCTTCCCGTTCTTCCCCTTCTGGGAGACAGTCAGCCGCAGATGAAGCACACTCCCAAAGTGTGTGGCTGAATCTTGCTAGCGTGCAAGTGGCGTTGATAGATTTCAGTGCCATACTACATGCCGAAAAGACTTCTTTTGACATTGCGTCAAATCTTTTATCATCTCTATCTTGTGGAATAGTGGGGTATGCCGACTTACTGTTTGATGAAGTCGCTGCCTGCACAAATAAACTTTCTGGAGTTGGATGTTTACTTAGGTATTCTGGATCTGAAGCTGATACTCTGTATTTAGCAGATAGTTTCTTATTTACTGCAGAGATAACTTCAGGAGTCTCCCAATTTGCAGATATTTTCCTTTGCAGAGCAGCATGAAAAGGAACTACAGGATCCTCTTGGGCTCCTTTATCCAATATATCAGTAAGGTCATCTTGCTGAAAAGAAGGTGCAGGTGTAGTCCACCCAATAAATTCAATTATTCTGGCCATTAGTGCCCTATAAGGTATCTCAGCATGTTCTCCAGGTTCTGGTCTAGCAAACTCTACTTCTGGAGATGTATCTATACCACTTGCCTCATGTAGAGACTCTTGTAAGTCTTTTAACCTATTTTCTTCTGAGATTAATTCCTCTGGAATGGTTACTGTAGTCCTTTGTAGACCAAAATGCCTCCCCTTCTTCTTATATGGAAGACAAGGCTCTAAAATAATCAGACCTAGGATATGGAGTAAATCCCCTTTTTAGAGAAGAAGGAGTAATTATGTTGTTACTGCCTGAGAAAACGTTGTGGTTTTCGACGTGGACGTTGTAGGCTTCGACAATCCAGTAAAAGGCGTTGAAAATGTCAGAAAAGGCCTTGATGAACTCGAGAGGATCGGAATCCTAGTCGGTGTCATTGAGATTGTCAATGGCAATCTCGACGTCATGGTCGGGGCTTTCGACACCTCGGGTGCCTGTGACATAGAGGCAGTCCTAGGCTTATCCTTCATCGGAGTCGACGATGGCGTCGATGAGGCAGATTTATGCTTCGAAGGTCCCTTCGACAACGGCGTCAATGACACAGATTTGTGTGTCGAAGGAATCTTCGACGATAGCGTCGATGACGCAGTCTTATTGCCCTTACTCGAGGGTTCATGGCGCTCGAGTATTTTTATTTGCCGGGTTCAACGACTCGCAGCGTTTTGATTTTTCGGGTCTTTCACCCAGGGTATCACCATTAGACATCTCTGAGGGGGTCGAGGACGCTTTCTTGAAAACTCTAAGCATTATTTTACGGAATTCCACCCTCTTATCCGGAGAGCTGTGTTTCGTGGGGCAGGTGACCCTTTCCGGGGAACTAGAGGAAGAAGAAGAGGGAGATCTATGGTGCCTCTTTTTAGAATGCCTCGATCTCGAAGAATGATGGGAACCGCTTCGAGATCTCGATCGAGAATGTTTCTTTTGATGACGAGGAGACGAATGCCTCGACTCAGCCGAAGAAACTTTTGAAGGGGTAGAAGTTTTAAAAGCCTTACCTCTTTCTAGTTTCCCCTTATGCTCCTTCAAGGCTTTCGCCGTCATAGACATACAGTCCTCACACTCCGAACAATGGTGCTCCGATCCCAGGCACCACAAACAGATCCTGTGAGGATCCGTTAAAGACATTTTCTTCCCACAGTCGCGACATTTTTTAAAACCGGACCGTGGAGTCGATGGTTCGGATGAAGATGCCATTGTGTAAATTTAGTATTTTCGAAGAATAAGACATTTTTTTATGAAGAAAGGAAGTGAGCGTTATGTTACCGAAGCTCAAGAAGCACGGAAAAACGGAACTGAGCAACGGACGCTGCGCAAGTCTATTTGTACTCATGATGACATCAGCGCCAATACGGAGGCTGTTGAGGGACAACGACTCGAGGGACGTCGACGCGCAGCACCCTCTACTGGAAAAAATTTCCGAGGCCAGCAAGCTGGAATGGATTATATCAAAGATAAGGAATACGTCGGAGGACACAATCCCTTCAAAGTTGTTTTTAATGTTCAGCCTCTTAAAAGCTCAGGTATCAGATGAAAGGTTAGTAACAATTTTCCTCACAACCTCCGTTCTCCGTATCAGCAAGGGAATCAGCGTGATATTCTGGGATAAGTGAAAATCGGACACTACCTTAGGAAGAAAGGAGGAACGAACCATCAAAACCACCTTGTCCTTAGAAAATACAGTAAACTGTGGCTTGTAGGATAGGGCTTGTAGCTCGCAAACCCTGCAAGCAGAAGTGGTAGCCACCAAGAAAAAGGTCTTCCACGTTAGTAACCTGAGAGGGCACGAATGGAGCGGCTCAAAGGGCGCTCCCATCAGAAATATAAGTACCAAGTTCAAATCCCAGGACGGAATCAGAAAAGGGACAGGCGGGAACCTGTTAATCCTTTCAGAAACTGGATTACAGTTGCGTTGCTCCAGTGTGCATTTGAACATTCACAGAGCTGCCAAATATCCTTTTATGGTAGCCACCTCTAAAAAGGAAAGCAGTGCAAGTGTATTGTACGAGAAAAGGTCCACATCCTTCGCTCTACACCAGCTGCAAAATTTGTTCCAGTGGTAGCGGTATAGGGCTTAAGTTGCTGGTCTTCTAATCGAAAACAACACCTCCATAATGTCCTCGGGTGGTCGCAGTCTTTATATCGCAGCCACTCAGAAACCAGGTGTGCAGATTCCTCATTCTGATTCCTGGGTGAAGACGGGCTCCCTCCTACGAGAGGAGATCTACTCTCTGGGGAAGATGGAATGGAGGACAGATGGAGTCCATAAGGTCCAGATACCACGTCCTACTGGCCCAATCTGGAGAAATTAGGCTCCTGGAGTTTCCCCACCATGCTGAGGACTTGAGGGATGACAGGGACTGGCTGGAACACGCATAGGAGTGGAAAATCCCAATCCACTACAAACACACCCCTCAGAGCTCCTCTCTGAGGAAATTTCCTGGAGCAGAAAAGTATGCACTTCCTGTTGGTACTGGACACAAACAGATCCACTTGAGTGGCTCCCAGAGTAGGAAGATCTCTAGGACTTCCAGAGAGAGCTCCCCCTCACGCCAAAAACCAGAGCTGCGTCACTTCCTTACACATCTTTTGCTGAGGTAATGCATGGCTACCAGGTTGCCCGTCATTATCAGGCCGTTCTTTCCCTGGATGCAAGTCAAAAAGGTCCTCAGCGCAACTCGGATCGCCCTCAGCTCTAACAGGTTTATGTGTAGTCTCGAGTCTGTCTGCGACCAAAGCCCGCTCATCATCAGATCGCTCACATGTGCTCCCCATCCCATGAAGAAAGCATCCATGACCTCAGTTAGCTCTGGCCAGACTTACCAAAAAGGTTTCGCGATCAACACGTTGTCTTTGCAGGCCCACCACAGGAGATCTTGTGTGACCTAAAGAAGGTCTGTCATGCTGCCTGAGAACTGTGACTGTTGGGATCTGAAGGCCCACTGGAGGGACTTCATCCTTAGTCTGGTTTCCGGCACCAGAAAAATGCAGGATGCCAAAAGACCCAGCAACCTCAAAAAAAATCAATGGCTGGCAGATATCGGGCGTTCTGAAACTTCATAACCATCTGGAAGATATGCTGAGCCCTACTTGGGAGGAGAAGTCTCCACTGAGGAAGAGTCCAGCACCGCTCCAATAGATTGGCACTTTTGAGAAGGTGTCACCTGAGACTTCTTGAAGTTGAGGGAGAAGCTATGTTTGTGAAGGAAGTGGCAGGTGCTGCGGATGTATTTCAGAGCTTGTTCCGGAGAATGAGCCCTGATAAGCCAGTCGTTCCAGGTAGAGAAAGATGTGAATCCTTCCCCTCCTTCGACTCGCTGCCACTATCGCCATTAACTTAACGAAGACCCTTGTGGTGGGGGTAAGCCAGAAAGGAAGCACTCGAAATAGAGAGCGAGTACCGCCTATGGTGAATCTCAGGTACTTCCTGTGCTTGGGATGGATAGGCACATGAAAGTAAGCATCCTGAAGATTGAGTGACACCATCCAATCCCAGAGCTGAAGGGGCTGGAAGATCTCAAAAGAGTGACCAACTTTAATTTTTCCTTCCTGAGGAACTTGTTCAAGTGCCTCAGGTCCAAGATGGGTCGCAGTTCTCTGTCTTTTTTTGGCACAAGGAAGTAGGCGGGATACCATCCCTTGTTCAGTTCCGCTAAAAGATACCTGTTCCATGGCACCTTTCTCCAACAGGGAGAGAATCTCCTGTAGGAGAAGTGGGTCTGGGGCCCGAAAGAATGTTCGCTCGGTGGACACTCTGGGGGCCTCTTCAGAAATAGGAGGCAGTACCCTTGGTCTTGTCTGCAATGCCCATGCATCTCAAGTAATGTAATACCATTCTTGCAGATGCTGGGTCAACCTGCATCCCACAGGGGTTTTATGAGCAAAGCACTCAGGGGTTTGGGGCCTGCAGAGGACAAGGAAGAGATTGCTGCCTGGGTAGGTGTTCCTCCACAACCTCTTGTTTTACGGGAAAATCTTTTTGTCCTCATCTTTGAACAGCTTGTCCTCTACCTCTTTGACTTGAACATCAGGAACAAAACCAGACTTACGCGGGCATGCAAATCACCTGATAACTGCACTAGATCCCATGCATCTGCCCACACTGTTAGATGCATCAGCACCTGATTGGAGGGATTAGCATGAAGCCCTTTTCCCATCATTAACAACATTGAAAAACCCCTCTCTCATTTCCCCTTCAGGGATGTTCTCGGTTGCCTGTGCCACCACATTCCAAAGAGAGCAAGAATACTTGGCCAAAGCACAAGAGGAGTTAAAGCCCTTTAAAGCCATACATCCTGTCAAAAAAACTCTTTTGGCCAAAGTGTCATAACGTTCATCATCCCTATCTGGACTGAGTACTTGGAAGTGGAAGTGGCAGCCTGCTTTACCAAACTTTCTGGGGTTGGATGCCTTGATAAAAAGTCTGGATCCACAGAAGAAGGCTTATTTGTTGGCAAACTCCTTGCTGACTGCTGGAGTAGTACCTGGTTTCTTCAACAGCTTAATAAGGGGGCCCCTTAGTGCCGAATGGAAGGGCAATACAGGTTCTTTTAGTGGACCCCTTGTCCAAAATATCTGTAAGTTCATCCTTAGTGATGTCCTTGGCAGGGCCACCCCAACCCAAATATTCAACAACCTTATTCATTACTGACCTATATGCTGCATTTGGATGAGAATGGATTCAAGGGGTGTCAAACTCGTCCTCTGGGGCGTTGTGGAGTCCACTAGCATCCTTAAGGCAGGAGACCAAGTCATCCATTTGAGGCTCTTATCAGATAAATTCCTCAGGGACATTCGAAGCTTTATAACAATATAAACCGAAAGGGACCATGTCATCATCCTCATCATCATCCCCAAAAATGGATCTGAAGCACTTGAAAATGTCAGTCTTCAACTGAGGTTTGTACCTCGACGCCGACTAAGAGGTCGACGTCAAAGGTTGTTCGGCATCAGGGTCTACTTTGAAGAGGAGATTGATTAAGTTTTTGGCATCCGAGAAGCCCCAGTGGTCCACGATGTCGACACTATTCGGGTAGCCTTCTCAGAGGTCATCTGACTCAGGATTTTAGGCCTGTGTGGCGAAACCTTAGAAGATTCCCTGCCAGTCTTGGAAAACACGGTGGGATCTGGAGCCTTGCGTGGCTCTTTCGTAGGAGCAGCCGGAGCTGCCTTCGAAAATACCTCCAACATTTTCAACCTGTAAACCTCCAATTGGCCCGCCAAAACAGTTTTCTTGGGGAAACGTACCTGGCGTCTGTCAGTAGAGGAATCTGATGAGGGAGAGGAGTGTCGTCTTTTGTACTCTTCTTCTTCGAGGACTTAGAGGAACGGTGCAAATCACTTGTAAATCTAGATCTCTTGGAGTGTTTGGAGCGTTTTTTTAAATCTTTCAAGAGACTTATCACCCACGGAGCTCTGACCTTCAGAAGACTTTTTCTTAGAAGGTTTAGAGGATAGAGATTTTGACACCGGACGACCTTTCATTCAAGTCCTTGTTCATCATCGACTGACAAGACCCACACTCGACAACTTCATGGACCTCACCAAGGCAGAAGAGACAAATTCTGTGCGGGTCTCTGATCAACATTGTCAAATCACAGTCCACGCATATCTTGAATCCTGTTTAAGGATTAGACATTGTGAAAGAAAAGAATCTGACGCAAAGTTGAACCGCTCAGAGAGCGTCCCGAGCATTGGGAAAAACGGAACTCAGGCAACGTGGCACGGTGCGTTCTATTTAAACTATCATCAATGTCATGTCTGGACGTGGGAATGGAGACTGTTGTGGGACATCTACGCTGATGCCGCATGAAGCTTTGTTCTCCGATAACTGCAAAGACGGAAACAAAGATCTAGAATGAGGAATCCCTGGGAGGACACAATCCATTAGAAATACAGCATGAGCTTAGAAAATATCAGGAGGAGGTGAAGAATTACTTGGCCACAAATCATTTTATGAAGATGCTTTTAGGGATCTTGCTGCTGGCCAGAAATAGAGCCAAATAAGAAAAATCTGGTGTTAGAAACATTTATTGACATTTTTGCCCAAAATTCAAAGAAGGTTTGGTACATTTTCTAATATTGTGTCTAATATACACCTCTTTCAGAAGACTTTTTTCTTGTTCCACTATTTCACAGCTGAAATGCAGAACAGTTAAAGAGGCAACAATATGTGCTACAGGGGTCATTCAATTGCGATGATTTCAAATGTCATTATTTATGTATTTAGGAAGTGGCTGATTAGAGCAAAATGGGGCAGTGGGTGACCCCAATATTGTATAATGAGGCTCCCTTGACTTTTGCTACATGTTATAGTTTGTTTTTTTAATTGGGGACCTGGGTGCTTAGCAATGTACATGTACATACTTCTTTGATTACATATTTGGTATAATGGTGCTTTTAACATGTTTATTCATAGTAAATCACACTGGCACTTTATACTTGTAAATGGCAGGTCTGAGACAGGCATGGTATCAAGGGAAATGACACAGACAACAGAAATATCTTTAAAAAAGCTTTATCGATAATCAGGAGGGTGTAATGCTTAACCAACCTTATGCTATGGCGGGATTTCCCTGCCTATAGAAATCTAAGGAAAGTCAGTGTCTATACGTCAAAACCAAAAATCTATCTGTGTCAAAAACCTATGCTTGTTCTCACAACTACAACAAAACTAGTGGGGGAAATGCTCTCAACCAAATATAAGTGTTCAAAGTAAATGTTCAATGATTGGCAAGTTGAGTTCTTCTAAAGTTCTCTGTTTCGAGGCAATACAGTTCCAATGTACTCTTGTGGCAATAAGGACTGACCGAGTTCTGCAATTACCATCTACAGATTCAGCAATATTACAGTTCACCTCACTTGCCGGTCTCAGGTTTCCCTTCCCCAAGCTGCAAAGGTAACAAACTTCACACAACACTGTCGGCTTAGGATTCCCTTCCCCAAGATGAATATTCTCCAAGTTCTGGTTCTCAGGGTTCCCTTCCCCAAGATGATGCAAGGGTAAAGTTCACACAACACTGTGATCTTGGTATTCCTTGCCCCAAGACGTACTTTCAAAAGTGCACTTGTCTCTTCCGTTTATCAGTTTGAAAAGACCATGGGATCTACTTGACCCTTCCTTTGTTTAACTTCACCAACGATTCACCTCGTTGCTGCTTTTCAACCTTTTGTGGTTTTTGGTCTAGGTGCAGTTGTCAGACCACGCAGCCCATCCATCACAGGTCACGCAACAAGCAACCACATGTACTTTGAGTCTTGATGTTGGAAATGTTTGTATTAGGAAACGTTCTGTTCTAGGCCCAGTTGTCAGGCTGCACGGTCCACCCATCACAGGTCACGCACCAATACGTTTCCCAAAGGTGAAGTCAGTTCTTTAATATATCCAACATTGCAGTATTCACTTGGTTTCACTATGATTTCCTGTTAATCAATATAAAAAATGTATAGCTTTACTTTGTGTGAGCTCGAATAATGTCTTTCAAACAATTCAGTATTCAATAGATGCAAGTTTTACTTATACGCTCAGCAGCTCCTTTCATCAGGTTTGGTATTCATAATTCGCAAGATTTAACTTACGCAGGGCTCAGCAGCCCCTTTCATCAAGTTCAGTATTCAATATTTGTTGCCTTTACTTGTACGGGCTCAACAGCCCCTTCCATCAAGTTCGGTATTCAATTTGCGCAAGGTTTACTTACATGGGCTTTACAGCCCCTCGGAGCGCCCCAGAGTTCCCAGTCTCTCTGAGAACCTTACCGGGTTGCTGTTGCTCTGGTTGGCGGCTTCCGCCCCTCCACACAGGAGAAGCAACTTGCCGGGTGACCTGCTGCTGCTTTCCAGGTATGCCGGCTTTCGTGCTGGGCACCACCTCTGCTCCTCACTGGCATCTGCTCCTGCCTTCCTCCACAAGAGTTCTCGATCTTGCTCGGTCCGTTCGAAAGGACTCCTGAGATCTTCATCAGGTGCCTTAGCGCCTCGGCTTCCAGCCCCTCAGCACAGCAGAAACTTGGTCCTGTTCTCATTCTGCTCCTGCACCATCTGCATCTATCTCTCTTCCACCTCGTTGACCTCCACATTTCATACTCTCTCATTACTAATGGCCTGCTGGTGAAACAAGGTAATCCCAATTGCCTGACCTTGTTTAAGCACATTATTGTGAAATGCCTGACCTCTCTTCTTTGTCACAGTACCAGAGTGAGGTTGGCCATAGGAAATCTGCACTGCTCCTAGTTGCCACTTCTTGTCAGTACTTAAAGGAAAATTACTGGTGATAATAGAATGAGTTGGGCAATAGCCCATAAAGGCTATGGGAGGGGAGCATATGTCAGTATTAGAAAAAGGGGATACCATGTCTCGCCTTCAGGTACCCTCTCTCCAATCCTCAAGGACCCTCCACTCCGGTGATCCTCCCTCGCTTGTCCACCCCTGGGGTCGAGATCCAAAAGCGATGGCCTTTCCCTGGTCACCTGAACAGAAGATCCCTCAGGAGTAGATGTGTGAACACCGTCAGGTTTCTCACACAGGGCAACAATTTATGGACCAGTCTTCTAATTGATATTTGCTGTGTTCTTTTTTTTATGAATTGATGTTATCTTTTATATGATGGCTGAAGCCGAAATATAGCCGTGTTGACTGACTGATCATGTGATTTCAGCTTTGTGAGCCTTGCATTGGCTGCCAGCTGAAAGTCTGGTCACTTTTCAATCTACGGATATGGTACAAAGAGTCAGGTAAGGTATGGGACCATTTCGTTTTGGGAGGATATCTCAGGTTCGATCCCCGGGTCCGCGCATAGAACCCTCTGGGTATTAAGCACGTTATAAATAACCTATCATATCATAACCTATCATATCACTCTTTAGCTTATCAGAATGTACAAAGCACTGCTCTATTAGATCTCTGAAATCTGCATCCTTCCTTAGGTTTATCAACCCTAACACCAAGAAGCAAATATTAGGTCACTGTGTCTTCTTTATTTGCTCTGCAAAACTGTGCAACTCTCTTCCTCGTGAGCTGAGGTGTTCTGAAAACCACTATCACTTTAGAAAAAGGCTAGAGGCCCACCAGTAATTCTCAACTGTTTGTGTATGAATGATGTAAGGTTGGCTGTGTGATCGAGCGCTAGGACACCACTTCTGTGATGTCATTTATTTAATTTATTTATTGGCTATTTATAAAAGCGCCCATACATCAAATGGTGTTTCAAGGTGCCAGCATTTTAAATAACAAATCAAATCTAAACTCACCACAACCATTTGAAGTATTTGCCAATCTTCACCAGCAAGACACTTTGAACTACACCTTAAGACAAGCTTGTAAGGAAGGAATAAGAACTGCTAAAACCATCACAGTGTATAATGAGGCGGCGTGACAAAGTGTGGCACAGAAGAGAGCATCTTGTGATTGGATGATTTCACCCACCAATCTTGATCAAGGATCTGCTGTCCTGTAGTTGCCCAGACAGCAGCATGTAGAGATAAAGGATAACAAAGTCAGGCAGAGTTTGAACCAGTGATGTAGAATATTTGACAGAATGTGAAGGGGTTAGATGTGATGGACCTCACAAAGATTTGACTATACTTTTATTAGTTAGATTGAAGGGAAGACTTAAGAAACTCAGTGCCTGTGAGTGGAGTGAGCTAAACATGACATCTCACTGCACCTTCACATAACTTATTGACAGAGACAAAGTTTCTGTTGTAAAATAAATAATGGCATAATGGAATGTTCAGATAAAGGGCATTCCACAAATCATAACAATGTATTACTTAAGCAATGACCTGTGATGGGCTGGGATTTTACTGGGACCGGGAAGCCCTATGCCAGTTACAAGCTCGAAGCAAGCGAGGGCTTTAACTGGACACCAGGCATTACCTGTCCCGGTAAAACTCCTGCCTGTCCTTTTTTTCCTAATTACCAAGCTATTTAATGTATTTTTTCTTTTTTTTTCACATTTATAGCAGCGCACCAAACCCTGAGGCATCTGGGCGCTAGTTACAGTGAGTATGGCGTTACAAGATTTTTAATGAGTTATAGGTAAGTTGTGTGCGCAGCACAAAGCTACACAAGTCATAATAGGTGAGGTACATGAAGATGCAAAGGCAGCACCAGGCTGCACAATTCATAATAGGCGAGGTATGTGTAGTTGCAAAAGCAGCACAAGGCTGCACAAGTCATAATATGTAAGGTACATGTCGATGCAAAGGCAGCACCAGGCTGCACAATTCATAATAGGCGAGGTATGTGTAGTTGCAAAAGCAGCACAAGGCTGCACAAGTCATAATAAGTGAGGTACATGTAGATGCAAAGGCAGCACAAGTCTGCACAAGACATAATAGGCGAGGTATGTGTAGTTGCAAAAGCAGCACAAGGCTGCACAAATCGTGATTGGTTACAGGCAAGTTGCCAGCAGTAAAGCAATAGGCTTGCGCATACCGGAAAAGCCTCACCCCATGAGGAAGGGGATTACAAAGGCTGCACTGATGTAGAGTAAAGTGCTTCAGGTGAGTACCACTACGTGAAGATAGCGATGAGCAAGGCTTAGAGTTACCCCAGGGTAAACACTCAGGTCGTAGGGAGAAGACAGGTGCAGTGGTAGGATAGTTTATAGGTACTTAGGAGTCTGAGAGAGAGGCAGCTTTTGGAAGTTACAGAAATGAGGCCAGACCCCGCACCATCAGGGCACGAGATCAAGGGGCAACACAACCCTTGGGGACAATACGACTGGGAGAGCCCAGCCGGACTCAGTCCTGGCGCCTTTGGCGCCAGGCTCATAAATAAATGTGCACTAGCAAATTTTATTTGGTGCAGGTACTTGGTTTCCCCTGCAGGGGCCCCCATGTGCATTGGGTTGGACGTGGCTGCTGGGGAGAGGCAGAATGCATTTGTAAGCATCCTTTTAGGAATGGCAGGGTGGGGCCGATGAGTCATGACTATGGGCGTGGCCAGAGCAGGCTATATAAGCCTGCTCTGCCTCCCAGAACGCGCTTCGAGTTATTCTGCTATTGCAGCGTAACGCTCACTGCCGCCTAAGCGCATCTTACCTGCTTCCAGCCAGAGCACACCTTACCTGTCTTCAGCTACTCTTCAGAGTGCATCTTACCTGTTTCCAGCTACCTTTCTGAGGTCATCTTACCTGTCTTCAGCTAATCGCCAGAGTGCATCTTACCTTGTCTCCAGCTGCCAGCCGCAGCACTTACCTTGCAATCCGCTTCCTTTGGCACGCATCATTGTGGACTCTGGCATTCATCTTCCATCTCCAGATCTCCGGATAGCAGCGCTCCAGCCTGACGTCGTGACAGACGGTGCCTGCAAGGGAAAAAGACAAAGACAAGGTCAGAAACCACTAAGACGTTACGTTTAAGGTTGCACTTAGACATTCCATTCACTTAGACAGTCCATTCAACGCGCCCCTGCTGTGAGAAGCAGGACAGAGAGCTCGCCATCATCAATCAACAGGTGAGACTATATGGGTCGGCGCATGCTCACCACATTCTTGGAAGAAGGGTTCGAGAGAGACAGCAGTCATATAGCAGCCTTCCCACGATCTTTCATATCCTCGCAGGGACAGTGCCAACAACCAGCGCAGCCCACAGCACACGAGCAGGGGAAGATGCCTGACAAAGGGAATCCACTTCCAGGGAGAGCAGTGACCGTGCCCCAACGTCCCCGCAGAGACCAGGTGAGCGTAACAATTAGGCGCCTGCCGCAGCAAACGATGTAAGGACCTTCCCAGTTTGTAGGATTGCATCGTGGTGAAGGCAGCAGTGTTCGTAGATTCGGTGTCAGCTCACAGGGTCCCGAAGGTATGGTAGTGGTAAGCATGTCTGAGAAGAGGGGAAATTTGCTCTGGAGCACCGTACGCACCCGAACAGGCCCAGAAAGGGATGTTGAGCCTCAGACGTGGGCCTTGTAGAGGGGCCGGCTAAGTGTGCTGTAGTTTATAAACATACAAGGATTACACATTCTCCTAGTACGTAAAGTTCAGTACGACTTCTAAGCTGTACCGAGCACTACTCTCTTTTATTGTTAACTCTTCTATGGTACTTTACTGTAGTCTGTACTTTGCTATGTTCCTTTGTATTGCACGGTACTATACTATGCTCTATTATGCTGTACTGTGCTCTTCTCTATACTACGTTCTACTTTACTATATGGTGTAGCACAGCGTCATATAGTATATATGAATCACACTGATGCTTTTCCATTTTTCTGTAACTTTCCCTCCTAAACAGAAGGTTCATTTTTCAGCACTGGTGTTACCCTAAAAGAACAGTTGGAGCAGGGTGCTTTGGTCTTTCATGGTTACACAAATATTGCAAAACAATTATTTTGGGGAATTGTTGAGACAAGTTCATTATTTCTTTAAAAAGATTCTCTTGGTCATTCAGTGATGAATGGAGCAGCCAATAATCTTGGTACTATCATTTGAGTAGATAAGGGCCCCAGTACATTTTATCCTTTAAGTTCTTAAATGAACCCTACTTTGTACTGGTTGATGGACCAGCTGCCAAGATCCTATTTTGCTTAACATTGTTTCCTTCATGTGGCTCCTCAAAGAATTTCCCTTGCCCAATGAATTGATTGATTTGAGTTTATATGTGCCTTGTGTACCACATTTGTTGTTTTGGTGTTTGTGTTGTACCTTAGTTTATACATTCCAGTGCTGCACTTGTTTCTTTGCTGTATTTGTCTGAATTGGTCATTGCTTAGTTTAATTTATATTCTGCCATTGCTTTTTGCCTTTATTTATATGATTATTTCCCACAGTTTGTTACAGGGTGCACTTACTTTATTTTCTATCATGTTGACATGGTATTCCAGCTGGTGGTGTTGGTAGCCTTTAATTAACCCTCCTTGCCACCCAAGCCTGATGTAGAGTGCTTCTACATCTTGGGAATAATAATTTGGTTGTCTTCCCAATCAATCTGTGCGGAGTAATCATCAGCATTGTTTTGGGTGTTTTTGATGATACAAAGCTACACATTTACTGTGAGTGAGAAATAATTTCACATTTAGAGTGGTTCAGAGCGACTATTATGCAATTTAACGGCAGCAGGTTCACACGCTGGAGATGCTTTAGATTGGTGTCCTCAGAAAGTGCCATGTAGTAACAGGAAGGGTAAACTGGATTCCAAGATGGTGGACGGACCAGATACAGGGCTGATCTGGCCTTAAAAGCACAAAGAACACTCAGAGGAACATTGAAGAGTCTACTGCCAATTTCAGAACATAGGTGTAAACCCTCATAAAAATGTCCTCCCGGTGGGAAGCAACAAAGCCTTATAAAACACAGAGTTCCCAGATGGTAATTGTGGGATGTTGGACAAGGTTGTTCGAGTTGGGGGCGGTTGGCGAACAGAGAATATTGGAGAGAGCAATGGCTGGCGTAGCAAAACAGGCTGGAGAAATAGCGACGTCATGGGGAAGGCAAGGCTAATAAACAAGGCTACAGATGAGCAAAGTGGCGTTGAGGAGGAGGTTGTAACATCAGGAGGCAACGGTGGTATTGGTGGTGACATCAGTATTATGCAGGTAGTGGTAATATCAGGAATTAAAGGTAGTACTGAGGAGAAGGCAATAACATCAGGAGGAAGATCTAGTACTCAAGTGGAGGTGGTAACATCAGGTGGCAAATGTGTTTTTGAAAAGGAAGTGGTTACGTTGGGAGGCAGCAGTGTTCCAGATGAGGAGGTGAGAACATTGAGAAGGGAAGCTGGTATTAAGGAGGAGGTACCATCACGAAGTGGAGGTAGTGTTCCAAAGGAAGGGGTCTTGGTAGAAGGCTTGAATGGGGGAGACTGCTGTGAAGAGGAACTCTGAGGACAGTTGAGGGGGGATGTTGAAGTAACCACCAAGAGAAAAGAGGCAGAATTAACAGTGGGAACACTTGAAGGAGGAAGGGTAGGCTAAATGTAGTGAGCCTCAGGAGGTGATGACGGACTACTGCAACCTGGCAAGTCAGCACAGGAAGGTCCTGTTAGGCCGGGTCAGCCCTAGGCAGGCTCAGAAAGTAGAAAAAGGAATGAGAGTGGGACAGGGAAAGTACATGAGATGTAGTGGTGGTGGAAGGGAAAGAAGCAGAAGGGGTCCACGATAAGGAAGAATAAAATAGATGGCTTTCCATCTCTCTTGACTTCTTTCTAAAGAGACTAATTTCTTCCTAGACTAGTTGGAGGACTATTTGCTAGAGTTTGTTTTTGGCACATAGGTCACGGAAGCCCACAACTAAGTAGTACACGAAGAAAGGGTTTGAGAATCATAAAGCCTCCAAAGCAGGAAGTGAAAAGGGGGTGACAAACTGACATTGGACCCAGGGGATTCCCACGATGACTGGTAGGACATGACAGTCAAGAAAGCCGGAAGGCCTCTCAAGACTGGGGGCTTAGAGCATCCCAACTTGTTCATAATTTGCACTGTATCAGTACCTAAAATTGCATTGTGAAATCTAGGCGTTTCTCCCTCTATTCAAGATTCTCAAACTTAGGTGGTCCCCCCCGCCCCTGTTGTTTATAATTTGCATATCAGTACCTAAAATTGCATTGTGAAACCTAGGCATTTCTCCCTCTATTCAGGATTCTCAAACTTAGGTGGTTTTTCCCCCTATCTTAAAACGTGCATTTGGATAGTTCTTTAATCCTGAGTGTTGTCGTCTTGTCCTGTTGCTCAACCTTCTTGCCTCTCGCTGTCTCGTCTGCCTGCACCCTGCCCGGTGTCCTTCTCTAGTGTTCCCCTCTCCCTTCCACCTCTCTCCTGTCCCCTCCTATATGGTTCTGTCTCTCCTATCTTATCTAACTGCTTCTCTATTGACTATCCTGCCCTCCTCATGAAATCTGGTAGGAAGAAGTTCAAAAAGTATACCCTGGTCTCCAACCCAGGCCTCCCAATCGCTGACACCTATACCAGTACCTCCTCCAAGGAAACTCTCACCGACATCCTCTTTGTGGTTCCCTCGCCAGACCTATGGACCCTACCTATGGTCTCTGTGCTCTCTCATTTCTCTTCTTCTCCCATTAATAGCGGCACCCGGTGGGATGCCGTCCTGGCCTCCTTCCATTCCTCTAAGGTCATCATGAATGTTTATTAAAATGGCACCATCCTGGTCCAAGGCCCTCAGGCAAACCCTCACCTCTTTAATAGATGCTTCCCACGCCTCATCAATTTCCTTTCTTCTCCTGCTGTCCCTTCTCCCCCCTCCACGGCCTCCTCGCCTACCCCTGCTGCCTCCTCCTCGGCTACCTTGCCCTCTCATTCCCTCTCTGCCCCCCTCGGACTCCTTCCACACCTCCGCAGGGCATACCTCTGATCGGTACTCCTCCCCAGAAGTCCTTCAAGGATGGCAACTTTCTCCACATTGCCACTCTTAACTCTTGCTCAGCTGTCAAACACTCCTCCGACATCTGCCGCCTTCTGGAAGAACTTTACCTCGATGTCCTCGGCTTCACCGAGACATGGTTCACGGCCAGCTCTGTCACAAGCTTTGACACGCTCCTCCCTGATGGCTACAAGATCCTCTCTGTGGCCAGGTCCAACTGCTCCGGAGGGGGTGTAGGCCTGATCTTCCCCGAGTGGATTCCTGCCTCTGTCATTTCTATGCAGGCCTATTCCTCTTTTGAATGCCTTGTCTGCAGGCTCTCTCCCTCCCCTAGCCATTTCCTTACTGTGGCTACTATCTATTGGCCACCTGGTCAGATTTCCCCCTTCCTCTCTGAGTGGGCGGACCTCTCCTCCTCACTCCTGGCTTCGACCACTCAACTCCTCCTTCTTGGAGACTTCAACATCCACCTGGATGCCTCCTGTGCTCCCTCTGGACTCTTTCGTGACCTCTGTGACTCTCTCTCACTCACTATTCTCCCCTCTGGCCCGACTCACTATGCAGGGCACACTCTGGATGGTCTGATCTCCTCAGACCTTCCCCTTTCTGTCCCTCTCATCACTCCTCTCTCCTGGAGTGATCACTTTCTCCTTTCCTCCCAGCTAACCCTCTCTACGCCTCAGGCCAAGCCACTTCCATCACTGCCACGCACTTTCTCGGTCATCCGACCCATGAAGCGCGTATCAGTTGAGGCTTTCGCCACCACTTTCTCACCCCCCCCCCCCAACACCCTTTGGCTGACTCTCACCCTGACAGAGCCCTCCCCACGCTCCACTCTGCTGTATCTGATACCCTTGATATCCTAGCCCATGTCATGAGGATCCGCCTGAAGCCCAAAGCCAAGTGCAACTCCTGGTACGACTCAGACCTCGTCACCCTAAAACGCAAGTGCATGGTGGCCGAGAAGAAATTACGTGCTTCTTGTACATCCTCTGACAAACTGGCCTGCCGCCTGCTCCAAAGGCAATACCGGCTCTCTGTCCTCACTAAGAAGGGAGCTCATATCCAAGCCTGCGTCTCGGCAGCATCTAACCACTCGGCTGAACTCTTTAAAATCTGCAAGGAACTGGCCAATCCTGCCGCAGTCTCTACCTCTCCTGTCCCTTCCCAGGCCCTCTGCATGGCACTGGCTTCTCACTTCATCTCTAAAACCCAGGACATCCTGTCCTCACTCTCCTCCTCTCCCCTCCCTCCCTATACTCCCTGCTCTTCCTCTGCCCCTTCTGCAGCCACCTCTCCTCCCTCCTTCTCTGCCTTTCCCCTGTTCTCCGCTGACGAGGTTTCTAGACAAGTCCGATCTATGAAAGTCTCGTCAAAACAGGTTCACCCCTGTTCCTCCAAAACCATCAAAGACCACATTGACACCCTGGCTCCTGTCCTGGCTGACTTCTGCAACCACTCCTTTGCCACTGGAGTCTTCCCATCCCTCCTTAAGAAACACTCTGCCGATCCCTCCTGCCTGTCTAACTATTGCCCAATTTCCATCAATCCTGGGCAAGCTCCTGGAGAAACTGGCCATCTCCCAGCTTAATCCCCACACTGAATCTGTTGGTTGTCTTCATGACCATCAGTCTGGCTTCAGAGCTGCCAGAAGCACGGAAACTGCTGCTCTCCTGAACAATCGTGAAGACCTGCTCTCCAACATTGACTCTAGCAACCCCTGTGTCCTCATCTTGCTTGATCTCTTTTCTGCCTTTGACACTGTGAACCATGCCATCCTGCTTAATTGTCTCTGTGATAACCTAGGTATCACCGGTCAGCCCCTGGCATGGCTGACTTCCTTCCTCACTGACAGACCCTCCCAGGTCCAACTTGGGTCCTTCCTCTGCTCTTTCTCTACCTGCGGTGTACCCCAGGGGTCTAACCTCTCTCCCTGGCTGTTCAACCAATACCTGGCACTTATTGCCCACCGCATTGCTGCTCTCTGCACCAACTTCCAGTGCTATGCTGATGACACTCAGCTCATTTTCATGCTACCTTCGGCCACCTCATCTCCGTCCCTCATCTCTGACTGTCTGTCTGCTATCCAGGAGTGGTGTGCCTTAATGACCTCTGCCTTAATGCCAGTAAGACTGAGATTCTCCTCATCCGCCTCCAACTCCCTCAGGGTCAGTCGCTTCTCCAAGAAAAGAGTTGGTGGTAGATCTCTCTCTTCGGCTGGGGCCTTCCTCTGGAACAGCCTCCCTGCCTCCCTGAAACTTGAGGAGAACCATCTTCGGTTCCGGAAGCACCTTAAAACCTTCCTCTTTGCTTCTGCTTTCTCTCCCCTCTCCCCTGCTGAAGTCCTGGCTGATACTGAGACTGCACTGGTTACCTGGCCACCCATCTGATCTCGGGCCCAAGCCCTGCCAGTTGCACGCCTGCACTGCCTCCCTGGCAACCCTGGCGTCTGGGGACTGTTTTCTGTATCTCTACAGTCCCCCCACCAGCACTTATGGCTGCACTCACCATGCACTTGCCACCAGCTGGCCGTTCTTTTATATATCCTGTTATTTTATTATCCCATGTACTGCACTTTCCTCTCCCCTTCCCTCCGCACTTTCCTTTTCCCCCTTCCCTTGCACTTGCACGATCTGAATGACACCTAGCCTAGTAGGATCGTTGTATGTCTTCCCTCTGTTCCCCCTCCCTTGCCTCGTCGCGCCTTGATACACTTGTGTGTAGGCACATTATAAATACCATATCATATAATATCATTTGTTAAAGACTTCATTTAAATGTTGTTAATTTGGCCTACCTTGTGTACCTTCACTCTAATAAAGCAGTTAAAACAGAAAACGTTGGTCTTGGGATACTTCTGGATCCGAATCACTCTGTGACAGTGTCCAAAGGTTCCTTACATCTTCGCTTTATTTTGTGGGTACCTGGGTGCACATACAATATGCTCAAATCCCCACTTTTTCTTGACTTGCTTTAGATCTGCTGATGTGTATTCGGATTAGGCCATCAATGTTTTGATGATTCTGGGAACTTTGAAAATTCAGACTGTTGCTTCCTAATAAGTCCAATATTCTTATTGGAAGGCCATTGTGACCTTCCCATTTTCTCCCCTGTTTCACCTGAGAATGAATGCGGTTTCTATCTCTTCTTCTCTTCTTTGGAGTCACAAACCTAGCATATCCTCACGAGGACACTGTAGGCATCCTCCTAGTACCATTTGCGATGAAGGTATCTGCCTCACAACATAAGCTCGCATGATATAACAAATTCATATTTTATACAAAAAAAATGTATATCCTATGTGGTGGGCTAAAGGAGGATATATGGACGCAAGGTGGACATGTTCACTTATTTTATTTAAATGATAAGGAAAAACAGACCTTATTCTAACTATCGCTATTGAGTAGTTCCCTGTCTCACCAAGTAAACTAAAGGTGCTTGTCTGTCGTCAGGAAGTCAATAGCGGAAATGTCATCTATCTATCCCTACCACTACTAACCAATAACTAAACAGGGCCAGACAGGTTCCCTTTGCCTTTTTGTTTTGTGGCTTATTCTCAGGGTTTCTTCTTTTAACAATGGTCATGCAAACACAAATGTCTCTCCCTCAATTAGTCTATTTATGGTGATCTCTTGAAATAAGACTGGCGGGTCTGATCTACGAGTTCCTGTAACTCTTTCCAACAGTCACTATATCTTAGGCTCTAATTCACATGACTCTTGCCCTTAATGTTTTCCACGTATGTTCTCCACCTTCTTCCTCTTATTGTATATGGTTCAAGCTTTTGATAAACTTTGAGGTTTCTCCACACCTGGGAATGCTTAAATATATGCTGTCTGTCTCATCTTATTTCACTCAACACTTTTATCGCACACTGTACCTTATCACTCTTTATCAAGTGGCATATCCACTGGTTTCCAAGTAACTTTCCTTGAAGTCTCTCCGGAGTGCTTGTAACCCCAAATGTCTTTCTCTTCTGAGTTAAAACTACACATTCATCATTATTCTTGACCATTTCCTATGAAGTCTCAATGACTTGGGTTTCTCTTGCTTTATCACGCTTATGACTCATCATCCCAACTCAGTAGTATAAGTCTTCTCAGTAGCCTCCAAACACTCCAGCGTACCCCGATAACCATTTTCCTTGGGAATATGCTTGCAGGGCTCGGCACTCGCTCAGGTTCCTTGGTCGGCTCTCTTGACCGTTCTTTTGGTTTGGTTTCTCGCTTGCCTCTTTACAGTCTGGTTTCTCGCTCGATCTTGGTCCGACATACTTCTTGACTGCCCCCTTCATTGTATCATTGTACCGTGGTTGCAGAGAGCTGGTGCCACTCTCAGCCCTGATAGTCTCTGTGTCGTTGTACGGGCACCTGGCCCACCACGATATGTCTCTGGTCATGCAACCACTTCAGACACTGCTTGCTCGTTCACTCGGACAACAGCTTTCCTGCTGTCCGCCTCTCCAGCCTACCTCGTTTCCCAGAATGCTGTGGGTTCCACGACCTTGCTTGGTTTTGACCTCTCCAAAGCGCTTTGATGCAAGAGAGCTTCTCCTGTGTACTGTTCTCTATCGTCCTTTTCCGGGCTTCTTCGTCCTACTTTCATAGTGATTTGTTCTTAAAGGGGTGTGCCCATCCTCATCCCATGGCTTAGTTGAGCCTTTGTCTGTATCTAGATCGGAGTAAGACAATGGGCCTCATTTCGTTTTGCCGGTATCCTGGTGAATTTACCACCAGGATACCGGCAAACCGAAATGCTGTTACCGGCACTCGGTCCGGTGGTCTTACCATTGGATTACGAGTGCTGGCAACGGTTGAAAATTGCCATTCCATGGAGTCCAATTGGACTCGATAGGGGTGATTTGCCGGTATTAACGGTGCTGGTAATACTGGTGATTTTTGCTGCTAAGGTGCATGACTTACCTCCATCTCTTAGCTAGAGGTAAATCTTGTGCCCTACCAGCAAACTTGTAGTTGTCCAGGGAATAAACGTGCTGGTATATGCTATTACCGGCACATTATTTCTGCATCAGCAAACTTGTAATGAGGCCTCCTGGATATAAGGCGGTTCCATATATGCTGAAAATGTGTCTTCCAAAGGAAATCCCACTTGGGAATGAGAGTCCTTGTCCCCTAAGGGGGAGCCACTCCCAGTGAGGTCCCACTTGCCCACACCCCTGGGGAGGTGCTTGCGTAGCAGGTTCACCTCCCTAGTCTGACAAGGGGGTGCCTCCCTCTTGGTGAGAAGGGGAAAATACTCCTGATTCGCCACAACTCATTTTAAAGAACAGGTGAATGTGAAAATCAACTGTTCTTTTAACATGTACTAAATATTGACAATCCAGAAGTGGATTTTCTGTAAATGTCCAACTATTTAAAAGAAAGTAACATATGGTCGACAAGTGGTGGAAATTGATGAAATAATGAAAGTACAAGGTGGATTGGATATGAAAAGAAAATCAAGGAATGATAACAAAAATACATAAATCCAGTACAGTGAACAAGGGCACAGCGTGACAAAGCTGCCTAGCACAGAATTATAGAATTTTGCCAAGTGGGAGCATTGGGATTAGAACACAGGTCATTTGATTTTGCAGCTTCAACCACTGGACATCTCAAGGAGTTACACAAGCAGAAACATGAACACCTGCTACAGGGTAGAGTTTAGAGTGACAAGCATTTAACTGTACGGAGAAGGAAGACAATGGGCCTCATTCCAAGTCTGGCGGTCCGAAAATAAGGGTCCCAGTAGCAACGTACCAGCACCCTTTCCGGACCACCAGACCACGAGATTGCCTGCCGGGGCCGGATCTCCCAACAGGTGTGACCGGCTGGGAGTATCGGCCCCTGCAGGCATGGTTTTTTCAGAAGCAGCGGTGCCGGTGCTTCCATGTCCCCATTCCCATGGAGCCCTATGGGACTTCACGGGAATGGGGACTTACAGTTACTGCCGCCTGACATCACGGCCCGTCGCCACCTCTAATATCCCTGAGGCAATGGGATATCAGGTGGCGGAAATGGTGTTACGAGGTCGGTGGCAACCCGCCGGTAGGACTGGCGGGTTACTGTTGACCTCGTAATGAGGCCCAATCTGTATTTAACCGGCCAATACCAGATATCAAAAGAGAACAAACTGCTTCAAGTGCAAGAATATAAACAGTAAACAAACAAAAGCCCAAGACTTAACCACGGGCAACCCACAGATTAGGAGTGGTCGACCAGTAACACTGGCTATGCACTGAAAGAGGCAAATTAGAAAATCGATGGATCATTATGGAACAGACAGATAATGTGATAGGATCCCAAACTATGCAATCATGAATTAAACACGATGGGAAAGACAGATTTAGATGAACAGTAGCTATGGTATTTATTTCTAAAGACAAACAGAGAAAGATCAGATCGTCAAGGGTTTAAGAAAGTACAAGATGCAGCTTCATACAGAGAAAATGTATTAAGCATAGTCTGAGAATTTGACTGAAGGAAAATAATTCATGTTGGTTAAGAAAGAAACATTGCTTGGTACGATGTTCATTGTTAATGTGTTATCAACATAAAGGTTGTAAGGCACTGGACTACTATACATTTTTATGCTCCAGAGCATAATTTTAATTTTTGGCAGTCTTTTTCCTGTATCTCTGTCTATCTCTTGTGAGAAACCAGAGGGTGTCTCACTGTCCAGTCCCCAGGGATCTCTTGCTCAGGTGGCCAGGGCACGGCCAGCATATTTGGATCCAAACCCTGGGGGTGGACTGGTGCGGGAGGATCACCTGGGTGAGGAGTGCTCGAGGAGTGGGGGTGAGATACCCAATGGTGAGATGTGGTATCCCTCCCTTTTCAACACCTTTAACCTATCCTATTATTTAGGATATTCTGATTTTCCAACTTCCCCCCACACTTCCTGCACAAACACTGAGCCGACGAAGAAGAGGTCTGAGTGAAGAAAGACTAACACTTAAAAATTACACCGGTCATGTCCCATTCCTACTGTCAGGCAGAGTCAGGCAATTGACCATAATTGCATACACCTGATACCTATTGACTGTCCCCACACAGATAAAAGGTGGAGCACTGGGACCCAGGAAAGAAAAAGCATGAGAAGGAGCAGTTCTTCTGGGGCAGCAGCGAAGCAGGTGGAGCAGGACGGCAGGCCGAGAAGTAGAATCAAGGAGTGGAGAGACGTCTGGGCGTCCCTGTGAATGGTTGTTACCTCCAAAGAATCTTGAAGGCTGCACAAGTGACCCCAACGAAACAGAACAGTGAATCCGGCATTGTGTGAGAAAGATACCAGCAGCCCTTCTGGGTGAGCGACCGACTTGGGGAGGTGAAGCAGCAGCTGTGGTATCAACCTTGGCTCCTAGATAAAAGACGCGAGCATAGAAACCAGCAAAGTCGGTGAGTTAAAGAGAGCCATTAAAGGCAGGTCTGTATGGAAGATAACATTTACAAGCAGCAACAGTGTATCACGATAATGAAGGTTGCACATATACTAAAAGGACGCGAGTGAAAGTAAAATGTGATTAAGCAGCCAAAGGGTTGCTGAAGAGTGAATCGAACAAGTGAGACATTGAGAGATAATAGAGGGCTCCGGCATAGCCAAAGTGCCCAATCGAAGGTCTTTGTTTAAATGTGCACAGTGGTGCAAGTGGAAAAGTGAAAAGCCGGGAAACCCATAAATGACAAATGCATCTGACATCAGTGGGAAAATGAATATGAAAAGTGAACTGTAATCAAAGTGGTCATGCTGAGGTATTTGTAAAACCGCTTGCACATTCAAAGGTCTTCGATGAGAAAAGCGAACTGTGAGCCATTGTGATTTGAAGGGTCGAAGCCCGACTGAGGAACACATGTAGCGAATTGTGAGCAGTTGCGATTTGGAAGGTCCAAGCCAGACAGAGGGAGACCTGTAGCGAACTATGAGAAATTGTGATCGGAAGTTCCGAGCCCGACAGAGGGAGACCTGTAACGAACTGTGAGAAAGCGTGATCGGAGGGTCTGAGCCAGACAGAGGGAGACCTATGTGAACTATAAAGCCTGAAGTTTGTGAACTATGAATCCTGGAGGAAAGGAACTTTTGTTTTGTTAAATGAACCCAAGGCATCCTGAGAATAATAAACCTGGTGCGAACAAAAGACTTTGTGCGACCAAGAACCTTTTTTTCATGGAAGGCCCTGGTCCGCGTCCTGAGCTGCATCCTTGTGTCTAAAGCCAGAGTGTGTTCTAAGACCCAAGTGTGCCACCTTATCCTGTGCCAAAAACGTGGGGAAGAGAGTTTTGCTCAGTTACCTTGATATATTGTTTTGAACACTGCTTTTTCCTTTACATATACATCTTTCTCTATACACATTTATTGCAGTAGAGTAAGTGCAGGCAATATGTTTTTTTAGTATAGGCCATTTTGTTTTGACTGACAAATGACTAGGACTGCGTTTTTTTTTTTACTTTGATGGTTGAGAGTACTCCGATCATTAGCTACAGGGCAAGCGAGGAGTTTTTCAAACACCCCTTTCAAGTTACAATAAAGGTTTTTGAACTTGCCAATCTTGTGTCTATGTCTACTTGTGATACTATGCCTCCCTTACACTCTCTATATCTATGTTGTGAGCTATCTAGCTCCTATCGGTTCTGTGCTTTCCCTGCATTATAATGACTGGATACTACCTCTATCTAGCCATCCATCCACGGGCACCTGTCTGTCTTTCTCGCCATCCATTACAATAATAATAATGTATTTTTTATATAGCATTTTAATCTAAAGGGCTTTACATAGGAAATATTTACATACATTACTATTAATCCCATTCTTCATGTATTTGTTGTCGGCAAACGGGTTAATTTACTTAAATGTATACATCAACTAATGCTTAATTTGAAAAAGGCCATGATGTGCTGTCATCGCTTTACACAACACTAACATGGGACTTTCTTGTCCTCTCTTGATTGCCATGTTATCGTTTTGCTTTATTTCTTTACAGGAACGTTATCTGCCAATAACAACGCGTAAGAATATGTCCGTACCTTGTTGAAATAGAGAGATGACCCGGAAGAGATCACGCCACAGCCTTGCTCTGGTTTCACAATCTCTCCTCCAATCACTTCTTGCCAATCAGTATTCAAAACACCCAGACTTTCAAAATCTGACATTACTGTTGAAGGCAGGGGAGCTTCAGGAAGACATTCCGGGCCCTTAAATTTGGAATCACATCTAAAATAAAAGAAAAAAGAGAAAACTAATCACCATTATTTAATAACTATTTTCAGAGGTAGGTGAGCTTACTGCCAAACAACATACATAGCGAGATATTACAAAAACTTGGGCTGCAAGTGCAATTTGCACTAGGGCCAATATTACCCTAGTGCAAAAAACAAATGTTTATACAGTGTTTTTGCACCAGAGCAAAGTACTAAAACTAGGGCAAACCTCTCCCTGGTGCAAAAGTGCATTGAAAGAATAGGTTTTGCACTCAGGCAATGTTTGCTCCAGTGCTAATTGCACTTGCATCAGTGCACATGTGGGCCCTACTATCTGTATATTATACCGATTCCTTGCACATCTGCAGATGGCATCACTGAGACATACAGCATGGGAGCAGCAGCCCAGGTGCCTAATTGACACCTTCTTTGGAAAGTGGGAATAACACTGAAGATCCTGTGTCAGGTTATCCTGGCCTGTAGGCTGTGGAGCAGGTGCACACTTATAATATCAATTGACATTTCAATTAGCTGCATATCTACAGGCTGGGAATCAACTGAGAAGGCTGGCGAAATACACACTAGCAACGTAGGTGATGGTTTTCTGGCAACGTGGACCGCCACAGGTCATGCAGGGCAGGTCCTGTTCTTCCCACTTTCTGACTGGGGGAGGCGCTCTCTTTTCAGCTCTTAGGAAGATTGTCAATATTGTAATCAGAGCATATTGCTGTGATGAAGTCTCACCTATTTCCCATTCATGTATGCATGGCATTTACATACATCTTAGTCGTTGCCAAACACCACCTTTACACTGAATCAGGCACATGGTATTTGTATTTAGGGGTTAATAAACCTTGAAACTAGATAGGAAGCAACAGAGCGCTGTACATGTCATTGAGGGTACGGTATGAGGGTAAGGAGGGGGAACACACTATGTGGCATGGGATGTTTGGGCCGTGGGGGTGGGATATGATGCAGGAACGCAAGGAGCCTAAATGGCACCTACGTATCGACTGAAGAGTAAGGTCCCGAGTTCCCTCCTGAGCTGCAAGCTTGTTGGTTAGGTCTGGATTGCCATAAGCATGCTGTTCCACCAGGCAGGAGAGTACAAAAGAAGCCCTGTTTCCTATGTTTTTCCTTAATGCCCCAGCTTTGTCTGAAGCCTAGCGATGGCCTGGCTCCTCGAGGAGCAAAACCCACCTGGGGGACCGAGTTCTACAGCTCTGTAAGCAGGTGGGCGAGCTGTGCTTGCCATATAGGTCATGTAAGCAGCCTTAAAGAGTATTCTGCTTGGGACGGGAAGCCAGTGCAGCACCCACTTTTAGGATGGGACAGCATTCCTTAGGATGGGCGCATGCTGTTCAAAATCTCCCCTCAGAAATACTTCTGCACTTTCAAAAGTAAGACATGTATAGCAAATTTTCATCATGATCACACATTTGATTAGACATTCAAGGTAATATTTTGTCGATGGCCTTTCTGGCGGAGAGTCATCATCATGATTCTGGACCAAAATGCCCCACTAGTGTAAGATATCGGAACCCAACTGAGTCACTCAGATCTTTTATCTTTGCTCGCTTGCACCAAGGAGAACACACGCCGCGCATGTTCCAGTCTTGTCCAACCTTTTCTATACTGCAGTCTCAATTGTGTCTTATGTGGTTGCAAACTGGATGATAGCTCAGCTGGTCAACGTACAACAAAAGTGTCTGAGTAATGCACCTGCATTTTAAAACTGTGAAAACATAGGGCCTGATTCTTTGAAAATGGCATTTACAACTAGTCCAGAGGGCGCATTCATTTAGATGCCCCATTTTTAGAAATGCGCAAGTCACCTTATTCTCAAAAGGGGAGCTGTGCATTTCCCCAGAGCTGTGCGGCAACACAAATGATGCGCTAGTCATTTGGGGTTGAAGCTTAGTCAAATTTATGAAAGTTCAGAATAAACCGAATGTACAGCCAGATGCATCCGGGTAATACGGTTGGCCTCATTTAATGCCTTATCATGGCTAATTGATGAAATAATCGGCATGACCACTGTCAATTATGTGCACATAAAAACGCCAATGTAAACTGAAATAGAGAATTTACGGGCATGCAAGCACCACAAAACGCATGTAATTGAAATATTCCCTTACTTATTCTTAACACACAATGGGCCTCATTACGACCCTGGCGCTAATGGTTTAACGGCGCCGTAAAGAGCGTCGGCGCTGTTAAACCAGTAGCGCTTGATTACAAGGTCCCTTAGCGGGTTGGAGGCTTTAACGCCTGCTTTTTGCAGACGTTAAAATCCAACCCGCTAAGGGACCTTGAAGCTAATTACGGCAACCGTAATTTACGGTGCCGTAATTAGCGCCTTCCCCATCCCCATTATGCCTTATGGGGCAAAATGGGAATGGGGAAGGGCAAATGGTGAATGGGGAATTACCGCCCCCGCCAACCTTGTGATGGGAGCGGTAATTCTGCCATCCACCATGCCGGAGACCGGCATGGATCATGGTGCTAACAGCACCATGGTCCAGCGCCTGGGTCGTAATGAGGCCCAATGCCTTGTGACATCAGAGGATGTGATTGATAGCAAGATATGCATTTATGGAGTAGACCAAGCACTGTTTACATCACTTAACATTAGAGAGTAGACTATGACATTTAAGCTAAACCACATGATCAGTGCCACCCAGTAGCCATCCCTGGAATCTCACCTCCAGTTCAGAGCCACTGAGCAATGCATTGTAGATATGCAAATTAGCTCAAAAGCACAGTGGGGTTTGCTCCAGAAAATGTTCATGGCAGTGCCATTTAATACAGAGATTTATCAACCCAAGTCAGACAGCTCTCAAGGATGCAGACAGCAACATATAAGCATGCCACCCTAATTAGGGATCATCAGTGCAGCATACTCAGACATCTTGTGGCTGCAGCATGTCATTCTTTTTTAAACCCACCATAACATTGTTGGTGTTTGCCACTACTTACTACTGAAAGCATATTCACTTGTATACAGCATGATACTTCAAATGTAAATTGTGATTGAATACAATGTACCTGCAGATGCCATGGTCACACCAGCCATGTCCATTGCACATATTGGGGCACTGCTGCCCAATATAAATATTGTCCAAAGCCCACTCGTCGTCAGCTGTGTAGTACCGCTGGCTCCAGCGGAAACGTGTTGCACTGGACCTTAAAGGAGAGAGCAGAGAGTTGGTTAGTTGGAGCAGTACTTGCAAGCCATGCAGAAAGCAAAACATCTAGCAGATAGCAGTGAGATGTGATCATCACGCATATCAATCTGCAGAACGGCGCATTCGATCAGCCTGGGTGAAGATTGCTGTTGTTCGGGTGAATGAGTTTAAATGAGGGCTGCAGGATCATGGCACATGCAAATAGCCCAGAGAGCCTTGTTGCTTTTGCTCCTGTTTTATAGGAGGATTTTGACAATGTTCATGATGGAACACTCGGTCTGATGCCAACTTCTATGATGCCTCAGTCCCCACATCTGTGCCCAGGCAGCGAAAAGCTCATTTGATTCCTGGCCACCACAGAGCAGTAAATTGCAGGAGAATGACTGGAAGGAGATTTGTACAAAATTATTACGGCGTGATCCTCGGTTGCCAAAGCTGGTGGATGTGTCCTTAACTCGTGGCATCAAATGTGCACCATACCTTCTAGACACCAAGGTCTGTTTGACAGAAAAACTAACCTAAATATTCACTTTTCACAAGTACAAGCAACCACAGCATAAGAACATTGTGGTCGGAAGTGGTGCCAACAGTATAAAACAGTATAAAACAGTAAAGGTTCTGTGTGATGAAATACATTCACTGCCCATGCAGCTTCCCGCTGCTTCCAAAATTCCCTTGTAGAAATACAAATACTCTAGGGGGCCTAGCCTCAGTGGGTATTGGTGGCATACATGGAATACACTTTACAATATGTAGAGATGCGATGAAAAAGCACATGCTGTCAAAACACCTGGACAATTTAAACATAGCAGAAGACAAGTCGCAGCCATAACAAAGAGGCACTGCTGAAGAAAGGTAAAACATGGCAGGCAAGAGCACATGCAAATAAAGGAAAGGGACGGCACCAACATTCATGTCCTATCGAAAACATATTATACATCTCAAAGGGCAGAGTCTTACAAGCTTCCCTTGCCAAAAATCACACAATCCTCTTCATTGTTAAGCTTCATTTCAAATGCCTTCCACAACCCCCTTACCCCAACGGTCACCTGCAGCTGCTGCTACTGTGATCAGTCAGAAACATCGACCTGGTTACAGGCTTTACTTTTCACACAAACCACAGTTGGCTAGTATTCAGTGTTGGCCTTTATGCCCAAAGTGTTCCTACCTCTGTTGGTGGGTAATGTAAAGGTTTCATACCATAGTGACTATTGTACTCCTGTTCTTTAGTCCCTTTTACTCCAAACTTTGCAAGCTGTCCATCCTATTGGATGGGACAGGAGCCATAATACATTGTTTCCCTCACCCAGGATCAATCACGCATGCGCAGAAACGGCCACACCTCACGAGCTCCGCACTCCAGCAACTTGTCAATCCATTTCAGTTGGTGACAATTTACAATTATACTTAGTGAATTCGAGAAAAGGAGATTATGGACTTAGAGTACTGTAGTCACTATGGCAAGTAAACTTTGCATAATTCTTTGTCCCGCCCCGTTTGAACCACACTGCATTTTGAAAGCATGCACATTCAGAGTGAGTTTGGATCTAATCCCAAATCTATCCAAAGAGATTACATAGGACCCCCTGACCAAACTGGATGACGAATAGTGATCAAACATCTAAACAGTAATGCTTGAAAAATGAAGAAGTGGAGGCCAAAGTAGCCGTTTTACAGAAGCCGACAATAGAAACACAAGGCTTGAAACCATTTAAGCTGCATTGGCACAAACTAAAAACAGCATAGGAGGCTACAGTTCCTGAGCTGCATAAGCCCCGATAATGCAGGACACGATTGTGCATAGGACGTTTCATTAACCTGCTTGCCTGGCTGTGGGCTACTGTTGGTATGAACAGTCTGTCTGTGTGGGAGCTAATATAAGCACCATCGCAGATCTATGCATCTCCGATAACCAGTGGCAAAGATCAGCCCATTTACTCTGGTACTGAGATCTCATGTAATTATTCCTGCCATCCGGTCTGGTTTTGAAATGAACATGTGCCGCTACTAAATGTCCCATATTAAGCGCCACAGGAACCAGGATGCTTGGAAAAGAGACCAAGTGGTGGGGTGCAGAACCAGACAACCCTCTGCAATAGCAGGTCCCTCTTGTGAGGAAAGAGAACTGGGCCAGGGAACTTAAAAAGAGGAGATCGGAGAGACAAAATCTTGAGGGCCAGCGAGGAGTGATTAGAATTGGCAAGGAACCCATGCTCCTCCTTGACTTCATTAGCCATTTTTGTATGGAAGACGAATCGGACCAAAGAAACATGCTTGAACACAATCCTAAGGCAGAACCAGAATATCATCTTGAGGCGGGGGCCATGGCTCACCAAGAAGCATAAAGTGGTCCCTTGGAATTTAGGTGTGTCCAAACAAGTATATTTGAGGAGAGCTCCAACACTGAAAGATGAAATTGAGAACTTTGAGGTAGAGTTCTCGGACTTGATTGAGCTGGGCAGCCTGCCTCTTCCTCCAGTATTCCTGCAATGTGGTTTACAAGGCTGTGAATATTTTCCTTGGGGGCGTATACCCTTATTTCTAAGGTTTGCCTGCAAAGTGGTGGGGAATTAGTGCCACCCTGCTAATGGATATAATATAGTGTTGTATTGTTGTCCATCAGGATCGCCGCATACTTGTCCTTGATCTCAAGCAGACAAGATTTGCTAAGAAAATGGTCTTCAGTTCCAGAAATCTCATTACCATCTACAAGATCTGTTGAGCCTTCAACTCAAGAGGCAAAGCCTTCCCCAAGGAAGAGCCCAGGACTGCTCCAATGAATTGCAGCTTTTGGAAAGGTGTCACCTGGGTCTTTTCGAAGTTGAGCGAGAAGCCCAGCTTGTGGAGAGTGGTGCGTGCTGTTGAGATGTTCCAAAGCCTGTTCGGGAAAACGAGCTATGATCAGCCATATGTCTAGGTAGTTAAATATGTCAATCCCTCTCTTCCTGAGATTCGCTGTCACCACTGCCATCAACTTCGGGAAGAACCTCAGGGCGGAGGTCAGCCGAAAGGCAGTACTCGAAACTGATATTGAGAACTGCCAATGGTGAACCACAGGTACTTTCTGTGCTTGGCATGTATAGACACATGAAACTAAGCATCCTGAAGATTGAGTGACACCATCCGGTCTTGGAGTTGGAAAGCCTGGAAGATCTGTGAAAGAGTGACCATCTTGAATTTGTCTTTCCTGGGGAACTTATCCAAGAGTCTCAGGTCCAGGATGGGGCGCAGTCCGTTGTCTTTCTTGGGAACCAGGAAATAGGTGGCGTACGAACCCTGGTATTGTTACACTACAGGTACCTTCTCCACAACACCTTTCTCCAACAGGGAAAGAATCTCCTATAGAAGAAGCCAATCTGGTTCCCAAAGAGAGTGCTCACTCTGGGGACAATGTGGGGGTATTTGCAGAATTGGGAGACAGTACTCTTGGGCCACTATCTGTAGTGCCCAAGCATCTGAAGTAAAAGGATGCCATTCTTGCAGAAGCTGGATCAACCTGCCTCCCACTGTGGTTCTGTTAGCAACATGATTATAGAGCTTTTGGGTCTGTGGCTGTGGCAGAGGGCAATGAGGAGATTGATGCCTGAGCAGTATTTCCGTATATCAAAACACAATGATCAAAAGACACACACTACTGCTTCAGTTAGTTTGCACTAAATTATTTCCAATTATTTAACCAAAATATATTTTTATTGACATAATAAATAATTAAAAACCATTCTCATATCCACATTTTTCAGATCACATTAAGAATGGGCCTCATTACGACCCTTGCGGTAATCCGCCGTCATTACCGCCATGGCGTAATGAACGTTAACGCCGTGGGACGATGGCGTAAAGTGCGCCACATTAGGACCCATCGCGCACGAGCATTACGCCATGGCGGTAATGTAAACAGCGCCATGGCGGTAATGCCCCCAAAACGGCACCTACCGGCATCGTATGCGGCGCAAGGTGCACCACCGCCACCGCCGTACATAGCGGTGACCGTAGTTAGCGGTCACCGCAATTAGCGGTGACCGTAGATAAGCGGAACCGGAAGTAGCGTCACCGCGGCGGAACGGGAAAGAGCACGGCGGCCATCTTTAAAAACACAATCCATTGCCATCCTCCGAAACCACTGGACATCCGAGCCTGAGACCCCGCCAATACCGTCTTCAACCTTCTACCTGCAGGAAGATGCCTAAAGTTTTGAAAAAAGCCTGTGACCGCCAGCGGCAAGACCGCTTCTCCAGAGAGGAGCTTACCATTCTAGCGGAGACCCTCCAGGAGAACGCTGCAGTGGTATTCTCCAACCAACTGACAAGACCGGCCATATCCAAGAAGAAGGCCATATGGGCACTGGTAGCTCAGCGGGTCAGTGCCGTGGGAACAACACCCCGCAATGTCAAACAGTGCCGCAAGCGGTGGGACGATCTCCGGCTCAGAGTCAGGAGCATACTATCAGCCAACATGAACCTGGCAATGGCAACTGGGGGAGGATCGGAGTCCCCTATAAAATTGCAGCCATGGGAGGAAATCTGTGCCTCCACAATCGGAATGCAGAGCATTGAAGGAGTAGGAGGAATGGAGAGAGGAGCCCCGACATCGGGCGATGCAGGTAGGTGGCTCAAATCAAGGCATGCAAATCTCACCTAAGTCCATTCATGTGAAGTACAATGTTGGCCCATAGTGTGAATGCAACACATCAGCAGGAGACTGCCCA
The DNA here is from genome assembly GCF_040938575.1 of Ambystoma mexicanum. Classification (NCBI taxonomy): domain Eukaryota; kingdom Metazoa; phylum Chordata; class Amphibia; order Caudata; family Ambystomatidae; genus Ambystoma; species Ambystoma mexicanum. The sequence goes on from NC_090936.1 coordinate 92,397,608, forward strand.
CAGATACATCCGATCTGCACCCTGTACACATGCAGCACGCACACCCTAACTGCAGGCACCCACATACCTCCATGCTACTTCCACACAAAAGGGAGACAACTTTTTTCCCCTGCATGAAATGTGCCACATGTACTAACTGATGAGATGCCAGTCGCCACAATGCCCGGCCAATGTCCGCAGACCCATCAATAACACTCTCCCTCCTCTGTCCCACCACAGGCTCAAATTCCGACCTTGAGGAAGAGGACACCACAGCCTCCACACCCACCAAGAGGGCCAGGCCAACTGTGCCAACGCCACAACCCTCCACCTCTGTCGTCCCGAGGAAAACACCACAGCAGGCAAAATCCCTGCAAGGGAAACAGGACAGGGCACAGACAGCCACCCCAGCAGGCAGTACAGCAGCAGCAGCAGCAGCAGACATCACACCAATCATGCCCACAGAAGCCACAGCCTCTGCTGCAAGCAGCACAATTGGGGAGAATGCTGCCATTGCTGCCTCCTCCGATAGCGAAGCAGGGATCTTTGAGGAGAGTGATGTCAGAAGCCCCACAGGCCACCCTCATTCCCCCTACCTGTCCCTAAGCAGCCCGCATGCGGATGCCACACAGGGTCAGCCAGAGGATGACGATTGGCCAGCCACTCCATCCCCGCTGCAGGGGCAGATCAGCCCAATGGGAATACCACTGCCATTAGCCATGGGCCAGAATTCCAACCATTCTCTGGAGGCGATTGCCACCCGGCAGCAGCAACTTTCCTCGCTGCTCGAAGAACATGTTGCTGAATGTGGGGGGTCAAGTGCAGCAATGGAGAAATGTGCTGAGACTGTGAAGGCAGCTATAGAGTCGTCCACAAAGGACATCTGCGCGGAACTAGCTGCTGTGCGGCACGCCATCACTGACCTTGTGCAGACAATACGGGCCATGCGTCCAAATGAGCAGGCAGGATCCTCCTCGGTTGCCAGCTCGACACCGAGCAGCCCCATCCGCCGATCGGGGAGGAACCTCCGCAGCACAGGCAGGGGTGCCCCGGGGGCCAGTGGAGGGGGCTGCCAATAGTGGCCGGACAGTGTAGGAATCCTACTACTGACACTGCTGCACAGACCAACTCACACCTTTGTTGGGATTCCAGGGGGGGGGGGAGGGTGGAGGGGGGAGTGGGTGTGTTGGGGTGTGCAGGGGGGTGGCGGGGTGGTGTGTTGGGGAGTTAAGGGGGGAGTTTGGGGGGGTGTGTGTGCAGGGGGGAGGTGGGAGGTGGGAGGGGGTGTGTTGGGGTGTGCAGGGGGGAGGTGGGAGGTGGGAGGGGGTGTGACACGACAGTTCATAGTTCAAATACACTTTTTCGTTTCAAAAAAGGAAATGTGTGGACATTTTCATTGCGTATGTGTGCTTTATTGGTGTCCAGTCCTCAGTGTGCATGCCCCAGAGTCACACAGTGCCCCAAGTGCAGTCTCCATGCGATGAACACCAGCCGTGTGTGCTAGAAGCAGTGGTTGATGATACTTTGGCGCATGGCACGCCCCTCCTGTGCATCGCCTCCTCCATGTGGTGGCGCCCCTTCTGCACCCTCCTCATCCTCATCCTCATCGTCAGGTGGTTGCAGTTCTGCGTCAGGGGGCAGGGGCACATTCCGTCTGACGCACATATTGTGCAGCATGACACATGCCATGACGATCTTTGCCACCTTCTCATGGCCATACAGGAGTGCCCCACCAGACCTGCTGAGGCTTCGGAATCGTGCCTTCAGGAGGCCGAATGTCTGCTCTATGACCACACGAGTACGTGTATGTGCACGGTTGTAGTCCTCCTCGTGCTGGTTCTGCGGGTTCCGGACTGGCGTGAGGAGCCACCTCTTCAGGGGGTAGGCTGCATCACCTGTATGTAGGCGAGAATGTATGTGTCAGTCATGTTGTCTGATCAGGAACATGATGTCCCACCATGGCTGGCATGGAACTGTTACCTTGGCTCACTTCTACATGCACTAATTGATTCACACTATGCAACCAGTATATGCTCATTGCTGCCATGGCCTGTTTTGCATGCCATCACCCTATGTATGCAGAGGGGTTTTGTGCATTGTGAGTGGCCTTCCTCTGTATCCGTTCTCTGTGTTACTCACAGCCAGGTGGAGTATGCATCATCCCCCCCCCCTTTCAGCCAGGTGGAGTATGCATCATCCCCCCCCCCCTTTCAGCCAGGTGGAGTATGCATCATCCCCCCCCCCCCCCTTTCAGCCAGGTGGAGTATGCACTGGTACGTCATTCCCATGCCCACTTCCATGACATCGCACTCACCGAGTAGCCAGGATCTTGGGCCTGCATGTCGCTCCATGTAGCGTGGTATTGTGGAGTTCCTCAGGACCATGGAATCATGGGTTGATCCGGGGAATCGGGCACAACAATGTGTGATGATCTTGTTGGAGTCACAGACCATTTGCACGTTGACAGAGTGGAACTGTTTCCGGTTGCGGTACGGTACCTCCATGGCACGTGGAACCACCAATTCCACATGGGTGCAGTCGATGGCACCAATGCAACCGGGTATGCTGGCTAGTGCATGGAAACCCACTTTGGTGTTTGCAATCTCCTGGGCAGTCCGTGGTAATGAGATGTGGTCGTCTGTGTGCTTGAGGAGGGCATCGAGCACTTGGATGAGTGTTCGTGAGAATAATGGTTGTGAAATGCCATGCAGGTGCCCCACTGTGTGCTGGTAGGTGCCTGTGGCCAGGAAGTGGAGTACAGCCACTACCTTCAGTAGGGGGGGGATGGCGGTTGGACTTTCTATCATGCTGACGATGTCGTTGTGTGTCATGTCTACGATGGCGGTGATGGTGTCCCTGTCCAAACGGTACAGGGTGTGGATCTGCTCAGCAGTGAGGTTGTTTGGATTGGCTCTGATGCGTGGGATTGGGGGCTGCCTGCGTGGTGGCACTGGCTGTGCTGGTGGGGCTTGCTGGGCCTGCCTTGCCCTCCTTCTCCTCCTGCGTCTCCTCTGTGCTGCCTGTTGTTGTTGTTGTTGCTGTTGCTGTTGTTGTAGCACATGCATTGCTATCAGGTCCTCCAGCCCCAACATTGCTAGTCGTATTGGCATCATTGTGGAGTGTGACTGGGTGTGGGTAGGGGTGGGGTGTGCTCTTTTTATACTCCCCTGAGTCTGTATTGCCTTCACCTGTGCTGTTTCTGTGCACCTGTGGCAGCTGCATTCACTTGAATTGGCCCTTTACGGTTGGTTCGCGATGGCGTTATTTGCACCATGGCGGTAAGGTACTTAGCGGCCTCATTGATGGCGTTAGGTGCATGTCCGCTTGGGTCGGCATTTGCGTGCCTTTCCGCCATGGCGCTAAGTACGGTGTGGGCGGTCGCGTGCGCGCACCCTTAGCGCTGTTTGCGGCAGCGTTAACTACGATGCCGCTATTGGCATCGTAGTTAACGGTCACGGGTCATGATCGTACCTGGCGGAAAACGATGGCGGTAAGAATTTACCGCCATCGTTTTTCGCTTAGCGCCAGGGTCGTAATGAGGCCCATTGTGTGACCCACATTGACAATTTCATTTTTAGACAAATAACAAACCAGTGATTACAATTTTGGGACCTATCATCTACATAGATCCAACATCTATATGCAGCATTTGAAAACACAACCCAGGTTTATTACAGAGTTCTTTTGATCTTCAGTTGTGCTTTCTCTCCATATAGATGACCTGTCCGCCATTTGAAGTGTTGTTGTAAATTCAATAAAAGTCAACACAGTGTGTTTCGGCTGTTTCAAGAAACATGGTTGATGTTCTGATCAATTGCAGCCTTCATCAGGACAGACCACATTTTCAAATACCACAATGTGTATTCTGTCTCTTGGTAGTAGCCAGAATCATAGCAGGAACCTGTGGCCCGCTTGACTAATTGGGTGATGATTTTGTTGGCCCGTGCCTGCTGAGTGCATGCTGTTACGCCCAGTAGTTGCCCCCTGCTTCTCCGGAGGTAAAATAGCTCCAGGCTGGGAAGCACAACGCCTAACCTAAGGAATTAATCCGGATAGCCGCAACGCCCAAGCACCACAAGCTAGATGAACACAGTCACAACTGAGCAGTTTTTCCTCCATGTCCTCTGGGGGCACGTGTGAACCTCCTTTGTCCCTGATTCTGGGTAGCTTGACCTCTTCCTCTTTAGCCAGAAGAGGGGTAATGCTGAAAAGAATGCCCTCTCCAAGCCTGTGAAGGCAGGTGTGGTGGCAGCTGACAAATCCCCCAAGGATTTTGGTGCAGCCTTTAAAGCTTGTAGATTTTCTAGACTGTCACCTGCTTTTGGTGCAAAAAGGTTGGACTCATCAAAGGGCATATCCAGGAGCCTTGATTGGACATCGGGGCAAACCCAGACGCACATAACCATGCACATTTTCTGATCACTGCATTAGAGCCCATACACCGGCTGACGCATCTAGGCTGACTGAAACAACTGGCAAGAGGTCTACTTACCATAATTGGTCGGATTATAAAATCCATCTCTCAGCTTCCCTTCAGGAATGTTTTCTGCAGCTTGAGAATCCATTCCACAATATATATGTGTATGTGTATTTTGCCAGAGCACAACATACATTAATGGCTTTTAATGTCATGCTTCCAGCAGAGAATACTCTCTTTGCTAGTGTGTCATACCTCTTATCATCCCTATTCGGGGGGATGGTCGGAAAAGCTGTAGCCTTTGAAGTGGTAGAAGCCGCCTGACATACTAGGCTCTCTAGTGAATGGTGCCTGGAAAGAAAGTCGGGGTCCACAGAAGAAGGTCAGTATTTCTTCACCAACTTTGTGTTCACAGCAGGAGTGGTATCAGGTTTTTGCCAGTTTGCCAGAATGCTTTTATAGTGCTGTATAGAAGGGCAGCAGAGGCTCCTTAGGAGGCCCTCTATCCAGAATGTCTGTGAGGTCATCCTGGATAATGTCCTTAGCAAGAGGGCCCCAACCCAAATAATCAATCAACTTATTTATGACTGTTCTATAGGCTGCATTGGGGAGAGAATGAACATCTGGACTGTCAAATTCAACCTCAGGAGAGGTAGACAGACCGCTTGTGCTTCAGAGAATTGGCTTGGTCTTCTAGAAAGGATTGTACTGAGACCAATTCTTCTGGAACATTGGGAGCTCCAAAACATTCATAGCTGGAGGGTATGACGTAGTCTTCCTCCTCGTCATCCCCTCAAAAATGAACACAAAGGATTTGAAGAAATCCATCTTTGACTTAAATTTGAAGCTCAAAGTTGTGTCCGTGGTCCACCCCCAAGGGCCCTTCGACTTCTTTGAGGAGGAAGTCCCAGAAGCTTTTGTCTTCGATGCTGTCTCTGTGGTCGACGCTGTGCGAGATGACATCTCTGAGGTTTTCAGACTCGCTTTTGGCCACGCGGGTCAAAGCCTTACTTGATTCCCTGCTGGTCTTGGAAGACGCAGTGGGATCAACAGCCTATTTTGGCTCTTTCAACTGAACATGAGGCAGCCGCCTTTGAAAATACTTCCATCATTTGTTTGTGGAGCTTTTCACATTCGGCTGCTGAAGTGGTCTTATCGATAAAACATACCTTATGCTTTTCGGGCAAGGAGTCAGAAGATGAGGAACAATGGCGTTGTTTCTTTGACTTCTTCCACAACAAGAGGATGATGGGAATCGTTCCTGGATCTTGACCGTTTGGAATGTTAAGATCGTTTTTTGTGCCTTTCTGGAGACTTGTCTCTGGTGGAGCTTCTACCTTTGGAAGATTTTCTCTTTGATGGTGTGGAAGACGTAGACTTGGAAACCGACCAATTTAGGGTGAGTTTCAATCTTCTATCCTTCAAGGCCTTCCTGGATGACTTTATGTTCTTTGCTGAGGCACCAGAGAAGAATTATGTGCAAATCAGCGATCAATATCATCGAGTGACAGTCCACACATCTCTTAAAGCCTGTTTTTGGCATAGACATTGTGAAGATTTACCAAAAATAATGACAATGTTTGTCACGCCTTGAAACACTTGTGTATAGGTGTGTAATAAATGCTATATCATATCATAAAGAGGTTTGCTGAGGCGATTCAAACTGTTCTGAGAGTGTGCTGTTCATGAAGAAAAACAGAAAAGAGGCAATGGGCACGGTGCATGCTATTTATACTGTCATCAACGTCACGTCCGGATGCGGGAATGGTAACGGTTGAGGGACATCGACTGCACAGCGCCCTTTGCTGTTGAAAGGTGTTCCAAGACTGCAAACCAGGATATGAATATATCAACAATGAGGAATCCGTGGGAGCACACAATGCATTAGAACATGCGCTCTAACCGGATACTCGTTTGTGAACAACTGAGGAATACAAGTGCAACACTTGCCAGTATTAGCCATACACGCATTAATTTGCCATTAACCAAGTAAATAATCTGGGCATTAACAAGTGTTTGTTAGCAAGGAAAACACAAACAGCTTTGTACCAACTTTCTCTCCTTTGGAAAAGCATCCCTTCATCCCAGAAAACAGCTTCAAATCTGCTGTCCAAGGGTTGGTTCGCTCCCACCTGGATGCTGGCAATGCCCTCTTGGAAGGCCTTCCAGCGACTACCCTGCACCCTTTAGATGTGTCCTGCACAACTCAAAGGACTCTGCTAATTCGCCCACATCTCTGGGATCCTCATCGAACTGCAGTGGCTCCCGCTGCAATCACGAATCATCTTCAAAATGTGCAGCATCATCTACAAAGCTGTTGCGCTCAAGTCCCCAAGCTACCTCATTCTGAAACTCAGCATTTCTGGAGGCCTATCATCTATCCAAAGTAAGGACATGTGCAGACTTCACCTCCGCCAGTGTATAAGGAAAGAACCAGAAAACAGACCTTTTCTGTCTATGCTCCCAGACTCTAGAGCCTCCTGCCCATCAACAACAGTCCCCCCTCACTTCTTAATTTCAAGAAGGACCTCAGGACTCAACTCTTCAAGGAATGGCTCCTTCATAACACCTAGATCCACACACCCTCCATTCTCCACATAACCCGAGACTCAGTGATCTGCGCCACCCTGTTTCCCCCCTGGTTGCTTGTAGATCTCTTGCTGCCGAATTGCTCGACTCCTCTTCTCTCGTTCTTAGCTCCTCGCTCCTTTGTATCTCTGCTTCCTTTACCATGTCCTTCCCCCTATGATTTGTAAAGCACTTTGTTGCTTCCTGAAGATAGGTCGGTGCTCAATATATAACCTAATAATAACAATAACTTTTGTGCCTGTGTTGTCATCATGCCCCCTAATTTCTCCATTCATTGCAACATTGACAAAGGAAACCTTGTCATGCCTTGATGTAGGGAGAGTAATATAAAGACAATACCTGGCATGCAAAATTGGTACTGAACTTAGTTAAACAACTGTTTTTGCCTTGTATGAATAACATTATTTTGCAATATTTTATTCAATGACACTAGTTGTCATTGGGAAAAATTCAAATGTGCCAAATTAGAATTAATTATATTTTACCCAACACTACTCAACATGACATGCATTTACACTGATTCAGTATGGATATGCCTTTGTATACAGCATCCACTTTAAAGGTATTTTTTTAAACTCAAAAAACAAAGAAATTGAAGAAAAGTAACAAAGGTTTTTACACATAATCCTCAAAGTACAGTGTATGTCAAAACACCAGAATAAGTAGCGGAGCGGCTGGTGGGGCAGGCCATTCCCTATTGCGAGTAATGCGGAGGAAGGAGGAGCCTATTCTCGGGCAGCTCAGCTGCATTACTTTAACCTGCCTTACCCAGACCATGGAGCGGAGTGGCTGGTGGGGCAGGCTGTTCCCTGTTTTTTGGAGGAACAAGTTTGATGCTGGAAATGCACTGGACGGACAGGGTCTCCCTGTCCTTGTTCTGTAGTCCTTTTTCATGTGTGTTATGTATTGCTTTCTGCCCAGGAGTCCATGTGGGACTCCTGGCAGTGCAGCTCTTCCTCTTTTTGATTTGGTGTACAGACACTTGGGATACCCTTATGGCACCCATGGGTGGGGGTTCAACCCTGTACGCCTAGTGTATGTTTTTTGGGCACCTGTGTGTGGCCCACAGAACAGGGTATGGGCTGGTGGCATCTCCATGCTGAATTTGACAGGTGCTCTGAGTATCCTCCATTGTGGGATACCCAGCCCCTGTCATTCGAATCAGTTGATTACTGATAGGAGACAAGATGGCCCCTGTGGCCTCTTGCTTTCTATTGCCTGTTACCTTGTTTTCCCAAAGTCCTGGGAAGCCCGGACTCTGTCCCTTCCCCCTGACTGGCTGTTGGGTGGAAGTTCCATATATGGTATTGTGTTGAAGTCCAGGCCAGACTGGCTAAACCCTTCCCACTGACTGTGTGTTGTGGGTACATCCTTGGGGTGGGACCTGGGTGAATGGAGAGTGTGACCAATATGCACTTCTTGTTATGGGTGTCTGGTTTCTGGTATGTGACACAAAGGTTGAGACAGCCCTGCCCAAAATTGGTAAGAATGCAGTGTGGAGTGCTGAATGGCTGGGTACTTGTCCCAATACACATTCCTTGTCGTGAGTGTCTGGAGGGAGCAGAATGGCCTGAATTGAATGCATTGTGAGCCTGATTTGCTGCCTGCCTGCCTGAATTCCCTTCTGAGTGATTGGTTGCCTGAATGTGACCCAGCAGAGTGGATGAGAGGCCAAACAGTATATCTGGGGTCCTCTCACTGATGGAAATTGTTCAGAAGCTGAAGTTGATACTTGATGCTTAACCTTGAAGCCCGCTGGAAGAAGAATTGCTGCTGCTGTCCTTCGCTAATCTGAAAGCTGTGTGACTGTCAAGAAACTGATCCAAGAGAGGACCTGGCTAGGAGACCTCTTCCCGAGCTACGAGGGACCACAGTGCACCAGCTGATCTTTGCCAAAGCTCCCTGGATGTCAGACCCTCGAAAGGCTGCCGACCAGAGACGGAGACCGATGCAGAATCACAAAGCGAAGCACCCGGACATTGAAGTCCATCACAGTCGACAAACGCTGTTGCCGACCGGAGCCCCAGTGCTCCTTTGCCTAAGACATTTGATCCAAGGACTCCCTTGCTCATCACCGTCAACTGCATTCATCCTGCCAGAGAAAGTCAAGGCTGCCGACGACCGAGGAGAATCCGCTGGTGGGTTTCCCGCCACCCGGAGACCATAGAGACACCGAGGACCCAACTCCCTTGCTGGGCCAATGTTCTTCATCCACTCTTTGCGGCAACGAACACTTGTCGTCGAGGTGCACTGCATGCCTTATCTTGCAGTACGTTTTCGACCAATGGCCAACGAGCACCACCAGAACCAAAGCTGCTGCCGCAACGACAGTGTTCACCCTTTTTCTTCACCGACTCTCGACGACCCGTGGCTCCTGCCTTAAAGGGAGTGCACTCAAGAAGGGCCCGTCGACGACTAACAGAAGAATTCTACAAAACCAGGTTCTTTGGGGTTGTAGAACCTTTAGAAGGAATCAAGACTATATTAAGCATAATTGGACTGGGCTTGTCAAATAGGCTTTCTTTACAGGTTGCCCAGGTGGGGGGGATCGTCGCACAGAACTGTCTCTAGAAAGACAGGGGACTGTTCTGCCATTGCTTGATTTAACTTGCTTTCTTTCCGTGTCTATCGTTGATTCATCTAATAATCTGATTTGTATGCCAACTGTTAGCAGTTGATGAATTTCAAAGGAATCGATAGTCATGAGTGGTACCACAGAGACCTGTATATATTTGCCATTATAGTATTACTTGAGTACAAAGTGTGTTATTGTGATTGTGTATATGTGTATATAACATTGAACCTTATTTATATAAAGACTGTGTTTTCACTAACATAGTGTGTGGACATTCCTTTGTGGGTGCTGGGGGACTACACTGTACTTAAGAACCAGCCTGCATCATCTTCTGAGAGCTTAAGTCTTGATTGCTCGACCTTTGCTACCCTATAGAGAATCTTGGCTAGGGTGCTCTGTGCTTCTACTCTGCCATATAGAGAGCAGGAGTACAGATACCCCCCTCCAGTCTTTACAACAAGGAGTGAGGAGGAGCCCGTACTCAGGCAGCTCACCTGGGGTTCTTTGTTTTTTTGGGTTTAAAAAATCCTTTAAAAGTGATGCTGTGTACGAAGGCAAATCTGTACTGTATACTTTAACATGCCTTCCCCAGCCCGCAAAGTGGCTGTCAGGGCAGGCTGTTCCCTGGCTGGTCACTGCTGGCTTCTGCCACACTTTTGAGTTGTCCCCACTTCGTAGAGCATCCAGGATCCAAAGTCTTTAAGCTTTTAAAGACCAACAGCCCAAAATGTCACTCGGCTGTAGTAGGCAACAGCCTGAGTAAAAGAGGGCTAAAGGGGGAGGTGCTGCATGGTGGACGGACGGAAAAACTCAGAACTGGTAACATAGTGTGCGCACTGCTCCTCTTGTGTACAACCATGCGAGTAGCTTCACGGCTCCTGTGCTGATGTTTGCGGTTGATACTGGACCGCGCCAGTTTAGTTGCTCAGAGCTGCTCAAGTCACTAACTGGTTAACGTATCTTGTGATGCCTACGTGTGGCGAGCCATTCCGTCATTTCTCTTTGCTGAGTACTTTTCTGCGTATAAGGAATATAAGGAGTGGCAGTCACTGAGAGTTACTGGCAGCGAGGAGTTTGGAGTACGGTGTGGCAACCTGTACACACCCTATCTGAACTTACTCTAAGCCCCTTGTTAAGTACCCTCTCGCTACAGCTCAGAGGGTTCTAAGGGCCACCGCCCTTAACAGAACAGAAATTCTGCTCTCTGAGCATCTTTCTCTGGATTTTGGTGGCTGCGATATATATGACATGGAAGGACATCAACTGTACAGAAGGTAAACAGGTGGTTTGCTAAATGGTGGGGGGGGCACAGACTAGAGCACAGCCCCTCAAGCCAGTTGGGCGTTCCCATTTGGTACCACAGGCTTTCAGCAACCATTAAGAACTCACTCAGTCAGTGCCAACTCCTTCACAGCACAGTAATGCTGTAGCTATACTGCAGGAACTGAAAGAGACCATTATTCTGCTCTCTGTGAAGGGTCTGCAGAATGGATTCAAAGTGGTCTTGATCAGCGCACAGCTAGAGGAAACCTTAAACAAAAAATCTGGCATTGTCTGGAGGTTACAATAGTACCCCAATTTTTGCAATTAGGCTGTATTTTGACAACGGATAGTGGGGGTGGGTGAGTGTTGGGTTTCTAAATGTATTGCTGCACTTGGTTTCAACTGTGTCCAATACACTTTGTTTTACTGTATTGATTATTATTAATTTTTATTTTATCATAACCTCAGCATTTTTAGTATTTTATATGGTATTTGACACACTGTGCGTTTCACAGTTGCTTCACAATTGCTCACAATTTATTGAGACTCACTCTGCTTAGTCTGGTCTGTTAGTGGACTTCTGGGTCTGAGCAGCACATATCAGATCCTCCACCTTCCCTGATATTACACGTCCAACTATGGCCAAATGTAAGGCAACTGACCAGCAAAGCGGGTGTAGTAGGACGAGGAAGAAAAAACATAAAACCTTGGAAGATCCTGCAGGGAACATACACCAGTATAAATCTAGATTGAAAGCCGATCAGTAGAAGAGAACAATCATGACACGGGGACTGGTAGAGGGAACTCGAATTTTATCTCAAAAAGGCAGTCTATGGTCTGAAAACTCAACTATCCCAAGTTCAGTACTGCATTGCTAGGGGGGGGATGTGCCAGATGTAGGCCCTACATTATTGAGAGCAGTCTGACCCCGGGGCTTCACCATAAGGAACCTCCTCCGCTCTCAGGTAAGGGGTCTCAGGGAACTCCCGACTTAAGAGATCATTGTACTATTGTGCCACTAAAAATGAAATCATGCTCTACAAATGTCGGTCACAGCAGTTACCTTAAACCCACAAATGTGTTACAGTCTATGAAATTACCCCCAACAAAAGACAGCTAGGGTAGCCCTTTGAATTTAGCAACCCCTGTCTCTTTAAAAGAAGCTTATCCCGAATTTACCTATGGGAAAAGGCTTGCCCTTAAGTAAAGCCAAATTCTCAATATTAACGAGATTTTAAAGCGAATTGAAATTAAGATGGATAAGATGTTGGGGCACTGGCAGAACAAACCCATGGTACCATCAATGATGAATGCCAACACAGAGACATGCCATGGTGGCAACAGGGATCACAGCAGCATCAGGATTGCTGATAAAGGGGAGAATTTAGTAGAGAAGGGGGATAAACCAGCCGATAGCAATCTTAAAACCGGCATGAACATTATAGACCTTACAGACCCAGCAGGACAACCCAATGGTACTATGAGAAACTCCACTATAGACGGGAAGGGAAAGGAGTTTGCTGGACACTCTGCTTGTGGGGGATAGGCAGGCAACGGAGAACTCTCCCCTTTAGAGAAACAAGACAACCTTTGTCTTAATTAACTGCCCCCAAGGGGCTCCGTTGGTGGTAGTGCTGGTGCTTACAAACGTAACCAAGATTCATGATCTTAGCTCAGAGAACACGGTTTCACTTATGAATAAGGCGATTCATTTCATTAGGGCAAACTGCGCACTCTGTGAACAAAGGGGGTCAGAGCTTTTGATGGCCAAAGGTCAAACGGGATGGGCCCAAATAGGAAAACGCTTCCGGGTAACTGTGTCACCTTAACTTTCAAACACCCATCACTTGTTTGTAAAGTCATTTGGATGGGTAATCACGAACGTCGGGGTCGTTTGGACATAGGCCTACTGCCACTGAGCTTTTTTTTCTATAGCCCTCCTTGATCTGGGGATGTAACCAAGACATCCACTTTTTCCTTTCAGTGAACAACTGGCAGTAGGCAAAGATTGGACAAGGGCCCAAATACAAGAAGAGCACACACACATCTGCAGCACAAAACAAGTATGCATGTCTGGTTTCTTTAGATGAGGTGGACTGACTACTAGGCGCGACCAGTATTCCTTGTGAATCATCTCCCTTGGAGGATAGGGTTGTCCCTTTTTGATTGGAACAGGGTATGTCCCCCCGAACACCATGGGAATGTCATCACTGATCCCCAATTCCAGGCTTGCGCTCCACACAACCGCACCATGTACCCTGCCTAGCATGGGGTAGGAGGGGGCAGCCAATGATGCTACCTTAGAGGCAGACAAGAGGGAGGAGGTACTTAAAATGATGGTATGAAATATTGCAGGGGATTTTATTGTTAAACATCAGATCCTCATGTTCCAGGAAACCTGTGCAATTACTCCGGTTCATATACAAGGATTTAAGCTGTACTCAGTTCCAGCAGTCAGACAAAGCACCAAAGGTAGATCTTCAAGTGGACTCGCCATATATGTTTCAAGCAGGTTTGAAGTATCTGATATGCACCCCATGAGGTTGGATTCATGTCTTCTTTCTATCTGCCTTAAGTTGAAAGGCGGATGGGAGCTTGGGTTGCTGAACTTTTATAATAGAACAGGTAAGGTGTTGCTCACATTATTTAAGTTGCTAAGAGAGACTGTGGACCCCTACCTAGATTTAGGGCATCACTACCCTATGATTGTGAGTGGTGACTTTAAAGAGACTTGGTACGGGGGAGGTCCTATTATAAGATAGCGATAAGGAAACAGCTTTTTGCCTGCCAAAAGCCACTTTGGTGGATTCGGCCACCTAAGATAGTGCCCTAATTCTGGAGGAAATACTACTTGAGTCAGGGTTCAAAACGGTGAACAGGAGGACTGCCGCTGCATCTGGCAACTACACCTTTGTAAATGGTTGATTTCGGAGTATAATCGATTACATATTGATATCCGTCTCTTGTTGGGCATATATACAGATTCGGTCAAAATGACCGAATCCAAATGGCCTGCACCTCCAAATTACCGAAAATAGATACTACTAAATTTCCTACTGACTAAATGTTCGTAGGACATTTTGTAGTATCTATTTGTTGGTTTAGGTCATTTTTCTTTTTCTGGGTCGGAACAGCTGCAGGGTATTCCCCCGCAACCCCACGCTCACTATAATATACAGTAAAAAAAAAAAAAAAGGCTGCGGGGTTGTTCCCTGCAACATCCTGCTCACTATACTATAAAGTATAGTGAGCGTGGGTTGCGGGCGACACGCCAGCAGCTGTTCCGACAAAAAAAAAAAAAACAGAAAAAGGACCCTGCGGCACCGGTTCCCGATCACGGAAGTGAAAGGGAACTGGCTTCGCAGGGACCAGCGAGATGAAAAGAAAGGTAAGTAGGGGGGTGAGGGTGTGGGCGGAGGTGGGAGGGGGTTAGGGTTTCTATGGATTTGGAGTTGTTTAACCTTGTATGACCGAACAATTTTGCATTACGTACATTTCTCATTCAGTGATTTCCATCGCAAACTTTTCAATCGCCGTAAAACAACCCCAAATCATATTTACGTGGCTTTGAGATCACAGAGAGAAGTGAAAGTGACCATAACCCGCTCATACTTTGTTGGGCCTGGTAAAGGAGGGTGCATTCTGTGGTACACACTCCCGTGCTTGCTAGCAATGCAATGAAAAAAGGTTTTAAGGTAGTTCAGTGGTCAACTGCCAATGAATCCCCCCCTTACAGAAGGTGACTATCTGTTCTTGCGGAGAGGAAATAGTTACCTTTCTACAACCCCACAGTAACCCCCAAGTGATTTTAGATGCCATATGTCACATTACAACGATATGTGGCTAAGGGCCTCATTACACGGTAGGCGGTGGACCAAGGTGCTACGAGCACCTTGGTCCATGCCGGTAAAATACCGGCACCGCCTTGGAAGAAAGGGGAATTACCGCCCTATTCCAAGGTTGGCAGGGCAGTAATTCCCCCTTCCCCCATTGCCCTTCCCCATTCCCATTTTTGCCCCATAGGGCATAATGGGAATGGGGAAGGTGCTAAATGCGGTACTGCAAATTGTGGTACCATAATTAGCACCCCGGTCCCTTTGCGGGTTGGTTTTTAACGCCTGCTAAAAAGCGGGCGTTAAAGTACCAACCCGCAAAGGGACCTCGTAATCAGGCGGTAAGGGTTAACGGTCACCGGTACCCTTACTGGTGACCGTTAACCCTTACAGCCTACCGTGTAATGAGGCCCTTAAGTATTTAGGCCACTACGGTCGGATATAGAAAGCATGAACAGAGTAAGGAAATCTTGGCTTTCCCATTCGTGTAAGTATAAGAGGAAGGAAAGCACTGATGACTGCCCTTAAAATTTAGCCTTCTGACATAAATCTTATTAGAGAATGGACACGCGATTTCAAAGAACTACTAAGACGATCGCAAATGAGAATTGGGATAGGCTCTCTGCTGCAGGAGGTCAAAATAATACTAATGATTTTTGGTCCATGGTGTCAAGAAACACCAATGTACTAGATTTCGGTGTAAGGGAGCTCCCAGAGATTCATATTACAGAGGAAACATGGATAGAACATTTCTGAGCTCTGTATCTCGGTGGAAATGACAGGTGAGAAACACAAGAGTAGGGATACTGGGCAGCTTTACTGCTGAGGAGATAGACTATGTGCTATACAGACAAAGGCCTTTCAAATCACCAGGGTTGGACAGCGTCCCTAGCCATATTTTTTTTAAACGAGCCCGAAATCCGGACAATAGTTTTGGTACCATTTTTGAATGCCCTCCTAACCTCGAAACGCCTGCCTTTGAATTGGCGTGCTGGAATTATCGCACCTATATCAAAAAAAGGTAACCTGCCAGAACCAAGTGCTTATTGCCCTGTTACTTTGTTAGATGGTTAGTCAAAGTTATTCACAGGAAATCTACTAAAAAGACTTGAGAAATGGGTCGGGATATCGATGTATTGTCGGACAAAGAAATTGCCTTCAGGCCGGGGACGGGTACGATATTTCATGGTTTGAATCTATATCTGATCCTGGCCAAGTATGTTAAGATTCTTAGCGTTCCGGTCTATGTGGCATTTTTGGTTCAAAGCTCTGCTTTCGACCACGTGGACAGGAACTGCCTGTGGAGTATGATTAGTGGAATGCGTGTGCCGGGTCCTCTTTTGCAAGCGATTGTGGGCCTACATGACAGTTTCAGGGTCTGGGTACGCTATGGCATGGGAGCTTAATTATCACATAAAGGTGGGAAAAGGGGTGTGGTTTGGCCCCTCTCATATTTAACGAATATACCAACTCACTGGAAGAGCATCTGCTCACTTTAAAGGCTGATGTCCCAAGGTGCAATGACAGGAAACTACTTCTTCTCAGCTATACAGACAATGCGATTTTAATCGCAACTACTCGGAAATCTCTACAATTGCTGGCGGATGACTGAAAGGAAGCTGAAGGTCAACTTGAAAAAATGTCTAATAATGTGTATTTTGGGGAAAACAAAACTCGCTCGAAGGATTAGCGTGAATGGGCACTCACTCAAGGCTTGTAAAAAACGTGACTATCTTGGTTTAAGATTCAATGACAAACTGACTTTGGAGGAGATCCACTGAAATTAAGACCAAAATCAGAGAGATCACAGGGGGATTTTTAGATTTGCCAAAAACATCAGGCACCAATCAACTGAACAAATGCTCACCATCTGTCAAAGCAGTGGTGGCGGGGACATATGGCTGCAAGATATGGGGCTACACAAACTCAACCTCTCTGAAGACAGCAGAAAATGTTTTCCTAAAAAAGAACATTTTAGTCCCCAAGTCTACCTTTGTTTATACATCTCACCTGGAGTCTGGGTTAAGATGCTTAATGGACACGATGCACGCCAGACTGATTGTATTCTGGCACAGTCTGTGGTTGGATAGGAGGAGAATTGGACTAAGGCCCTGATTAACAATGTACTGTCTTTTAGCAGTTGGAGCAGAACTGATTGGCTCACCTTTGCTAAGTAATTTCTACATCAGATGTGCCTGGGTTCCTGGTTCACTGACCACGAAATGCTGATTAGAATTCCTAAAAGGACTCTGAAGCGCAGGATGCAACAGCATCTGGCGGATACAAGGGAAGATGAGATGGTTGGACTTCATGCCTCTGACAGAATGTACTTGCAGATGGGAGGGCGGTGCCAACCAATACTGCATTTGTGGGGCCAAACTGGCTGATAAGTATCCTTAGGGAAAGCAGGTTAAGACACTGTAGTCCTACTCTTACTTTCTTACTGATGTGTCTGGAAGTGAGGGTTGCTTTTGCCCTGGACTCATACTTAGCAGAGCATGGTCACAAAGAAATACGACCATTGGAGTCATTGTAGAGTAAACACATTATGTCCAATACAAGTGGGGATGGTCTGGGCGTGATGTCCGAGGTCGATCTCCTTATGGTGGCTGTGAAGAGGGCACTGTGTTTCCTAAAGGTGTGCCCATAAAGGTGGCTCCAGCTTTAGCACTCGGCATGATTGCACAAGATGGACTACTGCTGGACAGCAGGGTTGATGGCCACTGCCTGGGGATGAAGGGAGCACAGCATTAGAAAGGCTGCAGGGACGAGGAACGGGGGAGGAGGAGGTGTGGCAGTGCAGCGAGGGAAAGGAGAAAGTGGAGACAGGTGGGGAGCCAAGTGCAGAGGGCTAATGAGGTGTTTTTTTCTGGTCTCTGCTCACGGGCTGCGGGCCCGGGGAACCAAAAGCCAGAGGAAGAACACAAGTCGAGAGAGACAGAGCAGAATGCTGCAGAAGAGGCGTTTGTCTGGGCGTAGCTAGGAATGGGGAAGATAGAGACTGCCCTGGTTTCGTAGGCTGGTGCCGGCACGGTCTACCGCACAGAGACAAGAGAAGATAATTGTAAGCCAGGGAAGGTGACGCTGACAGGACGTTAGAAGACTGGGCAGATGTCATGACGCCATGCAGGTAATTGTAGAGAAGGTGGAAATGGCTCCACGTTACTGTGACAGCAAGCACAAGCCACGAATACAGGCAACGGTTAGTCTTTTTGCAAGATGGCAGATGGAAGTATTTTGCTACCCGAGGAGCAGCATTCTTTGCGTTGCAAACCACTAAGTCTTTCCTTTGGTTTGGGTTCTGACGCTAGTGTGCTTTTCAGTTCCTTTTTTTCACTTGCTGCCTCTGCCTCTCTGTGCTCTTCCACGGACTACTCTTTTCCAGCCTGCCACCTGCTCTTTCCTACTGCCTCGCTGCTTGCTCTCCCGCTTGGGGCTCTGTTTGACTTCCTTACCGGCTTTCTGGGATGGATTCCATCCTGCAATCCTCCTCGGTGCTCTTTCACCTCTGGAATCCCACCTACTGTTGCTTATTGGAAACCGGTCTATCTGCATATCAAGCTACAACATCTTGCTGTTTTTTTTTTAGTGGATGCTTTTTCCCCAATACTTAATTCTTTCAGTGACTCCATGGTGGCTACTGAACGGAATCACCCATATCTCATCAAGGAGAGTTCCGCCTCCAGAAAGAAGTCCAAGGCAAAGAAGTCGAGATCCACCACAGAACCTTCTGCTGATATTGACCAAAACCCACGTGAGACCCGCTTCTGCTCGAGGTGTGACAGCAGAGCTCCGGTAAGCAGCAGGGTTTACCGGCAATGCAGATCGCTGCCAATGAGGGAGCAGCAGAGGGTGCAGGAGTCTTGACAAGCTCCAAAGGGCCAGTGATAACCAGGGTGCAAAGGTATTAACAGAGGGACTAACCCACACGCTGTGGGGCTTACTGTTAAAGGAGATCACTGCCAACGAGGGAGCCGCAGCCAGGCCCAGATACTTAACAGGATCCAAAGTGTTAAAGTCCCAAAGTGGTGCAGAGACTGCCAGAGAGGAGTTGTTGTGCAGTAACAATGGCACTTACAGAGACATGACTTTTCTAATTAAAGTAATTTGGACGTATGCTGTTAATAAATACTCCATCCTAAACCTCACGACAGTGTCAGTGTAATTATTTGGATATCTTGAGCTGGTGACTGTGGTGCATGTTGTTCGATGGGGATTGGAGGTTTTGCCACAGCAGATTTAGTGTAATTCGATTTTATCAAATTTATTTTAAGAAATGTTGCTGCAAATATATCTGGGGTGGGTTTAGGTGAATAAATAATGTAGGGGGCCTCCGCACGCATACATGTGTGGCAAAATCTACCACCATTTTCTTTTTTTAGATGAAATCGACTGACAAAATCACATAGAACCTGTTTGATGTATGGTACTCGACTGACTTAATTTGCAGAGGAATTTTAACAATTTTTCCTTGTACATCTAACGATTGTTTGTAATATATACATGCTATTGAGATGTAAAAATTGTCTATGGTGGTGCTTTTTTTTTTTAAATGGTTCTCGATGCATTGTACTAGATTGACTACTTTTATATGCCATGCAATTTTAACAAGTGTTTTCTGTTTTTTTTATATTATGATTGTTTGGAATATTCTAGGTTACTCGCCGTAGTGACTAACGTACACCTAGTCCACAGTCCCCTTTCCTCCATACTGTATGGGCATCCCTCGCTAGGGACAGGAGACGTAACCTTTTTCACCAGAAAAACTCTTCTTTCCATTTAAATTTTGAGGGGCGCAGGGGCGACCTCTTGATAGGCAGGTATAGCCTGGTGAGGCCTGCCAAATGCCTATTCACCACCAGGGTGGGGGATGAAAACACCTGCTCCTCCGAGTCCCGGTAGGCTTCAATGGCTGCCAAGTAGGTGCGGCATGTGTCTATTTGCACTCCTGAGTGTGTGAGGTGTGCAGAGAAGGATAGTACATCGTCCAATGAGCATGTGAGAGGATCGACCTCCTTAGACTCCGCCCAGTGGAAAAATCTAGTCCACTCGCTTTTGTACTGGCTCCTAGGCGCATCGCTCCTAGCCCCCTGAATTATGTCTAGGTTAGCCTCGGAAAGACGCAGATGCTTCAATGTGATCTGTTCAGGAAACACGCTGCAAGCGCTAACTTTTGCGGGGTGGGTGGATGACCGTGCTCCCCTGCTGTGACAGTAGTTGAGCTGGGCCCAGCCAGCGGAAGTTGAATCAGAGGTTGGTCCGACAAGCTGAGCAGTTCCCAGAACCAGGACCTTGCCGTCACAAAGGAGCTACGAGAATGACGCTGAGGTGCCGGGACTCTTTCATCTTGCAGGTCACCTTGTGTACCAGGAGAGTGTGAGGGAACACAGATGTGTTCACGCTGTTCCATTGGATCTGTAACGCATCTCCCAAGGAACCGGGACCCTGACACTGCCAAGATGCGAACTGAGGGCACTTCCTGTTGTACCATGTGGCGAAGATGTCCACCTGTGGATGACTCTGTTGAAGAAACCCTGTAGGAGCTGATCGTTCAATTGCCATTTGTAATTGTCTGCACCCAACCTGCTGAGCCTGTCCGCCTTCAGGTTCGATTCCCCCGGGAGGTGGACTGCCGTTAAGTGTATGCCATTCACCAGGGACTATTCCCACATGCTGACTGCAAGGGTGCATAGAGGAGGGGACTTGGTGCCACCCTGCTTGTTTATGTAATACATGCCGTCTGAATGAGGATAGTTTTGGCATTGATAAGCAGTAAGAAGGCCTTGAGCGCCAGCCAGATGGCCTTCAGTTCCAGCCAATTGATATGGTCTCCTGTTCCAGAAGAGACCACTGGTTAACGGCTGCGAGCATGGCATCTGCGTTAGACTGACGAAGGTGCAGGGAGGCGTTGGAATAGACCTTCTTTCCATACGCCTCCAAGATCTTCTCCTCCTCCTTGCTTAGCAGAGCCAAGGATAAGGTAGCCTAGGAGGACTGCGGCTTCAAGTAGATAGAGGCCATGGAAATCACCGAGGAGTGTGGAAGAGGGTGTGCCGACAACAAGCGTGTATCACCGTCCAATAGCCTGTACTTGGCATTGAGGTGCCTGTTGGTGGGCTGCGCTGAATGGGGTTTCAGCCATCCCTTTTTAGCCAAGGTGACAATGTCCTTCTGCATCGGGATCCCTGTTTTAACCGCTGGACTGAGTGTGAGGACCTCGCCCAGGACCCCGGCCATGGGTAGCTCTACCTCGGGCTTGATTAAGGATTAGAAGACAAAAGACAAAAAGACAGTATCCGGGGAAGAACGCATGGAATTCAAAGGCCGAAGCCAAACCCAGGAGCGCTGGTGAATGTGGTCTGTACCCATCAACGCAGAAAAGAGGACTGGGGAGTGGCGCCGATGACCAGAGTCAGGGGAGCGCATGCTGATTTAAAGGGGAAGAAGAGTTTTTCTGGTGAAAAAGGTTCTGTCTCCCGTCCCTATCGAGGGATGCCCATACAGTATGGAGGTAAGGGGACAGGAAATAGGAGTATATATATATATTAGACAAACAGGAAGACTGGAATCCAGTCTAGGACGCAGCGGCACTCCGGATGTGCTCTTAATGAAAAACTCAATTTTTCTTACAAATCCACATACAATTAGTGTTTGCCGTGCAGCCAAAAGTCCTTTATTGTTTAAAAGTACATGGACAAGGAAGGCAGCAGCAGTTTAGCACAAAAAGGAACGACGCTTTTCACCCTGCTCGGGCTTTGTCTGGTATGTGTTATATATATATATAATTCTTTTTATGGCAGCTTCTGCCAAAATAAAAACATTGAATTCAATTGAAAAGTAGCGCCAAAACATAAACGAATGTAATCATTGTGTCATCTGTTAAAAAGCACATGACAACCTTACATGCTCTCAAATTGTACCCAAATGATACCAGATCCGATAATATAGCGTTATTAAGAAATATTTCATCAGAAATTAAGAAGATTTCAAATACTACTTCACAGCTTTCTATATAATACTACAGAGCCTGTGCTCATGGCACTAAAGATCCAAGTACCATGTCAATGTAGTGCATACTGGGAGCATAAGTCTGCAGCAAACTCCATTTATTCCCTGACTAAAGGTGACGAGAGCCTGCCAAGTTCATAGTACAGTGAACTGTAGTAAGCTGCAGACCAGGTGCTGACCTGATCTATTCTTGTACCTACACGTTAGCCCAAAGAGGACTATCACTTGTTTTCTCAATCTGACACACAAGCCTTTCGTGCATCTGGGGCAACCGGCTTTCTGTGGGGTAAGAGTCATACTGCCAAGAAGGTTAAGAGAGTGAACTGGCTTTGGCTATACTGCCTTTTGGTGATAATCTCAGAGAAATGAAGTTTGCATTAAGCAGGGAAATTTAACTGAGATGGATTGTATATGTTGGACTGCACGCTTCTCGGTACTGACTGCTATTGAAAGATGATGGAGAAATTACCGTAATGATCTTTCTATGGATTCTTCTCCCGGAGATTCCTCATCTTGATAGATATCCATCACCAGCTCTGCTGCTCGGAAACATTTTGCTGGGGGGCGTAGTGGACCTCGACTCGGCCGTCGACTGTCAATCCGCCTTGTCCGGCTCTCGCTCGTCGGCTCCGGAAGTGACGTCAGGCATCATATATATAGCACATCACTACGCCCCATGCATCAGTTCCTCCTCCCCCCCCATGCGCTTGAACGCTGCAGAAGGAAAAACCACATGAGGAGGCTAATCAGCAGGTAAAGAACTTAACAAGGATACACCCCAACAGTGTGAGCCCACACAACAATGGGTGGAAAAAGAATTCTTTTTTTCTCTCTTAAAATGAATTAGACAGAAGCAGTCATCTAAGAGCCATCACCAGATGCCTTCTCGTTTGTACAGAAGCGACAAGCCACAAGACTTTCTGAGCAGGGATGGATGGGAGGGTTGATGAGGAATCTGCAGGAGAAGAATCCATAGAAAGATCCTTACGTTGGGTAATTTCTCCGTCAACGGATTGCTTTTCTCCAGCATCTTAATAGAATCGCCAAGCAGTTAGAATAACAGAGAAGGGCAGAAAGATTTAAACCAGTAGATTCTGTAGAACCGCCCTACCAAACCATGCATCAGCTCCCTGTGCAATATCCAAGGCATAGTGCTTGGTGTATCTATGTAAGGATCACAATGTGGCTGTCCAACATATGTCCCTAAGAGGAAACCCTCTTTGGAGGGTGTTAAATGCCGAACCCCCTCTGGTTGAGTGAGCCCTGATGCCCCCTAGAAGCTCCCTGCCTGTTGATTGGTAACACTTGGATGTGCACAAAACAATCCAACAAGAGTTTGTTTTGTTATGGCAAGACCTTTTCGAGACAAAGAATGGGCCACGAACAACTGGTCTGACCTCCAAAACTCGGATATGCGAGCAATATTGAAGCTTAAAGCTTTCTTCGGGACAAGACAGTGGAACCACTCCTCCTCTTTCGAGGGACGTGGAGAAGGGTAAAAGACAGGCACATTGATAGACTAGGACAGGTGAAACTCAGTAACCACTTTAGGAAGGAACCCGGGCCTGACTTTGAGAGAGACTTTCTCACGAAAGAACCTTAGAAAAGGAGGATTGCAGTGCAAAGCTTGCAGCTCGCAAATCCTCCTGGCAGATGTGATTGCCACCAAAAAGGCTGTATTAAGGAATAACAGCCGTAAAGAACATGAGTGCATAGGCTCACACAGAGCCGCCATCAAGTAGGTCAAAACCAGATTAAGATTCCAATCTGTGATGACAAAGGGGGTTGACGGAAACTTATTGAGAAGGCCTTTCATGAAATGGGACATGACCGAAATAGTAAAGAAGGAACCTTGGTCTGGGGACCTCTTGAACACAGACAGAGAGCCAAATGCCCTTTGTCTGCGTTAACCTGAAGGCCTGACAAGGTCAATGAAAGAAGGAAGTCCATCACTGTGGTGGTGGGGAAAGAGATAGGGTTAATCTCGCATTCCCTGCACCACAAGTCACATTTTCTCCACCTGCACGTGTACAGAGATCTTGTAGAAGGTCTGCATGCAGCCAGCAACACCTCAAGTACCTCCTCTGAAAGGTCTCAGTCATCATACCTCATCCTCTCAAGAGCCACGCATATAGGTTGAGGAAATCTAGTGTCGGGTGGAGTACCCGAACCTCCAACTGGGTCAGGAGATCCGGGCGCCGAGGCAACCAGTGAGGGGGACAATGGTCAGATCCAAGAGATCGGAGTACCACGTTCTCCTCGCCCAATCTGGGGTGATCAAGATCATGGTTGCTCAAAATGGAATAACAAGAATCGGGCGAAGGCGTAGTGGAGAGGGAAGGTCCAATCCACCAGAAATCTGTCCCCCAGTGCGCCGTTCGCTGGGAATTCCCTCGAGCAAAACTGTTCACACTTCCTGTTGGACTTTGTGGTGAACAGATCCACTGCTGAGGTACCCCAGAGAGAGAAAAACTCCTCTAGGACTTCCTGGCACACTTCCCACTCGTGTGAGACCATGCTCTGCCTGCTCAGAGCATCCCAAAACCAAAGAAGTGATGGGTGGAAGGTTTTGAATTAATCTGAACCACTGGCATTTCTCTGGGCAACCTTCCACACCACAATTTCTTAGCATGTATGTGCCGTCCAGCTATATGCAAATCAGTCAGGTATTACCACCAATGGGAGCAGCCCTGCACTAACTGCTAGGCCAGCTCCCCTCTGCAGGGAAACACAAGCAACCACAGACATGTTTCAGCCTTCTTGGGCCTCCTCAGTGAGGTGCAGCTTGGTTCTCTATGGCGCAGCAAGCAAGGGATCCACATCTGGGCATACCCTCTGTCACATTGGGAAACAAACTGAAACCAAAAAAGTGATGGGTGGAAGGTTTTGAATTGATCTGAACCACTGGCATCCGCCAAGGTGTTCTCCGTCCCCACCAGATGAACTGCCAAAACCGAGATGCGCACCATCCTGCTTGTTGAGGTAGTGCATGGACACCATGTTGTCCGTCAGGATGAGGACATGCTTCCCTCCGAGAGACAAGGCAAAGGCCCTCAGGGCTAATGTGATGGCCCGCAACTCAAGCCTGTTGATGTGCCACCTGGCTTCTGATGGAGACCAGAGGCCGCTCACCTGAAAATCCTTGCAGTAAGCGCCCCAACCCTTCAGAGATACATCCGTGAACACTCGGACCTGAGGCCAGAAAGGTTCCCCTGCCATGAGATTGCTGCACGTGTTCCGCTAGCCGAGTTTGCGGACTACCCGGCTGGAAACTGAGAGGTGATCCGTGAGTGCTTGCAGATACTGAGACCACTGGTCCCTCAGGAGGCACTGAAGGGTTCTCATGCACAGCCTGACTCTGGCACTAGAAAAATACAGGAGGCCATGAGACCCAAAAGGAGGACGAAAGAAGCCACTGGAAGGGTGGCTTGGTTCTGAAACAAATGTACCATCTGGGCTATATTGCTGGCTCTCTCTGCAGGAGGAAAAGCCTTCCCTACAAAGTGTCTAGGACTGCTCCGATGAACTTGAGCTACTGAACTGGTGTCAAATGGGACTTCTTCAAGGTGAGGGAGAAGCCCAGACTGTGCCGTGGTAGGCAAGTGTCTTCCAGATGAGAAAAAACTTGCCCTGTTGTCTTTCCCTGATCAGCCAGCCGTCTAGGTATGGGAATACATGGATGCAAACAATGGAGTACCCATAGTTCATGGGAACTCCCATCCCCTGCACACCTATAGGTACTGGAAAAAGTCCAGTCAAAATGCAGTACTAATATATATATATATATATATATATATATATATATATATATATGCATGCAAAACCGTGTTTCTTCAAAATTTAGGATTACATCTCTTGTAACTCAGCAACACATTCATATTTCTTAGTTTTAGACACACCAATGTATCTTGATTTTCAACTCAATTAGAGTTTATTAGTAAATATTTTCAAAAAATGTTTTTTGTATTCAAAGTCATACAAATTCAAATCTTTTCACAGTTATTTCAGAATACATATATTTAAATCCTAATACATAATAATTAAATCATAAATTCAATTTAAAGCTCAACGCGTTTCGAGAGAATAACTCTTCTTCAGGAACAAAACCTTTCACTGTCAGTCTTTCACAGTCAATTGTTAGTTTCTTCTTTCTTTTATATAGATAGTTCCATTCTTCAACTTCCCATTATTTACCAGTGTGAAGTAATAGGCACAAGAACCTGAATGTTGTAATAACAGAGATGCTCTATCCCCTGTAAAATATATAACTGAATTACTATGGTGCTATATTTGAGTGTTTCTCATTTTATTTGTAAATAATCGAGTTTGGTTTACCTGGTGCTGGCAGGTGTTAACTTCTGCAAAGTTGCCGGAGGTTTTACCAAAAGTATCCACTCAGTTACATCACAGGCTCTGTGATCCCCTGAAATATAGGCGACTAAGTGTAAATGCCATTAAAAAATCATGTTAATACATAAGTGTTATGCATTAGTAAGCTAAGGCAATTAACTAAAATAACTTATGCTCACCTATTTTGTGCTCGCCAGATAGTGGATTGGCTGATTTCTCAGGTTCCAATCTTTCGCTTCACATGTGCGGAGTAGATCGTACTTGTACATATCTATTGGAAAAATCTGTGTGTTACTCCCTCAATCTAATGCATTCTTCTAGAAAACTACCTATAGAAAAATACTTTAACTAAACTGAATACTTACTAAATCTCTGTCATTCGCATCTGTGTCCGTGTTACGCCAGCCGCAAAAAGGAATAATCCAGCCGTGAAGCGCAAAATTTGGCTGTTGCCAAGCAACCAAGATTTGTATAGGCATACGTTTCAACGTGCCGTGATCGCGTTACATGCTGAGATAGTTGGGAAATGTAGTGCGGAAACACGCACAAGTATAGATATCGAGAAATATAAGGTATCTAAGTTACAGGTCCTGAATAGCGGACTGTATTCATATTAGGTATCCATGTATTCTACTAGTAAAGTCATCTATTACGCCTGATCTATCATATTTGATGCACACAAAATGCATGCCAACAATGCATGGACATGTTAAGACAAGCTAGCTGGGAAATGTAGTGTCACGAGATGACACCCTGAAAAGAGAGGCACAGGACACCCAGGAAGGGTTTCGGGTGGTTGTGCCAAAGTAAGGTGGACAGAATAGTACACACACAGCTGAAAGTAATGAGAACGAAGAGTAGTCAAGTGTAGCAAGGAATAAGGTACAACAGAATGGATTCCCTCTAGGGGTGTATGCAGATATAGGGAAAGAGTATTCCACGGACCTTAGGAAAAACTCTAGCCTTCTGCACAGTTGAACAGAAGGCTAGACAGAGGCCCACGCTGTTTGCTCATGACTTGGAACAGCAGCTATGGGTGTCTGTAACGTAGAAACGAGACAAGGGAAGGGGCAGAGGTTGCCTGAAGGAAACCAACAGACAAGCTCTGTACAAAAGGGTCTACGAACAGTACAAGAGAAGATACTTACAGACAAATCCAGGAAAAGGAAGTTGATAGCAAACTAGCAGAAGGAAATGAAGGGAAAGTCGTGTAACAGGATTGGATCGCAGAGAACAGTAAGGAACAAGGTTGAGTGCTCAGAGGAGCAGGAAAGCAATGAGCAAGCCCACAGGAGCAGGGCTGTAAGGTAGAGAGCCTAGAGGGAAAGGGCTTAGGGCAGCGGAGTAAAGCAGGATGAGCAAGCCCACAGGAGCAGGGCTGTAAGGTAGAGAGCCTAGAGGGAAAGGGCTTAGGGCAGCGGAGTAAAGCAGGCTGCACGGCAAGGAACCCAGAAGGGCCGGGCAGCAAGGTGTGAGCCCTGAGGGGCAGGGCCGCTGACCGTAGAAGGTTGCAGAGGACTGTAGAGGGCTGCTAGGCCGAGAACCCAGCGGAAAAAGGTAGGTAGTAAGCAGCGGAGCGTGATCAGCTGCAAGGTAGAAAGCCCAGAGGACAAGGGCTGTAGGCAGCCGGAGTGAGGCAGGCTGCAGAGAAGGGAGCCCAGAGGACAAGGGCTGTAGGCAGCCGGAGTGAGGCAGGCTGCAGAGCAGGGAGCCCAGAGGACAAGGGCTGAGGCTTGAAAGCAGCAGAGCGTGATCAGCTGCAATGTAGAGAGCCCCGCAAGGCAAGGGCGGAGGCTGGAAGGCAGCAGAGCGTGATCGGCTGCAATGTAGAGAGCCCGGCAGGGCGGAGGCTGGAAGGCAGCAGAGCGTGATCGGCTGCAATGTACAGAGCCCGGCAGGGCAAGGGCGGAGGCTGGAAGGCAGCAGAGCGAGATCAGCTGCAATGTAGAGAGCCCGGCAGGGCAAGGGCGGAGGCTGGAAGGCAGCAGAGCGAGATCAGCTGCAATGTAGAGAGCCCGGCAGGGCACTGGATCCAATGCCGGAGTAAGGAGGAACCGCATACAAGATCCGTAGCTCAAAGCAACAAGGTGCCGGAAAGACTCCTAATGCAAGAGACTGAGCTCCTGCAGGCAGCAGTATTTATACCGCCCAGCCCAGCACAGAGGAAGGCTAATTGGTTGCACCTGGCTAAGCACACCTGTAGACAATCGGCCACCTCCCTCTCTTTTCCTGAGCTGGTGGAAGCAGAGGAAATCCCTAGGGCTTCTGGGGATTGTAGTTCCGAAGATGGCGAACAGTAATGGCCAGGAAAAGATGGTTATAGCCAAGTGCATTGTGGTAAGTGTAGTTTGTTGGGAAAAATAGAAAAGCACCAAAGCCTCTCAAATGGGAAATAAGGTCCATATTGTTCGTAAATGTATGCCCCCATGGCGCAGGCATGATATGAAGTGCACCCAGCAATACACTGTGGATTGCGCAGCTGCGGGCTTGAATGATGTTATTGCAAGTAATATAATCACGTGGAGATGAGATTACAACACTGCCTAGTCTGATAATGGTATTTTCAAATGTACTGCCGACACTTAGCTTGGTTGCATGTTGTGCATCTCTTTGGACGCATCTAGTACATAACATTTCTTAGTAGACATAGTTACCTAACTGGTCTAATCAACATTATTGTAAATGCTCATGTGCCTGTTAGTTCACATTTGTAATACATACATATCACTAACCTAGCATTGTTGTACACTATGGAAATGTAAAGTAAAGAAAAATATTGTTATTAGATTCCTTAATTGAAATTATGTGAATTCAGGCTGATAGCCATTACAACCAATTTGACCTTTGAAATGTACAGTTTCTGGAGTGAAGTGAAACATAATTATAACACTCCTTAATTGAAATGATGTTAATTCAGGCTGATGGCCATTACAACAAATTTGATCTTTATACTAACAACTCTCTCCCTTATTATTTTTGATAATTAAAACCAGTGGTAACTGGATGAGGCAAATTGTAACCAGTTCTGTTTCAACCAATATGCAGTGATCTCATGAAGTAAATTTTCTCTAGTGCACTATGTGGTACATCTTTCTGAGCAGTACATCATTTATAAAAGTACTACATTTATTACCCGACCTTCACAGGAAAACATTTAGGGAGAATTTGTCGTTCATCCCTCTTGGTTCTAACAATTCTAGTCTGTGTGTCAAAAACATCTCTCTGCGAGACAACATTTATTGTAAATTCCCCCTCTGGATGGTCTCTTCACTGTTTTCTAGGATTACAAATCTTAATTGAGAGATAGTGTGATGTTTTGTCAGAAAATGTTGATACTGGTGACTTAACGTTCTTTGTCTGTATGTTAGACTTATGTTCATTCATCCTGTCTTTGACTCTTCTGGATGTTTGTCCTACATAATATTGTCCACATGGGCAAATCAATGCATACATGGCAAATTTGGTTTTGCATGTTGCGTAGTTGTCATGATCCGTCGAACACGCCCCTTCTGGTCTTCCTGGTCCCTTTAACATCGGGGGTTACTCGCTGTAGTACACCCACCATGGCCGTATACACAGAACGCGGTCTATCGACCTTTACATCCTATGCAGCACATTCTATAAATTAGCCACTCCCCTGCTGTTCCATGCGTCTCACCTCTACCGTTAGCTGTGGCCTGACATGATCCATAGTTCGTTCTCTTGAACTGTGTTGCTTCCTGGTTCCCGGACCTTCCTCCTTCTCCTTTCCTTCTACCTTCCTTGATCCTGTTTCTTCCGCGTTCCGCGCAGACCGCCTCCGTGTGCTGCCTCCATTCCAAGCTTCCTGGAGTTTCCTAGATCCCGGACGAAGAAGCTGAACGAATCCTGGAATCCGAAGACGGCCGAGCGGGCTTGTACAAGACCCGGACTGCTCGGAAGAAAACCCCAACAAAGGACTCCGCAAAACAGAGAAAACAGGTGAGAAAAGGGGAAACCTGTGACAGATTGAGACGCCACGTGACCGATCTCGATACAGACATGGAAGCGGTCTTATGCGTGGCATGCAAGAGCTGACGCCTGAAGTACAAAACTTAAAGGCGGAAAACGCTGCGTTAAAACAATTGGTGTTATCCCGTGATTCCGCCACGAAGGAGAGTGTAATTCTAGGCAGCGTCGTTGATAAGTACGACGGTTCTGCAAAGAGCCTTCGTGGATTCCTAGATTCTTGTTTGGTCCACTTTATATTTAAGCCTTATTATTTTTCTACCCCCAGGGCAAAAGTGGGCTTTATTATCTCGCATCTTTCCGGGAATGCCTTGACCTGGGCCACCCCATTGATGCTCTCCTGGATGACTACGACGGCTTTATAGAGGCCCTCAAGACCATGTTCGAACGCCTGGAACAAGTTCACAGTGCCCAGGAACGTTTACCCGACTTTCATCAGGGTACCCAGGACTTGCTCACGTATGTCACACGCTTCAAACAGCTGGCTAAGGAAGCGGATTGGTCCTCTGAAGCTTGTTTTACTTTATTTCGAAGAGGGCTAAACAAAGAGATCAAGGACGAACTAGCCAGAGTGGCACGCCTGGGTTCCTTTCAAGCCCTAATGGATCTAGCTCTACAGATTGACTTTCGCATTCAGGAGAGAAAGGCAGAAAAAAAGAAAACCATGTTATACCACTCCAGAAAAACCCCATTGGAATCCCTTCGAGCTCAGAAGGCATTTCTACTCCAAGCAATGAGCCTCAACCTATGCAATTAGGGGCCTTCCGTGGACCCATTACACCACAAGAGAGGATGCGAAGGATTCATACTGGATTATGTATATATTGTGCATCCAACAAACATTTAGTAAGAGAATGTCCGATTGCCCCCCCACGGCGCTCGGGAAACGCCAGCTCCCGATCCTAAACGGAGCGCAGGTTCAAGAGAGAGATGTCTGCTCCACCTCTATTCCATCCTTGAACTCTCCTGGACAAAATTCCTTGGTAATCTTACAGGCCTTCTTGACAACATCCAAGAAAGAAATATACCCCATCCTGGCACTGGTCGACTGTGGAGCAATGGGGGCATTCATAGATCATGAATGGGTCTTAAAACACCATATTCCTTACGAATCCCGGACTATCATGCAACCTGTGGAAGCAATTGATGGAAGACCCCTTTCTTCTGGACTTATAACCCTGCAGACGAAGGAGATCGAGCTTGCTATAAATGAACATCGAGAAAGGATAAGATTTGACATCATCAAGTCAGCCCATTACCCCATGGTTTTGGGAATGCCCTGGCTTCAAAGACACAACCCCTATATCAATTGGGCTGCGGGATCCTTGTTCCTGGGTTCTGAGTTTTGTATGTCCCACTGCTTACATCCAGACCATGATCCTACACCATCGAAGGAATTTCCTACAACTCATCAGAACACAATCTCAGTTTCAAACATCATCCGGGTCCTGGAGACTTACCAGGAATATTCCGATGTTTTCTCCTCTGCCATTGTTCAGGCCTTACCTCCCCACAGACCTGAAATTGTGCTATTGAGACAGAACCTTCCGCGGTGATTCCTTTTGGAAGGATGTTCATCCTATCAGAACCTGAAAAGAATGCCCTTCGTGAATACCTGGATACAAATCTCGCAAATGGCACCATACGACCATCTATATCTCCATCAGGGGCTTCCCTGTTCTTCGTTCCTAAAAAAGACACTAAAGAACTCAGACCGTGTCTGGATTATCGAGGTCTAAATCAATGTACTCTCAAGGACCGCTATCCGTTGCCCTTGATCTCAGACATCCTGGAGGCAGTAAGAGGCGCAGTTGTGTTCACCAAGCTGGATCTCAGGGGCGCCTATCACTTGATTCGTATCAGGGCAGGTGACGAGTGGAAGACAACCTTTAGAACACCCTTTGGGCATTTTGAATACTTAGTCATGCCCTTTGGACTTACTAATGCCCCAGCGGTGTTCCAACGTTTCATGGATTGAGTATTCTCGGACATGCTGTTCCTTTTTGTGATTGTCTATCTGGATGATATTCTAATATTTTCGAAGGACCCTCTCAAGCACGAAGAACATGTGAAAGCAGTATTACAACGCTTACGTGAAAATAAACTCCTGGCGAAGCCAGAGAAATGCATCTTACATACGTCTACTGTTCACTATCTAGGGTTTGTCCTTACTCCCGATGGTATCGGTATGGATCAATCCAAGGTCAAGGCTATTTTATCCTGGCCTAGCCCCGCCTCGGTGAAACAGATACAATCCTTCCTGGGCTTGGCTAATTTCTATAGGAAATTCATACCTTCCTTTTCCCAGATTGTCCAACCAATAATTGCCTTATTGAAAAACGATGTTCCCTTTCATTGGACCATGGCCCAAGAGAAAGCCTTCCAACAGTTAAAGTCTGAATTTACACAAGCTCCCATTCTTGCTCAGCCTGATGTTTATCGACCATTCATAGTGGAGACAGACGCCTCCAATTACGCCATTGGAGCCGTCCTAAAACAGCAATTCGAGGATAGCTACAAAACCATTATATTAAAAAAAGACAGTCACAAGGGGGCACGGATGGGGTGGTGTTCAAACAGCTTGGAACATCCCATCGCCTACCTTTCTCGGACATTAACTCCTAGTGAAACCCACTACTCCGTCCTAGAGAAAGAGCTGCTAGCCATCCTTCAAGCCTTCACAGAATGGCGTCATTTACTTCTAGGAGCCAAATTTCCAGTCCATGTCTGCACGGATCATTGAAACCTACAAGTATTGCAAGCCCTGGAATGTAGGAATAGTCGCCAAGCTCGGTGGGCCTTCTTTTTTCCTCTATCTCAGTTTCAGATTCACTATGTCCCTGGAACCCAAAATGTAATAGTTGATGCACTTTCTCGTCGTCCAGACTATGAACCTCCGGAGGATCAGACGTATCCAAAGATGTTTCCTCATACCATATTAGTAGCTCAAGCAAACAACCTCCTGGAAGAGATTCATATGCAAACTCAGACTTCAGAGCTTTTGAAAGGAATTTCAGAAAGGAATCAATGGAACTTGAGAGTCAAGGAATGGTACTTATTCAAAGATACCAATCTGGTCATTCCTACTCAAAAATTACAACAAAGAATAATACATCTCTGCCATGATACTCTTCGTTCCGGTCATCGTGGTATTTCCAACACCCTCCGTCAAATACAAAGACAATTTTGGTGGCCCATGATGAAGACCGATGTACAACTGTATATTCAATCTTGCTCCGTCTGTAATCAGAACAAACATGATAACCAGAAACCAGCAGGTCTCTTATTACAGCCTACACCACCAACCAGATCTTGGGAAATCATTGCTACAGACTTCAATGTGGAATTGCTGCCTTCTAGAGGTTATACCACTATCATGGTCACAATTGATCTATTCACTCATATGGCTCACTTTACCCCTCTGTATAAATTACCATCGTCCTCAGAACTTGCTGGTATTTTCCTGGAACACGTCCTCCGACTACATGGACTTCCTTCCAAGATCATATCGGAAAGAGGACCCCAGTATATATCTCAATTCTGGAAACACCTCTGCAGGATACTAGGGATTCAACAAGCTCTCTCCTCGGGATATCATCCCCAAACCAACGGTGTCACAGAACAGAATGAGTAAATCAAACCCTTGAACAATATCTTTGTTGTTTCTCTACCAAAGTCCAGGATGATTGGTCACTTTTAGTAACAGTAGCCGAATTCGCTTACAACAATTCAAACCATTCGGCTGTTAAGACCAGCCCTTTTTTCTGCAGACAAGGATTTCACCCTTTGGTCTTACCTTCTGTTCTTCCACACCCTACACCTGTTCATACTGTCGATTCCTGGATTGAAACACTCATAAATGTGCAGAGAGAAGCCAAGGAACATCTCGAAAGAGCGTGAGTCCAGCGTGAGTCAAACACTATGCAGATTCAAGGAGAAGACCAGGGCCTTCATACTCCATTGGGGATAAGGGAATAGTTTCTTACCTGTAACTCCATTTCTCCAGCATTGGTATCTTTCATGGATTCACATGCTTAGAATATTCCCCGTCGTCAGACTGGCATCCTCGGTACACATGTATAGCCTTTTCCTATAGGAAAACTTTCGACACTTTTGTGTCCTATCTACGTCCTTTTAGGACCTGCCTATGCATGCTCCGTAGGCTGTCCCAGTATAAGAGGCCCGCCCCCGCGGCTCCCCTTCAGATTTCGGCCCCTCCAAAGTAGGAAATGTTAAACTTATCAAGCAAAGACATTGCATTCCGGAGAGGCTGGCGGGCGCATGTGAATCCATGAAAGATACCAATGCTGGAGAAATGGCGTTACAGGTAAGAAACTATTCCCTTCGCCAGCATTGGATCTTTCATGGATTGACATGCTTAGAATAGATTGTATAGCAGTAA
This sequence comes from Ambystoma mexicanum, assembly GCF_040938575.1. NCBI lineage: Eukaryota > Metazoa > Chordata > Amphibia > Caudata > Ambystomatidae > Ambystoma > Ambystoma mexicanum. The sequence continues at coordinate 92,432,011 of NC_090936.1, forward strand.
CACCTGACACGGCGGTGAGAATGTAATGTAATATACCCTCACCATAATACACAATGCATATGTACAGCAGGAATACGTTTACTCATATAACCTTACCCACATAAAGTATACTGTCATTAAAAGGTAGAACAGACTCTCCACAGCGTGGAGCTTACCTTACTGAAACAGATGGCGCAGGACAGCTCTTCCCATCTGCACTTCGTCCGCATGCTGCCTGGCAAGGCAGTAGTGACGGGTGAACGTGTGGGGCACTGACCATGCCGCAGCCTGGCATATGTCAGTTAGCGGAATTCCTGCCCATAATGCTGCTGAGGAGGACGTTGATCTAGTAGAATGGGCTCTAGGATGCCCTTGCAGCGGCCTTCCGGCCTTGGAGTGGCAAAACGCAATTGTCGATGAAACCCATCGAGCCAATCCTTGTTTAGAGATTGCTTTTCCCCTCGTCGACGGACCATATGCGATGAACAGTTGTCGAGTAGACCTGAGTTCCTGTGTACGGTGTAAGTAAAATTTCAGAGCCCTCTTAACGTCCAATGTATGAAGAGCTTTTTCTGCTGCCGACGATGGGGTCGCGAAGAAAGTAGGGAGAACAATGGACGAGTGTTTGTGATACACTGTCGGAACTTTTGGGATGAACGTAGGATTAGTTGCCAGGACCACCTTGTCCTTAAAGAATCTTAAGTATGGCGGGTCTACGACCAGCGCTTGCAGTTCCGAGATTCTCCTAGCTGATGTGATAGCAATTAAGAATGCCAACTTCCACGATATGAATTTCATGTCCGACGTGGCCATAGGCTCAAATGGCGGTTTCATTAACCCTGCCAACACTGTGTTGAAACTCCAAGTTGGAGGGAAACGTTTTACCGGGGGAAAAGTTCGAAATAAACCCCTCATGAAGTGTTTCACAAGTCTGTCGCTGAATAGAGGAGACGACTGCCTCTTCCTCGTGAACCTCGAGATGGCCGCCAGGTGCACCTTTATCCATGTGAAGGATAAACCCCTCTCCGCCAAGAGAAGCAGGTAAGGTAGAACTTGTTCAGGGGTCACCGTCAACGGTTGTAGGCCTTGCTGTCCTCGACACCATTCACAGAACCTCCGCCACTTATAGGTGTAAGATTTGTTGGTAGAAGGGGCTCGAGCCGCCTGCAGAATTTTTTGACAATCCTCCGAAACGTCTAACTCACCGAACTCCGAAAAGTCAGGAGCCAGGCTGCAAGGTTGAGACTGTCCGGGTCGTGATGCCACACCGTGCCTTTGTCCCGGGATAGTAGGTTCGGGACTCTCGGAAACGCTATTGGATGTTACAGCGACAGGTGAAGCAGGTCGGAGAACCACGGTTGCCGCGGCCAGTACGGTGCCACTAGAATTACCCGGCAACTGTATCTGCGTATCCACTGTACTGTCCTCCGTATGAGTGGGAACGGAGGAAAAGCACAAAGGAACATGTCCGTCCATGGGAAGGAGAATGCTTCCCCCATGGAACCCTCCTAAGGCCAGCTGCTTGCGAATTGCTCGCATTTCTTGTTGTCCTTGGTTGCGAAAGCGTCCAGAGGGGGGTGACCCCATTTCTCGAACACTTTCCTCAGCTGAACTGTGTCCATTTCCCATTCGTGTATCTGGGCCATGCTTCTGCTGAGGGAATCTGCTTGTGAATTCCTCACTCCCGGGAGATGGTGAGCCACGATGGAAATCTCGTGTTTTAATGCCCAATGCCATGTTTTCTGGGCATCTATGGAAAGAGTTCTTGATCGCCACCCTCCTTGTTTTCTCAAATAAAACATGGCCGTCATATTGTCGGTCAGTACTCGTACTCACGATCCCTTGGTGTGTGGTAGGAATGCCTTCAAGGCCCATCGTACTGCTCTGAGCTCTAACACGTTTATGTGTAGGAGTGACTCTGTTGGAGACAAGCGACCTTGCGTTTGAAGAGTACCCATGTGAGCTCCCCATCCGGTTAGGGACGCATCTGTGACTATGGTTCGCTGAAACTCCGGTTCCTGTAGGGGTACACCATTGTTAAGATTGTGGAAACTCTGCCACCACTGAAGGGTCCGAAGCAGCTTGTCGTCGTCGATGGTTATCTTGTCTGACCACGATCCTTGGGCCTGCGTCCATCGGTCCGCGAGGAATTCCTGGACTGGCCTCATGAATAGGCGACAGTTTTCCACCAGATGGATGCAGGATGCCATGGCCCCTAGGACCGAAATGTATTTCCTCACTGAGAGCCTGGTGGTTTGTCGTAGTCGGCTCGCCAGCTGATTGAGTTTTGAGGTTCTGTCGAGAGAAGGCTTCACTAGCCCTAACTGGGTCTCGAACTGTGCCCCCAGGATCACCAACGTTCTCGATGGCCGCAGAGAGGATTTTTCCAAGTTTATGGCAAATCCCAGCTGTTGTAGAAGCTGCATGGTGGCTTGCAAACTCGTGTTGGTCGACGCTGAGGAGGATCCCCTTACCAGCCGGTCGTCGAGTTATGGGTATACGTGGTGGCCTTGCTTCCTTTGCCAGGCCGCTACTGGGGCCAGGCATTTTGTGAATGTTCTGGGGGAGGTCTTGAGCCCAAAGGGGAGAACCGTGAATTGGTAGTGAGTCCGCCCTATTACAAATCTCAGGAATTTCCTGTGTTTCCGACACATTGGAATATGGAAGTACACGTCCTGTAAATCCAGGGACGCTAGAAAATCCCCTTCTTGAACGGCGCAGATCACTTCCTGCAGCGTGAACATTTTGAATTTTAGGCTCTTTAAAGACTTGTTCAGATCGCGTAAGTCTAAAATGGGACGCCATTTGCCGTTCGGCTTTTTTACGACGAAGTATCTTGAGTAGACTCCTTGACCTCTCTGTGATGTTGGGACTAATTCTATCACGTCCTTTGCTAACATGAGAGTTACCTCTTGTTGCAGTATCCTCAGATGGGAATGAGCGGTGAACGCAGGTGGAATGTGCGGAGGGCTGTGCTTGAATTGTAGAGAGTGCCCGTTCCTTATAGTGTCCAGCACCCATTGATCAGTCGTTATTCGTTCCCATTTGTCGACATATGCTGACACTCTTCCCCCCAGAACGGTGTGTTGGCTGTCACTTCTGATCTTTATTTTGTTTGTCTCTCGACGACGACGGATAGGATGGTCTCTTCCTGGACGTCTGGAAGTTCCGGTGTCGGTTTGCCGTTTGGGAAGCACGCCTGTATCCCTGGGAGGGGTAAGCCGACCTGCCAAAGGATCTGTCTCCAGATGCAGAGAATCTGGAATTACCTGAAGCCCCTCTAAAGGGACGAAAAGACTTGTAGCTTCGGCCACTCTGGAGGGCACCCAATGAACGTGCCGTGTCTGAGTCCTCTTTCATTCCCTTTAGGGCCTCGTCTACCTTCTCTCCGAATAGAAGGTCCCCCTCAAAAGGCATATCTAGTACTTTGTATTGTACCTCTGGTCTGAAGTAGGTACACTTAAGCCATGACTGTCGTCGTAATACGACCCCATTATTGACTTGCTTGAAGCCTGACTCAGCGAGGTCCACCGCGATGTTTATTGCGTGATTGGAGGCTTCCTCACCCTCTCGAACAAGTAACATCGCTGCCTTCCTATGCTCTTCCGGAAGATGATCCAACAACCGCGCTAGCCTGTGCCACATCTCTCTGTCGTATCTGGCTACGATAGCCAGAGAGTTTGCGGCCTTTACCGTGGTTGCTCCCACGGATAGCACTTTTTTGCCAAAGGCATCCTGGCATCTTGCTTCGTTTTCAGGTGGAGTCGTGCACTTGTGCTGGGCCTTCGCCTTCCTCGCCGCTGCCGCCGACACCACCGATTCTGGCGTTGGTTGGGAGGATAAACACTTGGGGGTAGACTCTGGAGCCTTAAACTTTTTCTCGAGGCGTCCGTTCACTGCCGGCTCCGAAAAGGGGTGACGCATTGTCTGCAATCCCTCTTTCCACACGTGGTATAGTATTGGTATTGAGAACACAGACCTCCTTCTCTTACCCATGTGGTCGAACAAAAAACAGTCCTTTTTCTGTTCTTCCTGGAACAAACCAAATTCTTTACACGCCTTCTCCATCATAGAATGGAATGATGCAATGTCGTCCGGAGGGGACGGGTCAGCTGGGCTTCTTGGGGTTTCTAACTCCACCTCTGACTCCCAGGTTGGATCCCTGGAGGGGGATGATGAGATATCCGACATGGCTCCCCTGTCAGACTCCGAATCTGGCAGCTCACCTTCCTCTTGTGGTGCCAGTGCTGAGATTGGCATGCGTACGTGCGTCGGTGGACGGGACGGGCCCGGCTCGTCGACGGGTGACTGTGGCAGGTTTGCCTGAGGTAGTCTCTGGTCCAACGACTGCACCAAAGACTGGAGCGTGGACAGAATTTCCAAAGACAAAACAGGTTGAGGATTGCGAAGAGGGGCAGATACCGATATACCGGATCCCCTCGTCGACGACTTGTCAACCACTCGTAGCCCTAGGTCTGCCGGGCCAGCTATTCTCCCGCTCTCGTCCTCCCCTGAGGACAGCGACACAGCCTGTTCTTGAAGCAAAGTATCCGGGGGGATCGGATCAAAAACTTCAGGCCTCCAGGCTTCCTGTAGAACCCCCGTTGACAAGGCCACCGTCGCAGCCGTTGTCGATGGGACGGTGGATACCACCTGTGTCAGTGGCAGGGTAGAGGCCGATGACTGGACCGCCGTCGACGACGGTGACTTAGCAGGTGGTTTAGGCGGTCCCGCCTTTTCCACACTTAGCCTGCCTTTACTCGACTCGAAGTCGATCTATGGTGATCGCCCGAGGAGGATTTCGGCCTTTCCTTGTCATACTTTTTTGATGAAGATGACGATTTTTTCGACGAGGACTCTCTAGCTGAATGGCTCCGAGATGACTCTTTTTCCGTCGTTCGAGATTTCTTTGCCGGTGGGTCTGATGAGGCAGCGCGGTGTGATGTTTTTGCCAATTGTGTGGAGCCTACCTCCGAAGGGGGGTATGCCCCCGCTCCATCATTCAGCCATGCCACCAGCCGACGATTTCGGTCTTTGAGGGTCTTTTGAGAAAACCCTTTGCATATGTCACAGTTATCAGCCGAATGATGAGGGTGGAGGCAGTATATACAATCCATATGTCCATCCCCCTCGTAAACTTTTTTCAAGCCGCACATCGCGCAAGGACGGAACAGCGATTTTCCTGACATGGAGGAAAAATTTCCTCGAACTCCAACTCCAGGTACAGAACCTTGTACAAAATAGTAAGATGACGCGAGGAGATCCCACTACTTTGGAGACGGTTGAAATCTGAAGGGGAGCCGCGGGGGCGGGCCTCTTATACTGGGACGGCCTACGGAGCATGCGTATGCGGGTCCTACAAGGACGTAGATAGGACACAAAAGTGTCGAAAGTTTTCCTATAGGAAAAGGCTATACATGTGTACCGAGGATCCCAGTCTGACGACGGGGAATATTCTAAGCATGTGAATCCATGAAAGATCCAATGCTGGAGAAAGTATGGCTATCCTCGAAACTTCTACCCCGACATCTCAGACCGAATAAGTTGGCTCCCCGGTATTATGGACCCTTCTCTATAAAAGAGATCATCAATCCTGTGGCCTTTCGACTCCAACTCCCGGATTCCTGGAAGAAGATACATCCAGTTTTTCACAAATCCCTGTTGAAGCCCTTCATCCAAACTACCCGGACTACTCTTAGACCTAGTCCTGTGCTTGTCAATGACCAGCTGGAATATGAAGGTTCTCGTATTTGTGATTCCCGATATAGACGAGGCAAACTTCAATACCTGGTGGAATGGAAAGGTTATCCACCCAGCGAACGTACCTGTCTCAAATTTGAACTCCCCCAGATTGCTCAGAAGGTTCCATAGAATTCATCCAGGTAAACCCAGTGGAACGGGTTTTAGAAGGGGGCATACTGTCATGATCCATCGATCACGCCCCTTCTGGTCTTCCTGGTCCCTGGCACATCGGGGGTTACTCGCTGTAGTACACCCAACATGGCCGTATACACGGAATGCGGTCTATCGACCTTTATGTCCTATGCAGTACGTTCTATAAATTAGCCACTCCCCTGCGGTTCCACGCGTCTCAACGCTACCGTTAGCTGTGGCCTGACGTGCTCCATAGTTCGTTCTCTTGAACTGTGTTGCTTCCTGGTTCCCGGACCTTCCTCCTTCTCCTTTCCTTCTACCTTCCTTGATCCTGTTTCTTCCACGTTCTGCGCAGACCGCCTCCGTTCCAAGCTTCCTGGAGTTTCCTAGATCCCGGACAAAGAAGCTGAACGAATCCTGGAATCCGAAGACGGCCGAGCGGGCTTGTACAAGATACGGACTGCTCGGAAGAAAACCCTGACAAAGGACTCCGCAAAACAGAGAAAACAGGTGAGAAAAGGAGAAACCTGTGACAGTAGTCCTGTGGTTCAATTTTTTGTCCTGTGTATGGATGTCTGATGTTGTTGCCTTTTTGTACGTTGTTGCCGTGGCAACAATTCAAGCAAGGAAACGTACCTTTCTTAGGTTTAGCAAGGAATAGTTGTTTCGACTTGTCTGATCTTTCAGCTTTGACCAATGACTCTCTTAGATTCCTTCCTTTATTATATGCAGTAGAGGTGGTTTTGGAAAGAGGGTGCTCAATTGTGAATTCAATCTCGTAATTTTCCAGTTCTTTGTGAGTATTCTTTAAATTTGTGCACTTTGTTGTGAATAGTGAGACAGATAGATTAATGGATGTTCGACTGATTGGCTTTATGTTGTTGCTGTAGTAACTCTGACCTGTTCTTCAATCCAAATTTTCTTGATGCTTCTGTTAGGATTTGTTCCGAGAAGCCTCTTTCCTGATATCGTTTCATTTGGTCATCTTCAGCTTGTTTGTATGTTTCTTCTTCAGAGATTATGCGCTTGATTCTTAACAGTTGACTTAGAGGAAGATTATTTTTGAGATGTTGTGGATGGTGACTGGTGTAATATAAACTATTGTTAATGTCTGTTGGTTTTCTGAAAATCGTTGTTCATTGTTTTTGGGGATGATCTTCACATCTAAAAAATTGATCTCTGGTGTTCCAATTTCTAAAGTAAATTTTATCTTCCGATTACATCCATTCAAGTAAAATTGTCAAGTTCAGTTGCTGGTCCTTTCCAAATACCAAAAATGTCGTCAATGTACCTTCTCCACATGGCTAATTTGGATGACCATGTAGGGTTGTCCAAGATGTAGTTAGATTCAAAGTGAAACATGAAAGTGTTAACGTAGGCTGGGGCCATCGCTGAGCCCATTGAGGTCCCTGAAGTTTGAAGATAACGTTGTCCCTGAAATCTAAAGAGGTTGTTATACAAAATCATTTTCGCCAATTCAATAGCGAACACTTGGTTGGAGGCAAAGTGTTCTTCTTTCAGTAGCAACCACTCAAACGCTTCTAACCCTTCTTCATGAGGTATGGAGGTGTACAGTGATTGCACATCCAGGGTAAATAAGTCCAATCATTTTCTATTTGTTGCACATCCTTTAGTGTGTTCAAAAAATGTGTGGTGTCTCTCAGATATGTTGGTGTTGACTGTATTAAAGGCTGTAGTAATTTGTCCAAATATTTCGAGAGAGGATCACATACACTTTCTGTTGCTGCCACGATGGGTCTGAATGGTGGGTTTTTGAGATTTGTATGCACTTTTGGAAGTCCATAAAACACCAGAATAATGGGATTTTTGTTAATCAAGAAATCTCTAGTCTTATCAGTGATCCATCCTTCCGTGTGAGCCTTGTTGATGACTTGTTCAATCATTTGTTGTATTTCCCTGGCAGGATCATTGTCAAGAGTTATGTACATATCCTTATCTTCCAATAAAGCTAAACAGCCTTCTTTGTACATCGTTGTTTCCATGACGGTTGCCCCGCCTTTATGGGAATACATGGACCTCGGATCTCCTGAAGTAAGTTGTAACTACGGCCATGAGCTTGGATAAGACCCTTGGAGCTGAGGTAAACCCAAAGGACAGCACCTTGAATTGATAGTGCTTGTCCCCTATGAGAAACCTTAGGAACTTCCTGTGCTTTTGGTGTATTGGCACATGGAAATAAGCGTCCTGCAGGTCTATTGACACCAGCCAGTCCCAAAATTCGAGAGCGTGGAGGAGAATTTCTTTCAACGTCACCATCCTGAATTTGTCTTTCCTCAGAAACTTGTTTAGGGCCCTGACGTCCAGAATGAGCCAGAGACCTCCTCCCTTCTTCGGTATCAGGAAATACCGGGAATACCAGCCCGATCCTCTCTGTTTGGGAGGTACCTTTTCCGCTGCGCCATTCAACAAGCCTTCGGAGCCACACGTACAGTAGCTTGCTGTATAAACATTTCAAGCATAGAAGTTTTAAAACTTTCCCACTGTTCCCGAGAGGTCAGCCCCGCTGACGGCTTACCTGGTCCCGACAACGAGCTGGACTCGCGTCGATGGCAGTGGTGCCACGTCTTCCATGAGGAATGGCTCCTGGAATGGGACTGTTTCTTGGTCTTCTTGCGATGTCGTTCCTTCCCCTTGTCGGGGTTGGGCTCCTCAGTCTCCGCCTCCGAAGACCAGACAAGAGACTGCACTGGAGATTTGGCAGACGGTTTGCCCAAAGCCAGTTTCCCGGGCCTCTCATATAGGTACCCCACCTGCATCTTTGCACATGACGCGCAGGCCTCAGTGTCATGACTAACATCCAGACACCACAGACAGGTCGGTGACAGATATTTTGGCCTAGCAATCGCGGCATGGCTTGAAGCCCGAAATCCTGTAAGATGACATTTTGTAGAGGTTTTCTAGGAAAAATGTACAATTTGGTACAAAAAAACAGAGTAAACTCGAGTAGTGTTCCCAATGCAGAGTGCAAGTGCGCAGAAAAAAGGAACTGAAGCATGGGGCGTAGTGATGTGCTATATATACGACTCCTGATGTCACTTCCGGAGCAGACGATCGAGAGCCGGACAAGATGGCTTGACGATCGGCAGCTGAGTCGAGATCCACTACGCCACCCGTGGCAAAGTGTTTCTGAGCAGCAGTGCTAGATGATGGATATCTATCAAGATGAGGAATCTGCCGGAGAAAAGCAATCCATTGAAGGCATTTTACTTGAGGTCCATGGATGTACATGAGCCTCGTACTGTGCTGAAGTTCAGCCATCATTGTGGCAATGGCGTAAGAGCTGCAGACATGTTAAGGGAGGTGGCACGCAACAAACAGTGATTGGTTGGCAAGTGCACAAATGCACATACGGCCATGTGAGGAACAGGCTAGCCATCATCCGAGGCACAGGTACACCCATCGACACGCCCCATGTTATGTCATGAAGGCAGCTTTAGCGGCCTGAGGACCAGAACGCCAGACATGTGAATCCTGGGGTATGCGGCTAAGTACTATTGGGTGAAATAGAAAGCTCTTCCAAAGGAGTTTTGTTTATGTTGCATGGATATAAGCCGAGCGAGAAATACACTGGGCTTGGATGGTCCTGTAAAGCCATGTCCCCTGAATGTACAGTCAGCAAGTTCCTTGTTAATATAACAGACTAAGGGCCTCATTACGAGTCCGGCGGTAAAACCGCCTGGTTACCGCCGGACTTGTATTACCATTCTGCCTCCGTGATTCCCGGAATTACCGGGGATTCACGGAGGCGGAATGGTGTTAATCCCCATTCCCATTGAGTCCTTTGGGACTCGATGGGAATGGGCATCATGGAAACACCGGCAGCATCTTGTAATGCTGCCGGTGTTTCCTCGTCCGCCTGCAGGCAGGTAGTGTTAAACCCGCCAGGTCAAACCTGGCGGGAACATCACCTCCCGCCTGCAGGAGTCGGGATCACGCGGTCCGGAAACAATGGTGGCGGCGGGTTTACCGCCACCGTTATTTCCGGACCGCCTGAGTTGTAATGAGGCCCTAAGTGTACCATGCTGACTTTCCTGTATGAGGTCCATTTTGTAAAAATGTATGAAAGCCTTGAGGTTTCTGTACTCTGGGGCCAATATTTTGGGATGGGGATACGATGCTGTTTTCCCGATACACGTCTGCACAGCTGCCTGGAAGTAAACCTTGTCTCTGCCTTTGTTGCCTATTTCCCTATTGGGTTATTTGGTGATGAGCTGTAGGTTTCTACAATCTATTAAAAAATAGAAGTCAACATTTTGGTTCTAATTCTAATGTCCCCAAACCACCATGAACTATCAATAATACATGCTGCTTATTTATGTCTTTCCCATCTTACAGTATCTGCAGTGTCTGTCCTGTCTATCATCTTGTCATTTGTTTTATTGCATTTAACCATTTTTAAAACGTGACTACCACATTAAGATGAATGTTCGAATGAAATTCTATATTATATTTCACTTCCTTGTTATGACATTTTTTTCAGTATGATGTTATTGTAGCCATTTATAACAATTAGTTGTACTTCTAAAATGCTTCAATAAACATTAAAAGAAATATAGAAGCCAAAGGTCTGTGTGAGGTGATGACTCCCATCAGAGAGGATGGCACAAGGATACTACCTGGCTATAGAAAATAAGATATTGGTACAGCCATGTGAATCTAAGCAGATACAAGCATCAGAAATACGATTACGGTGACCAATGTATCCCTTCTGAGGCTTGTGGAATCTGCTTAGATCACATGCTGTGCATAGATTAGCGAGCAGTGTTAGAAGGAGGTGGGATTTGAGAAGGGTTATGAGCAAATAAATGTCTTAGAACCGCCTGTCCCACTTGAGCATTTGTCTTGGAATGGGCGTTAATGCAGTAGTGCTGAGTAAAAGTGTGAATAGAGCTCCCAAGTAGCTGCTTTGCAAATGGTGTCAAGGGGAACATTTGCAATGAAAGCCAGAGTGGCCCCAATGCCTCTTGTCGAGTGGGCTCTGGGCGTAAAAGGCAAAGTTATGTCAGAAAGAGAGTAACACAACTGGATACAGTTGACAATCCACTTGGAGATGGCACCCTTAGAGACGCGATCTCCCTCTTTGCCTGTGGCTACGGAGACAAACAGTTGATCTGTTTTCCTAAGCGGCCTGGTCTTGTTGACGTAGTAAAGGACTGCCCTATGCACATCTAGGGTGTGTAGTTTAACCCCAGCCGAGCTTTGTGGGTTTTGGAAGAAAGCCGGAAGCTCGATGGACTGGTTTACATGGAATTTGGAAATAGACTTAGGTGAGAACCTAGGGTGCGTCCGTAAAACCAGCTTATCCTTATGAATAGTAAAGAAAGGATCCTGCACTGACAGAGCCTGAATTTCACTGACCCTTCTTATGGATGTAATGGCTACTAAGAAGGCAGACTTATAGGTCAGGTGTTTGAGACTTGTCTTATGCATGGGCTCGAATGGGGGGCCCAGGAGTTTAGATAGCACCACGTTCAGGTCCCATCCTGGTGGTGGGTTAGATATAGGAGGATGAAGTCTCTTTACTCCCTCCATGAAGGCTTTAACCACGGGTACCTTCCACCACGACACCTTGCTATGTGAGGTGGTGTACGCTGACAGTGCTGCCAGGTGTACCTTTAGTGAGTTGAAAACCAACCCTGCGTCCAGCAGGTGGAGCATGTATGTCACGATTGTGGAAGGAGTGCAATCAACTGGGTTGATTTGTTTATACTGGCACCAGATAACGAATCTCTTCCATTTGTCGAAGTAGCAATGCCTCGTGTTCGGTTTCCTAGACTCTTTTAGGATGTCCATACACCTCTGTGGTAAATTGAGATGTCCAAACTCTATGACCTCAGGAGCCGTGCTGCTAGGTTCATGGAGTTGGGTTGAGGATGCACCTTCTGACATTGGTGCTGGGACAAAAGGTTTTACCAGCCCGGGAGTTTGATGGGATCGCACACCGAAAGTCTGCATAGGTGTGGAAACCACGGTTGTCTCGCCCACATGGGAGCAACCAGGACGAGCGTCATCGACTCTATTTTCATCTTGTTCACCACCTTTCTGATGAGAGGAGTTGGTGGAAAAGCGTACGCAAACATCCCTGACCAGTTCATCCACAGGGCGTTCCCCAGGGAGTCTGGTTGGGGAAACCTGGATGCGAATCCTGGGCTCTGTCTGTTTTCGGTTGTGGCGAATAGGTCAATAGTGGGGAAACCCTACTGAGAGAAGAGATCTGCTACGATATCTCTGTGTAGACACCATTCGTGTTCCTCCGGAAGGGGATCTCTGATCAAAGCTTCCGCTAGAGAATTGAGATCCCCTGGAACATGTTGAGATGACAGAAAGATGTTCCGTCTGAGTGCCCATATCCAAATTTTCTGGGCAAGTCTGGACAGATTTGGCAAACGAGTCCCTCCTTGCTTGTTCAGGTAGAACATGGCTGTCTTGCTGTCCCTCCGGATTTGCACCGACAGGTTCAATAGGTGGGGCTCGAACGCTTGAAGTGCTCTGAAAACTGCCAGAAGCTCTAGCAGGTTGATGTGATTCTTGGTCACTGTGTGAGACCAGAGACACTGAGCTGTGTGGTGGAGATGGTGAGCTCCCCATCCTGTGAGGAATGCGTCCGTCGTGACTACCGCCTGTATCTCGGGATCGTAAAAGTGTTTCCCCTTGGATAGATTGTCTCTTGTCCACCAGTAGAGGCTTTGTACAAGTGTTGGCGAAACGACCAGTAGATCGTCCCACTGACCACTTGCCTGAGACCACAGTTTCGCCAACCATTCTTGCATGGGACGCATGCGCAGGCGCGCGTGGGGGACCAGGTAAATACATGACGCCATCATGCCCAGCAAACGCATTGCTTTGCGTACTGTTATCTGGCGACCGGTTTGATATTGCGGAATTTGCAGTAGTATATTCCGAATTCTTTCCTCTGAAGGAAAAGCCAACCCCTCTTGAGTATTTAGAACAGCTCCTAGGAACTGCTTGGAGGTGCTGGGCACCAGCCTTGATTTTTTCTCGTTTATGGAGAAGCCCAATTCGAAGAGGAGGTCGATAGTTCTTTGAATGTTTGTTTTGCAAATTACTGGGGTCTCCCCCGTGATGAGCCAGTCGTCCAGATAAGGGTACACTGGGATTGCCTCCCTGCGTAGGTGTGCCGCCGCCACCGCCAGTACCTTGGTGAATACCCTTAGAGCCGAGGCTATCCCGAAGGGCAGTACCTTGAACTGGTAGTGCTGACTGTCCACCTTGAAGCGCAGATATTTTCTGTGCGCTGGGAACATGGAAATATGAAAATAGGCATCTTTCATATCCAATGTTGCCATGTAATCCCCATTTTTTAGGAGGGGAATTACCTCTTGGAGAGTAGTCATGCGAAATGTTTGGGGCTTGACATACTTGTTTGCAGGCCGTAAATCCAATACTGGGTGCATTGTCAAATCTTTTTATGGCACAAGGAAGTAAGTTGAATAAATACCCTTGTTTACCTGGTGTCCCGGGACGAGTTCTATCGTGTCCTTTGCAAGAAGAATTTCGATCTCTTCGAGTAGGATCTTCTGGTGGTCTAAGGAGTGTATTCTTTGTCGTGGAGGGTGGTTTTGGGGACGCTCTAGGAGTTCTATGCAGTATCCTGCGGACAAGGTGGACAGCACCCATCTTTCTTATGTGATCCCTTCCCAAGCTTGGGTGAAGATGGAAATGCGTCCCCCTACTGGGGATGCGGGAGAAGGGACCCTGAACGGTGCGTCACTGTTTTGGTGGAGGCGTGCCCTCTCCTTTATTGGGACTGCCTCTACCCCTACCATGACCTCTTTTGTTACCCCTGCCATAATTCTGGGTAGAATGCTGGTTAGTGTTCCATGTAGTACCCTGGCCTTGGGAATAGTTAGAGCCGCTTTGGGAGTTTTGTCCGCGAGGCCGACGAAAATTGCCATTCCCTCTCTGGTTAGGGGGTTTGTTGGTTAGTTGCCCTAGGGAGTGTCTCGTACTCGTCCTTGGCATTCTTTAGTGCGTCCTCGACCACCTTTCCAAACAATAGATCCGGCTCCACCGGCTTATCTATCAATGATGCTTGGGTCTCGGCCTTGAAACCAGACTGCCGTAGCCAAGCATGCCTCTTGATGGCTGTGCTTTCAGCAATTTATCTGCCGGCGTTATCCGCGGCATCAAAGGTTGATTTTAAAATGCAACCTAATACGGCTCTCCCCTCGGCCGAAACTCGTGCCAATTGGCTTTTTAAGGGTTCTGGGGCGGAGTCTATGAGAGCCGCGGCTTCCTCCCATTGATGGCAGTTGTAACTAGCCAGCAGGGTGGTGGAGTTTGCAATCCTTGCCTGGTAGGCGGAAGTGGAGGCTACTTTCCTGCCCAAGCCATAAATCTTCTTGCTCTCCTTGTCCGGGGGAGCTTCGGACGATGACAAGAGTGTTCCCGCCCTCTTACGGGTGTTTGTAACAACCAGGGAGTCTGGTTTGAGATGTCCCCTTATGTATAGTGGGTCAGATTGGGCTGCCCTGAAAAGCTTTTGAATTCTGGGGTTTACTGCCCTAGTGAGATTGGGGTTTTCCAGGGAAGGGTCTATTCTCCTTTGTATTGACTTAAGGATAGGGATGGCCTGAGCAACAGGTCTTCTCTCTCCCACCAGTTCCTCTGCGAAGTCCCTCTCTTCCTGAGCACCTTGGGTGTCAATGTGGAAGTGCTGTGCCGCTCTGGACAGGACCTCATTCAGGAGAGGTTGGTTGTCGACCGGGGAGTCGGTAACCGCGGGCTCTTTCTCTACTGGGGAATCTACCCTGTATGTATCTGGGTCGTCCTCTTCCTCCTCCTCCTCTTGGTCCTCATCATCCCCGTAATAGCCTGTCCCAGTTTGTTCTTCGAACATGCCCACGTCTGGATCCTCAACAAAGGATGGATCTTCCTGGTATTGAGAATAGGGCTGTATATAGAAGGGGTTTGAAGCTAGAGTTGGTGCTTCACCCCGGGGGACTTCCTACTTGGGGGTATTAGATCCTTTGAGCCTGAGGGAGTTGCCCCTTCTGGTGTATAAGAGAGAAAGTGTTCCGGGTTCTTGGCATAGAAATCTGCCAATGATGACATCCTTGACATTACTCTGTCTATGTCCACACTGGACCATTCCTTTGAACTGGGAATAACTCTTTCCTGGAGTGCTTTCTCTATTTTATCCTGACTAGACCTACTGGTTTGAACAGGGGTCTTAGGGACAACAGATTGAGATTTGTCCTGGCTAGACCTACTGGCCTGAACAAGGGCCTTAAGGACAGGGGTTTGAGACTTGTCTGTCTGTTTAGGTGGAGTAGAATGTAGCTTAGGAGAGGAAGTAGGCTGGGACTGCTTACTTCATTGTTTTCCCCCCTCCCCGTGGGTGGAAGAGTGCTTCCCCGACTTTTGGGCCCTATCAGAGATTTTCGATGCCTGGCATCGAAATTTGGGGATAGAGTCCCTGTCTCTGGAGAGTGTAAGGGATTTGGTAGCAGCCTTGCCGCTGCCTGCAGACGCCGACTCCTGGAGTGCGGATTGGGGGTAGAGATCGGCGTCGTCCTCCGACGACTGAGCCTCAGTCACTAAGGGGAGCAAGGCACTTTTAGCAACAGTGGAGGGTTGCTTGGTGTCATGAGGCGATCTGAAACGCGAACGCCCAGAGGACACCGACTCGGTGGACCGTTCTCCAGGTGCCTCTTGCCGAGAACTCGATGTGCGCGTCGAGTCTCGGTTGGACTTCTGTTTGCTGGAAGTGGTGTGTGTAGCGCTCGTGTCGCCGGGGGTCTTCCCCATAGCTGCCCTGCCGGACAACCTTCCGAGGTCAGGGACTTGCGCTTGGCTGTCCATCGACGCCACATTGCCCTCTCCGTCCGAAAGTACGGCGTTGCTGCCATCGCTGAAGGCACCCTCCGCGGCCATGGCCTCTTGTCGCCTGGCGTGGTGGGCCCAATGCTTTGTCGAACGGTCCTTAAGGGTCTTTGGTTTAAACCGACTGCACGCTCTGCAATTCGCCTCGGTGTGGTCCCTCGGCAAGCAGAGGTTACACATGGCGTGTCTGACAACCCAAGGATACCTGCGGTTGCACTTGAGGCAAAATTGAAAGGGGGTACCCTCCATACGCACCCTATGGCAGCGGGCTGGGAGTGTAGGAATATAAGTAATGTACCTATATTAAACAGAGTGTAGGATATGTGCCACCCCCCACTCTCCGTACTTGCAGGGCCGAGTCCAGAGGACTTCCGAGGCCCGGGCCGAGGCCAGAGGCCGTCCGAGGCCCAAATCCATCGCTGTAGTCCGACGGTTGAATTTTCTCCGATCCGGCGTCGAGTGTCGATGTTCGGAGACTCGACGTAGAGGTGGAATAAACGGGGAAATATATAACAATATTAGCAAAATCTGACTAAGTCAGGGAACTCCGCTCAGTGCTTCCGACCAGCATGGCGGAAAAAAACAATCTGAGGGTCCTAGACGCGTGAGGGATCATGGGTATAGTGGACGTCAGACTAGGGATAGTATTACTGGCACACCCTGTGTCGACGCCCAATTTTCGAGTTTCGAAAAACAAACTGTAATACTCCGCAGCTTCCACTAGATGTCGGCCTATGCACAGCATGTGATCTAAGCAGATTCCACAAGCCTCAGAAATATATATATATATAAAACAATAAAATAAGTTAAAAAAATAAAGCAAACTAAAGTGCAGCCGGATTGTACCCAAGAACTGAATAGAATTGGCCACGTGTGCCCTGTTAAGTCACTGCGCATTCACTCCTGAAGTTTTTTTCAGCAGACTTATAGCATAGCTCTCAACTCACATGCTTTTAATAGGTGTCACCCGCATTGTAAAGGGCTGACTCACCCACCAAGCCTCCTGCACGCCCATTCATTCCAATGGGCGTCTCACGCGCCAAAAACAAAATCGGGTGATTTCACCCACCTTTGCAACACAAATGGTTGAGAGCTATGCTTATAGATATCCCTGATTCTATTGGCTTTGGTTCTACTTGTTCCCCCCTGGACCTAATTGAGCAGTTGCTCTGTAATGGACTAAATAGTGTGGTTCAGCATGAAACGGTGCAAAGGCACACACGATAGCCTAAACCAGCATGAACTGGGATGAACAATGAAACACCTCATAAGCAACCGGAAGTCGTCATGGGTTGGTGGTCCATGTCCATTCGGCAGAGATCGACAAAGTCGTGATATGACGGCATGGCCGGACATGAGCACTAAAAAGGACTCTGGGCAAATTAATGAGTTCATTGTTTTGGCATAAGGCCTAGAAGTATAATCTTGAATAAGTTTTGATTCTGTCAGGTGACGAGTGTCCTTTAAAGGTGAGGGGTCTGGAAGGTGGAGCGTGAAAATGCGCTCTATTCATGTTAGTTGTAGGTTGATGATTTCCCTGGCATGCAAGGCAATCAATAAAGATGCCTAAACAGCTAAACTGGTGTATGATGAGCCTGGTTCCTCTGACACCAAACTACCAGTGTGAAATTGGGGAATTCTCAGGGGAGTTCTTTTTATACCGTAACTGTAGATGAGTATAGATATTGATGTGGCATGGAATCACCTGACTTTTGGGAATTGTTTCCAGGATACCACAATGCATCGGCAGCCAGATCTTTCTCAGAAAATGTCAATTTTTGGTTAGGTGACTTCAGCCATCTTTACTTGCCGAGCTACCCTGCATATCTATCTAGAAAGAAAACATGAACTCATCCTTACGGATACAACATGTAAAACACATTGCGGCACAAGTGTGCAGCAGAGTCGGCATAAGGTCTAATTTCTGCAAAAAGAAGTGCCTGACAGAGATGCTTTTGTTTGGTTGGCCTTCATTTGTTCCTTCTGGTTGGGGTCCATGCCGTGGCATGCCGCTTGTGTTTGTACAGTGGATAAGAACTATCACAGTTTTAACTTAACTTGAAATGGTATCGATAACAGCATTGCAAACTGCGTCACAAAACTTCGAAACTGACCAACACTCTTTTGGAAGTAGGCCTAGGAGTGTGGCCTCTACACCTGTCATCGTGCAGTGCACTGTACCGGTGTCCGGTTCAGTTAGGACCCTCCATTTGAGGTGAGGCTGCTTGCTTACTCCTGTGCATCTGAGATCTACCCCATTTCACAGCTCGGATAATTTCTCCATTTTACCCTGTCCCTCCTCTGGGGCCCAGCCTTCATAACTTTGGTTCTACCACACTCCACCCTTGTCCCTCTATCTGCCCTAACTTTGCTGCGCCAAATACAGAACAACTCCCTGCAGTGAAAGGACTGCAGTGCTTTGGTCAAATACAGTCATGTCACTTTTCAATTGTAATTTTGAATGCTGAATGCCATGTGAGCATTTCAGAGTGTACAATGGATCCTATGGGGACTGCCTGCTTTATGCGGGTGCATAGGGATCGCC
This sequence comes from Ambystoma mexicanum, assembly GCF_040938575.1. NCBI lineage: Eukaryota > Metazoa > Chordata > Amphibia > Caudata > Ambystomatidae > Ambystoma > Ambystoma mexicanum. The sequence goes on from NC_090936.1 coordinate 92,450,276, forward strand.
AGAATTTGTGTCGGCGTGAAAACCCATGCTGGCGCAAGTGCCTAAGCATTTGTATGGCGGAGAGGTATTAAGGCGGTGGAAACACAAGTTGCGTTCCTCCCCTCCTCTACGCTATAGAAGTGATTGAAAATGTGGCGTGAATGAAAGGCGTAAAAGCTTTACTCAGTGCTTGTACGCCTTTCATTCACATAACACCACTATTAAAAACAAGCATTGACAATTCCAACAGTTTAAGCATGGGAAAGGCACTTGCCAGGCACTGGTTTAGTGCTATTAACTCGCCATTTGGTGGTAGCCTGCAGAACCAAGTGTGCGGGTGTTAGCGTCCCACAGGGTGTTGTTGGGAGTCCATTTCCTGCCCTGGAGGGCCTACGCTGCTGCTTGGGACCTGGGCCATGGCTCCTTTCCCTCAAATCCCACAGCATTCCCCACCAGGCCAGAAACCCCGGGGGACCAAGGGTGCGGGTGTTGGCGTCCCGCAGGGTGCTATTGGGAGTCTCTTTCCTGCCCTGGAGTGCCTATGTTGCCGCTTAGGACTTGGCCACACCCCCTTTCCCTCAAATCCTGCAGCGTTCCCTACCAGGGCCAAAGCCCACGGGGACCAAGGGTGCTGGTATTGGCGTCCCACATGGTGTTTTTGGGGTGAGAGTTGCTTTTTCCTTCGTTTTTTCCTGGCCCTCGCTTGGACCTGGATCCGGACCTGTAGCCTGCAAGGCGAAGGCAGCGAGTTCGCACTCACTCCCTGGAGGTGCACGTCCTGCTGAGCTGTGTTGTGGTGTGGTGGTGCACGGCTCGCCTTTATCCTGCAATAAGAGACCAGCAAGGAGGTAAAGATTGTCCAAGAGTCTTGTTTTTGTCCGGGAGTAATTCCATGGCGAGGCTTGGGGCTGTTTTGCTTTCCACTCTGTCCCTGTTGACAGTCATCAAGCTAGTCTCACCTGTTGGAGAATCTGTGGAGGTACACTCACCTGCCCCGGTATTCAGACCCGGCCTTGGACTCGGACTTGGACTGGGAGCAGGAACAACTGACACAGAAAAGGAAAAAGCAACTTCCATATCCAACTATTTCGGCTCTCCCAGATGTTGCAGTCTAGGGGAATCACTGCCCCGCTGCTCTACTAGCACTTTTGGTGAAGCCCACCTGTTGATTAGTGAGATCAAGCAGTTCCTCGTCGCACCTAGTGCACCCACTAGTTTGTCACCCACGGTTGTAGGGGGTAGTTCCCATACTTGATACTATCAAGGCCACCGACGTATCTGATCCCCAATATGTCCTACTGTTGTTGATCCCCCTGAATGTTCTGAGTGCCTGAGGGTGGGGTGGGGGGGTGCGGGGACTCGCTGACAGTTGGTCCGTGGCACAAGTTCACCAGCCCCAACAGTTATTCTCTCTCAGAAAGCCCCCACTCCCAGTGTCCTCGGTCTAGCTGTTCCACCCCCAGTTTTAACCCACATTCCTATTATTATTGGCCCTTGGCAGAACAACATTTCTGAAATCTCCCCTCCTAAAATATTCCAGGGTGGGGCAAGGTACCCTGCCACTGCCTGCGGGGAGCCTGGCACACAATCCTGGGTTAATAAATGCATCCATGTTTACTAGTATTTCCTGCCCAGTAACTAAACCTTAAGATATGCTTACCATCGCTCCTGAGCAGAAGGGGTAGGGCGACCGAAGGAGTGTTGCTGCAATTGCAGTATAGTTTTGGTGGAACGTATGCCAATCAAGAAACTATTCTTGTCCCTATCTGAAGTAGCTGGAAAGGGAGCCAATGCAGGAGGATCCTCAGCGATCCAGATGGGAGAGAAACGGCCCATGAGCACCACAAATGACTTGAGATCCTCTGTACCACTTGATGAAGAAGTTTGCTCAATCCCCCCCAAAATAAGCCAGGGGAACACTAGGACTGGCAATGGGATTAGAGCAAGGCCCAAAAACGCAACAGCCCAAGGGGGCAAAGGGATACTAAGAAATTCGCCATTAACTTGCCCAGCCTCATTAGGGGTTCTTGCACTGTCCTGTACCACCCAAAGTGTTGACTCAGGATCTGCTAATTCCTTCCGTTAATTCTAACAGTCTTCCTGCAACTAGGTCAATATTCTTACACAGAGTCCCCAAGCCGTTTTCAACCCGGCATGAACCAAGAGCTTCCACTGGCTGCGAACTCTAAGGGGCTGCCACTTTGTAACAAGGGACCAAATTATCGATTGCATTAGTATTCCACAAATGGGGAAGGACGCTTCTGACTTCGTTTAGTTCAAATTTCGAGACATCGGAGTAGTCAGGGATATTCTGAGAACCAATAGGACATGCAACCACCTGGAAAAAGTGTGATTGAAATGAGCACATGTTTTGGGGGTTCTTCGTCACTGGGATCTGTATTGTCCGGTGCAAATGCCATCCCCTTGAGGGCTAAGGTGGGCGGGATTTCCTCTGGTTCTATGTCACCGACGTTTGCTGACGTTCTATCCAGATCGAATAGTCAACGCAAAACTGTAGAATGCCCTGGTTTGTAGTTTTATCCAGTTTTGTGCTTTACACCTGGTCATTAAGAACAATGGGAATGTTCATCTAATGTTTAAATTATTGTTGTTGTGCACACCTTTATGGCTCCACACAGAAATAAAGTTATGAAGGAAGGATAGTAGCAGCTGCAAACTGGTGCAAGTGTCCGGGCTTCTAATATCAGTGCTGGCAAATGCCTAATACCTATACACAAGCCAAAACTGTTGACTTTGCCAAAGCTTGTTTTTAACAGGACTTCAGTGAAGGATACGCAGAGTGCTTTTAAATTGAGCGGCTGGAGGCAGACCTGGTTAAGACATGTTATTACACCAGTATGAAGTATAAGTAACCTGGAAAAAGACTGCGCCCCTGGAGGACCGAAACATGTGTCATCAGTTATATGGGCAATTTCTTTTTGAGCAATAAATTTACTCTGCAAGGATTTGGCACAGTCTTTTTCCAGGTTACTTATACTTCATACTATCTATCAAGGGGTCTTGTACTTGGCTAAATCCCATACCTGGTGAGACGCGACTCAATGTATTGATTGAATCAACTTCTTTCTTTCTTTTTTACTACTATAAGATGTCGCCAAGTTAGACCAAACCTTCCAAGCCAAGATCTTTTTTTGAGGATGTTATTACATCAGTAGCGCTTTTTCAGCTCCAGTGAAGTCATGAACCCTCAGAAGACTGATCTGAAAAACATTGGCAGGCACTTTGAGCACATAGTTTGATGGTAAAGCTTGATTAAAGCAGGCTCAAAGAGTTATGATTACCAGGTGTTTTAGGTGGGGAGAGGCAGAACCTGGGTGGGAATGGCCATAAGGATTAGCATGGCCATGGGCAGTCAATGGGTGGGCAAATACATAAAAAACGCCTACACGCTTTGTGCCACTCCTCACATGCCGATTTGCCCTATTTGTGCTCTAATACAATAGTTTCAGCTTGTAGGTGGAGCCCAAGCTCATGGGCCCTGTAAGCTTCTTTTGAAGTGGCGCTATTATTCATCTTATGGTAAAACATGTACGCAAAAGGAATTGATAATTACGAGGGTCAGTAATGCGAGGCAGACAACTGCTTGTAGTTTTCTCAAGATTAAACATTTTCATTAAAGTATACGTTTGCAAATAAAGCCTCGCTTGCCCTACTCTATCAAGGGATTCCTACCTATTCTAAAGGCCACCCTTATATCGGAGGCCCCGAGATCGTTAACACTTCACAGACTAGGTCGATGGGCTCAAACAGTACTTGTTTCAAACTGGAAAGGGTTGCCCTCTTGGCATGTGTAATGCTTGTTTACTTCGTCAGTACCACAACTTCTTGAAATAAAGAATGTCAATTCAGTTATACCACAATTTTCAGTCTTCAAATGGAAAATATCACTAGGCTCACGCGACAACTCTTCAAGATATTTCTTTAAAGGGTTACAAGTAATTGTATTACCATATAGTATCAGAGGGATAACTTCTTTCTTCTCTCTGGAAACACAATAGGCCACACGCGACCTTCTTCGGATGTTGTATTCTTTTGTAACTCTCATAAGAAGTCAATGTTAAGTTTTCGTAATAGTTTCAGCAAACGTTCCTTTAACAATTAAGGGCATGAGACTACTGCGGTAATAGAAAAAAGTGTTCAACGGATGTAGTGATCTTTACTTTTCATGAGAACACCACAGCTTTCCCAATTAATGTGTCTGCTGCATTTCCATTGTTAAAAGTTAGTTTCAGAACAACAAACGACTTCTACTTGCTTTTAACCATACACAAGTTACTTTGGAGCTGGTTACAGCTACTGGAAAGGCTTGTTGGGTGAATCTGAATGCTGTGCTCACTCACCGGCTTCAGGAACACTGCGGTTTCGCGTTACTTTATTTTCCTGACTTTCTTGACCTCTACTACTTCTTTGGGCTCACTTGGGACCCACACCCTTTATCAACACGGGTGTCTCGTCCGGGCATATTCATTTGGAGGATACTTCCCTCCCGAAACCCCTGGCTTGCCTTCTGCCACTGGACTTGGTTTCCTGCACAGTTACGGCTCTGCAAACACAGCCATTCGGCTCACATGGGGAAAACTTCAATTCCAACACGTCTTTCTCTGCGCAGCCTCTGCAATACAAGGTTTGAGAACACAGGACCTTCTCAAAACTTGCATGTGAAATCTGCCATCTCCATGTTCTGGCGTCCCTTCTGTGCTCCCACTTCCTCAGGAATAGCCAGATTTGTGCTTCTCCTCTGCTACTACTACTGTCAGCCCTCCAACTCCTGCTCCAGCTCCTTTTTCCTCTCCTTTCCTGTTCCGGCCTTTTATGCTTCACGAGTATTTATTTATTTATTTACATTTATATAGCGCGCAAACAGCCCAGGGGCATTGAGGCGCTGTTACTTGTAAGAGCTTAGTTACAGAGGTACAGGAATGGTAGCAGTCGTTGGTACATAGTAAATACTACAGACATAATTACAGCATGGCAATTAGCTTCAGGTGTGAGCCATTGGTTTCAATTGTCTGACTCCTGCAACAGCCATTAGGCTTAATGGCCTGACTACTACATCTACATGCCGCTCCAGCCCTCTTCCTCACCCGAGTCCTTTAGGATTCTGGGACATGTAGTCCTCTTTAACAAAGTTACTTCTATCTACTTCTTTGGGAAAAATCCATTACAAGGGTAGGATTATGGGGAAAGATAAAGAAGTGTTTATCCCAGTCTTCCTGGTCTGTCCCCCCCCCCCCAACCCCCTACCCCTATGTGATCCTCCCACAGGGTCGGGATCAGGAAGCGTCTGACCTTCCCTGGCCACATGACGAGGGTGCAAGACCAGGTTTCTGGGGAGAATCCGATCAGATTCTGCACATAATGCTGGAGATAGACTCTTGAATGACTGTGTCCTTTTCACTTGGATATCTGCCAGCATTCTTTTCTTTCACACCAACACTAGTTTGATGTAAACCCAGAAGTCAGTGCAACTCTGGCACTGCACGGTTCATATGGTACGGGCCAAGCCAGTAGGATCCTGAGATAAAGCAAACGGGGCAGTTGAGCGCTCCCATTTCAACTTGTGTTTGTTCAACGCGATTAATAAACGTGGTCCCCTGAAGATCAAATGTCGATATAATGGCTTTTAATAACTTCTGAGCTCCTGCGATAGCATGTTTCCGGAAATGGCCATCCAGTCATTAGGTGCTGATGGGCCTACAACTGCTGCTGGGGTCTCATTATGCTCGGCGCTCATGGTAATGGCCCCGCGTAGAACAGAACATCCATTTTCATCAGTGCCTGGTCCACGTGCAGCGCAATTCTCCAAGAGCAGATGCCCACGTTTCATATTTTTAAACGCCGCGTTCCCCTTGCATGGTTTTATGGGAAACATGTCCTTGATAATGAGCGTTTCTACTTGTCAGTGGCTGTGGCTCCGGGATCCGAGTGATCATTGCGAAAAAAATTGCTGCACATGTCCAAAATGCTGAATTTTATTTTTTCGTTGCTGTGCACTTGCTGTTAAATGCAGGGGACATCGCCTGCAGCCCGCTCATGTCTAAGTAATACCTCTACCCCATTTACCATCTATGAGTGTGATAAAAGGTGCATTTTCAGCCTCACAGTATTGGGTTGGACATGTTCGTCCTACACCGTCAGGGCGCTGCTCTCAGTACTACCGAGCAAAGCCCCGGCATCGCAGCATTTTCACAGCCCCGCACTGGTTCGCTTGGCGATCACTTCCGGTGATGCCAACCAGCGGAAATAATGTTAGCCCTTGCGGTAACAGGAATGGTCTGCACGATAAAGAGACTCCACAGGGAAAGGGCATGTCAACGCAAGCGGTAATATCGCAACTGGTAAAGCTTTCCTCCACACAAACGCAGGCAGTGGTTACATGGAACTTCCGAATTTGGTGGTGAGGGAAAAGTGGCGGTCATGCCGCTGACCTTCACTTTTTTAGCGCACTGCCAACCACTTAAACATGTACTTCAATAATTTCGTAATTATTGATAAACCCTTTGAGTAAAAAATGGATAAAAAACAAGTGTTTCGAATGGAAGATAACGCATGTTAAAACAAAAGTCATACCTTCCTTTTGTCGTTTTTGTGTTCTCCTTTCACAGAATCTTAAATCGGATCTCTGATTGGGAGCATCGTCTCCGAATGGCAACTACATTACCTACAAAGCCAAACTAAACTGACCTACCTAAAGATGGAATCAAAAAGTACCCTTTTCAAGGCTGCGCCGATTCTCAATTCCCCATTAGTGGCAGTGCCTTTAGTTTGCGAGAATCATCTCAGAACATGCACCTTTGCTGTTCCCCTGGCACTCTCTCGAACTGCCATATGAGATTAATAGGAACACCTCCTGTTCAAGGGGAAATTAAAAGCCCATCTATTCAACCTCACGTTCTGAAACCTTGTTGCCTAATCAGCTCCCCTCGCCATTCCTTGCTTTCCACTGTAGGCCTTCCTATCACCGTTCCTCCTGCTCCACTCTATGCCTTTCTATCACCATTCTGCCTGCTCCACTGTATGCCTTCCTCTCACCGCTCCTCCTGCTCTACAGTAGTCCTTTCTATAATCATTCCGCCTGTTTTACTGTATGCCTTCCTATCACCGTTCCTCCTGCTCCACTCTATGCCTTTCTATCACCATTCTGCCTGCTCCACTGTACACCTTTCTATCACCATTCCTCTGGTTCCACTTCATTCTTTCCCATCACTGTTCCTCTTGCTCCAATGTATGCCTTTCTATCACCATTCTGCCTGCTCCACTATATGCCTTCCTATAACCGTTCCTCCTGCTCCACTCGATGCCTTCCTATCACCGTTCCTCCTGCTCCACTGTATGCCTTCCTATCACTGTTCCTCCTGCTCCAATGTATGCCTATACCCATTCCGCCTATTCCACTGTATGCCTTCCTATCACCGTTCCTCCTGCTCCACTCTATGCCTTTCTATCACCATTCTGCCTGCTCCACTGTACACCTTTCTATCACCATTCCTCTGGTTCCACTTCATTCTTTCCCATCACTGTTCCTCTTGCTCCAATGTATGCCTTTCTATCACCATTCTGCCTGCTCCACTATATGCCTTCCTATAACCGTTCCTCCTGCTCCACTCGATGCCTTCCTATCACTGTTCCTCCTGCTCCACTGTATGCCTTCCTATCACTGTTCCTCCTGCTCACTCGATGCCTTCCTATCACCGTTCCTCCTGCTCCACTGTATGCCTTCCTCTCACCGCTCCTCCTGCTCCACTCTATGCCTTTCTATCACCATTCTGCCTGCTCCACTGTATTCCTTCCTCTCACCGCTCCTCCTGCTCTACAGTAGTCCTTTCTATAATCATTCCGCCTGTTTTACTGTATGCCTTCCTATCACCGTTCCTCCTGCTCCACTGTATGCCTTCCTATCACTGTTCCTCCTGCTCCAATGTATGCCTATACCCATTCCGCCTGTTCCACTGTATGCCTTCCTATCACCGTTCCTCCTGCTCCACTCTATGCCTTTCTATCACCATTCTGCCTGCTCCACTGTACACCTTTCTATCACCATTCCTCTGGTTCCACTTCATTCTTTCCCATCACTGTTCCTCTTGCTCCAATGTATGCCTTTCTATCACCATTCTGCCTGCTCCACTATATGCCTTCCTATAACCGTTCCTCCTGCTCCACTCGATGCCTTCCTATCACTGTTCCTCCTGCTCCACTGTATGCCTTCCTATCACTGTTCCTCCTGCTCCACTGTATGCCTTCCTCTCACCGCTCCTCCTGCTCCACTCTATGCCTTTCTATCACCATTCCACCTGTTCCACTGTATGCCTTCCTCTCACCGCTCCTCCTGCTCCACTCTATGCCTTTCTATCACCATTCCGCCTGTTCCACTGTATGCCTTCCTCTCACCGCTCCTCCTGCTCCACTCTATGCCTTTCTATCACCATTCCGCCTGTTCCACTGTATGCCTTCCTATCACTGTTCCTCCTGTTCCACTCTATGCCTTTCTATCACCATTCTGCCTGCTCCACTGGATGCCTTCCTATCACTGTTCCTCCTGTTCCACTATGCATCTTCCTTTCCATTCATCCTTTCCGGTGGCACACTCTCTGGAATTGATCACCAGCACAAATCATTTACACAAATGTTGAATAAAAACAGAAAACATTTGGGGCCTTGATACTGAAATGCGTCCCCCACCCTGCGCAAGCGATGTACACTGGTATTACAGCAAGGGCCCTCTGTAACGTGGAATGCTGACAAGATACCTTGGCGGGTGCACTTTGCTGAGCTGGTGATTTCGCACAGAATAAAAAAAAATTAACATAATAAAACCATTATCACCTATTGGATCTGCGATGTATGATATGGAATTTATAACGCGCCTGTACACAAGCGTTTCTAGGCGCGACAAGATACGGGAGGGAAGACAGATGGATGATAGGACAAACCATCTTACTAGGCCTTGTGACATTAAGATCGTGCAAGACGAGAAGTGCAAGGGGAAAGGTGGGCTGGGGAGAGTGCCAGGGAGAGGGATGGGGAAACAGGGCAGCAATGCTCTAAATAAGTGCAGCACAGGGCAGCGTGACGCTGGGTAAGTGCATGGATGGAAGGGAGAGTAGCGGTTACAGTTACAGCCCCTAAATCCGTGTGAGGGCCAGAGGCAGTGCAGGGCTGACTGATCAAGAGAGAGGCACGTACCCAGAGAGACTCTTGAGGGTAGCCAAGCAACCCAGAGAGACTCTTGAGGGTAGCCAAGCAACCCGTCAATTGCAGCAGACAGGTAGGTCAGCAGGGGAGGGAGAGAGAGAAAGCAGAGGAGAAGAGGAACGTTTTGAGATGCTTCCGGAACTTCAAGTGGTCCTGCACAAGTTCGAGAGGGGCAGGGAGGCCATTCCAGAGTCAGGCACCTGCAGAGGAGAGAGATCTAGCCTCTACTCTCTGCCTGGAGAAGCGTTGACCCTTAGAGAGTTGGAGTAAGCTTAGCAAAGGGCTTGAGAAGGAAAGTATTTAGGAAGAGAGCTTTGAATGTAGTGTGGGCCTCGACCCCAGAAAGCCTTGTAGACAATGCAAAGGGTCTTGAACTTGATCCTTGCAGCCACCAGGAGCCAGTGGAGAGATTTAAGGGCTGGAGAGATATTATCGCTTGGCTTGAGGCCAAGGATAAGTCTTGGAGTCCGGTTCTGTATTAGTTGCATGAGGCGAAGCGTAGTGGAAGGCAGTCTGAGAAAGAGGCTGTTGCAGTAGTGCAGCCTAGAGAGAACCAGGGCTCTGGAGACAGTGAGCTTCTGGGGAAGGTGAGAAAGGGAAGAGTACCTTTGAGGTGGTGCAGCTGGTAGTGGGACTTCTTGGCGACGTCCGACATGCGAGGAGAGAAAGAGGGAGTGGAGTCGAAGATGACACCAAGGTTTTTTGCCTCACAGGAAGGCGAAGCAAGAGGGCCCAGCAAGGGCGACCTGAGGTAGAGAGGGAAAGCAGGAGTACCAATGAGAAGGATCTCCGTCTTACTGGCATTAAGGAAGAGATTACTGGAGGCGCACCAATCCTGAATCGCGGATAGACAGTGAGGAATGAGCAAGAGAGGAGAGGAGGCTGAGGGGAAACTGAAGGAGAGCTTAGGGTAATCCGCATACCACTGGAAGTTAGAGGAGAAGGTAGAGATCAGGCGGGCCTAAGGGGCCAAGTAGAGGTTGAAAAACTAGGGTGAGAGGATAGAGCCATGGGGAACGCCACAGGTGGAGAGAGAGGTGGCAGAGAGAAAGAAACCAAGTTGGACCTGGGAGGGGGCGGTCCTTGAGAAAGGAGGTCTACCACTCCAGGGCCTGATCAGCGATGCCCAGGTTTTCACAGAGTCGATTGATCAGGGTGGCGTGGTTGACCACGTGAAAGGCAGAGGAAAGGTCAAGGATGAGGACAGATGGAATACTGGAATTAAGGTTAGAGAGCAGATCTTCACGGGTGTTCAAGAGAGCAGTTTCCGTGTGTCTGGCAGCTTTGAAGCCAGACTGAAGGTCACGGAGAAAACCAACATATTCAGTGTGGAGCGTAAACCGGGAGATGGCCAGATTTTCAAAGAGTTGGCCCAGGAAAGGGGTGATAGAGATTGGTTGATAGTTTTCCAGACAGGTAGGATCAGCAGATGGCTTCTTGAGCAGGGTACACATGGGAGTGCTTGAGGACAGAGGGGAAAGTTAAAGTGGTGAAAGAGTGATTACAGAAATTGGCCAAGACTGGAGTAAGGGTATCAATATGGTCCTTGATGGTTCTGGAAGAGCAGGAGAGCACCTGTTTAGACACTTTCATAGATCGAACCTGTCTAGAAACCTCATCAGGTGTTATCAGAGAGAAAGAGGAGAAAGGAGGAGGAGAGGGAGAGTTGACCAAAGGGGGGCAGAGAGAGGTAAGGACAAGAGGAAGAAGAGGAGATAAACTCAAGACATCCTGTCCTCTTAGTGGTGAAGTGAGAGGCCATAGCCATACAGAGGGCCTTGGAGGGAACAGGAGAGGTAGAGACTACAGCAGAATTAGCCAGTTCCTTCTAGATTTTTAAAAGTTTGGGCGTGTTGTTAGAAGCCGCAGAGACGTGGGCTTAAATGTGGGTTCTCTTCTTGGACAGGACAGAGTCCGTATTGCCTTTGGAGCAAGTGGCCGGCCAGTTTGTCACAGTAGGCACCCAAAGCCCTCTACTTCCTCTCAGCCACCCTCCACTTGCATTTCAGGATGGCGAGGTTGGTGTCATACCAAGAGTTGCACTTGGAGGTAGGCTTCAGACGGATTCTCTTAACAGGGGCAAGGATGTCCAGAGTGTTGGGGATAGAAAGATGCAGATTAGAGAGGGCTGTTTCAGAGAGTGAGTCAGCCGCAGGAGTAGGTGGAGCAGAGAAAGTAGCGGCAAAGGCATCCACTGACACACGCTTCATGGGCCGAATGACCGCAAAGGTTGGTGCCAGTGCTGGGATGGGCTTTGCCCGAGGGATAGAAAGTTTCAAGTGAGAACAAAGTAGAAAGTTGTCAGTCCAAGATGGTTAGAAAGGGGGATGCCTGAGGAGATGAGACCATCCAAAGAGAGAGAGAGAGAGAAAGAGAGAGAGAGAGAGAGAGAGAGAGAGAGGCGCAGAGGTTGCAGAAAAGCCCAGAGGAAGGATTAGAAGCATCCAGGTGGATGTTGAGGTCTCCCAGGAGAAGTTGAGAGGTAGAGGCACGGATAGAAGAGAGGTCTGTCCATTCTGAGAGGAAGAGAGCAACCTGGCCGTGTGGCCTGTAGATAGTGGCCATAGTCAGAGAAAGGCCAGGAGACATAGAGAGACTGCAGACCACGCATTCAAAAGAGGAGCAGGCCTGCATGGGAATGGTGGATGCAGGAATCCACTCAGGAAAGATTAGAGCTACTCCAGCTCCTAGCCAGTTGGTTCTGGGCTCCGAGAGGATCTTGTAGCATGTCAGGGTGGAGAGTGTCAAAACTCATGACAGAGCTGGCAGTGAACCATGTCTCGGTAAGAGCAAGGACATCCAGGTCAAGTTCTTTGAGGAGGTGACAGATGTCAGAGGAGTGTTTTACAGCAGAACGAGAGTTGAGAGTAGCAACGTGGAGCAGGTTACCACATTTGGAGGTCTTCCAGGGAAGGGTACAGGCTTGAGGTACTCTCAGTGGAGGTGGAAGAGGGGCCCGAGAGTGGGCAGAGGTAGAAGCGAGAGGTGGCAGAGGAGCCAGCAGGGTGCTAGTAGGAGTAGCGGGTGAAGGAAGGAAGTTGATAAGTGTCATGATTCCTGCCCCTCATGTCCCTAGCCCTCCAAGATGTCAGGCTGGAGCCAGGCCACGATCACTTACATGGCCCTCAAGGGCCTCTCCATCCCTCCAAAGACCCACTTGGAGTCAGACTTGGCGCTTGTGGCACCAGACTCACCACTCCCATAGGATAACATTGGGGATTGGATTTGTAGTGCATTGATGGGGACAAGATGGATCCCCCCACATATTTCGGTTCCCAGAACTGCATGTGCAGTCTCGTCTTTTGGGTGTGGTTCAGCCCAGAGACACCTGGGATACCCAGAGACTATTTAAGACACGCCCAGGCTGAGAAACATGCTTTGTGTTTTCTGCACCTGCAGCGTGACACTCACCGTGTTCGGATCGGTCTCCAGTAGGCCTGCATCTTTCTTCTGCGCTCAGTTCCTGCAAGAACAAGAACACCGTTAGGAACAGCCTTACCTTGCGGCGCTTCTGCCCATCATTCATCGCTCCTTCTGTTCTGCGGGCATCTTCGGTGGAGTCATTCCCATCCCGGCACGCCGTTTCCTAAGGAAAAGGGAAAAGAACAGTAAAAAGGCATTAGTAAGTATTCAGCAAATCTTCGCTTATTTTTAAAGACTGTACGAGCTTCAAACACTTACCTGAATCCCAGCCGCTCTGGGGGAACTCTGTCTCCGGAACTTCTCATCCATCTGCAAGAGGGAAAAAGACACTCCAGGTTAGCGTGGAATCATCTAGAGGCGCCGCATACCGCGCTTACTCACCGCATTTCTTCTTCATAACCGGCATCCACGCTGAAAACGTCGCGGCACCTAAAAGACACAGAAAAAGAACTCAGTTCAATACAAATACGAAAGGGTCGCATCGCGTTCTCACTCACCTTCAGCGCTACTCATCTCAGCAGCACGTCGCCATCCCTGAATGCCGGCCTTCATCTAAGGAAGGAAAGGAACAAAGTTAGAGAACTGTTCAAAAGACTCATTATGCTTACCTGTCAGACTCTTGCCAGTGAAGTAACTAGGCAGCAACGATCCTGCATCAATCAACGTGCCCCTGCGCTGAAAGCAGGACGGAGAGCACACTTTCCAAGAAAACAAGGTGAGCTGTGGATCAAAGGGAAGGGTTGGACCCCGTGGCGGGGGGTTCAAGCACACAGAGACAACAGGGAGTTAAACTCTACCAATCCTGTGTTTTAGGCCCAGTTTACAGTCGAGTAGACTCCAGGGAAGGGTTTGAGGTCGTAAGAGGTCAGAACAGGCTGAGTGACGTCCCCGTGGATACAGGTGAGCGTTACAGAACACAAAGCCTCACATCAAAATCCATCTGGGCGTCATGGAAACGTCAGAAACCGACCAGTTAGCCCACATGTTGGGGCAGCTACGTTCCGAAGTACATGCATTCAGGCAGGAGACCAACACCCTGAGGAGAGAGCTGATAGTAGCCAAAGAACGCACTGATGATTTAAGCCGGCAACTTCGCCAGTCACAAGCAGGGCAGGCACCATTGCCGGGAAGCGTGCCCTCGATGCCAGCACCATCAGCCAATCCCGTTCAGATAACACTTCCTGGGGCAGTTCCCTTGGCCCCGCCCGAACGATTTACGGGGGATCCCAAGAGGTTTGCAACGTTCATGAACCAGTGCCGCATGCACTTCCTTTGTAGACCAGGGGCCTTTCCCAATGACCAATCACGGGTCCCTTTTGTGCTATCCTACCTGAGTGGTAGCGCTGGGGACTGGTCTGTACCCTTTGTGGCCCAAGACGATCTTTTGCTGCATGACTTCAGGGGCTTTCAGCTGGAGATGGAAAAGCTGTTTGCCCGTCGTACTCATGGCCATGCATTAGACAACAAACTTCTGTCCCTACGCCAAGGGAATCAAGACCTATTAACATACATAGCCACGTTCAATAGACTCGTAGTTGAAGCAGAATTGCCAGTGGAGAAGAGAACCACGTTATTTCATCAGGGGTTGTGGGGGGAGCTCAAGGATGTTCTCGCACAAGTAGTGAACCCCCCGAAAGACTGCTCAGAATTCATTGACCTTGTGTTCAACTGGATCATAGGTTGCAGGACCGAAGAGCAGATCGAACCAGACCGGACCCTCGCCCTATGTATGTGCGTTCAAAGGACAATATTGCCCGCACAACGGAAGGTTCAGGAGAACCAATGCAAAGCGGGGGGATCAGATCCCCCTTGACTAAAGCGGAAAGGGATAAAAGGAGACAGCAGCAGTTATGTCTGTACTGTGGAAAGTCAGGTCATTTCCTTAAAGAGTGCCCTGTGAAGCCACCGAGGAGGACGGTAGGGGCCACGGACAAGGAAGATACCATCAAGGAATCGGAAAACTCCCCAGCCCGGCAAGTGTAGAGGTCCACTTGTCGAGCGAAGAAAGTGAACTACAGACCTCCCATTTTGCACTATCTGTGGTCTTGATCAATCACCAACAACCATCTCGGATGCACGCAGTAAGAGCGTACATTGATAGTGGAGCCGTTGGGAATTACATCGACCAGGATCTTGCGGCACAGATGGGGCTTTTGTTACGCCCTAAATCAACCACTGACACTGTTACCACTGTCGACGGCACGGAAATAGCTTCTGGTCCAGTATTCCAATGCACTGCAGCTTTAACCCTTCTGTGCCAGGATGGACACCAAGAATCTATCGTTTTCGACCTCATTAAGGCACCAGAGTTCCAGTTGATTTTGGGAATGCCATGGTTGGTAGCTCACAATCCTCGAATCGATTGGCGAGCAAAACAATTGGCCTTTCCCAAGACTTGCGCCCACACATGTTATCGCCAAGAGAAACAACCAATAGACACCAGAATCTCCACGCTTGCCACTGTGGCAATCAGCACCCTACCAAGTGAATACCAGGACTTTCAAGATGTCTTTCAGAAAGAACAGGCTAATACCCTGCGACCGCATAGACCATACGATTGCCAAATCGACCTGATACCCGGCGCACAAATCCCTTGTGGGCGAATTTACGCACTCACGGAACCAGAAAACCAGCACCTGAAGGCCTATCTTGACCAATATCTGGCCAACGGGTTCATCCGTCCCTCGAAGTCTCCAGAATCCAGTCCTCTATTCTTCGTACCGAAAAAGGAGAGGGACTTGAGAACGTGCATCAACCATCGCGCACTGAACCAGATTACCGTAAAAAAACGCTACCCCCTGCCACCGATCCCTGAATTGCTTGATGAAGTCAAAGATGCCCAAATCTACACAAAACTAGACCTGAGCGGGGCATATCACCTTATTTGCGTAAAACGGGGATGAATGGAAAACCGCTTTTCACACCAAATACGGCTTGTACGAATATCAAGTAATGCCCTTTGGCCTTTGCAACACGCCTGCAGCATTTCAATACTTCATGAACGATGTCCTACGGGAATTGATTGATGTCTGTGCTCTAGTGTACATCGACGATATTCTAGTATATTCCGCATCAAAGCAGGACCACGTTAAACACGTCCGATCTGTATTGGAGAAACTCCGTCAAAACCAGCTCTACGCCAAGCTCGAAAAGTGCTCATTCCACGTCTCCGAGGTGGAATTCCTGTGCTTTATTCTCAGCCCGAATGGAATCCGAATTGGATGTACACAAGGTAGATGCTATCCTGAACTGGCCATCCCCAAATTCATTCAAGGGGGTTTAAAGTATTCTGGGTTTTGCAAACTTCTACCGCCGGTTCATCCCAGGATTTTCGCAAATCGTGCATCCCATCACGTCATTGCTAAGGAAAAGCAACAAAAAGTTCCAGTGGACAACAGAAGCCGAGGAAGCTTTCCAGGACCTCAAAGCAAGATTCACATCTGCCCCAATCTTACGCCACCCTCGCCCTGATCTCCCATACCTGGTGGAAACGGACGCCTCAAGCATGGCTATGAGAGCCGTCCTCTCACAAAAGGACCCCGAAACGGGCCAGTTACACCCTGTTGCCTTCTGGTCGCGTAAATTCACACCCCCTGAACTCAATTACGCTATCACAGACAAAGAACTCCTGGCCATTAAGTCAGCCTTTAAGGCATGGCGGCACTACCTCTTGGGCGCCAGACACACAATCACCGTAATAACTGACCACCGGAACCTCCAGTACCTAAAAACGGCAAAGGCCCAATCCTCACGACAACTACATTGGGCTCTATTTTTTGCTGAATATGACTACATGATTACTTTTTAACCAGGGGTGAAAAACGGGAAGGCCGATGCCCTTTCCCGTATGGAGGTGGAAGAGCAAGGGCATCAGACCCCTGACCCAATAGCAATCATCCAGAGTGACATGCTCCTAGGAATCACAGCAACCATAACTCAGAAAGAATTACATGAATAAATCCAAAACCTGATGAATCCGGAGCAATTACAAGCGTGGAGTGAACAAGGAGAACATTACATGATAAAAGATCAGTTGCCCTAATTCAGGAATCTGTTATTCATACCAAACCAAGAACTACAAGAACAAGTCATGTCCAGTTATCATGATTCCTTGATCGAGGGCCACCACGGAATCGCTAAAACCCTAGCCATGGTAAAATGAAATTATTGGTGGCCCACGTGGCTTAAAGACATTATCCAATTCATCCCATCTTGTGGAGTGTGTGCTCAAAACAAGTCATCCAAGCAGATACCGGATGGGCTATTACAACCATTGGAAATCCCACCAGCACCCTGGCACACGTTGTCCCTCGATTTTATTACTGACTTACCACCCAGTCAAGGGTTTAACACTATTCTTGTGGTCGTGGACCTATTTTCAAAAATGGCACATTTCATTCCTCTTAAGGGGCTCCCAAATGCTTCCACTCTGGCAAAGGTATTTCTTGAAGGCATCGTACGGCTCTATGGGTTTCCTTCAGTTTTAGTCTCACACAGAGGTACTCAATTCGTATCTAACTTCTGGAGAAAATGCTGCTCTATGGCCCAGATCGACATCCGGCTATCCACCAGTCACCATCCCCAAACGGATGGTCAAATTGAGAGGACAAATCAGACGCTCAAGCATTATCTGCGTTGCATGTTACACCAAGCTGAAGGAAGCTGGTTCGACCTATTAAGGATAGCTGAATATGCTTATAATAATTCCCTACACACCAGCACTGGGCAGACACCCTTTTATACCATGTATGGCAGGCACCCACGTACTTCTGAGTTGGACGTTCCTACAACCCTGGAAATGCCAGCAGTCAAAACCTTGCACACAACCATTTCTCAAACCTTTAAAAGAGCAGCTGAACACCTACTTCAAGCTAAGAATCGCCAAAAGAAGTTTGCTGATCAACACAGAGCAAAGGCCCCCAACTACCAAGTGGGAGACAAAGTCTGGCTGGCATCTAAACACGTGTCCATTAAAGGAATCCAAACTTTCCGTCCAAGATACCTGGGTCCATTCACCGTCACCTCCGTGATAAATCCTCTGGCGGTCAGACTAGCTTTGCCGTCAAACATGCAGATTCATCCTCTGTTCCACGTGTCTCTCCTTAAACCTGTTCAACCTGGGACCTGGGTAGCAACGCCACCGCAGCCAGTAGTAGTCGCCGGGGAGCCAGAATTCGAAGTCAAGGACATCCTGGATTCAAAGTACGTCAGATCCAAATTATACTACTTAGTAGACTGGAAGGGGTATGGTCAACAAGACAGGACATGGGAGCCTTGTGAGTACATCCATGCACCTCGCTTGCTTAGACGATTTCATCAAAACCATCCAAACAAACCAGGACCAGACAGAAGAGCCACCTTGAGAGGGGCCTTGGGTGGGGAGTGCTGTCATGATTCCTGCCCCTCATGTCCCCAGCCCTCCAAGATGTCAGGCTGGAGCCAGGCCACAATCACCTACATGGCCCTCAAGGGCCTCTCCATCCCTCCAAAGATACACTTGGAGTCAGACTTGGCGCTTGTGGCACCAGACTCACTCACTCCCATAGGATAACATTGGGGATTGGACTTGTAGTGCATTGATGGGGACACGATGGATGCCCCCACATATTTCGGTTCCCATAACTGCATGTGCAGTCTAGTCTTTTGGGTGTGGTTCAGCCCAGAGACACCTGGGATACCCAGAGACTATTTAAGCCACGCCCGGGCTGAGAAACATGCTTTGTGTTTTCTGCACCTGCAGCGTGACACTCACCGTGTTCGGATCGGTCTCCAGTAGGCCTGCATCTTTCTTCTGCGCTCAGCTCCTGCAAGAACAAGAACACCGTTAGGAACAGCCTTACCTTGCGGCGCTTCTGTCCATCATTCATCGTTCTTCTGTTCTGCGGGCATCTTCGGCGGAGTCATTCCCATCCCGGCATGCCGTTTCCTAAGGAAAAGGGAAAAGAACAGAAAAAAGGCATTAGTAAGCATTCAGCAAATCTTTGCTTATTTTTAAAGACTGTACGAGCTTCAATCGCTTACCTGAATCCCAGCCGCTCTGGGGGAACTCTGTCTCCGGAACTTCTCATCCATCTGCAAGAGGGAAAAGACACTCCAGGTTAGCGTGGAAACATCTAGAGGCGCCGCAACTCACTGCATTTCTTCTTCATAACCAGCATCCACGCTGAAAACGTCACAGCACCTAAAAGACACAGAAAAAGAACTCAGTTCAATACAAATACGAAAGGGTCGCATCGCGCCTCGCGCTCTCACTCACCTTCAGCGCTACTCATCTCAGCAGCACGTCGCCATCCCTGAACGTCGGCCATCATCTAAGGAAGGAAAGGAACGAAGTTGGAGAACTGTTCAAAAGACTCATTATACTTACCTGTCGGACTCTTGCCAGTGAAGTAACTAGGCAGCAACGAGCCCACATCAATCAACGCACCCCTGTGCTGAAAGCAGGATGGAGAGCACACTTTCCAAGAAAACAAGGTGAGCTGTGGATCAAAGGGAAGGGTCGGACCCAGGGGAAGAAGGGATTCAAGCACACAGAGACAATAGGGAGTTAAACTCTACCAATCCTGTGTTTCAGTGCCAGTCTCCAGTCGAGTAGACTCCAGGGTTCAAGGTCGTAAGAGGTCAGAATAGGCTGAGTGACGTCCCCGTGGATACCAGGTGAGCGTTACAATAAGACGCGGGAGACGCCTATCCAACAGAAGGAGATTGAGCTGAGGGCTTTGGACCAAGACAGTCCCATTCAGATAGACATTAATGATGACCTTGGAAGAGTAGAAAGAGGCCAAGAGGGCCTCATACCAAGTGACACCATTAATGGAAGAGAAAGAGATAGGCGAGAGAGCCCAGAACATATGTAGAGTCCATAGGTCTGGTGAAGGAACGACAAAGAGGATGGCGGTGAGAGTATCAGCGATAGGGAGGCCTGGGGTGGAGACTAGGATGTCCCTCTTGAACTTCTTCCTTCCAGACTTAGTGAGAGGGATGATATAGGAGATAGAGTAGCAGTTAGCGAAGATGGGAGAAACAGAGAACACCAGAGAGGGTGCGAAGGAGGAAGATGGGAGGAGAGGGGGAGCGAGAGAAGAGAGAGGCGCACAGCTCAGCGCCACATATGCAGGATGCTCAGAGGGAGGGCAGTGGGGCTGCCAGGGTCACAACCAAAGGGGAAGACACAGCAGGAGAAAAAATTGACTCACAACAGTACAACGACCGCCCATGTAGTGTGTGGGACCTAGAGAGTGGGAGAGATCCGAATGGGACCATACCACAGTCAAACATCAAGATTCAACTTTCCTAAAAGGGGAAAACATGCTTAGTATTAAAACACAGCAGCAATGTCAAACTCCCAGATTCAATTTTCCTAAAAGGGGAAAAAAGGCCTTGTTTTTAAACACAGCAACAATGTCAAACACTCAGTTTCAACTTACCTGATTTGTCGCAGCAGGTTTAAGGCTTCAGGCTTATTGCGTTCCCGGTGACACCATCTGGAGCCGCTTCTCTGGAGCTACCCTTTGTCACACTCAGCCCCTGATCTCACCTGTTTGCTCTGTGTCGTCTTCTTCTTTGGAGGTCTTTCTGTGTTCCGGGACATCCGGGACTTATACAGGTAAGGACGGTGATCCTCCGTGTCCAGAGTGGGGACCGCGAGCAGCCTCGGGAAGAAGACAGGAGTTCAGGATTCCAGGAAGGTAAGAAATGGGCAGTCAATATCCGGGATGAAGTGTGGAACCAGGAAGGGAATTGAACTACTCGCAGAGTGCAGGGATGTGGCTGCGAGTGCGGAAGAACAGGATAGGGGTCCAGGAAGGAAAGGAATGAACAGCCTCAGGCGGAAGCGTAAGGGCTGCACCTAGTACTCCAGGAAGGAAGGGGGAGTGGAAAAATATCGGAGAATTGGCACAAGGAGGAGGAAGGTAACTACGAGCACACTAGCTGCGAACTCGGAACCGAGCGTTGAGACGGGCAGCACCTCGGAGGCGTGGCCGTTTTCTAGGAAGCCTGGGCTCTTGCGTAAACGCTAGACTGCAGCGTGTCTGAGGCGCCGGCCATGTTGGGAGAATAACAACTCCAACGTTGCGGTGCAGCATGCACCAGGAATTCCAAAAGGGGCGTAAATGGCGAATCATGACAGCATGCCCCCTCCTAAACCCCGATCCACCGGGTTTACCTGGATGAGTTAGATGGAATCTCCGCACTAAACGAGGGGCATTCATGTTGGAGACTGGTTCCCATGTTCGTTCGCGGGGGGGGATATCCTTTCCATTCTACTAAGTACTGTAGTCGACCTCTTCTATATCTAGAGTCACATATCCTGGAAACCTCTGATTCAATCTGATCGTTGACAAGCACAGGGTTAGGTCAATGAGCTGATCTGGTGGATTGAATATAAGGTTTGAGCAAAGAACTGTGAAAAACGGGATGAATCCTCTTTCAGGAGTCTGGTAACTGAAGTCGATATGCCACTGGGTTGATGACCTCTTTGATAGAAAAAGGCCCATAGAATTTGAGGGCCAGTTTATTAGGTCGCAGATGTCGAGGCAAGAGTTTAGAAGACAGCCAGACCTTGTCACCAATTCCATACACGGGACCGGGTCTCCGTTTAGCATCAGCATGTTTTTCGACATCCATTCTGGCCTTTTCTAAATGTTCTTTATCATCCTTATGTACAGTGACCAGTCGTTCAATCCAGGAATCGACCGATGGAACCGGGGTGGAATGAGGTAGGATTTCCATTGCGGCAGTGCCCGCAGCTGAAGGAATAGATGATATTGAAAAAATCACACAAAAAATGAAAAAATTAACAAGAACTGATCTCCATGGTAAATTCATGCTACAGTATTTGCAAGCAGGGATTATCCCTGAGGGACTTCAGGTGAGGAACATCCCGAGAATATTTGTTGACAACCCCAAGTTCCAGAAGAACTTCAGTGGGGTTGGCAACAAGCGTTCTCAGGATTGGATTATTCTTATAATTGAAACGGCGGAGGAAGAAACTAAAAAGCAGGGAGACGAACTGGCTGTTTTGGAGAAAGCATTCTTGGAAAGCAAAACCATCAAGGATGCTAAAAAACAATTGGAAGATTTAGAAGAGGAAATTGCAAAGTTCAAGAAAATTAATCTTGATCGCAAAATCTTTAAATTTAAAAAAGATGTGGCAAATTATTCGGAAGAAAAAACTTATCCATACTTAAAAGAAGGCTTTTTTACTATTCAAGTAGGAACAGCCAATTACAAAAGAAATAATAGGTTTGTCTCTTTTTCAAATACTTCAGGCTCATCAAGTGACTCAGATCCGTCACTGAATAATCAGGGAACCACTAATACAGGAGGAAGAGGTCACCAGCAGAGGGGTTTTTACAGAGGAAACCAGAGAGGGCGCCCAAGACAAAATCAGGGACGGTACAACCAGGGACCTGGGATGAGAACACGACAGTGGTACCAGAACCAGTAGGTAATGGAGATAAAATACCTATTATCAATTTATCAGCTATGGTTCTTAATTCCAACAAATTGAAAATTCTGTCGAAAGGTTTATCCTTCGTTCCCACCACAAAGGCAGATCCTTTCACGATTGAATTAGAGCTCCATCGTTTTTTTCGAAATATATGACTTAAACACTATTTCGAAATCTTTTTACCAAATCAAGACAGGACTGAACAAGGAACATCTGGTGGTAATGAGGATATACCTAATAAAACGGGTCTCAAGAACAAATCTACTTTTAACCCTCCCCCATACGCATGCCCGTCTGAGATTTTGGCCTTCGAAAATAAGGTCATAAAAGAAGTGAAGGCAGCCATAAAGAAGAAAAATTTCCAATCGGACAATCTGACCAGAGCCGAAAGAAACAGTCTGAAAAAATTGTGTGAAGCAAATGGCATTACCATCAAGCCCACAGACAAGGGGGGTGGGATAGTAATTGTGCA
Organism: Ambystoma mexicanum; assembly: GCF_040938575.1. NCBI lineage: Eukaryota > Metazoa > Chordata > Amphibia > Caudata > Ambystomatidae > Ambystoma > Ambystoma mexicanum. The sequence goes on from NC_090936.1 coordinate 92,472,817, forward strand.
AACCACCAACTACGATAAAGAATGCCTTAGACTTTTGGGTGACACAAACTCTTACAAAATTTTAGGTCAGGATCCTACTACAAGACAGAAAGAGGAAATAAAAAGCCTAACCGAGCATGCCATTAGAGAAGAATGGATTAGTGAAGGAGAAAGACGTTTTTTGAATAAAAGCTATCCAAGAACGACAGCATTCTATATACTGCCGAAAATTCACGAAGACAAAACGAACCCACCCGGAAGGCCAATCGTCTCCACCATAACTCTTTACTTGAGCCATTGTCGGTGTATGTAGAATTTTTTCTAAAACCTTTTGTGGAGATGATGCCAAGTTACGTCAAGGTTTCAACAGATATGATTAAAATCACACAACAAATTAACTGCCCTCCTGGATTGATCCTTGCAACAATGTACGTAGAATCATTGTATACAGCTATACCCCAGCTTGAATGTCTGGATGTTTTGGGTAAATCTTTGAACACTCGGGCCACACCGCACCAACCACCAACATCATTTATACTAGAATGCGCCAGGTTGGCGATGACTGAGAATTTTTTCTTATATAAACAACAGCTATATAAGCAATGCAGACGTGTAAGCATGGGGGCAACATTTGCCCCTGATGTGGCGAACTTATATATGGCAGATTTCGGGGATAAATTTGTACTAGGACATCTAAACGCACTTCAAGCCATCCCGGAACTATGCCAACACCTGATGGGTTGACATAGGTATATTGACGATATTTTCATTACATGGACAGGCAATGCGGAATCTTTGGAAATGTTCCATCAGTGGCTAAATAGACAGGATACCCACATTAAGTTCATCATGGAATCAAGTTTGGTCGAGGTGAGTTTTCTAGATTTAATTATCAGAAAAGCAGGAGCCAAACTGGAGACAACACTCTACAGAAAGCCAACGGACCGCAACACTTTGTTGCACTATACTAGTTTTCACCCTGCAGGTCTACGGTATAATTTGCCGTACGGTCAATTCTTAAGGATACGCAGTAATTGTAGCACCAATCAAGAATTCATGGAACACTCAAAACAGCTACAAGACAGATTGGTGGAGAGGGGCTATCCCGCATGACTGTCAAAAATAATTTGAAGAGGGCAAAAAATACCAGCCGAGATGTGTGTTTAACTCCTCATCCAAAAGAAAAAGAAGAGCGATTGGTCTGTGTTACCACCTACAATCCAGCAAGTAACCAGATCAAGAAGATAGTGAATCACAATTGGGACCTAGTTAAACAAAATGGGACCCTACATAAGAGACCTATGTTCGCTTTTAAAAGAAACCAAAATCTCGGCCAAAAACTAGTACACACATATGTGGAGCCAAAAAACAACCAGACAATACGAAACCAATGGGGGTTGCCCCCTGTGATTGGCCACCATAAATGTGGAGGATGCGTAGTCTGCCCTCTGGCAGAAGTAAGGACTGATTTTGAATATAGACAAGTGAAATGGCAACTCAGAACACACACCAACTGCAAAACCAGGAATGTCATTTACGTAATTAGATGTCCGTGTGACCTACTATACGTAGGTAAAACCACCAGGGAAGCACGACAACGGATTTCGGAACACAGGTCGTGTATAAGGAACAAAGTGGCAGATAAGCCGCTCGTGGAGCACTTTGGGAAATGCGGGCACAAAGATACAGACCTTACATGGTTTGTATTACAAGCAATAAAGCCTTCAAAGAGAGGTGGTGATATGGGCACTCTCCTACATCAGAAAGAACAACGTTGGATACACATTCTTGATACAGTCAAACGAGGTCTTAATCTGTCCGTGGAATGGAACCATATGGTTGCCAATATGTAAAACAATCCAGGTTCTGTATTAGATATGAAACAAATAGAAAGGGGTCCGATTTAATACTCTTTATGCGGCCGCTGGAATAAATGGGCACTTTTAATAAATATGCTTACAAGCTGTTGCTCTCTAACAAAGGATAATACACCTTGCTTTCAATTAATATGTATTATAATAAGTTGTATTCTTGAAGCAGAGAAACTCTTCAATACGATTATGGCTGCAAAGAAAATTGTTAGTAGACACAAAAATAGTCCTCTCTCTGTGTCTATGATCAACACGAGAATTATACCCAATTTGATACTGTATTCTAGCTAATAAATAAATGCACACAACGTTTGTGTTTTCCAAATGTTGGACTGTTACCAAAAATGTAAAGCCGAGCGTATCCAGCATTGTTCGAGAATTGAGTAGTTCCAACACAGCTACATGCGCACGAGCACATAATAGTCCTCTCTTTATTGCCACCAATACAAGGAGTCGCATAAATGATACAACGTTACCGCGACGCTGTCTGTTACACTGCAATCGCTGCGGTGCATGTAGAGAAGGAAACCACAGACTGTCAGATGAAAGGTAAGTGCCCATACATGCAGTAGCCGAAAATTCTTCCTTTTATATGAAGAATAACAGCACTACTCGATTTATAGTTTGGGATACTGTAAGATACAAATAGGGGTGGTCCAATCTGGTTCGAACAAATAACTGGGGGCTTTTACTCCCCAATTGGATAAGCAGTAGCATCGACACAGATTTTAAACAAAGGGGGAGAATGCCCCATATAAGATAAAATAAAACACTTGTTGTGTAGTACGAGCCACTTTGAGTATACATAGCTAATGTAGCCATTTGTATACTCTTTCAGATTGATGTTCCAGTAAAACTCAATCATTACGTGAACCGAAAGAAAGGTGATCAAGGAAGGAAGGTTTTGGAAAATAGAAGCCCTCCTGATTTTTCCACATTGAAAAAAACCAACAAAAACGAACCAATACTGGAAACCGTGCCTGTTTCTATTTTGAGTAAGTGATATAGCCCCCTTTTTTAATCTGGCTCCAACCCATTGATGTGCACCTGTGTTTTTCGCAAAGTGTAAAAAGTTTTTTTGCAATCAAGTGTAATGGGTATAATAAGTGGTAATAAATATATGCCTTAAACCCAATAGATCAGAGGACAATTATCCTCCGGATTCCGACTAAGATTTGCTGAATTAGGAATACTACATCTTGTCCCTCCTGATTCCACTGGATAGGAGGTGAGTCGGATGGTGCTCTACATGTTGTGGAGCATACCATATTAATATGCAATTGAATAACTCTGAAAGGATTGATGGCAACATACAATACTGATGCAGTTTTTATGTATTTTTATAGATGGTGTGGTCCAAGTCAATATATGTGTCTGAAAAATGGGTTGTTTTGTCCTGAAGAAGGTTGCTGTACAGAGAGAGTACTATTGATGATGCTCGCAGAGAGCAACTGAAACACATGTCGACGTGAGAATCTGTGGGAACAATAGAACACAGACTGCTTTTTTGATACCCCAAACTGATGGGGATTTCTCCTAATGAATTGTAACCATATAAAAACGTAACAGATATATGACTGTTCTTTTATATGTAGACCATTTTTCAAAGAATGAATTGTTGAAGAGAGACTGACGATGATAGTATGAATGTGAATGAACGGAAAAAGAATGGGCCACAGTGTAGTATGGAATGTTTAATATTTGTTTTAGATATAGTGCATTTTTTGAATAAAATAAAAAGTCTTGGGAATTGAAACCAAGCTAAAAATTGTTTATGTATCCTGTCATCCTTATATTTGTCTACTAGTTTGTTTCTCCTGTTACTTCTGATTGAATGACCTGTAGAACTAGGGACGTTAAAACAGGTACCCCTCCTTTTTTTGCATTGCAGGACAGATGTTTGGAAACCTTGACTGCAGAAGAAGGGGCTTGTCGTGATTATTATTATTATTATTATTATTATTATTATTATTATTAAATTATTATAGCAGAGTGGTCAGAATTGTTATAGGCGAATTCAACACCTGGAATCAAGACCGACCAATCATCCTGGACCTTGGCTGAAAAGCACCGCAAATACTGTTCTAGGGTCTGATTTACTTGCTCTGTTATCCCATTGGTCTTGGGGTGGTATCCAGAAGAAAAGGCACGTTGAATACCTAACATGTGACACAGGTGTTTCCAGAATTGGGAAATGTACTGAGGACCACGGTCTGAAATGATATTGGAAGGGAGAACATGCAGCCTAAAGATGTGATTTAAAAATATTCCTGCCATTTCTTGTGCTGAAGGCAACTTGTACAAGGGGGTAAAGTGAGCCATGTGGGTGAATAGATCGATGGTAACCATGATGGTAGTAAATCCCATGGAAGGGGGCAATTCCACGATGAAGTCGATGGCGATTATTTCCCAAGGAAGCTCTGGCAATGTAGGTTGGTGGAGAAGACCTGCAGGTTTTCTATTATCACACTTATTCTGAGTGCAGACAGCGCAGACTTGGACATATGCCCTTACTCCGTCGATCATGTTAGGCCACCAAAATGGTCTCTCAATGAGGTGAAGAGTGGCAGGAACGCCTCGATGCCCAGAATGGAAGCTATCATGATAGAGGTTTATAATCTTGGTTCTCAGTTTTTGCGTGGGTACCACCAGTCTCTTGTCTTTGAAGAGGTAGCCTTCTTTAGCAACTAAGGTCCATTGGTTTGCCTTGATGTAATCCTTCCAGAGATCAGAAAGTGGTGTTTGGGCACAGATATTTTCCAATAAGGAGTTGGCCTGGGCCAACAAAACCGTGTCAGGAAACATCTTTGGAAAGGCGCGGGCCTCAACTGGCTCGTAATCAGGACACCTGGATAATGCATCAGCGATTACGTTGTTAGTTCCAGGGACATGATGTATATGAAACTGATACTGGGCAAAAAAAAAAAAAAGGCCCAACGAGCTTGGCGACTGTTCCTGTACTCTAGGGATTGCAGGATCTGCAGGTTTCTGTGATCGGTTTGCACTTGTACAGGGGATTTGGCACCCAGGAGTTAATGACGCCACTCAGTAAAGGCCTGCCGAATGGCGAGCAATTCTTTCTCCAGGACTGAATAGTGGGTCTCGCTGGGAGTTAGTGTTCGGGATAGGTAAGCGATGGGATGTTCCGCCTTATCCTCGGTTTCTTGTTTTAGCACAGCCCCAATTGCATGATCTGAGGCATCAGTTTGTACCAGGAAGGGTTTATTGATATCCGGTTGAGCCGAGATCAGACCCTGAGTAAATCTTCGTTTTAGCTCTTGAAAGGCTGTCTCTTGAGCATCAGACCAATTGAATGGAATGTCTTTCTTCAACAATGCAACTATTGGCTGTACAATGTCAGAGAAAGATGGAATGAATTTCCGGTAAAAATTGGCAAGTCCCAGGAAGGAATAAATCTGCTTTACTGTTGTAGGGGCTGGCCATGAAAGAATGGAGTCAACCTTGGCGGGGTCCATTTCTATTCCCTTGGAACTCAGAACGAACCCTAGGTAATGAACGGTTTGGACATGAAATATGCATTTTTCTGGTTTAACCAGGAGCTTGTTCTACCGTAGACGTTGTAAAACCAATGTCACTTGTTCCTGATGTAACTGGGAATCATTGGAATAGATAAATATGTCATCCAAGTAAACTATGACAAAGAGAAACAACATATCTGAAAAGACTCTGTCCATGAAGCGCTGAAACACCGCAGGGAAGTTGGCAAGACCAAATGGCATTACCAGATATTCAAAATGTCCAAAGGGCGTCCAGAAGGCGGTCTTCCACTCGTCGCCTTCCTTTATTCGGATGAGATGGTAGGTGCCCGGTATGTCGAGTTTCGTAAAGATTACAGCACCCCGAACAGCTTCCAATATGTCTGAAATGAGCGGCAGAGGGTAACGATCCTTAAGGATGCATTGGTTAAGGCCCCGATAGTCCAGGCAGGGCCCAAGTTCCTTAGTGTCCTTGTTGGGCACGAAGAACAAAGAGGCACCGGCTGGAGATTTAGAAGGTCGAATGGTTCCATTGGCGAGATTGGTGTCCAGGTATTCCCGTAATGTCTTTTTCTCAGGTTCGGAAAGAATAAACATTCTTCCAAAATGTATCACTGCAGAGTCTTCAGTATCGATTGCATTGCACAATCTTCTGGTCGATGGGGTGGTAGTGATTGGACAATGGCTGTTGAAAACACATCCGAGTATTGTTGGTAGATCTCAGGTGCTTGGGTAATGTTGGAGACAAAAATGGATGGTTGTTCGAGGGGTTCCATAGATATGGTCTGCACCACGTTTTGGGATAAACAATGAGACAAGCAGAATTCGGAGCTTAGAAATAAAGATCCGGCTGCCCAATTGATGTAAGGGTTGTGTTTTTGAATCCAGGGCATACCCAGAACCATGGGGTAGTGTGCTGCCTTGATGATATCAAAACGAAGCATCTCCTGATGGTTGTTTATTGAGAGCAACAACTCCGTGGTTTTCTGGGTTATGGGTCCCGAAGACAGTGGTTTCACGTCTAGCCCTTCGACAGCTTGGATTGTTTCTTTGGATTCTCGAGGAATGTTGTGCTTCAAGGCCCATTCGTGGTCCAAGAACATTCCCATGGCACCGCAGTCCCCTAGGGCCAGGATGGAATGTGTCTCCTTATTGGCGGTAGACAAGGATGTTTGCAGAACCACCAAAGTATTCAATCAGGGACAATTCAAGGAAGGAGCAGAAGCGGAGCAAGTATCTTTCTCCCGAAACTGGGCTCTGCTCAAGATCGGGAACTGGCGTTTCCCGAACGCCTAGGCGGAGCTATAGGACAATTCTTTACGAGATGTTTATCAGAAGCACAATACATACAGAGTCCAGTATTGATCCTACACATCCTTTCTTGTGAAGATATCAGACCCTATAAGGAGCCCAATTGCATAGGTTCTGGATCAGGAGAGTGCAGTGTGGTCATTTCCTTTGGACTAGGATAATCCACAGATACAGTTTTTGTTTTTCTCTTCTCTGCCTTTCTTTCCTGGATTCGGAAGTCGATTTGGAGAGACAAATCTATCAAAGACTGGAAAGAACTTGGACGGGCTACTCTAGCTAGTTCGTCCTTGATTTCGTCAATTAACCCTCTCAAAAACAGGGTAAGACTTGCTTCCTGGGAGCAATCGGCCTCTTTAGCCAACTGCTTGAAACGGGTTACATAAAATAGCATGTCTTGGTTCCCTTGTTGGAACTCCAGGAGCTTTTCCTGAGCACTATAAACTTGTTCAGGGTGGTCAAACATGGTTTTGAAGGCTTCTACAAATCCGTCATAATTGTCCAGGAGTGGGTCTCCTGCATTCACCAAGGGAGTTGCCCAGGCTAAAGCATTACCAGAGACATGTGAGATTATAAATCCCACCTTGGCCCGGGGCGTGGAAAAATAGTAGGGTTTAAATGTGAAATGCACCAAACAGGAATCAAGGAAGGATTGCAGTGTTTTGGAGGAACCGTCATATTTGTCCACTATGCCCACTACCAGGGCACTTTCCTGAAACGCTGAGCCTCTGGAAGGCACAAGTTGTTTTAGCGCTGCATTTTCGCCCTTGAGGTTTTGAACCTCTGTTGTCAATTCTTGCATTCCTCTCAGGAGGTCCTGGACAGCAGCCTCCATGTTGAACTCAGTATCGAGTCTTTGGCGTCTCAAACTGTCACACTCAGCCCCTGATCTCACCTGTTTGCCCTGTGTCGTCTTCTTCTTTGGAGGTCTTTCGGAGTTCCGGGACATCCGGGACTTATACAGGTAAGGACGGTGATCCTCCGTGTCCAGTGTGGGGACTGCAAGCAGCCTCGGGAAGAAGACAGGAGTTCAGGATTCCAGGAATGTAAGAAATGGGCAGTCAATATCCGGGATGAAGCGTGGAACCAGGAAGGGAATTGAACTACTCGCAGAGTGCAGGGATGTGGCTGCGAGTGCGGAAGAACAGGCTAGGGGTCCAGGAAGGAAATTAATGAACGGCCTCAGGCGGAAGGCCCGCACCTAGTATTCCAGGAAGGAAGAGGGAGTGGAAAAATATCGAGGAATTGGCACAAGAAGGAGGAAGGTAACTTCTAGCCGCGAACTCGGAAGGGAGCGTTGAGAAGCGCCACAGAGGCGTGCCCGTTTTCTAGGAAGCCAGGGCTCTTGCGTAAACGCTAGACTGCAACGTGTTTGAGGCGCCGACCATGTTGGGAGGATAACAGCTCCTACGTTGCGATGCACCATGCACCAGAAAGTCCAAAAGGGGCGTAAACGGCGAATCATGACACCCTTAGCCTCAGGGTCCTTTGCCTAAAGGGGCTGCCTGGGGACAATGCCTATGAGGGCATGTGTGCCAATGGGAGTGCAGTGGGTGGCAGGAGGGAGGGCACGGGCAGCAAACAAGAAAGCGGGGCCAGGGGAGGGTGAGGAGGCCAACACGCGCTGCAGCCTAGGTGCCTAAAATGGCACGACTCGCCTGTGCACCTCGCTGGAAATGGTGGTGGGATCTTCACAAGCACAGTAGCCACGCCAGTCAAGTGGGGGCCTGCAGGCCAATGGGAACGTGGTGGATTGGCGAGCACGGGTAGCAAACAAGGAAGTGGGGCCAGGGGAGGGTGCAGAGGCCAACATGCGCTGCAGTGCTACCAGATTAAACTATTTTAGCCAAAAAACAAAGTGCCTAAGATGGCACGACTCACCCGGGCACCACGATGGAAAATAGGCACCAAGAGTATCCAAAATAGTTAAAGAGACCTTTCCGTGCAATGGCAAGATTACTGATCAGGGATGTCGGATGTCTTACACAGTGTAGCAGAGGTTTTACAAACTGGTACAGTATTTATTTACTTCAATTGAGCCTCCCATCACCCTTCACACATCACTGCTCATACAAAAACATTAATTCTGTAACGTGGTCAGAACTATCTTTTCATAACCTTTGCTGATTCGGTATAAAAGTTCATTATGTCAGCACCACCATGAGCGGTCTTACCATGTTTTTTGCGGTAAAAGAACAGTAATTCTTCTCCAATGTGTGAACTCACTAGAATGGTATATGCTTGCCGATGTAAACTCCTGGCAGCTAGGCATACTGGGAAGACATTCCTAAAAAAACAAGAGAAAATGAACTTCAGCGTTAATTGACTTCTAAAAATGAATCTCAACAAAAGTGGTCAATATCTCATCTTTTTCACATAAACAGGCCGCTTCAATTAATTCCATGCACATCTTAATATATTTCTTTCTTTGAGTCTGCGACTATCATTGATACCCTTTTGAGTTCCAAGTTAGCTTGGCAATAGAATATTCTATTGCTTTTCATCTACAATGTGATACGCCACCATAGGTGTCTTGAGCAAGCACAATCATCCATATGCTTTGCACTGCAATTCCAATCGACCCTAGCCAGCATGGTAAATGATGGGGGATCATAGGAGTCGTGGTCCAATAAATCTGGAAAGCCACAGGGGCAAGACCTCTCCTCTACGAATTCACAGATGAAATCAATTTCATAATCTAATAGCATGTCCCTGCTGTCAGACCCCACAATGGAACTGCACTTCCTGGTCTCTGTATGCTTGTTGGAGACCAGGCCAGCACCCCTGTAATGACCCTCCCACTGATCCCTACTTACCTGCACCTATGACACTGCACCCACAAGAGATTTTACCAAGACCATGATCACAACTGCAAACATGACCGCTACGACTGCAGCTGCAATTTAAGATGCAAACTCTTTCAGGTTTGTAACCATCACCATATCTTCTGTGCCTACTTCCGCAGCTATATCTCTTGCCATGTTAAATAGGAGAAAGCCCCAGAATGGTGCCTGTTCCTTTTGTTTATTCCATTCCAAAATGGTGGGCTCTGATTTTTAACATTGTGAACTCCCAAACCAAGATAGATGGTTTCCATCTTTCTGTCCCCACTTTCACTTCTAGGTCACTGCTCACTATATAAGAAGCCCTGAGTAACACCACAGTATCTCTCAATGTGTTGTGCCTTACCAAACGTTGTTGGCATTGCCTCCTGCCACAAGTGAAGAGACACTATGCCTTTAAAATAGACCCAGGTGCGCATGAGTGAACATGAGGGGAAGAAAGTGGAGGAGCTCAGGGGAATGTGGGAGGCAGTACGTAATGGAGAGGCTAGAGTGCGGACTAAATAAAGTGAAGGTCAGCAGATCCCCAATTGGTCTCTGTGTTGTTATTTGTGAAGGAGAGGGGTACAACAACTGGCAACGAGGCCCGAAACCAATCCACTGCTGCCTACTCCATTCAGGTGATCCCACAAGGTACATTTTTTGTCAGAGAAGAAGCCCCTCCCTATAGATGAAGTCATAGAGATGGCAAGAATCTACGAGAGAGTTGATGCACAGGCAACATCCATGGAAGGTACCCCGAACAAGAAACCGTACAGACACGAAACAGTATCTGCAATACACGCACACAGATCAGGCGACCTCACGCAGTTCACAAATCAACTATCGAACCGACAACCAAGCATGACTCAAAGACTGTGTGAAAGGAGTGGCATGAGCTTCCCGCATTCTGGTGCATGTCCAGTACTCATGCAACAGTGTTCAAATTGCGGCAGAGAAGGCCATTTCCAGGCAGTCTTTCAGGAAGGCAGGCATTTCCTATGCCAAAAGTGAGCCCCATGTCCACTTGGAGACAAGGAAATAGAGCGTATCCACCCCTACAAACCCGAGGCAGAACACCATTGGGATACACACTAAGCCCACAAAAGTACATGAGGGCAGTGGAAGAGATACCAGATGAGGAACCCGGCCAAGGAGATGGGCAATCCAACTACCGATACAGAGATCAATATGACGACCCTCCATATACATATCACAACTACGAGGCATATCCAATGGACCCATACTACAATCACCCACCCATATAACCAGGAATACCAAGATGAATATGTGAACCTAATACATGATGTCAGGTCCCTGGGCAGGTCACATGTGCATTAAATCTGATTACACCTGTATTACAAAATCATCTTCACTCTTTTGTACAAATCCTTCTTTTAAAATCTCTTTTGAGTTTGGTTTGAGCCTTGACTCTTGTTTCCAGAGTGTTGGTGGGTTCCCTAGCCAAGATGGAGGGAAGGAGCAGGCCCCTTGATTGGAGAATGGAAGGACAAAGGAAGATGAACATTCTAAACTGCCTTTCATTTTAGTATTCTTGAGAGCAGGTTGTGTAAAATTTTGTTCCTGGGTTTAGGCCAGGATTTTCAGGGCAGGCAAGGATTTCCACAGGAGGAAGTCAAGTTGTCCATGAAGAAAACAACCTTCTTGAAGTGAAGAAGAAGATTCAAGTTAAAAGGGAAGAAAAGAAAGAAAGAAAAAACAAAGAAAAGTCTTCTTTTAAACTGAGTAGAAACTGTTTGTGAACGTTCTCCTTTAAAAGCATTCAGTGTATTTTGGGAATTGGATCAACAATCGGGCATTGGGAGTTTTAAGGTTTTGTTGTTTTGACTGTGTGCGCGCATTATTTTTGGCTGTTCAGAGAAGTTTCTTTCCGGTTTGTCAGTGTGGTAACGTGTTTTCCTTGTTACATTGTTTAGGCGGCTTCAGCGCTTGTTGCGTATGAGAACCGGAAGAGGAATTCTCTCGTCGCGTTCAGTTGGGAATTCATGGCTTCGCATTTCAAGACTGGAGTCTTGATCAGCTGCGAGTGAAGTTCGGAGGAGGTTCCTTGCGTTGTGATCTCAACCATGAGTGCAACACTTTGCTTATGAAGATCGAAGGAGGAATCATCCGTGTCATGTTCAGCCGTGAGTTCAAGGCATCCAAGTTGGCTTCCCCTTAATGTGACTGCGCTTCATTTGAAGTGAGTGTCCACCTTCATTTCTGGAATCCTGCTGTCTGTGGATCTAAGGTGAGTGGAACATGTTTTGTTTGTTGCGCGGTGTATAAAACGTTTATTTGTTGCACAGTCACTTGGGGTGTGGGAAATATTCATTTCATGATGAAGGTAGTTATTTTAATATGCGCGGAGACTGTAGCTACTGCAGGCCGGTCTTCAAAAAAATGTTGAAAGCTTTATTGTTCAATACATAATGAACAGTTCAAGAGGCCAGTTCTTGATGAACTTTGTTTAAAGAAAGAAGAAAACCTTTTTGGGCACATTTCTGAACTGAAACCTGACAAGTTTTAAACTATTGAGATTGCTGGGCATATAATTCACAGGAGAGACTCAAAAGGCAAAACAAGTTAAAATCTGATGAAGAAAATAGTGTGACTCTTCCACCTAATGGACTATAAGGAGAAAGAGCAGAACTAGTTCTCTTGTTGGTGAACTTCTGAGGCTTCAAAGCATGGAGCAATCTATTTTTAAGCTCTAGAGAATTAGAAAGATTTAACTGGGAATTAAATACTTTCTAAGATAGCTGGAGACTAAAGTAATTTCAGTTCCTCAATGTTTGGCAATCCAGGTCAATAGATGATGGTAATGCTCTAGGCAGTAAGAGAGTTCAGGTACAAAAATCATACATTGAAAGTAATATTTTTTAGGAAATTGGGTTGCAGGAAGCATTCACATATTTGTTAATTTCTTCCTTATGCAGATACCAGGACGAGTCTGGAGATCCAGTGTCTGAGTTTATCATTTTATCCACTTCCCCTTTCCCCCTGGGTTGTGTCGAACTCAACTGGTAAATAGTTACTTGAGAGTGCTACATCTTAGTGGGTCTCTGGGGTTCAGCAGCTCCTGCGATGCTCCAAGGATTGGTCATGACACATGATAACCAGGAGGCACCAAGAGTACTTATCAACATAGGGGGCGAAAATCACTGCTTCTTAATAAGCACAGGAGCAACCGTTAACATTATGGAGGAACAGGAATTCATGCTTATGGCCAACAAACACGCCCCTTTCCAAGTCCAGGGTGAGAATCTTCCAGTAGGATGCAACCCAACAGCTACACTCCATTGGACAATTTTTACACACACTGGTGCACAAAAACCATTAGACTCAGCCTACTCTACTCAGTCTACTCAGCTACTAGACGGCTAAACAACTGGGACTTATTGACATTTATTATCAAGACAGTGACATTGTGCAGTCCATCACGAGCCCACGGGAGGCCAAGGACTTAATCTGCAGGATGTCCACCACCCCACTGTCTAAAGAATACCTCCAGATAAAATTTCCAAAATTGTTCAAGCGACTGGGGAGACTAAAAGGGGTGATCATCAAACTTCATATTGACGAATCAGTAAAACTGGTCCCCCAAAACCCCCAGAGGGGGGGATTCCATCTTCAGGAGGCAGTGCCACAGGAGCTAAAGCAATTGCTGCAAAATGACATAATTGAATATGCCACCAGCCATATGCCATGTATTTTCCCGTTGGTGATAGTTCTGAAAGAAAGAGGGAACAACAGACTATGCATCGACATGAGAGTCACGAACACTGCCATCCAACGGGAGCATCACCCCGGTGCCAGCATTGAGGACATGATCGTCCAGCTAAACAAAGACACCACATTCTTGAAACTTGACCTAAATCAGGGTGTATCACCAACTCAAACTGCACCCGACTCCACATTTATTACAACCTTCTCAACACACAAAGGGCTATTTTTCGATATAAGTGGTTAAAGTTTGGGATTTCTTCAGCCGCAGAGATATTTCAAGAAGCCATTCGGCAAGTCATCCTCCCTATCAAGTCAGCACTGAACTACAGTGACGACATTCTAGTCTATGGCACCTCTCCAAATGAACACAACCAGGCCCTGATGGATACATGTGCTGCACTACAAGCGGCAGGACTGACACTTAACTTGGCCAAATGCAAGATCAATAAGAGGAACTGAGATTCTTCTGACACATTTTATCTGATGTAGGGTTGACCCGAGCCCCGACAAGGTCAGCACCATCTTGAATCTGGTGGTGCCCACGCAGGTAGCGTAGGTACGCTCGTTTCTTGGCATGACAGGCTACAGCACCAGATACCTTCCGCACTATGCCTTGCAAACAGAGCCACTACGGTGGCTCCTCCGGAAAGACACTGCTTTTCAATGGACGGAGGAGCATCAAGAAGCTTTCAATAACATCAAAAGCACTCCAGCAGAAGCCAAATGCCTAGCCTACTTTGACCCCGCCTGGCACACCGAGATCACAGTGGATGCAAGCCTGGTAGGGTTGGGGGCCATTCTCGCACAAGCAAAAGACACACCCAACCCAAGCAGATGGTCGCATATGCTAGCAGAGCTCTCTCATCCACGGAAAGAGCATATTCCCAATCTGAGAAAGAGAGCCATGCTGCTGTCAGGCATGTGAATATTTCCACAACTTTGTCATCGGAAAGATGTTCACACTGGTAACAGATCATCAAGCCTTGATATCTCTGTTTGGTAAGCCAGAAACCAAAATGCCACCCTGAATTGAAAGGCGGGGCATCCGATTGCAGTACTACGACTACACCATGACCCACAGAGCAGGGGGGACTGCAACCCTGTGGATTACATCTCTCGGCACCAGGAGGGGCGGGGGAGGGGTATCAAACAACAAGAAAGGGTGATGTTGAAAATATCAACTATATCACAGCCAATTCATTGCCACCTGCACTAACGCTAGAGACGCTGGCCCAGGACTCAGCAAAGGATTTGTCCATAGCCATGGCAGTTCAAATGACAAATAGAAACAAATGAATAGACTACCGCAGACAATTCCAAACATACCTGTATGCCAATCGAGCAAAAGTAGACAAATTGGCAACAGTACACAGAGAACTAGCAGTAATGGACCACTCAATCCTACTCAGAGGGTGTAGGCTCTTGCTACCCCCGTCACTGAGAGCAACTGTCATAGACACACAGCACATGATGGTCACAGAGGTGCGGAGAACACAAAAAAACAATTACGCCGACATGTGTGGTTCCCGTACATGGACACACTGGTGGAGGACATGGTATGTGATTGCCTACCCTGTCAGTGCACTACAAAAGCTCCCCCCGCCCTGCTGCCGTTACAACACACCCAAATTCCAACGAGGCAGTGGGATTGAGTGGCCATAGATTTGTATGGACCAATGGACACCGGAGAGCACCTACTCGTCCTCATAGGCAAATTCTCTCGATTTCCCATAGTTAAAAGTACCTCAACTACGGCATTCCCACAGGTTGCCGCGGTCATTGATGAAGTACTGAGCAAATGGGGAATCCCACACACCAGCAAGTCAGATAACGGGCCCCCTTTCAATGAGCATGCCTTCGCAAAATTCACCAAGCACATGGGTTTTAATCACCATAAAATAAACCCAAAATGGCCCCAAGCCAAAGGGATGGCTGAAAAGATCATGTCCTCAATAAAGAAAACCATTCAGAGTGCATACATTGAGGACACATCCCCGCATCAAGCACTGTACCGAATGTTAAGAGACTACAGGAATACGCTACATGAGGCATACAGCAAAGCACCATCCGAGATCACAATGGCCTACCAAGTAAACACCAGACTCATCAACATACCAACGGATTGGTGCGACAATGAGATAAAATTGAGAGATGCTGAAAACAAAGAGCATGCCAAAGAAGAAGCACATCGCAGGAGAGGAGCACGATCAAAAGAGTTCGTCCTCAGAGACAAGGCCCTCATGAAAGAACAACCACAGAGAAAGACAGACTCCCGATACGCACCACACCCGAACAACATAGTGGCAATTAAAGGGGCCATAATAACAGCAAGAAGTGCGGACCAAGAACTGACGAAAAACGTGTCACATTTCAAATGCCTAAGAAAGAACAGTGATGGGGACATGTCTGACCAGGAAAGAGAGATCGAAAGAGAAGAACTATCAGATGACATATGGAGACCCTCGACCGCAAACAGAAAGAGCTTGCAAGGACTGTGACAGGATCTGGGAGCAAAAACAGCTGACGCAACAGTACGCCCTCAGAGAATCATCAAGAAACCACAGCAACTAGTGGAGGATTGTTGAAGCCGACCTAAGGACATTTGTGTGGGGTTGATGTCACAAGTGAAGAGGCACTGTGCCTTTAAGATAGACCCACATGGGCACGAGTGAACACAAGGGGAGGAAAGGGGAGGAGCTGAGGGGAACGTGGGAGGCAGTACGTAAGCGGAGAGGCTAATGTGTGGACTAAATAAAGTGACGGTCCGCAGATCCCCAATTGGTCTCCATGTTGTTATTTGTGAAGGACAGGGGTACAACAGGTCCTTGAATTTAGGTCCCATGTTTCTTACCTTTACTGGGTAAGAATAAGGTCAGGTGTAGAGATTATTTGACACTTTTTACATTGTTAGACAGGGCCCACCCCAAAATGGTGGATGTTCCTTTTGTTTATTTCATTCCATTGAGGTGAGCTTTGCTTTTCAAAATCATAAGCTCCCCAATCCAAGATGGATGCTTTCCAACTTCCAGCTCTCACATTTACTTACAGGTCACTGCTCACCATATAAGAAGCCCTAAGCTTCAGTGCATCTCAATAAAACAGTTGCCATGTTCCCGTTACATATGTCCCTTGTTTCCTACCTTTACTGGTTTAGAATAGGGTCAAGTGTAAGGAATCCTTGTCAGTGATTTTCTGTTTTTTTTCCTGGAAGTGTTTTCCTGCTTATTAGTGTACACATCATTAGATAAGATTGCTGTTTTGTTCTCCCCTGTTCCCCTCCCTTGCCTTGTCGCGCTCTGAAACACTTGTGTATGAGCGCGATAGACATAAAATATCAATATCAATATCAATAGAGGGGTTTTTCCCTCATGGTTTTCCTCTCCGGTGCTGTCTCCAAACTAGCTGCATCCAGCTTTGTTTACTCTATCAGGGCCGAGGAACAGGTAGATGGAACAGAGACTGCACTTTTGTCCTGCTATTGATCACTGCATATATTTAAAGGAGAGAACTGACAAACCAAATGTGAGCTTCATCTTCTTTCAGAATGTGGCCAAACACATTAAAAGCCACATATGAAATTATTTCAAAATATATTGCTCTTTGTAAAATGTAAGAATTTGATATTGAACTTTATTAATAAATTGTGGGTTATTTAATGTAATTGCCAAGTACCGCAAATTAAATAAATGGTCTGGGGTCCGCCAAAGGAGCTGCAAGCATAAAGGCGTTGGCCATTACTCAGTGTGGAGGTTTTTATTGTATGATAGGCTAATAGTACTAGAGCGGGTTAGTGCCAAACAAGTACACATTTGCTCAAGTTCGTTTCGAAATTAGCTGTTTGAATTTGATAAAAATGTAGCCGATGAATGTCATCATGTTGGCTTGAGAATTGCCCCATTAAACTCTTACAATTCATGAAAACATACTTCTTTTTGTACGGTTTACATCCCTAAACATTTAGGGCCTCATTACAATTCACCCGGTATGGAAACAACAGTGGCGGTAAACCCGTCGCCACTGTTGTTTCCATACCGGGTGATCACGACTCCTGCAGGCGGAGGCGTGAATCCCGCCAGGTCTGACCTGGCGGGTTTAACACCGCCCGCCTGCAGGCGGACGAGGAAACACTGGCACCATCACAAGATGGTGCCGGTGTTTCCATGATCCCCATTCCCATTGAGTCCTATGGGACTCAATGGAAATGGGGATTTACACCATTCTGCCTCCGGAATTCCTGGGTCACCGGGGTTGTAATGCCCCGGTAATTCCGGGAATCACAGAGGCGGAATGGTAATACGAGTCCGGCGGTAACCAGGCGGTTTTACCACCTCGGTTGCCGCCAGACTCGTAATGAGGCCCTTAGTGTATGGCATGCTATGTGTTAAATGAGGTTTGTACAAATGACCTTTGGAAAGCTGCTTTTCAGGCAGTTTTCTACAACTTGCGGTTCTCAAGATATTGTGGACTACGACTCCTATAATTCCTACCATAGACTTAGCTCGCTAGTGCGGATGGGAATTGTAGTCCAAAACATCTAGAAAGGCCAATGCTGCAGACCCCCGAGTTAAGGAATGATTGGCTTGCTGAGTTGAGAATGGGAAATCTGGAGTGACAACTAGCCTCAAACTAGGATAACCTCAAGTGAAAAAGACCTTCTCAATTCCAAAAGCCTCATCGAGCCAACATGAATGTAATACATAAATTAGATGAGAACCACACTGTATACAGGTTGAATTGCAAAGCATTCATTCATCTTCATTAAACAATCAGACATCTGTTGGATAATAATAAAGATTAAATACAATTAAATATTTGCTGCCAAGGCTGCAAAGTCTCGTGAATTTTATGATGTTAGCCAAGGCTAAATACAAGAATAAGATACTTGTTTAAATATAACTGGTCGTTGAGATAACATTTGTGTTTATATTTATATTTATACTAGCAAAAATTACCCACACTCTGTATGGGTTCTGTAGACAGACATGATAACACTCATCAAGTGTTGAAAATCAGGGCTCCTGTAGGTCACTGTTCTGAGTCGCTTATCACTTGATGTGCTTTATAATCGGAAGTAAACTGCATTGAGAATGGGTGTGTGTGGTTGGCTGACATACCCCGAAGCAGAGGTGGACAGGAGGCGAGAGCTGGCATGCTGCAGCAGACCTCTGTGGGCTCTCCCCTCCGGTCACCTCACCCTGGCGCGGTGCAGATATTTCGGAAACGTTGTGTCCAAAGGCCTTGAAACTCAAGGCCTCTGAGTTTTGTTCCTCGCGTGGGGATGCTTAAAATTAGCTTTGTCCAGTCCTTCTATGACCACGTTTATGTTTTGCTCATTTCATGCAACCGTCTCATGTGTGAAGAGGCTGAAATCCAGGCAAAGGGATAGGGTGTCCAAATGTTGTCAATTGACTCCAATCAAGCAATCCCACTAAGTCAGTGCCTCGTCTGGGACGCCCAAGGGAAGCCCTTATTTATATATTTATATGACAAGTTATACTCTGGATGATAAACCCTTATATAACGCCCCTCTCTTTGAATCACCCTGACCTCACTGAGCCAAGAAGTAGGTGTGCTTTGCAATTTAAAAGATTTATTGGAAAAATTAAACAATATATATATATATATATCACACTTTTATAATAAATTAATATTTGATATCACACTTAGGCATATGAATATAATGTTGATCGACAATAGATAATTTGACACTAGCACACTTCTTTACAATCAATGAGGAGTTAGTATAGGAAGGATAAGGTAGCATATGGTTTCAAGGAAAAGCAATGAGGGAAAAATGCAGCACAGAATAAACTTGATATTATTTCAACAAAAGATAATATGATCACTTTTTCTTTGACAATTCCCTCCCCCCTATGCAAGATAAGGAGATGGAAGGAGAGCACACAATTCTCAGGAATACAAATGCAATACAAATTTCCAGTTCTCCCCAGCGAGCTTAGAGGAAAACAGGTATGATTTTCAAGCAGGCAAGATCCTTTTAAATGTGGTGGCAATGAAGTGAAAAATATGCTGAAAATGCTTTTAATTCCCTCTAGAGGTTCAGGGTGAGTGAGAGATACTTTAAATCAGTTCAGGTCAGCCCCACCAATGATTTAGGGATGGTTATCAGGTTGAAAACGGGATTCAGTAATGGAAGCAAAAGACAGATATTTTTGCACGTGGTTGAAATGAAGCAAACTGTCAATTTGCTGCACTTTTTTCCGAGTGCCTCGATCGCGATTACGGAGGAACTATAAGGAATAGCAAGTCGGTTTTAGGCTTGTTGGAAAGCTTAGAATCTTAGCTTTAAGAAGAAAGTTAAACCACGTTCCTAGCAAAGATACGGACGATTTTATGAAGGTGGTTTTTCAGAAATGAAATAATGATTCAAAATGACAGATGCGCTTGGAAGGTTTAAATCAACAGGATGGACACAGGATTCCTTATGATGCAGTTCTAATAGGTTAAAATAGTTTGAATTAGATTATCTTAAACTAAGAGATTGGTTTTGCACAGTTCTGGCTGAGTACTCACACTATGAATTTGAAATAGGCCGTCAGGGTCCGGTCAGCAGGTTTGGACTGGGCTCCAGGCGGTTTCTGGTACTGGTTCTCTGGTTCTGGTCTGTGGTTCTGCTGTCGGCACTTCACAGCGATCTGGTCTGTGGTTCTGCTGGTCTGGATCAAGTGGATTCTGGATACAGCAATGCTTTCTGGGTCCGCTACCGGTTCTGGCAAAAGTTCTTGGCAAAGAATTCAACAGCTCCCCCGGCTGTAGAATAGTTTGGTTGGATTGCTGGATTCTGAAGGGCTGCTGAGAAGAGTTCTCAGCTTGTGGGTTAGGCCTTTGCTTTAAGTTCTGTAGTCTATCTGGAGTCTAAGTTCTGGATGTTTCTTCTAGATGTTGTGTGGTCCGGCAAAATGCTCCGCAAGAAAATGGAAATGAATGTCTTGCCTGTCCAAGCAGTCTCTTTTTATGTGTTTTGAAAGTGGGTGGGTCGGCTCATTCTGCATGCCCAACCCTCTCATGATTTGATAGGTCAAGGATTCTCTGTGACCTGATTTGAGAAGGGATAGTGTGTCAGAGTGAGTCAGAGTCTTACAGTCTATTGAAGAAACGCCCCTTTGCTTTTACTTAGAAAATGAATTTTTCATAACTAACAGGTTTCCCAGATACACACGTCGTTGAAATTACATACAGATTTCACAGATTAATTTAAGATACACTCTCGCCCAACTCTGATCCCCCTCAGAGCCTGGGTGCACAAATGGCAACATTTTGTGCTTTTTAGTGACTTTCGCCATATTGGTTTTTCCTCAAAATTTACACAGACCTGCACCCCTTCCCTGAGCATATTACTGGAAATTACTATGTCTCTATCCTAAACACAGTGTCTGCAATATTAATAAATAGCGGGGTTCGGTCCCAGAACACCGTACAAAGTGGAATTTGGGCTCAAATCGTGAGGGCATTTTTCATTTTCATGATCCCCAAATTGTACATTTCTGTGAGCTTAATACAAGATTTTAGAAGCATTTAACTTAAACATATATTTGCTGCAATATGAATCCACAGTCCTGTCTGGCCCGCCCCTAGGAACTGGGGGAGTCAGGGATCACATGTCTCTCCTTTCAGGCAGAGCTCTGTTTACAGTCCACACCCAAAATCAGCATATTCCATACAATTGAAAGGGTCTATTGTGTTGGGTCCAGCAGGCTGCAGGGAAGTCCCCTCCCTCTCAATCAACAGGGCCATGTGATATCCTGCCTCCTGGTGTGGGTCTCTGCGGTGTTAAGAGTTCTCAGGAAAGGCATGTCTTTTGAACTTTTAATTACATAAGACCCCCTTCTGTTCACTGCACAGTTCTGCAAGACAGCTCTCCTGTCAGGATTTATAGAGCGCCAGCGCCGGTCACTGTCCAATGCCGGTACTGCACCTATTTTTGACAGCTGTCTTGAATTAATACATTTCAAAAAGAAAGGATTTTACTTGATAGTATATGATCCTTGCTTGACATGGCATTGATGTGGATCTGTAGTAGAGTAAAGTAAAACACTTAACCATAGTTGGATTTTTGTTTGGTGGTTCCGGGCCCATGATCTTAGCAATTTTTGACATTAATAAAAACGGGTTTTGAACAGAACCATCTTTCTTTGCACTGGTGGGTGGCAGGTCAGGGGACCATTTTGGTGTGCACAAAACTGCACGGTTCTCCTGGATTCTGGCGCAAATGTGGGCTTTTCCGCCCTCTTGGATTTCCTAAGCCCACAGCACCAAATGTTGCAGCATAATAGTCCAAACGTGGGTCAGGACACCCAACAAGCCCCCCCGCCCGAATGCGCTTTGATTTCGAGTCGAGGGGGAGTCGGGTGCAAAGGATGTTTTGATCCACACGCTGGGATGTCCGCATCATCTTCTTCCGATTCCGCAGATGACAAAGTTCAGCATCTTTTCCTCCATCAGGGTGGATCGATCAGTTCTCCTCGCCGGTCCTGATGGGAGTTTAGGGCGGTACCCCGGGCCCCTCGGATCTTTGCTCCTGGTCCCCAGGTCGTCTTCCGTGGTCAGTCTCCAGGTTTTCTTTCTCCAAGGATGACAAAGCAAAGCGGCAGTACCTATTCATAGACATTTCTCCCCCACTATTGATATAGTGGGGCGGCATATACATTTTATAAATCAAAAACATGAACATATACATTTTTTTTTAATCAGGAGACAATTTGCATTCAAGAATCATAATATTTTAGAGACTATATGTGGGATATTTTAGGGTTGGAACTGAATTACTCTGGAGCGGCCCCCTCTGGTATTGAAGAGGACTCCTCCAATTGTGCTGCAGTGTGCACCTGGGATGGCAACACTTTAACTGATTTATATGGACCCACTTGTCTTCCCCTTCTGCCGAACTACCTTTGGGGATGCGGATCTTGTGGGCAACTGGGAAGATCTTATCTACAATTTTAAAACAGTCCCTTCCATGTAGGCAAACATTTTCGCTGTTTGGCCTGGTTTCTTTGGAAATTGTATAGATAGACCCGGTCTCCCACATTGTATTCTTTCCGGGTGGTCTTCAAATCGTAATGGGTCTTCATGCTATCAGCTGATCTTTCTGGATTCCGCTGAGCATAGGCAAAGGCATGTTGAAGGTGTTTCCTTAAATTCTCCACATACTCATGAGATGTGGAGGCATTTATCAATGTCTGCTCTTGGGTCCTGTAGGGCAAATGCTGGGGAAGCACCATCTTGCGTCCAGTCATCAGCTCAAATGGTGACATTTTGGTTGTAGATGAAGGGGTAGATCTGATGGCCATTAGGATCAGAGGTAATCGGATATCCCAACTTGGGCCAGAATCTGCCACAAACTTTTTTAATATGCTCACAATGGTCCGGTTGTAGCGTTCTACTGCCCCCAGAAGAAGCTGGCCGGTAAGCAATATGTAGCTTCCTTTTGACCCCCAGTATCTCCCACATCTTTGTCATTACCTCGCTGGTGAAATGGCTACCTCTGTCTGACTCAATCCTTTGAGGTAGACCAAAACGAGAAAAGATGTGGTTAATCATCAGGGCAGCTGCTGTTTCTGCCTTGCAGTTTGGGGCCGGGAGACATTCCACCCACTTGGTAAACAAACATGTGACCGTCAACATGTACTTGTTTCCCCTAGAGGAGCGAATCACGGGGCCTATGAAGTCGATTTGGCAATGTCATCCCCCTCTTTTGGAGAGGCGCCCGGTGTGTGAGGGATGTTGGCTGAAATTGTGCACACACAAGACACCCCTTCAAGTATTGGTTGAGGTCCTGCCCCATGTGTGGCCAGTATGCAACCTCTCTTAAGATTTCAAGTGTTGTATGAAACCCCCTATGACCGGCGGTGGCCGCATCATGGGCGTGACTTAACATCAGGCTTCGGAATGAGGTAGGGACCACCCACTGATCATGGCAAGCTTGGGATTTCCTTACCAACAAACAAACCGTCTTAGATTCGGAACATTTTTGGACATTTCATCAACACTCTAAGGTCCTCTTTCCCAATGTAATCGGTATCCATCAGGGGAAAGTTTTCAGGGTCCTCAATGTGTTGGTAAAACTTACCAATTATTGGATCCCCCTTTTGAGCCGTAATCAAATCAGCATCTGGGGTCTCCTTACTCCATTGTGCAGTTGAAAGATCATTGTGAGCATTTGTCTGGGACCTAGTGATAGCAGTGACCTGGAGTTCCCCCAACAGGGACTCAATCTCTATTAGATCCCCTTGGATGGCGCCGGTTTTGGCCAGCTGATCAGCTAAGTCATTTACAGTTTTGTCTGGTCCCTCTACTTTGGAATGACCCTTGATCTTCTTCCAGTAGATGGTCATCCCATTCGAGGTGACCAGATCATCAATGTTTTGAATTAACTTCCCATGTTTCAGGGGTTTGTTATTAGCACATAACATGCCTCTGGTTTTCCAATTAACCAGGTGCTCCACGAACCCGTTCCGTACATAATCTGAATCTGTGATTATGACCAGTTCGTGGAGTTGATGTTGGATAGCAGTGAGGATGGCTTGATACACAGCCATCAATTCTGCCACCTGACTACTTCGGGGATCAATTTTGTACCCAGCGGAGGGTTCTGGGGACTCCTTCACCCATGCATTCCCTACGCCGGCCACCAGTTCCTTTTCCCCGTTGTTGTCAACATGGTAAGAGCATCCATCCACATAGACAGTGGGCATTCCCTCACACTTGTCCTCTTCAAAGACTTTGTGTGGGGAATTAAGGTATGCCTCCATGTTGTCCTTGATTTTTAGACTTTCGTCCTCGAGACAGTTTTCTCTGGCACAATCATGCAAGTCAGCCAGACCTTGCGCAAGGGGACTCTTCTTGTTTTGGCCATATCTGACCTCCACAGGAAAGCCTTGCATTGACAGAATCCAGGAAGTAATTAGGGAATTACTCACATTTCCGGCCCGGATTCTGTCACTTTGGAGATATTTCAGAGGCTGGTGTGGAGTCTCCACTATGATGTGTTCCCCCTGGATGAACGGGCGGTAATTCTTCAATGCCCACACCATTGCCAGGAGTGCCTTCTCACAATCGTTGAATTTTTCCTCCACAGAGGATAAAGTTTTGCTCGCATAGGAGATTACTTTATTGACCTTGTCATGCTTTTGGTATAATACTGCCGTCAAGCACGTATTAGAGAACCCTGTCTCCAGGAAAAACTCCTTGTTTCTGACAGGGTAAGCTAGGCAGGGCGCTTGTGAGAGGCTTCTTTTGAGCTGTCTTACTGCCTCGGCTTGTTCTGGACCCCATTCCCACTTGACCCCCCCCTTCAAAAGATGAATCGGGGGTCTAGTGATCCCTGCGTAGGCCTCAATGAACTTTCTGCTGTAATTAGTCAGTCCAAGGAGGCTCCTTAGTTCCCGCAGAGTTGTGGGGTCTTTCAATTTTTGGAGGGCTTCCACTTTCTTTTCCTGGGGACAGAGACCCTGAGGAGTAATCTCATGCCCCAGGAAATTAACACAGGTTCTAGACCACTGTGCTTTCTGAAAGGAAAGTTTTGCCCTCGCGGCCCTCAACTGGGTCAGAACATAACGGATCTCCGCTATGTGTTCTTCCACAGATGAACTTTTGATGAGGACATCATCTACATAAGCCAGGTTACCCCTCGCACCCAGGTCGGGCATGGCCTTATGTAGGAAAATGTTGAACTCATTGCGGAGTTGAGGTATCCAAAGGGAGTCCGGGTCCATGTGTACTGCTGGCCCCCAAAGGTAAAAGCCCGCTTGTATTGGTCCTCCCTACTGACAGGCACAGTCAAGTACCCATTGGTCAGGTCTATTGCAGTGAATACCTGTGACCCCTGAATCTGGGCCAGCCCATGGTCAATGTAGGGCAGAGGCCATCGGGAAGTATGGACCTGTTTGTTGAGCTCCCTAAGGTCGGCGCAGAGTCTCCACTGGCCGTTTGGCTTCAATATTCCCAGCACTGGATTATTGAAGGTGCTGTGTACTGGACGGATTATTCCCCGGGACTCAAGGTTCTTAATTATTTCAGTATGGGACTCCATTGATGCGAGAGGCAAGCGATATTGCTTCACAAACACTGGAGTCATGCCAGGGTCCGTGGGAATCGTTGTCGTGTGGATGTCGGTGCGACCACAGTCATATGAGTCTACCGCAAAGAGATCTTGGAAATCCAAGAAAACTTGTTTCAACTTTTGCTTCTGTTCCAGAGTCACACAGGCATCAGCTAGGTTGACTCTCTCTTCCACCATCTGCCTGAAGCCTGGAAAGACTTCTGGTTTTGCTATCTCAGCGGCCTCCCCCAGCTGGGTGGAGAAGTCCCTGGTCAGAGTGCTGATTTGGACTGGAGGCTTCAGGTGGGAAAGGCAGCCCTCATGGACCTGGAAAATCACCTCATCCCTCCTGAAGTGACAAGTCACATCTTCCTTACCATAAGGGCAGGAAGTGTACACCAGGAAGTTCCCCCCATGCCGGGAAAAGATCCTGTCTGGTGTTGTATTGTCATCACTGTCACTGTCAAGACAGTCCTTGGGGATTGGTCCTAACAGTTCATTTCCTAAATCAATGGAGAAATGTCGGTCATCAACCGCCATTCCAATAATGGTGCCTGCGGCAAGAGTAATACTCTTTAAGTCGCTGTTATCCACCTCTATTGGAATGGTGTCATGTTTTATATTGACTAATGGTGTTGGGTTTACCCCCAACCCTTGCTGTTGGAGAGAAGCATTTAGATGAATATAAGCATCAGGGTTTTTCAATTTTTGTCCTGTTTTAACTTTCATTCCCAGGGAGAATTGTCGGGTTCTTTCTGGGATGGTGACTTCCTCTTTAACCTGAATTTCAACTGCATAAGGTAGCAATGGAGCTGACCTAAATGCTTTTTCTGGATCATCAAAGCCCACGGGATTATCCGCTAATCGGGACCAAGCTTTGAAGTTTATTAGGTCCAAACTAATGGCAAAGCGATTGAGAATGTCACTGCCTAAGTAAAAGGCGGCAGTGACGTCTCGCACAACCCAACAATTATGGACTATGCTCTTGTTGCCAATGGAGATTTTGAGCATACACCTGCTTAGCAGGAGATGTTTCGAATTGGGTGTTTCCAGATCCATTTCCCATTTGTCTATCAGTTTGAATGTGGGAATGGCTGGATCTTTTGGGAGTTGGCGGAACATGGCTTCGCTGATGAAGCTATTACCGTTGTTCACACACACTCGGGCAAGAACAGAGTCCTTCCCTTCATTTAACTGAACAGGGATGAACAACTGCTCTCCAATTTTCTGACCATCAGCCAGGCTCTGAGCTGATTTCACATTTTTCTGGACTATCAGAGTGGGAATGTCTGATTGTGGATTAGTAAAGAACTTCAGAGTGTTTCCTTCCAGTGTGGAATCCCACCTTAAACTGGAAGGAAGGTTGATTTTCAGAAATAGAGAGGACCCCCCATCACCAGTCTGTTGTCCTACTGCTATTACTGTCACGTCTGGAATTTGGTTGTTCTGGAAGTGAAATTCTACTTGGTCAGATTTCTGTTCAGCCATGTGGCAGGTGCTGTTTAAACTAACATGGTTGACGCTCTGTTTTAATTTTATTGGTCGGCTAGTCTGGGTCCAGAGGACCTTGTTTACACAATCTATTAGGGGTGACAACCTTCTCAGGAGGTCATTCCCCAGTAAACAAGGGGTGCCCTCTGGAGTCACTACTATGACCGGGTGTTTCACCTTGTGTCGCCCAATTTTGATGTCCAAATCTGCAGTCCCCTCGACGGGAATTTCCTTCCTGTCAAAGTTCTGGAGTTGTCCAGGAAGAGAGGTGAGAGGAATATGGTAATTCTCCCCCTTCCTGCATTTAGTTCATCAAAGGCCCTTTTGGACAGAAGGGTAGCTTGGGATCCAGTGTCCATCAGTGCCAAAATTGTACCCTGCCCCTGTACTTGTACTGGGGCATAGTATCTTCCCTCCTTCTCCTCAAGGAGGCACAGATAATGCACCTTTTTGGACAACTAGTGGGCTAATTTTCTGGTTTTGGACATTGGGAGAGAAGAGATTTGGGCAGAATTCTGTGGAGAGCCATGGGAATCTGCAAGAAAAAGTTGACAACTTGTAAGAGGATATTCGAGTTCCCCTGGTTCCGGTCCTGGGCCACCCCCCCCCCCCTTTTTGGAGGCAGTCACCAGAATGGGTTTGAACCCGGGGATTTTGATGCTGTTGGTTCTGGGATAGAATGATGGGCGGCGACAGCTCAATCCCCACCCCTACCCAGTCTATTGATGCGGTTTTGGGTTCCCCTGGTTCTGGGCTGCCCCCCCCTTTTTGGAGGCAGTCACCAGGATGGGTTTGAACCAGGGGTTTTCGATATTGTTGGTTCTGGGATAAAATGATGGGCGGCGACAGCTCAATCCCCACATCTACCCAGTCTATTGATTCGGTTTTAGGTTCCCCTGGTTCCGGTTCTGGGCTGCCCCCCTTTTTGGAGGCAGTCACCAGGATTGGTTTGAACCAGGGGTTTTCGGTCTTGTTGGTTCTGGGATAGAATGATGGGTGGCGACAGCTCAATCCCCACATCTACCCAGTCTGGGTTGGAATCCCTTGGGACCCATTTTTCCTTGGGAGGAGTTCCCCCATCTCTGAAGGAGAAGATCCTTTTCCCAGGATCCTCTGAGGATCCCTCTCTCTCAAATTGGAACACCTGTACCTCCTCCACAAAATGGGTCTGTTTGGGTCCTTTGTTTCTCCTACCTCCTCTCTGCTCCTTGGGTGGCAGACTTTCAGGGGTAGGAGATTTTGTTTCCAGTTCCTGGGTTTCCAGGGGCTGTTTACAAGTGGGGAAGGAAGCTTCCTCCAAGGCTTTACACCCCCCTTCCACTTGTGCCTCCTCCCTGGGAACCGGTGGGTTATCGGGGTGCTGCCCCCGTCATTGTTCTAGAGCACCAGGCCCAGAGTTTGGGGCATTCTGCGGTGGCATGCTCATCTGAGGGTTCTGTTGAGCCCTCAGTATGTGACCCAGATCCCGTGCCATATTTTGGACCTGGCGCTCTGTGAAACCCGCTCAGGCTGATACGGGGTTCTATTTTCTCCCCTGGGCTGATCCCGGGAAGGGTAGCTATCCCTTCTCTGGGAGTACCCTGGGTTGGGAAGATTTGGGTACCCCTCCACCCTTGGGCTCCCCTCTCCCCGATTCGGTTGTCTGGGCTCAGGCAATTGGGGAAAGAAGGATGGATGATTTTGGGGCTGGAAGTTGGGTGGATACCTGGGGAACAAGTTCTGCCCAGGATTTGGTGAATTTCTGCCCTCCTGGGGGAAGTGCGGAGGGAAGTTCCCTGGGTTGGACGCTTGGTTGGATCCCCCCCTTGGGCCGGAGGAGTCCACACATAACCCAGGATTGGACTGTTTCCCTTATAGCGGGGACTTACATAGTCAGGGGAGCGAGGGACCCCATTTGTGGGACTACCTCCTCGACTCCCTGTCTGTGACTGGCCTGAGGGCCTTCTGGGTTTAGGATTATTTGGTTGCAACAGGTTTTTAGGTCCCCCCATCTCCAAATCTAAAACAGGGCAACCTTTACCTCTGCTACCTTGGCAGCAGCAGGGTTGCTGTTGGTTTTGGGGTTTTTGGGCTGATTCTTATTTTCCACCGGTTTCTGCACCTCATAGATGCGGGTGGCTTGCTCAATGACCCAGTCTAAAGATCTTTTCTCGTGAAAGTCTCTCACGAGCTGGGTCATCATGTATTTGGGTAAGGCATGGAAAAATGTATTAACAAATTCTTTACTGTCCGTGCGTACCCTTTTTGTAGTCTGCGCAA
Organism: Ambystoma mexicanum; assembly: GCF_040938575.1. NCBI lineage: Eukaryota > Metazoa > Chordata > Amphibia > Caudata > Ambystomatidae > Ambystoma > Ambystoma mexicanum. The sequence continues at coordinate 92,501,834 of NC_090936.1, forward strand.
AAGCACGCTTTAACTCCTGCACAAATTCTTGTGCGGCCTGATCCTCCCCACATTGCAAATTGTAGGCTGCCTTGCGAGCCTCTTGGGGATTTCAGTGAACAGAAAAATGTTTCAAGATGGCCGCCCTGTAGGTGGACCATCTTGAATGATTTTGGTCCTCCAGCCCCGCAAAGAAACTGGAGTATTCTGGGGAGAATGTCCATTTTACATACTGAATGCAGCTACTGCTGTCTTTCAAATGGAAAGTCTCCATCATTTGCTCATAAAGCTCCAAATGTTCCCAAAAAGAATACTTGGCGTTCTTGTGATAAGGGGTGATGACACTCCTTATTGCCTTGATCTGCTTTAAGGGGTCCTTAAGCAAGGCCCTTATTGGCCTTTTTAGTTCGGGTAACCCTGGTCTACTCATCCTCTGACTCAGAGGCACTGCTCCCAGAGGTGCCCGTCTGATCTTCCAGGTTTTCCCGGATTCTGCGAGCTTGGGAATGGCTGGCAGAATGTGGGGACCTAGTCTCCTGTGTCCTGGGCCGCTCAGAGGAGTCTTCAGATCCCTCCTTGCTGCCAGAATTTGATGGGTATCCCCCCCCACTGACCTAACTGGGCAGAGGTTTTTAGGATGCCCTTAGTGGGCCTACTTTCCTGGGCTTCCCCACTAAATTACACTGTGCTTGGGTGCCCATACCCGGATGCCCGCCCATCCATTCCTGGGAGGTACTGGCCTATGAACCCCATACTTTTGGCTAGATAGTAATCTGTCATCCCTGTGGCCCTGTGCTCATGTGCGCCAGGGAACATGGGGATGGCAGAGTCCAAGGACTGGGAGAGATGAAGGCCTCTGGTACTAGGGCTCCTGAGGTTATGCTCAGGTGTTTCCCTTTCCCAGCGAACTTCATCTCTGTCAGCCCCTGCTCCCTGTTGCAATGCAAGAGCCTGTGCTTTCAGTTCCTCAGTTAAGGCCTTACTAGACTCTATTAGTCTCTCCTGCATGGCTACCTGTTGCTGGAGCCTATCATTGTGCTGACAGAGAGCCTCATTTTCTCTCTGCGCTTCCTGGTTGGTCCTGGAATACTGGGCCAGTCTTTGCTGCAGGAGGGTTACCTCCTGAGTCCCATCCCTACTGGCCTGTTCCTTTCTTGCCAGAGCATCTTCCACCCTCCTGGTGTGCGTTAACAAGTTCTGATGCTCTATTTGGAGGTCACCCAGTCCCTGGAGGGCCAAGTGATTTTCTTCAATTATTTTCTTTTAATTGGCAGACTTCCTGGCCTAAGGTGTCCCTTTCCTGACTAAGAGCCTGCATCTGTGCCGCCAGGTCGTCCCTCTGCCTTTGGAAGGCACCAGCTTTCTGGCGTTTTTGATCAAACTCTGCCTGGGTATCCAGGTCTTTCAAAATCAATTTATTGCTTTCCTCTTTCTCTCTGTCTAGTCAGATTTTCAGGGTGGCTACCTGCTCTGTGCATGCCCTGTTAAAGTCTAGTTGTTCCTCCAGCTTTTTCTGGCTCTGCGGTAGGGAGTCCAAACCTTCTTGGTACTCCTTCTACAAGGCCAGAAATCTGGTATCCTGGTCAGCCTTTTCCTGTTGCAGGATATCCATATCCTCCTTTATTTTAATAATATACTGCCTACTATCATTTTCCGACTCCTGGCTCCTCTGCAGCCTCCGCTCAGAAGAGACCAGGTCGGATTGGGCCTTCTCTAATGCCATCATTTGCCTATTTGCCAGATCTTGGCCTTCAGCACATTTGTCCTGTATGGCTCCCATATATAAATATAAATATGCCGCTACCCTGGCAATCTTGTTGTGCTCATCCTTGGCCTTAGGGGCCCTATATAGTTCACTCAGGACCACATGTAATGGACCCTGATCTCTCCATATGTCTGACCCTGTTTCAGTGATCTGGGGTGCGATTGCCTGAAACCAGACCGCCTGGTCCTGATGAGCCAACTCACCTCTCACAAATAGCTTATGTAAGAGGTGTTCTCTGGCTATTTTGATATCTACCAAGGTCGTTATTCTTGAAATTGATTTCCTTCCTGACTTACAGAAGTTTGTATTTTATTTAGCAAAACAGACCGTTTCCTTAGAGCGTTCCTTTGAGGGGTGTTTTTACAGTGTAACACGGCGTGGTGATCCAACAGAATTTATATATCCAGTCAGTTAGCACACTGTATTAATATGCACAAGTGATAGAGCTAATCCAGAATCCCCGGCACGAGCCCCCAATCTGTCAATTGACTCCAATCAAGCAATCCCACTAAGTCAGTGCCTCGTCTGGGACACCCAAGGGAAGCCCTTATTTATAAATTTGTATGACAAGTTATACTCTGGATGATAAACCCTTATATAACGCCCCTCTCTTTGAATCACCCTGACCTCACTGAGCCAAGAAGTAGGTATGTTTTGCAATTTAAAAGATTTATTGGAAAAATTAAACAATATATATATATATATATCACACTTTTATAATAAATTAATATTTGATATCACACTTAGGCATATGAATATAATGTTGATCGACAATAGATAATCTGACACTAGCGCACTTCTTTACAATCAATGAAGAGTTAGTATAGGAAGGATAAGGTAGCAGAAAATACTTTTATGGTTTCAAGGAAAAGCAATGAGGGAAAAATGCAGCACAGAATAAACTTGATATGATTTCAACAAAAGATAATATGATCACTTTTTCTTTGACAATTCCCTCCCCCCCTATGCAAGATAAGGAGAAGGAAGGAGAGCACACAATTCTCAGGAATACAAATGCAATACAAATTTCCAGGTCCCCCCAGCGAGCTTAGAGGAAAACAGGTATGATTTTAAAGCAGGCAAGATCCTTTTAAATGTGGTGGCAATGAAGTGAAAAATATGCTGAAAATGCTTTTAATTCCCTCTAGAGGTTCAGGGTGAGTGAGAGATACTTTAAATCAGTTCAGGTAAGCTCTACCAATGATTCACGGATGGTTATCAGGTTGAAAACGGGATTCAGTAATGGAAGCAAAAGACAGATATTTTTGCACGTGGTTGAAACGAACCAAACTGTCAATTTGCGGCACTTTTTTCCAGGTGCGTCGATCGCTATTACGGAGGAACTATAAGGCGTAGCAAGTCGGTTTTAGGCTTGTTGGAAAGCTTAGAATCTTAGCTTTAAGATGAAAATTAAACCACCTAGCACCTACGATTCCAAAGATACGGACGATTTTATGAAGGTAGTTTTTCAGAAATGAAATAATGATTCAAAATGACAGATGCGCTTGGAAGGTTTAAATCAACAGGCTGGTGTTAGGGAGAATTCTCTGTTTAGGCTGAATTTCCTAACCTAGTGAGTCCCCCAGCAGCTTTGCTGGATTTTTGGGATTTATTTTTTTCTCCTGCCAAGAGTGAGACTCTTTTACCCTCACTCTTGGGCATGATTTGAGTGTGTTTCTTTGACTCTAGATGTGTTTAATGGGCTATGGGGTCTTTTACTCCATAGGGCTTCATGTGTTTTTGTGATGTGTGTTACACAGCACCCTCAGTGCAGTAACACAGGGGTGTCATAGTGACCCCCCAGTATAGACTCCATACCCTGGGACTGACTACTGTCTCCCAGGGCATGTAAAGTCACCATTGACTTTACTAGTCTTGAATTCTGAACAGAACCAGTACAAACCATCATATTGTGGACGTACTGGCTGGGGCAATTCGATTGCCCCAGGGTCTGTTAGTCGAGGGGGCACGTCTCCGTCCCCCCTGATCGAGTTTTGGCTGGTGGCAGTGGATACTACTTTTTATATTCAACCGCGAATATTTCCCTATGGGATTTTCCCATTGTTCGAGGCTACTATCTTTATTTAATTACGATAGCCTCGTACATACCGCCGGTTTATTTATTTAATATTAATTCTCTGGTTGGTATTTTTTGCCAAAACTCGGTTCTAAAATGGCGTTTGTGTTCTCTTCTGTGACTCCAACCCAAGTCGAGCCCTTTGTTCTACTTTTTGGCGGGCTTCTCCACAGAAGCCCTCCAAAGTGGTGCCACTCTGTCTGGGGTACTTAGGAGGGGTGGAGGGGGATTTAGGCACCCTGGACTGAGTTGCCTAGGCAACTCAAGTCGCACTCCGTCCTGATTGGCCCAAGTGGTGAGCCGGCCGGCTCACCACTTAGCATGTTTGAGTGACAGCTAGGCTGAGTGAATGGGGATTTTCTGCATAAAAGCAGGGCTTTGGGGACTGGAACTTCAGAAGTCGCCACAGGACCTAAGAATCCGACGAGGGAGAAGCTGAGCCGACCTGCCACGACGACACCACCGGTGGTGCCCTGCTGGACCGTCTCACCACTTTTCCCAACGACAGAGGAGATCTCCCGCCGGAGAGTCTTCTTCCTTTGACTGGTGGGGATAACCAGTTTCACCGTCTTTTCGCCTTCCCGACGTATCTCGTGGCCGCCTTGCCTGTGCCAAGTACCCCGGCAACCGGGATACCACGTTTTACCACGACCGCGAATTAAAGGGTAATACCTTTAACCGGAAAACTCCCCGGCTGGTTTCTTCCCTGGCAGTGCAACGACCTTCATCTTTCCTCCAAGTCGAGATCTTCTCTTCCCCTGGACGATGACGAGACTTGCACCCGCTGCCAGGAACAACTGCCACCGCTGGAGGATCCTTCCCACTTAAGGTACCGTGTCCCGCCCGGCTTCCCTTGCCACCGACTGTACGGGGTAGATTTAGCCCCCGGCTTTCGAACCTGGGTTAGCCTGCGACACCCTGGCTAAATTTTTCTGAGCCTCTCTAAACTCTTTTCGAACTCTCTGCAAGACTTTCTAAGCCTAGTGTAAGTGTGTGATCTTGGGCGCATTTGTGCTCTGCTCTCTCTAAGAGTGGGCCCAGCCTATGGACTTTGGCTCACAAGTGACTTTTGCTCTTCTGCCTTGCGAATAGTGTTCCTAAATCTTAGAGTGGTGTACCTTCCCATATTCTGTCTTTTTCCCTCCCTTCTTCACAAACTTATTGGAGTGCCATCTATAGTTAAGTGCTCACCTCTGTATGGAAATAAGTGGTGTTAACTAAAACTTCTCTGATAAGGAACAAGGGTTGTTTATATTATAATAGTAATTGTGTTTAGAGTGTTTTACCATAAGAGTGCTGGAGTGTTTCAAACAGTGTGTTTTTAAATAAATAATTATATACTTTGATACCAAAGCTCTGGTCAGTGTTTGCTTGTATTGTTGTATCTGAGTGCCTATTGTGTATACTGCCTAACTCTTCTTGAGGGAAGTCTGACTGCTCAGCCACAGCTACCAGGTAAATCTGGGTGGTACAGACTGCTACCAAGTGGGTTTACTGCTAACACCTATAGTCCTAAATCTTTTCCAGTGTTCCTGTAGGGAACTGCACAGGTTTCTGCCTAACAGATGGACACACGATTCCTTATGATGCAGTTCTAATAGGTTAAAATAGTTTGAATTAGATTATTTTAAACTAAGAGATTGGTTTTGCACAGTTCTGGCTGAGTACTCACGCTATGAATTTGAAACAGGCCGTCAGGGTCCGGTCAGCAGGTTTGGACTGGGCTCCGGGCGGTTTCTGGTACTGGTTCTCTGGTTCTGGTCTGTGGTTCTGCTGTCGGCACTTCACAGCGGTCTGGTCTGTGGTTCTGCTGGTCTGGATCAAGTGGATTCTGGATAGAGCACTGCTTTCTGGGTCCGCTACCGGTTCTGGCAAAAGTTCTTGGCAAAGAATCCAACAGCTCGCCCGGCTGTAAAATAGTTTGGTTGGATTGCTGAATTCTGAAGGCCTGCTGAGAAGAGTTCTCAGCTTGTGGGTTAGGCCTTTGCTTTAAGTTCTGTAGTCTATCTGGAGTCTAAGTTCTGGATGTTCCTTCTAGATGTTGTGTGGTCCGGCAAAATGCTCCACAAGAAAATGGAAATTAATGTCTTGCCTGTCCAAGCAGTCTCTTTTTATGTGTTTTGAAAGTGGGTGGGTCGGCTCATTCTGCATGCCCAACCCTCTCATGATTTGATAGGTCAAGGATTCTCTGTCACCTGATTTGAGAAGGGATAGTGTGTCAGAGTGAGTCAGAGTCTTACAGTGTATTGAAGAAACGCCCCTTTGCTTTTACTTAGAAAATTAATTTTTCATAACTAACAGGTTTGCCAGATACACACGTCGTTGAAATTACATACACATTTCACAGATTAATTTAAGATACACTCTCACCCAACTCTGATCACCCTCAGAGCCTGGGTTCACAAATGGCAACATTTTGTGCTTTTTAGTGACTTTCGCCATATTGGTTTTTCCTCAAGATTTACACAGACCTGCACCCCTTCCCTGAGCATATTACTGGAAATTACTATGTCTCTATCCTAAACACAGTGTCTGCAATATTAATAAATAGCGGGGTTCGGTCCCAGAACACCGTACAAAGTGGAATTAGGGCTCAAATCGTGAGGGCATTTTTCATTTTCATGATCCCCAAATTGTACATTTCTGTGTGCTTAATACAAGATTTTAGAAGCATTTAACTTAAACATATATTTGCTGCAATATGAATCCACAGTCCTGTCTGGCCTGCCCCTAGGAACTGGGGGAGTCAGGGATCACATGTCTCTCCTTTCAGGCAGAGCTCTGTTTACAGTCCACACCCAAAATCAGCATACTCCATTCAATTGAAAGGGTCTATTGTGTTGGGTCCAGCAGGCTGCAGGGAAGTCCTCTCCCTCTCAATCAACAGGGCCATGTGATATCCTGCCTCCTGGTGTGGGTCTCTGGGGTGTTAAGAGTTCTCAGGAAAGGCATGTCTTTTGAACTTTTAATTACATAAGACCCCCTTCTGTTCACTGCACAGTTCTGCAAGACAGCTCTCCTGTCAGGATTTATAGAGCGCCAGCGCCGGTCAGTGTCCAATGCCGGTACTGCCCCTATTTTTGACAGCTGTCTTGAATTAATACATTTCAAAAAGAAAGGATTTTACTTTATAGTATATGATCCTTGCTTGACATGGCATTGATGTGGATCTGTAGTAGAGTAAAGCAAAACACTCAACCATAGTTGGATTTTTGTTTGGTGGTTCCGGGACCATGATCTTAGCAATTTTTGACATTAATAAAAACAGGATTTGAACAGAACCATCTTTCTTTGCACTGGTGGGTGGCAGGTCAGGGGACCATTTTGGTGTGCGCAAAACTGCACGGTTCTCCTGGATTCTGGCGCAAATGTGGGCTTTTCCGCCCTCTTGGATTTCCTAAGCCCACAGCACCAAATGCAGCATAATAGTCCAAACGTGGGTCAGGACACCCAACAATGTCATGTAGCCAGTAATGTACAGGGAGTTCGAACAGGTAACTATGAAAAATCTGGTGCGGATTGGGGGAACAGTGTGGAATTGTATAAGGAACAAACTAATCCATTTTCTGCTTTATATATAGAAGCTTAATTTAAAGAACAGGGGTGCTCATTTCGATTAGGGAGCAGAGAAAGAAATAGCAGGCGACTTTTACTTTATTTGCTCAGTGGAGTGCAAAAGGGAAGTGTAAAGAGGCTTCCGCTGTCTCTTTACACTTCTCATTTGCACTCTGCAGTGCAAGTGACAGAAATTGCCTAGAGGGCACCTGTTTGCACGTAAGTGCAAATGCAAGAGGTCCTCTCAGGGCAATTCACATACAGGAGCAAAATGGGCTCCAGTGTATTCAGCAAGCAACAAATAATGAAATAGAGAATTATTTGCTAATTCGACAATTTGGGGGATTTCAACGATGTAGACTATGGATGTACAAACCAGGAAATTCCACTAGTGAGGAAATAATATACTGCCAGTCATGCCATGCCTATGAAGTGCATATTAACGACTTTCAATTCATGTAGAACAAACGTAATGTAATATGAATACATAAAAGGTAGCAGGTGCCCCTCTCTAGAAAGAACATGGCATGATAACCTGTTCTGTGGTTTTTTCCCCACTTTGAGAGTCCGCAGCCATCGCTTTTTGCTCACTGTACTTTTCACAATGGAGGAATAACCACTTGCAAATCAGTCTTTGTCCCGCCCAAAAGGACAGTCCAGCATCAAAATTCCAGGCAAACCTCCTTTGAACAAGAGTACCAACAGCACCCCAGGCACGTGTTTCAGCCTTGTTGGGCATCATTAGTGAGGTGGAGCTGTGCTTCTCTCAGCACAGTGAGCAAGGGGTCCACCTCTGGGTACCCCGAGGTAACCTAGGTTGACCAACCCCCAGTTCTTTGCAAAAATACAAAAAAGGTAGCAGGCACCCCTATCTAGAAAGAGCACGGCATGATAACCTGTTCTATGTTCCCGCCCCCCGTGTTTGTTCTCGCAGAGGGGCGCCTATGACTACATTTTGATTATTTCAAGGGCCTTAGGTCTAGTCACCCTAAGTTTCCCAGTTTCATCCAGACGTGGACCCCTTGCTCACTGTGCTCAGAGAGGCACAGCTCCACCTCACTGATGATGCCCAACAAGGCTGAAATATGTGTATGGGGTTGCTGTTGGTACTCTTGTTCAGAAGAGAATTGCCATAGCATTTCGGTGCTGGAGACTGCCCATGAGGGTGGGATAAAGACTGAGATGCAAATGGATATTTCCCATCTGTGAAAGGTACAATGAGCTAAAGTGTGGCTGTGGACTCTCGAGTGGATACCTTCCCAAAGAACATTCTGCTTTATGACAACGCTAATCAGCAATCTGTACACAAGCTTAAGCTAGCTAACCCCAACCTACTCACTTCTATCCATGCCACAACCACTATTGAGGCACCTCTCCTTAAAGGAGCACTCAAATGCTAGATCTCTGGTTGCCCATGCAACGGACATCTGTGACCTAATAGTGGAATGTAATTTGGACTTCCTTGCTATAACGGAATCACGGCTACATGACGCGGCAGGACCTTTGCTTATTCTAGCGATCCCAGATGGATATACGATATCTAGACAAGACAGAGATGAAACTCGACGCAGAGGCATCGCTATCATATCTAGATCTAGCCTCTCTTTGAGACTAGCCCCCCACAAATTACACAATCCTGTGAAGTCCTCACTGCTAAACTCCCTCTTACCAATTCCCAGTCACTTACTATCCACTTAATCTACAGACCGCCTGGTCCACTTGGGACATTTGAGGAGGATATTTACAGCCTACTATCTAACAACCTTAAAACACCTATCAATTACCACTACTAGGTGACTTCAATTTAGGATTTAACGATCTAGCGGCTAAACATGCCCTCAAAATAGCCAATATCCTGTCAGAATTAGGCTTGTCACAAAAAATCAACGAACTAACCCACAATAAAGGAAGAACCTTAGACTGGGTAGCTGATTATAATTGCATTGCCACTATCACCTCTATCACACCACAACCGTGGACAGACCATTCCTTTGTGTCTTTCACATTATCAACTATTAGATCACCCCCGATGGCCCTATCTACTACCCCACCTTGCCCAACAAGGAACAAAAAGAATATCACAGTGGACAAAGTGATCACCGCCATTCTCCCTACCTTAAACTCACTGGCTGATAATCTAGACCCTGGTACATTGGTTCACGAATATAACAATATTATGCTTACCACACTAGATAAAATCGCTCCACTCAAACTTAGACCCAGTAAACCTAAATCTCATCTAATTAAGTGGTTCACCCCCCAGTTAAAGGTCCTACGTCTCCTAAAAAGGAAATGTGAGACCACCTGGAGATTATTCCCCTCCATTGACAACAAATCTAAGCTAACTAAAATTTCTTCGCAATACAAAAATGAAATCTGCCTGGCAAAACGAAACTCCTATAACGAAAGTATTGCCAAAGCAAACTCTAGTGTGAAGGAATTATTCACCATACTAAAAGAACTAGAGTCCCCGATTCCTACACCTGACATCTGCATTAAAAGTAAGACATGGTGCTCAGATATTCAGCATGCACTATCCAATAAAATAACCACTCTTCAAAATAAAATTGCCCAAAAATAAAATACCTGGAATTTACCACCTCAATCAAATAACCTCCCCCCTTCTAGCGAAATACCTACTGACCAGACTGCCAGATTCCATTTCACTAAAACTTCCATATTAGAGGTAGAGAAAGTCATCCTATCTCTCAAGCCGTCCAATTGTAAAGGTGATCTTTGCCCAGCTCAGATTATAAAAGATGCTGCTAGAGATCTTGCACCTTTCATTTCTAAACTGATCAATGCCTCCTTCTCATCTGGTACTATTCCTTCTAACTTGAAACAATCATGGGTACTCCAACTCCTAAAGAAGCAAACGTTAGACCCACTTATTCCTACTAACTACCGTCCTATCACAACGGTACCATTCTTACTCAAAATACTTGACAAGGTAGAATACATCCATATCCAAAAATAAGCTCCTAGGAGCAAGACAATCTGGTTTCCACCCATTACATGGGACGGAAACTGCCCTCATTGACTTAAAACACAGGTTGATGAGTTAAGAGATAAAGGTCAAACAGCCCTCCTCCTACTGCTAGATCTCTCAACTGCATTCGACCTAGTGGATCATAAGGTCCTTTGCAGTCACTTGGAATCAGCAGCTCACTTTTCTACAGATGCCATCAGATGGAAAGAATCATTCCTGAGCGATAGAACGATGAGGGTCTTCTCCCCATCGGCAGGTGCAGACCCTGTCCCAATCAAGTGTGGTGTACCCCAGGGCTCCTGTGTCTCCCCCACATTATACAATATATTCACCAAGCCTTTGTTCTATGATTTGAACCATCTGGGTATCATCTACACTAACTATGCAGATGATACTCCTCCCACTTTCTGGGGATTATGACAAAGATTTAGGGTTGGTGAATAGAGTGTATCTCATCATCCAGGAATGGATGGCCACACACGGTTTATGCCTGAATGATGAGAAGACTGAGCTCATTATCCTGGGGACCCACCTTAACCTTAAGAAATTAGGCCATGAATATTCTTCATTCACCATCGATGGAAACATCATTAGGGTAGCTAAGGAGGTAAAAACCCTTGGCTTTTACCTTGACTCCACCATGTCCTTTGACAAACAAGTGGAATCTTTGGCCTCCACCACCGCTTACACCTGTAAGCTCATCAGGGCAGGCAAACCATTCCTCTCAAATGACAGCGGTATGATCCTGGCCAGAGCACTAATACTCTCTAGGCTAGATTACTGTAATGCTCTTTATAGTGGCGCCAATAAGGCAATCATCCAGAGGCTACAAACACTCCAAAATAACGCCTTAAGAGCCGCACTAGGTGTGAATAAAAGAGAACATATCTCTGCAACCAGATGCCAATATAAGTGGCTCTCTACTCATAATAAAAGTCTTCTAAAAATGGTCTCCCTTACCCATAAAGTACTAAATAATGCTGCCCCTAGCTACCTTGCAGACAGACTACACAGAAGAAGGTCTATCAGACCCACGAGAGCCAGCAACACAAACTGCCTCACTGTACCAAGATTCATACTCACCTAGATTGGCGGTAATAGCTTTCCTGTGAAAGCATCTAAACTCTGGAACTCCTTGCCACACCGGCTTAGAGCAGATCAACCGTACTTACAATTTAGAAGTGATTACATTAACATGCTCAATTCTACTGAACACTAACGTGTGCCGCTACATTATGCTCACCTTGGTTGCCTTAGACTATCCCTCCATTATATTGTAACATTTGACTTCGTGCCTATCTATCCTTCCTGTTCATAACCTGTTTATAACATATGTCTTACTGTGGCCTTACTTGTGACTATATATGTCTTATTGTGACCATACTTGTAACTATGTAAGCTTTGCATTTTCTTACTGCTGCGCCCTGTTACCCTTGGGTTTGGTGCGCATTAGAAATAAATAAACAAACAAACAAGCAGACAGGTCAATGGGCCGTCTTCGTTCTCGCAGAGGGGCGCCCAGACCTACATTTTAATGTAATATGAAGACGTTTGGGAATACAGCTATATAAAACCCTGCCCTGAAGAGTGCCTACACTTGAAACACTTGTTGGCAAGTAAAGTTCCAAAACCAAGCTGAGATATGAGTTGTGCAACACACTAGCCTTGTAACTAAGATGTGGAATAACGAATGCAATCTCTATGCATTCATGCACAATTTGGTGGCAAAGGCCTACATGTGATATTAATTTGAAGAATGTGGGAGGCATTTACAGACATCCTTTCCAAACTGGTCATAAGACTGTGTTCACTAGCAATGCGGCGGGATTATCAAGGGCAAGGCTGTACAGAGCAGGTCGTATAAACTGCGTGTGGATTTGTAGGCAGCTGGCGGCATTACCAGAAATATGCATGGCATGGATATAGTCCTCTTTCTAAGCCTACAAAATCAGTGCTTTCCATCTTCTTGCTGTGTGTTTATAGTAGAGGTGTGTTCATCAATTGAATGAACAGCGGGCTGCCATTTTCGTTCTGAAGCCCAACACACTTTTTTTGTGAGCAGCCCGACTGTTGATTTCCTTGTGTCCGTGTTGAAACTTTGCCCGCTGAAGCGGACAGTGCCAAGAGTAGAATGGAAGTTATAAGAATGGGGTGATGAGTGCCAACAGAAATCCAGGAATCAGAAATGTGATTCCCTTAATGAAGTACAGGATTAAACAATGGGGCAGGGAGAGGTTTGATGTCCCCTATATGTTTGTATTCCAGCATCAGAATACGAGGTTTAGACCCGGAAACGGTTACACTTAGGATTCTGAATGTGGAGGAGGAATGGTCAGTTGTGAGATCCTATAGACAGCAGCATTACCCTGTCATGGTGGCAACCGATGGCAGTGCAAGGAATGAAGCTAAGCTACGGGGTCTCCCTCTAGGCTTCCACTCATCAGGAAACCCAGCTGAGAGAGAAAGGGAGGACACCCTGGGAGCCCAAGAAAGGTAATCATTCAGTGACAGGGATAACCGGATGAAAGATGATGCTCGGCAAGTACCGTGACAGGCCTCTCCAAACTCACATGCAGATCTAAACTCCATATTCAAAGAAATCATTACACATGTTCCAGGTGTTGCACATAAGAGAATACATTCAAATGTATTTACAAAGGAGGGTTGCCTTTTGCATGCACCGCTCCCTACGCCACCCCCGCCACACCCTGCGACCATTTTAATTTTAACCTACTCAGGCAAGACTCCTTAATGTATTCACTGGAAGCCTTCTGGGATGTGAAGATGGAGTGCTTAAACACAGAGGTGCTGTTTGTTTCAATTAAAAGGTAGAAAAAAGGATTGATGTGTTTGCAATGCACTCCGGAAATAAATACATTTGCACGGGGGGGGGCGTGTCCCTACACCACAGAAGGCCAATTTATCATAGTGAGAAATTCCAACTAACCAACGGGCTTCACCTGTTAATTTCATGTGTGCCAAATAAACATGAGTACCCTGCAAAGCAAAAGGGCACTGCCAGGCGATCCTTACCTCTTGCACCAGGTGCCAGGTGAGGCCATGGTTGGTGGAGTACTCCAACATCACTTGGTTGTCCATGTGCGGCGTAAACTGCTCCCCGCACCCCATCACCAGGTTGAACTGTATCATGTATGACGCGCCGATCTGCATGGATTGGGTCTCTACATAGCGCGTGCTGGAGGCCATCTTCGAATCTCCTGTGAAGCTGAGAAACACAATGAAAATCATGACTGCCATGCCAGGAACTGCGCTTGGACTTAATGCAGACAGCACCCTGTAGTGTAACAGAGCACATGAGAAGGCGTGTAAGGATTGACTGACAGCATATGATGTACTAAAAAGTCTGCAAACGCCTAGAAAGTATGGTTTAGCGTTGCACGTTTGTACACCATAAGCACTTTGGACATTAGCATGCATGGCTAAAGTTCACCTAATTTGCATTTCACAAAATGAATGTTATGAACGGAAGATGGCACAAGGGCAACGCGCTGGTCTTGGAAGCAAGACCAGACAGAGCAACAGAGGTTCGAGTCCCGGATCCGCGCTTAGAAGTATTAGGTGCTTTATAAAAAAAAAATTAAATACATCTCCACAGACTTGCAGAAGAGACCTCACACTGCAAAACCTCAATATGGCATTGGAAAATAACATTTCTTCAGCTCTTTGTCTGTGGTTTATTGATGAAATTTGTTCAGGCAGAGCAATATAGAAATGAGAAAATATTCAGGCAGGACACAATTCATCTTATGATTAAAGGAGAATCAGGCGCTGTCTTTTAAAGTGCAGACCTTCATTCATGCAGTCACTCAGGCCGATGGCCGCCAATCAAATCCCCTGGAAGGAGCGTAAGACCTGCACGTTAGAGCTCCCGCCATACTTATCTATCGGTGCAGCACCAAGGCTTAGGAGCTATAAGAGCCGGTGTTCACAGGTTCTGCTTCAGCCCTTTGGTGTCGAGATGTATTGGCTCCTCTTAGTCTATGTTAAGACACAGGGTAAACTAGACTTGCCCTAGAATGATAGCTCGAGCCGTGGCATAGCAGCACCAATAGGCGGTTAGCTTTGCTGTGAGCGATATATCATTGCATGCACTCATTCAATCTTTCTTTCAAATACAATGTAACTGCTAATGGGAATGGCCCTTCCTATCTTCACGTGCGGAGTATGGACAAGTAGAAGAAATAGTCGACTGGCCTTAGAAATAAGATGCATGTGATTATTGTGGATAGATCCTTTTTTCAATTCCTATTTCACCTACATGTTCGCACAACAGGGTTTGCGAACAAAGGATCCTCTCTTGCTCCCTGCCCCATCCCCCTAACTCTCTGGATAGGGGAGATTAGGGGGGGGCACAGAATCGCTGCTCATCAATCCCCAGCAAATCCCCTTTGTCCCCCTGGTTCTCCTCTGGATGCATGTTTGAATGGGAGGTAGCAGATTAAAAGACAAAGGGCCTCAAAGAGGTGGCCACCAACCTTGTATCACCAAATCCGGTGCCTGACTTCCCGGTGCCGCGGGAAGTCAAGCGCCGTATTTTATAAATCCCCATTCCCATGGGAGTGGGGAGAAGAAGCATCAGCGCTGTTGCCAACGGTGGCGGTGCTTCCGTGACGAGTCTGCCTAGAGGGGCCGTTGCGCCCGGCAGTGTCAGACCTGCTGGGCGCAGCAGCCCCGGCAGGCAGACTCATAGTGTGGCGGTCCGGAATTAAGGGTACCAGTAAGCTTACCGGCACCCTTGTTTCTGGACCGCCACACTCATAATGCGGCACAAACTATTATTATCAAAGAACGACATGACAGGAAATATTTTATGCATACTAATTGTCTATGCAGACCTTTAACTCTTTGATTTTTAAGATTATGAAATCCCCATGATGTGCAGTCCATCTATGGCAAGACCAAACCTGATGATGTTCATAAGAGGAGTAGATATTTCAAAGCAGAATCTATGAGACATTGGGCCGCATGATGAGGTCCCTGGTCCGGTATAAATGCCGGAAATATTGCCGGTAATACCAGTGGAGGCATTTTCACTGTGCCAGGAAAACTTGAGTTTGCCAGTGGGGGCTCCTATCTACTAGCAGGCCTGACCTGCCAGGAGTTCAGGCCCCTACTGGCAATGAAATGCCTGAATCGCGGTAATTCCAGCAATCCCATAGGACTCCATTGAATGGGAACTTACCGGCGTCCCCGACATCCATAATATCCAAGTATTACTGGGATATCTGGCGGCAGAGACGGTAGGGGCAGTTTCCTGGTATCCCCCGGGAATTACCGGCGGGATACTGGGAAACTTGAAATGAGCCTCATTAACTAAGTACATGCTTTCTATATCTGCAGACCCATTTTTCCACACACTTCTGCAATTTTAGAAAAATAATATGTATGCATGTTTCCATATTACAGCTCCTCTTGGCACTCGCAGAAGACGAAAAGAAAAATGAACACTTCTTATAGTGCAATCGCAAGCTCATAGAATGCAAAATATGCGTGCTTTGTGGGTGGGCCTTTATTGCTATATGCGAAGAAACATAAGAAACCTTTAAGAGAAGAACTTTCCACATGGAATTGTCAATCACAGAAAAATTGCAATCCTCTGGCGACATTTTTGGTTCTAGGTTTTGTCAATGGATTACAAGTTAGCCTGGGCAACTCAAATGTATTGATCCATCATCATAGTTTATTTCTACACATGTCAAAAACCTATAAATCGATATACATCACAATTTATAAAATGCAATAACAATGTGAATACCCCTCAAGAAAACCACATTTCCAATACATCAAACAATTTCAAAAGCACCTCGCAAAGGTTCAGAAAGTTGCAGGTACACCTCTCAAAAGTTGTCCTTTTATAATTTTGGACACCCCAGAATCCTCAAACGGCATACCTGGAATTACAAATAGGCATAAGAGCATCATGGGTTCGGCTACTAAACTGTCAGAATTGGCTGCCGATGCTAGGAGGTTGGGAGAACAGGAAAGCAGGCTTGGTTTACATACTCAGGCCCCAATCCTGCCATGAAGTGTCAGATGCACGATGGAGCTTACCGAGCACACACGCTTGCAGGAGAGCCAGTAGTCCCCAGAAAAGCATTGGCAAACATGTCCAAAATATTCTCTGGCTCCCATTTCACTGTAACAACCCTGCAGCATTTAGCAGACAAGAAGTGCCAGGTAAGTCATTAGGCAGACAAATGAATCCCCTACGAGAACTGGATTAAGATCTAATAGGATAGAGATAGAACATAGAATGTGGTTATAGGTTAAAGTAATTAATGTGATAGGAGAATTAAATATGATACTTTTGTAATGGGCACCGATTATCGGGAGGCTATGGTTCAGAATGCAATAGGTATAATTCAGATAGTAACTTCTATGTGGCTCAGTTTGAACTGAACTGATGTGTGGCTGACACGTTGCAGTTCTTTTTGGTTTGTTTATGTTCTATGTTGTCTGTCTATGTTAGTTGTGTTGTTTGTATCTATGTAAGGGAGAGGACGCATGCTTTCTAAAGGATCAGGAAAACTTTAATAGTCACAAAGATTTCTATTGTTGTTTGCAAGAGAGATTTAACTGTACAATATGAATAGACATGGTTACTGATATACTTATGATGAACCTGCAATATAAAAATTACTATGAAATAGAAGAACAAGTTACTTACCAACTGTAACGTTCTTTCGATTGGATGTTCCTCCCACGTATTCCTCATCTTAGATATATCCTTACCTTCAGCTTTGCTGCTTCGGAAAGTTTTTCTCTCTCCACCAGAGGGCGCTCCACTCGAGGCGGCGGCGTCGATGTCCCTCGGCAGCATCCATCGAGCGCCGATGTCATCCGCTGTATAAATGCCTTGAGCGCCCGCGTTGGCCTCAGTTGTTTTTTCGTGTATTAAAGCCCATGGATTGTAGTTAAAGGTGTGCCTCTTTTGACCCAAACCTTAAAAGAATGTAGAGTGTAAAGCACATAAACTGTACTGCGGGGTAGGTTGGGAGGGTTGATGAGGAATACGTGGGAGGAACATCCAATCGAAAGAACGTTACAGTTGGTAAGTAACTTGTTCTGCAAATGGATTATGTCCTCCCTCGTATTCCTCATCCTAGAGAGACTCCCAAAGCAATTTTGTATTGGAGGTGGGAGTACAGACATGTTTTAGTCATGTACAGAATGAAGTACTCATTTAGCAAATAGACCTCCTTGAGAGGTAGTTAAATCCAGAGCATAATGTTTTATGAAAGTGTGCATGGATGACCATGTGGCTGCTGCACAAATATCTTGTACAGGGACACCCCTTTGAAGTGCTGTTGAAGTTGCCATGCCCCTAGCTGAATGAGCTCTCAACCCATTGGGGGGGATCTTTCCCAGCCAATCTATAACATTCGGTTATAGCTAAGATTATCCATCTAGATAATGTTTCTTTGGTTACAGCTAGTACTAATTTACAGCCAGTGTATCCCACAAACAGTTGGTCACACTGACGTATTTTTGCCAATCTTGAAATATAAAAGCTAAGAGCTCTTCTAGGATCTAATCTATATAGTCGTTCCTCTTCCTTACTTGTGTGAGGAGGAGGGTAGAAAGTAGGTAGTATTATTTTTTGTGACAGGTGAAAATCTGAGATGATTTTTGGCAAAAAAAGAAGGTTTGACCCTAAGGACAACTTTATCTTTCTAAAAGATGGTGTGAGGAGGACCACTAGAAAGTGCCTGCAACTCACTTACCCTGCGGGGTGATGTCAATGCAATTAGAAGTATTGTTTTCAGAGTAAGAAGCCTTAATGGAAAAGAATGTAAAGGCTCAAATGGAACAAATGTGAGGAACTTTAGTACCAAGTTTAAATCCCACACTGGAACTTGAAAGGGTATTGGAGGAAACACATTATTTAGACCTTTTAAAAACGTTGTTGTCAAAGGTATCTTAAAGTAAGATTCCTCCTCTGACGAGCGCTTGAAAATAGATAGCGCTGCTAAGTATCCTTTTATCGTACTAACCTGGAGCCCCAGATTAGCCAAATGTAACAGAAAAGTTAATACTGTAGGAATATTACACTGAAAAGGGTCCACATTCTTATCCCTGCACCAGTTACTGAACTTGTTCCAATGACACCGGTACATGGATTTAGTTGCTGGCCTTCTGGCCGAAAGCAAAATCTCCATAACGTCATCTGAAAGGTCCCAAATGTGGTCAAAATTTCCACATTTCTTATGGTCTTTACCCAGTTTCGGAATTAACGTTATCATGGCCTCTTGCATTGAAGGGCATAAAGTCCCCTTATGTATAAAACAATTAAATAAATCACGTAAAAAGGTAGCCAAAGTAAGCCCAAAAGACGTAAAAAACCCTGTGTGCAAGCCATCTACTCCTGGCGATTTACCAATAGTGAGCTGCTCAATTACCAGTAAGATCGCTCCAATCTCTATCTTGGCTTCCAAAGCAGCATTTGTCTAAAGTACTAAATAATTGATCTAGATCAAGTACTAATGGGAAGATGTCCTCCGTGTATATAGATTTATAGAAAGAGCTGAAACATTGGCAAATGTATGTGTTTTTAACTACTGTACAACCCTGTTCTTCAACGCTTTGATGCCTCCATCATTCCCTTCAACCTACTAGCTAATAACCTACCATTCTTATCACCATATTCCCAGTATTTTTGCCTCACAAAAATGGCCCCTTTCCGCCAACATATTAGTCATATTCTTCAAATCCTCCTGTGCGTGGATCATCTTCAAATGGTCCCCTATTCTCTTAGTTTGTGCATATCTTCGTTGCAGGTTGGCGAGTACCCTTTCCAAAATATGTATCTCTTTTAGTCCTGCCTTCCTAGAGTGAGAATTCCTATTAATCAGTTCACCCCTCGCTGTACCTTTAAAACTATCCCATATAATTTGAACGTCTGCTGAACCCGTATTTTCCTTAAAGAACACCTCAATGAACGTTTTAAAATGTGTTATCTCTTTTTCGTCCTTTAAGATACCTGTTTTCAGGCGGCATCTAAGAAGATTAGATCCCCTTCCACCCAGCGTCAGACGTAAGTCCACCAGAGCATGATCTGAGATTTTGCGCTCCCTAATGTCTATACATAATACCTTATCAATCAGTCTATCAGAGAGTAGTGCATATTCAATTCTGGAGAATGAGCCATGCACTGGCGAGTAGAAAGAGCATTCTCTCGCAGACGGATGCATGGTCCGCCATACATCTATTAAATCAAATCTCTTAATAAAGAGGTTAAATTCATTGCTTATCCTGTGATTCGTATTTCTGCATGATTCTGAACGGTCAACAACATGGTTGAGAACACAGTTGAAGTCCCCACCAAGTATAATTGTCTCTTCATGCATGTCACTTAATAATTGGGTGATCCCCTCGAAAAAATGCTTGTTGGGTGGGCACGGACCATATACACGTCCTAGTGTTATCACCCTACTGCCATAGAGCATGTCCACAAAGATCATTCTGCCTTCACCATCCAAAGCTACTCTTTCAATTGGACATGTCCAGAAGGTCCGGGTACCACGTTCTCCTGGACCTATCGGGGCAATTAGGATCATGGTTTTCCTGAACTTTCTCAACCTCCTGATTACCTGAGGGATCACAGGAACTGGAGGGAACGCATACAGAAGAGGAAACTCCCACTCCACTACGAATGCGTGTCCTAGAGCTCCTCTCGGGGGAAATTCCCTTGAGCAGTACAGTTCGCACTTCCTGTTGACAATGGTCACGAACAGATCCACTTGTGGGGTTCCCCAAAGGGCGAAGATCTCTTGAAGGACTTCCTGAGCTAGTTCCCACTCGTGGGAGACTGTGCTCTGCCTGCTCAGAGCGTCTGTCGCTGTGTTTTGCTCTCAGGCTAGGTGAATTGCAGCAGACAGAGAGATCCTTTCTTGTATTGCCCAGAACCAGAGCTTCTCTGCACAGTGGCAGTGACCCTACTCCTGCTCTCTTGTTGAGGTAGTACATGGCCACTGTGTTGTCCGTCATTATCAGGACATTCTTTCCCAGTACAGAGGGCAGGAAGGCCTTCAGCGCTAGTCTGATTGCCCTCAGCTCTAATAGGTTGATGTGTAGTTTGGACTCCGATGGAGACCAACGACCGCTGATTGTCAACTCGTTAGTGTGAGCGCCCCACCCCGTGAGTGAGGCGTCCGTTACTACTGTTATCTCCGGCCATGGTTGCCAAAAAGATTCTCCCCTGAGGATATGTTCCTTGCAAGCCCACCATTGTAGATCCTGTACTACCCTGGTTGGAACTTGTAAAAGATATGACTTCTCCCCTGAAAATTGGGACCATTGAGGTCTGAGGGCAATTGAAGGGATCTCATCCTCAATCTGGCTTCTGGCACCAGAGAAATGCAGGATGCCATGAGACCGAGCAACCTGAGAAAATCGAAGGCCGGTAGATGCTGGGCATTCTGGAATTTTATTACCATCTGCAGAATGTGGTGAGCTCTCTCTTCGGGAGGGGAGGCTTTGCCCGAACAAGTATCCAGGACTGCTCCGATAAACTGGAGCTTCTGTGATGGTATCATGTTTGATTTTTTAAATACAGAGAAAACCCTAGTTTGTGAAGGAAGTGGCAAGTCTTGGGCAGATGATCCTGGGCTTGTTCTGGAGAACGTGCCCTGATCATCCAATCGTCCAGATAGGGGTGGACGTGAATCCCCCCTCTTCTGAGATTCGCTGCCACTACCGCCGTCAACTTGGTGAAAACTCTCGGGGCGGAGGTCAACCCGAATGGCAGCACTCGAAACTGATAGTGAGAATTGCCAATTGCGAACCTCAGGTACTTTCTGTGGTTGAGATGGATTGGCACATGAAAGTAAGCATCGTGAAGGTCCAATGATACCAACCAGTCTTCAAGTTGGAGAGCCTGAAGGATTTGAGAAAGAGTAACCATCTTGAACTTGTCCTTCCTGAGGAACTTGTTCAAGTCTCTCAAGTCCAAGATGGGTCTCAATCCTCCGTCTTTCTTTGGTATGAGGAAATATGGGGAATACCAACCATTGTTCCTCTCCGCTACAGGTACATGTTCTATTGCACCTTTCTGTAGCAGGGTTAAAACTTCCCGTAACAGGAGCGGGTCTGGATTTTTGGTAGAGTTGTATCCCGGGGGGTGATTCTGAGGTTTCTTTTGAAAAGGAAGGGAGTAACCTTGGGATACTGTTTCCAGAGCCCAAGCATCTGAGGTAATGCCCCGCCATTCCTGCAGATGCTATGAGATCCTGCCTCCCAATGGGGTCTTGTGGATCAAAACTCAGAGTGGTTTTGCGGCAGCTGCAGCAGCGGGTGAAGGGACAGATGCCGCTGCTGGGGCAGATCTAGCACCTCTTCCTCGTCCCCGAGGAAATCTCTTTTGTCCTCTTTGACTGGCCTGTCCCCTTCCTTTCCCAAATGAGGAGTAAAAACGAAAGGGACAACCCCTCTGGGAAGATGAGCCTGTGTAGGGGCGTTGTTGAGGTTGTCTTATAGCGGCACTGAGTGATTTTCCCGCTGCCTTGGAGGTCTGCAGCTTCTTCAAACTTTCATCCGCCTTGCTGCCAAACAACCTTGAGCCGTCAAATGGCATATTAAGAAGTCGGGATTGTACATCCGGTGCAAAACCTGACTTTCTTAGCCATGCAAATCTGCGTAGCACTGCGCTAGATGCCATGGACCTACTGATACTGTCAGCTGTGTCCAAACCTGCTTGAAGGCATTCCCCCAAAGCCTCCTTTCCATCCCTTACTATGGATAGGAACCCATCACGTTCCTCACCTTCTGGGATGTATTGAGCTGCCCTGCAGTCCCACAGGGTATATGTAAATCTCGCCAGGGTGCAAGATACATTTGTGGATTTTAGAGCCATGATGTAAAAATCTTTCTAGACCATGCATCAATCTTTTTATCATCCCTATCAGGGGGAATTATAGGGTATGCAGCATTCCTAGTTGATGTAGCTGCTTGAACTACCAGACTTTCTGGAGATGGGTGTTTACTTAAATACTCTGGATCAGAAAGACAAGTTCTATATTTTGACACATATTTCTTATTTACTGCTGGAATAGTTTCAGGTTTTTCCCAAGCAGTATTAACCTTCCTTTGTAAAGCTAAATGAAAAGGAAGTATGGGGTCTGGCTGAGGTCCTCCTGACAAGATATCAGTCATGTCATCATCCTGATAGACAGGTGAATTTCTACCCCATCCCATGAATTCCGTAACCCTGTTCATTAATTTTCTATAACCTGCATCAGCATGTTCTGTTGGGTCAGGCTTTTCAAATTCGTATTCTGGAGAAGTATCCAGGCCACTTGCTGATTGCAAGCACTCAGAGATCTTGCATCTTAGATTGAGGATCAACTAATTCCTCAGGGACTTGTCTTGTACCAAATTTAACACCTGCAGATGAAACCTCTTCTTCATCTTCTTCCTCTTCTCCTGACGACATTCCTTCATATATAGATGATATGGTCTTAAAAAAATCATGTCTACTTTCTGGGTGAAACACCTTTTCAGGTATCATGGGTTTTAACATTGGTGTTGATCTCACCATTGTAATGGGTGTCGACGTCGACAGAAGCGTTGATGGCGTCGATGTTGTAGCTACTACCTTCGATGTTGTCGAGGTAGTCTTCGATGGGTTTGAAGGAATCATCAATGTCGTTGAAGGAGTTGTCGAGAACATCGACGCTGTCGAAGGAGTCTTCGATATTGTCGATTGTGTACTCAACGTAACCTTTTTAGATTGGGTCATCGACCCCTTGTGTTTGACCGCCTTCGATGGAGGCTTCGGACATGTTTTGGACGAGGACTTTGATGACGTCTGAAAATCTAACACCTTTTTCTTATGTTCTACCTCTGATTTATGCACCGGAAGGTTTTTCTTTTGAGGTGTTTGGGAAGATTCCATGGAAGACACCCTCGACAATTTTTTGTTGGATTTCCTCGTCTTGGACCTTCCCCTGTCACTTTTATTGTGCGTAGGGGCATGGTCTTCATCAGACATTTTTGAGGGGGTCTGGGCCGCGTTCGCAACATTTTGTAACATAGATACTCTGAAAGCTTCCCACTTTTTAGGGGAGTCATGTCTTGTCGGACATGTTATAACTTCCTCAGATGATGTCGAGGAAGAGGAAGAGGGAGACCGGTGTCGTCTTTTCTTCGCTTTTTTAGATGAAGAAGAAGAGGAGTTCCTGGATCTACTCCTCGACCTAGATTTTTTATGACGTTTTGTAGAAGACTCAGCCGAGTCTTTCCTCCCTCTCGAAGAAAACTTCGAGGATTCCTCCCCCACCGCCAGTTTACCTCTTCGTTCTTTTAAGGCCTTATGGGTCATTGACTGCCAAGAACCGCAGTCATCAATCCGATGGTTGGAACCGAGACACCAGAGGCAATTTCGATGAGGGTCAGTCAGCGACATCTTTCTCCCACATTTCTGGCATTTCTTAAAACCAGTTTTCGGTGTGGAAGGGTTCGATGAAGACGACAGAATCGTTCAAACTGAAGCGCCGTTTATCTCGATCCTAAGCGAAGCTAACGAAAAATGAAACTGAGGGTAACGGGCGCACTCGAGACATTTGTACAGCGGATGACGTTGGCGCTTGACGGATGCCGCCGAGGGACATCGACGCCGCTACCTCGAGTGGAGCGCCCTCAGGTGGAGAGAGAAAAAATGTCCGAAGCAGCAAAGCTGAAGGTAAGGATATATCTAAGATGAGGAATACGTGGGAGGACACAATCTGTTCGAATGAAGGATTTCAAGTTTGTGACCTGGAACGTTAAAGGCTTAAATTGTCCACAAAAAAAGGAAAGAAAGTGATGGCAAAGATATGGAGAATAAAGGCTGATGTAGTACATTTGCAAGAAACACACTTGCTAGATGAGACTCTGAAACATCTGACTAATGTAAAATACTTGCGTGAATGATCAAATTGCCATTCTTCAAAATCAAGGGAAGTTAGCATTTTGTTTAGAAAGGGCCTAAATTTCAAAATTGAAAGAGTAGCTTTGGATGGTGAAGGCAGAATGATCTTTGTGGACATGCTCTATGGCAGTAGGGTGATAACACTAGGACGTGTATATGGTCCGTGCCCACCCAACAAGCATTTTTTCGAGGGGATCACCCAATTATTAAGTGACATGCATGAAGAGACAATTACACTTGGTGGGGACTTCAACTGTGTTCTCAACCATGTTGTTGACCGTTCAGAATCATGCAGAAATACGAATCACAGGATAAGCAATGAATTTAACCTCTTTATTAAGAGATTTGATTTAATAGATGTATGGCGGACCATGCATCCGTCTGCGAGAGAATGCTCTTTCTACTCGCCAGTGCATGGCTCATTCTCCAGAATTGAATATGCACTACTCTCTGATAGACTGATTGATAAGGTATTATGTATAGACATTAGGGAGCGCAAAATCTCAGATCATGCTCTGGTGGACTTACGTCTGACGCTGGGTGGAAGGGGATCTAACCTTCTTAGATGCCGCCTGAAAACAGGTATCTTAAAGGACGAAAAAGAGATAACACATTTTAAAACATTCATTGAGGTGTTCTTTAAGGAAAATACGGGTTCAGCAGACGTTCAAATTATATGGGATAGTTTTAAAGCTACAGCGAGGGGTGAACTGATTAATAGGAATTCTCACTCTAGGAAGGCAGGACTAAAAGTGATACATATTTTGGAAAGGGTACTCGCCAACCTGCAACGAAGATATGCACAAACTAAGAGAATAGGGGACCATTTGAAGATGATCCACGCACAGGAGGATTTGAAGAATAAGACTAATATGTTGGCGGAAAGGGGCCTTTTTTGTGAGGCAAAAATACTGGGAATATGGTGATAAGAATGGTAGGTTATTAGCTAGTAGGTTAAAGGGAATGATGGAGGCATCAAAGTGTTGAAGAACAGGGTTGTACAGTAGTTAAAAACACATACATTTGCCAATGTTTCAGCTCTTTCTATAAATCTATATACACGGAGGACATCTTCCCATTAGTACTTGATCTAGATCAATTATTTAGTACTTTAGACAAATGCTGCTTTGGAAGCCAAGATAGAGATTGGAGCGATCTTACTGGTAATTGAGCAGCTCACTATTGGTAAATCGCCAGGAGTGGATGGCTTGCACACAGGGTTTTTTACGTCTTTTGGGCTTACCTTGGCTACCTTTTTACGTGATTTATTTAATTGTTTTATACATAAGGGGACTTTATGCCCTTCAATGCAAGAGGCCATGATAACGTTAATTCCGAAACTGGGTAAAGACCATAAGAAATGTGGAAATTACAGACCGATTTCACTACTTAATGTGGATTTTAAAATATTTGCAAAAATACTAACAAATAGAGTAGAGAAATGCATTGGATACCTAATTCATGATTCTCAGGTTGGCTTTATGAGGGGTAGATTTGGATACGACAAAATTAGGACCATCATAAACATAATGGGGCTTAGCAAAACTGTGATTCATGATACAGTGCTAGCATTTATGGATGCAGAGAAGGCATTTGATAGAGTGAAATGGACATTCCTGGAGTTTACTATGCAGAAAATGGGGTTTGGTACACGATTTTTAAAGGCAATTAGATGTCTACATAATGCTGCGAAGGCAAGGATCTGGGTGACTAATGAAGCTTCTGGCTCATTTACTCTTGAACGGGGCACAAGATAAGTCACTGTTTTTATTTAACATTGCTTTAGAGCCGTTTATTGCATATATACATTGGGAACAAGGTATTAGTGGACTTAAGTTTGGAGACAAAGAAATTAAAGTTTGTCCGTATGCCAATGATATATGGTGGTTATACTATCAAATCCGGAAAAGGGAAGTACTATTTTGAAAAATGCATTTGAAAGCGTGAGCAAACTTTCAGGACATAAGAGTCAACTGGGCGAAATCAGAGGTCTTTGCGCTCTCAGAGACGCAGGATGGAACTGTAAATGGTCAGATTCACAAGTTAAATATTTAGGAATTTACCTTATGAGAGATCTGAAGAAAATGGTAGAGTTTAATGTGGTAAAATTGATAGGGGAATTGATGAGAGATGCTAGAAAATGGGAATGCTTAACTTTAAGAATTCGGGCCAAGGTCAATGCGATTAAAATGACTTTGTTACCAAAGGTGTTATATTTTGTTCAATCACTTCCCTTGCTCTTCACCAAAAAACTGTTTAAAAAAACTGATAGAATGTTTCTGAATTTTATGTGGGGAGAAAAGAAGAAAGCAACAATTCCTAGATATATTATGATACGCAGCGTACAGCAAGGTGGTTTTGGCTATCTGGATCTTATTAAATATCATAAGGACTTTATACTGAAGAAAGCCACTCACTATATGGCACCCACAAATATACGAGAACCATTTTGGTTGACAATTGAAAAAGATATATAATAACAATTTGAATTAGATAGCATATATTCAATGGGAAGAATACCAATGAATTTGCATTAATTATCCACTATAGAGGTGACACATGCAACCCTTATTTCCTGGCTGAGTGATGCTGATAAGAATATCCATCTACATTATAAGGCCTCACTTTGGGGGAACCTCGGGCTCCAAATTCGAAATAAATCCCTATGCTGGCGCAGTTGGATCTTAAAAGGTGGTCTGAAAATAAGGGACGTCATGCAAGATGGGCAGATAGTACCCTTTAAGGAGCTACAGAGCAAATTTGGTCTAGGGGCAGAGAATGACGTAGATTTAAGAAATTAGAGACACTCTTGCAGCAGAGACTGAGAATGTTACAGGGCCCAATAGAGAAAGAACCTCCGGGATGTGCCATATTCAAGTCCTCGCCCCGTATGGTATCTACCTACATTACTTTAATGCCTTTGGACCATTCCATTATTGAATCATAGGACAAGTTGAAAGGCATTTGGGAGAACGAGCTAAAAAGTATTATTCTAGAGGAAGAGTGGAGAAAAGTACAGCAAGTAGTCTATAAGAGTAA
Organism: Ambystoma mexicanum; assembly: GCF_040938575.1. Lineage (NCBI taxonomy): Eukaryota > Metazoa > Chordata > Amphibia > Caudata > Ambystomatidae > Ambystoma > Ambystoma mexicanum. Next base: position 92,529,165 of record NC_090936.1, read on the forward strand.
GTTAGATCTAAGGCTCACACATCAGAAAATCCTGGGTGGCCTACACTGGACGCCAGTGCGCATGTACAGTCTTGGTCTTTTGGACAATGAGATGTGTTGGGAGTGTGGGAAAGAGAGGGGGACTTTGATTCATATGTTATGGAAATGTTCTAGTTCTGCTGGTTTTTGGGGCAATGTACTAGACAAGCTAGATACGTGTTAAGCTTTGATTCAAGACAATTAAACAAAATGAACACCAGAGAATAAATCAAGGTTTGTAAAGGATACAGGCTGGTAGTAGCAAAGGATACACTCGAAGTCTTCTTCCAACGGAGATGTCGGAGGTAGAACGTAGCGTATCAAAGAGAACCTTCTAAATAATGTCACTCTCTGACTAGTAAAAACCTACAGTCAGATAGAGCTATTAGTGGGAAGGGCATGGATGGACCACGATTCACCAAGCTGTAGATAAAGAGGAACTATTTAGAATGCTGTTTGAGAAGTAGGAAAATATGAACCTACATTGTAAGCACTGACCTGGATATGCAGCCAAGGAAGTCCTAGGAAGTCCAAAGAATCCAAGGAAACAACGGCAAGGGAAGGGTAGTGAGGGTTCTAACCCGAGCGGAACAAGGGCCGCACTAGAGACGGGTTGGTGCACACGCAGGAAAGCGTCCAAAATCCCGTGCACATGTAGGAGATGTGAAGAAGGTCTTGATCCAGGAAAGCACGCCCAAGCAGTAGGAGTTCGGTAAGTAAGGCAGTGATGATTGACTGAGGTAGAGCTGAGTCTTGGTAGACTGGAGCGGAGTGGAATGCAGAGCTGGCCTCTGCAAAGTCTGAAGCAGAGAGGTATGCAGAGCGGTATGCAGAGCGGGACTCTGCAGGGTCTGAAGTAGATTGAGGCAGAGCGGGTTGATGGAGTAGCCTAGAATATGGCTGTGCGGCGACTCCGAATGGAAAGAGGAGAGGAGTGCCGCTTGGAGCACGGAAAGGACCGAGCTCGAGGAGGAACTGGAGTTGCGGGAAACTGCGTCAGAACGCAGGAAGGCAACCGTACCCTGGTAAGTACGGCAACTGCAAGGAAACAGCAGCAGTAATCTCCAAAACAAATGCCTTGGAAGGCAGGCGCCTGCGAGGAACAGCAGACAAGCTCCGGAACGCGAGGATCACAAACAACGATCAGAAGCGCATGTGCAAGGCTTCCGTTTCCTTAAATGGTGTCAGCTGACAAGCGTACGTACGTAGACGTCACTGGGCTGGTCATGTGAAAACGTGATCTTAGCAATAGCGTCTCCCGGACAGCTTCCATTGAGTATAGAATGGTCTAGCCGTTCTCAAAGCTGATGACAACGGGAAACAGGAACGTGTAGGTGTAGCAAAGGAGCCGGATGGGGAGGCAGGTATGACAGTGCCATCCCCCAAAGAGCGCCTTATTCCTCTTGCCGCATGGAAGCGATGCAACAAAACTGGAGCATGGATATTCGACAAAGGCTCCCAGGACCTATCTTCCCGGACCGTAGCCTTTCCAATCAATGAGATAGTGAGGAATTCCGGATCGCATTCTAGAATAGCACAAACCTCATATTCATCGGTGCCCTTCACAGAAACCGCCAAAGGGCGGACAGGCAACCGGGTTCTTGACGCACACGGCTTGACCAATGATACATGAAACACCGGGTGTACCCGCCAGCGTGCGGGCAGATCCAACCGTACAGCAACAGGGTTAATAACCTGTGTGATTCTGTATGGCCCAATAAAACGAGGCAGCAGTTTTCTTTTCCCTGGGATCCTTAAATTTCTGGTAGACAACCAGACAGACATACCAGTTGTGTATCTTGGGGCAACCGTACGGTGCCGGTCAGCATAGTATTTTGTCCTGGTTTGGGCCTTCAATAGATGCCCCCTCAGACTGATATGAAGGGTGGCCAGGGCTTTCAATTTGTCAGTCGCCTCAGGCACTGTGTCGGTCAGTTCCAAATCCATCGGAATGGATTGCGGGTGTTGCCCGTAGAGAGCATAGAACGGGGACATACCCGTGGAGGAATGGCAAGAATTATTGTAGGCGAACTCAGCTGCTGGTAACATTGAAAACCAAGAGGACTGGTATTGAAGACACAGACAGCGTAAGTATTGTTCCATGGTACCGTTAACCCGTTCTGTCTGCCCATCAGTTTGAGGGTGATAGGAACTGGACATGCGATCCTCCATGAGCAGGGCAGAAGTCAGTGCTTTCCAGAATCGGGATGCAAATTGCGAGCCCCTGTCTGTGATAATAACCGAGGGCAAACCAAAAAACCGGAAGACGTGCTTTAGGAACATATCGGCCAGATCCTTAACAGTAGGAATACCTTGACTAGGTATGAACAAGGCCATCTTAGTGAAGTAATCGACTACTACCCAGACCGTGTCGTAACCCTGGACAGAAGGCAGTTTGACTACAAAGTCCATGGAAACCATAAACCAGGGTCTGTGAGGAACCGGTAATGGGTGTAGTAATCCCATAGGTTTACTCGGTGTGTTTTTGCATTGTGCACATAGAGCACACGAGGAGACGTAATCCACAACATCTCTAGTCATCTTGGGCCACCAGCACCATCGTCGTAGAAGTTCCAACGTTTTCCTTTGATCCGGATGAGCTGCGACCAGAGAATCGTGACCCCAATGCAAAGCCTTGGTACGTGTTTCCTCTGTCGGTAAGTACAGGAGTCCGTTCATGAACGGAAGACCTCCTTTGACATAGAGATGAAGGTCATGTATCTCCCGGGGATTAAGTTTAACCCACTCTAGTATATCCTTCTTTAATGAAGGTTGAACAGAACAACCACAGACTACATGGTCTGCCAATAGAAGCGGTTTAGTGTTGTCTGAGTCGTCCACCCCAGAGTGCAGACGGGATAAAGCGTCGGCCTTGGTATGTTCTCTTGCTGGTCTGTAGGAGATGCGGAAGTCAAACTGGGCAAAAAACGAATGCCAATGGGCCTGGCGGCCGTAAGGCATTTCATGGTTTTGATGGCCTGTAGATTGCGGTGATCGGAGTAGACAGTCACCGGGTGTTTTGCACCAAGAAGGTGGTGACGCCATGCGAGCAGCGCGTCTTTGATGGCCAGCAATTCTTTCTCGGTCACCGTGTAGTTCTTCTCGTATGGGGCTAGCTTGCGGGAAAAAAACGCCATGGGGTGTTCCACCCCGGAGTCTTTGCATAACTGAGAAAGGATTGCACCTATGGCCAAATTAGAAGCATCCGCCTTGATGATGTATGGCAGATCAGGATCCGGGTGCTGCAGGATCGGAGCCGTGGTAAAGGCCTCCTTGAGTAGATTGAATGCCCCCTGAGCTCTTGTTGTCCAGCGAAATGGAGCCTTAGGACTGGTTAGCGCGGTAAGCGGTGCCACCACTCTTGAGAAGGAGTGGATAAAAGTATAAAAGTTCGCAAATCCAAGAAAAGACTGCAAGGATTTGATAGAGACAGGTACCGGCCAGTCCAGGATGGCTTTTACCTTGGATCGACTCATTCTGACGCCATGACTGGCAATATCATACCCCAGGAATTCCACGTCCTGTGAGTGGAAGACACATTTCTCTGCTTTGACAAAGAGATGGTTCTCTCTTAGTCTTCGAAGTACCTTGGATACATGCTGTATGTGTTCCTGCAAGGATGTTGAGTATATCAGAATGTCATCCAGGTAAATGACCACAAATTGATCTATGTAATCCCTGAATATATCGTTCATAAAAAACTGAAAGGTTGTGGGGGCGTTGCACAGGCCGAAGGGCATGACAAGGTACTCATATAAACCATATCGGGTTTTGAAGGAGGTCTTCCACTCGTCTCCTGCCCTAATCCTTACAAGGTTGTAAGCACATCTCAAGTCCAGATTATAAAAAACCACTGAAGAGCCCAACTGATCCAACAGGACGTCAATCAAAGGTAGGGGATACTGGTTTTTAACCGTTATAGCATTAAGAGCCCTGTAGTCAATGCAGGGTCTTAAGTCCCCTTCTTTTTTAGGGACGAAAAACAAAGGAGACGCGGCCGGGGACTGAGAAGGGCGAATAAACCCAGTCTGAAGTGCTTTGTTGATGTATTCCTTCAGGACAGCGTCTTCCTGTTTGGTAAGGGAATAAACCCGACCGGTAGGAGTTTTGGCTCCAGGAATCAATTCGATAGGACAATCGTACTGGCGATGTGGCGGCAACACCTCAGCCTTGCCTTTGTCGAACACATCGGCAAACTGATGATATGCCGGAGGTATCGGTGATTTAGGTGATGCCATAGCATTTATTCTTGACAACCCTTCGAGAAAAGCCAAGATTGGGGTATTATGAACCCCACCGGAATCCAGAAAGCAGTGTTCGTTACAATGGTGCGAAGGGTACTGGATATGACCGGTGACCCAATAAATCACAGGATTGTGTAGCTTGAGCAAAGATAGACCCAGAATCACTGAATATTGGGGTGCCGTAATTATGTCAAAAACCATTTTTTCAGTGTGACCATCAGGTAAGGAGACCGTTATAGGTAATGTTTCCTCCGTTACCAGCCCAGAAGACAGTGCAGAACCGTCGACCGTTTTGACTGACTCGGGTACCAGTTTAGTGGTCATAGGAATGGATGACTGTCTGGCAAAAGCAATATCCATGTAGCTATTAGTTGCACCGGAATCTATCATGGCTTGGGTCTGAACAGTGATGTTGTTGAAGTCTAAGGATACCACTACGGAAATGGAAGCATTAAGTGACAAAGCGGAGTCCGTTTTGGTACCCGGCATAGGGACTCCCACTATTGCCGAGCTCTGGCGTTTCCCGGCTTTTTTGTTGGCTTTTTAGGGCAAGCAACCAGTAAATGCTCCGCTGAACCGCAGTACATGCATAAGTTATTCTTGCGACGGTTTTCTCGCTCAGCAGTGGATAAACGACCCCGAATAGCAGCTATTTGCATGGGCTCAGGTTCGCCAGAAGAGGGCTGAGAAACTCCTGGAAGATTTGGTGCGGACAGGAAGTTTTTCTTTTCGCCTTTTCTGGCGGTTCTCCGAGCATCGATTTGTAGAACAAGATCGATCAACTCCATGTATCCTGAGGGTACAACAGGGACTGTTGACAAAGCGTCTTTCAATTCCTCAGACAGTCCTTTACAGAAGATTGCAGTCTTCTTATCGTCTGGCCATTGTGTTTCTGCTG